>NC_060083.1:17178518-18428518 GCF_922984935.1 Meles meles
GAGCTTAAGGCTCCAGAGCCTTGGTCCTTCACTTCTAGCCCATTGGTACGTTTACTGTCTCCTTGCCTTGCAAACCTTGGTGTCTCTTTCAAGTCTCCCAATAATTGGCCCATTTGAAATACATAAATATTGAGACTCCAGAAGAGCAGTGAGTTGCCCAAAGCCCAGAGCTTGAACCCAAATTTCCTGACTCGCCAAGGCTCAGTCCACTGTAAACTCCTGAGCATGGTTTCTTGCAACAATTCTGATATCCTGGCTGGGAGACAGGGAGAGACAGGGAGACAGGCTTCCAGAGGGCACCACTGGTCAGTTTTTGCTTTTGAGTCCTGATTTTTCACCTTCCTTCCTGTGTTACCTTGGGCTAGATCTGGCCACTATCTGGGCCTGTCTTCCCATCTGAAGAAGGTGTAAGTGGGACCCTAGGTTCTCAGAGGCCCAAATAGCTCTATTAATGGAGGAATAAATAATTATAAACCAAGGGAGGGCTTAATCAGCATTACACATGTTTGGGTTTCAAACTGACTGGCTCTGCCCCTTATACCATGTGTGACTTTGGCAAGCCACTTAACAGAATTAAGAGGAGTAAGAATAATTTTCAAAAAGTAAAAAAAAAGGTGACTTAAATATAAAACATACACATGTCACAGCTTTTATTCACTGATTAATGTAGACATCAGTAAGATACTAATACTAATTTATAAGAGAATTTGAGAATGAATACAGAGTTGGTCAGTCAAAGGAATGCTGAAATGAACTTGACAATAAAGGTTAGAGCCCTACAATGCAAGAAAGTGCAACCTTTGGGGTTCCCCTTTATCAGACAGAAAATATTTGCATTGCTATTTGACAAGAATCATTTACTCATTATAAGTTGCCTATGAATTAGCCTCTACTCTTACAGAGTTGTAAAACACTCAGTAGTAAATCAGAAGTCAAGCAAAGGTACACGTCCCTAGAAAATCAATGATCCCCAGGTGGAACTGACACATTGAATAACACCCGACACTACTCTGAGAGGACACCACTGCTGTTCTTTTTCCTATTCCTTTTTCCTATTTCCAAAGTCTGACTGATTTCTTATTAACAGGAGAAACCAGGAGAATGGGACACTGGGGGAGACAGGAGAGAGAGTTTCATGAAGGAAGGGATCAAGTGTCAAATTCAGTGAAACTTGGCTTGGCTATAGAGGTTTGTTGACTGTTGGTGACCTTGAGGAGACCAATGCCCATGAAGAAGAAGGTAGATTAATGGTGGAATGTGAAAAAGTACGGGCAAGTCTTTTAAAAAGTTTGTGAAGATGGAGGCTAGGGGACAATGGAGTATATTAACAGGGTCCTCTGCAGAATTCACTTTTTTTTTTCTTTGACTGAAATCGGCCACACCCTGTCCTTTTCCTCTCTCCCATTCATGGAGAAGGGGAATAAAAATAGTAGAAGCCTACCTCTCATAGGGGTAACAAAAGGAAAAGCTATTAAAAGGTAATATAAGCTTCTAAGGTGAAATCAAATGTTACCTGAGGACTGATAACATGGTCCACTCACCGGAGGTGATGCCTACTCAGAGATGTTCTTTAATGCAGTTCTAAATTGGGTACATACAACCTATGCCTCACACCTCCCGCCCCCTCAGTTTATGTCTATTGTTGGAACATGTGCAGGTTGTTAGTTAAGGAAAACTTTCCACAGTTAAAGGAAAGGTCATGAGGCAGCTGACCCTGGTAAGGGAGTTGTATTCATGTTCCCCAACCTCCTACACAGATAAATTCTTGAAAGGACTATCTTCCCTCATTTTCTTCATCTGACTTGACCACTCTGTATGCTGATGGTCACTCCCTAGTTCTTGAAACCACACACACTCTTCTGTTATAAAGCCACACTTGGTTTTCCTTTTTCACCTTCCCTGATGATCCTGCTCCTGTGCCTTTTCAGGGTTTTCCTCTTTACCCAATATTAACAGTTGTCCAGGACTCAGTCCTAGATCCTGTTTCTTCTCACCCTATGCTCAGTGTCTAGGCCATCTTATCATATCCATGGCTTCCAGTTCCCCCACCATATATACCCCTAGGTTGCCCACATCTCCATCTCCAAATCCCTCTCCTCTGAGCTCCAAACCACATGTTTAACTGCCTACTGCACATCTTCCCTTGAATGTCTCAAGGCACCTCTCTTCTCCTACATATCCCTCTTGTCCATCTGCTTCTTTCTATCCTCATGGCTACCATTCCTCAGCTTCTTTCCATCCCAGCCATCATCGTATCCTATCTTGTCTGGACACTCAGTGGCCTTCCCACTGATTTCTTCATTTTTCTGGTTTCTCCACTCTCATACTCCTCTACACAGTAGGCAGACTGATCTTTTCAGGACACATTATCCAGGCCTGCCTTCCTCTCCAGCTTCATTTTGTACTGTGTTCCTCCTCACTCCCAACATCACCACCTCAGTTCTTGGTAAGCACCAGGTTCCCTCCTACCACAAGGGTCTTGGACAGCTTGGTCTCTTTCCTGAGCTTTCTTTCCTCCTCCTTGACCTAGCTAGTTCTTCCTTAACTTCAGATCTCAGCTAGAGCCTCCTTTCACTGGGAAACCTCCCAACTACTCTTAGAGAGCCACCACCACAACATAGTTCCTATATATCACTCATATCAGTTTAAAATCATCCACATACATGCATGGCAACTTGATTAATGTCTGTCTCCGGCAATGGACTGTGAGAGCCATGAGAAGAGGAACAGTGTTGATTTAGCTGATTGTCTAACTCAGTGCCCAGGTAATAGAAGGCCCTGGACATATACTGAAATGATGGATGGATGGGCATATCAAAAGAAAACAAGACTTTTGCCCACGTTAAATTTAAAAACATGGAGCATCAGATCTACACCCACCTTTACCAAATTCTAGACCAGGGCTATTCAATACCGACCATCACTGTTCATTAAAATCACCTAGGTTAAGATACATAACCTGTAACTAGTAGACAAATAAGTCCTGGGGATGTAATACACAGTGCAGTCAGTGATTATAGACAACAAAATTATTATAAATATAAAACTTGCTAAGAGACTAGATCTGAATTGTTCCCACCACTAGAAGAAATGATAATTATGTGAAGAGACAGAGATGTTAGCTAATACTACAGTGGCAATCATACTGCAATACAAATGTATCAAATCAACATGTTATGCACCTTAAACTTATAGAATATTACACATCAATTGCATCTCAATTAAAAATAATGAAAAAACTTAAAAATCAATGAGGAAACTGAAAAGATTACATACTGTATGATTCCAACTCTATGACATTCTGGAAAAAGCAAAAGTATGGCAACAGTAAAAAGATCAGTGGTTGACAGGGGTTGAGGGTAGGTGAAGGGTGGGGTTTGGGGGGAGGGAGGGATGGACAGGTGGGACATGGGGGATTCTTGGGGAAGTGAAGCTACTCTGTATGAAACTGTAACGGTGATACATGATATACATTTATCATACTTACATAACTTTCATAATGTACAACACAAAGAGTGGACTCTGAAGTACACTGTGGTCTTTACTATCTCATTGGTTTTAACAAACACACCACAATAAGGCAAGATGTTACTAATGGGGAAACTGGGGGGCAGGAGAGGAGGCTGAGAGGGTATATGGGAACTCTTTGTACTTTCCTCTCAACTTTTCTATAAACCTAAAATGTTCCGAAATATAGCCTATTAATTAAAAAATAAATCCGGACATTCAGACTACATCCCAGACCGATTAAATCAGAATCTCTGATGGTAGAGCCCAGGCATCAGGGTTTTTGTTTTGTTTTGTTTTTTTCCCCCAAAACTCCTTAGGAGATCCTAGCATGTAAGCACTTTGATAACTACTATTTAGACTGAAATGGGAGTGGGAGGGACAGACCAGAGATGGGAACCTTCCCTCAGCTTTGGGGTGGGTTTCCCAGGAAGGTGGGTAGATACTGGGACAGCTTGTCTTAAAGAAGGAGATGGGAGCACCTGAGGGCAAGGGGATCCTCTTCTGCGAAAGTTCCAGGGCCTTAGTGATGGTCCCCTGGACTCTGGGGAAGACGAAGTATACAGGCTTAACTTGCTCCTTCCTGTGTTGCAGTTCCCTATTATTCCAGTTCCATTCCTTCAGCATAGACCCCTGTCTGGGCCATGGAAGGTAGGCTCTTGAGGAGACCAAAGGTCTGTGGGGTAGGGGTGTCACAAGGTTCTTAATGCAGACAGTATCAGCCAAGTGCATGGGCCATGGCTAGGAAAGTGACCTGTCTTGCTGGGAATGGGACAGAGTGAGCCAGGCAGTAACAGGAAAGAAGGAGTCAGAGTAGGGGGCATCTGAGAGAGAAGGCAGGAGGGGTTTCCTCCTATATGCCCAGGAGTGTGAGGCAGTAGCCTTTGGAAAGCCACAGGGGTGGAAATCTGGGTTATAGCTACAGGGGAGGCCTGAACTAGTTTGCCGGCTGGGGAGCAGGAACAGAGGACCAGAAAAAGTCAGTGAGATACAGGCCAGAGAAGGGCCTTACAAGGGATCAAGTGGAGAGAGGGAAGACCCCATCTTGTGATTCAGCTGAGAGATGCTCTTCGAATGGACTTCATCATGCTGGAACAGTCAGTGGTCAGATATAGGTTAAGAAAGTGCATCAGGGGCGCCTGGGTGGCTCAGTGGGTTAAGCCGCTGCCTTCGGCTCAGGTCATGATCTCAGGGTCCTGGGATCGAGTCCCGCATCGGGCTCTCTGCTCAGCAGGGAGCCTGCTTCCCTCTCTCTCTCTCTCTCTGCCTGCCTCTCTACCAACTTGTGATCTCTCTCTGCCAAATAAATAAATAAAATCTTTAAAAAAAAAAAAAAAGAAAGAAAGTGCATCAGTCCATGGGTGAGGTTGCAATTCCTGGGCCCTGAATCCCAGTCTTATAGGAGATGGACTAGACACCAGGCCATGTTCCAAGGGTATCTCTGTGGCCAGGGAATTTTCCTGGAGGAGGTGATTTGGAGATTGGGGGGTGGGGGCTATGTAGTGGGGAGTGGGGAGGGCAGGGAGGTTGACCACAAAGCTGGGATGGGCTAATGACAAACTG
The DNA here is from genome assembly GCF_922984935.1 of Meles meles. Classification (NCBI taxonomy): domain Eukaryota; kingdom Metazoa; phylum Chordata; class Mammalia; order Carnivora; family Mustelidae; genus Meles; species Meles meles. Next base: position 17,183,589 of record NC_060083.1, read on the forward strand.
GTCAGCTTGTCCTGGGAGGGGAATGGCAGCTGCCCTGGAGAATGAAAGGATTGAGACTTTGCTCCCTAGGACATCCTAGCTAGAGAAATAAATGAGTCTGAGATCCCAGAGGGAAAATCCAGGTTTGTGTGTGTATGACAAAGGGCACCTGGACACGAGATGGTCCTTTAAGCCATGGCCATGCAGTCTAGCTGGAGGCTGGAGGGGTGCAGGGAGTCCTTGCAGGCAAGAGACTGTTCTACCAGCCAGATGGAGGGCACACCCTTCCCCAAACCCTCCTGGTCTCCTTCTGAGCCTCATTTGAGCTCCAGGGTCCAGCACCACACATTGCATGGCTCCCCCGGCCTCCTTTGGCAGAGTCCCAATGGCCCAGGAGGCAGGCCTGCTTGTTTGCCCAAGGGGAGGCTGTGTAGGTGTATAGGCCTCTGTGTGTGTGTGCGCGCAAGTGCGAGAGAGAGACAGAGACACTAAGTAATCTATGGGGTGTTTATATGGGTTACAGTAGGTGTTTGGGTGACCCCCTGGAAAATTGAAAAACCCCATTTGTCTTGAGCCCCCCTCCCTTCTACTTCAGGCTGAGACCATATAGGATGATTGGGATTGGGAAGAGCAGAGACCAAAGTGCCTGTAGATTCCAGAGCCCAAAAAGATTCTCTGTAAGTAATTGGGGCCTCTGAGGAAAAGCCCGACTGCCCCCTAGCCTCCAGCTGGACCCCGCTGGCTTGGGCCCAGCTCTCCTGTGTGGTTAGGCTTGGAAAGGCAGCCTCTGTCACTGGTTTCCCTAGATGTCCTTTCCTGTAGTTCTCCATTTTCCTGGCCGCTGATGTCGGAAGACCTGGGTGGGGTGGGTGGACAGGGGATCTAGGCTCTAGTCTGGCTCTTCCCTGACTTGCTATGTGACTGAGTAAGACTGTTTCTTGGGCCTCAGTGTCCCTACCACAGTTTTCCTCTTAGAGTGCTTGTCCTTGAGGGGAAATGACATCATGCACCCATGCTCCTAAAAGCTCTTATGCTCTTAAGCTCTTATGCATGAGGATCTGGCCTGTCAAACCCAGGCCCAGGACTTGGTGAGCAATGCTTGGGATGAACCACCCCTTGGAAGTGGGGCTGACTTTGACAAAGAGAGGCAGGGATAGGGGAAAGCAGTGCTCTAGAGGAGTGGGTGGGCTTAAAGAGTCGTGAAGAGTAAGGAGTGAATAGAGTGTGGAGCATGGTCTGGAAAGCATCCAGAGGGTAGCAGAGCTGACGACAGGGGCCTCAAATGCCAGACTGACAACTGGAGAAATGTGGAAAGGATCTGAGTGATGGGCACGGTCAGGTGGGTGACTGAAGATTGCTCTGGTAGCCAGTAAGAGGATGGATTAGAGTCCCAAGGACCAAGGCCAGGAGACAAGTGAGGAAGTGAGAGATGGTGGGGAGGAAGTGGGGATAGACCTATTTACTGGCCTTGGTATTTGGGAAACTTCTGCCTGGCTACCAGTGCCCCTCTTAGAGAAGACTTGGTACAGTCCCTCATGGGACCTTCCCAGGATGACCATGAAACATGCAAGAACAGCTTTGGTACCCATTTCTCAGAGGGAACAACTGTTCAGCATACTGGATAGCATTTGGCTTGGTCTCCTTTCACCCAGCTGGGAACTCCACAGACAGGTAAATACCAATCATGCAAGATTGCTGAGCTCATGGCCGCTAAGGCCATGGTTCAGAGAGCCCCAGAAATAAAGTTCTTTTTCTTTTAAGGGCCTCACTTGCTGAGTACTTACTATATACAAGTACTGTATCAGATGCTTGGCACAAGGACTTCATTTAACTTCACAAGAAGCCCCCGAAGAGGTGCTGATATCATTCACATTCTACCAACAAGGAAACCAAGACTCCTCCAATGGCTTGCCAAAGGTCACACACAGCTATTAAATGGAAAAGCTTGGATTCAAGCTCAAGTCTGTCTGACCTCACTGATGACTCTTCATGGTGGCTATGGAGGACCTACTACGAGCAGGGAGCTACAGGGTACATAAAGCCCATGCCAGTGCTCAAGGGCAAAGGGGCACAGTAAAGATATTGGACCTGTAGTGCAGGGACTTGTGTGCTGCTCCAATGGGACTTTCGTCCCACAAGGAGTGGTGATGGCTCCCAAAGACCAGACCTTGCGCTCCTTGGGTCCCTGTGAAACATGGGCATTGCATTGGCTCCTAAATGTCCTGTTCTTTCCAAGGAAGGGCCACAGAACCTGCTCAGGAGGTTGAGTCAAATCCTTGACTGTAGCTCGTCACCCTCCAGAGCCAGCCTTTCTGCCCCCCTCTCCCTCCTTGCCTCCTTCTTACTCCTTGCCACCCCCCCATCCCCACCCCAGAGCTCCTCTCACCACTGCCCTGCTCAGAACCTTCCAGAACTAGCCAAACCAGTGGTCCAACTGGTGAGAAAGAGCACACACCCAGATACTGAAAATGTACACACAAAGTTGTTTTTTTTTTTTTTAACTCAAGAAAGGGCTTTTATTGTTAACTCACTTCCTGGGAAGTTAATTTTTAAAACACTCTTATGGGGTTTGTTCATCACTTTTGCTACATTCAGAAACAATAATGCCAACCAAAACCCCCAGTGATGGGGTGAGCACCTGGTCCAGGCTCTGACATGGGCTGTGGAGCCAGGCCTACCTATGAGGTCTGTGAGGGCAGGCCCAACTGATATGCCTCCTTGAAACTCCCACCCTCCAGGCCCCAGTGCAGAGATGCTCAAGGAAACTTGTGGATCTGTGATGGGCCTCCCATGAACTCTAAAAAAAGTATTCTTAAAAACAGTACTGAATTATTTTTTAACCCCTGGGTTATAATGCCTTAGTTGCAGAGGAGCCAGGGAGAAATGTGGGCCCACTGATAATGAGCCACGTTCAGCTCAGAGCCTTAAAGACACATAGAAACTATATTACAGATGCATGTGCCAGTGCAAGACATGCAGGTGTGCTGTGTGCAGCAGATGGGCACGCACGTGCGTGTGCGTGCAGGTGCAACGTATACCCACAGGCACGAAGATGAGCAGGGCAGATGCTCCTCCAGTCCAGCCTCCCTTTCTTCTTCAGCACCAGCCTTCCTGCCCTAGGAGCCCCACACAGGCAACTGAAATCCCTTGTTGTTTGGCCCATACTTTCAGGGGAGGTACTGGAGGCCTGTTTTATTTTCCTTTGGGGGTCAATCGCTTGAGGATTTGGTCAGTAAATGCCAAGCCAGCCAGGCACAGATCCCAGGGTGAAGATCAAGTCCGCCCCAGCATGGCCAGGTCCACACACGTGTTCCGGCACACCAGCTCTGTGCAGTCCGAATGTCACCTGTCTTGGGGGTGAGGCAGAGGCAGGAGGCCCACGTCTCTGTGGCCACTGGCCAATGGGCACACCCCACCAGGGTCCCCCTTCCAGTGCTGCCTCCAATCTGGGCAGTTTGTCCTTCAGTGTAGCAACAGGAGGGCAGCTTCCAAGGCCAGATGCGCAGGCCAGTGCAGGACTGGTGGTCGGATTCCAGTTACTTCAGCATCTGCAAGGCCACAGCCCTTTGAGTCCAGGGCCCTTGGTTGGGCCTGCCCCTGGTGTCTCTTCTACAGGGGACCATGCAGGGAGGGAGTAAAGTGGGCAGGGAAGGTGGGTGCTCCTGACTCAGGCCTCTGCCCAGAGCGCTCATTTATCCCATTCTCCAGATGCGCTGAGTGTGAAACCATCAAGGAAGGTCAGTCGACCCCACCTGGCTGCCAAATAACAATGAGCATGCTGGGGACCACCCAAAGCTGTGTGAGAGCTTTATAGTCATTCCCAAGCAGGCCTTTACATACCACCCTTCCGCCACAATGTTAAAAGTAAAAGTTGAAGACAGCAAAAGAGGAATCTGAATTCTCTAATGCTGGCCCCTTCCTCCACAAGGCCCAGGAAAACCCCCTGGGACTCAGAGCCTCCATATCAGCATCTCAGTAGACAAGAGCTCTCGCAGGACCCCCCTGAGATGGGTACAGTACAGCCCTCCAGGTTCATGAGGCAACTGGGCCAGGCCTGCCTGACTCCCAAGGGGACGTCTCTGCCGTGGTCATAAACCAGGCCTCTACCTGCTAGCTGGGTTTCCTACCTCCTGCTTTGCCAGATAGCCAGGTGGGGTTTCTAAGGCACCATGGGTACCTCTTTTTCCTACAGGATGGGTCCCCCCAGGGAGAGCCAGGCCAAGGAGAAAGGCCTCATGGGAGCCCTGCCCCCCCAACCCCAGATGACAAACATTGCAATCCTGTCCCTGGACTTGTGCGCTGAGGTCATGCAGCATGACAGAAGGAGGGGGGCCAGAAGAGGGGCCACAGTCCTCAGCCCCCTGCCTGCAGGGGCGGCTGTCAGCATGAGGGCAGTGGGCCTTTGGAGGCGTGGGATGAGCGTGCTGCCGGTGGCCCTGGGCACATGCAGGGGCTCAGGATGCAGCCTCATCTTCTTGGACGCCGGGGAGCTCCAGGCTCTTGCCCCCTTCACCACACCTGTCTTTCCTGTTCAGGGGACACCAGGGGCAGAGGGACCTCAGGGGTCAGCACATGCACTCAGGAAGACACACACTCTCTCTCTCTCTCTCACACACACACACACACACACACACACAGAGTCATTCCTTTCCACAATTTTTCAACCATTGCCCCCCGCACCCTGCCACCACCATTTCCCCAAGTTCCCCTCAGTCTTGCCCCTTGCGTTGTGGCCCCTGGCTGGTCTCCCTAACCCTGGTCTCAGCCCACAAGTCTCTGTGGTTCCCTGTTGCCTGGAGATGAAGTCTAGACTTCCCAGCCTGTCTTCCAGAGCTGCTCACAAGCTGACCCAGCTGACTCCCCTGCATCCTTGAGTACCAGCTAGGTCAGGCCTTCCATGGTGGCCTAGCTCAGCCCCCATCATCCTGGGTAGAGAGGCTTTGGTTTTGTATTTTCTTTGCCTTGTTCATAGGGCAGAGTTTATCCATCAGTCTTGGAATTCTGTCCTGTATTTAATGCATTCCTGTATTTGATTATTCCCCAAAGATTTTTCTTTTTAAAACGACCAATGAATAGATTTTGATATGAAAAAATCAGTGCAAAAACAAAATCAGTACCATTTAACTCTACTGTAGAGCTTTACCAATTATCCCAAAGCATAAAAAACAGAGTCTATCTAGGACAAATGTTGGGACTTTGATGAGGTAAAACCTGCTTTTTAAAAGTAAACGTGGGTCACAGAATTATAGAATTATATAGTTGAAAAGGGTTAAGCCCAATTCTATCACAGTCCAGGTGAGTAGACTGGCCTTTCTCCCCATTAACATGTCCATGAAAGGACAGTGACTAATGACTGCTTTGTTCAGTGGTGTTCTTGGGACCTGTTCTGTGCCAGACATGCACTAGGTGTCTTTAGTTCATGACTTTCCCATGCCACCACTAGGGGGCGCCGAGTCATGGGCACTGAGCTGGAGTAACCAGCCATCCAGGTTTGTTCATCCTCATGGTCCTACCTAATGCCTTCTGTAATGCCTTAGTAACAGCTTCGTCTTTCACTCTCAAAATTGGCTCTGTTTGGGTGCTGCATATGCGATCCCCTACACTAAGCCCAATTCCATCATCGAGGCCTGCAGACCTAGAGGAGCCTGGGGAACTCCTTCTCCTCACTCTGGCCACCTCACTGAAGAGACAGAACTAAAAAGAAGCTCAGTACTGTCAAGGCCTCTCCAAAGACCCATCCCTCAACCTCCACTGGCCAGGAAGTTTGTCAAATGGAGGGCAAGCAGTTGGTATGTAGATATCACCACGGGCAAGCAACCTCTGGCTGGAGCAGACACCAGCTTGTCCACTGAATGGGACCTGATGCTCTGAAGAGCCCACTTACCAAAGGGTAGCCTCACACGAAACCAATGTCTGGGCCCCTGCACCGCCTAAGTGATGTGGAGAGGCTCAAATACTGGACGTCTGGCACCCCCCCTCTCTAGGGGCCACGCCTTTCCCACACAGCGGATGGGAGGGGCAGAAGGTGTGGAAAGGTACACAGTGTCTCCCCTCTGCAGTACCCTTCACAGGCTGGAGGAAAGCAACCAGTGTCCCATGACCACCTTCTGGTCCAGGACCCCCCCCCCAAGATTTTCTATGGGTCAGTGCACAAACTCCAGCAGGCCTTGTTGGCACCCCAAACTCACTTTTATTTTAATGGAAGAAGGTGGAAAAGCAGAGGACAAGGCTCACAGAGGTTTGGGGAACTGCTTTTTCCACCTCTCCTAGGAGGTGGTGAATGCACATGCCTGGTTCACAGTAGGGAGCCTTCGGCAAATGGGAATTTCTCTTCCCTGGCCCTATCAGCCAGCCAGCCTGTCTTCCTTACTCACTGGATGAGCATTTCCAAAGTGTTGCCTGACAACATGGCCTCAGCAATGGCTGGAGGGATCACGGGCTACTCAGTAAAGCTAACACTCCCCCAGGCCAGGAAGAGTCAGCAGATGTGCCTCTCTTGTCACAGACAGGCAACCTTCTACATGGAGCAGACACAAGCCCTGCAAACCTCTACTAGGCTGCCATGCACTGAGAACAGAGGTGCCAACAGGGCCCTCCTCAGAGATCTGGCTGAGTCCCCAGGCTCCAGGCTCAGCCTGCACAGCCCAGTGACAGTGAAAGTCGCAGGGATACACCCCAACCCCCACGCCACCCCAGGGAGCACCTTGTAGGCCTCAGCCCACTGGTACTTACGAGAGTAAGTTTCCTGGAGCAGACATAGATCGCTCTTCCCTCCGAGCTTGGGGCTCAAATGGGTTCCCAAAGGAACGCTTTCTCAGCATGGACTTAACCAGGATCTGGGGAGGACACATGAGAGTGAGGAACAGAGGACGCCAGGCTCCCAGACACACTGGCAGCCTCCTCTCTGACTCCCTATGGGGAAGACTCCTGGGTGGGCCCTGCTGAGGCTCCCTTTCAGTAAGCAGAGGAAGGAAGAGTATTCCGAGCGGAGAAAATGGCGAGAGCACAGGGGTGATAGTTAAGGGTGAATTCTGGGAATGGTGAGGAGCTCAGCACAGCTGGTGCGTGAGGGTGCCCAGAGGCCAGAAGCAGATTGTGAAGGGTCTGGAATGCCAAGCTGAAAGCAGGGGCTTTATCCTGAGGACATGCGGAGTGCGATCAGGAAATGCCTTATAGCTGAGGTGGGAAGGATGGAGTGGAGGAGAGCTGTGGCAGGCAGAGCAGCAAGGAAGCTGCACAGTGGCCTGGATGGGGAGATGCTGTACCCTGGTTCGCTGACTTTGCCCCTCCTCCCACAGCACGGACAGTTCTAGGCCCCTGCCTATACACACACATGCCTAGTGTAGGGCTGCATTCAGTTTTTCTACTACTCATTCATTTATTCATTCATTGAATGCGACCAACAACTATTTATCGAGTGCTGGTCATTTGCCAGACACTACTCTAGGCACAGGCACCACACTGAGGCAAGAATTCTTGCCTTCATGGAGCCTGTGTTCGAGTTCGGGGGACAGGCAGTAAATAAGACAAATCAGTAAAACATACGCTACTTAGTGGTAAGAGCTAAGGAGAGAAAAAGAAAACAAGGTAGCAGGATATAGTATGACAAAGAGGAGGTGGGAATTTTAGATAAGGGGCCAGGGAAGGCTCACTTCTCACTGAGGTGACTTTGGAGTAAAGGCCTGAAGAGTGAGGAAGCGAGCCCTGCAGATATCTGGGCAGAAGCATTTGCCAGGAAGGCAGGCTCTGGAGCAGCAGCTTATGTGGTTAGAGCTGAGCAAACGGAGGGAGGAGGGGAGGAGGTAAGGCAGTGGGAAGATGGGAGTGGGAGGTGGGCAGTCTGTGTGGCATCTTCTAGGGTGGTTAAGGCTGGGGCTCTTCCTCTGAGTGACATAGTAGCCTAAGTGAGCAGGGTCTCAGCTGAAATGGGACATGATTAGTCACTAAGACCACCTTGCCTACTGAATTGGGTAGCAACTGTAGTGGGGGTAAGGGTGGAAGCAAGGGACAACTTGGGAGGCTATTCCAGTGGTTAACGAGAGAGACAGTGGTGGCTAAGACCAAGGAGGAAGCAGTAGAGACTCTATGGGAGCTGGCTGGTTCCAGGGACCTCACAGAGTCCTGGAACTCTACAGATCATAGAAATGAGAAGGACTTTGGCACTGGCTTTAGCTGGGCCTGGACCCAGTGGGGAGGGCCAAAGTGCACAGGCTTGATGTCACCTACAGCACAGGTACCAGCTCTCCTTTTGCCTTGTAATTACCCCAACTTGCTATGATACTTCAGTGCAGGGCAGATCATGGTTCTCAGTGTCCCCCCAAAATCCCAAGTGGCCACTACAGGCTACATAAATAACTTCCAATAGTTAATATGGAACCTGTCCAAAGGAAGATGAAAAAAACTAAACTGTGAGGGGCGCCTGGGTGGCTCAGGTGGTTAAAGCCTCTGCCTTTCGCTCAGGTCATGATCCTGGGGTCCTGGGATCGAGCCCCGCATCGGGCTCTCTGCTCGGCGGGGAGCCTGCTTCCTCTTCTCTCTCTCTCTGCCTGCTTCTCTCCCTACTTGTGATCTCTATCTGTCAAGTAAGTAAAATAAAAAAATCTTAAAAAAAAAAAAAAACAAAAAACCTAAACTGTGAGAGGAAAGTGCAGGGAGCACATGGATGGGATCCAAGAGCACAGGGCCACATCTCCAATCCAAAAGCTTCCTAGGCCTTCTTACCATCATGTTCTTGGCACCTAAAAGAATGCCTGGAAGCAGGGAGGGAAGGAAGGAGAGGGAAGAGTTGGGGGGAGAAGGGAAGGAAGTAAGGAAAGAGGGGAGGGGGGAAGGAGAGAGGGAAGAAATGCTTCTTCCAGTCATGATGAATTTTGACACTCAGTGAGGGCAGTGTATTTCTTTAAATCATTCACTCTCCTCACCCAGCCTCCTGGTCTCCCTACCATGAGGCTAAATAATATGACCTCGTTCCCCACTGTGCTCCAGCAGGGTCTCAGTACAGATCAGCTTCAGGACTGGCTGACCAGATGGCCCTTTGTCCCCCAACAGGGCCCAGCACACAGCAAATCTCAGGCAGTGGCAATGCCCACCTAAGGCCCTCCCAAGACAAGGGAGCCTTCTGCCCCTCAGCCCCTTACCACCGTGGTCCAGCTGGGGATGAGCTTGACTGAGTTCTTCACCTCCTCCTCCGTCACCTCCACCACACTGCAATGCTCTTCTTCTGAGGGAAGGGGCTCCTCCCCACTCTTGGTCACCCAAGGGTGCAACTGTGGAGTTGAGAGGGCAGGGAGAGGTCAGATAGACAGACACCCAGTCAGCAAAGGACCATGGGCATTCAACCAGCAATTGCCTTGAGGGGACCCAAAGCTCACAAACCCCAAATCCAAACCCAATATATGATTTATATATCTTGGTGCAGGGCTTTCTGGAGGGAGAAACTGAGGCCTGTTTGTTGTGTCCAAGACCAGCTCAGCCCAAGACCTCTGGCTTCCCAACCTTGATGTCTGGCACCCCAATCCTTGTTTCAGGATTCTTGTCCAGCATCTTCAGGATTAGATCCTTGAGCTCCTCACTGACCTTTGGCCTAAAAGGGGGGAAGGAAGAAGATGAGGGAGAGGTAGTTAGTGAGGGTTCTTTCCTACTCACCTCTCCATCCCCACCTGCTCTGGGATTCCCTCAATAGAACATGCCAGGGCAGAGACACACCCAACTCTCATTTCTTCAAGAGCAAGAGGAATACCCCCAAGGTACCAAGGCAGAAGGGGAGAGCTTCAAAACAAGTAGATGGATATCCTTCTTTCCTGAACAGGAAATAAAGCCATTTCCCTCAGGAGGCAGGGACCACAAACACAAATGCAATTCCAGGGGTACCAGGGGTAACTGAACACCCGCTGGGTGGCAGAAATGGTGAGGATAATGTGAGAAGAGGCATTTTATGGGACACTAGGAGCCTTTGCCCCACTCGCCATCTTATCCTCTCCTCTGACAGGAAGGTAGCTAAGAAAGATTCTCATTTGACAGAGGTGGAAGCTGAGGCCCAGAGAGGTTAGTGGGCTGACACATTGCTAACCAGAGGAATGAGGGCAGGGATGAGAGACTCAGGGGAAGGGGGAACAGGACTCTCAGCTCCACATTAACCTGGACTATTTCTCCCCAAACTCCAGGCTTCTTTGCTACCAAGATTTTTGGGAAGTCCATCTGTCCAAGCCTGCAGAGAAGGAACTCACTCTTGGGACTGTTGACCTTGGATCCCTCCGCTGTCCTAGACATGTAATCCCTTTTACAACTCCTGGGCTGGGAAGAAAGAGACCTCTGGCATGGGATACAGCAGCAGGGAAGGCACAAAGACAGGCAATGATAGGGAAGGGCTGGAATCTAGTTGGCTAGAGGGGGCAGATGTCCTTGAATGCCAGGGTTAGGAAAGGGCCTCTTCATGTGGGATCTATGAAGCCTTGGAAAAACTTTAAGCAGGAGACATGGTGAGATAAGGGGAGCATTGCCACTGCCTGAGACTTGCTCTGTGCTTCATCAGGGTCAACCTGACCTGATTGTGGTGGCTGGACAGGAAGGAGGCTGGCAGCAGGGAGACCACAGAAAGAGAAAAGACAAGGCCAAGGACAGAACCAGTTAGGGGCACAGGTATCAAAGGAGTCAAGAGATATATGAGGTAGATTCAACAGGGCTTGGGGGCCGGACTGGGAGTGGGCACAAGGGAGCAGGAGTCATTGAGGACAATATCCAGGTTGGTTTCTGACCTGTCCAGGGGACTTTGATCAGATGGCAGAAGGGCCCTTTAAAGTAAGGAGCTGTGATAGCCAATATCATAATCAGAAGAAGCACAGATGAGCAGGGAGACTGCTCCAAATAGTCCCTCTGGGCTCAGAGACCTTAGTCACAAAGGGATAGGGAGGAGGGAGTGGTTTCAAACCCAGATCCCACTAATAAGTCTCCTCTAGAAGTCTCCTTTTCCATCTACAAAATGGGGAAGCACACTGCTATCTTGAAGCCTTCCTACCCCATGAAGAAAGTTGAGGTGCCCTGTGGTTCCAGCGTGTGCATAAGATTGACGCCATTAACCCCATGGAAGCCTCTAGAGAAGGAACAGTGTAAATGTGTGACTTGGGGTCATTCCTGCCCAACTCCCAGTCTCAGAGTTCCATTTACAATGGAATCCAATCAGAAGTCCTTGAAACCTTGCTCTACCGTCCCACCAGGGGCCCCTCCCAGGAAACAGCACCCCCACCTCCGGATCTGCAGGCTGGGGGGGGGGGGGGCTTCAAAGGGCAAAGGCTCTGCTACAACTCAGACACGACTTCCTGGGGGTGGGCAGGAGCCCCCTTCATGGGCAACTCACTCCTCAGGAAACACCACGGCCTCATTCTTGATCTTCCTGTGCAGGGCCAAGATGTAATCATCGATGAATGGGCACTGTTGGATGGAGAAGCAGACAAAGGATGCAGTCCCAGGGCCTCAACTTGCCCTGGGGGGACTGACCCCATCTTTTGGTGCTGCCAGAAGTCGGGGGCAGTTCTGGGCCCCTTAACAGATGGGAGAAACCTTGTCTAACTTGTTTCGGGCCTGGCACACAGCAGGTACTCAAGAGACACTGACCGAACAAATGAATCATTGAAGGAACTATGAGGCTGGGCACTGGCCTAACAGGCACCTGCAGAAGGGCCTCCATTCCAAGGGCTTGGAGTCTGCAAACACGTTCACTGAGATGCCCTCCCACCTCTCAGTGCAGTCACTAGAGTGGGAGCACCTGTGGACAGGAACTTCTGCCAAGTCAGTGTTGAGCATTACCCAGGCCCAGCCTGCCCCAGAGCAAAAGTCAAGGACAATTTGTGGAATGAATGAATGAAAGAATGGATGGCATCAAGGGCCAGAGGACAGGGCATGCTCTGGTGGAGAGGTGGCAACGCCACCATCTCCCACTGGGCTGTCTGCTGTCCCCGGACTCCTTCATATGACTCTCCTCCCAAGGGTCAGGTGAAAACAGAAAAAACTTTTCCTTTAGTCTTCTCTGGGCCAGGTGGGCCCTTTCAGAAGTCACTTGGCTTTAGGACACAAAGGAAGGGCTGTAACTGTCATTCATCCTGGTTCAGTTTGGCCCAGCCCATGGTGCCAAGGGCCTAGGCCTGCCCAGCTCCACCAGCCCACCCAGCACTCACCTTGCCATAGACAAAGCAGTATAACGTCACCCCGGTGGCCCACACATCCAAGGCCTATGAAGAAACAGCTCATATCAGTCCCTGATATGAAGAACCAACGCCCCTCACTCACCTAGCTCCCATGTGCTATGGGAGAAGGCATACTGGGAAGCTCCTTCCTCAGTCACGGAGTCACTCAACAAATACTCCCACTCACTTGTTCCTGCCTGACCCTGTGCCGAGCACTAGGAACAAAGGGATGACCAGAACAGGGCCCCTACCTCTCAGGGATTCCAAGTTCCCTTGTAACAGACCCAAACTAGATACATTTCTAACTCAGCAGGTGCAAAACTACCTTCACCTTCAGGGTCACATTTGCAGTACCCATGGCGCACCCCAGAAATCACTTAGACTCACTAAACCAGATCCTCATCCCTTTTCCTGATAATCTACTGGAGAAGTCACCATCTACCTTCTTCTAACACCAGAAACGGACCCTCTCCGTACTAAGGCCCTGGCCTTCAGTCACCTCCACAGCTGCTCACAGCTCCCTCTAATCCTGGGTTCTAATGTGTGCTCTCTCTACATTTTCCCCTTCTGGAATCCTCTCTCCTCTCCTGGTTTCCACTTTCTCTCATGTGAATGTGAGTGAATGTGAATGATTCTCAAACGTCTGTCTACATATTGCTGCCACAGATGCTTCACCTGAATCCAACCAGGGAACCAGGGAGCACCAGACAAATGCAAACTGACATCATTCCATAAAGTAACAGGACTGTTCTCTTAGAAAATGTCAAGTTCAGACTAGACAATGAAAGGGTGAGGAAATCTTCCAGATTAAAGAACCCCAAAGAGATGTGACAACTGAATGCTGTAACTAACCCTGGATCAGATCTTGTGCCAAAAAGAGGGGGTGCATTAAAAGACAGGATCCATACCACTGATGAAATGTGAGTAAGGTCATTTAGATAACAGTCATATATCAATGATAAATTTCCTAATTTTGATAATAGTATAATAGTACTGAGGTTATGTAAGAGAATGTCCTTGTTCTTAGAAAGCATCTGCTAAAATATTTAGTGATAAAGGAGGATAATGTCTCCAACTTAACTTCTCAAATGGTTCAGAAAAATGTAATATTAATTACATAAATATAGGGAGAGATGGTGAAAAGGTAAATGGGACAAAATGTCAATAATTGGTGAATCTTGGTAAAAAGATACATGGGAGTTTTTTTGTATTATTCTTGCAATTTTTTGTAAACTTGGAATTATATCAAAATTAGAAGTTCTTAAAAAAAACTCTATCTACATCCCTGACCTCTTTTTTGAGCTCCTCCACACCCACACGTGTCCAAATGCCTCTGGACCACAGCCTCCCTGGCAGGTGAGAACAGGCACATGCCCAGGGGAACACACTACACTGAAACCCCCTGCTCAGAAAGCCGTACCCACTGCCTCTGTCAGTTAGGAGGAACCACAAGCCCCCAAGCCTTCTAAACTTTTCTCAAGCCCCATCGCGCCCCCTTTCCCTGTGCCCCTCAGTGCCCTCATACATTTTCTGGACTCCACTTCATGCTCAAATCCTCCCCGTTCATCAAGGCCTAGTTCAAACCCTGCCATCTCCAAAGAGTCTGAGGGGAGCAACCAACTTCTTCCCAAACATGAGCTCTCCTGCTCTTTTCCACCATCTCCAGAAGGACGGAGAGCTGGGCTGTCTGGACTCTGTCTGTTCCACAGCCTGACCTGTACTCAGCACAGAGCAGCTGGCAGAAAATATCTGCAGGGGAGACCTGGGGCCATTTTGCTGGAAAATGAGAGGCGGCCAACGTTGGGGAGTTTTTCAAGACTCCAGGAAGAGGCGAACAGGAAGGAGAGGACCATGTTCAGTGTTCACTCCTGAGACATTAAGGACCCTGACACCCTCAGGCTAGAAACAAGGCCCCACTGCAAGCTATCCCACCCCTCCACCTGAATCCCAACTCAGCCTAGGTCCTAGAAGCCACCTTCCCACTGAAGCTCTGGCCAGAATCAGAAATGGCTTCAGGGGCCATGAATGCTGGAGTCCCGGCTGTGCTGGACAGCTGAGCGTCGTTCCCCTCAAACTGGTTGCTAACGCCAAAGTCCGCAATTTTCACGCGCCCGTCATCCCCCAGGAGCAGGTTGGACGGCTTGATATCCCGGTGGACGATCTTCTGGCAGTGCACTGCGGAGAGAGGCAGCTTGAGCGCTGGCGTGGGGGACCAATGCCTGGAGCACCCCCCCCCACCTGCCCTCACCTGGCCAGGGAAGCCCATCTCAAACTCTAGTGATAAGGAGCAGGGACATCTCAGCCCATGCACACACTCCTCTCAGGACCTCAAAAGGGACTTTAGGCCCCTCTGCTGCACTATGCCGTGCATATATTTCCTCAACTGGGAACACACTGCCATTTTGGGTGTCCGCCTGAATTGCCAGTCCACGTTGTGGAAGCATAAGGGCGGTGGCTTGCAAAGCCAGGACTGGACTCTTAGTACTCTTTGGACTCCAAATGGAGTGCTCTCTGTGGCAATCAAGACACCTGTTGCTGAGGGGGCTTCAGAGGAAATGGGGAAGGCAGGCTCTCCATTGGCCATCTCTGGCCTTCCCTCACGCTATCTGCAGTCCCAAAGTCTATCAAAACATATCTCCAGTCTCTTCCCTCACCCAGCCTGGTCAGAGATTTCTTCCTTCTTAGACATAGGGTGCAATAGTAAGGTATTCTGCAGAAGTACTGCCTCAGGCTTAGGGACTCTGGACTCAGAGGGCATTTCAGGCCTCGGGACTGCTGGGATGAACACGGCTGGGGTAAGGAGCAGCCTACTCCAGGAGGCTGAGAGCCCACCTTGCTTCCTGGCTCTGGAACTGCCAGGAAAAATGGACGTCTCAGGCTGAGATGGCCAGAGATGTCCCAGCTGAGAGCAGGCACTGACTCTACCCCAGCCACGCACTAATGGGCTCCCCACTCAGCGAATACCTTCCCCTGGACCAACAGATCCCAAGATGCTGGGATGGGAAGATGAAAAGGGCAAGAAGAAAGAGGAGAGGAGGGTGGAGGAGAGGAAGGCTAGGGGCAAAGGGAGCGTCACACACAGTGATAACCAAACCATTGGTCCTATAGCGACTGCCTCCTATGTGCCTGATGCACAGGAGAGATTTAACTCACACCCATTGGAGTGCAGAGGCTCAAGGGGCTGTGTATTTGACCATGAAAGTGGTCTCAAATTCTTATCTCAAATCCTGACCTTTCCCCTGAACTTTGGGTTCTTTATCCATGTGGATATCCAGCAGACATCTCAATGTAGATCTCAATACTTCTCAATAACACATCTAATTCAGAACTTGATTTTTCTGTCAGCAACGTACCCCCCCCCAAACAAACAAAACAGAAGACCCCTGCTCCTCCTCTAGTCTTTCCTATTCAGTTAACGGTCATTATCGGTTGCTCAGGCCAAAAACCTCAGGATCATTCCCAACTTATCTCTCTTTCAGACCCCATATCCTATTCATCAGTAAGTCCTACGGGTTCAACTTCTCTAAGATATATTCCAGATCTGACTGCTTCTCATACCTGCATTGCTGCACTTGCCCCATCTTTAAAAATCAGACCTGGGGCTCCCTAATCACAGAGCTTTCCCCAAGTCTTCCCTTCTGAGGACCAGAATCACACCAACAGAAATAAACCTTCAGTGCCTGGTGCCTCCATTCATCTGCCTGCTCCAGCCCCTGGTTCTGACCAATGGGCTCCCAGAAGCCCTTCACTATGATTAACTGGGTCTTGATAAGGCTTTACTCAAGCCAGATGGGATTAGCTTGTTTTTGGGTGGGTAGGGGTGGGGACAGAGGATAGGAGACTACAGGTCCTCGCTGTAGGGAAAGGCCCAGGATAGGAAGGGGTGGAAGCCAACCTGATACAGGGTTGTGGCTGCCACTTGTCACACTCAGAATGAAATGCCTCCTTCCCCTAAGTCTAAGACCCTTGACAGGGGCCTTCTGCAAAGCCCTCCTTTCTGTGTGCCTCAATTTCTCCATATGTACAAAGAGAGTATTAATTAGAGGGCACTGGAGTGACTCAAATGAGATAAAGATAACCCTGGTTCCTGTCACCTCAGCTAGGTCCTCACTCTGTTCACCCAGGGAGAGGATATGCTCCCGATAAACCAAGCTAAGATTTTAGAGAGCTGGGAACCACTTCTATTCCCCAAACCAGGCCAGAAACATAGGTGTCTGAGGGCCCTCCCGTCCCCACGACCAGTATGTCATCCAGTGCTGTTCCCGCTCACCTCCTTCATATCTCCTCCCCACTGACACTGTCCTAATCCAGGCCTCACCATCTGTCACTTGGGCTGTAGAAAAAGCCTCCTTCCTAACCAGCTGGCGACTTCTTGCCCTTTATTTAGCCACCATACAGCTGCCAGAAAGAGCTTTCTAAGATGCAAATCCTATCATGCCCCTCCCTTCTCAAAGCCCTCAGGGGTTTACAATGCTGACAGGATAAAATCAGGAAAAGTCTTCAAAGTCTTCCATGGAGGTATGGCCAGCCCTCAGGGTGTGGCCTGAATCATGTTTCACCCTCCTCAGCCCCATGCTTCAACCAGATTTTACTTCTTCCCATTCTCAAACAGGATATGCCCACTCCCCACTGTGCCTCTGCTATACAGTTCTTTCTGCTTGGCATACTTCCTCCCGCCCATCCCTCAAGGCTGGGAAACCTCCTCTCAGTACTCTTGACAGCCCTGTGCCTCCCTAACTTTAGCAGACCCTCCACTATATCTGCCTGCTTAGTTTCTTGTTCCTCTCACTAGGCTGTGAGGTCCCTCCCTGAATTCACATCTGTGTCTCTGTCATCTCCTTGCCTCTACCTGTCACTTATCAGGTACTCATATATGAATGAAGTGAAATAAATGAATGAGTGAATAAGTGAATTCCAGAGATAGAGGCTACCCTACCATCCTCCCTCCTGAGCTCTCATCACCTTAGGGTCCTCACAGTAAACACACCCTTCCTCACCCAAAGGACCCATGACAGGACAAGACAGCTGGACATAAATCTCTTTCTTCCTATATCTCTTGAGGCCCTGTGGACAGGTTAAGCCTTGCCTAAGAACTCAGCAGAAGAGATATAGACAGAGAACCCCCAAGGTACAGCCCGACTGAATGGTGACTAGCCACCACGAAGCAACTGGCCGGCATCCAGGAAAGGCAGCCACCACTCCCTCCCCTCCCCTTCCCACCCGAACTTGGCCCCGCCCACAGCCCTGCCACGCCCCCCAAATGAAACTGATTGGTAGATCAGCGCTGACAGACAAGAACTGCAAAGAGCTAGCTCAACCTGGGCTCCACCCTTTCTGGTGTCTCCCTCCTGTCCCCAGTTCCAGGCGGCAAGCAGCAACCCCCACCCCCACCCCCACCCCGACTCACAGTACTCAAGGCCTAGGATGATGTCCCGCAGGTAGAGACGAGCTTGCTCCTCCGGGAGGGGCTTGTCACTGGGTACCTCCATGACAGGCCTACAGGAAGGGAGGGAGAGAAGCAGTGAATCAGAATGAGTAAAAGCGGGGCACCTGGGTGGCTCAGTGGGTTAAGCCGCTGCCTTCGGCTCAGGTCATGATCCCAGGGTCCTGGGATCGAGCCCCACATCGGGCTCTCTGCTCAGCAGGGAGCCTGCTTCCATCTCTCTCTCTCTGCCTGCCTCTCTGCCTGCTTGTGATCTCTGTCAAGTAAATAAATAAAATCTTTAAAAAAAAAAAAAAAAGAATGAGTAAAAGCAGACTGCTCGTGAAGGTGGACAGGGGCGGGGCCACGTAGGCCCCTCGGGATTTCTGCGGAGCCCTCTATGCTCAAATTGCTCCCCAGAAATCAAGACGTTAGCTATTTCTCCCATATAATGAAACACTTATAACACACACAGACCCACATATCCCTTCACAATCACTATAATTTCAAATTAGCTTTATCTTAGTTTCTGATTGGCTTAGTATTCCTTCTTCTGAGTATTTAATTACCCATAATCAAACTGTTGCAAAAAAGGCCATTCAGAGCAGTGTTTTTCAAACTTGAGGTCTAACCAAACAGAGGGCCATGAAATCAATTCAGTTGTTGGCTAATGCTTTGTTTTTCTAATGAAGTAGAATTTATCAGAGTGTATCACATGGAGTAAAGATCTGTAAAACTTTGGTTTCAGTTACAGTTATGGATGGCAATGTAAAACATATTAAGTTGAATAAAGGTCAAAAATGTTTGAAAGCCTCTGAATCTTAGAAGGATGCTACTCTTAGCAACCCCACTCTCCTAAGAGAGAAAAATCACAAGCCATATGTAGCCTATATTCAGGGTCTGGACAGTTAGAGCCTCTGGTCCACCCAGGCCTATGCCCACAACCCCATGTCTGCTGCTTTGCAAATACCCTGGGAAGGTCAAGTAGGGCAGACATGAATTAGAACTGTGTAACCTTGAGCAAGCCACTTACCCACTCTGAACCTCAGCTTCCCCTCTTGTAAATGGCAGCAAATGGAGTCCCACCCACTCAACTCATAAACTTCAAAAGCTGAAAGAACTATTTGTGATCTGAATTCAGGTAAGGGCCCCATCTCTACATATTTGCTTGAGAAACACTCCTTTCTTCTCCCTCTCTTCCCTCATAATCTTTCCAGGTCTTTAAGAACTGGCTCAAAACCTCTTTCAGAGGACTGTCTGAATGTTCTAGCCTCACTGACCCCCACCAGACTTCCAAGAATTGCCCTCTTGGTCTCTTGTTTTCCCCAAGACCAGAGCTCCCCAAGGGCAGGGCCTTGGCCTCTGCTTTCTCCTACAGTAGCCAACCCTGCGACTAGGGACACAGGGAGGGAAAAGAAGGCCTGGATTAGACTTGGCCTGCCTGACTGGGAAGGGGAACTCACCCCTTTCTCAGGAGGTCAAACACTGAAAGAAAAGAAAAGAAAAAGTAAGTAAGGTGCAGCCAGTCTAGCAAAGCAGGTGATGCCAAGGTCCCTCCCTATTCTGGAAGGTAAGAGAGGGTCAGGCATCCAAGCATACCTTTGGGAGGGATGGGTCAAGGGCTCCAGGGTATCAGAGGAAGTAAATGGGTAAGAGTAGTTTTCCTATGGATCTGCCTCATCTGATTCAGCATGGGTTCCTTTTCTGGGAAGAAGGTGGGTGACAGAGGCTTGGAGAAGGGGCAGGAATTTTCCGAAATGTCATAGCAGATAGGCGGGTAGGACAGGGAGGGAAGACTAAAGCCTCAGTCTTAATTGCTAAGCTAGTGTTCTTTCTGCCCTGTTTCAGGGCCTCTAAACCCAGCCATAAAATTAATATTAACAACCATCTTGTATATAATGACTCATTTACCCCTCATATCAGCCCTATGAGGTAGATACATTGTCCCCATTTTACAGGTGAGGAAACTGAGGCAGAGAACTATCAGATAGGATCTGGGAACCCACATCACACAGCCTGCTTCCTGCATCCACCTGATCCACTGTCCGTCTGATTAGTGGAGAGGGGGCCTAGGAATATCTGTTCAATCTACTTAACTGGATATTCCAAGCTTGTGTTGGCAGGGATGGGCAAAGGAATCCAGGGCTTGAGAACAGGTTCACGCAGCCCATCTGAAGGTCATGTGTGTTCTTGCGGAGCCCTCGGACTGACTCCGGTAAGCTGCTTTGGGAACAAGCTGGGTCACTTACCCAAATAGAGATTGTCCTCAGCTGGGTCATCCAAAACCTAGTCAGAGGAAACAGACATGGGAATAGGGGTGGGGAAGGCATGGGGTGGGAGTCCCAGACTTTTTTGTACTCACCAGACCCAGGACCCCTGGGCTCTGCAGTGACCCCAGACAATGGACCAGGAACTGTGCAGGCACCAGATAGATGAGACCTCAAAAATCACTGACCCACGGGTGGCTCAGTGGGTTAAAGCCTCCGCCTTCGGCTCAGGTCATGATCCCAGGGTCCTGGGATCAAGTCCCACATCAGGCTCTCTGCTCCGCAGGGAGCCTGCTTCCTCCTCTCTCTCTGCCTGCCTCTCTGCCTACTTGTGATCTCTGTCTGTCAAATAAACAAATAAAACCTTAAAAAAAAATCACTGACCCTCAACCCTGGCCTGCCAAGCGACACCCAGCTCTCTTCCCCTCCTGCTATGATGAGGGGCTCACTTCTTGCTTCCAGGTAGCACTTTACCCTAGGGAAAGGGAGACCTTGAGAACATCCCAAACCAGCCTAAACTGACCCCTGAAACCTCCCTATAGCCCCCACCCCAAGTCTAGCTCTGTCTTTGGAGGCCTTAGCCACATCTACTGTGAGAACCCTAGGTCTGTGCTGAGCGTTCCTAAGCACAGGACTTGGGCACAAGTTCCCATCCACTCACCACTGCTTCCTACCTCAATCAGCTTGACCACATTCACATGATCCAGCTTCTTTAGTATGGCAATCTCCTGGTACACTCGCTCCAGGGGCAGCAGCTGCTTGGCTGGTCCTCCTTGGGTGGCTTGGGACCCTCTTGGAGGAGGGCGACCTGTGACCAGGAAGGTGAGTCAAGCCCCTGTTGCCGGAGGCTGGGCCTCACCATGGCCCTGCAACCAGCCTCAAGCAAGAACCTTGAAAGACCATGGTCTTGTCCCTAACCCACCAAGCACATTCCCACCACCAGGCCTTTGCTCATGCTGTCCCCACTTCTACCCTTCTCCTAAAAAAAAACTAGCTAGGGACCAAGGCCCCTTCTTCCTTTGCCCGCAGGCAAGGAGTTCCCAAGCACAGGACCAAGCAGATACATACGTGGAAAGCCATACTGCTTCAGTAACTTCTTTTTGGAAAGGACTTTCATTGCCTGAGGAGGGAGGGGCAGAAATGTCACTTGAGCACAGCCACCAGAAGCTAGAACGGGTTGGTTATAGTGGACAGAAGTCCAGAAAGGAACACTTGTGATGGCCACCAGAACTGAAGGTATGGCCTAGGTGTGTGAGTAAGCTGGGTTAGGAAGTGACCATATCTGAGTCTAGGCCTCGGCCCTATTTCCCCGATAAGCCTTTCTGGAGCTCTCCCCTCAGAGGGGTCCAGCCTCTGCTGGGATATTCTCAAGGACAGGAAGCTTACTCTTTTTACTAAGCATATCCTTAGGGACAGGAACTCATTCCCTCTAGAGGCAGCCTTGTCCTGTCTTCCCAGCACAGCCACTGCCCATTTCCCAGGCTTCTGGGGCCTGGCCAGCACAATACCTCCCTCCCATTCCCAGACTTACATAGTGCCTGTCTTCACTTTCATTGTAGGCCAGCCTCACCACACCATAGGCACCCTGGAAATAGGCACCGGTCAGCCCCAACTGCACTGGGCAATGCCCACCCCACCCTGAACAGTTCTGGCTGTCTCCCCCAACAGCCCATCTCCACCCCCACCACCAGCTGGCCCCCAGCAGGCATACATTTCTGGCAGACAGGGAGACGACGCCTGTGCCCTGGTCATTGCCTCTTTCTGGCTCAACACAGCTCTATGCTCCCTCAGTCCCTCTTTGTTTTCTATCAAAAATGAAGAAATCAGGACTGGTGAATCATTTCCCACCCCTCCATAGGTATTTCCTAGAGGACAAACTTTCTTCACTTCTAAGCTGGGGCCCTTCTGGCTCTGCCTCACATTCCCAGGTGAGAAGCAACTGTCAAGCAGAGGGTCCTGACAGGCTGCCACCACAATGCCTCAAGAGAAAAGTTCCCTCGGCCTGTCCCAGTCCTACCTTGCCAATCTCACTCTGCAGCTTGTATTGGTTCAGTTGTACACAGTCCTAGGGGTGGAGGAGGGAGGGGGTAAAGAGGGGAGCATCAGGTAAAACTTGACCCAGAGGCAGTACTGATCCCACCCCAGGAGCCTGTTCAGGGCCCAATCCTGGCTCTGGGCCCCTCACTCTCAAACCCCACATTTCATCAACCTTTCAAGTTTGGATGGGGAGAAACGTGACAGTGTCCATGCCACCAAAAGGGACAAGAGGCCTTGGACAGTGTCTGCAAACATGAATGGTGAGCCATGGCTGTACTTCACTCCCTAGGAAGTGGTGAAGGAAAAATGCACTCTCCTGCTTGAACGCAGGCGTCTGGGAGACCTACATCTGTGAGAAACACATGAGCAAGTATTTCCAAAACCAGCTATATGCAAGGTCTTGGCTGAATGGACAAGAAAGCTGAGGAGAGCCTTAGGGACAGGAGACCAGAGACCTGGCTCAGGCATGAAAAAGCCCATGAAAAGTCCAGTCTCTGCAATTGGTAGATTGCTTGCTCAGGACTAGGATTCACTTTCAGATCTAAGTGGCAAGGACAGAGCCCTTGGGACCGAGGAACAGAAGCAAGACCAGAGGCTGGAAGCATGCTGGCAGCTTCTGAATCAGAGCAGATTCTAAGTAGCAGGATTAGAAGCAGGGGCTAAAGCTCTGTTAGACTTATGGTGGGGAGGGCAGACATACTATCTATCTTCAAATCTCTAAGAGGACTTCTTGGGGGACCAGGGAGGGGCCTATTTCTGAGGCCTGGCCTGAGGGCAGGAATGGTGGGACTTCCAGGAGGCAGTGACTGGCTCCCGTGATTGGCTCAGACAGAGCTTCCCTGGTAGGAAGAGCCATATTATGAGACAGCAAGCTCCTCAACTCTGAGAGTATGCAGAAGCAAAGGCTGGGCAGCTGTGTGGCAGGGGCTGGGACAGAAAAGCATCTTCACTGAGGACTACAGAAAAGCTCAGGAGGACCCCCTAGCTCTGCCCCACCAACCTCTGCATCTGAGATGGCCACATGGTGGGACTCAATGGTGGGCCTCCGCCAGGCCCGTGGGGAGATGTGGCTGGATGGCCCTGTGGCATAAGGAGCAGCCTGGGCCTCCAGGCAGCTTCCTGCTGGCCGCTCTTGCAGGGAGAACTTCCTGGCTGAAAGGCTGGGTCGGGCTAGGGAGGGTCTTGAAGAACCACTGGGGATCACGGAGGCAGCTCTGGTCCTTGGAGGAGGGTCCACACCGTTTCTGGCAGGCTCTGGGCTACCTCCGGTCTCCTCCAAGTGGGT
The DNA here is from genome assembly GCF_922984935.1 of Meles meles. Taxonomy (NCBI): domain Eukaryota; kingdom Metazoa; phylum Chordata; class Mammalia; order Carnivora; family Mustelidae; genus Meles; species Meles meles. The sequence continues at coordinate 17,206,758 of NC_060083.1, forward strand.
CACATCAATGGCTGCCACTCGCTCCACCAACTCTGCCCGGGGATCCTGGCAGCAGACTGCTGGGCCCCCCTCCATTGCCACAGTTTCAGGGGGTCCTCAGCCTTATTGGGAACCTGAGAAAAGAGGACAGAGAAGTCTTCAATCCTGGCAATGGAGTACGGAGGTCAGATTTCCAGGCCCTTCTCCTATTGTAGCCACAATCTTTAGGTCCTACCTTCATGACTTTGCCCTACCTGTTTCCTCTGCCTGAGTTGCCAGCATCCAAAGTCAAGTCTGTCCCTACTAACTAAAGGAATTCTAGAAACTCATCTGGCTCTGCTGCAGAGCAGGCCTTAGACCTGAGTCTCCCCATCTATAAAACATGTATGGTCACATTTGCCTTGCCGGATTCACAGGGAAGCAGCAAGAAGCTGATATTCTAGAGTCAGGACAGACAGACACGGACAGACTCCTGGAGGCCCAGCAGCACTGGGAGAAACAGAGTTCAGGGTCAGCTCAGGCCCCATCCAGGAGACAGCCCAGTGACTCACCAGCCCCACCCTTGACTGCAGAGCATTCCAATGCTGCTGCCTGGAAGCTGAGCTGGGCGCTGGTCATGCAGAGGTCTCCTGGATACTTCAAGTCAGTCACTTACCTCCTCCAGGAAGGCCTCTCCAGGACCACAGAGCAAGTTTGCCATCTCCCATTACTCCCTTTCCTGCCTCAGCAGAGACCGTAGCTTAGGATAGTGTTCATTAGGGGAAGGGCTGATGCTTTGGCGGGTGTTAGGACAAACCACTAAACTAAAAAGTCATCCCTTATTTTTCCCGTTTTTTTTCCTTCCAGTTTATTTGTGTGCCCAAAATATCTGTCACAGCTGTTCAGGCTGAAATGCTCCCCATGGCCAGGCCTTACACCCCCCTGGACCCTACTGCCTTCTGAGTTCCAAACCAGGCCCCAGGCTAAGGACTGAGACCAGCTTGAATCCCAAACCATCGTCCAACTCCAGCCCCAGCCTTCACCTTCCACCACAACCCTGGGCTGAACCCTGACTCCAGGCTGAATCCCGATCAGACTGGGACTCCACCTTTGCTGGAGGCTGAGCACTGGCCCCACCCCAGCCCAATGTCCTTCCTCCTTCCTGGGCCAGACTCTGTATCTTCTAAGGAAAAGGAAGTGAGTGGACTCCTGACCCTGTGCCCTTCCCGTCTGGTACTAACTTCCTCTGTACTCACACAGTGACTTTAAGAACATAGTCCTTGTTCCCCTATCACCTTGCTTTGACAGATGTCAAGGAGGTAGGGCCATTAGAACCCACTGGCCACACAGGATCCTGGACTGGGTTCCAATCCTGCCTGCCAACCTACTGTGGGGTTGCTGAGGCAGGCTCCTTCCTGACTCTGAGCCTCAGTCTCTCCATCTGTACCATGGATGCAGATTCCCTAGGGCCACAAGGCTTACAGAAGGATAGTGGGCAAGGTCATCATCCAGAACTCTTGTGCTTGGCACACACGGTGTTAAATGAGGGAAAACCTAGAGGTAGTAGAGCTGATATTGATATGCAGAAAGGAAGGGGGAAGGGAATTCAGACTGGCAATAGGAGAAGACAGGAAGGCTGGACCTAGAGGAATGACGGGGCAGTTGGTGAGCCTAGAGCATCAAGGATGCCTCCTTGGAGGAAGTGAGAAAATGAGTAGGACTGGAACATCAGGGAGACCTCCCTGGAGGAGATGAGGGAGGCAGGTAGGGCTAGAACATCAGGAAAGCCTCTCTAAAGGAGAGGAGGAGCCTGAGGAGGGCTGAAGCATCAAGGAGTCCTTCATAAAAGAGATGGGGGGGGGAGGGACAGTGAATGTAGCTGATGTATCAGGGAGGCTTTAGAAATCAGGCCACTTGCGAAAGGAGAGGCCAAGGCTGAAGGGAGCCTTCCAAGCCTGGCTGGCCCATCCCACTGTCCCCTGTAGATGACCACTCTGCTGCCCCTCACTCTCACCGCCTATAGGCCCCTTGTATGGCCCTGGCCCATACGATTTGCATATGATTTCCCTGAGACTATTATCCCAGGGAGAAGCCATCCTCCTCTAATTCCCTTCCTTCCCTTTTCTCAGATGGGAAAGCGAGGCACAGCAAGAGCCAGGGATGGGCTCAGGCTCATACAGTAAGTCAAGGCAGAAGTCTTTCTCCTCCAAACTGGGGTCCTGTTCCCTGGTTAAGGGCCCAGGCTCTGAAGCCAGGCTGCAGGCTCCATCTTTTCCGGGTGTGGGCCCACGGGCAGGTGACTTCACCTTTGTACCTCAGTTTTCCTCATCTATGGAATGGGGCTAATAGGAGTTTCACCTCACTGGGTAGTCATGGGGCGTAAAGGTGTGAACATTACCCATACTGGACTCAGGACTGAGTCTGCCACTGGGGAAGCTCCGTAAAAGTGACTTGTTGTGCCGCTGTTGTTGCGATTGCCTAGGACACGCTGTGGCCCAGATGGATGTGCGGGCAGCATAAGGCGGCTATGAAGGCTGACGTCAGGCCCTCCACCCTCCCTTCTGCCTGGATCAAATTCAGGTGACTAAGCATGTCTGTGAGGGAGGCAACAGGGAGGCCCCAAGTTCCAGTCTCATGTCCAGGCAACAGGGCCTAACACCTGAGGCTATGCATCTGAGGGCCTGTGTCCACACATAAGAGAATGTGTGCAAGCAGGGATGTGGGCTGAGGTCATGGTGTGTGTCTATGTGGGGGCAGGGGGAAAAGAGTTCACACAGAGAAGCTCATCTGCATGGAGACAGAACTCTAGTGGTGTGGTCAACACAGACGGGTAAATGTGTTAATGTGCACTGGGGTGCCTTTAGGTCTTCATGTACATGTGCTCCAGGATGGGGGGGGGTCTGCGTGGGGACCACGGAAGCCTGATCTCAGAAGGTCAAGTCTGAACTCCTACTGGACACCTGTCCACCAGGATGGGCTGTGTGTCCTGGGCAGGTGCTACCCCTCTCTGAGGAGTCACCCAGGGGGGCTCTCAAGGGCCTTTCTAAGCCAAGGCAGTAGACACTTTGTTGAAACTGACTGGATAGGCAACTAGGGACTACATGGGCAAACAGAAGGACAGACAGAGAGGCTAGAACCCAGGCTCAGGGCCCAGCATGGACTCTGTGGGCATGGAGAGCCTCCCAGGGACCAGCCTAGTCTGTAGCCAAGATGACCAGGCTCAGGCCCTCTCTCACTGGGAAAAGCTATCCTAATCCTGTCCTCCCAGACTTGGGCCGTGTTGCCTTGGAAAAGTCACTGGGACTCTTGGATCCTCAGTTTTCTCCTATGTGAATCAAACAGGAGGCTGTCATCCTGCCTACTCCCAGAGCTATAGAGGGAAGTAGGTGAGATCAAGGACAGAAAAACAGTTTGTGCCTGAGTGATGTAGGGCTAGGATGTATCTATATCTAGAAGCCACCAAGAGAGAGCCTTGATGTACGATGTACAACCCCATATCTGCCCCCTGGTTCCAGGATGGCCTGGCACACTAACACCCTCAGGCTATGCCCCTCTCCCCAAGGTGTTTGGCTACTTCCAACATACAGACCCTGGCTCCAGATGCCTCCTTGTCCTGGCCTCAGGATATGCCCCCATCCACCTGGGTCACCCAGAGGAGGCCCAGAGCAGGAGAGATACCAAATGTTCAAGGAGCCCCTCCTGGAATGACTTCAGGTACCACTCAGACCTCATTCTGAGTTCTGGAAGGTTGCTGTGACTCCCAGGGCCAGGCTGAGCAGCTACCATGCAGGGGGAGAGGACATGGCCTGGCCATCCAAAAACTGGCCAGAAGGAAAAGCTGCAAGGAGGCAGTCTAGCCATCCAGGCCAGACACAGAAGGTGTTCCTGACATCGCCAGGCTGCCTGACCAGAGCCGTGTTTATGCTCCTGACAGGCGTCTGGACAGCCCTGGCAATGGGTACCCTCTGCAGCTCCTGCCTTTGCCCAGGATGACTCAGTTCTCTTGAGGGAGGCCCAGGCATCTAGAGCCAAGTCATGCTTGAGGATGCCTACTGTGAGGACGCCCCCTCCCGTCATTCCTGGAAAGGCCCCAAGCACTGCAGTGGGCTCTGTGCCCAATTTGGCATGGCAACCCTCAGTGCATCTTCAGAACATCTTGGCTGATGAGCTCCAGGCATTGCCTCCTTTTCCTGCCCCTCCTCATCTTCCACACCAGGTCTGCACTTCCAGCCCAATTCCTTCTAGCCAGCTGCCTCCTCCCCACCATGTCCTCAGGCAGCTCAGACCCACAGGGTTCTCATTCAACTTAGCATTTCACCCAAGTCAGTCCTTCCTCCTCTGCCTGTTGCAGAGCTAGGTACTGTCCCCCTCCCAATTCTTCAGAAACCCAGGAGCCCATCTTCTCCCTTTTGCCCATCCTTGCTCCCCCAGCCCCACACTTACTCTCTACTCTGGCTACATCATACCACTCGCAGCTTCCCAAACTGCAGACTCTGTTCTGCTGCCAGGCCTCTGTACAAGCTTTGCCTTCTGCCAGGGACACACCTCCCTCTGTTTTGCTGCTGGAGGACAGCTCAGGTATCTCTTCCCCTGGGAGCCCTTCTTGATCTCCCCACTGCTGGGGAATCCATAGGAAGTCAGGATTTAGACCTCTACTTTTCTTTCCCACTGCTTCTGCCACACAGCACCCCCACCTCCAGCCTCATACCTCGACCCCACCCCACGTCCTCCTCCAAACCAGTTGATAGAGGGAATATTTCGAACATGCAAATGTGGTCACAATTCTCCCACACCTGGCCTTCCAGGAACTTGGAATCTGGAGGACAAAAGGAGAGGAGACCTAGCCCCAGACTGGGGGGCTCACAGGGTAGGTAGGGAGCAGCCAGAGACACAGACTGCTGGAATGCAAATCCAGAGTCACTCATTCATACAACAAATAGTCCATAAGCACCTCCCCTGTTAGGTGCTGGGAAATAAAACAGTGACAAAGTCCCTACTTCCATGCAGTTTAATCTCTAGTAGGGGCAAGGAGTGACAAACAAGAAAGGCAGTAATTAACAGATGGTATTTGTGGAGTGGTATGTGCTATGGAGAAAAAGACAGTCATGTATTTTTGTGGAGTCATGTAAGGGGAATCAAGAGTGAGGGGCTGGGAGTACTATTTACAGTTTGGTCAGAAAGGCCTTTCTATAGAATGTGAGTAGAATCTGAAGGAAGCGAGGAGGCAAGCAGTGTGCACATCTGGGAAGGGCATTTCAGACAGAGGAACCAGCATCTGCAAAGGCTATGAGGAGGGATAGTGCTCACTGTCTGAGGAAGAGCAAGAGGCTAATTGTTGCTGGAGTGGGGCTCTGCATGTAAGAGGTACCCAGGCAAGCAGAGTTACACCAGGATGAGAAGGCCCAGCCATTTGTTCTGCCTAGCCCAAGGGATGGCTTCCTGGAGGAGGTGGTAAGTTCTTTCATGACCACTGACTAAGGATTTCAGAGGGGGAGAGGATGGAAGCTCTCACTGTGCATGATAGAGAGCCATTTTCAAGCTGGGACTCAGGGCCTGGCCTTGGAGGAGTTTGTGGACAGAGACCAGGAGGCCTCAAAAGCCAGAGGATGGTTCTGAGCAGGGCAATGATCAGTTGGATGAGGTTTAAAAATGATCCCCCTGCCTGCTGTGGTGCTGAGGGTGAGAGACCAAGGAGGAGGCAAGGGTCCCAGAGTCTGTGAGCCTAGGACACGGTCTGACATATAGTGGGTGTTCAGTCTGTACCTGTTGAATGAAGGAGTGAGGGCTGTGTGGGTGCCAGTGCATCCTCAAGGACACAAGCTGTGTGATCCCCGAGGCCCTGGCCCACTTGGCAGATACACAGCCTCATATGCACGCACAAAGGCACTGTCCTGTGCCTGGGACATAACCTCTTCTACACCTATGCACCCTAGAGACACACACGCACCCCTACCAGACGCACGCCAAGTTGCACGCAGACGTCCATGTGATCGGCCCTCACACTCCACTCCATCCAGTCATGCACTCTCCTCACACACATAGGCACACTCCTGTGTCCACGTGACACACACACCCACCTCCAAATACCACACACAGGTCCCCGCGCACGTGTGCACCCGTTGAGCCACCAATTCTGTGCCTAATAGGCCCCTGAAGCCGCAGTGTCCGCTTCTTCCACCCCTCCATTCAGGCCCCATCCAGGGGAACGACTGCGCAGCTAAAGCCACACAACACATCTGTCCCATTCATCCATCTCCCCCCGCCCCCATCTCCAGTTTTTGCAGGAAGACACAGCGGAGAGCCGTGTAGGAGGAGCACTCTGCGCTGATCCACACGTGGGTGCACAGGTCTGGGCCCACTCTGCAGAGACACAGCCTCCCACCCACGGCTGGGGAGGGCGTGGGAAGTGCGCCGGGTAAGAACGCAGTCCCGAAGACTAGAGCTGGGGAAGCGACGCAGATGGCTGAGCGCCGATACAGATGCGGTCCCGGCAGCCGGCGCAGACAGAAGCGGGCTCTGGCAGGCACCTCGTAGATCCGGCCCCCCAAAAAGGGGGAGGATCCCCGCACCAATGCGGTCCCAGAGGCCCTCGTTAGACGCGGCCTCGTAGACCATCCCTCTTCCCTACAGGCTCCGAGCAGACGTTCAGGCGTTCCTCCGCTCCCGCTTCCCGCCCCAGGTCTCCTCCCCACCGCCCCTACCTCGGGTCCTGGCGACAGTCTCCGCGGCCGGGCGAGCGGTTAGGCTCGCTCCCGAGGTTCGCGCCCCGCCCCACCCGCCTCTCTCGGGTTGGGATCTCAGAGCTCAGACCGCTGGCGCCGCGGTTCCTGGGAGCTCTCCCTCCCTCGCCAGCCGCCGCGCCCCGCCCTCGTTCATTGGTCGTGCTGCGCGGCCCGCGACGCCGCCCAATCAGTCCCCAGCACTCCCGCCAGGCTCCTGGAGGGGAGGGGCCACGGCGGGCAGTGGCTCAGGAGGGGCCCCTCCCTCTGTGGCAGATCTGGACTTCGTCACGCCCCCGACGCCCCAATTAGAAGGCTACCTGGGCTCCCCCCAAATCCCTCCAACCCTCGGCCTGGGCCTTTTAGCCTGAGCTGGAGAGTGCTTACTCTCCAAAACCCTTTGTCTCCTTCCGTCTGGGCCTGGCTGGGGCAAGGGCGCAACGTGGGTGAGGGTTTGGGGGGTGGGGGGTGGTGGTGGAGATGCGCGGTGCCTGCTAGGAGAGGGGCAAAGTGACATCCGCGGCTAGGATGAGGCAGAGGCTGAGCGCCAAGGAGAAAGGCCATGGTAGACTTGGGAGTTTAGCCTTCTGCTGGGGGCGGGGAGCGGGGGGCGGTGGTTGTTGGTAGGGAACGAAGAAGGGGTTTATCACAGAGTCCTGGGGTCATAGTCGGATTCATGTTTGGGGAGGAGCTCCATGAAACAGGAAGCAGAAATGGCCTAGCTGGGACAGAGGTTAGGACATCTTGACCTTCACGGGGGCAATTCCTGGGGACTGTGCCCATCCCCATAATTCTTCTCTGGATTGCTCACCAACTCTTGGTTCAATTATGCTAAGTTCACTTGTGAACTTCTGGCACCTCACCCCACCACTTGCCCAAAACAGAGTTCCATATCATTCCCCAAACCTGGCCTCTTGTGTCCCTGTCTGGGACCAGAAAACTAGTCTGAGGCCAGAAAACTAGGAGTCACTCTAGCCCCAACCAGCCCTGCTCATGCTGGCTCTTAAATATCGCTGGAATCCATTCATTTCTCTCCAGCTCTCTGCCTCTCTCTTTGCTCAGGCCACCATCATTGTGTACCTTGACTGACTGCTGCAGCAGCCTCTTCACTGGCCTCCCATCCCCATCCAGTCTCACTCCTCCTACTGGCCTTTCTCCACTTGGCAGCCAGAGCAATGTTTTTGTTGTTGTTGTTGTTTTTAAGCCAGAGCAATCTTTCAGAAACCCAAGTCAGCTCCTGCTTAGGAATCTTCTGTGACTCATCAGCACCCTGAGAATAGGTCCAAACAAGCCCTCCATGATCTCAGTCCTAACCACCTTACCTGTCTAACTCCTTTCAAGTTTTGGTTCAATGTCCCTCTGCCAGGAGTCCTTCCCTATGATGTCCTCAGTGCCCAGTATAGGTTAATAGCCCCTCCTAGGGATTTCCATGTACTTAGCATCTGTTTACCTGTGTGTTCCCCCTCTGGACAGGGTCTGTGTCTAATGCACCCAACATACAGTCTGACACATCACGAGCATGTAGGTGCTCAAAAGATGTTTGTCTAGTGAATTCCAAGTGTCAATGAAGACATGACACTTGGGTTGGATATGTGGGACTAGAGTTCAGGAAAGAGGGCTGGGCCAGAGAGACAGCTTTGGAAGTTGTCAGAAAAGACCCATAATTATAAGTATAGCCATGGGAAAGGGTGAGATAACTCAGAGCAACCAAAGCAGAGGCCAGGGACAGAACACTTGCTTTTAAGGTGGAAAGATTTCTGTATCAAGTAAGATCAATTTTGACTCAGGTAACAGAAATTCCACATAAGAGCCTCAGAGAAGACAACCCAAGGTAAGTAGGTCAGCTCTGCTCCACAAGGACCTTCCAGATGTGGCTCTTTCCACTTACTACGCCAGCAACCTCTGGGTGTGACTCTCATCTTCATGGTTCAGGGTGGTGGCTAGAGCTCCAACCATCACATATGCATTCCAGGCAGTGGATAAAGACAAGGATGAAGAAGAGGGCAAAGGATCTGCAGCAGCTCTCCTTTAAGAAAGTACCCAAAAGGTGTCAAGGTGTCGCATGATACTTCCACATATATCCATCCCATTAGCTAAAACTTAGTCACATGGCCAGACCCAGCAGGGAGAGGAGGCTGGGAAATGCAGTTTCCATGCTAGGCAGCCACATACCCAGTGAAGAACCAAGGGTTGCATCACTACAGAGAGGATAGATACCCAGGGACAACTAGCTGACTCCACCATTGAAAGGGAGGCTGGATGAAGAGGCAGAGGGCTACTGGTATACCAGGCGCTTTACGTATATGTATCTTATCTTATCCCAACCTGAGTAGAGACTATTATTATCCCTGACTCCTCAAGAAGCTTGAAGAGTTAAGCAACTTGCCTACGGACATACAGTGACCCTTGGCAGAGCTGCAGTTGAAAACTCTTTTCACTATATACTGGTCTGGCTGGAAAATCAGGAGAGGGTGGGTTCTAGGAGCTGTTGGAAGGAAATCTTTCAACAAAGGTGGGCTTGGTCAACAGTGTCAGAGGCTGACAGGCCAAGCAGGATATAGGCTGAAGTGTCTGCTTGGATTTGGCAGCAAGGACACTGTTGGTAACCCTGACAAGGGCATTTAGGAGAAGTGGCTGTGGGGGCTGGCGGCCAGCTGCAGAGGGTGGGATGCAGAGGGAAGTATAGAAGTGTAGGTCTTTCTGGAATGGTGACAGGAAGGTAGAGCAGGAAGAGCTGCAGAGGAACAAAGGCCAGGAGGAGGCAGAACAGAGGAGCAAATGCAGGTATTGGAGAGGAGAGGCAGCCTCTGCTAGGAGGCTTCTGGGCCAGATAGAAAGGTTGGATACAAAGGAGGAATACTTCAATCATTCAGGAAGGAAGGGGGCAGGAGGTGCAAAAGCACGTAGGACTGGAGAACAAAGGGAGGGAAGAAGAAGGAGTTCCCTTCTTGTAAAATCTAAAGGATGATTCTTAGCTGGGGAAGAGGGTAGAAAGTCAAGGGCCTAAAGGACAGGGAGAGGGCTGGCCTGTGCTGTCCAATATAATTTCTTACTGCCACTAGCCATGTGTGGTGATTTAAATTAATTAAAAGTAAATAAAATTAAAAATTCAGTTCCTTGGTTTCACTAGCCACATTTTAAACATTTAGTGACCACACGTGGCTAGTGACTACTATTTTGGAAAGCACAGACAGAGAATGTTTCCATCACTGCTATTGGAGAGCACTGGTCTAAATGGAATTTGGTGATGGTGGAGTTCCCAGAGACCCTGACTGGCCACAGGTCCAGACTGCAGGTCTTGCCCACTGCAGGGCCCCTGGAGAATCCTTCCACATTATCTCCATTCAAGACCTTCCTCCCCTCTTTGGGATTCCTCAAGTCTCTCTCCTGGAGCAGCCAGCCCCGTTCTTATTCCTGCTTTCCTGAGGCCACTGCAGAGAATATCTGCTTGTCTGAGTGCCAGGCCTCTCAAAGCTGCGTTAGAGGTACATGGAGGACCAGAAGGAGCTCCAGTGTTTGGGTACAGTGACCCATGGACAGAAGTGAGCTGACCTCCAAGACTGACCCTGCTGGGCTCAGGGCCTAACTGTTGACTCACCACTGTCTAACAAGAGATCCAGAGGACCTCAAAGATCTCTCAGCTCAACCCTGCATTCCACAGATGGGGACACCTAGTTTCAGAGAGGGAAAAGTACAGAAGGCGGAAGTTTGTCCTCATTCCTTTTATTTTACTCCACCCCTCACTTTCCCCAGACCTTGTGTTCAGACAGAATTGGTCAGGCCTTGGTTGCTGAGGCTGGGCCATAAGCAGGGAGCCCAGGATTTGGCCAGGGCTCCACCCCAACCCGAGGTAGCTGAGTGAGGATTCATGGATAGAAGGGACTGTCCTGGCCTGACACATTTAGGGAGAAGCCTAGCTCTGTGGAGGGGCTGTTGCATGGACCATGTGTCTGTACTTGAAGGCATAGGTCTGTCCAGATGGCTGTGTTTGCAGGGCTCCAGCTGTTCAAAGCCAGAGTGTGGATGGGAAGGGGTTGTGCATGTAGATGAGAGTGTACATAGGGGTGTGTACATGAGACACCATGTGGCTTGTAAGTATACCACACACGTACTCAAAGCCTGTATCTGCCAGGTCAGGCAGGCCCAGGCAAAATCTGATACCCAATCGGGAGCAGTTCTTAAACTTTAGCCTTTACAATGGCCTGGGGAGTTTGCCATCCTTGCATCTCCATGGCCAGCCCTAGAGATTCTGGTTCAGGAGATCTGAGGTCGGCCCAGGTGCCTGCAATGTTGACAAACTCCCTAGGAAAATCTGGGGTCAGTAAGAAACAGGGCTCAAGCATGGCCATCCAATAGAACTTTCTGCAATATTCTGTGTGGTCCAATATGGCAGCTATTAGGCACATGTATCTATTTAGCAGTTGTAATGTGGCTGGCTAGTTTTAGGAACTGAATTTTTTTTTATTTTATTCAGTTTAAATTAATACAAATTTAAATGGTCATCTCATCATGGCTAGTGTCTGCCATATGGGAAAGTGTGAGTCTAGAGACATGAGGCAGTGCAGTGCTTGAAGGCCCAGAGCAAGAAGCACACAGCTCTGATAGAGGAGTGTGAGAGGAGCCCTGCCCAACCCCAGGCTCTCTAGACCAGGAGTGGCTGAGGCTGGAGCAAAGCTCCCTTGGGGCTTGTGGAGTTGGGGCCAGAGCCCAGACTTGAACAGGTCCCTCCCAGTGTCCCCACTGAGCTGACAAGACCCTAGTGTCTGCCTGGCTAAGAGGGTGGAGAGCTCCTGCAGAGACCATTCTGTCCTGGTTGGGACCCCACCAGGGCCCCTGCCTGAAGTCTCATGCTGTGTCCAGTCAGGAGCCAGGGGGTGTGGATCAGGATGTCTTCATGTTCTCCTGCAGGCTCAGGGTGGAGCTGGTGGCTGCCAGGTCACGCTCGCCCTGTGTAAGCATTGGAGGGAACAAAAAGTCAGCCTCAGGGAAGCAGCTGGGCCCCCAACACAGACATGTGGACCTAAGGCCTCAGAAATGCCCCAACTTAGGGAAATCTCTTACCGCCCCTGACCCCATGTGCTCTGCATACTTGAACTTCTTCTGCTTGTAGTAGTGCCTTTTGGGCAGGATGTGGAGCAGCAACAAGTCACAGAGAACCGTGGCCTGAGGGCAAGGAAGGGACAGATAGAGCATGGGAATCTTGGGGCAGGGACAGAACTCTCCATGTCCCACTTCAATCCTTTCTGGCTGGAGGGCCTGGCTGAACCCTGCTCTATCTAGACCTCAGATTCTGAAATGAGGCATTGCATGTCCCTTGGGAGATCAAGACCACCCCATCCCACTTTGGTCCTGCCCCAGCTCTGGGCCTCAGTTTCTTCAGACATACTGTGGGTGTGGGGTGGTGGGCTGGGCTCACTAAGGATGGAGTAAGCTGCCACTGAGATGTGGAAAGGGAGGGACTAACCTTAGTACAGTGACCCTGTGACCCTAGCACTTACCACCCCAAAGATGCCAATCCCAGAGCCAATGGTTGTCATTGTGGGGATGATGTCAAACTTTCCAGCCTGGTGGCAGGGTCCAGGGAAAGAAGGATTAACAGTCAGAAGGAGCCAGGTAGAAAAGGCCTTCCTCAGAAACCCCAAGGCCAGACTTGGGTCAAGGAGCTCCCCCTTTCTACCCTCTACTCCCACCATTAGCCGGCTCCACAGCCTGCTCTGCACAGCTCTGGCTCCCAGCTGCCGGTTAGAAGTCCTTGGTTTTGACCTTGGCTCTGCTTCCCTGGACAGAGGGAGGTAGTGGAGGAGGTGAGGTCACTGGCTGGAAAGACCTGCCCTCAATGGTTATCAGGTCCATTGGTTATCAGCAGTAAAACTGCTGAATGAAGCCCAGTCAACTTCCTGTTGTCTATAACCATGGACACCCAACAAGCACTCACAGGAACTAAGAAGGTGTCTCTGGCTGTCCCTCACACTGGACACTCACCTTGCCATCCACGAGAATGTCAAAGCGAATCCCAAACACCTTGAAGAGGTGGCGGTGGTTAGTCCCATTCTCCACAAAGTGCCTGGCAAACCTTGGGGGAAAGGGTGAGGTTGCAGAAGAGGGTGATGGAGAACAGTTTTGGGTCCAGTGTTCTTGGAGTTCAGCAGGAGCCCTCAGAGGTCCATGAGGACAGTCCCGTGCCCCCAACACCCCAGACCTCATTCCAGGAATGCTGTATTCAATCCTCACCCTAACTCTTGATGTTAGTGATTTCCCCTGCCAGTCCTGGCCAGGTGGGCCTCAAAGGGTGGGGGCTCAGGGTGCCAAGGTCTTGTTCCCTGCAGGCTCCCTGCAGTGGGAGTTGCCCAGCTCCCTCTGCTTTCTTCCTGGGGACACTTACTGGGTCTCAAGGGGTTCTGGGAGTAGAAGACCCACATGAAAACCCTCAACCTTCTGGGAGCCCAAGGAAGGGTGGACTGGTGGGGTCCTGGCAGGCACCTGAAATTGAAGCCTGGAGACAGGTTTTTGTCCTCATACAGTCCATGGAACTCGTAGATGGGTTTGCAGTGGTGCACATTCCAGTCCAGGTCACAGTTCCAGTCAATGGTGATGCCGACCACCCCGCCCTGCAGGGAAACCGGCGTTTAAAACCCAGGCTGCAGGATCAAGAAACTCCTGTCTTATGCTGGTGCCAGCAATCTCTTGAAGTGGGGAGCATTTTTTTTGTTTGTTTGTTTGAGAAGAGACACTGAGAAGCTACTGCAGGGCAAGGTCCTGTTGCCCACTCTGGCCCCACCTCCCACCTATCACACTCTGACTTTCTGGTGGTTTCTAGAATATACCAGGTTCTTTCTACCTCAGGGCCTTTGCATATACAGCTCCACAAGGCTGACCCTTTCTTATCCTTTGGTCACTTTCCCTGAGAGGCCTTCCCTAATGACCGCCTCTAGTCTAAAAACATGTGCCTCTTAGACCCTCTGTTTTCTCCTGGAACATTTGTCACTTTGAAATCGTATATTCATTTTGTGTGATTATTAACCCATTTCTTCTAAGACTATAAACTATGAGAGTGGGGCTGTCTGTCTCATTTGTCACGGACTCCTGAGTTCCTAGTGAAAGTTACAGTGTGGAAGGCAAGTAAATAATGTTGAATTAAAGAGTGAGTCTGTAAAGACCTGGGTTAGGAAGAGAAAACTTGAGAAAGTGAAGCTTCTCTGAGCAAGGTGAGGATCGGGGACAGGTGGGGGTAGGCTGAGCAACAGGAGAGCTGGGAAGTGGTCAGAGCAGGAGTGGAGCTGGGTGACTAGGCAGGAAGTAGGTATTCAAGGGTCTGTGGATGATAGTGAGGGGTGAGAAGTTCCTAGTACAGGTGGCAGGGAGATTTTAGGAACAGGGAAGTCTAACATTCAGCTTTCTGGTTGTGTACGTGTTGCTCCAGTATAAACCGCCTCCAGGTTTGGGAAACTGAGGCCAAAGGGCCGAACTTGTTTACATATTTTCTGTGGCTGCTTTTGCTAACAGCTGACTTGAATAAGGTTGGAACAGAGCCCATATGGCCTGCAAAACTAAAACCTCTGGCCCTTTAAAGAAAAACTTTGTTGATCCCTGTTTTAGATAAATGTGTTGTGAGCAAGTTTTGTGTGTATGTGTGATATCACAGAAAAGAAGCTGATTTCCATCCCTAAATAGGCAACTATAAGAGAAGTCTGATGATGATCACGTGAGGTATGGTACACCTGGTACACGTGATGATGATCACACGTACCCAGGGTCACCACACGCCAGGCGGAACTGAAGTGCCATCCTATGCATGAACCCACTTGATCTTCGAGACAACCCCACAAGCCTGGTACCATTATTATCCCCACTATGTAGGTGCAAAAGCTCAGACAACACTCAAGGGAAGAGACTAACTAGTCTGAGACCACATTGCTCATTAGGAGCAGAACCAGGATTTGAACCCAGTCAGACAGGTCTGTGCTCCTTACAAGGTACTGCTTCTCTTGGAACCCCAGGTAACTGTACAGATCCCAGATCTGGAATTTTCAAGATTCCCGAGAAGGGCACAGGCCTTCTCAGGGCCATAGAGCATGGAATTCAAGCTGCTTTCATCCCATATTTAAAAAACAGTGTGACCTCAGCAAATATCCAGGTGAAAATGTCTGCCCATAACCATTCATTCTGGGCACCTCCTCTGTGTCAGATCCATACCAACCAGGCTCTGCTAAGGACTCAGGCCTGACCCTCAGAACTCCCCTGTATTAGGGAATAAATCCACATATATACTCAGCCCATACCTGAGAGGCTTGAGGGGGCATTACCTGGGATGGAAAAGCCTTCTTTGACCTGCTGATTCCAGGACCTAGCCCTCCCCATTAACCTGGCACCGTACCTTCTCAGCCAGGGTGCTAAAATTCTGTCCTGACTCCTGTACCACATAGCCGAGCTTGAACACGGGGCACAGTGGGTGCGAGGTCTTGTGATAGAGGCAGGTCTTCATGTAAGCCGCATCCACCTCTTCCACTAGGTTGCGCCTACATAGGGATGGAGAACATCGGTAGCAGCAGGATGCCCGCGGGGCAGGGGGGGGAGGGGGGGACCACCCTGTCCCAAAGCTCTGGAGATTCCTCACAAGCTCCACAAACCCCCCTTCCACAGCCCTTGAGACTAAAGGTGGCCCACCCCAGGAGCCCGGCTCAGGCTTCTTCCCCCAAAGTGAAATCAGTCGAAGTGGAAGGTGACAGAGACAGTTGAGACTAGCTGGAGCAGCCTTGGAGGGGGGAGGTGGGTACCTGCGTTTCTGCACCCTTTTCCCACAAACCTGTTGACCTTGAAGCGTGGAAAGCTGATGCTGTTCTTGATGAAGAGTGTGAAGTTCTCGGCCTCTTGGAGAAGGGCAGGGCTGGAGGACACCATACTCACTTACTGTCCTCTCCTCAGGAGTCCCCCATGTGCCCAACAGTGTTTGTCATGGGTATGGGGGTGTGAGAACCTATGGTATCTTCCTGGTGCCCTGGAGTGGCGGCGGGGGTGGGGGGCGATGGGTGTGCTGTAACGATGGACTCTCAGGCCCCTTGACCAGGGGCCAGAGGGATCATTGGCTTGGGCCATACAGATGGGGTAAGAGTGAGGCTAGAAGAAGGGAGGACAGATCCTTTCCAGAACATGGATCCAGATGCCCCTTTGTCTGGGCTGGGGAACCTGCTCCCAGCTACCTGGATGGATAAGGCATTACCGTGGGACGTTGTCATCCACCTCCACAGGACACCAGCCAAAGATCTCACATGTCTGCACAGTGTCATTGAAGGCCACACACTTGCCTGTGCGTATGCCTGGAGCAAAGGAGGAACCCATGGGTGTCTACTCCAAGCTGGGGATAGAGAGGAGGCCCCTCATTCCTGAGAGCCCCCAGTGATGGGACAACAAAGAGCAGAAATGTGGCTGGGTCTGGGACAGGGCAGGCCAAGGTTAGAATGGCAGGAAGGGAGAGAGCCCTGCTCTCTGGTGGAGGAAGCCTGGAGCTGAACAGGGCTTGTGCAGGGGGACAGGAGGAGGCCAACCTTACCTTGGGCCTTCCTTTCTGCCTTCCCTGGAGTGCAGCCACTGTCATCTGTGCATGTACCCCCTTCTGGGTGCTAGGGGAAGGGAGAGTGGCTGATCCCAGGCCTCTGAGTAGTGTCCTAAGGAGAGCCCCTCCCACCACCAGAGCCCTAGGGAAATCATGAGGCAGTGTTAGCTTTGGGGTGAACTTTGCTTACAGGTTCCTTCCCCAGTACCCTCCCAGGACCCCTCTGGGTTCATGCCAAACTATGCCAGTGTCACCTGGCAGGGACCAGAGATGTTAGGGCTTGTGGATTGAGTGGGAACCGTGGCTCAGCATCTTGCTTGACACACAGCTGGGAGGGAAGCATCACTGCCAATAGCAGACTGTTACTTTGTGTGAATCTATGCCTAAAATTCCACCATAGCTTTGCCCTGAGAAAGCCTATCTTCAGTGCCCAAGGCAATTTCCTCTTCCATGATATTTTCCCCTGTAAGGAGTAGCGAGAGGGGATGGATAGCGGTCCTCACCTCTGCACAGTAGCCTTGAGCCTGGTGGGGGGTCGCAATGAAATTGGTCATGATCACGAAGGAGCTGTCCCCCTGGAAATGAGGAGTAGGGGAGGGAAGCGCAGAGTTCTGAGTTGGGAGAACAGCCCCAAGAACACAAACACTGGCCCAACAAGCCCCTGAAATCCACATGGTACCCAGCAGCCTCCATATCCCGTGACATCAGAATGGGTTGATAATACAACCTATTTTTGCCCCTCATTCACAGTCAGGGAAGTCAGGCCCAGAAGGAGATGGGAGCTGCACTAGTCCAATATGGAGATTGGACAGAGTCCAACCCCCACTCTGAGCCAGGCCCTGTGGGTGGAATGTATACCCCTGAGTAAGCTTACCTGGGCAGGGAAGACGTAGTCAGCTACATCCCAGACTTGGGGACCCAGGCCTGGGAGCTGCGTCACAGCCAGACCCTTGAGTTTCACAGACACGCTGCTGATGAGGCCACTTGAGGTCTGATAGCCCTTCTCATAGACAAACACCCACCTGTGGGGTGTTTTGGGGGTTAAAGGAGTCAGAGCTGGGCCAGGCCATTCAAAGATGGCATAAGGGTATATGGGCTGCTGCCCTTTCCGGCACCAGCTAGACATTTCAAATATTTTCCCCTCCCCTCTCCAGATGAGTCTCTGAGCCATTCTCTGCTTCTAAAGCTACATCTTGGGCTGGGGGCAGGAGAGCCTCACCTGCTTCCCCGGGCTGGCCTGTACAGAATGATCCCCCCTCTTTTTACTAGGAAAATACTAATATCTGGAGAGGAGATCCACTGAAGGACTCTTTCAGATCCTTTTCCAAGAGCAGGATTTGCTGTGGCCTAGAGACCAAGCTTCTTGGACCATAATCCTCATGCCCAGAGTGCTCCTTCCTTCTTGAGATTCTTCCATTGAGAACTAGCAGAGCATGATGGCTGAAAACCTGGCCTTTGTTGCCTGAGAGGATGGATTGGAATCCCAACTACACTACTCATGGGCTGCGTGATTTTGGATAAGCTATTCAATCCCTCTCTGCCTCAGTTTCCTCATCTGTAAAACGAGAATGACAATAATAGTACTATTCGTACTTGCTGTGACTTACGGCATATAAATCACTTAGAACGGGGACTGGCATGCAGTAAGCACTACATAGAGATTAGCTATGATTATCTCAGCCATGCTGGGAGCTCCTGGCAAGGGGGGCAGGAAGGAAACAGAGGGGGAAGTGGCCCTTTGCATTATGGGCCCCAGCTGAGGCCCTTGTGGAGTGACTCAGGATGGAGGCCTCCCAGCTTTCTTTCTTTCTTTCTTTTTTTTTTTTAAAGATTTTATTTATTTATTTGACAGACAGAGATCACAAGTAGGCAGAAAGGCAAAGCAGAGAGTGAGGGGGAAGCAGGCTCCCTGCTAAGCAGAGAGCCTGATGTGGGGCTCCATCCCAGGACCCTGGGAACATGATCTGAGTCAAAGGCAGAGGCTTTAACCCACTGAGCCACCCAGGTGCCCCACTTCCCAGCTTTCTTAGAAAATTCTGGCCTTCCCTTCCTAGCATGAAGAACCCCTGTTCCTTTGGGTTCTCCATTTTCTGTCTGGGAGGGTCAATGAAATTAACCTCCCTCCTAGCTTTGGGTGTAGGGAGGGTGGGGCACATTACCAAGATTTACCAACCACTGTTCCATTGCCCTAGCAACAGGGATAGGTCCAAAGATGGACACACAACCTGGGGAGTTTCAGCAATGAGGCTAGGATTTTTCTGGGAATTATTGGGAAAGAATCCTTTCTGTTAGGTAACTAAGCAAGGTAGCCGTAAGACCAAAACTATGGTTAGTCATCTTGCTATCTCACAGAGAGATAAGTCTAAGAATGAAGCCAACTTAGAGGAAAGTTAGGCCAGGAGATGGAAGAGGGCAGTCTCCTGACAATGGTTGAGGACCTGGATCTAGTCAAGCCTGACACACGTTAAAAAAAAAAAAATCTAAATAAATAAAATCTTTAAAAAAAAAAAAAAAGGGTGCCTGGGTGGCTCAGTGGATTAAGCCGCTGCCTTCGGCTCAGGTCATGATCTCAGGGTCCTGGGATCGAGCCCTGCATCGGGCTCTCTGCTCTGCAGGGAGCCTGCTTCCTCCTCTCTCTCTGCCTGCCTACTTGTGATCTCTCTCTGTCAAATAAATAAATAAAATCTTAAAAAAAAAAATCTACTCCTGGACTTTCCTGTTACATGAGCTAATAAATTCCCTTTCTTTATTTAAGGCAGTTTGGGTTTGGTTTTTGTTGTTTACAACTGAGAGTCCTGGATATGGTCCATTTCCTTCAGGAAAGACTGCATGATGTCCACGATAGCCAAACTATGGAAAAAGCCTAGATGTCCATCAACAGATGAATGGATAAAGAAGATGTGACACACACACACACACACACACACACACACACACACTGGAATACGATGCAGCCATCAAAAACCCTGAAATCCTGCCATTTGCAATGACGTGGATGGAACTAGAGGGTATTATGCTAAGAGAAATAAGTCAATCAGAGAAAGACAATTATCATATGATCTCTCTTATATGAGGAATTTGAAAGGCAGGGCAGGGGGTTCTGCAGGGAAAAGATGAAACAAGATGGGATGGGGAAGGGAGACCAACCATAAGACACTCTTAATCTCAGGAAACAGAGGGTTGTTAGGGGGGTAGGGGGGAGAGATAGGGGGGCTGGGTTATGGACATTGGGGAGAGTATGTGCTATCGTGAGTGCTGTGAATTGTGTAAGCCTGATGATTCACAGACCTGTACCCCTGAAGCAAATAATACATTAAATGTTAATTAAAAAAAAAAAAAAAGGAAAGACTGAATGGAGATGCAGTGTGACTGTGTTTGAGTGTGTGTGACCATTTGTGGTACCCATCAGAGTGTGTAGCTCTGTATCTCTGTATCTCTGGGGGAAATCTGTGGCTCTGTATCTCTGGGGGAAATCTGTGGCTCTGACTGCCCAAGCAGAGTTCAAAGACCCTCTCCTGTCTCCCAGAGCTCAGGTCTCATTGCAGTTCTCTGGACATCTTAATCTCAGAGTCAGTGCTAGGTCTCTGGGGGTGGTCTCCGAGCCCCAGGCTCCAGGAAGTCAGCCCACCCAGATTTTCCTCTCCCCCCATGGTCTCCACTTTATCTTCTCCAGGCCTCTCCCCGAGTTTGGCCCAGAAGGCGCCCCTCCCAAGCCTGAACATGGTCACTGCTGCCCCCTGCAGGTCCCAGATGGCACCGGGCAAGGCAGGACAAAGGCTTCCAGTCCTAAGTGCTTCCAGCCTTATCAGGGAGACTGGGCGCATCACCTACCCCTACCCTCCTCAGCCTCCTTCCTCCAAGGAGGATCCTGACTCCATGCCCAAGCTCAGAGGAGCTGTTGGGGATTCTGGGGAGCTTCTCCATGTTCTGAACCCCTCCAAATAGTGGAGTGACCAAGAGTGTGGCCCCCAAAGTGTAACAGAAGCCATGATTCAGGCATCAGCACTGCCACTCACCACCTGTGTGACTTTAGCCTCACCAGGCTAAAGGCTAAACCTCTCTGAGTCCTGGATTTCTCAGTAAAACAGACGTGATGGCACTTACCTCAAAAATGCTGCTTTTCATTCAATAAATATGAGCAAGACCCTCCTATGTACTGAGCTATGGGCTGGGTCATAGGAAGAAAGCAAGTTTAAATGACTGGGGGATTTCCCATGAGTTCTCATTAAGAAAATTAGCATGCAGTAGGCACATAATAAATAATCCTCTTATTTTCACTGTCTTGAGTCTGTAATTCCTCTTAATATGTTCACCTGCCCCCATCCTCCTGGCCTCTCAGCCCCAGATTTTTATCTCCACTTCTGCACTCTCCCTGGAGATCTAATTCCACACATTCATTTGATGATTCAACAAGTATTTATTGATTGAGTCCTTATTATGTGCCAAGCAGTGTTCTAGGCACTAAGAATACAGAAGTGAATAAAGCCAACCAAAATTCTGCACTCAACAATCTTACATACATGTCTATATGACACAATGTTTTGTGTTACCCATTCCTTCTCCCTCCCCTAGTTCCTCACTGCAGACATCATGCAGGTACCTCAAACTCAGCTCAAACCCTTGCAAAACAACCTGGCAATTCCTCAAAAAGTTAAATATGGAATTACCACTTGACTCAGCAAAATACCCAAAAGAACTGAAAATACTTTCCTATAAAAACTTGTACACAAGTGTTCACAGAAACATTATACATAAGAAGCAAAAGTGGAAACAACCCAAATAACTATCAACCAATGAACAGATAAATCAAATGTGACATATCTATACAATGCAATAGTATTCAGCCATATAAAGGAAGGAACTACTGACACATATTATAACAACATAGGACTTTACAAATATTATGCTAAGTGAAAGAAGCCAGACACGAAAGGCCACATATGATTTTATTTCTATGAGATATCCAGAGCAGGCAAAGCAGGCTGTAGAGAGAAAGAATGAGGAGTTATTGCTAAGGAGTACAGAGTCTCTTTCTGGAGTAGTGACACGTTGTAGACTAGATAGTGGTGATGGTGATACAACTTTGTGATTATACAAACAAGCAGTGAACTGAATATTCCTAAAGGGTGAATGTTATGGCATTTGACTAATATCTCAGTGGGACCAACCTGAGTGCCTCATGTCCCCTGCAGAACTTGCCCCTCTGGGCAAGTTGTCTCCAAGTTGTCAAGTTGTCAAGTTGACAAGTTGTCAAGATGTCTCCAAGACATCCTCGTCTTGGAGGATGGCACTATGCCTACCCCATCCTCCTCAAAGCCTCACACCCTCATTTTCTATTATCCCCACATTCTTTGTGGCCCTCTGTCCTCTTGGCTTTCATCTAAGGACTAAAAGGCGTTTTGCTGTGAGAGGCTGAGACACAGAGGAGCTGGGACAGACGCCAGGGCAACTCTGGTGTGGGGATGCGACAATATGTTATGGCTGGTGGGGACACACGGTGCAACCATGGGCAGAAGCTAACCAGACCAGGCAGATGCTATGGGGCACAGCAGCCTTGGGAAGAGACAGACTTCAGGTCCAGGAGGGATTGAGTTTAGAGCTGGGCCCCACACTGTTTGGAGATTAGTCTACATGTTGTCTATGGATAAATTAGGCTGACAATTCATGTTTAAACATTTTTTTAATGAGTCACCAGCTTCTAAATACCAAAAGGCTCCTTTTGCTCATAAATTCCAATTTCTCACTGCTCTTAAGAAGTCAAAAACTCTGGCTGTGCTGGGCCATGAACTGCTGCAGCAATAATGGGCAGAAACTAAGCAGTGGGCACCCCCTCCACACACACACACCTCCCTGGTGTGGGGCTCATCACGATGACTACTTCTGTCTTCCATGCTCACTGCTTCTGCCTTGGCATGGAGTCCTCCTCCCCTCCTGCTCCCTCCCCATCCCCTGCTTGCCCTGGGCCTTCCCCTGCTAGACATCCTTCTATGGCTCCCCAAAATCTGTAGGAGAAAGCTCGTGTTCTTCAGCCTGGCATTCAGAGGCCTGAATCAGTGGCTGTATTCACCCCTCCACCTCCTTTCCCTTGGGTCCTTTCATGCTCCACAGCCTAACCTTAGTGACTCTTTTACTGTTCTTTTCCTGCCCCCAGGGCCTTTGATCACTCTCAGATTTCCAGCAGGAGTACCTGGACCAGGTAGACACATGATGAGACTCTACCAACAAGGGTTTTTCATTTCCTTGGCCATAACAATTGGTTTCGAAGTAGGCGTTTGGTCTGATCCCTGCCAGTAAGAATTAGATCTGGGACTTTTGCTGGTACTCTGGAAAAAGAGACAGTCTTATGCCCTAGAGATGGCTAAGCTGGTGAGATGTCAGGTTGCAGACGCTGGTGGTCATTTTGTCACTATGAGGACAGAGAGACTGCCTAAGAATGAAGCCCAGAAGATAGTAGAGCTGGGAAGAAGAGAAAATCCTGACTAGCTTCTTTGGAGAACCCAAATGGGACCCAGCTGAATTCCCCATCTCCCTGCAGAACTTGCTCTTCCTGTGCCATCAGCATGGAGGATCTGGCCAGGCCTGAAGCCTTTACTGATTTTTTTTTCAGTTGCATAAACCACTCCGTAGCCCCACTCTTCTCTAGGAATCAAAGGAATACTGGATAACTCATCCTCCACTCCTCACTTTTCCTTTGGTCACCCTGTACCCCACCTCTGTTGCATGGATGCCAGCACAGCAATAGGCACAGAGAAGTTGCTGTAGAAATGTCCCTGGATGTATTTTTCCAATCAATAATTTGTATCTATCCTTATTCCTGATTGGTATGCTCCAGGACCCATTTGAAAATCTCAGAAGCATGCAATCTCAAGAGCTCTGTGTGGAGGTAGATGGGGGAGGAGGGGGTAGTGGCAAAGAGAAAGCCAAGAGCAGGCTTGCCTGGCTTATAGCCCCCAGGCTTTTTTGCTGAAGGCTGGTTCCACCACTCTGTTTTCTCTTCCAGGAAGGTTTCCAGGCTCCATTTACCAAGTAGCATTCACAAATCCCATTGGGACCCCCTGTGTACCGCAGCCAGACCTCTGTCCTCCCCAAACCAGAGCCCTCCAGGCAGGGATATATCCCAGTACACTCCTTGTTTGGGCCTGTTAGGTCATGGATGACAGCCCATGTATACTGCCTCTATACTGAGTTACAGAGAGCTCATCACCTCCCAGGAGACAGTTCTGACTGCAAATTAACCAATTTGAGACAAAAAGAGTGTGATCTTAGCTCAGCCCACCAGGGCCTCAAGGCCCACTTGCTCCCTCCATTTGCCATGGACTCCCCAGAAGAGTGTGACTGATAGAGAACACAGCTTCAGTTTGCCTTCTCAGTGTCTGCTTGGGTTCTCAACACCAACCTCTCTGCCTCTTAGTAACTGGCCATCTCTCAGTCTCAGGACCTCTCTCTTCATCTGAGTGGTTGTGTGTCAGTGTCTGTCTCTCTGTCCGGTTCTGTCTTTGTGTCTGCCCACCCTCCATCTGGTTTGTGCTCCTGTCTCTGGGATGCGGGAGTCTGGCTCTTCTGCCATTCTTGCCTTTGTACCCTGCAGCGCCCACAGGACCGGACATTAGGGCAGACAGGGGCCTTGGGAAGAGGGCTAATTAAGGAAAGGCATCCCTCCTCAGAAACAAGCCTGTGTACAACATCTTTAGAGGGCTCCCCCCAAACCTTGGTCCATGGAACAGTTGGGAAACTAAAACCTGGGATAGTGAGACCAAGTCCAGGCCGGTTTCTGTCTGCAGCAGAGCAGTCGGCAAAGCATCGGGCAGAGGCCAGACAAGGGTGCTAGAGACAGTTGTAGTCAAAACAGAAAGTCTGGGCTTGAGTGTGGGGTTGTGAGGGGTGGGTGTTGTGGGGGACCCTGCCTTCCACTCTCCGCTGTATGACTTGAGCACGTCAATGCCTCACTCCCAGAATGTTTCCTTTCCAGGCTAGGAAGGCCAAATTTGGAGCCATGCAGCTGGATTCAAATCTGGTTCAGCCTCTTTCTGGTTGTGAGATCCAGACTAAATCACCCAGTGTCTCTGAGCCTCACCAACACTGAGGAGGCCACATCCATGTGGAAATCAAGTAGACTATCCTTGGGGAGAGGAAAGCAAGGAGGGAGGTAGGCAGGTCTCTGTTACTGGAGGTATGTGTTCAGGACTGGATGTTGGCTTGCAGGATATGGTACAATGGGGAGTGGGGTGGGAGGACTGTCACTTTCCCTCTCACAGTCTGTCACCAATGCACAAGAGGGCCCTGGCACTGTTCCCACTGCTGACTTACAGCAGAAATAAGGGGCAATAGGGCCACAGTGAGGACAATATTCTCCAGCTTCTTCTGGTGAAGCATGGGCTAGGCCTGGGCTGGCGAGGTCTCTTTTCCCTGGAAGGTCAGGAATGCAGCTAACGCTGAGCTTTTAGGCCCCTCCTGTGCTTGGTATCAGAGCATCAGTGTCCCATTACAATGTTCTCAGAGCCCTAGTGAGGTGGGAAGGGAGGAGGCAGTGCTGAGGACTGGGGGTCAAGAGGCTTCAGTTCTAGCTGGGACTTGCTATGTGACCACTACTCCTTTCTGGTCCTCAGTTTTCCTCACAAGCTCAAATGGCATTACAGATGTCAAATTGGTCTGTAAACAGGAGGGAAGCAGAGGCCGAAAAGTGGCACAGGGTTAGCTCCTGGCTTGGACTCCACCTGAGCAGCTCTGAGGCCTTGGGGGCCGGACAGGGTAGAGAGGGAAAGATGTTTTTGATAACAGAGGCCCTGGAGGGACCAGAATGCTATGGTCACTGTCTGGCCTCCTAGTCTGCCCACAGTGGGCTCTAGTCCCACAGCAAAAATGGGGACATGAACAGGAGAGGGGCAGGGCCCTCAGAATCCCACAGCACAGCGATTCTGCCGGGTATCCCCAAACCCCCTCAGCAGGAGCTGAAACTGCTTCATTGGCCCTGGGAGCTCCACGAACCCTCTGCTGTGTCACCCTGAGTAGACATGATGCCCACCCCCCCCACCGCCGGGGCCCCCACATCAGGTGCCCAGTCACCTTAGCCACACGACATACTCATGTGGGTACTCAGACACAGAGAAACACCCAGCAGCCACCCCCAGTAGGCATGTGCCCAGACACAGAACATGTGCATCCACACAGAGTTCCAGGTATGATACACATACATACACACACCACGATGCACATGCGTGCCCACAGAAGCACACGTATGGTCAGGCCTGTCCTGGCTCCCAGGATGGCAAGACTGCAGGGGAGTATCACCTTACTTCTGCCTCTGCTCTCCTGAGACAGTGGAACAGGTCTCAAGATGCTTAGAAAGGAGCAGTCATCCCTGGGACCAGAACTGACCTCCAATCCTTGCCTGACAGGCCACCATTAAGGTACCAGGTGTTCTGAATTTGGAAGTTTCTTTACTCTGGGGGTTTCAAGTATCTCAGGATGCCTCTAATTTAGGCAGGGCTGGTGGGAACAGGGCCTGTCTTATAAAATGGAGTATGGCTTTTAAAATGGGTGTGTCTCCGCCTGGCGTGGCACGGAGGTCAGAAGTAGAAGGCCTCTGGTTGTGGTTTGCTAGGGCCCTGGCCTCTGGCACCACTCACCACTTGAGAGACCGTTAATAGTGAGTCAGTTCCTTAGGGCCCAACGACTTTGCCTCTTGTTCACCATACGACCCAGGGCAGGACTTCCCGTCTCTGCTGAACTGTCCCCATCTTGACAGTGAGTTAGCAGGCTTTCATTCCTTCTGAGTAACACTACAGTCTGTCAGGGGGGATGACAACCGAGGAGAGAAAGAGGCGCTCCTTGGGGTCATGGGGGCCTCCCAGAGCCTGGAGGAGAGGCCCAGGTTGGAAGCTGGTACAAGAAGGGTGGCAGGTAGGGGGTCCAGACTCACCCGATGACGTAGACCAGAACCACGAGCTGGATCAGGCGGAAGACGACGCCCACCTTCTTGTTGCGCACAAGCACCATTCGGGGAGTGTCATACTCAAAGAAAAAAGCAGCCAGTTCATCCTGGAGCCGCTGTGCCATGGTGGGCCAGGCTGGGGCCTTAGAACTGAGTCCTTTGCACAGCCTTTGCTCTTGAGGTGAGCCGGGTGTCAATGCCCACGCCTACAGTGGAAGCCCAGGGGCTTCCTGGACGCTTAGGAAGGGTAGGGCAGGACAGGGCAGCTGGGGCCAGAGGTCAGGAGTCAGGGGTCAGTTGAAGGCACTTGGGTTGAAAAATAGAGTCCTTGGGTGATCAGAGCAGCTCTTGGCCCCTGGCAGGCAATGGACTGTGGGCCAGCAGCGTCTGTGGACAAATAAATTCCCAAAGATAGATGGGGGCGGGGCTGGTGGGGCCACCCAAGCCCAGCCCCACAGCTCCTTCTAGCTCCGCCTGGGCCCTGCTGAGCCTCCGGAAAGAGGAGCTGTCGGCAGGAAACCACGGGCCACCCGTCACAAGGCAAAGATAAAGCCGCCAGCCCCCCATGGACCTGGGGGAACAGAACGAGGCCAGGACTTGGGTGGAGTGGCCTCAGGCTGAAGCCTTCCCCAAACCAGGGACCTATTCCCATATCCAAACATCTTCCCCATTGTACCTGTGCCCCCAGGTGGGGAGCTCAGTCTCTGGGGGTTTGTGGCCAGGAGAGTAGAAGAGAAAGCAGGGCCATTTCTGGAAGTATCAGCTGTCTGATACTTCCAGAGCCTGCAGCAGGACCCCCACCTCTGTCCTTATAGCCCAGTTTCCATCCACCTGTCCCTCTGAGTCCAAACCTGGCCTTTGCCCAGTCAACCTTAGCATTGGCTGGCTGGCATCTCTATAGCTCCTCTCTTCTCTCCCATCATTTGTTCTGACCCAGGCACATCTCCACCTCCCAAAATCAAGTAGAAGGAGGTAAGTGTCTAGAAGATTCAGGGGTCACATATTGCCACTGGGCTCCTGAGACAAAAGCGGGAAAGCCTGACATTGACATCAGACAGCCTCAGTTAATATCCTTGGCTCTGCTACTAGCTGCCTGCGAGGTCTTGGGTAACTTGCTTCACCAGTCTGAGCTTGCATCTGTGAAATGGGGATGATAATGGGATTCCCCTCATAGGTAGAGGCCCCAAGCGGATGGGTCCCAACAACACTGAGAACAAAATCCTGAGGCTATTATTGATCTTAAGGTACAGAGCCTTTGCAGACCCTGTCTTCAACCAGAGCCCAAGGCATGAATGCAAGGGCCCCAGGGGACTGGGGACGGGAGAGAGGTATTACGTTTGCTTTTGGAGCCCTAGAGCTAGAGTCCTCCCCTGACCCAATGCCTTATTTTGCAGATGAAGAAGTGAACTCAGAGAGGAGAAATGAATTGCCCAAACTCACCCTAAGCAGTACTAGAGGCCTCAACTTGAAGCAGGAAGGCCTTCCTTGTTGGCCATCAACCCTGCCAGGTGTCCTTGGGGCTTCCTCTGGAGATGGGAGATGGAGGCTGGGTGTCCCCTGGGGGTGTGGGGAACTCCCCTGCAGTCCAAGGTGCCTCACTATGAAGGCTGATAGGAATCTTCTTCCTGGCAAGCCTTTAACTGGGAAATTGCTCTAGGCAGGGAGCCAGCCTTCAGGCCTGGAAATCCCAGTCGCCTCTCTGAGTAGAGCTGCTTTCCTGGCAGAAAGGGCCTCCACAGAGGGCAAGCCCATGGTCCCTTACAGCACCCTAGACCAATCTCCCCTCTCAAACAGACCAGCCTCATCAATCAGGCCCAACTGTCTGTACAACATTACCTTCAAGAGGGGTAAGTCAGAACCATGTCCTGGGCTTTCTAAGGAAAAGATCCAGAGATGCTAGGAGCCAGGCCTGTGGGTGTAATGTCTTCTTGGCCTGGTCTTGATCCCAGACAAAATGGCCTATTCCCTTTCCAGGTGATCCCATGGCTCTTGGAATAGCAGGTCCCAGGACGTGAATTGCTTGCAATCAAGCATGGGGGTGGGCGCGGACGCTGTACAGGAGCTGTCTTTGTGTCCCCCTCCACCCATGATTCCTGGACATTCAGGAGGGTAACAGGCACTAGGTAAGGTGGGCAGAGGGGAGGAAGGAGAGGAAAGGACGTCAGAGAGTCATTCTCCAATCTGCACCTGCCCTTTTCACATCATCACCATGATCTCATCCACCTCCTCCTTCACCCCCTCTCCTCACTTCCAAGGAGCAAGGCTTCTGACAGATGGACTAATGGAAAGATGGCTTCCTTTGCCTGGCTAAATTTAGCAACCACTGGAGCACAGAGGGGCCTATGCCCATCCTGAAGGCCAGCCCAGGTCCTCAAGCAGTTCGGCACAAGGCTTCGATGGGTCTCCTTAGATACTCAGACACCCTTGCTTGGAGTACACACCTGTGTGTGCTCCTGTGCTCCTGTTAGAGCCTCAGTTCTGACCCTGACAGTTAGCAAACAGAGTATCATGGGGGACTATCTCATTTGGGATTGTCATATCCAAAGCATGCCCCAAATAAAAAGAAATAAGAGCAATTATATTTATCTTCCCAATTATAAATCTCTTTTTTTGCTAATAACTTTGCCAGAGTACAACAGGCAGCTTCTGGGACTAATAACTCTTTCACTGGTTCTAAAATATACCTTTCCATCCAGGCCTATGCTTTCCCTCCTTGCCCCAACTCTGGCATCCCCAAGAACAGACATCTGTGATTATTCTAGGCATTGTCAGGGGGTGGTGCAAAGATGAACAGGGCAGGGGTCAGAGTTTACAGAAGACACAGTACTTTCATACTCAGCAGATTTCTTTTTTAAAACAGCCCCCATGAAGTAGGTACTGGAACCCCCATTTTACAGATAGGGAAACTGAGGCTCTAGAAATTGAGAGGCTTGCCCAAATAGCTCCCATGTCTGCTTGTGGCTGGAAAGGAGGCTCCCCAAAGTCTGAGAGCTTGGCCAAGAGCCCACCCCAAGACTCCAGCACTTGAGAGCTGCTAGACCTGCCTTATAAGCCCAAAGGCTGAGTGGCCAGCTCCGGTAGTGGGCCAGACCTTGTAGGGAGACAAGGCAGTGCTGCCAAGCCCTCAGACCCAGGACAGCCTCCTCTGCCTGGCTAAATTTAGCAGTTCTGTGGAGTGTGGAGGGGGCCTGTGTCCACCCTGGAGGCCAGCCCAGGACCTCAAGGGGGTTTGCACAGACTCCAGTGGGTCTCCTTAGCCATTTGGCATCCCAAGGTTGTAGGGATGACACCTCTGCTTGCAGACTTCAGTCCAATTCCCCATGCTGGGCCTGTCAGTGTCCCAGGGCTCACTCAGTGCCACTCAGCCCCTTAGATGCTGGCTAGAGTAGGGCTCTGGGTCAGCCTAACAGAGATTGTCAAAGGGAGGTTGTGGGAATGGGGATCTATATGGAAGCTGCAGCAGGGGTCCTTGTGCTTTGTTTCTCCTCTTGCCTAGACCTTGCACAGCTCCTTTGGCCTTTTCTAACCACCCCCCACCCCCAACTATGAGCTCCTTCTCCCCAGCATCTGAGCCATCACAACCCTCTGGTTCTTCTCCATCCTTTTGGGACATTTCTTCTTAGTCCCCATCCTCTTCCTGTCCCTGGAATGTGGGGACTCCTTGGGACTCATCTAGCTCCCTGCCCCTCAAACACTGAACACCCCTTGGGATGCTTGTTTCCTTGCCTCCCAAGGTTGCTGAAACCTCTAACCCACATGACAGCCACACGCCCAACTCCCTCCTCTGGCTCCTACCTCTTTCTTTTCTTCTAAATCAAGCTGTATTGAGGTATAATTGATGTACAGTAAAATGTACCCATTGTAGGCACACAGTTTAATGAGTTTTGACAAATGCATATAACCCCTGGCATCATCATCTGTCACCCTAGAATGTTCCCACCTGCTCTTTCACTGCCAATCCCTTCCTGACCCAGGCAATCACTGGTCTGTTTTGTCACTACAGATTTGCTTAGCCTTTTCTAGAAATTCACAGAGGTGGAATTGCACAGTATGAGCTTCTTTTACTCAGCACAAGGGATTAAGCTTCATCCACGCTGTGGCATATATGAGTAGTCTGCTCCTTTTGATTGCTGAGCAGTATTCTGTTGTGTGGGCATACCACAGCTCGTCCGTCTCCTGTTGATGGTTATTTTGGTTGTTTCCGGTTTGGGGCTATGATGAGTAAAACTGCCAGGGTTCAGTTCTTTGTGTGGGGATTAGGTCTTCATTTCCTAATTTTGCCCTTCCATTCCTCCCAGTGAGGCCCCAGCAGAGTCTCTCCTACCCCTCTGTGGGGTACAGTGTGGGAGGCATGGGGAATACAACGTGGGCCAATGGAGGGGGCAGGGTGAGGCCTTGGGGATTTTGGCAGCTGACCTCCCTGAGCCAGTGAGAAGTGTGCCAGGGCTTGCCCTGGAATTCCCTCTTGGGTGAGTGGCTGTGAGGTAGGAAACCTCTGTTTACCTTGGCTGCTCAATCTTGACCTGTCAGGCTCCATGCTGTGGGCTGGCAGGGCTGCACTTGTAGAGGCTGGTCATGAGCTCCAGCAGCTGATGGGAGTAGCAAAGCTGGCCTGTCTCCTAGCCAACCCTCCAAGCCCATCTTAGCTCCATGCTCTGTCTGTCTGCCATGATGGAGCCAGCTAGACAGTCAGGATTTCAGAGAGCTTTGGGGTCTTCATCTGTAGATGGGGCCCTAACCCCTGCCTGGCCCGTCTCAAGGACTGAGTTGGGTGCCCAGGGAGATGAAGTGTATGGAATGGTTTTAGGATCTGAGAGGGCTAACGGATGGACTGTGCAGAAGGAAGAAGCCTTCTGCCCATCCTTGGCTCCCACTGTGAACTCTGCACCAAATATTGCCCTTCCCTGAAATAAAACCCAGGAGCTCTGGAGGGTGGGTTTTTGTCTCTTCCAGTTATAGCACCTATGCAGCTGCACAGAACCCCGTGCCCAGAAAGGCCCTTCATTTCGTTTCGATACTCTGCTGTCACTGCTAGGAAACTCTTAATTGCTAAACAAGGGATCCACATTTTCATTTTGTACTGAGCCCCACAAATCATGCAGTCAGTCCTGCCTCTGGCTCTGTGGGCAGGGCCTGATTTCCCTTTGCAGGGCAGCTGGGCAGAGGATTAGATACAGAAACTTCATGAGTGAATCTACCCTCCAGAGGAAGGAGAGGAAGGAGACAGGGACACACAGCTATTCCTGCCACAGAGCCCCTGCTCCTAGAGAGTAGGGTCGCCTGGATGAGTCAGGAATTAACACTGAGCAACTTCTCCAAGGTCCCTGGACAATGTGAGTTGAGGGGAGCCTTGGGGAGGTGTTCTTGAGCTGGGCCTAGAAGGGCAAGAAGTCGATGGCATCCTGGGGTTCAAAGAGGGCAAGTAAACACAGAGAGAAACCTCAGGGAGAGATGTAGGACCCAAGGAATGGTCAGGGCTGGAGGCCCCTGACACTTTCTTTGGCTCTAGGCCTAGCCCTGCCCCAGGCCATCATGAACCCTCCCAGCCTGTTTCCCCAGTGACGACATTTGAATCTTAACATGTGCAAAGGGCTTTGAACATATACACAAACTATCAAGTGCTGTCTCTGTGAGCAGAGTCGTGCATCTGCCCTTTGAGTGTGGGTCAGGAAATCAGTGCATCTCCTGGGTCTTGTCTCAGATGAAGACAGCAATCCCTGGCTGGCAATGTGGGAACCCCAGACCTTGGCTCCAGTTTCCTGATGTGAGTGGGTGTGGGTTGTGGGAACCCAGGTGGACATACAGGTGGATGGTGGAACCACTCTCTAGGAAAACAGAAGGTGCCGGTCCTCTGTTGCCCCAGGCACTCAACCTTTATTTCTCTACTGGTTGCATGTCAACAGATGGGTATAGAGCCCTGCCATCCTCCCCCACTTCAAAGACTGCCTTCCCTCCAGCAGGAAAGAAACAGAGAATCTCTGTGGGCTGGTTCCCAGGGGAGCCTTGCCCAACCCTGCATCTCTTACGGCTTCTCTGGAGACTTTGAGGGCAGAGGGGAGGAAGGAGAAGAAGAGGCCACGGTACTTGGAGCCCATTTGCCTAATTTTTGCCAAAGCGGCAAAAGCTGAGTTAAAAGAACATTTGGGTCCACCAAACACTTTTCCCATCATTTGACATGATCTGACAGGCATTCCTCCACCAAGGAGGGAGGGAAAGGGAGTGCCCTTGGGTAACTAGCCATTCTTCTTGACATCCTTTCAGCACATGGGGATATAGGGTTGGGGGCAAAGAGTGAGGCCAAGAATCTAGGGCACTCAGAACCACCCAGCCATGCAGACTGTGGGATGGTGCACACAGGGCTGGGCTGAAGGCACAGTGATTAGGTACCCAAGAATGTCTGGGTTCTTAGGCACCAGGGACACGAGGGACAAATCCGTCCTCTGCTTCGCAGACTGGGCAGCACCGAGAGAGACTTGGCATGTCTCTCATTTGCTTAGGACAGGAACTCTGAGTCTGGGAGTGCCCAGAGCAAGGCAGGCAAGCCAGCTGTCTCCTGGGAAGGGGATTCTTGCCCAGCCCCCTTCCCCTACTACCATGTCCCTCTCTCTGACCCTTTAATCCCCTGTACGTATAAACAGTAAAAGGCTCAAGCCCTCATGAGCCCTCTGTTTGTGGAAACAGAGTGGAGGGGGGTTGTCTGCCCTTGCTGTGCACAGCTGGGCCCAGATGTTTCCCCTACTTCACTCCCTTACTGACCAGGCCCCAGACCAGTCACTAAGCAAGAGGTCAGAGCTAGCAAGAACTCTGGGAGTCCTCCATCAGTGTAGAGGCACCAAGTAAATGCCCAGCCTCCAAGCAAGAGGGTGCCTGCTCCAGAGTGTGCCATGGATTTGGGGGTAGAGGGCTCTGCATGTCTGGATTGACTGCCAGCTCTGGCTTCTGGGCAGATCCCCCCCAACCCCCCACCCAGGCTGTAGCTCCTGGGCTAGAGCTTCATAGGTGAACTTCCCAGGAGAGTCCCAAAGACATGAATTACAGAGCCCCCGTGTGTATGGAAGCAGGGACAGAGACTCTTGGCAGGGCCCGGTGAGCAAGCGATGAGCGTGATGGCAGTGTGGAGAGCAGAGGGGAAGGCCTGGGCATCATCAGTCTGAGGTACACACCGGAGACTCCACTGTTCCCAGAATTCACTTCTGGTCCTTTTCTTCTGGAAGAAAAACCCAAGAGTACACTGAGAGATGTATGTGTGACAGTGCGTATCCACACTGGTTCCTTCTAGCTCCTTCCATTCTCCATTTCTCCGGGGACAGCTGCATTCTCCCATAGCATTCATCAGGGGATCCCCAGTTCCACTGTGTCTCCTGATGTGCCGCACATATCCAGATGCTGCCCAGACACATTTCTCTGATGTCCACTAGGCCTCTTCCTTTCCACATGTTCTATCAACAACCCCAGCCCAGCCCAGGGCATATTTTCCTCTTGATTTTTAGTTTGGGAAGTAACTACCCAGTAGGATGAGATCCAGAATCTGGTGATATCAATTCTTTATTCATCTCATATACTCAGGCCTGCTGATTCTACCATCTACACCTCTTGACTTCGTCTTTTTCTCCTGCTGCCCCCAGCCTTCAAGTCCTCTCAGCCTTGCCCTTAGCCCCCTCTTACCTCACCGTCACACTCCCTGGCATCACACTACAAATCCAAGCTGTCATCCCCTTTGGTGGTTCTCTATTGCCTTCAGAATAAAGTGCAAGCCCACCTCATATCCTGGACTCTCACAGATCTGTCCCCACTTAGTTTCTCCAGGCCTCCGCTCCCCTCAGTCTGGCCCACTGGCTTCTGCTTGACAGCTGCTCAGCCACAACTGGGTACAGCCAAGAGATGGGGCAAAGGGACCCCCACCCCTCACCTACCCCCTGGAGCTGACTGGGCATCTGCAATTCTCCCCAGGACACATCCCTTATAAATCAGAGGGAAGCTGCAAGCATCAAGCCTCAGCAAACTTCCCTAAAAGGCCACCAGGCTGGCTTGGGAATGCAACAGGGTCCCCTCTCTCACCCCCGCCCCATCCGGCTTTAGGAGGCCCGAGGGACTGCAGCCACACAGGGCAAAGCTGTTTGGCTTACAGCAGGCACACGCCACTCCACCTCTCAGATGTGGCCACAGATGCCCAGCTTGAGTCTTCCCTCTGGGCCCCACAGCCACTCCCTAGAGCAGGGCACCACCCTTTCAAGCCAAGCCTTACCAGGACCATAGTCAACATCTCAGTTTCATGGTGGAGGTGAAGGTGTTGCCCAGAACCACCTCACTCTGGGCTGGACTCAGTGTCTCCCCTCAGATCAGCTCAACACAACCCATCAGCCTCCCTGCGTTGCCCCTCCCATGTGTCCTCCATGTTATCCCAGTCCCTTCCAAGCTTCCACCCCTTCAGTGGCTCTCACTGCCTTGAAGATAATGTCCAGAGTCCTTAACCTGGCATTCAAGGCCCTTTTCACACTCTAGCTTTACTTCTCTACCTTGCACTCTGAGCCCCCAGCCCCACTAGAGACGCCTAACCATGCTGCTTAGCTCTTTCTCCACCAAGTTCCATCTTCCCCTTTCAAACCTGTGCTCAGACTTGTCTTTTTGAGAAATCACCTCCAACCCTTGGCCCAGCAGGGACTGCTCCTTCCAACCTGTCCCATCCTGTTGGGGGCCCCCTCCCAAATCCTCCACCATCCAGCAGCCGGGACTGAACAGTGCCCGGGACACAGGCTCTTCCCCATTGGCTAAGAAATTTTCTAAGTTTTCTTAAGAAAATGCGCTGAACTCCTTGGCAGTTGTGGCTGCTATGGAAAGCTCTCGAGGAAGACAGAGAAGCTGCCTGAGCTGCCAATGAGGCTTGACTTCACAGGTGAGTTAGTGTGATCAAGGTTGGTGGTTGGATTTCCTGGTAGACCACCTCTGTGCTTCAGCCAGAAATGTGGAGGCCCTGGGCTCCCGAGAACGGAGTTTTAGGTGATCGACCTATTTCACCTTCTTCAGCTCCCTAGGAGTATCCACAGTGAGTGGGTCAGAAAGAACCACACAGGGGGCAAAATGCCTTGCCTTGCTTCCTGCTTCCTCACCCATGTGCTCTAACAAGGTCTTGCATTGGCTGAGTACCTACTTCTACCCTCAGGTGAGCCCCTCTGTGTGTGTCTGCTATGGACAGACTTGCAGTGGGCCAGCTTCCCCAGAGAGGAGGCTGACTTGTTTTGGCCTCTTTAATAAGATAAAATGTTTGCAGCACCCAGGAGCACTGGCCAGCGTGGGAGATAGGAGCCGATTAATTGCCCTGGCCCCTATGGAATGACAAGCACGTGATCTATTTATAGACCCTCCAACTCAGGCTCCCTCCCAAAGCTGGGACACATTCCCGCCAGAGATGGCCCTCCAGGACCCAGCTGCTCCAGGGAAGGCCTTGGCCATTGCTGGGCCTAATCCAGACCCTCTGCAGC
The DNA here is from genome assembly GCF_922984935.1 of Meles meles. Taxonomy (NCBI): domain Eukaryota; kingdom Metazoa; phylum Chordata; class Mammalia; order Carnivora; family Mustelidae; genus Meles; species Meles meles. Next base: position 17,242,395 of record NC_060083.1, read on the forward strand.
AGCCTGGCCTGGGGGCTACTGCCTTGGCTCACACTCCCAGGAGCCGGGAGGATTTTTTGCCCCTGCTTCTCACTCTAAGCAGCTCTGACAGTGAGAAGATCCTGGCTCCCTCACCCTCGGGAGGTTCAGAATCACCCACTCTCTGAGGCTCCTCTGCCAGCAGGGGTCCCCAGCCTCCCCCATGATGCTGTCCCCAACCCTGACTCTGCCATTTTTCCCTCCAGTACCGGATTAAGGCAGACCCAGAGCTGTGAGCTCAGAAACAGAGAACCCCCTCTTCTACCCTCCTATGAGGTGACACCAAAGAGGCCAATTCAGTGTGGTCTGGGGTCCCAGAGGTGGTCAGTAGCTGCCCACTCCATGCCCGGGAGACTGTCCTGAGAATGCCTGCCTAAAGACAAGCTGGGGTCAGAGGAGCTAGAGGCCAAGGCCCAAAGGAGGGTACAGGGGGCCTGGCCATGCAGGGTTGGTGGTGAGTGAGGAGAAGGAAGGAGCAGGGCTCTGAGCAGAGCTCTTGGCCCCTATAGCATAAGACCCTGCTGATACCACAGGCCCTAGCCACCAGAGCAGAACCCCTCCTTGTCCTCCACTTGCTGATCCAAGAATCCTTCTTTTCCTAGACAGACAGGGAGGCTGCAGCCTGGGAGCGGAGGCAGGCAGGGAGGGCGGCAGGGAAGCAGGCTGGAGGCAAACAGGGTGGGGAGGGTCTGGAGCTTCCCACTCACCATCCATGTGGTTCCGGGACAGGTACTTGAGGGCTTCATCAAGCAGGATGACAGGCAGAGATATCTGGAGCACCACCACCCACTGGCGCCCGCTCAGTGGGGTCACCTGGAAAATAAGCTGCGGCGGGGGGAGGTGTGGTTAAAGGTATGCCCCCACAATCTATCTGCTTCATACACTTGGGCTACAATGGACTCCTCGTGAGCAAGTTCAAGACGCTCCTTGAGGTCCCACCTCCAGGTCTCTGTCTACCCTGGTTCCTCTACCAGAAGTGCCTGCCCTCCCCTGCCCTCACCGAATTACCAAATCTTCCTGGTCCTGTCTGATAAATGGGTGGGATTCTGCACTGGGGAGGAGCATAGTCTCCTCCCGCCCTGGCCTTTGGAGAGTCCCCATAGTAAGAAGTCTTATCCCTGCCTCTTCAGTTCCCCAAATCTGAGGGTCCCCAAGGCACAAACTGTCTGTACCAAGCACCTTGAGATCTCTCCACTCCCAGTCCTCCATGCAAAAGGGCCCAGAGAGGCCCAGTGACCAACCCAGGGTCAGGCTGTTGCAGGAGGGTTTGGACTCTGTCACAGAAGAGGATTGGGGCAGGGCGGAAACTCACGGGCAGGGGTGGCACCAGTAGGATGAGGAAGTGCAGGGCCATGGACATGGCCACAGCGGCCAGCAGCCAAGGGTTCAGCCAGGGTGGCATCCGCAGCAGCGACTGGTTCTCTGAGACACTGCCAAGGGCACAGGGTGCTCACTGCAGGCCCGGATGTGAGCATGCCCTGCTGTGGGCAGCCATCCACCCATGTGGAGGGGTGGGGGTGGCCTGGGCTTCAGCATTTCCCTAATTGGGCCTATAGGCTGGAGCACTTCTGGGAGGCCGGTGTAGCCAGAAGGGGTGGGTCACAGCCCCCAGTGGTCTGTCCCAGGGTTTGGATGCCCTTTCTCTGTCCCTCAGACCCAATCTTGGCCCCTCTATTTATTCAGGCCCCAATCATGGCCCTCTTTGTTCCCTAGATCTCAATTCTGGCCCCACTTACTCTCAAAAGCCACTCTGGGACCCTCTGACACTTAGGCCCTAATCCCGACCCCCTGATCCTCAGACCTGGGCCCTAACTGACCCTCAGCCCCCCAACTTAGGCCTCACTCCCCGTCTCTTAGCCCCAGCTCCAGGCCCCTCTGCCTAGCCCACCTGTTGAGGGCGTTGCACATTTCAATGGTCACCAGCACAGACAAGGCCATGGTTGTGGGAAAGCGTGACTCGAAGACCTCGCAGTCAATGTCAGCAAAGAGCGGGTTGTCCTTGGAGCACTTCAGGAAGTTCCTCTGAGGGCACCAAGGTGGGGTGGGGTGGGGTAAGAGAAAACAGTGATCAGGGGAGGGGCCAGTGTGTGGGAAGAGGGAAGCCTGATTCCATCTTCAACCCCCATCTGAGAACATAATACAACCATAATACATAGTGCTGCTGTGTGGTGGGCCCAAGGAGGGGCACTGATCAAGGATGGGGCCCAAGGAGGGGCTACATGGTGCCAGAGAAGAAGGCAGACCATTGTGGGGCAGGGGTATGAAGGGACAGAGGGAGAACAGCTAGCATTAGGATGGGGAGGACAGAAGAGGGCCCCGGGATGAGAGGGAGGAGGATATGGGGGCTCTACCCTGAAGGTGCCTGGAATATCAGAGGTGCAGGAGTAGGGGTGGTGATTTACTGGGACCCTGGAATAAGTAAATGTACATGAAAGCCAATCAGCCAAATTGCTTGAATAGAATTCACCTTTGGTGGGTAGAAAAGGCTGCATGTACCCTAATCACTGCTATTAAATAAGATTCCGTTCGTACCTCCCTCCATTTCTGCCACTGAAATTGAGCTCTACCAGACTCGCCTTCTGCTCACAATGTGGATTAATGAATTGCTAGGTGCAGGCTCACTACATGTCTTCTTCATAATTAAGAAGATCTCAGGGCTCTATAGAGGATGTGGCCACTGCCGCTGCAGTCCCAGGGGACAGTGTTCTTCCTGTCCATAGACTTCGCTTACAGATTCTGCTGTGATAAGATGCTGAGCTGAGGACATGCGTGAGAACTACTCTGTTTTCTTCTACAATATTGGGATGAGTGTGAATGTTTGTAACAGTTAAACAGCTTCCTTCTTCCAATAACATAAATTTGTTCTCTGGACTATCATCTGAACACAGAGATCTTTTCAGCTAAAGGTTTAAAAACTGGATCCACCCTCATAGAGAAACCTATACCATGACAGGCTGTCTGAGCTCCTGTCCAGTAAATAGATCCGTTTCCCACACTCCATAAATATGGGTAAGGTGACTGTCAGCCAGAAGGGGCCGCTAGCACTTTCCTCTTCTCTCTCATGCAGGATGAAAATTTCTAAAAAGGACTATGGCTTGGTTAGATTTCTTATTTTAACAAAGAGATAGAGATTCTTGTCTCATTTAAATGAACAGGGAGAGTTTCTCCAAAATCAAGCTCCAATATTTGGAACAAGTGCATGTTTTTATTTGGCACTGATCATAGAACAAAGAAAATGTCCTGAAATTTGATTCCACCCAGAGAACAGGAGGACCAAGGGCCACTTCTTATTGTACCACTCTGGTCAGGCCCCACTTTCCCAGATCTTGATGGCCTACGCAGACGTGTGCGTACGAATGCAGTGTACACACCTCCCACTTGAGCCTGTGCAGGCCTAGAGCCTTATGCATGTGCAGGGCAAAAAAAAGACAAACAGGATCACATCGAGATGTTGCTATAGAGAAACGCCCTGCCCATTCAGACCTTCTGGGTTTTTGAGCATTGTGCCCCTGGTCGTGAGTCATGGTGTGGCCTCTTGAATTGTTTATTAGAAGGTACTCAGGGCTGGAACTTTGGTCTCATAGGTTCATTGTGAGCCTTGTGGGGGTGGGGACTTGTTTTCTCTGGTGACGCCTTTGCTTCCCTGGCTATTTCCTATTTACCTTATCCTACAAGGCCTTCTCCGTGTTTCATTAATATAAGGAATACTTACACAACTCTTACTAAGTGCCAAATGTTGTTCTAAGCACTTTACAAGAAATCACTCCGTTCATCCTCCTGATAGCCTTATGAGGCTGAGGCAGGGACCATTATTACCCATTTTATAGATGAGGAAACTAACCAAGACGTTAAATAGACTGTCCAAAGTTACATAGCCAGTGTGCGGCAGAACTAGGCTCCATGCTCTGTGCTCTTAACCACTCTGCTGCCTTTTGACAGCTTCCTTCAGGAACCAAGGGCAGTTCTAGGCAGCTCTGCTGAAACTCCAACAACCGAAGCTGAAAGTTCTACCTTAGGTCTAACCATTGACCACCTCCAAGTCCCATAGCCACCTGTATATTTTTGGCTTAAGATTTTCTTTTTAAAGATTTTATTTATTTATTACATTTGTTTATTTATTTATTTGATACAGAGAGAGCACGCACAAGATGGGGAATACTAGGCTGAAAGGAGAGGGAGAAGCAGGCTCCCCACAGAGCAGGGGAGCCTGATGTGGGACTTGATCCCAGGACCCCAGGATTATGACCTGAGCCGAAGGCAGTCGCTTAACCATCTGAGCTACCCAGGTCCCCGGCTGAAGCTTTTCACCTTAAAATGTGACTGCCACTTCCATGCTCTTCCCAGGTCCTTGCAGAGCCTTGGTCTGCTTGGTGACTGGCATCCTGTCGATGCTTACTAGCCATTTCTTGGCCAGACGGATAAATGAGAAATGGAATAACCTGAAGACAGTTGGTAAGGTGGCACCAATGGGACTGGGGACTAATGAGTAGAGGGTGTGGGGTACGACCTCCAGCTGTCTGGCATGGGTGACCAGGCCAGCAGTAGAACAGATATGGGAGTAAAGGAAAGGGATTATTTGGGGAAAGGTGATAGATTTGATTTTGGTAAATGCAATGGGCCTCTAGGACATCCCAGAGGAGATACCCAGCTGGATATATGGGACTAGGCTCAGAAGAAAGATCAGGGTGGGGGTGGGCTGTCCTGGGACATTTGAGATCTATTGATAAAGGAGGGTAATAGAGAGAGTGCTGGAAGAAGGCAGAGACAGGATGGTCAGCACACCATTGCTCTATACCTTGCTGCTCCTGTAGGAGCTAAATGAGCAGAGGGTACCTGAGGCTGGCCTGAGTTGTCTTTCTGCCAAGGTTTGGGGGGCATCAGCCTTTGGGATGAGAGTGTGGGCCTATGCTCTTCACTGCTGCCAGGAAGGAGAGCCCACATGCTTGAGGGCTAGTGGGTACCAGGAAAGAGTCCCTGAGCTAACTGTACCTAGATGTGAATACTGCAATAATGCCCGAAATCACAGAGCCTCCCAGGGACGATAGCCAGTGACATGGCAAAGGGTCAGGTACCCACTTTGGGCTCTTCTATCTACAAGAAGGTAACAAAGACAGGTACACTCAGAGGAAGAAGATCCTAAATCCCTGCAGTTCTCAGCTTTAAATGAAAAATTCACAAGTGGCTTTGCTAGATTTGGTGCAAACATTCTTTGAGGTAAAGGAGATGCCCAGGCAGCGGTACCCAGGTGGCGCGGTCAGTTAAGTGCCCAACTTGGTTTTGGCTTAGGTTGTGATCTCAGCATTGTGAGATCTACCCCTGCATTGGGCTCTGTACTCAGCATGGAGTTTGCTTGGATTCTTTTTCCCTTCCCCTCTTCCTCTCTACCCCATGTTTATTCTCTCTCTCTCAAATAAATAAATAAATCTTTAAAAATAAAAAAAGGAAATGCCCAGACAGAGGGACAGACTGACAGACAGCTGCTGAGGGGTCACCTTGCTCGCTTCTAGAGCTATGCTGAGCTAAGCTAGCTCTGTTGTGGGCACCTGCTAACCAGGTGACTTTAAGAGGTCAGTGGATCCCTTTCTCGAGAAGCGTGTTGTTACAGAGGTGGAGGAAGAGCCTGGCAGATTCCTTCCTTCCACTCTCAGTTCCCTTTCTTCGACCCTCTGCCTGAAGTTCTACCTTTCAGGGGTTCATATCTCTGAGCCCTCAATTATTTACAGCCCTCAATTTATCAGGGGTTCCCTGATAAAGGTAAGATACTTCTGCACAGTTACGCCCCTTGCTAGCCCCCAACCAAATGAATGGGAGAAGGAGTAACCACTTCTCTGGCTCAGGAGCTGGGTTGGTATCTCTAGTAGTTTCCAGTGGCTTTTGAGATCAGCTCCTTAGATGGTGGATGTCTATGTATGTGTATGGGGGTAGGGAGGGACAGCCATGGCCAACCATGGGGTTACAGATCCCTTTTCCCTGGAACTCCAACAACTACTTGGGCTGTGAGTTCTGCCGCAGAAATAATCCCAACATGATCCCTGGCTGTCCTTGCTTACCAGTTGGTAGAAGGTGACATGAGGTCCCTCGGCATCATAAAGGAACCACCAGGTGGCGGCAGCCACCGTGGCCAGGCCCACGTACACTGCAAGGAGGACAGGAGGAAACTGGCTATAGTGGCTCTCTGTGGTTTTCTGTCAACCATTTGCCCTTCCTAATAATCCCCTGAATTTCTGTCAGGGAACCACCTTCTCCCTCTCTGAGCCCTGTGGTTTGCAAGCACCTGTCCCTAGTAGCAATGGTGGGCCCTGATTGGCAATCAGCATCTGCCACACCCCTGGCCATGGTGATTAGCTAGGAGATAAGCAGGTGACCCAATGTGGGCCAAGAACGGGCTTGAGATTTTTATCATATTACTGAGGGATAGCTCTCTCTTCTGTTGAATTTGGGGTTATAATGGAGTAAACATGAGGGCTACCGCTGCAGCAGCCATCCTTCTACTCCAAGGGGCATCTGCCTAAGCATGGAGTTGAGGCAGAGCCAAAATGTGCCAACAATACTGAGGCCTGGATCCAGTTATACCTGAGGCATGCACTAGTCTTTCCCATTGGATGAGTCCACAATTTCTTTTGGCATAAGCCAGGCTCCGTCATACTATTTGTACTTTGCAAGCCTAAATGATAGAAACTCTCAAGAAACTCCACTGAGGGCCCCACTCACCTCCAATAGCCAGATATCGAAAAAAGAGCCAGCCACTGATGAGGGCCTCACGAGGGTTTCTTGGCAGCTTCTCCATGATGTCCAGGTCTGGTGGGTTGAAGCCCAGGGCTGTGGCAGGTAGACCATCTGTCACCAGGTTCACCCAGAGCAGCTGAACAGGGATCAGGGCTTCTGGGAGGCCCAGAATTGCCGTGAGGAAGATGCTGGAATCAGAGTCATAGGCTCTAGTCCCCAGCAACTGGAGGGTCCTGCTCCTACTCACACCCCAGGCTGGGAAGCTCACCTACTATCTCCACAGGAGCCCCATCTCACTTTGCTAGTCCTGATGTGTGTGCATGGTCCTGCCACACACTCAGTCACTCCTGCTCCCAATCTCAGCTCTGGAGTCTGAACAAATCTGCTCTTTAGGCCTCTCCTCTTTAGGCCATAACTCCTTTAGGGCGTGTATGCATGTGGACAACACATGCCTAAGTACATACACAGGGTTTTTGTTTTTTTTCCAGACAGGATCAAAACTTAGCACAGGCTACACAGTCACACAAACACAAGTACCTAGATGCTTATCTGGATATGCAGAGATGGCAGAATTCACATGTGTCCAGGCAAACATGTGCTCACCATTCCCCATAGGCATCTCTCACATATGGACCCGAAAATGTACAAATTATACACTGGCACGAATCCTCTGTGCTTAAACGTATGCCCAAAGATTCACAAGAGCACACATGCACATGTGTACACACACTTTTCACTTGGGCACACACACATCATGCTCACACTCAGCTGTGTGCACATATTCATGCACACATGTAAACACATTACTGCCCTGAAGAGCAGCTAGTTCTCACATCTTGCCAACTCTGAATGTAGGAGTTATGGCTAGAGGGATGATAGGGGACTTTTTAGGCACCTCCTTGGGGGCTGGAGGATGTACACCAAAGCGTCTGGAGGAATGATGAGGAGCTCCTGCCCCTGCCCTCCTTGAGGTGAGATCCTAGAAGGCCCCAGCCAGAGCAGGATATGTGTCCCTCCATCCCTATAGTCCCATCCCAGGATCAGGCATTTCCCTTGGTGACCTAGAGCTGGTCCAGAGGGCTGGGAAGAGGAAATACAGGGCCTCACCAGACAACCTCGCCTACATTGGAGGAGATGAGGTAGCGGATGAATTGCTTCATGTTGTTGTAGATGGCCCGGCCCTCCTCTACTGCAGCCACGATGGAGGCAAAGTTGTCATCTGATAGCACCATCTCGGCTGCTGACTTGGCCACAGCTGTGCCAGAGCCCATGGCAATACCAATCTCTGCTTTCTTCAGAGCTGGGGCATCATTCACCCCGTCTCCAGTCTAGGGGCCAAGTTAGGTAGGATCATGCCTAAGGAACTTCACTCTCCTTCCTTGACTCCCCTCAACTAAGCCTATCCCCAAACCCAGGAGATGTCCCCAAGGAAGCAGACAGCTGAATAGAAAAATGGTGAGGTTGAAAATGAACTTAGGGATTGGGCTGAGGATGAGGCTTAAGGGAAGGCAAGGGTTGCAGACCAGCACAATTTTGAAGAGGAGATCAGTTTGAATGTTCTCATCTTCCTGGTGAGGTGGACTTGGGAAAAAAGGTGGATCTCTGATGATGATGGAGATGAAATTCAGGTTGGATGTAGTATAGAAGATGAAATTGAGGTTAAGGACAAAATTAAGTTTAAGTCAAGGATGAGGTCTAGGCTGTGGCTCGTGTAAAGGACCAGGTAGGTGTGATAGCTAAGGTAAAGTTTGGAGCCAAGGTGAAGGTCAAAGTCAACACTGGACTCAGGTTCAAAACTAAAAATTAGACTAAGGTAAAGGTCAGGTCAAAATCGGATGCCAAATCAAGGTTATGGTCCACATCAGGAGTGACGTCACTGTCAAGATTGGAGATGCAGTCAAGGTCAAGATTAGAGGCCATATAAAGTTGAGGTTTACATAAAATATTGGGTTAGGGGTCAAGATCAATATCAAGGATCAGGTCAGGGTGCAGGTCAAGACTGCAGCCCATAACAGGGTTGAACTCAAAGTAAAAATCAGATTAAGATGGTCAAGTTCAAGGTCAGGAACCAAGTCAACATGAAGGTCAAAAATAAAGTCAAGAACCAGGTTACAACTGTAGTCAAGATTGATGACCAACTCAGTGTCAAGGTCAAGACTGGGTCACAGGTTAACATTAAAGTCAAGATGAAGGAGTAGGGGTGAAGGTCAACAGAGGCCAGGTCAGGAGTGAGACTGGGGTCAAGAAACAGATCAGTGTTGTGAATAGGTCTGTAATCAAGAATGAAACAAAAACTGGGCCCAAACAAAAGGTCCATCCAAAGGTGAATGGATAAATTGTGGTTATATTTACATGGTGGAATGCTACTAATGATAAAAAAGCAGTCATCTACTAATACCCAAAAAACATGGATAAATTTCAGAAGAAAAAAGCCAGACACAAGAGTGCATACTATATGATCCCATTCATATGAAAATCTAGGACAGGCAATTTATGGTGAAAAAATGGCCTGTTGTGAGAGGGAAGCCTGATGGGGAAGGTACATGAGGGAACTTCTTGTGTCTGTAGTAATGTTCCTCATCTTGTTAAGGATTTGGATGACATGCAAAGGTATGTCTGCACTTATCAAAACACATCAAATGAATGATATGCTCAAGATTGTGCATTTTATTGTATGTAAGTTTTGCCTCAAAAAGGAAAAAAAAATAGAACAACAAAAAAATGCTGCTCTCTAGAGCATGCATTCTAAATTATGTGAGGGTGAAGTGTACTGACGTCTGCAACTTACTTTGAAATTTATTTAAGAAAAGATGGATTAAGGTTGGATAGATGGATAGGTATTTGCAAAACAAATAGAATGTTACTTGTAGAATCTAGATCATAGATATTACAAGTGTTTGCTATAAAACTATTTTCATTTCTTTCTGTGTTTGAGATTTTTCTGTAATAAAATGTTTGAAAAAATAAGAATGAATCAGAGGCAGAGGTTGTATGGGTTGCTCTTGCTAAGCTCCATGGCCAGTGTTCCCTCCCCACCTCCCCACCTCTACTAGGCTCCCATCTTGTGGCCTCACCATGGCAGTGATCTCATTAAAGGACTGTAGGTTCTCTATGATCCGGGACTTGTGCACGGGTTCTACACGGGCAAAACAGCATGCTGTGCGGCAGGCATGGCGCTGCTGCTCAGGGCTGAGGTCATCGAACTCGCGACCTGTGTAGGCCTTCCCTACCACGTCCTCTGTGTCCCCGAAGATGCCAAGCCGGCGGCAGATGGCCACAGCTGTGCCTTTGTTGTCCCCTGTGATCATGACCACACGGATGCCAGCTTGGTGACAGCGTGCGATGCAAGCAGCCACCTCAGGCCTTGGGGGGTCCAGCATGCCCACGCAGCCCACAAAAGTCAGGTCCATCTGTAGGGAGGGGGCAGATGCAAGTGGGGCCTGGGCCCATGCTCAACCTCCTACCTGCCCAGCCTTTGTAGGGAGACACACAGCTCCCAACCCAGGGGCTCTGCCCTGCCACCCACCTCATACTGCACAAACTTGCTGCAGTCGTCCAGCTGCATATCCTCCTTCCGTGGGGGTGCATCCCGAGTGGCCAATGCCAGGCAGCGCAATGTGTCTGAGCCTGAGCCCCAGTCCCGGATCTTGGCCAGGATTTGCTCCCTGGAGGTGGCATTCAGGGGTACCGTGTGGCTTCCCACTCGGACTGAGCTGCAGCGCTCAATCACACTCTCAGGAGCCCCCTGTATCATGGGGGAGGGGAGAGGCAACTCTGTCAGTCAGGACCCCTTCCTTCCCCTCTTGCCCAGCTGAGGAGGTTGAGGCCCAGGAATGGGAAAAGGCCATCCAAGAGGACACAATGTGAGATAAGGACCAGATTCCATTCTTTGAAAGTTCAGAGTGAGAACTAAGGGGACCTCACTGTGAGGAAACCCAAAAGGAATGGGGGTTGTGGCTGACCATTGGATGGCCCCCTCCCCCTACCAACACAAGGCTGAGAAGTTCTGCTGCAGCATTTAGGGAGGTGGGGATAGATCTGGCAGCCCTCCTACAGGCACTGCCACCCTGCCAATCCAGTACTGCTGGGATCCCAATTCTGTAGGGGTCTCAGCAATGGGAGGCAGGCTGAGCCCTCCCTGACCAGAAATAGAGCCATGCTGAAGGTGTGGCTCTGGGAAGGTATTCTTGGAGGTGACAGGTTCCTCAGCAGCCTTGGAGTCTCACCTTGGGGTCTTGCTCCTATTCTCACCTTGGGAATAGCTTCTGAACCCTCCATCAATGCCTCCTCCCTCTCCTCCAAAGGGCACCCCAAATGCTAAGTTTTCAAAGTGGCCTGAGATCCCAGTACAGAAGCCTTTTCATTTCAAAAGGGGTTAAAACCTCCATTTTAATGTGAAGTTAGGGCTGTCATTCCTACTTCAGGTTGAAAAGCAGTGAGAGGCCCTGGGATGGGCAGAAGTCTAGATGAGAAACTTCCCTCCCTAGGACTCGGTTTCCAGAACATGTAGCACCAAAGATGGCACCAACTACCTCAATACCCCTATCAGAGGTGAAAGGCTTCTGAGACCTTCCAGCTTAACCTTGCCATTCAGATGGGGAGACTGAGGCCCATGGAGGAGCATAGGAGTCCCCAAAATCATGTGACAAGGCAGTGCCTCTCAGTCTAGAGCTGGGACCATGGTGAGCCGCAGGCCTTGGTGCCTGGCTCTGGCTTTATCTCCACCAAGACAGGATCCTGTTTCCAGTTCCCCATGGCGGGATGACCACCTTCGTTCCAGATTCACTGCTTTGACAATGGGCCTCACACCTCCCTCTGTCCCCCATAATTGTAGTCACTAGCTTTTCAGAGGATTGAAGATCAGATATCCCAGGGACTCCTCATGCACAGAAGCCCCAGGCCAGTTAGGCAGGTCCCACCTTCACAAACATCTTGCTGCCCTGGGCGGCCAGGCCAGGGCTAGTAGGTATGCAGTATACAGACATGGACTTCCTGTCTCGGGAGAACTCCAAAGTAAACTCCTTCCGCATCAGCTGCTTGATGACCTATAGGGGTCAGAAGGGTCAGGATGTGAGGGGCAGAGCCAGGAGCCCTAACTGCTTTCTTTCCAGCTGCCTGGAAAAGAGCCTCTTGCTCCCTGTGGGATGGTGTCTATCCCTCCTCTCATCCTGACATTTGAGCCCCCATCTCCCTCCTCAGCCTAAGAAATGCCACAAGGTTGTCACTTCCTGACCATGCTGTGTACTTCCCAACTCTGGGTCCTTGCCCACACTAAGTCTTTTCCTTTCTTTTCTCTCTAGCCAAGTCTTATTAGGGTCTGAGGTCCGTCCTCCTCCCAGAGACCTCCCAAGACCTTGTCCTTTTCTCTTTCTACTCTAGATGCCCAGAAGCCCAGCTACGAGGCTTGTGGCTGGAGCCCTCACTCTGCTCACCGCATTGCAGGCGCTGGCTCGCTCCACCAGCGATAGGGCCTGTACGTTGGTGTCAAACACATTCATTTTCTCCACCAAGCAAGTCAGAGCCGTCTCCGTGGCCTCTCCCACCTTCTCATACACGCCCTTAGCCTGGTGGGGCCCAGAATACAGGGTGTGAATACAGAATACAGGGTCTCCTCCAGTGGACCCCTAAACCTTACCTCCCACTCACACTCTGACCCCTGGAGCTCCCTTTACCACAGTTACCTCTAGCCTCCTTTGCACCAAGCCAGTGGGGCCCTTCCCAGTCCAGCTGACATGGGGTCTGGGTAGTGTCTGACACTGAGATTTCCCTTCCCTTCTGACCACGCCGCCCCCCCCCCCCGCCCACCCAGGCATCAGTAAATATGGATACTTCCTGCCATCCACCTCACTCTCTGCAGGCTCCTTCTCAGCCTCTTTCCCCAGATTCCCCACATTCCTCTTTCTAGACTCTGCTGTCCAGGCCCTGCTCCTTCTGTCCCACCTTTTCTCCCTGAGGCCTCATATACCCCCTGCTTCCCCACTTTTCATGTGCTTGACTTCCAGTGCCCAGCCTGGCAGTGACATTTCCCTTGAACTCCAAGCCCATATATCTAACTGCTGCCTGTTGAACTTGGTTCCTTAGTGACCCTCAAGTCACCTCCCCTTCTCCCTATATTTGCCACTCCAGTGACTGTCCCAGCCAGGACAGCAGCCAGGAGGTACCCTCTCTCTCTTTTACCTAACTAGTCACCAAGTCCCATCCTAAATCTCTAACCCAAGCTTTCTTCCCTTTCCCGGAAGCCCTAGCTAACAACTCTCTGACCTGGAGGACCACACAGGGGCTCCTGAATCCAGTCATGCCCTGTCTGGTCCATCCTCCACACAGAAGCTCAGGTGATCTTTTGTTAATGCGGTTCTGACCATATCACTTCCCTGCTCAAAACCGCTTGGTGGCTGTCTACTGCCTTCAGCTTATTATGGAACGTGACTTGGTCTGGTCAAGTCCTTGCCCCAGGCAGGAGTATCTTCATGCATGTTCCATTCCACTGCTCCAGCAGCAGGTAAGGGCATTCCCTGCCTGCATCACACCAGGTTATGACTTGTGGGCCTTTCCTGGGCTGTGTCTTCTACTTTCAACACCCTCCCTAGTCCTATTTCCCAAATCTCTTCCTCTAGACACCCTGGCACTAGTCCCTTACATTAGTCTTCCACAGCCCAAGAGCCCTAGGGCACAGCTTCAAAGCCAGTGTGCAAAAGGAGTGGCAGCGGGGGTATTCAGGGGTGGCAGTGTTCCTGGGGTGTGGCACTCCAAAGGGGCAGGGACTGCCAATCCTGGGAGTTTTGAGACTCTGGGAGAAGGGTCTTTCCTGGGCCCCTGGACACTAGTGAGGTCACAGAAGAGAGCTGGGTCCCACCTCATTGTAGTCCAGCGCTGAATCATTGCACAGGGCACAGATTGTCGCCAGCTCCACCAGCCCATCGAACTGCCCACAGCGCACGAGCCGCTCCGCTTGCCTCCTGTGGGGCTGGGTCTTGATACAAGGGCATTTGGCCCCATCCCTGGGAGGGGCATGGCCTCTCGATCCCACCCCAGGAAGTCTTGCCCACTCACAGCTCTCTGAGCTCTCTGGTGTAGCCCAGGTCACCTGGGAACCCTGCCCACCTGCACCCCCTTGCCCAGCACTCACACTTCACCCTCCGGGGCATAAGTGGTGCCTGAGATGGTGAACTCATGCAAACGGCAGGAGCCCGCTTCGGCCTCAGCTACCACGAACATCTGGGGAGCACAGAGGCATGCTTAGGCAAGCCCTCACCTCACTCCTCTTTGGGCAGTCAGTCTGAATAAAGCCTGACCCAAGGTGGGACACTCTGGGCCCCTAAAGAAGCTCCTGGCCTTCCCTCCTGCCAAGGTCTGAAAGAGTCGGGTTCAGGCCAAGGCAGGGCCTCTGCTTTGGACCCCTGAGGGGTATATGGCAGATTCTTCAGTGTCCTGGATGGAGCCCTGACATGGGGTAGGAAGCCTGGATCCTTGCGCATTTTGTTATGTGACTCCTGGCTGAGCACCTGAGCATTAGTTTCTCCACTGGTAACAGGAGAAGAGAGTGGGATCCGAGTACAGCTGCCCCTCTTTTCCCCTTGAAAGGATGAGTTCCTGGCCTCTACGGGTGGAAACCCACATACTGCTCTGAGACACAGACTCCTGCCCAAAGGTGTTCTCAGACAGTGAGCTCTTGCCTACAGGGCCTGATGGGTCACCCAGCCCCTACCTGTGCACCTCAGTGTCAGGGGTTTACCCCTCCCAGGGTGGCCCGTTTTCTTGCCTGGAAGCCAGCTTTACCGGGAGATAATTCTTGTTTCCTAGAAATTGCCTTGGTGTACATTTCCAAGTCAATGGCCAGCTCAACACACGGTAGGTGCTCAACAAATGTCCCTTCTTTCGTGCTCCCCTCCCTACTCTGAAGGGAATAGGGAGTAGCCCTCTAGCCAGCATACCTCCTGAGAAGTCAAGTTTCTTCAGCCCCCTCCCAGCAAGTAAGGCCTCTACAACTTCCCTGTGGTATGTTTTTCAAACCTTTATTTCAGTGAAGGAACACTCTGTTCCAATGAAGTCCTCCTAGAGATTTTACAGGTCAGGGGATGCAGAATATAAAACTTGCTTGTGCCCCTTCCCCTGTGGCAGGGCTTCCTTCCCTTTCCCCAAGGTTTTGGGCTTCAAGGTTTTGGATACAGAGTCTGAGTTTCCCAGTGGGCAGATCATGGGAGCAGAGGTGGGAGAAGAATGACTGGGGACTCTACGAGGGGTGGGAAACCCACAGCATTCACCAACACCCACCCACCCCTCCGCCCCATAGGCCTACTGGAGTTTCAGCCAGAATGCCTGGAACATACAGGCAACAAGCCCAGGATGTGGGATTGAAGGTCAGGAAATGAATAATTCCTTTCCCAGCTCTGCCCAGGTCACTGGAGCTGGCATATCTGGTAACTGGTGACGGGCATCGACTGTGGAGTGATGGAGGAGCGGGACAGAACTTGGTTGAGTCCAGGCCCAGCTTGGCTCAGATGCCAAGACTGTAGTTGACCTTCTGCAGTATCCTTTATGGTTGTCTGTCCAAGCTTGCACACCCAAACTTCAGATGAAGAAACTGAGATTCACAGACAGACAATGACCTGCCAGGGCCGGACCTGCCAGGGCCGTACAGTGACATCTGGGTCCTAGTGATACACATCTGGCCAGACCTTGCTGCTCTGCCCCATGAAAAACTGGATCTGCTCCCCACCTTGCGGGCAGCCCACAGGTTCTCTCCTCTATCCCCTGCCAAAAAGGAGTCGGGGGCAGCCCCAAGAAGGAGTTCAGCCTGCTAAGCATCACACAGCAACACCAGCGGGACCCCAAGCTGGCTGCAGCCACTCACCCGGCACACAGACATCTGGTTGGTGGTGAGGGTGCCTGTCTTGTCAGAGCAGATGACGGAGGTGCAGCCCAGGGTCTCCACAGACGGCAGGCTCCGCACAATGGCATTCTTGCGTGCCATACGCCGTGTGCCCAGAGCCAGGCATGTAGTGATAACAGCCGGGAGGCCCTCAGGGATGGCGGCCACCGCCAGGGCCACGGCAATCTTGAAGTAGTAGACGGCGCCACGGAGCCAGGAGCCACCATGGGCCGGGTCGGCAAAGTGGCCAATGTTGATGACCCACACAGCCACACAGATCACAGAGATGGCGTGGGACAGTTGCCGCCCAAACTCATCCAGCTTGTGCTGCAGTGGCGTCCGCTCTGGCTCCACCGCCACCATCTGGCTCCTGATCTTCCCCAGCTCTGTGTGCAGGCCTGTGGCCACTGCCACGCCCAGGGCCTTTCCCGATGCAATGTTGGTGCCCTGGCCGACGGAGAGACAAGGAGGGCTGCTTAGCATCCCAGCAAGGGCCTGGGACCCCTTGACCTCTTCAGGCTACCATAGCATTCCTATCCCTCTACTTGGCTTTTTTTTCTCCATATTCACTTAATGCTCCCAGGCTTATGAAGCTATCTAGTGCTAAGCCGTGGCTGTCATCCCCATGACAGTGTTAGCTCCACGAAGGCAAGGACTTGGGTCAGCACTGTATCCCCAGTGCCTATCATGAGGCCATGTACTGGACCAGTACAGATTATGTGACCAACTAGCACAGCACAATACCAACCTATAAAAATGTGATTTGTTTTTTTTTTTTTTTTTTAAAGATTTTATTTATTTATTTGACAGAGAGAGAGATCACAAGCAGGCAGAGAGGCAGGCAGAGAGAGAGGAGGAAGCAGGCTCCCTGTGGAGCAGAGAGCCCGACGCGGGGCTCGATCCCAGGACCCTGAGATCATGACCTGAGCCGAAGGCAGCGGCCTAATCCACTGAGCCACCCAGGCGCCCCTAAAAATGTGATTTGTAAAAAGCCAACGTGGCCACATGGGATCGCCAGGCTGTCTGTGATCCTAGGTAAATGATCTGTAAATATTTACTGAAGAATCCAGAAAATCCGAGCTTAAGTCCATCCACTCCCAAGGCACGTGTAAAATCCCTAAGTCCCGGTAAAAAGGCTAGTTGGCCTTGAGCTTCTGTGTCCTCTTCTATAAAACGGTTCAAGAAAGGAGCTGCTCAGAGGAGGCTAATGACGTGGTACCCTTCAGAAAGGTGCCCTGTGCTGAGGCTGGATAAAAGGTAGGGACCTCTCGTAACCTCAGCTTCTCTTCTTTTGTCCTGAGCAATGAAACTTCCACTCCCCCATGCCTCCACCCACTTGCAGGCCCCTCAGCTAAGGAAATAATCTGCAGTTAGCCAGACCATCTTCCTTAGAAAGCTGCCTAGTGACAGCTGCTGATGCTTGATCTTGCCTTGTAGAGTCCCCTCCCCACTTCAAAGCAGCTTGTCTAAGGCTTCTATACATCTAGGCAGGTGGGTCTCCTTAAGAACTCTGGTTGAGGGCGCCTGGGTGGCTCAGTGGGTTAAGCCACTGCCTTCAGCTCAGGTCATGATCTCAGGGTCCTGGGATCGAGTCCCGCATTGGGCTCTCTGCTCAGTGGCGAGCCTGCTTCCCTCTCTCTCTCTCTCTGCCTGCCTCTCTGTCTACTTGTGATCTCTCTCTCTGTCAAATAAATAAATAAAATTAAAAAAGAAAAAGAACTCTGGTTGAATATTGCTTTCTCCATTTCTGTCCACTTCTGGGGAGGTTTTCTAGCCTTATAACTTGGTGCCCTGGGCCACGGCCAAATGGCCTGACCCATCCTTGTGGCTTCCGTGTTCAGCTTCAGGCTGTTTCTGGGCAGTTTGTAAGCATCGGTGCTCTCTCTGAGGCCCCAGAGGCCTATCATGCCCACCAGCGCTGAGCTGGTTTTCCCATCTGAGAAATGGACTCCACCACTTTGGCAACCCTTATCATTAGAGGAATCTCCATTGGGCGATTAAAGGCTAGCTCTGTCCCTCTCCAGCTTAAAGCAGGATAAGCCTAGCAGGTAAGAGGAAAAGCTCTGGAGTCAGAATGTCTGAGTTCATATCCCAGCTCTACCATTCACTGGCTGTGTGACCTGGAAAATGCAAATAACAAGAGTACTTGTTTTAAAAGCACCATGAGGACTAAATATACGTAAAGGGCTTAGAACAGTTGCTGGCACACAGCCTTGAGTAAACACAAGCTGTTACCAGTACTATAAATTTGTACATACTGTCAATAATTGATGAGGTTCATTCTTGTAGGGCTTTAACTGATTGAATGTTAAAGTTTTTATTATCAGTGTCCAGACAAAGGCCCCAGCCATCCCAGGAACTTACAGAGAATAGCATGTTCTTCTTGTCCTGGTTCACAGCTCTGGTATCTAGGATGGCATCTGTGTGCTTGGTGACAGACACGGATTCACCTGGTCATGGAATCAGAAAGGGGAAGCCCTACATGAAGACATCCCCATGCCTGGACCTGCTCAGCCCTGCTCAGCCCTGGCCTCTGGGCCTCACCTGTCAGGATGGACTGGTCCACTCTCAGGGTGGTGGACTTGATCTCAATGAGGCGAAGGTCAGCGGGTACTTTGTCTCCAACTGCGGAGAGAGAGTGGCTGAGTGTGGCTTTGGGCACTACCCCTTGACAGAGCCAGGAGGACTGCCAGGAACCAAAGGTGAGAGGTAGGGGCCTAGGCTGTGATCCCTGAGATAGATGCTGCTCCTTCGCTCACAGTGTCCTTATCTGTCCAACAAGGTTTTGGCCGAAGAGCTTTGGAAGGATCCCACAGCTCCCTGCTCTGTGTATATAGCCAGAAAGATGGGAGTACAGAGAGGGAAGGGCTCACCAGCATCACATAATGGAAAGACACCCCCAGTGTACCTGCCACCTCTACGATGTCTCCAGGGACGATGTCCCGGGCGCGGACCCTTTGCACACCTTTGCGGTCTGAGCGGATCACCTTGCCCATCTCAGGCTCATACTCCTTCAAGGCCTCAATGGCACTCTCAGCATTGCGTTCCTATAGAACAAGAGGTAGGTAGGTGGTCTGCCCTCACTGGCCCTGGCAGGCTGACCCCTTGGAATGACACCCCTGGGGCCCGGGATGGAGCTGCAGGACTCTTAACACCAAGCGGCGGTCACATGGAACAGCCAGGACACCTGAAGGCCCAGGCCCACCTCTGTGCCTCCCACCTGCCATACGCCCACGATAGCATTGGCCACAAGGATCAGCATGATGACCAGGGGCTCCACGAAGGCTGTTGTGGTTTCTTCGCCCTCTTCAAAGCAGGCCAGGACCTAAGGAGTCAGAGCTGGTGAGCTGAGGCTCTTCTGTGGCCCAGGGGCTGCTCCCTATTTCCTTTATACCCTGGGTCTGCTGCCTCCTGCCTTGGAAGAGATAGCCCTGGGGAGGCCTGGGCTGGGAGAGGGCTGCACTGAGGCCCTGCCTTATCTGTAGGTAGTGACTGCCACCATTCACGCCCCACCCAGCCAACTTTCAGGATGTGGGGCAGTTGTACAGCTGGAGGTCTCACTCTCTGCCTAGTTGTGGTTTTCCAAGTTTGATGCCAGCCTGGCAACGACAGTATCCCCTGGGAACTTGCTAAAAACGCAATTCTCAGGGTCTATCCCCGTCTTCCTGTGTCAGAAACTTTGGGGTGAGGCCCAGCAGTCTCTGTGTTAGCAAACCCAGATGCTCCTGCTACAGGCTCATTTTGAAGTCCATTGGCCAGAGAGGCATAACTCCAGCCAGAGCCCAGGCCTGGAGGTAGAATACCTGGTTAAAGTCCTGTTCCCACCTCTTGGCCCAAGTGGGTACTTCTCACTCCCTTCCACAGGTCTCAGAGTGTCCATCGAACACTCTGATGTGGAGGGGTGCTGACACCATTTTAGCTCAGCTGTTATAAGGCACCTGCACTGACAGGCTTTCTTCTCTGTAAGAGTCATCAGTTTCCACAAGAACAGTTGCCAGGAAGGCCAGACACAGCTGGCTGGGCCCCTACTTCCCTGCACTCCATGTCACCAACATGAGGTCTCCTCCCCAGGCCCTGCTGGGCACAGGGCCAAGAGCAGGAACTGCATCCACTCTCAGGGTGGCCATTTCCCTGCATTACCTTCGGATTTCTGCTGCTCAGCCATCAGTGACAAGTACTGTTCC
The DNA here is from genome assembly GCF_922984935.1 of Meles meles. Classification (NCBI taxonomy): domain Eukaryota; kingdom Metazoa; phylum Chordata; class Mammalia; order Carnivora; family Mustelidae; genus Meles; species Meles meles. The sequence continues at coordinate 17,262,192 of NC_060083.1, forward strand.
ACCTCCCCATGGCCCAGGAAGGTCCAGGAGGGGTTCAGGCAGTAAGAATGGGGAAAGGGCAAAAGGAGAGCAGCCACAGACAAGCCATAAGAGGTTAAGACCCAAATTCTTCTGTGGGGCACTGGGAGCCATGGAAGGGGCTCTCCACGAGGGATAATTTGGCAATATCTGGAGACTTTAGACTGTCACAACTGGGCAGTACCACTGGCATTAGTGGGTAGAGGTCCGGAGTGCTTCCGAATGCTTCTAAATATTCCCAAGCTCATAGGACAGCCTCCAGACAAAGAATTATCTGGTCCAAAATGTCAACAGTGCTGTGGTTAAGAAAGCTTGCCCTAAGATGGGGAGGGGTAGGGATCATACTTGCGCTTCTGAAAACTCACTCTGACACCAAGAGTGGAAGGGGACAGATGGGAGCAGTCCAGTGTGTAGGGGGCAGGCTTTGAGGGTTCAGGCAAGGGAAGCTGAAGTCTGAGCAAGGAAGGGGATGGGTAGAGGCCCAGGGATGTCCATGGCTGAGAGAACAGACCTCTGGTTCAGAGTCTGGGCATCTGAGCACTGCCCCAACCTGGCTTTCCCTTCCAGGCTTTCTGATGCTGCGGGATGGGGCCTTACTTACGAAGGAGACCAGGGCAGCCAACAGCAGGATGCGCACCAGGAGGTCCTCAAACTGTTCCAGCACGAGCTCCCACAGGGACTTCCCTGAGAATTGGAGCACCATGTAAACCTTGGGTCCCTTACCAACTGACCTACCCTCATTCAGAGCTGGGACCATCTAGGAGACTACCTGGCCCACTCCCTCCCTACCATTCAAAGAGCAAGAGCCTGAGGCCTTAGAGGCATAGGTGGGTGATACTGGTATGGGGGGGCGGGCGTGTCAGCAAATCCTCACTCTGCTGGGGAGAGGGAGGGACACGACCCGAGAGTGAATGGCTCAAGGCCTTGCAGCCCACCCTGGCCCAAGACTCACCTTCCTCAGTTGGGAGCTCTGCAGGATCCAGGCAGCCACAGGAGCCATGAGGAGACAAGAGATAACTGAATTATGCAGTAGGACCATGGAGGAGTCTCAGTAGTAGTCTCTCCGAGCTGTGCCTACCCGGGCCATCATAATGGTCTAGACATGCTCCCACAGCTCTCTGAGGTCACAGAATGGATGGTCTAAGCCCAGAGGCTTCCATTCTTCCACTCACTTCATCCCACCTTGGTTAAGGAAGATCTGGTATGGCCTGACAAGACCAGAGCCAGGAGGGCCCTTCTAGTCCCTCCCCCATGTACAGAGGAGTAATGGAGCAAACTGGAGGAGAGACGGGACCCCTGAGATCACAGTAAGTTGACAGCTCCCCTGTAGTGCTCTTTTTCAGATGGTTGCACAATCCTATTCAAGGCCCCACATGGCCACAGCAAGGGGGTCCCTCCCTCAAATTGAGAACATCAGTCCAGGCTACCTCCTCCAGGAGCTCCTCTAGGAGCACTGAGGTAAGGTCTACAGCATGACCAGGCCAGCCCACTGAGCCCTGCCCTACGTGGGGGTTCCCCCCGACACGACCTCAGCAGCCAGCATCCCAGGCAGTGTCTAACCTGCCATGGTTCAGTTCCTGGAGGTTGAGTCTCAACTTGTCCCCTCCCAGCTCCTCTACTTGGGGCAAGCCCCATCCCATATGTCCAGTTTGCAACCCACAGAACATTCTGAGGAATGATGTTCCCAAACACCACCAGGACCTGCTGTCACTTTACAAGCTCTATTTGAATCACTTACATTTCCTGAAGCACTTTTTATTCCAGACAGAGTGGGCTACCTGGGTACCTGAAGTCTTTGAATCTTCCTTCCCAACAGCCCAACGGATGACAGGGCAAGTGTTCACCCTGTTTCACAGCTGCAAGAACTGAGATCCAGGGTGGAAGCATGACTTGAACAAGATCACACAGCAAATAGGCAGGTCTATGGGAAGGGGCAGGAGCTGGGCCTCAAAGGCCCTGGATTCCCATGGGCCTCTCTCTCCATAGGCTGAGCTTAGGTCCCGCTGAGGCCTGTCTGGGGTGCCTCCCAGACTGAGCCTACCTGAGCCCTGCTGCTGAGTACAGTTTCCAGGCCAGCAGCATTGGCATCACCTGGGAGCTTGTCAGCAATGCAGACTCTGAGCCTCTACCTTAGGCTGGCTCTCCCTTCTTCTTCCTCCTTCTTGACACAGGTCCTTGTATCTGCCCACCTGTTTTTCACTCAAGTACCAGGAAAGAGTTTTCCTGTGGGAGCCCTCTCCTGAGACTGTCTGTGTGGAAGATCTGGGGCACCTGGCAGCTGAACCATGGAGAGTATCAAGCAGCCCACTGGACTGCAGGAACCCAGGAGGGAAACATATAACCTAAAAATACATTTTCTAGCTTTTTCTCCCTAGTCCTATTTTAGGCAACAGCTGACATTTTCCGTGGAAAATGTAATCTCCAGTGTCCTGCATTGAGATTAAAATCAAACAGACTTTTTCCTTCTGATCTATTTAGCTGAAGTGAACAGGAAAGGCAGGGGGGAGGGCCAGGCCTGGTTTTCTGGGCCAATTCTCCAATGGAGCAGGGTCCTTTAGAGGTCATCTCTGCCACGCACCAGCCTTGGCACAGAACTGTTCCAACCTCATGACACACATCAGTCTGCTTCTGCCACACTCTACCCAGTAGAGACTTCTAAACCCCCTACCTCTGTGAATGCCTTCAGGGTTCCTGACCAGAGGAAGAGTTTATCCATAAGATTCACCTGAATCCCTCCTGCGGTCTCCCTCACCCCTACCCTCTGTCAGGCATGTAGCCCCTAGACCACTGTATAAGGGCATTTTTTCTGGGCAGGTTCAAGGCCTGGGGTTGGCAAGCAATGTCACAGGGCACACAGAGCAGCTCAAGTTCCCCACAAGCTGCCCTCTGTCTGTCTGGGTGATCTCTCATGTTCTCCCCTTCTGCATTCTGACCCAAAATCTGACTCAGGATCCACTCTTTGGTGGTCATTTGTTTGGTCATTTGGTGGTCATTTGTTCCCCAGATACTTCTGATTCTTTCCCCCTTGTGGGCTCAAGCTCAAGTTCCCCACAAGCTGCCCTCTGTCTGTCTGGGTGATCTCTCATGTTCTCCCCTTCTGCATTCTGACCCAAAATCTGACTCAGGATCCACTCTTTGGTGGTCATTTGTTCCCCAGATACTTCTGATTCTTTCCCCCTTGTGGGCACATAGTAGGACTGCAGACGTCGTGCAAGTTACAAAAAGAAGGATGCAAGTTAGTTCTGGGCAGGGGCACTAACGTGGTGGTAGGAGACTCTGGAGTTAGAAAGGCAGTGTCCTGGAGAACTTCCTGTGCTGATGGAAGCACCCTCTAGCTGCACTGTCTCGTATGGTAGCTACTAACTGCACACACCTACCGAGCACTGGGAATGTGGTTAATGTGAGTTAATGTGAGTAATGTGAGTAATGTGAGGAGCTAAATTTTAAATTCTACTTAATTTTCATTCATTTAAATTTAAATAACCACACAAGTCTAGTGGCTGCGTATTGGACAGTGCAGATCTAGCACTCTTTGGTCCTCTTTGGCCCAGTAACCAGCAACCTGTGAGATGGTGTCTGCTCTGTGAACCAGAATCACAGAGTACAGGAAACATGAAGCCCCCAGATAACCTGCCGTTGAGATATGTATATTTATACAGTGTGAGGAAGAAATGACCTGTATTGTTTTTTTTTTTTTTAAAGGTTTTTTATTTATTTGACAGAGAACACAAGGAGGCAGAGAGGCAGGCAGAGAGAGAGGAAGGGAAGCAGGCTCCCTGCTGAACAGAGAGCCCGATGCGGGGCTCGATCCCAGAACCTTGGGATCATGACCTGAGCAAAGGCAGAGGCTTTAACCCACTGAGCCACTCAGGCGCCCCGACCTGTATTGTTTTAAGTCATTGAGACATGGGGTTTGTTACTGGACCCTGACTCGTACCCCTTTCTCCCCAGACCTACAAGGTTCCCCTTCTACCCTTACCCACTCCCTTGGGGAAGGCTCAACCAGCCATGAGGTCACAGAAGATGCCCTGCCTACCTCTGCACATACAATGTACATGCTTTTAGTCTTGCCTGAGCAGCTGGCTCCCAGTGCAGTCCTGAACCTCATTTGGAAGGTGGGGTACCCAGCCAAATCCTGCAGGGCTGCTGTGAGGATTATCATCATTATTAATAAGAACCACATTTACTGAGCACCTTCTATGTCCTAAGCAGCGTGCCAAGTGCTCTCCCTCCATTATTTCCGGAGATCGATGGGGAGGTATCATACACAAAGCATATACTAGGGCCCTCCACAGCTAGAATAACTACAGCGGAATGATTAGTCCCATGCAGCATCTTGTGCTTTAACTCTCACGGGATTCCCAAACAACCTGACGAGGAAGAGACAATTATTATTCCCATTTTATAGAGTAGACAACTGAGGCACAGAGAGGTTGAATGACTAGTTTATGGTCATACAGCTGGGAGGTGGCAGCCCTGAACTCAGGTGGTCTGGCTTTTGTCCCCCTGCTTGGCACCTCCTGATTAGCTCCTAAGCTGCTCTGCCTTCCTACCCCGTCCCACTGCCTTCCCTGGCCAAAGTCACTTGAGAGAGAGAACTTGGCATCCCACGTCCTGATTGTTAAGTTGGATGCCCTCATCCCATCGACTAACTCAACCCTCCATTGTGACCCCAGAACCACTAGCCAAATCAGCCCTGCCCCCAAAGGTTCTGCTATCCTCACAGGTGGTTTTAGTGAGGGTTTTTTGAGAGTTACTAGGCTCTGTATCCTCAGGCCTGGTCTTCTTCAAATTTCAATCCTGCCAAGACCCCAGACAACCCAATTTTGCCTTCACATGACTGGCTCCCTGGCCATGGAGGAACTAGGAGGGGCCAGGAGACTAGCAGCGATTAGGAGAGCACCCTCCCAGCCTCTCCCCAGGCATCCCTGTTAGATGCTATTTCCCTCTTGCTATCCTCAGGCTGTGTGGGGGAGGGAGTTGAGCCCTCAGCAGTGCCAGATATCCCACTTTTTCAATGGAGAGACTGGCCCAGCCCTGCCTGCCTCTTGATGTCATTTGCAAGCTGTGCAGGAAAAGATGGTAGTAGGAAACACTGCCCCACATCCTAGCTGGGCCTGCCTGGTGGGAAGTAACCCCTCATTATTCTTCTGAAATAGTGTAGCTCTGGACCTCTCACCTGGTGGACTCTGCCAGACAACCCCTGCTCTGGGTCACTGATGCCAGACTGAGCTGGCCTACACCCCAGATGCCCAATGTGGGGCTGGCCTGGAGGGGTGTGAAGTTAGTCTGTGGGTCCTGGGGGGCAAAAAGGAGTATATGATCAGAGAAGCTTCATGGTTTAGAGGAAGGAGTCTGGTCCAGAGGGCTAAGTTCATGTCTTGCTCTATCTCTTGATAGTTCTCTGGCTATGGAAAAGTCACTTAACCCCTTCTGTGCCTCAGTTTCCCATCTGCAAAATAAGTATAATAGTAACTCAGTTTCCCATCTGCAAAATAAGTATAATAGTAACTCCTCTTAAGTCACTGTGAAGATTAAATGACATGCTATTCATAAATTGCTTAGAACAGGCACAGCACATGGTAAGTACTCAATAAACATTAGCTATAATATTTGTTATTAAAATGAAGCTCCATGCCAGTAGGACTTTGTTAAGTGCAGTGTTTCCAACACCTGAAGCAGTGCCTGGCACATAGCAGGTGCTCAAAAAGATCTGTGAGCAAGTGAATGACCCTGCCTGTGCCCTACTCATGGGCCCTCAATGGCTCTTCTTGGCCAGCAGAATTAAGACCAACCTTCCTGGATCTGCCTGAACCTGGCCATCCAGAATCCTCTTATAGCTTAGACATATGTCCGTCTGCCAGCCAAGTGAGATGCCTCAGAATTGCTACCACCTTCCCTGGTTTTGCTAGAGCTTTTTCACCCTCCAAGATTTTGCTCAGGCCATTCCTTCTGCACAGAGTACCCTTCCCTAACCCACAGCCTTTCAGGAAGGCTTCCTGGAAAGCCCCTCCCCCTATCACCCTGCCCTTCTTTACCAATCATCAGTATCAGGGCCACCCGCACCTGGCTTGAGCACTTCCAGGGTGGGGAGGGGCTGAGTCATCCTTGGGTCCACAAAGAGCCTCACAGAATTGTTTACTCAGTTGCCCCACGGTTCAGGTAAAGGCCCTGGGCCTAGTGCCTGGAGGCCAGGAGAAGTGGGGTGCAGGGCCAAGCCTGCCCTAGGCTCCCTGCACCACCTGCTCTCCTAATCTACCCTCTTGATTCCTTTCTTCTCATCTCAAAACATTGGAAACTGGTATTTCAACTTCTAAATGTCGGTTCCAGCCTGGAGAGGCAAGAGCTCACCAAGGTCTTCTTCAAAGGTCAGGTTACAGAGCAATTAAATCACGACTTGCAGAGTCAGGGAGACACCTTCACTGAGCAGACCCCATCCAGCCCACCTGGCCCTGTCTGGGTCTCAAGGACCTATCTAGAGTGGACAACATGGCCCTGCTCTCAAGGGGGCCTTGGGAAGCAGCTGTCCCAGTGCAAGGATCTACAGCCAACCTGGCTGATCTGGCACTAGGAAACCCTGGCAACGGGGTTGCTTAGCATCTGTGTGCCAGCTGTGCTGTGGACAGACTCAGCCCTGCCTCAGGGAGCTCCTGGTACAAGGGGAGGGGTGGCTGCCCCTGGGAGGGGGCTGTAAGACTGTCCAAGAGGGCCAGTGGGCATGAGATCTACAGGGAAGCCTGAAAGACCAACACCTGCAAGCAAAACACACCTCCCTCAGATCCAAGAGCCATTTCACATCCTGAAAGGCCTTCATGGGATCTCTTTAGGGGTTCCATGTCTGTAACTGAGGAGGACACTGAGGCCAAGGAGGGACAAGTCTTCCTGAGGCTACCCAGCAAGTTGGACCACTCAGACCTCACCCCGTCCTCCTGCTTGGCCCCACTCCCCTTGGCCAATTTTCCAAGGGCCACACATCTGTATTTCCTGAGTTCCAGATGCCAGCTGGGGTCTGGGCTGAGGGCAGGAGATAAGGTCACAGCCCCAGGCACCACTGGCAGTAATCTAAATCTGGCCATCCCTTCCACCTGCAGCTCTGGTGCCACTGTATCCATGACAAAGATGGTCAGTGTAAGGCCCAGGATAGCAGGCTCTGGTTCCTGTTAGAGACCCTCCCCCAGAAGGGGAACAACCCCAGACTTCTGGGATCTTGCTTGACTCCCCTATCACTGGGCTCTCCAGGACCACTGGGTATTGGTGCACTTGGGAGGATAAGCCCAACACAATTCAGCCTCTTGCTTTGGCTCATATCCAGCAAAGGTGATGGGCAGTCCGTTCAAGGACATGAGGAAATCAAATAGCTCCTAAATATATGGTAAAATGCCCAACCCAATTTGTAAACAGTGAAATGTGACGTAAAACTATGAGAAGACCCTTTCTTTACCATCAGATGGGCACGGGTCAAAATGTCCCGTAATGCAATGCAGTTGTGCAGGGGTGTGGAAACAGGCATGTCAACTTTAAGGAGAACAACGTAATAACAGCTGTCAAATTTACACTACACATGCCTTTTGACACAAGAATTCCACTTCTAGGAATTTAACCTTTGGCAATATTGACAAGTGTGTGACAAGGGATGTGGGGACAAGAGTATGCCTTGTAACGTGTCATAGGAGAGGCTATGAACAATCCAAGTGCCCTCCAAAAGCCGGGCAAAGAAATACTACATCAGCCACATGAAACTCTGCATAGCCACTAGGAAGACTGCAGGTGCCCCACATGGCACCATCTCCAAGAGTGATTATCACGGAAAAACAGGGGCAAACAGCACTCATAGTTATTACCGTTTGTGTAAAAAAGATCACAGATCTAGATGTGTATGTACACAGAATATCTTGGAAAGGAGACACAAAACACTGGGAACACTGTGGATGGGGACAGGTCTAGGGAGACTTTATAATGTCTTCTGTACCCTTTGAATGTTGTACTATGTGCACAGTTTCATTAAACAAACAAACGAACAAACAAACTGAAAGGATGTAGAAAGCCTCTGGAAGAAGTCGAGTCCTGTGGGCACCTCTGAGACCTACAGAGCAGGGCATGCGCACAAGAGGTGCTGGGCCAGGAGCCTCCTACCCACTGCCCTGTTGGGGTTTCAGAGGACATGTCTATTCACTGGGGTTGAGATAGGCTGTGTTCTGTGTGTATGGGGGACTCCCAGGTGGCAAACTCACCCGCACTGCTGAGGAAAGAGGAAGAGAAGGTCGCAGGGCAGGATCCCCAGTCCCTGCTTTACAGCCTCCCTTCCTCCATCCACCAGCAGAATTTGCAAACCCTAGGACTTAAGCAAATGAGTTCTTTGTGGTTTCCAGCACTAACGACTTTGCAGGTGCATAGACTCCTGGGGTGGGGGAGGACCCTAGTCCCTGGGGTGTTTCCCTCCACCTGTAGGTTTGGCTCACCCCCACCACCCAGCTGGCCTGGAGCCTGGCCCAGACTCTTCTGCTAAAAGGAGGGATGGCTTGGTGTGCGCACTTACAAGCAACCCTATGATGAAGAAATCAAGACACAGAGAGGAGAAGTGGCGTATTTAGGATGACACAGCTATGAAGAGGGCAGAGCTAAGGTTCAAAACTCTGTCAGCCTTACCCAAGAGATGCGTATACCACTCCAGATCGCCCAAGAGAGAAAGACCTCCCCAGTGCCTATAGAAACTGCAGGACACCCATGCCTCCTCTTCAGTTGGGGCTGATCAGAGTAAGAGTGTGAGGCAGGAAGGGGCAACTGGCTCCCCTCTCCTCACCTGAGGACTTCCAGAGCCCTGAAATGCTTCCAAAGGAAGAAGCCAGTCAGTGATCTGAGGGATCTCTGGGGCCCTGTGAGGCTGGTGGCATTGCTGGGATAGCTACTGCCTAGCTGACCCACCTCCTAGCACAGCCACCAATACCATGGATCCAAGGTCTGTGAAATAAGTGACTCCCTTGTACAGACAGAAAAAGTGAGGCTAAAGAGGGTTAGGTACCCAATACCAGTTCTACCAAGTATTGTGTGACCTTGGGCAAGCTAATATGCTGTGACTCAGTTACCTCCTCCATAAAAGGGGAGTGACAACAGTTGTTTTCATGGAGTTGTTTTGGGGAATAAATAAGAGAGGCAAAGTGTTAAGAACAGTGCCTGGCACATAGTAAGTGCTCAGTGATCAGTAGCTTTTCTTATTATTATTACCAAAACACATGGGAACCAGGGGAACCCATCAACGGCCCCCAACCCATGGCCGCCTACCTACATCCACCTCTTCGGGGACCTATACACCAACATCCTTATCCATCACCTCACGTAGCTCAGTGGCTTGCTCACCCCCAAATCCCCTTACCCACACAAAACAACATAGGGGAGAACTAGAGGTTCCTTCCTTCTCAGGCGCCCCCCCTGCTGGATCAATGAACACATGGGAACCAGGAAGAAGAGGGATGTTTCCCAGGGCTACACAGGGCCTCTGGAGGCAGAACCAAAGGCTGGGTCTTTAGTTTTCCTTGGGATTCAGGACTCCCAAGATGGAGGCCACAGCAGCACAAAAGAGGCTATGGAACCCCAGATCTACTGCCCTAACCCCCATCCCCACCCCAAGGTTCGGAGACAGGTCCTGCTGTCTTGCCCTCTAGCAGCAATGACACCCTCCCTGCCAAGTCACTAATGGAGGATATTAAATAATATTTATCTCTCTAGTTCCTCCCACAGCTCAACTAAATATAGCAACTAATTTTTTTGGAAAAGGATTTCTGCTCCAGAAAGATAATATTTATATAAGAGGTGGTTTTCATAAGCCAATACAAAACCCAAAGCTTCCTTTCTGACAACTTTCAGTAATTTTAGCCATCCCTGAGCCGTGAGACACTCAGGCCGTAGCACTCTCCCTTCTGGCTGGCTGGGATCCCTGAATGGGTGAGGCCCCAAGTCTAACACAAAGTGGGTCCAGGCTGCACTTTGGGGATGGAGGGGACATTTTCATCTGGATCCCTAACATTGTGCCCAGTGCCCTGGGGGTGGATGAAGAGAGTGGCAAGTGACTTGAGGGGATCTCTACATTTTCCACCTTCATAGGGCCTCCCAAATGTGCCTGGGGCCCCATCTGGATAGTACTTGGTATTTGTTATGCCTTCTGGCAGATGGAGAATCACAAACTCCTTTGAAGCTGAGGAAGAAATAATGCCATTTCCACCCAAACAGCAATAGCGGGAAGGCTCCCTCCCTGCCCAGAGATGGTCAGGTGTTGCTCCAGGTCACACAAGAGGGAAAGGCCTTCCCTGGCAAATCCCTGAGTGAGGCCTTGAGTCTGCCCGCCCCCAGCCCCCCGCCCCCCCCCCGCAAAAGGTGGGTCTCCTGCCTCAGCAGTTCAAAGCCCCCACTGACTCCCGCCAGCCACATCCGCCTTGGGTTGCTGAAAGAGGAAGACCTGGGGGTGGGGGTGGGGGCACCAAGGCTGCCAGCTGACAAGCTGCACCTTCTGGAGGTTTTATGAGCCCGCAGGGAGACCCTCAGGGCCAGCTGGGAGGCTGGGTCTCAGGGTCCCTGACTGGTCCCTGGCCAGCTGATCTCGGCGTGTGCATCTGCACGATGAGGGCAGGCTGCAGGGCGGACAGCGGATAGTGGTGGATTCAAGCTTGCGGGAGTGGATAGGGTCGGGGTGTATGTGGGAAGTTCCGAAGGACCGCACGGGTCCCTAGGTCTGGGGGAAGGGGAGCCAGGCGTCAGGTCTCTAAACCCGGAACCCGCCCAACCTCCCGCGAAGGTGGCCGCACAGCCCCTTCGAGCGCCCCAAAGGCATCTGCAGAAGTTTCCGGAGCTCTCGCTTCCTGCCAGCCCCCGGGGACCGAAGGCTGTAAGGGGGGAGGTCTGCTCCCCGGTTTCGCAGTAGGAGAGTAAACTGAGACCGCGGCGCGTGCGGCCCCTAGCTTCCCCGGCCAGGCCCGCGCTCTCACCGTTGGGCCCGTAGCGCTCCCGCGCGTCAGACACCTGCTCCGGCCTCAGGCCGCTCTCGACCGTCACCGAGAAGCGCCTCAGCACGTCGGCGGCCGGGAGCAGGTGCGCTGCCTCCATGCCGCCCGCCTGATTTTCTTCGCGGTCGGCACCGTCGAGTCCGCCTCTTCGCGGGGCTACTGCGCGGGGCGCCGGGAGTTTGGGCCCGGGCAAGAGCCACGCGATGTCATGTCAGCGCCGGGACCTTCCCCCACGGTAGTGGCTGCAGCGGCTTCGGAGACCAGCGCCAGGATGCAGCGCCCTGGGCTCCCTCCCCGGGGCGGGGCGGCGCGGAGCCCGCCCCCGCACTCACACCCCTTCCGGCAGCCCTAAGAGCCTGCCGCCGCCCCGCCTCCACAGCGCCCCAGGACCCGGAGGCCAAGCGGCTGCCCTGTTCAGCGGTAGAGGGAACTGAGGCAGCCTGAGAGTAGTGCGCCGAGCGTGGTTGGAAGGGGTGTCAGTCCCTGTCGGGAGAGCTCTGGGCACCCCCAGGGGCCGAGAGCTGCGGCGGGCTGCGGAGCACGGGTCTGTGAGCTGCCTTCTTCTGACCCTTTCTGGGTCAGGGAGGTGGCAAAATAGAGGTGTCCACGAAAGGTCTTCCTACCCCCCAAAATTTGAATTATGCAAAGGGTGACCCTGGATCTAGAGAGAACCCAAAAGCCTGTGAATAAGCGCATCTACGGAGATTACTTAATTTATTCTTCTGTTGAAGTTTGTGCTTTCTTTATCTCTAACACATTTTTTTGCACTGCACGGTTATTCCTCATGCAACCCAACCTCGGACAATGAAGTGGTATATGTGAAAGAAAACCAGTCTTGTTATCTTGGACTCATACCCTCACCCCAGCAGGAAATGTAACTTCGTAGGTGGGCACGGGGCTCCCTAGAGGCCTGAAGGGGTGAGGTGGAGGCCTCTGGCCAGGGCCCCCAGTGACAGTGATCCTGAGCAGGGGAGGGGGAGTGACTGAAGAACCCCTGTTCCAGCGCTTTACTTTCTGAGTCGCTGCTCTAAGAGAGACAAGAGAAAGGGCTGTTGGTCAGGAAAGCAATCTGTTGAAGGCAGAAACCATTGACCCCACCAAAAGGAGGAGCAAGGAGAGCAGTCTACTACAGGCACCCCTTTTAAGACCCAGCCAGTCTCATCCCATGGGCCATCTTACCCCCCAAACAAGCTGGCCTCTGCTGTCTTGCCCCTCTGGGTTCCACCTGGGCCACACAAGGTCTTAGATTCCAGGATTGAGCCCACCCAGACAGCTGTTCACATCGTAAACTCTATAGTGTGTCTGTAGCCAGAAAGCCTTCCCAGATACTGCAGTTGCACACACAGGCCCCAGCTTCCAGCCTGGCCCCTGGTTGCTGACCTCTATGCAAACCATGTGTACCCCTAACACTTGATCACTTCCTGTCAGGAGAGAACTGTAGTCCTCTTCCTCTGTCTCATCTTCACTATGCCTCCTTGAGCACAGAGACTCTCAGTGAGTTTATGCTTTATCTGCACTCGGACAAACAGCTTAGTGGCCAAAGTGGCATGGTCACAGGCATGCTGTCCAAAGGGCAGGTTTTTCCTCTCCACCTCCCAGCTGCCATGTACTGAGAACTTCAGTAATGGCATCTGGTCCCAGCTCTTTCTAACTCCCTCACGGGACTGCTGGTTGGCAGAATTTACAGCCTGTCTGGCAGTGGGCATGCCTCTTACCTCACCAAGGGGCCAAGGTGAGCATGAGGGAAAGGTAGGTCTTAGAAAGATTTAGACATGTGAAGAAGAGAGTGTTGCAGTCAGAAAAAACAGCCTATGTAGAAAGTGGGAAACCTCAGCTGTGTACGAGACAGTGATTCAGTCCTTCAGCGTGACTGGATCATAAGGAGCATGAACACCAGGATCAGGAAGGTAGGTTAGAGACACTGGAATGTGACACTGAGAACATTCATTGTCTATATAAAGGCCTACATTTTGTACTGAAGGATTTTTAAACAATAAGAGATGGAGCTTCCCCCTGAAGCTTTACAAGAGGGGAGCAGAGGCTGAAGGGACCCTGCAATCTTCCTGACAGAAAATGAGGCAGTATGAACTAAGGCAGAGACAGTTGCAATGGACAGGATCCAGTAATGGATTAGATTTAGTAGTGAGAGATAGTTAGGAGTCACAAGTAACCCCCAAATTTCTGGCTTCAGTAGCTGGGTAGGTGTAGGGTTCAGCCAATTGATGTGGGAAAAGGAGTCAGGGGGTGCAGTTGGGGCCAAATGGACTGTGAGGGGCCTGGAGGACTCCAGGTAGAGGTGTCTAAGGGCAGCTGTTTGCTTGGGGCTGACGGAGGATACCTGGGAGGCAGCCTGAGCTGCTCATGTAATCCCCCTCCCCAGCTGAGTGGCCAGGGTGGGGCCATGAGCTAGGAGTACCTCAGCCATAGGAGGTGAGCTGAGCCAATCACACTCTCTCTTGAGAGTTTAAGCTTGAGCTGGAGATTATATCCAGAGGGCAATAGGTACTTGGACTAGAGTTAGAGGGCCAGAGTTAACATCTTCTCAAGTACAGCAGAGGGAAAATGCAGAGGGAAAGCAGAGGGGAAAACCAAGTCCTCATGAAGCAAGAAATTGAGTCAAGATTCTGTGTAGGGTCAGAGAGAAGGAGAGAGAGGCAGAGACAGGGACTGCTTAATGGCATCCGAATTCCTCAGACCTTCTACCGTACTTCTGCCCTTGGCTCCCTAAGATTCCACAGGTTACAATTGTGTGCTATTTGAACAGGCCTGCCCTTATTTGTCAAAGTTTGGGCAGGTTTTGTCTTTTGCAGCCAGAGCTATGACTAGAGTCAGATAGGCCCAGCTTTGACTTTGATCCGCACAACAACACTAGCATAAGTACTACACAATTATTACCCCCATGCAGGCCAGCTAGGTGGGCACACAAACTGTGTGGTCCCGTGGGGCCTGATGCTTGGTTAATGCTCTGCTATCATTGTCTTGAAATTCTTAATTTTATCTCTGAACTTGTGCTTTGTAAGTGACGTCAGCAGGTCATGCGTGTGAGCAGAGAGGATAAGTCGACTATGCTGTCCCATTCCAATCTAGTGTGTGATGCTCCATGAGCTCAGAATTTTGGTGGACTAATGGGAGTTCAGTGAGACTCAAATCAAGTATTAAATAAGCAAGGGTGTTATATCTCTGACTGAGTAAGTGGGAGTGCTGACCACCTGGAGAGGCCATACTTTCCCTTTGAAGCAGAATGTGCTTCAAAAACAAAAAGAAGGCAGTAGTGTCCTAAGAAACACTTCCTTACTCGTGTTATTTCCCAGCATTCACCAGCCACTTCTATTAGAAAGGGTGCCCTTAGAAGAAAAGGGAAAGAAAGGGTAACCCAGAGTTCCCTTTTCTTTCAGTACATCCTTATTCATGAGTGAGCCCCAGGGCTAGGATGTGTTCATATCAACAAGGGAAATAAAAGCAGTGAGTAGGTGTTGTGCAGTATTCCCACTGTTCTGGTCCAAACTAAATATATATGCATGCATTACAGAGTTGCTCACTGGTGGTGTGCTGGGCCCACATATGCACACACAAGCTATGAAATGCAATTGGTGTCATTGTAGTGCATGCACGTGTGAGTGAAATGCTCTTAATTTTGCATTTAAAACTGGCATCGCACAAAATAAAGATGAATGTTACGATTTGGGCTGATTCAAATTTTGCATTTTTTTTCATTTAGAAGAGTAAAGAGCAAGTTTAAAAAAAATCCATAATGACCAGTAAAGCAGAGACGGCAGAAGAAAGGAAAAGCTTTGTATTTTAATACCTTCAATTGCACGTTTTCCCCTCCTCTTTTTTAGACGAGGGTTCCACATTTTCATTGTGCCCCAGGCACTAAAATTATGTTGCCAACTCTGTTCTCATTTCATAGACAAAGAGAGTCTCTGAGAGCCCAGGTGACTTTCCCAGGAACACTCAGCTGGGATTCAAACTCAGGCTACTCTAACTCCAGAGCCCAGGCTCTTAAACACCCCACCAGCCTCTCCTCTCCCAGAGCACAAGGTGAATGGGGCTTTGACCATTGGAGAAGGGTGTTCTCCTGCCTGCCCCATTCGCCCTGCCTCCTGCCTTATTATCACTGCCAGAGTTCAAGCCCGGCTTTCTCTCTCGAGCCTCCTGCCTGGCCTCCTCCTCTCCAGACTTACTTCTGCATATAAACATTGCCTGACTGAGCTGATGATTTCATTATTTCATCCCTCTGCTCGTGAACATTTTTCAGCTCTGTATTACCTGAAGGTTAAGGTCCAAACTCTGCAACTCAGCAATCACAGACCTTTACCATTTGGCATAACCAGGTAAACTGGTCTCCTCAAAATTCCCCAAACTGACCTTGCACATTCTAGCTCCATCTCTTTGTTCATGTTGTTCCCCTGGCCCAGACTGTTCTTCTAGCTCCTCTCCCTAAAATCTCTCTTCTTTGGAAACTGGAAATATCTTGGCTACCCTAGCCAAGATGTGTATTTACATCTCCCTGCGCAGTTTTGACTGGCTCTGAATGAAGCAAGAGATCCGCCCTTCCTTTCTCCCTTCCTCCCTACCTCCCTACCTCCCTACCTCCCTTCTAAAATATTTATCAAGGAATCAGCATGTATCAGAGACAGTACCAGCCCAGAGTAGACGGTCCCTGTTCTCCCTGAGCTCACTCCCTCAGTCATTAATGCCAAATAATCACACATAGAAACAGACTGCGGAGTGGCCACTGGAATCTTGAGAAATTGTCAGGGAGGGGGTTCTCGCAGTCAGGAGCTCAGGGGAGATCTAGAGGAAGTGATTCTTCTGCTGAAATCTGAAGGAACAGGGGAGGGAAACAAACTGTACAAAGTAGGTTTTGCTGTGAGGTCTTGGAGGTGCCTGCCCTCTCTGGGCCCCAGTCTCCCTCTCACATCAGTGCTGGCTCTGGGAGGAGAGCCTGAGATAGCACAGTCCTTAGAGGAGACAGCTAGTCTGGGGCTATCCTCCCATTTCCCCCACTTTGGTTTGTAAATGGATTTGACTGAAAATGCAAACAGCCCTATTGTCCTGGGAACCTCACTTCCTGTTCCCCAGGGTCATCCAGGCCCAGTAGGCAGGTGTTCCTGCTCTCTGACACCCTGCTACTGAGCACTGATTCTAAGTCTGCTGTCTTAACCTCTTACCCCCATCCACTTAGACAGCCCCCCTCTGGAGTGGCAGGAAAGAGTGGCTCCCAACTGTTCAGACTGGGAAATATTCCTGTCTGTTACGTATCCCAAGTTCTTTTATTTGATCTTTTGGGCTTGGCGTCCCCATATTAGCCCCGGATACACCCCCTATCAGTCCTCCTGAGCCCTTGGCCTCTGCTGGCCTGGAGTCACTTGTGTAACCTGTGCCCTCAGCCTCTCCCTGTTCTCTAAGATGGGGACCTCGGCCCTCTCAGATCCCTTCAGCCCTGCCCCTCAGAGGGTGTCCAGATTCCTCAGTCCACCATTCATCCTCACTACTTCCTATCTCCCACGGTTGCTACATGGGGGCCACATCTAGTTCACTGCACACAGTAGGAAGTTTCTTGCCTCTGAATCTTTGCTTACATTGTCCCCTGTGCTTGGAACACCCCTCCATCTTTTAGTGCTCATCCCTATTAGTCCTTAAGGCCTGGAAGCCACTTCTCATCCCTGAGGCCAACAGGGCTCTGGTAGCCTGCCTGATGTTATCAGGCTCACAGCATGCTAGTGTCCATTGTCCCACCGCCCTCACTGTGCATTGATACTCTTGAGGGTTAGGCATCTGGTCTGACCCACCTCGATTCCCAGGAGGTGTCAGGAAGGGTGTTTGAATGACAGAGTTGAGACAGGAAAACACCAGAACCTCTTCCTGGGATGGGAGCATACCTGATCTTTGAGAGCTGGGGAAGTGCAGACCTGTCAGCAAAAGGACAGAGCAGGTACCCAGGGACCCTCAGTTGGCTCAGGACACCCAGATCATTGCATTTTGGCCTGAGGGGTCCTTACCTCCTTCCTCTTGCATTTACCTCTACAAGAACACCCGGCACAGAGTGGAGGTGGGGCTGGGGACTCCCGACCAGGCTGCCCACTCCTCAGCTCCTTAAGGCAACTTCCTGTCCTTGCCACTTTATCTCCCCAGCCAGGCTGAGGAGAGGAAGTTGTCTTCTCTCTCTCAGTTGTGGGCAGAGACACCCCAGACCTCAGGAAGTGGGGAGCATATCATGTGAGAGTGTCTGCTCCTTCCAGGCCTTCCTCCTCTTGCTACTTCTACCAGATTTCTCTTCCTAAAGCAGCCATGCTACTACTCTCCTGTTCCAGTGCCTTCCATGGCTTCCTATGGTCTTCCCCCATTAAGATCAATCCCTCAGCTTGCCAACTTTACCTTGTGCTCCTGCCCTCTCAACACCTTAAACTTACGTCACTTTGACTTATCTTCTCTATCCTTGCCCCAAGAAGAATTCCTCCCTCCCTGCCTTTGCCCATGCTATTACCTGTTCTGGGAAACTACTTTGCTTATCTTTATCTGTCTAAAACACTCCTCACTCTTCAAATGCCTTCTTTGGGGGGGCACCTGGGTTGTGCATCCAACTCTTGGTTTTGTCTCAGGTGGTAATCACAGGGTCGTGAGATCTAGCCCTAAGTTGGGCTTTGTGCTCAATGCAGAGTCTGCTTGAGATTCTCTCTCCCTCACTCTCTGTGCCTCCTGCTCATGCTCACTCTTTCTCTCTCTAAAATAGATGAATAAATTAAAAAAAAAAACTTGTCTTCTTGGGGCGCCTGGGTGTCTCAGTGAGTTAAAGCTTCTACCTTCTGGGTCCTGGGATTGAGCCCCGCATCCGGTTTTCTGCTCCATGGGGAGCCTGCTTCCTCCTCTTTCTCTCTGCCTACTTATGATCTCTGTCAAATAAATAAATAAAATCTTAAAAAAAAAAGTTGTCTTCTCCAAGAATTCCTCCTTGACTCCTTGGGAGCTGGTGACCTTGTAACTCCTGAGGGGCCTATTTGTGTACCCCACCATATTTGCCTAAATTCTCATCTGCAGCATCCAACTGAATCCCTCCAGAACAGGAGCTGCATCATTCCAGAACAGGAGCTGAATCATTCCAAGGTCTCTATAGGGTGGCCCAGGCCATAAAGGCCATTAGAAAGTTGACCTCTATATTGGGCATCTCTTTTTTTTTTCAATTTTTTATTTCTTATTTTTTTATAAACATATGATGTATTTTTTATCCCTAGGGGTACAGGTCTGTGAATCGCCAGGTTTACACATTCACAGCACTCTCCATAGCACATACCCTCCCCAATGTCCATAACCCCACTCCCCCTCTCCCAACCCCCCTCCCCCAGCAACCCTCAGTTTGTTTTGTGAGATTAAGAGTCACTTATGGTTTGTCTCCCTCCCAATCCCATCTTGTTTCATTTATTCTTCTCCTATCCCCCAACCCCCTATGTTGCATCTCCACGTCCTCATATCAGGGAGATCATATGATAGTTGTCTTTCTCTGATTGACTTATTTTATATTGGGCATCTCTTGAGGCCTAAGCTGAGTCTATAGCACTCATCCTTGCATCTCCATGCCTAGCACCTGGTCTGGTACCTTAGTAGGTACCGTGTACCAAAGATATTGGTTAAATGAACAAGATTCTAGTACTGTGTATCAAAGATATTGGTTAAATGCACTAAGAGATAAGAGAAATGAGGTACAAATACTGGAAGTGAAAGAATGAATATGCTGATATCTACGAACTGCGACATTCTCACCATAGGATATGTCAGAATTAGCATTCCCAGTATATGGACAGGGGCTTAAGGCCCAGCAGGGTCACATAGTGAGTTGGGTTCCCTCCTAGCTCTATGCTTCCCTCTCTGCTCCAGTGTCTGGCACAAATGCAGAGTCTGTCAGCTAGTCTTTAGTTATGCTTATCAGCACCTTGGTCAATGACCCAAGAGGACCTGCCTGGCAAGGAGGGACCTCTAGCTGTTCTAGGCCACGCCTGACCAGTCTGCCAGCAAAGACTCAGCTGGTAGTGGGTTGTTAGAAGATAAAACACAAAACCCTTATTTGCCTTGTAAATCATTATATTCAATCAGGCTTGTCAGCCCGAGACACAACAAAAGAACAACAAAAGGAAATTGGGATCTGAGACTTGCTCCCTGGTATGGAGAAAGGGCTTTAGCCCAGGGGCACCTGAGGGCAGGGCTTGTCTTGATCAGTCCCTCAGTCTGGAGATCCATCTTGCTACCTGTGTGCAGAGAGCAGGAGCTGCTGGTTTAGCCTTGCCCAGAAGGCATCCCCAGGCCTAGGGCTGGGCTATGGGAGCTAGTCAAGTGCTCAGGCAAGTCTGGGCCCTCCTGGACATCACCTTAGTCATAAGAGTCTGAGGAAGCCCCTTTCCCTCTGCACCCAGGGTCTTCGTTCAGTGGGAGTGGGACAGATGATATCTGGAACTCAAAGGAACCCTAGTGGGAACTTGCTTACACTGTCTACCCAGGACCAAAATCAGGACAAAGTGGCAGGAGACTGGCTTCTGCCCTTGGTTTCCAGACTGGAGGCAGAGAGAGGAGAAACTCAGGTCTCTATTTGTGGGCCCCTCACTGCCTATAGCTGTAGTTTCAGTGGCAATCCTGGCCTGTTCTGACCCCCTCAGGGCCCAGTGTCCCCACTATCCCTCCTCTGTGTGTTTTTGGGCCTTTCATCAGCAGTGCCAGGTCTCCACCCCAGTGTTCCCTGCGTGGCAACCAGCCCAACTCTCCGGGGATATCCTGTCATTGTGGCCCAGAGCCTAGGCATTGAATCTTGCCAAGTCAGCCCAAGTACTCTGGGTCCCTTCCAGGTCCCCAGGTGGGGCTCACAACCCAGAGAGGTTAGGGAAGTTGGCAAAGGCACCCAGATCCTCAATGTGGCACTCTCAGGCACTGTGCCCGAGACACCTGACACCTGGGCTGTGGCTAGCCTCTGGGGAGACACACAGGCAAGGCTCGCTGCCCTGTTGCCAGCCCTATGGGTGACCTTGGCATGTCCTCTACGTCTCAGGGTTCCCTCCCTGAGGCCATGACTTATGGTAGACCCAGCTGAAGCCCAGCAGACCAAGGGAATCTGTGTGACAGGTGAGTGTGGTTATTCCCAGAGTCGTTGGATATGCTGGGTACACTCACTGACCTAGGGCTAGCTCTCTGTATGGTGAAAGTGGGAGCATGGGAGGGAAGCTTCAGGTGGGTTCCATCTCTTGGCCTCCAAAAACAATACTCCATGTAAATGTCTAAATTTGCAAGCTGAGTTCCATTTGCCTTTAATTCCCAGAAGTCACATCCCCCTTCATTTGTGTATCCAGATTAGTCTAGGCCTTCCTAGGTCTTTCATTCACAAAGCCAGCTGCTGAGGCAGAGGGAAGGATGGGAATGGGAAGGGGCCTTTGCACTGGGTACTTCACAGTACTATCTGTACTGGAGGTATAAAATAAGTACCTAACAAGAACTGGCTTAGTGCCGCGTACTGGGCAGAGGATCCTATTTAATATTTATAAGCAGCCCTTAGAGCAGGTTCTTTAGATTCCTCTTTATAGAATTGCACAATGAGGTAAGGACCACACAGTTGGTATCTGGGAGAACAAGTGTTAGAACCCAGGCCATTAGGCCCCAGATCCCACCCTAGATCTAGAACCTAGAGTCCCTAGGCAAATGTAAGGCTGGGGTCCTAACCTGGCTTTTACTCAAAGCCCCTGCTGGTGATGACTGAGTTATATGGCCTGATGAAAGCTCTGAGGATGGGCCAGGAACCTCCTTGGCTCCCAGTAGACCCTTAGCCCTCTTTTCAGGGTGCCTGAGATAGTAGTTACTCTGGACTAAGGAAAGTATTCCACCTGAGAAGTTCATAGGATTTAGTTTTTAATCTAAGATCTACTGTGTGACCTTGGACAAATGACTTTATCTCTCTGAGCCCCAGCTTTCTCAGCTGCAAAGTGGGAGAGATAGTAGTCCTAATCCCGCAGGTCATTAGGAGTGCTAAGTGAGCCCACATATGTGGAGTGGCCAGCCTAGTCCTACTCGGCTGCAGATGCTCAGGGCCCAACTTTTTCTTGCATTCACTCCCAAGGACCCAGAACCAGACTGGTTCTGCCCTGTTCCCCAAGACACACCCTTCTAATCCAATTGTCTGTGACCTGACCAGGAAGCTTGCCAAAAGCAATACCCACCCAGATCCTGGAGGCAAGAAGCCAACAGGAGGAAACAAAGAATTTTCCATGGCTCCATAGTTAATGAGGAACTGACCCTCTTTGGGGTTTCAATTAGTCTTTCACCCTCCTCTCTTTCCCCCAAATTTCCATCATTGGTGATATTTACATTGGGATTCTTCCCAGGACTTCAGAAACCCAGCATGGGTAAGTGGAAAACAATACTGAAGAAGAGATAGGTATATATTTTTTTAAAGGTAGCATTGGTAAGTTTACATTCTTGGTTTTAAAACACATTACAAAGCAGCAAGTATCAAAACAAAATGATTTTGTACTTAATTCAATTAAGTGTCTGTCAGATCCAAGACACTGCAGAAATACAAACATGAAGACACTGTCCCTTCCCTCAAGAGGGTTGTGGTTTGGAGTGGTTAAGAGTACACTTTCAGGAGACAGACCTGGAATTAAACCCCTACTAGTTAGCAGTTGTGGGATCTTGGACAAGTTACTAAATGGCCCTGAGTCTCAGGTTCAGCATTTGTAAAATGCAAATTAAAAAAGGTCCTGTGGGGTTGGGGGGGCGCGCCTGTGTGGCTCAATGGGTTAAAGCCTCTGCCTTCAACTCAGGTCGTGATCCCAGGGTCCTGGGATCTAGCCTGGCATTGGGCTGTCTGCTCAGCAGGGAGACCCCGCCTGCCTCTCTGCCTACTTGTGATCTCTGTCTGTCAAATAAATAAATAAAATCTTAAAAAATAATAAATTAAAAAGGTCCTAGGGTACCTGGGTGGCTCAGACAGTTAAGTGTCTGCCTTTGGCTCAAGTCATGATCCCAGCCAGGGTCCTGGGACTGAGCCCCACGTCGGGCTTCCTGCTGGGTAGGGATCCTGCTTCTCCCTCTCCCTCTGCGTACCTCTCCCCCTTCTTGTGCACTCTCTCTGTCAAATAAATAAAATAAAATAAAATAAAAAAGACCCCACCATAGTGGACTACTGTGAGTTTTACTGAGAAAACACAAGGCAGTATTAGCTACCCCACAAAGGTGCCCCCTTTTTGCCAGCAGAGCCCTGACTTTGGTCCAGGCAGCAAAGTGACCCAGTTTAGTGCATGAATCATGAATGCTTTATGACAATCACCGTGATGTCCTTCTTGCCAGATACTGGTTTTCCCAGTGCCCTGGCAGCTGAGGATGGCTATGTGACCTACTTATGGCCAATGAAGTATAAGGGAGGCTCTGCAGGGGGCTTCTTTAAAAAAATACAGAGGATGAAATCTTTGCTTGCCCTGCTTCCCACCTGTGAAGTTATGCTGCTTGGAGCGGCAGCATCCATGGCCATCAGGCATCCACCTTGAGGATGTGAAGCCCACATATTGATGATGGTTGAGTGGAAGAAGATTTCAGGGAGGCAATGGTGAGCTACAGAACAGCCCGAGATGACCTATCCAACTTTCTTGTTTTGAGAGATAATTTTAAAAGGCTTTATTCAAAGCAATCGGGACTTTTGGCATCTGCTACTTTCAGCTGAATGCACCTTTTGATACAGCCTCTTAGCATCAATCTCAGCACGTGTAAGCATTCAATAAATGCTGTCTGTAACTTTACAGAGAAGTCACAGCATATTCCACATTCATTTACATGTGCTCTGAAAATGGAGAGGGAAAGAGGAAAGAAGGATATAACTGGTGTGGTTAAGACTCCACTTGTCTTACTGTCCCCTAAGCAACTCTCAGGACCTCAGGGTATGAAGATGGCCTTGGTTGTGGAACTACTGGAGAAACCAAGGCTGTTTCAGGTCTGGCAGGAAAGCTGAAATCACCAGTAGGGAATGGCATCTGGCTCCCCACCCCTTCTAGGAGGGTTTCAAAGGTAATTTCACTCATCTTTGGTTTTTGCCTTATGCTCTGATTTTGGAATAGTGGCATTGTGTTTGTAACAGAACTGCTGGAGGAGCCTGTTATTCCAGGTGGAAGGAACAGCTGGAGGGAAGTCAGCAGACCTAGAGGCTGAACATCCTCTCCACCCCCCCGAGGTTTCTCAGGGAGAACAAAAATAAATAAATAAATAAAAATAAAAATAAAAAAAAGGAAAAGGGAGAAGAAAGACAGCTCACTTAGAACCTACGTGATTAAGTATAGTTTTTTTTTAAATATTTTATTTATTTATTTGAGAGAGAGAGCACATAGTGAGTGAGCACAGGCAGGGGGAGATGCAGAGGGAGAGGGAGAAACAGGCTCCATGCTGAACACAGAGCCCAATGCAGGGCTCAATCCCAATCCCACTGCTCAATCACACTGTGATCATGACCCGAGCCAAAGGCAGATGCTTAACCGACAAAGCCACCCAGGCTCCCCTAATTACAGGGGTGTAATTACATTTATGAATGAACACCATACCCTACTGCAGGCGCACCTGGGACTTCACGTAAGATTGCACTTTACATAGGCTTTGGAGTGAAACAACTTGACATCTCAAGAACTTGCCTCCTTTTACAAGAAATGTCAGTGAAGGTGGGAGGTTCTGAGACTTATGATAGAGGATGGTGCCCAAGGCAAGATAAATCCCATTTGACATCCTGGCCCTCAAGGCTTTTTGGTTAGCTTCCTGGGTTGTAAATATAGCCAGTTGGGTTATTATGATTATTATTATTATGATTATTATTATTTTAAAATAGGAGGTGATATAGTATGAAAGTTAAAAACACAGACTCCACTCTCTGTTTTTCTTTCTGAGAAATGGGAATAATGCTGGAAACTACCTCAGCTGGTGTCATTGTAGCTCTGTGAGGTGAGGTGTCAGCCCCAAGCCCAGGTCCCCCCATACAAAACTGCTCCAGTTGTCCAGTGTTGGTGATGTTGCTCTGCCACTGTGCAGGAAATGACATTTAGAGCACAGATGAAAAAGGAGGTCCTAGACACCATACCCTCTCTGTAAGATATGTTGATGAACTGCTGCCTCAGACAACAGGGAGCTGTTGGGCTGTGGCTCTGTCTCTCAACTTCTAAATGACAAAATTGTACCACCCAGGGTATCTGACTAGAAAGGGCTTCTGAGTCATCTCTGCCCACTTTCCCTTGCAGAGCTGGGACATGAAGCCTGGACAGCCCAGGGACTTCCCCAAGGTGGAACTGTGAGGCCACACAGAGGGGAAAGGAATCCATGTATTGAAGAAACAGGGAATGCTATCAGCAAGAAGACAAATGGGAACCAATGAAAACAATACACATTTGTGTGATGGCATTTTCTGCCATAATATCAAAAGGACAGCCACAGAAGGGGAACCCCATGGGGTGGGCAAAAGCCATACACTTTTGCTCACATATGGAAGTGTTAGAACCTGGCACCAGCTGTTCAACGAGCGCCCATGGTGTAGGGACAATGCACACCCTCAGAGGCGCGTGCTGCAGGTAGTTTTTAGGGAAAGTCAAAAATCTCCCTTGCAATAAAAAAAGTAAATGTAAATGTATTCATGCATCTTGAACTGGTGGCAGACACTCCCCCTTTGGACTGGATGCCTGACTGGGCCCAGAGGCTTCTCAAACAGCCAGGGCTCCCAGAGTTCTGTGACCTAGACCATCCCATGCTGCCCCACCTGCTCAAGGCTGACCAGATTTCTCCAGCTCTGCCTTCTGGCAGAATATACTTGTTTGTGGGGGTTAATAATTAGGATAAAGCAGATACCTTCTACCCCCAACAATCCATTGGAGACCTCTTCCCTGTCCCTAGGTCATCGGCTCCCCTGAATTGTGCAGCTTGAGAATACACAGTTTGTATCTCTTCAGTAGGCCAAGGGCAGCCAGGGCCAGCCAGAGCCCTTTAAGCTGGTGGGACCTTGAGTTAGTCTGGAACCATCTGAGCACCCTCCAGGGCAGAAGGATCTCTCCCCACAAAAATCTTTCTGAGGCCACTGTCCCTACTGGAAATGGCTGTCTGCCTGATGGGGTTTGGGTTTACCAGGAATCATAACTCCCAGATGTCTCTTAGTGCAGGATGCCCTAGCGGCCACATAGGCCCCATCCAGGCAAGTCAGTCTAGATATCTCTAGCTTCATTTTGGGGGGAAATATGTAAATTTTCATAGTATAGGGTTTAGAATTAGGCAGAGGCTTTGGGGGCCAAGGGTCAGCTCCCATGGCCTGGCCTCTGGGCATACCTGCCCTTGTTCTGGTCCCTGGCTCCCTGCACTTGTGCACCTCAAGCATGCCCAATAGGTACCCTCTAGCCTATTTTGGGAGAAGGCAGGGCCCTCCAGGCCTGTGGGACTTCAGCCTCTAACCAGAGCCAATAGCCTCTAACCCTGAGAATCTATCAGAGGTAGATTGAATGTGGTGACAGTCAGTCCCCATTTGGACTGCCTGCCTAGTGGGGCCCCTGGCTTCTCTTACAAGGAGGATACTTTGGCTGCTGCCCCCTCCTGGCACTGGCAAGGCAGTGCAGTTGCCTTCAGGTTGGCATTCAGTGGGAATTTGTGCATTTGTGTAGTCTAAGGCTTTGAATGAGGCAGATGCCAGGTACCTCCAAATACTCTACTCCTGTGACCTGATCTTTCTGTGCAGTTGCCCTTTCCCATCTGACCTGCAGATGTTTCATCTGCACCTTGTCAGTCCACATTTCTCTACCTCTTTCTTCCGAGAGAATATATGCTTTTGTGTAGGTTCAGACTCAAATTAGGATGATAACATGTATCTCCTAGTGCTTGCTGCTATGACCTTGCCTCTCCCTACAGTTATCCTAATTTAGGTCTTTGGCCTACTGGGCCTGCATGCTCATTCTTACCTATCAGTCAGCTTTGGATAGCCAGAGCACTCCAGACCCGGCTGATATCCAAGCACCTGCATAGCTCTCAGGTTAGAGGGAGACTTCGGACATGGCAACTTTAAGTTTGTGAGTGTCATTCATCATTTAGACAGATTGCCCAACAGGGTGGCAAGCTTCTCCAGAACTCAAGGCTCCTGGCACTTCCTTTGGCTGGCTAACCAGGCCAGTGGTCAGGCCCTGACATGGCAGGGCAGTCGAAGCCCTCCAGCTCTGCTCTAAAGTGGAATAGACCCAATTGTGCAGGGTAAGTCTTGGAAAAATTTAGATGTCCAGTATCCCCAGTAGTTTCCTCCCATTATCTGGTCTCTCTCCTATTCCAGGTCCCTGGTTATCCTGACCTGTGCAGCTTGCGTATATGAAGTAGTCTATAAGTTGGCATTGGGCTGCAGGGCACACTCTGGGGCTCTGGAGCTAGAGTCAATCTCCAACCACCTGCCTGGCCTCTAGGGTGGAGAGACCCACAATCTGAATATCTTTCTGTGGGCTATTTTGCACTAACGACTGTCAGTCCCATTTGGACTGGCTGTCTCTATGGTGTCCAGAGCTTCTTCATCAATGAAGGCTGCCTAGATGTCTCTTTTTGGAGGTTATCTCTGGCTGTGCCACACTGCACAGGCAATCCAGATTTCTCTAGTTCTGCCTTTAGAGAAAATATGCACATTTGTGTAGGTTAAGCCTGGGAATTAGGCATATACTAGCTACATCCAGTTGCTTGCTACTGTGGCCTGGCATCTCCCTACAGCTGCCCTCTTCTAAGTCCCTAGTTCCCCTGCCCCATTCTGCCCATGCGTGTGCCATGGCACTGTGTCAGCCAACTCATGATGCCAGGGTCTCCCAGTATTGAAGGCTCTGAGGTGTTTCTTTTATAACTTTCTAATCTGACTGTTGCTCTTCAGTCACTTGTCCTTTTCCATATCCATAGTTACCCTGACTTGGGCTACCCATGAATGTGCAACTAGCACCCCATTAGTTGGTCTTGGGCTGCAGGGTACACTCCAAATCTGTGGAGTATCAGCTTGACCCCAACCACCTGAATGGACTCAGGGTGCTGGGTGCCCACATACTGAATATCTTTCTGAAGCTACATTTTAAAATGGGTATTTTCTTATTGGCTATAATAAGACTTGGAATTAAGCATATGCCAGGTACTTCATATAGTTTGCTACTGTGACCCACCCTCTCTCTACAAATACCCTGTAGAACCAGGCCAGGCTGCTCAATGATGGCTAACAATGTGCATATGTACACATGTTGGCCTCTTAAGTTAGGAAGTCTAACTCAGCCCAATCTCTGACTCTTGCACAATCTCTATAGCAGGGAGAGCTTACCCCCAGAAAAATCTGAGGCTTTGTTTTAAATAGGGGACCATTGGTCCACATTCAGACAGCTGCCTGCTGGGGTTGAGGTTTTCCCAGGAATCCAGGTCCCAGGTGGCATGTAAGGGTGGGACCCTGGGAATCTGGAACAAGGCAGTTAAAAGGAGAGGCAAGATCCCAGTAACAAGCTCTCTGGAATGACTGGCATCTACCTAATTCCAAGTCTCAACCTAAATGAATGAGCATTTCCCCCATGAACGCAGAGCTGGAGGAATCTGGACTGTCTTGCCATGGTGGGGCCAGGAAGGATGGCCTGGGCAGCCTCCACTAAAAGGCATTTAGGGAGACTTCTTTGGAATAAGTCTGAGCCCCCCTTCAGGCAGCTCATCCAAAAAGGGACTAACAATCCTATCTCATTTTTTAAAATTTAAATTCAATTAACCAACTTATAGTATGTCATTAGTTTCAGATGTAGAATTCAAGTAATTCATCAGTTGCGTATAACACCCAGCACTCATCACATCATGTGCCCTCCTTAATGCCCATCACCCACTTACCCCATCCCCATTACCCCTCTCCAGCAGCCCTCAATTTGTTTCTTAGAATTAAGAGTCTCTCATGGTTGGTCTCCCTCTCTGATTTATTCCCATTCAGTTTTCCCTCCTCCCTGCACTACTTATATTCCACATATGAGTGAAACCATATAATAGTCTCTCTCTGGTTGACTTATTTCACTTAGGCTAATACCGTACAGTTCCATCCATGTCAATTTAAATGGTAAGATTTCATTTTCTCTGATGGCCGAGTAATATTCCATTGTATACATACACCATCTCTTCTTTATCCATTCCTCTGTCAATGGACACCTGGGCTCTTTCTATAGTTTGACTATTGTGGACATTGCTGCTATAAGCATTGGGGTGCAGGTGCCCCTTCAGATCACTACATTTGTATCTTTGGGGTAAATACCTAGTAGTGCAGTTGCTGAGTCGTAGGGTAGTTCTATTTTTTAACTTCTTGAGGAACCTCCATACTAACAGTCCCGTTTCAAATGCAGGCTCAGACAGATTTCCTGGGAATGACTTCTTTCCATCTTGGAGGCTCTGTAGGAGATTGGGGGCCGACCTGAGCCCCACAAGTCTGGAGGGTCCCTGTCAGACAAGCCCATTTGACAGAGTGTGCTCTATGCATGCACAGGTCCATGCAGGTCGTGGGAGCCATGGACCTGGAACTGTCAACTTCTTGGGGAATCCAGGTTTCATGAGCAGGCTCTTTGGGACCATGGAATCTGCCTAATCCCAAACCTTAACCTATGGACATATTTATTGTGATGGTAGAGACGGAGGAATCTGTATTGTCTTGCCAGGATGAGGCCAGGCATGCTGATAAGGTTATCCTTCACTGAAAAGCACCTCGAGGCCTTGATAACCAGTAAACCCAGGACCCCATCAGAAAGCCAGTCCAAATGGAGGCTGACTTTACACCAGTTTGAAGCTGAAGCCTCAGGAAAAATTTTGTGGAGTGGAATCTATCCACACAGGAAGTTATGTTAGCGTATGGGCATATGCCACAGCTCCACAGGCCTTGCGGGCCACAAATGCCCAAGGCTGGATTCAGTGCGTGGGCTGCCCATGCTCAGGTCCTTCAGGTCATGGTATCTGGGGGACCTGAAACAGAGCAGTTGTAGGAAAGAGGCTGACATCCAGGAGCAACTGTGTGAGGTACCTGGCACAGCCTCATTGCAATTTTTATCCTACAGCATAAGAGGCACCCAGTTTCAAATGCAGCCTCAAAAAGATGTTTGGGGAGGTGGGCTCACTCTGCCCTGGAGGCTCTACCAACCTTGAAGCCTGGTTTATGGTCCATAGGATTGGAGGACCCAGGCAGCCAAAGGCCAGCTGATAGAATACAGACTACCCATGCATGTGAAGCTCAGGTCTGGGAAGCTGGAGACCTGGAACAAGGCAGTTGCAGTAAGAGGCTGGGTCACAGAAGTAGGTTATTTGGGGGGGGGGGGTACCTGATACCTGCCTCATTTGAGGCCTTAGTTTATACAAATGCACATATTCTCCCTGCAGGCCAATTTGGAGGCAATTTCACAGTCTTGTCAGCATTAGGGAAACTGACCTGGAACAGGGCAAGTGTCCTGAAAAGATGGGTCTTGGGAGTGGGCTGTTGAGGGTACAAGGAACCTGCCTTTTCCAAGCCCTATCCTACATAAAAGTGCATATGCTCTCTGAAGTTACAGGTGAAGGAGTCTGGACTGCTTTGTCAGGGTGCAGTTGTATCCTTAACTGAGAGGCAACTAGGAGCCTTGATTATTGGTAAACCCTGGACTCCTCATGTAGCCATTCCTAAAGGGAACTGAGTTTGACCATTTGGAAGGTGCCAACTCAAGAAGATTTTTGGGTAATGAGCCTCCTCTGGCCTGGAAACTGATTTAGGACCAAACACACAGGCTTGGAGGGCCTCCCAGCAACCTTCAGCAGACCAATGGGGTACTTATTGCCCATGCATGAGCCATGTAGCTAGGGTCCTATTTACAGGGCAAGTGTCTGGAAAAGCTGGTTCATAGGAGTGGGCTTTTGGGGCTAGATGGTACCTGCTTATTTGCAGGTTTTAATCCACATAGATGTGCATATCCTCTAAAGGCAGAGCTGGAGAATTCTGAAGACCTGCAAAGGCTGATTCTAGTGTGCTTACCATGATATTTCCAAGAGATACTTGGGAACCTTCATTGATGCAAAACCCTGGGACTTAAACAAATACTAAGCACATACTGGAACTGTTGCCCATTTCAGTGGCTTCCTCAAAGAGAATTTCAGGGGGTGGGCATCCTCCAAGCTTAAGGTAATGCAAGTAGTTGGAGAAGGGCCTTAGCTCCACAGGCTTGTGGGCCTTGGTTGCCCATGGGGCAGTCGAGAGGGTATGTTTATGCTGGTGTCAGGTTCACAGGTCAGGGTATCCAGGGACCTAGAAGAGGGCAATGTTGAATGAGGTCCAGTCACAGCAGCAGACTCTCAGGGGTACCCAACATGTGCCTAACCAAAGCCCTAACACAAAGGTACTTTTTCAACCCCCTGAAATCTTTTTGGTTTTGGGAGGCACATAATGTTCAGACTGATTTTGTCATTGCCAACAGTGACTTTAACACTGGTTAAAACAACTGTGGGAATTACTCCAAATGTAACTTAACTTATGGGAAGAAACTATACCAGGTGGATTTCTCACACAAAGGAAACTTTATTTGCAACAAATGAGATGACAGGGAATAACTTTCAAAGCCATGACTCCCTGAGCAGGGGTGATGGGTTCCTTTTATTTAAGCTAGGATGAATACTCAGAAACGGGAGTTTTGCCATCACATGAAGAGATGGGCATAAGTTCACACACCCATTTTAAAGAAAGATGCCTATTCATACATTCTACATTATGTCCATGAGGTTTGTGCTCCTTCCTCGGCAGAGATTTTAACATTATAATGAGGAAGAGGTAACTATATGGACCATCTGTGCAGGGGTGTGTTGGTGTTTGAGCTCAAACTGGTCTAGGCTTGCCAGAGTTCTTCCTGCTATTTGCCTTTAAAATATAAGGTTTATATTCCTCTGAAGATAGGGAGCATGTGCGGGGTCTTTCTGGTGACTATTTTAACCTCATTAACCCCGTGGTGCATAGCTTCAATCCCATAAAAACAACTCAAGAATGTGCCTTAAGTCAATCTTTACTTTTGAAGCAGCACTGGGAGTTGTTTTTAATTATAATTTTTATTAGTTCATTTATAATTTTTATTAGTTCATTTCCATTTTGTTTTATTAACTTTTTCTAGTTTATAGTTTTTATTCCCTTTCCATGTCCTTTTCTGTTTATTTATTTTTATTTAATTTTAAAAGCTTTTAAAAAATACCAGCTAGTTTTTATTTAAATTCCAGTTATACAGTGTAATATTAGCTTCATGTATACAATAAAGTGATTTCAGCACTCTGTACAATACTCTGTGCTCATCACAAGTGCACTCCTCAATCCCCATCACCTATTTTATGCCCATCTCTACATGTGATGACAAAACTCCCCCTTTGTGAGTATTCATCCTAACTTAAGTAAAAGAAACCCACTCACCCCTGCTCAGGGAGTCATGGCTTTGGAATGTTTGTTCCTCCAATCCATGAGCATAGGAATGTCTTTATATTATTTTGTGTCCTCTTCAGTTTCTTTTGTAAGTGTTCTATAGTTTTCAGACTACAGATCTTTTACCTTTTTGGTTAGGTTTATTCATAGGTATCTTACTGGTTTTGGTGCAATTGTAAATGGGATCAATTTCTTAATTTCTTTTTCTGTTGCTTCATCACTATTGTACAGAAATGCAACAGATTGGGATGCCTGGGTGGCTCAGTTAAGCTGCTGCCTTCACCTCAGATCATGATCCCAGGGTCCTGGGATTGAGTCCCATATGGGTAACCTTGCTCAGCGGGGGCCTGCTTCTCCCTCTGCCTGCTCTGCCTGCCACTCTCCCTTCTTGTGCTCTTTTTCTTTTCCTGACAAATAAATAAATAAAATCTTAAAAAAAAGAAATGCAACAGATTTCTGTATGTTGACTTTGTATGCCATGACTTTGCTGAACTCCTCTACCAGTTTAGCAATTTTTTGGTGGAGTTTTTTGGGTTTTCTACATACATTATCATCATGTCTTCAACAAGTAGTGAAACTTTGAATTCTTCCTTGCTGATTTGGATGCCTTTTCTTTCTTTTTCTTGTCTGATTGACAAGATTAGGACTTCAGTGTTAGGTTGGATACAATTGTTGAGAATGGACATCCCTGTACCTGACCTTGGAGGAAAACATCTCAGTTTTTCCCCATTGAGGATGATATTAGCTGTGAGTCTTGAATAAGTAGCTTTTGTGATGTTAAGGTATGCTCTCTCTATCCCTACTTTGTTGAGGGTTTTTGTCAAGAATGGATGCTATGGCAAACAGGATCCAGCAGCACATTAAAAAGATTATCCACCATGACCAGGTGGGATTCATCCCTGGGTTGCAAGGATGGTTCAACATTCGCAAATCAATCAATGTGATAGAACAAATCAATAAGAGAAGAGAGAAGAACCACATGGTCCTCTCAATTGATGCAGAAAAAGCATTTGACAAAATCCAGCATCCGTTCCTGATTAAAACGCTTCAAAGTATAGGGATAGAGGGAACATTCATGAACTTCATAAAATCTATCTATGAAAGACCCACAGCAGATATCATCCTCAATGGGAAAAAGCTTGCAGCCTTCCCATTGAGATCAGGAACATGACAAGGATGCCCACTCTCACCACTCTTGTTCAACATAGTATTAGAAGTCCTAGCAACGGCAATCAGACAACAAAGAGAAATCAAAGGAATCCAAATTGGCAATGAAGAAATCAAACTCTCTCTCTTCGCAGATGACATGATTCTTTATATGGAAAACCACAAAAGACTCCACCCCCAAACTACTAGAACTCATACAGCAATTCAGTAACGTGGCAGGATACAAAGTCAATGTACAGAAATCAGTGGCTTTCTTATACACTAACAATGAAAATACAGAAAGACAAAATAGAGAATCGATTCCATTTACTATAGCACCAAGAACCATAAGATACCTGGGAATAAACCTAACCAAAGAGATAAAGGATCTGTACTCGAGGAACTACAGAACACTCATGAAAGAAATTGAAGAAGACACAAAAAGATGGAAGACCATTCCATGCTCTGGGATTGGAAGAATAAACATTGTTAAAATGTCTATATTGCCTAGAGCAATCTATACTTTTAATGCCATTCTGATCAAAATTCCTCCGGTATTGTTCAAAGAGCTGGAGCAAATAATCCTAAAATTTGAATGGAATCAGAAGAGACCCCGAATTGCTAAGGAAATGTTGAAAAACAAAAACAAAACTGGCGGCATCACATTACCCGATTTCAAGCTTTACTACAAAGCTGTGATCACCAAGACAGCGTGGTACTGGCATAAAAACAGACACATAGACCAGTGGAACAGAGTGGAGAGCCCAGATATGGACCCTCAACTCTATGGTCAAATAATCTTTGACAAAACAGGAAAAAATATACAATGGAAAAAAGACAGTCTCTTCAATAAATGGTGCTGGGAAAAAAATAAATGGTGCAGCGATATGTAGAAGAATGAAACTCAACCATTCTCTTACACTGTACACAAAGATAAACTCAAAATGGATAAAAGACCTCAACATGAGACAGGAATCCATCAGAATCCTAGAGGAGAACATAGGCAGTAACCTCTTCGATATCAGCCACAGCAACTTCTTTCAAGATATGTCTCCAAAAGCCAAGGAAACAAAAGCAAAAATGAACTTTTGGGACTTCATCAAGATGAAAAGTTTATGCACAGCAAAGGAAACAGTCAACAAAACAAAGAGGCAACCCACGGAATGGGAGAAGATATTTGCAAATGACAGTACAGACAAAAGGTTGATATCCAGGATCTATAAAGAACTTCTCAAACTCAACACACACAAAACAGATAATCATATCGAAAAATGGGCAGAAGATATGAACAGACACTTCTCCAACGAAGACATATGAATAGCTATCAGACACATGAAAAAATGTTCATCATCACTAGCCATCAGGGAGATTCAAATTAAAACCACATTGAGATACCACCTGACACCAGTTAGAATGGCCAAAATCAGCAAGACAGGAAACAACGTGTGTTGGAGAAGATGTGGAGAAAGGGGAACCCTCTTACACTGTTGGTGGGAATGCAAGTTAGTGCAGCCACTTTGGAGAACAGTGTGGAGATTCCTGAAGAAATTAAGAATAGAGCTTCCCTATGACCCTGCAATTGCACTGCTGGGTATTTACCCCAAAGATACAGATGTAGTGAAAAGAAGGGCCATCTGTACCCCAATGTTTATTGCAGCAATGGCCACGGTCGCCAAACTGTGGGAAGAACCAAGATGCCCTTCAACGGATGAATGGATAAGGAAGATGTGGTCCATATACACAATGGAGTATTATGCCTCCATCAGAAAGGATGAATACCCAACTTTTGTAGCAACATGGACGGGACTGGAAGAGATTATGCTGAGCGAAATAAGTCAAGCAGAGAGAGTCAAGTATCATATGGTCTCACTTATTTGTGGAGCATAACAAATAACATGGAGGACATGGGGAGATGGAGAGGAGAGGGAGTTGAGGGAAACTGGAAGGGGAGATGAACCATGAGAGACTATGGACTCTGAAAAACAACCAGAGGGTTTTGAAGGGGCGTGGGGGGGGTGGGAGGTTGAGGAAACAGGTGGTGGGTAATAGGGAGGGCACGTACTGCATGGAGCACTGGGTGTGATGCCAAAACAATGAACACTGTTATGCTGTAAATAAACAAATAAACGAATTAAAAAAAAAAAGATATGTCTCCACCAAAGGCCAAGGAAACAAAAGCGAAAATGAACTTTTGGGACTTCATCAAGATCAAAAGTTTATGCACAGCAAAGGAAACAGTCAACAAAACAAAAAGGCAACCCACGGAATGGGAGAAGATATTTGCAAATGACAGTACAGACAAAAGGTTGATATCCAGGATCTATAAAGAACTTCTCAAACTCAACACACACAAAACAGATAATCATATCAAAAAATGGGCAGAAGATATGAACAGACACTTCTCCAACGAAGACATACAAATGGCTATCAGACACATGAAAAAATGTTCATCATCACTAGCCATCAGGGAGATTCAAATTAAAACCACATTGAGATACCACCTGACACCAGTTAGAATGGCCAAAATCAGCAAGACAGGAAACAACGTGTGTTGGAGAGGATGTGGAGAAAGGGGAACCCTCTTACACTGTTGGTGGGAATGCAAGTTAGTGCAGCCACTTTGGAGAACAGTGTGGAGATTCCTGAAGAAATTAAGAATAGAGCTTCCCTATGACCCTGCAATTGCACTGCTGGGTATTTACCCCAAAGATACAGATGTAATGAAAAGAAGGGCCATCTGTACCCCAATGTTTATTGCAGCAATGGCCACGGTCGCCAAACTGTGGAAAGAACCAAGATGCCCTTCAACGGATGAATGGATAAGGAAGATGTGGTACATATACACAATGGAGTATTATGCCTCCATCAGAAAGGACGAATACCCAACTTTTGTAGCAACATGGACGGGACTGGAAGAGATTATGCTGAGCGAAATAAGTCAAGCGGAGAGAGTCAAGTATCATACTGTTTCACTTATTTGTGGAGTATAACAAAGAACATGGAGGACATGGGGAGATGGAGAGGAGAAGGGAGTTGTGGGAAACTGGAAGGGGAGATGAATCAAGAGAGACTATGGACTCTGAAAAACAACCTGAGGGTTTTGAAGGGGTGGGGGGGGGTGGGAGGTTGGGGAACCAGGTGGAGGGTAATAGAGAGGGTACATATTGCATGGAGCACTGGGTGTGGTGCAAAAGCACTAAGTACTGTTACACTGAAAATAAATAAATAAATTAAAAAAAAAAGAATGGATGCTATGGGGCACCTAAGGGCTCAGTGGGTTAAGCCTCTGCATTTGGCTTGGGTCGTGATCCCAGGATCCTGGGATCAAGCCCCACATTGGGCTCTCTGCTCAGCGGGGAGCCCACTTCCTTCTCTCTCACCGCCTGCCTCTCTGCCTACTAGTCTGTCAAATAAATAAAATCTTTTTAAAAAAGAATGGATGCTATTTATTTTTTAAAAAGATTTTATTTATTTATTTGACAGAGACATAGCAAGAGAGGGAATAGAAGCAGGGGGAGTGGGATAGGAAGAAGCAGGCTTCCCACGGAGCAGGGAGCCCAATGTGGGGCTTGATCCCAGGACACTGGGATCATGACATGAGCGCAAAGGCAGACACTTAATGACTGAGCCACCCAGTCACCCCTGGATGCTATATTTTATCAAATTTGTTTACTGCATTTATTGAGAGGATCATAGGGTTCTTGTCCTTTCCTTTATTAATGTGGTACATCATATTGATTGACTCATGAATATTGAACCACCCCTACAGTCCAGAAATAAATCCATCTTGATCATGGTGAGTAAATATTTTATTATACTATGAGATGCAATTTGCTAGTATCTTGTTGAGAGTTTTTGTATCCATGTTCATCAAGGATATTGATCTGTAATTCTCCTTTTTATTGGGATCTTTGTCTGATTTTAGAATCAAGGTAGTGCTGGTCTTGTAGAAGGAGTATAAAAGGTTTCCTTCCATTTCTATTTTTTGGAACAGTTTGAGAATAGGTATTAAGTCTTCTTTATTTTTTATTTATTTATTTATTTTTTTTATTATTAAGTCTTCTTTAAATGACTGATAGAATTTCCCTGAAAGCCAGTCCATCTGGCTCTGGACTCTTGTTTGTTGGGAGATTTTTGATTACTGATTCAATTTTTTTTGCTGGTTTTCAGTCTGTTCAAATTTTCTATTTCTTCCTGTTTCAGTTTTGGTAGTTTTATGCATTTCTTCCAGATTGCTCAGTTTGTTGGCATATACTTTTTCATAATATTTTATAACTGTATTTCTGTGATGTTGGTTGTGATATTTCCTCTTTCATTCATGTTTTTATTTGGGTCCTTTCTCTTATCTTTTTGAACAGTCTGGCTAGGGGTTTATCAGTTTTATTAACTCTTCTTAGGAATCAACTCCTAGTTTCATTGGTCGGTTCTACTAGCTTTTTGTTTGTTTCTATAACATTTATTTCTGATTCAATCTTTATTATTTCTCTTCTTCTGCTGGCTTTAGGTTATATCTGCTATTCCTTTTCTAGCTCCTTTAGGTGTGAGGTTAGGCTGGTATTTGAGATGTTTCTTTCTTCTTGATGTAGGCCTGTACTGCAATATACCTTCCTCTTAGGACTGCCTTTGCTACATCCCTTAGGTTTTGTACAGCCATGTTGTCACTTTTATTTGCTTCCATGTACTTGTAAAATATTTCTTATTTAATTTCCTGGTTATCCCAATCATTTTTAGTAGGATGGCCTTTAACCTCCATGTATTTGTGGTCTTCCAAGTTTTTTTTAAAAATTAATTAATTAATTAATTAATTTTGTGATTGACTTCATTAATGTGGTCTGAAAATATACATGGTATCATCTCAATCTTTTTATACTTGTTGAGGGCTGATTTGTGATCTGGTATATGATCTATTCTGGAGAATGTTCATGTGTACTTGAAAAAGCAGTGTTCCAGTGCTTAGGATGAAGTGTTCTGGAAAAGTGTCTATTCATATCTGTTAGGTCCTTCTGGTCCAGTGTGTCATTCAAAGCCATTTTTTCCTTGTTGATTTTCTGCTTAGATGATCTTTCCACTGCTGTTAAGTGGGATGTTGAAGTCACCTGTTATTATTATTGTTTTATTATTAATGGGTTTCTTTATGTTTGTTATCACCTGTTATTATTATTGTTTTATTATTAATGGGTTTCTTTATGTTTGTTATCAATTGATTTATATATTTGGCTGCTCCCAAGTTAGGAGCATACATATTTAATGTTGTTAGATCTTCTCATTGGATAGATCCCTTAATTAGGATATAGTGCCCTTCTTCATCTCTTGCTAAAATATTTGGTTTAAAATCTAGTTTGTGTGATATGAGTACAGCCAATCCAGCTTTCTTTTTTGATGTCCATTAATGTGTTTGATGGTTCTCCATCCCTTCACTTTCAATCTGGAGGTGTTTTGAGGTCTAAAATGAATCTCTTGTAGGCAGCATATAGATGGTCTTTTTTCTCTATCTATTCTCATACCTTATATCTTTTTTATTTGAGGATTTAGTCCATTTACTTTCAGAGTAATTATTGGTAGATAAGAATTTAGTGCCATTGTATTACTTGTAAAATTTCTTCTGCAGATTTTCTCTGTTCCTTATAGTCTTTGTTGCTTTCAGTATTTCTTTCCCACTCGGAGAGTACTCTTTTATATTTCTTGCATGGCTGGTTTAGTGGTCAGAAACTCCTTTAGTTTTTATTTGTCTGGGAAGTTCTTTATCTCTCCCTTTATTCTGAATGGCATCCTTGTTAGATAAAGTATTATTGATGGTCTATTTTTCCCATTCAGCATGTTGGATATGTCATTCCACTCTCTTCTGGACTGCCAGATTTTTGTGGATAGATCTACTGCTAACCCATTTTGTCTTCCCTTGTAAGACAATTGTAAGGGAATTTCTTTTCCCTTGCTGCTTCCAGGATTCTTTCCTTATCTCTATATTTTGTAAATTGTATTATGATATGTCTTGATGCTGGCCAGCTTTTGTTGAATTTGATAGGAGTTCTCTGTGCTTCCTGGATCTGGATAAGCATTCATTTCCCCAGATTAGGTAAGTTTTCAGCTACAATTTGCTCAAATAAACTTTCTGCCCTTTTTCCCCTTTCTTCCTCTGGGACTTCTATGATATGAATGTTATTATGCTTTATGGAATCACTGAGTTCCCCAAGTCTACATCCATAATCCAATAGTTTTCTTTTCTTCTTCTTTTTAGCTTTATGATTTGGTATAATTTTATGTTTTCTGTCACTTATTAGTTCCTCTGCCTTGTCCAGCCTTCTTATCATTGCATCTGGTTGACTTTGCATCTTGGTTATAGCATTTTAAATTTCACCCTGACTAGTTTTTAGTTCTTTTATCTACACAGAAAGGGATTCCCTATTGTCTTCCATGCTTTTCTCAAGCCCAGCTTGTATCTTTATGATTGTGGTTTAAATTCTGATTCAGACATATTACTTATATCTGTTCTCACCAGACCCTTTGCCATGTCTTTTCCAGTTCTTTATTTTGAGATTGATTGCTCTGTCTTGGCATTTTGCCTAGACCCCTGTCTACTGTGTATTAGGAAAACCTGCTGAGAGTAATGGCTATAATAAGAGATAATATATTGTCCAGGACCTGGTGCTTCAAGAATGTTTTGTTTTGTTTTGGTGTGTACTGTGCACACTCTTCTGTTGTGTTTTGGCTGCTATTTCCCTCTGATTGGTTCCTTGCAGAATTTCTCCTTACCTGCAATGTGGACTGTTTGGATCTTGCCCAGTGTATGCTTTTTTTTAAATTTATTTATTTGACAGAGAGAGAGATCACAAGTAGGCAGAGAGGCAGGTAGAGAGACAGGAGGAAGTAGGCTCCCTGCTGAGCAGAGAGCCCCATGCAGGGGCTTGATCCCAGGACCCTGAGATCATGACCTGAGCTGAAGGCAGAGGCTTAACCCGCTGAGCCACGCAGGCGCCCCCAGTGTATGGTTTTTAACTAGGTGTGTTTTGGTTTTGTTTTAGAAAAGGCTGGATCCTACTTCCTCTAGAGCTGAAGCTTTGCAGCACTTTATGATCACTAGACTTGGTTTGTGTGGAGGGGTTGGGTCTGTGCTGGTCTTCTAGAGGAAAGGCCTGCTGTGCTGGTTCTCAGTCAGACGTGCCCTTGTAAAGACGCACCTGCAGGGTGCTGTGGGGCAGGGCTTGACATAAACTGCCCCAGCTTACATTGGGGGTCCTGTATTCCTCACTGATGTCTGTGCTGATGGGCAGGGAGGAAATGGGGTCACCCTACTCTGTCATCACTGGAGAGGGAGTTTGTGCCTTCATTGTTCAGGAAGCCCTCACAGAAAAGATAACAATCTCTCCTCTGCCTGTCCCAGGCTTCTGTCAGAACCCTGCTTTCACCATATGTGTATCTGAGCAGTCTGTCTTCCTGGCAGAACAGTACTCCTGTGTTTTACCTCAGGCACATGGCTGGGTTTCAAAGTGCCAAAGCTGGGTTTCAAAGTGGTGCGGATCCACACTGATCCTCTCAGGTGGGTCTTACCACACTGTGACTGATGCAGTTTGTCCCAGAATAGTATTTACATGACTGTAGGGCTAGGAGCTTATGGTAAAGCATAGCCAAAAGCTGGCTTCCAGGTTAGCAGCCTTTAGCAAGTGCTTCTGCTGTTATTCTAACTAACAGGCAATTCAATGGTATATGCCTTCTCTTTTGTTCCCCAAGAGGTAGTGCCATCTCTTCCAAATGCACTCCAATAAATGGAAATGTTTCTCCCTGTGCAACCTAGGGGATCCTCAGATATGCTTTCTGCTCAGGGGCCTCTGCCTTCTTTCCCCACAGGAACACCCCGAAGACCACCAGGTATGACCCTGGTGATGGTGTGGACTTTTAAAACTTCAAACTTTGAGCTCCACAGCTCCACTGCTTATAAGAACTTGGGCTAGTCACCTCCTCTCCTTTTCCCTGTCAGCGGTTTTGGAGAAGAGTTTTTCTTGTGCAATCCCCTGCACATTACTTTCACTCTTCTCTCTCATTCTCATTCTTGCTCCTCACTCTGTGATCAGGGCTCCATCCCCTATGCAGCACCTGAAATTCGTTTCTCCCCTAAATCAACTCTCTGGAGCTCCTACCTTTCACAATGTAGTCATTTTTCTACCATTAGATGTGCAGTTTGTTCTCATTCCCCAGATTGATTTCTCAGGTGTTCAGAATTATTTGATATTTAGCTCTGGCTGTGTTCAATGGACAAGGCAAGCATAGAGTCCCTCTACTCCTCTGCCATCTTAACTCCTTCTGGGAACTTTCACTAATTTTAGCATTCAAATAATAACTTTCTATAATTAAACCAATAGTTAATAGAGTAAATAATTAAATAAACTCATGAATGTACAATGACAAATAATATGAGTGGTCTGAAGGAATAGCAATATTTTAATTAAACAGAGAAGGCAAGAGAAAGGCTAATAGAAGTTGAGATTCAATGAAGGAATTTCTGAGGAGTTGACATTTAAATGGATGCTGAAAGAAAATGAATATGGAGTGAGAAAGTTTGTGCATATGGACAGGGTCGTACATGTGTGAATGAAGAATGATGGTGCTCAGCTTCTACAGAAATACTTAACTGTGTTTTGGTAGTACTTAGAGTACTTGTAAAAAAGCAGTCCATGCTTGGGGCATCTGGGTGGCTCAGTCATTGCCTTCAGCACAGGTCATGACCCCAAGGTCCAGGGATTAAGCCCCACATTGGGGTATCTGCTCAATGGGAAGCCTGCTTCTCCCTCTCCTACTCTCCTGCTTGTGTTCTCTCTCTTGTGTCAAATAAATAAAATCTTAAAAGACAGAAGCTCATGCTTTCCTGGTAGAGCCATTAACAAACACCAGACACTAGAGATATTTTATTATAATCTGTCATTGTGAGAGAACTGGTATCTTGAGCTATATTTTATTTTATATGTGTGTAATTATGCAAGTAGAGATGATAGTGCATACGTTGAATGCAGACAAAATTTATGCCAGTGTTAATTTAGAGAGAGTAATGTAAGAAATTTAAAGAATTGAGAATGCCAGGAGAGGGTATGTATGTATGTATGTATGTATGTATGTATTTATTTATTTTTAAAGATTTTATTTATTTATTTGACAGAGAGAGATACAAGTAGGCAGAGAGGCAGGCAGAGAGAGTGAGAGGGAAGCAGGCTCCCTGAAGCAGGCTCCCTGCCGAGCAGAGAGCCTGATGCGGGACTCGATCCCAGGACCCTGAGATCATGACCTGAGCCAAAGGCAGCGGCCTAAACCACTGAGCCACCCAGGCGCCCCTGTATTTATTTATTTTTAAAGACTTTATTTATTTGACAGAGAGAGGGAGATCACAAGTAGGCAGAGCAGCAGAGGGGGTGGGGGGAAGCAGGCTCTATGCTGAGCAGAGAGCCCGATGTGGGGCTTGACCCCAGGACCCTGAGACCATGACCTGAGCTGAAGGCAGAGGCTTAACCCACCGAGCCACCCAGGTGCCCCAAGAAAGGGTATTTATAAGAAGATAAGGGGTACTAGGAAGAAGTCTTGATAAAAATCATTAATATTATTTGTATTGTTCTTTCTAGAGGGACACAGTGGAAAAAATGACTACAGATTAATTTGAATATAATCAGGAGACTGAGATTCTATAAAAAACAGAGTTCCTAAAAGTAGATACTAGTCAAAATCTGTTTTGGTTCAAAGAGACTGAGATACTATTAGAACTGTAATGGGAAGAATATTGGTAGTATTAGTAAGGTAAATGTATGTGGACTTTTGGAAACAATTAGAGGAAAATTACCATACTAGCTGTGTCCATTTTTAGTGCATTTAAAACAAGCCTCCTCAAAACGTGCTACCTTGGCAGGCAGACTATATTGGACTGAAGGCAAAGGAAACCCTGTGGAATGAATAGAAAAATTTCCCCTCAATTAACTTCCTAGAAGTACCTAAATTGGGTCTCATTCTCAAAATAACAGTTATTAGCAGAGATTAATTTTACCTGAGTGACCCCTCTGTATGGCAGGACAAACATAATTATCAAACACCTGCTCTTCTTGCCCTACAGATTGTCCTCCTTCCCTTTGCAGCCTTAAGCCTCTATCCCATTCTTTAGATCATGGTGGTATATACAACTGTTTTGGAACCTATCATGTATATCTGTTTCCTATAGATATGAAATTAAATTTGATCTTTTCCTGTAAATGTCTCTCATGTTGAAATAATTCTTGGACGATCTGGATGAAATTATGAAAGGTAGAGGACGATTTTTCATCTCCAGGAGGAGACTTTTTTTTTTCATGTTACTAAAGCTTCTGAAAGGCTGTTACCAACATGTGTTAAATAGGTAACTATCTCGGTCTTCCAGGTTGGTATAACAAAATATTATAGAATGTGTGGCTTAAGGAGTAGACATTTATTTCTTGCAATTCCCACAATCTGCCTCTTTTTTAAGTAATTGCTTCATTCCATTCTGGTTTCAGAATTGTTGGTTAATACTCCAATGAGAATGAGCTTCGCAAAATAGAACCCACTGTTAATATATAGTACATTTTGAACAATCTACAGTTTCCATTCATATCTGAAGTTACTTAGGTGGGCACATTTTGCCCCTTCAATTTTGCTCCGAACCACTGGTGTTACTCTTGAGACAGCATTAC
The DNA here is from genome assembly GCF_922984935.1 of Meles meles. NCBI lineage: Eukaryota > Metazoa > Chordata > Mammalia > Carnivora > Mustelidae > Meles > Meles meles. The sequence continues at coordinate 17,305,451 of NC_060083.1, forward strand.
AAATTAAAATACTTAAATTCTTATAACCTACCTTAAAAAAAAGCACTCATTTGAATACACCCTAATAACACACCCCATGATAAGGAGCAAAGAGTTATATTTTGATATTTTGAACATTACCCAGAAAACACCTTTAGAAGCAAGATTCAGATTCAGATTAATTGCTTGGCAGTTCTGATTTACTCCCTCCATCTCAAGGTGGCACCAGGGAGGATTTTCTATGGAAGCCAGGGTTGAATATAACTCGTGGTTCCTGACAGCCCAGGTCCTTCATGACATGGCACAACCATCCAGGAAAACAACTTTCTAAAAGAAAGACAGTTAAACTATATTTTATCTTCAAAAAGAAATATAAGTGACAGGATCCAGTGCCAATCCAATCCAGGAGGAAGACAAGAGTGTCCACCAGAAAAGTGTATGTATTAACACGTTGTATCTTCAAAATAATTTTGGTTCTTGTGGATTTTATTCCTTTTTTTTTTTTAATAAGGCAAGAGAAAAATAGATGGGGAAAATTATTTGGCCAAAATCACACAACAAAAAGAAGAAAAAAACATGAGGATTCCAGTTCTCTGAGTCCCAATTTCCCATTTTTTTAAAAAAATGAGAAAGCTCAGTTGTAGAGGTTAAGCTTATAAAGAGAAGTATAAAATGAAACAAGACAGGACTGGGGAGGGAGGAAAACAGTAAAAGACTCCTCATCTCAGGAAACAAAACGAGGGCTGCTGGAGGGGGAAGGATAAGGTGGCAGGGTGATGGATATTTGGAAGTCTATGTTTTACGGTGAGTGCTGTGAATTGTGAGAGACTGGTCATTCACAAAACTGTACCCCAAAACAAAAATACATGATTTATTTAAAAAAAAAAAAAGACAAGTCTGAAAAACACACTTAAAAACGTGGCTAGTTTTACAGGTATACACTCAGTACTGATGGATAAATTTTGATGGATCTGAAAAAGTATTTCACAGGTTCTTTCCTCATTAAAAATTTTCAAAGTATAAGGATGGAGGAACATGCTACAATTTCATAGAAACCATTATGGAAAGCCAAGAGCCAATATTGTCTCAGTAGAGAAAAACTAAAAGATATTCCCTTAAGATCAGAAATACAGGGGCGCCTGGGTGGCTCAGTGGATTAAAGCCTCTGCCTTTCGCTCAGGTCGTGATCCCGGGGTCCTGGGATCGAGCCCCGCATCGGGCTCTCTGCTTGGCATGGAGCCTGCTTCCTCCTCCTCTCTCTCTCTCTCTCTGCCTGCCTCTCTGCCTGCTTGTGATCTCTGTCTGTCAAATGTGTAAATAAAATTAAAAAAAAAAAAAAAAAAGAAATACAAGGACGCCAACTCTGGCTACTACTGTTAAACATAGAACTAGAAATCCTATCAAGAACAATAGGACAGGGGCGCCTGGGTGGCTCAGTGGGTTAAGGCCTCTGCCTTTGGATCAGGTCGTGGTCCCAGGGTCCTGGGATTGAGCCCCGCATCGAGCTCTCTGCTCAGGCGGGGAGCCTGCTTCCCCCCTCTCTATCTGCCTGCCCCTTTGCCTACTTGTGATCTCTGTCAAATAAATAAATAAATAAATAAATCTTTAAAAAAAAAGAACAATAAGACAACACCACCAAGAAATATATAAAATTTATGCAAGTTGACAAAAAAAGTCAAACTCTTTCTTCACTAAAAACAAAACAAAATAAAAAAAAACCTAAACATGTTAGGGGAGGGTGGTTGCATCCTCACTGACTTAGTTCTCACAGGGAGACTAGTGGTCTTTTCCTCGTGCATTCTCAGACACTCTGAAATTTGCCTCTCCCTTCATAGAACAAGACGGTGACTTGAGGGAAGTCGGCCGCGCGGCCTTGTCCCTCCCACATAAGGACACTGGACATTTCCCTTACACTTCGATGCTTCTATCTCCTTGGATGAAGATGTTCATAGGAGAACAGTTTTCCCCAAGAGTTGTTCCTTAGAGTTCAGGGCCCAGCATGGCCCTTTTGTTCTGCTTCCAGGCATCTGTGTCAAAGCGCTGCTGTCTCCCTGAAACAGGATGTCAAGGCAGAGGTGCATGCTGCACAAGCTGGTTTCTCGGGGTCAAGTGTATGGCCCCTACCAAGTAACTATGCTCTTGCCTGCATCTGGGAGACAGCTTCTAGCTTTAGGGGAAAATGTTAGTTGATGACCATCCTCTCCGTTGTTCTTTTGGGGAGATGAGGGATTTGCACTTTCCTCGATGCTTCCAGACATCAGAAATTCTTTCCCGGACCAGGTGTGGCATGCTCCCCAGACTGGTTTCTCCAAGGTAAGCCTGTGGCACTTGCCTTGCATTTGCACACACCCTTTGGAAAGGACTCTCTGCTCAGTGTGCCTTGAGGCTGTTAGCCTGAAGGAGGGTTTTCCTACCATGTTGTATCTTCGAGCTAGGTGTCTAGCACAGTACTCCCCTCATGCCTTCCCAGGCAGGGCCAGGCTAGGGTTAGGCTTGAGAAGCCAGAAGCTGTCATGCACCTATCTGAAAGGTGTGGTGGAGAAGTGCCCTGAGGAACTTAATGGAGAGCTAGAGTGAGGGTGAGCTTCCAAATGGGCCCCAGCGAGTTCCTCTTAGTCTTCCTGAAGCGGCGGTGTCTTCGCTAGCCTCCTGGGCTGCAGAAACACCCCTATGCTCAATGCACTGAAGGTTTCTTCTTTGTTCTTGCCAGAGTGGCCTGGTCTTGCCAGACGGTGTCCCAGATCCACCTTTGGCCCACAAGTAGGCTTCTGGACAGGTCATGGCCATATCCAGCCCAAGGGCTTGTGTGCCATTCCTGTAAACACCAGGGGCCAATTGCATAGCCCTGAGGAGTTCCTACCCTGAGGGCTGGGCAGAGGGTGAATATTAAGGTGAGACTCAGGCTTCAGCTGTGGCCTCGGGAGTGTGTGGGGTAGGGGGTGGGGGGTGGGTGGCACCTAGTGTGGCCAGGGTTCAGGTTTATGGCTGGAACCCTGTGGGCCCACAAACTCTGGGCATTGTCAAGTAGCCTTGTTTCCTTCTGGGCTCCAGGATGGTGAGTGTGGCCTGAATTAGGGGAGCCCTTTCCACAGGGTCCTCAGAACTAGGCACCATCAGACCCCTAGCCAGGGCTAGGGTTGGAGTTACAGTCTGCGAGATGTTTGAGCCAGTGGGAGTGTGGAGCCCTGCCCTGCGGCCAGAGTCATGGGTAAGCCTTAGGGTGAAGCTCAGGGCTAGGGTGGTGTCTCAGGGTCTAGGGCGCTTGCAGGATTGCAGTTCAGGGTTTCACCATGAACCATGCTCTCAGCTACACTGCGTCTGTTGCCCATGGCTTCCTTGGTTCTGTGTTCCTGGGGGTTTTGTCCTGAACTGGTCCTGGGTCCCAAAGCCCTTTGATTCTCTGCCTGGCCATTCAGACCCCCAGAGGGCCAGAGCCAAGCTGAGGGTAAGGGTAAGAGGCAACCCTTGAGGAAGGAAGGCACCTAGCTGGTGGCGGGGCTGAGAAAGTCCTGAGGGTTGGTGGCGGACAAGCAGTAAAGTGAGTGTCTGCCTTCCGGCTTGGACTCAGGCAATGCTCTTAGTGTTCCTGAAGCTTCCAGTTTCCACTAGCATCATGGTCCCCAGCAACATCACCGGACCTGCCAAGTCCCTTGGCTCAGACCATCCTTGCTCTTGCCCACAGCTCCACTACCCACTTCAGACTCACCGCCAGGGATAGGACAAGGTGAGGGAGGCAGAAATCTAGGCCTAGGGTTCAGTTGCCAGTTCTGAAGGAGTTAGGCGTCAAATTGATGGCAGTGCAGCGTCCTCTCCTGAGGGCTGAGTGGACTGCTAGCTACCAGGTGAGGTTCCAGCTATGGGTTTGGCCTCAGGGGACACTCAGAGGGTGGTGTTGATTTGGGTGATCCGCTGGATCCGCTGGATACAGCTGGAGTCCTGTATTCTGGGAACACTGTGTTGGGGGGGGGGGTTGCCTGTGGCCTGGTTTCATCACATGCTCCTCACTAATACATCTGGCATCAGTCAGGTGAGTCAAATCCTTTGCACACTCAGAGCTGGGGTCTGGGTTCCACAGTCAGTCTTGTGGTCCTTGGCCCGTGGTTAAGATTGAGTTTGGGAGACAGCAGGAGCTGGTCCCCAGGCAGCATGGCGACCTGCTCTGAGGCCATAGTTAAGGAGGAGCTTTCTTGGAGATCCACCGACCTAAGGTTAAGGCCCTTTCCTTAGACTTGCCGCACCACATATGGGTGCCTCTTTCCTCAGTTAAAAAGAGCGATGTTCACAAAAGGCTGTTGACCTTCAAGCTAGTTTGTGGGAGGTAAGAACATGGCACTCTCCTTAGGCCTCCAGGCAGAACTTTGAGAAGGTGCTGCTCTCCTTGAAATGACCTATGAGGGGAGGGTGGTCGCCTTTCAAACAGACTTCTTTCTAACAGGGAGGCAGAAGGTTTTACCTCAGGCACTCACACACACTCTTGGAAACTTGCTTCCCCCTCACAACACAAAATGGTGACTGGAGAGAGATGGCTGCTTGGCCCCACTCTCCCCCATCAGTATGCGGGGTGTTTCTGTACCACATCCCAGCTTGGCTCTTCATGGAAGTTGTTCTGGGGAGGATGTTTTTTCGCCAAGACAGGTGTTTCTTAGAGTTCAGGTTGCCACACACCCGATCAGCTTCCAGGCACCAGAGTGTAAAGGCTGCTGTGTCCCTGAAACATGCTGTCAGACGAGGGGTGTTGGATACACTGACATGTTCTGCAGGGTGGAGTGTTGGGCTCTCCATGTATAGGTACGAGAGTCTGCATCTGAGAGAAGGCTTGTGGCTGTAGGGGAAATGGGGATGACGGGGGCTCCCCACCATTGCGCATTCTTGGAGCTGAGGGGATTCTCACTTTCCTCTATGCTTCCAAGGTCCAAAATATTTCTCCCTTCCCCAGACTGGGTATGAGGGGCACTGCAGATTGTTGCCATGAGGTCAGCTGTTTGCACTTGCCAGGCGCTTCCATCACCTGTTTCGAATAGGGCTCTGTGCTCACGGAGCCTGGAGGATATTTGCCTGAAGGAGGGCCTCGGTACCACATCCTTGCCTCCAGACAGGTACGCAACACGCCTCTCTCTGAATGGTGGCCCAGCAGGGTCTGGAGGCTCACTTCTAAGGTAATGCTGTGAGAGTGGGGTGGCTCTCAGAAGTAGTCTTGTGCACTCTGAGCAGGAGTCTGTGTTCTGCTGTAGGTCCAGAGGCTGTGCACCGCTTGTTAGGTTGGCGGCCAGTGGGACAGCAGGTGCGGGTGCCTCCGCTATGTGCCTGGTGGTCTGAGGCCAAGTTCCGGGGCTGCCTTCCTGGAGTTCCTGAGACACCACGACCCAGGACCTTCCTTAGACTTCAGCAGCAACACATGGGGCGAGTCTTTCTCTCCTCAGGAAAGAGCAATGGCCGGGAAAGGCGGCTTGGCATCGGGCTTGCTTCCTGGAGTTAAGGTCTTGGTCCACTGCTTAGGCTAGGCTGAGGTTTGAGAAGGCATCCTTCTCCTTGGAGTGACGTTGTATGGGGACGGTGGCCACCTTCCACACAGACTTCTTTTTCACAGTGAGGCAGAAGGCCTTGGCTTCTGGCATTCACACACACTGTGGGGAAACTGCTTGTCCTTTTCCCACTCAAGGTGCTGACATGGGAGAGGCCAGCCCCTTAGCCCGGGTGCTCCCCCATCAGGAAGTAGGCCAATTCCTCTCTCATCCACGCTACTCTCTTCGTGCACATTGCTTGGGGGAGGACGTTTGTCCTCAAGTACGGTGGTTTTTTTTTTTTTTAAATAAACTATATTTTTAGTTTAATTTCTTTTCAGTGTAACAGATTTCATTGTTTATGCACCACACCCAGTGCTCCATGCAATACGTGCCCTCCATAATACCCACCACTAGGCTCCCCCAACCTCCCACTCCCTTCCCTTTCAAAACCGTCAGATTGTTTTTCATAGTCCATAGTCTCATGGTTCATCTCCCCCTCCAATTTCCATCAACTCCCTTTTCCTCTTCATCTCCCCATGTCCTCCGTGTTATCTCTTATGTTCCACAAATAAGTGAAACCATATGATAATTGACTCTCTCTGCTTGACTTATTTCACTCAGCATAATCTCTTCCAGTTCCGTCCATGTTGATACAAAAGTTGGGTATTCATCCTTTTTGATGGAGGCATAATATTCCATAGTGTATATGGACCATGTCTTCCTTATCCATTCATCCGTTGAAGGGCATCTTGGTTCTTTCCACAGTTTGGTGACTGTGGCCTTTGCTGCTATGAACATTGGGGTACAGATGGCTCTTCTTTTCACTACATCTGTATCTTTGGGATAAATACCCAGCAGTGCAATTGCAGGGTCATAGGGAAGCTCTATTTTTAATTTCTTGAGGAATATCCACACTGTTCTCGAGTCTATTCAGGTTGTCAATTTCTTCCTGGTTCAAGTTTGGAAGTTCATAGTTTTCCAGTAATGCATCCATTTCATCTAGGTTGCTTAACTTATTGGCATATAACTGTTGATACTAACTTCTGGTGATTGTTTCTATTTCCTTGGTGTTAGTTGTGATCTCTCCCTTTTCATTCATAAGTTTATTAATTTGGGCCTTCTCTCTTTTCTTTTGGATTAGTTTGGCTAATGGTTTATAGATCTTATTGATTCTTTCAAAAAAACCAGCTTCTAGTTTCACTAATGTGTTCTACTGTATCTATAGTTTCTATCTCATTGATCTCTGCTCTAATCTTGATTATTTCCCTTCTTGTGTGTGGATTTGGCTTAATTTGTTGTTGATTCTCCAGTTCTTTAAGGTGTAGAGACAGCTGATGTATTCTGGATTTTTCAATTTTTTTTGAGGGAGCTTTGGATCGCTATGTATTTCCCCCTTAGGACCACTTTTGCTGTATCCCATAGGTTTTGGACCAAAGTGTCTTCATTCTCATTTGTTTCCATGAACTCTGTAAGTTCATCTTTGATCTTCTGGTTGATCCAAATATTCTTAAGCAAGGTGGTCTTCAGCTTCCAGGTGTTTGAGTTCCTTCCAAACTTTACCTTGTGGTTGAGCTCCAGTTTCAAAGCATTGTGATCCGAGAATATGCAGGGAATAATCTCCTTTTTTTGGTATAGGTTGAGCCCTGATTTGTGACACAGTATGTGGTCTATTCTGGAGAAGGTTCCATGTGCATTCGAGAAGAATGAATATTCTGTGGTTTTAGGGTGGAAAGTTCTGTATATATCTATGAGGTCCATCTGGTCCAATGTGTCATTCAATGCTCTTGTTTCTATATTGATTTTCTGCTTGGATGATCTATTACTGAGAGTGGCATGTTAAGATCGCCTGCTATTAATGTATTCATATCAATATGACTCTTTATCTTGATTAATAGTTTTCTTATGTAATTGGCTGCTCCCATATTGGGGGCATAAAAATTACAATTGTTAGATCTTCTTGGTGGACAGTCCCTTTAAGAATTATGTAGTGTCCCTCTGTATCTCTGATGAATATGGATGCTAAGATTCTCAACAAGATCCTAGCTAGGATCCAACAGCACATTAAAAAGATCATCTCTGACTACAGTCTTTAGTTTAAAATCTAATTTATCTGATATGAGAATTGTTATCCCAGCCTTCTTTTGAGGCCCACTGGCACTAAAGATCCTTCTCCATCCCTTCACTTTCAGTCTGTGTGTATCCTTAGGTTCGAAATGGGTCTCTCTCTTTTTTTTTAAAGATTTTATTTATTTGACAGAGAGAGATCACAAGTAGACAGAGAGGCAGACAGAGAGAGAGAGAGGGAAGCAGGCTCGCCGCTGAGCAGAGAGCCTGATGCGGGACTCAATCCCAGGACCCTGAGATCATGACCTGAGCCGAAGACAGCAGCTTAACCCACTGAGCCACCCAGGCGCCCTGAAATGGGTCTCTTGTAGACAACATATGGATGGGTCCTGTCATTTTATCCAATCTACAACCCTCTTTCCTTTTATGGACACATTTAGGCCATTCACATTGAGAGTGATTATTGAGAGATACATTTTAATTGACATTGTGTTACCTGTGAAGTCTTCATTTCTATAGATTGTCTCCATATATTTCTATTCAATGATATTATTGGGATTTTTCCTCTTTTATAGAACCCCCCTTAATATTTCCTGAAGTGTCAGATTGGTGGTCACATACTCTTTTAAACCTTGCCAGTCTTGGAAGTTCTTCATCTCTCCATCCATTTTGAATGTCAGTCTTGCTGGATAAAGTATTCTTGGCTGCATGTTCTTCACATTTAGTGCCCTGAATACATCTTGCCAGCCCTTTTTGGCTTGCCAGGTTTCTGTGGACAGGTCTGACGCTATTCTGATGGTTATTCTGATGAGCTTTCCTCTGTACATAAGGAATTCCTTTGTCCTAGTTGCTTTCAAGAGCTCCTGTCTACAATTATGATTCATCATTTTCATTATCAGGTGTCTTGAAGTCGTTCTAGATTCTATGATCTTGGGGGGAGACTGTTCTGCCTCTAGTACACAAATACTGGTTCCATTCACGAGACTGGGAAAATTTTCATGGAGATTTAATTCAACTATATCTTCTAGTCTTCTTTCTTTTTCCTCCCCTTCAGGGATTCCAATAATTCTGATGTTGGAATGTTTCATGGCATCATTTATTTCCTTAATTCTGTTTTCGTGACTTCTAAGCTGTTTGTTCCAGGCTTCCTCCTGATCCTTTTTCTCTGTTTGTCCTCTAGATCACTAATTCTATCTTCTGTCTCAGTTACCCTAGCTTTTAGAGAATTTAGATTAGATTGGAACTCATTGAGTTGTGAATATCATCCCTGGTGGCTTTCACTTCTGCCCTAATCAATTCCATTTTGTCATCCATAGCTTTCTCCAACCTAGCTATTGCCTGGATAATTGTTAGCCTGAGTTCCCTTTCCAACATATTGTCTATGTCCATACTCATTAGCTCTGTTGCAGAAGTCCCAGTCTCTGAAATTTTCTTCTGTTGGGCATTACTCCTAGTCATTTTGGTGAGAGATGGCTGAACGGATGTGTAGCTGGATGTATTGACCATGGTGCAGGCAAGGTGCACCCTGGAACACTTCTGAGCAGTCAAGAGTCCCTACACAAATGAAAGAAAAAAAAAGAAAAGAAAAAGAGAGAGAGAGAGAGAGAGAGAGAAAGATAAAAGAGAAGACCCAGCCCAAATGGGCCCCAAGGTAAGATTTATGAAGTACACAAACAAAAACAGACAAACAAAAAGACAGGAAAAAGTAGATGACAAAAGAAAAAAAATAAATATATAAAAACAAACAAAAACTCATCAAAAAGAACTCCAAATACAAGTTTTATACACTACCAGGACAAAAAACAAATACACAGAAACACTGGTGGAAGAAAAAGATGGGAGAGTGGTTATAAATTCTCAGTGGGTGAGGAAGGTTATTCTCATTCTTCCTGGATTTATCTTGATATCTTTGTTAAAGGACTCAACTTTCCTAAGATAAAGGGGGATTAAAAACTGGTTTACCTATAGGGGTAGCATTGATTGGGGAAAGGGGATTTCCTTGAAACTTATCTCTATATGAATATTTTTTAAAAAACAGGATAAACGAAAATAAAATTAAATTAAAAAAATTAAAAAATAGAAAAGCAAAAGAAAAACACAGGTATATGTATCAAAAAGTTCAGGTTAAAAGGTTATTATGGAATTTGATGTACTGGACATCTCACTGTGATGGTAAATAGGTTAAAAAGTTATATATAGACTAAAAAATGGACCAGCGCCAAACTGTGGAAAGAACCAAGATGCCCTTCAACGGATGAATGGATAAGGAAGATGTGGTCCATATACACAATGGAGTATTATGCCTCCATCAGAAAGGACGAATACCCAACTTTTGTAGCAACATGGACGGGACTGGAAGAAATTATGCTGAGCGAAATAAGTCAAGCAGAGAGAGTCAAGTATCATATGGTCTCACTTATTTGTGGAGCATAACAAATAACATGGAGGACATGGGGAGATGGAGAGGAGAGGGAGTTGAGGGAAACTGGAAGGGGAGATGAACCATGAGAGACTATGGACTCTGAAAAACAACCAGAGGGTTATGAAGGGGCGGCAGGGGGGTGGGGGGGGTGGGAGGTTGAGGAACCAGGTGGCGGGTAATAGGGAGGGCACGTACTGCATGGAGCACTGGGTGTGATGCCAAAACAATAAACTGTTATGCTGTAAATAAACAAATAAAAAAAATGGACCAGAATTGTGGGAACGAATTAAAAACAAAAGTTGTATCTATGAAGTAGTGGTAGTTGTCCTTTTTTTTTTTTAGGTTGGTTTTCTGGGGGAGAGGCCTGCTGCCTGGGTTTTCAGGCAATGTCCCTAGAGTTAAGTCCTCCTACCCCCATCAAGGGGGAGGGCTCTGAGGAAACCGTTTTTTCAATCTTTTGTTCTCTGGAGGTTTTTTTTTCTTCATTTGTTTTCTCTCCCCTTGGTAGCTTTTAATGGTTTTTGGAGGTTTAGAGGAAAGTAAACTGCATCCAGATCTCCCTTTCAGAGAGAAGCCCCAGTCTGTTCCCCTCTGGGTGCCCCAGAGCACATAAATTCCCCCTTGGCCACTGGCAGAGCACGTTCCCAGTCAGTCTCTGGGGTCACAGGAATTCCCGCTTGTACCCAAAACCACACTAGCCGCGGCTGTCTGGGCAGTTCCAGACCGCCAGAGAGGTCCAATCAGGGATAGCATGCTGAGATTATCCCACTGGCTCAGCCTGGGAGTGCTCAGACTCTCTGGGGTCCAAGAGAGTGCCACCTGGTGCCTGCACGCACCTCTCTCAAGGGGGCCATGTGGTGTGTGACAGACTCTGGCCGCACGGGGGTGCACGTAGAGAGTGCAAAAGGCTGTGGTTCTGTCGGCTGGCGAGGATTGCTCACCCTCATGGGAGCTGCCTCCCAGATGCTCTCAGGCCTGCTGGTGGCTCAGGGACCGAGACCTGGCTGCCTTCCCGCACTATCTGGATCAGTGACAGTGGTGGCTGTCTGCGGTCTGGGGACTTAAGCCCTTGTCCCTAACTGCCCGAATTCCCACAATTTCCACCTAGATCCTTTGCACTTTTTGAGTGCTTTCAACCAGACACCAAGTTAATGTTGGTCCTCAGTTGCAGGGCACTCTCGTATTGGGGTATTTCCAATGGGTCCCTTCTGGTGGCTCCCTCTGTCTTTTGTTTATCTCCCAATATCAGTCTGATGTTCCCACTCCACTTTACCTGCCCACTGGCTTCTCCTGACCCCATAGAGATCCAGAAATGCATAATTCTAATCTCAGCCTAATTTCATGGATGATCATTCAGAGTTCTATGGTAGGTAATCAGCTACCTTTAGGTTACAAGTTGAAACAGCGCCTCCATCTACATACCCTTAATCTTGTTGAATCCCGGGAACGATGGTTTTCGTAATTGAGGGTCCCACTGGCTGGTTCAGCTTCCAGGCCCCTGTGTGAACTGACTCTGTCTCCCTGAAACACGCTTTCACACCAGAGGTGCTGCGGCCCTAACAGGGTCCAAGGGTGGGGGGACAAAGCCCTCAAGTGTGTGTACGTTCACCACAGTCTGACAGAATGCTTTTTGGCATTAGGGGAAAACCGGAGCTGATTGGGACACCTCCGTGAAGCTGGGTCATGGAGCTAAGGCATTCGAGACTTCCTCTGTAATTCTGGGTGTCTTGCTGGGTCACTTGCTTTGTGCTTCCGCCCCTCCCCACCGTGGCCGGCAAGCCAACAAACCCCCCATTTTGGACAGGCCTCCCTGCTCAGGGTGCCTCCAAGGACGTGTGCCTGAAGGAGGGCGTTTCCGTCCTGTCCTCTACTTGAGACAGGTATGCAGCAAAGTGCTTTCCTAACGCTTACTCTGGGGGGTCTGACCGTCGGAGAGGGTCAGGCTGAGAGAAGCGGGTCTGCAGTCAGAAGTACTTCTGCACACTCAGACCTGGAGTGTGTGTTCTGCTGTGGGACCTGTGGTCACGGTAGCAGCAGTAGATGGTTTCAAAGCCCTTGTGAGGGGCTTCTGTGAGGTCGAGTGAATGGGCACCTTCTCGGATGACCTCTGATCCGAGGGCCTTGAACCATCCTCAGGCATCCGCATCGACACACGGGTGCCACACTTTCTTCACGAGAGAGACCTGCACGCAAAAGGCAGCTCAACTTCGGGCTTGTAACTTGGAGGTAAGGCTGTGGGGCTCACTTGAGGTTTCCAGGTGAAGCTTCAAGAAGGTTTCCTTCTCTGTGCAGTGACATGTGCGGGGATGGTGTTGGCATTCCACCCTGACTTGTTTCTCCCAGGCAAGATTGAGGGGCTGGACTTCGGGTTTTCCCACCCGCTCGGAGGCAGCAAAGCACTTCCCCGTTTACTCTGCGAGGTGCTGCCCCAGGAGAGGCCGTGCCCACAGCCTGGGCGCTCCAGCTTCTAGCAGTGCGCCGCCTCCTTTCCCATCCATGCTTCTCACTCCGTGCACGTCATTCACGCTAGGATGTTTTTCCCAGAGCGCAGTGTTGCTTTGAATTCAGGGCCGCGCAGTCTTGTTTGGCTCTCAGGTGCCTGCGTGAAACAACTGGATCTCCCTGAAGTCCGCTGTCACACCAGAGGTGCTGGCGGCACGCACAGGTCCCTGGGGTGAAGGGCCAAGCCATTAGGGTGGGCGCACATTCGTCCGCGTTGGAGAGAAGGCTTTGGGCTTTAGGGGCAGGTGGAGCTGACAGGAGACCACTGTTTAGCTCGTTCAAGGAGCTGAGGTGTTGGCGCCTTGCTGTGTTTCTAGGTGTCACCACCGTGTCTCTCTTCGCAGGACAGAGTGGGGCTTGCTGGGTGAGTACGTCGTCCTCAAACCACCCCGTGGCACCAACTCTGCGCTTTCACCGCCCATTTCGGGAACCCACCCTGCTCCGGGCTCCCCCCAGAGAGGTTTGCCTGAAGGCCGGAGTCGCCTTTGTGCCCTCTCCAGGAGCTGGGTGTACAGCACAGTGCTTTCCAATGCTTGCTCCCATGAGGCCGAAGGACGGCGGGCTTCAGGCTCTGGGGAGCGGGGCTGCTGTCAGAAGTCCTCCCGCGCCCTCAGAACTAGAGTGTGTGCTCTGCTGTGCGTCCTGTGTCATGTGAGGCCGGGGAAAGTGGCAGCCTTCTCGGATGGCCCACCACCCGAGGCCCGGCAGGCAGCCTGCCTTAGGCTTCCATCCCAACAAACCGGCGCGCCTCTCCCTCTCTTTGCCAAAGAGATCTATCTGCACGCGAAAGGCAGCTCTGCTTCAGGCTTGTTTCTTGGAAGTAAGGCTGTGGGGCTCACTTGAGGTTTCCAGGTGAAGCTTCGGGAAGGCTTCCTTCTCCTTGCAGCGACGTGTGCGGGGACGGTGTTGGCATTCCACCCTATTCCAAGGACTAGACCTCGGTCGTTCCCAACAGCTCCGAGGCAGCAAAGCGCTTCCCCGTTTACTCTGCGAGGCGCTGCCCGAGGAGAGGCCATCCCCATTGCACTGGCACTCCCGCCTCAGGCAGCGCGCCGGTCCTCTCCCATCCAGGCTTCTCTCTCCATGCACGTCCTTCACGTAAAGGCGTTTTTCCCGGAGCGGGGTGTTGCTTTGAATCCAGGGTCACGCTGTCTCGATCGGATTCCAGGCGCCTGCCAGAAACCACCGGGTCTCCCCGAAGTCCGCTGTCGCACCAGAGACTCTGGCGGCACCCACAGGGTGGGTGCACCTTTGGGTTTACAGGCAGGCGGAGCTGACAGAGCCCCATCCGTTCAGCTCGTTCAAGGAGCAGAGGCATTGGTGTCTCTCTTCGGGGGAAGGAGTGGGGCTTCCTGGGCGAGTATGTCATCCTCAAGCCACACTGTGGCACAGTGTCTGCACTTCCACCTCCCGTTTCAGGGAGGCCTCCCTGCTCTGGGCACACCCAGAGAGGTTTGCCTGAAGGCGGGCAGCGCCGTCCTGCCCTCTCTGTGAGCTGGGTGTGCAGCAAGGTGCTTTCCAACGCTTGCTCCCATGGGGCATGGCAGGCGTCAGGCTCTGGGGTGCTGGGCTACTGTCAGAAGCCCTCTGTCCCTCTCAGAACGAGAGTGTGTTTTCTGCTGGGGGTCCTGCCTTATGGACGTGGCAGGAGATGCTTTCCATGCCCTTGTGTGGGGCTTCCGTGAGGCCGAGGGAAGCGGCAGCCATCGTGGATGCCCAGTGACCCAAGGCCTGGCAGGCAGCCTGCCTTAGGCTTCCGCCCCAACCCGCTGGCATGCCTCTCACTCTCTTCGCCAAAGAGGCCTGCACGCCAAAGGCAGCTCGGCTTAAGGCTTTTTTTCTTGAAGGAAAAGCTGTGGGGCTCACTTGAGCTCTTAAGGCTAACACTCATATGTGGCAGTGTTCCAGTTGAGAAAAGAAGTTAGAACAAGGACGGACTCTAGGTTGGTTGGATAATCTGAGTTAAGTGCAGGCCAAGGCCCTTACACTTCCAAAACATATAATAGCGATCTTAAGGCGAACACTCATAAATGGCAGTTTTCCCACTTTAGGAAAGAAATGAGAATAAGGAGAGACGCAAGGCAGGTTGGATACTATGAGATAAGTGCATGCCAAGGCCCTTATGCTTCCAAAACATATAATCACTCTTAAGGATAACACTCCTATATGGCAGAGTGTTCCCAGTTGAGAAACGAACTTAGAACAAAGACGGACTCTAGGCAGGTTGGATACTCTGAGTTAAGTGCACGCGATCTTAAGGAGGACACTCGTAAATGGCAATGATTTCCCAGTTGAGGAAATAAGGTACAACAAGGATGGACTCGAGGCAGGGTGTAAACTATGAGTTAAGTGCACGCCAAGGCCCTTAAGCTTCCAGAACATAATATCCTGCTTAATACGAAAACCCCTTAAATGGCAGTGATTTTCCAATTGAGAAAAGAAGTTACAACAAGGACAGACACAAGGCAGGTTACATACTCTGAGTTAAGTGCACGCCAAGGCCCTTATGCTTCCAAAACATATAATTACTCTTAAGGCTAATGCTCATATGTGGCAGAGTGTTCCCAGTTGAGTAAAGAAGGTAGAACAAGGACGGACTCTATGCTGGTTGGATACTCTGAGTTAAGTGCATGACAAGGGCCTTATGCTTCCAAAATGTATAAATGTTCTTAAGGTGAACAGTCATGAATGGTAGTGTTTTCCCAGTTGAGGAAAGAAGTTAGAATAAGGACGGACGCAAGACAGGTTGGATAGTCTGAGTTAGGTGCACGCCAAGGCCCTTATGATTCCAAAATGTATAATCCCACTTAATACGAAAATCCATTAAATGGCAGTGTTTTCCCAGTTGAGGAAAGAAGTTAAAACACGGACAGACGCTAGGCAGGTTGGATACTCTGAGTTAAGTGCACGCCAAGGCCCTTATGCTTCCAAAACATATAATCGCTCTTAAGGCTAACACTCATATGTGGCAGAGTGTTCCCAGTTGAGAAAAAAAGTTAGAACTAAGACGGACTCTAGGCTGGGTGGATACCCTGAGCTAAGAGCATGCCAAGGGCTTATACTTCCAAAACCTATAATCCTATTTAATACGAAAACCCATTAAATGGCAGTGTCTTCCCAGTTGAGGAAGGAGTTAGAATAAAGACAGATGCTAGACATGTTGGATACACTGAGTTAAGTGCATGCCAAGGCCCTTATGCTTCCAAAATATATAATCGCTCTTAAGGCTAACGCTCATATGTGGCAGAGTGTTCCCAGTTGAGAAAAGATGTTAGAACAAGGACGGACTCTAGGCCGGTTGGATACTCTGAGTTAAGTGCATGCCAAGGCCCTTATGCTTCCAAACGTATAATCGCTCTTAAGGCTAACACTCATATATGGCAAAGTGTTCCTAGTTGAGAAATGAAGTTAGAACAGAGACGTACTCTAGGCAGGTTGGACACTCTGAGTTAAGTGCACACCAAGGCCAATATGCTTCCAAAACATATAAATGCTCTTAATTCGAACATTCATAAATGGCAGTATTTTCCCAGTTGAGGAAATAAGTTAGAACAAGGATGTACTCTAGGCTAGTTGGATACTCTGAGTTAGTGCACACCAAGGCCCTTATGTTTCCAAAATGTATAATCCCGCTTAATACGAAAACCCATTAAAAGGCAGTGTTTTCCCAGTTGAGGAAAGAAGTTAGAAAAAGGACAGACAATATGCAGGTTGAATACTCTGAGTTAAGTGCAAGCCAAGGACCTAATGCCTCCAAAACATATAATCACTCTAAAGGACTCATATGTGGCAGAATGTTCCCAGTTGAGGAAAGAAGTTAGAACAAAGACGAACTCTAGGCTGGTTGGATACTCACAGTTAAGTGCATAAAGGCCCTTATGCTTCCAAATCTTATAAATGCTCTTAAGGTGAACACTGATAAATGGCAGTGTTTTCCCACTTTAGGAAAGAAGTTAGAACAGGACGGATGCTAGGCAGGTTGGATACTCTGAGTTAAGTGCACTCCAAGGCCCTTATGATTCCAAAACATATAATCGCTCTTAAGGATAACACTCATATGTGGTAGGGTGTTCTCAGTTGAGAAAAGAAGTTAGAACAGTGATGGTCTATAGACTGTTTGGATAATCTGAGTTAAGTGCACGCCAAGGCTCGTAAGCTTCCAAAACATATAATCGCTCTTAAGGCTAACACTCATATGTGGCAGTGTGTTCCCACTTGTGAAAAGAACTTAGAACAAGGACGGACTCTAGGCAGGTTGTATACTCTGAGTTAAGTGCACGCCAAGGCTCTTAGGCTTACAAAATGTATAAACACTCTTAAGGCTAACACTCATAAATGGCAGTGTTTTCCCAGTTTAGGAAAGAAGTTAGAACCAGACAGACACTAGGCAGGTTGGATACTCTGAGTTAGGTGCATGCAAGGGACTTATGCTTCAAAAACATATAATCCCACTTAATACGAAAACCCATTAAATGGCAGTGTTTTCCCAGTTGAGGAAAGAAGTTAGAACATGGACAAACGCTAGGCAGGTTGGATACTCTGAGTTAAGTGCACACCAAGGCCCTTATGCATCCAAAGCATATAATTGCTCTTAAGGCTAACACTCATATTTGGAAGAGTGTTCCCAGTTGAAAAAATAAGTTAGAACAAGTACGGACTCTAGGCTGGTTGGCTACTTTGAGCTAAGTGCACGCCAAGGCCCTAATGCTTCCAAAACGTATAAACACTCTTAAGGTGAACACTCAAAACTGGCAATGTTTTCCCAGTTGAGGAAAGAAGGTAGAACAAGGACAGACTTTAAGAAGGTTGGATACTCTGAGTTAAGTTCACACCAAAGCCTTTATACTTCCAAAACGTAAAATCCCGCTTAATACGAAAACCCATTGAATGGCAGTGCTTTCCCAGTTGAGGAAGTAAGTTAGAATAAGAGAGGACTCTAGGCAGGTTGGATACTCAGAGTTTAGTGCAGACCAAGGCCCTTAGGTTTCCAAAACGTATAAATGATCTTAAGGCAAACACTCATAAATGACAATGTTTTCCCAGTTGTGGAAAGAAGGTACAACAAGGACGGACTTGACTTAGGTTGGATACTCTGAGTTAAGTGCATGCCAAGGCCCTAATACTTCCAAAACGTATAAATGCTTTTAAGGCAAACACTCATAAATGGCAATGTTTTCCCAGTTGAGGAAAGAAGTTAGACAAGGACAGAATCTAAGCAGGTTGGATACTCAGTTAAGTGCATGCCAAGGCCCTTATGCTTCCAAAACGTAAAATCCTGCTTAATATGAAAACCCATTAAACGGCAGTGTTTTCCCAGTTGAGGAAAGAAGTTACAACAAGAGAGGACTCTAGGCAGGTTGGATACTCTGAGTTAGGAGCACGCTAAGGCGCTTATTCTTCCAAAACATATAATCCTGCTTAATTTGAAAACCCATTAAAAGGCAATGTTTTCCCAGTTGAGGAAAGAAGTTAGAACAAGGACGGTTTCTAGGCAGGCTGGATAGTCTGAGTTAAGTGCACGCCAAGGCCCATATGCTTCCAAAAAGTATAAACGCCCTTAAGGCCAACACTCATAAATGGCAGTGTTTTCCCAGTTGAGGAAAGAAGTAAGACAAGGACAGACTCTAAGCAGGTTGGATACTCTGAGTTAAGTGCACGCCAAGGCGCTTATGCTTCCAAAACATAAAATCCCGCTTAATACGAAAACCAATTAAATGGCAGTGTTTTCCCAGTTGAGGAAAGAATTTAGAACAAGGACGGTCTCTAGGCAGGTTGGATAATCTGGGATAAGTCCACTCCAAGGCCCTAATGATTCCAAAACGTGTAAACGGTCTTAAGGTGAATACTCATAAATGGCATTGTATTCCCAGTTGAGGAAAGAAGTTAGAACAAGAACGGACTCTAAGCAGGTTGGATACTCTGAGTTAAGTGCACGCCAAGGCCCTTATGCTTCCAAAACGTAAAATCCAGGGTCGGGACTGGTTAGTACTTGGATGGGAGACCAAAACGTAAAATCCCGGTTAATACAAAAACCCATTAAATGGCAGTGTTTTACCAGTTGAGGAAAGAAGTTAGAACAAGAGAGGACTCTAGGCAGGTTGGATACTCTGAGTTAAGAGAACGCCAAGGCTCTTATGCTTCCAAAACCTATAATCCAGCTTAATAAAAAAACCCATTCAATGGCTGTGTTTTCACAGTTGAAGAAAGAAGTTAGAACAAGGACGGACTCTAGGCAGGTTTGAAACTCTGAGTTAAGGTGCACGCAAGGCACTTATGTTTCCAAAATGTATAGTCCTGCTTAATACGAAAACCCATTAAATGGCAAGGTTTTCCCAGGTGAGTAAGGAAGTTAGAAGAAGGTCAGACGCTAGGCAGATTGGATACTCTGAGTTAAGTGTAAGCCAATGCCCTTATACTTCCAAAACTTATAATTGCTCTTAAGGGGAACACTCATAAATGGCAGTGCTTTCGAACCTTAGGAAAGAAGTTAGAACAAGGATGGACTCTAGGCTGGGTGGATACCCTGAGCTAGGAGGACGCCAAGGGCTTATACTTCCAAAACCTATAATCCCATTTAATACAAAAACCCATTAAATGGCTGTGTCTTCCCAGTTGAGGAAGGAGTTAGAATAAAGGCAGACGCTAGACATGTTGGATACACTGAGTTAAGTGCAAGCCAAGGCCCTTATGCGTCCAAAACATATAATCGCTCTTAAGGCTAACGCTCATATGTGGCAGAGTGTTCCCAGTTGAGAAAAGATGTTAGAACAAGGACGGACTCTAGGCCGGTTGGATACTCTGAGTTAAGTGCACGCCAAGGATCTTATGCTTCCAAAATGTATAATCGCTCTTAAGGCTAACACTCATATATGGCAAAGTGTTCCCTGTTGAGAAATGAAGTTAGAACAGGGCCGTACTCTAGGCAGGTTGGACACTCTGAGTTAAGTGCACGCCAAGGCCCTTATGCTTCCAAAACCTATAATCCCGCTGAATATGAAAATCCATTAAATGGCAGTGTCTTCCCAGGTGAGGAAAGAAGTTAGAACAAGGACACAAGATAGGCAGGTTGGATACTCTGAGTTAAGTGCAAGCCAAGGCGCTTATGCTTCCAAAACATATAATCGCTCTTAAGGCTAACACTCATTTGTGGCAGAGTGTTCCCAGTGGAGAAAAGAACTTAGAACAAAGACGGACTCCTGGCTGGTTGGATACACTGAGTTAAGTGCATGCCATGGCCCTTATGCTTCCAAGACTTATAATCCTGCTTAATAGGAGAACCCATTAAATGGCAGTGTTTTCCCACTGAGGAAAGAAGTTAGAACAAGGACAGTCACTAGGCAGGTTGGATACTCTAAGTTAAGTGCACGCCAATGCCCTTATGCTTCCAAAATATATAATCGCTCTTAAGGCTAACACTCATATGTGGCAGAGTGTTCCCAGTTGAGAAAAGAACTTAGAACAAAGATGGATTCTAGGCGGGTTGGATAGTCCGAGTTAAGTGCATGTCCAGGCCCTTAGGTTTCCAAAATGTATAAACGATCTGAAGGCGAACACTCAAAAATGGCAATGTTTTCCCAGTTGAGGAAAGATGGTCCAACAAGGATGGAATCGAGTTAGGTTGGATACTCTGAGTTAAGTGCTAGCCAAGACCCTTATGCTTAAAAAACGTAAAGCCCCTCTTAATATGAAATCCCATTAAATGGCAGTGTTTTCCCAGTTGAAAAAGAAGTTACAACAATGAGAGATGCAAGGCAGGTTTTATACTCTGAGTTAAGTGAACGCCAAGGCCTTTATGCTTCCAAAACATATAATCGCTCTTAAGGCTAACACTCATATGTGACAGAGTGTTCCCAGTTGAGAAAAGAAATTAGAAAAAGGACGGATTCAAGGCTGGTTGCATACTCTGAGTTAAGTGCACGCCAAGGCCCTTATGCTTCCAAAATGTAAAATCCCGCTTAATAGGAAAACCCGTTAAATGGCAGGGTTTTCCCAGTTGAGGAAGGAAGTTAGAACAAGAAAGACGCTAGGCAAGTTGGATACTCTGAGTTAAGGGCAGGCCAAGGCCCTTTAGCTTCCAAAACAAATAATCGCTCTAAGACTAACACTCATATGTAGCAGAGTGTTCCCAGTTGAGAAAAGATGTTAGAACAAGGACAGACTCTATGCAGGTTGGATACTGTGAGTTAAGTGCTCGCCAATGCACTTATGCTTCCAAACCATATAATTACTCTTAAGGTTAACACTCATATGGGGCTGAGTGTTCACAGTTGAGATAAGAAGTTAGAATAAGGATGAATTCAACGCTGGTTGGATACTCTGAGTTAGTGCATGCCAAGGCCCTTATGCTTTCAAAACTTATAAACGCTGTTAAGGCGAACACTCATAAATGCTAGTGTTTTCCCAGTTAAGGAAAGAAGTAAGAGGAAGGACGACCCTAGGCATGTTGGATACTCTCATATAAGTGCACGCCAGTTCCCTAATGTTTCCAAAACATATAATCACTCTAAAGGCTAACACATATATGTTGCAGAGTGTTCCCAGTTGAGAAAAGAACTTAGAACAAGGACGGACTCTAGGCAGATTGGATACTCTGAGTTAAGTGCATGCCAAGGCCCCTATGCTTCCAAAATGTAAAATCCCACTTAATAAGAAAATCCTTTAAATGGCAGTGTTTTCCAGTTGAGGAAAGATTTGAACAAGACAGATGCTAGGCAGGTTGGATACTCTGATTTAAGTGCAGGCCATGGCCCTTATGCTTCTAAAACATATAATCGCTTTTAAGGCTAACACTTATATGTGGCAGTGTTCCCAGTTGAAAAAAAAACTTAGAATAAAGACAGACTATAGGCAGGTTGGATACTCTGAGTTAAGTGCACGCCAAGGCCCTTAGGTTTCCAAAACGTATAAATGATCTTAAGGCAAACACTCATAAATGGCAATGTTTTCCCAGTTGAGGAAAGAAGGTACAACAAGAACAGACTCTAGGCAGGTTGGATACTCTGAGTTAAGTACACGCCAAGGCCCTTATGTTTCCAAAATGTATAAGCACTCTTCAATCGGACGCTCATAAATAGCAGGGTTTTCCCATTGAGGAAAGAAGTTAGAACAAGGACAGACTCTAGGCAGGTGTGAAACTCTGAGTTAAGTGCACGCCAATGCACTTATGCTTCCAAAATGTATAATCCTGCTGAATACGAAAAACCCATTAAATGGCAGTGTCTTCCCAGGTGAGGAAAGAAGTTAGAACAAGGACACAACCTAGCAGGTTGGATACTCTGAGTTAAGTGCAAGCCAAGGCGCTTATGCTTCCAAAACATATAATCGGTCTGAATGCTAACACTCATATGTGGCAGAATGTTTCCAGTGGAGTAAAGAGCTTAGAACAAAGACGGACTCCTGGCAGGTTGGATACTCTGAATTAAGTGCACGCCATGGCCCTTATGCTTCCAAAACTTATAATCCCGCTTAATAGAAAAACCCATTAAATGGCAGTGTTTTCCCACTTGAGGAAAGATGTTAGAACACGGACAGATGCTAGGCAGGTTGGATACTCTGAGTGAAGTGCACACCAAGGCCCTTATGCTTGCAAGATGTATAATCGCTCTAAAGGCTAACACTCATATGTGGCTGAGTGTTCCCTCCTGAGAAAAGAAGTTAGAGCAAGGATGGATTCTCGGCTGGTTTGATACTCTGAGTTAAGTGCACGCCATGGCCCTTATGCTTCCAAAACCTATAAACGCTCTTACGTGAACACTCATAATTGGCAATATTTTCACAGTGGAGAAAGAAGACACAACAAGGACAGCCATTAGGCAGGTTGGATACTCCAGTTAAGTGCACACCAAGGCCCTTATACTTTCAAAACATATAATCGCTCTTAAGGCTAACACTCATATGTGCCAGAGTGTTCCCAGTCGATGTTAGGGCAGAACTGAAAGCCACGAGGGATGATGTTCAAAATGCTCTCAATGAGTTCCAATCTAATCTAAATTCTCTAAAAGCTAGGGTAACTGAGACAGAAGATAGAATTAGTGATCTGGAGGACAAACAGATAGAGAGAAAGGATCAGGAGGAAGCCTGGAACAAACAGCTCAGAAGCCACGAAAGCAGAATCAGGGAAACAAATGATGCCATGAAACGTTCCAATGTCAGAATTATTGGAATCCCTGAAGGGGAAGAAAAAGAAAGAAGTCTAGAAGATATAGTGGAAGAAGATGTCTATGAAAAATTTCCCAATCTCACGAATGGAAACAATGTTCATGTACTAGAGGCAGAGAGATTTTCTCCCAAGATTTTAGATTCTCAAAAGTCCCCATGACACCTTATAGTTAAAATGAGGAATTATGTTTCAAGACAGACCCTCTTAAAAGCAGCTAGGAGAAAGAAGCTCCTTACATACAGAGGAAAGCCCATTAGAATAACGTCAGACCTTTCCACAGAGACCTGGCAAGCCAGGAAGGGCTGGAAAAATATATTCAGAGTACTAAATGAGAAGAACATGCAGCCAAGAATACTCTATCCAGCAAATACTCTATCTCTTCAAAATGGAGAGATAAAGAGTTTCCAAGACCGGCAAGGCTTAAAAGACTATGCAACCACCAAGCCGACACTGCAAGAAATATTAAGGGGGGTCCTATAAATGAGAAAAAATCCTAAGAATATCATTGAACAGAAATATAGAAACAATCTACAGACAGAAAGACTTCAAAGGCAACACGATGTCAATAAAAACCTATCTCTCAATAATCACTCTCAATGTGAATGGCCTGAGAACACGTGGAGTCCAGCTCCCGAGAGGTGCTAAAGGCCTGGCCAGACGGCATTTCCGAAACGTGCGTGTCCTACACCCTCCCCCGGGAGAGGTGCACACAGGAACTAGCCTGGAGCTCTGGCATCCCGAAAAACCAGGCATTCTTCCTTGCCAATTTGGATACCTTTGATTTCTCTTTGTTGTTTGATTGCCGTTGCTAGGACTTCTAATACTATGTTGAACAAGAGTGGTGAGAGTGGGCATCCTTGTCGTGTTCCTGATCTCAACAGGAAGGCTGCAAGCTTTTTCCCATTGAGGATGATATTTGCTGTGGGTCTTTCATAGACAGATTTTATGAAGTTCAGGAATGGTCCCTCTATCCCTATACTTTGAAGCAGTAATGCAATTGCTGGGTCATAGGGTAGTTCTATTTTCAGCATTTTGAGGACCCTCCATGCTGTTTTCCAGAGTGGTTGCACCAGCTTGCATTCCCACCAACAGTGGAGGAGGGTTCCCCTTTCTCTGCAGAGGATGATATTTTCTGTGGGTTTTTCATAGATAAATTTTATGAAGTTCAGGAATGTTCCCTCTATACCCATACTTTGAAGCATTTTCATCAGGAACGGATGCTGGATTTTGTCAAATGCTTTTTCTTCATCAATTGAGAGGACCATGTGGTTCTTCTCTCTTCTCTTATTGATTTGTTCGATCACATTGATTGATTTGCGAATGTTGAACCAACCTTGCAACCCAGGGATGAATCCCACCTGGTCATGGTGGATCATCTTTTGAATGTGCTGCTGGATCCCATTTGCTAGGATCTTGTTGAGAATCTTTGCATCCATATTCATCAGTGATATTGGTCTGAAATTCCCCTTTTTGGTAGGGTCTTTGCCTGGTTTGGGGATCAGGGTAATGCTGGCTTCATAAAAAGAGTCTGGAAGTTTTCCTTCTGCTTCAATTTTTTTGAACAGCTTCAGGAGAATTGGTGTTATTTCTTCTTTGAAAGTTTGGTAGACTTCCCCAGGGAATCCGTCAGGTCCTGGGCTCTTGTTTTTTGGGAGGTTTTTGATCACTGCTTCAATCTCATTACTAGATATTGGTTTATTCAGGTTGTCAATTTCTTCCTGGTTCAAATTTGGGAGTTTATAGTTTCCAGGAATGCATCCATTTCATCTAGGTTGCTTAGCTTATTGGCATATAACTGTTGGCAATAATTTCTGATGATTGTTTCTATTTCCTTGGTGTTAGTTGTGATCTCTCCCTTTTCATTCATAATTTTATTAATTTGGGCTTTCTCTCTTTTCTTTTGGATTAGTGTGGCCAATGGTTTATCGATCTTATTGATTCTTTAAAAAAACCAGCTTCTAGTTTCATTGATACGTTCTACTGTATCTCTGGTGTCTACCTCATTGATCTCTGCCCTAATCTTGATTATTTCCCTTCTTGCGTGTGGAGTTGGTTTGATTTGTTGTTGATTCTCCAGTTCTTTAAGGTGTAGAGACAGCTGGTGTATTCTGGATTTTTCAATTTTTTTTTTTGAGGGAGGCTAGGATGGCTATGTATTTCCCCCTTAGAACCGCCTTTGCTGTATCCCATAGGTTTTGGACCGAGGCGACTTCATTCTCATTGGTTTCCATGTTTAAGTTCACCTTTGATCTCCTGGTTGATCCAAGCATTCTTAAGCAAGGTGGTCTTTAGCTTCCAGGTGTTAGAGTTCCTTCTGAACTTTTCCTTGTGATTGAGTTCCAGTTTCATAGCATTGTGATCTGAGAATATGCAGGGAATAATGTCAGTCTTTGGTATCCGTTGAGTCCTGCTTTGTGACCCATTATGTGGTCTATTCTGGAGAAGGTTCCATGTGCACTTGAGAAGAATGAGTATTCTGTTGTTTTAGGGTGGAATGTTCTGTATATGTCGATGAGGTCCATCTGGTCCAATGTTTCATTCAATGCTCTTATTTCTTTATTAGTTTTCTGCTTCGACGATCTGTCTATTACTGAGAGAGGCGTATTATGATCTCCTACTATCATTGTATTCATATCAATGTGACTCTTTATCTTAATTAATAGTTTTATTGTGTAATTGGTTGCTCCCATATTGGGGGCATAGATATTTACAGTTGTTAGATCATCTTGGTGGATAGTCTCTTTAAGAATTATGTAGTGTCCTTCTGTATCTCTGACTACAGTCTTTAGTTTAAAATCTAATTTATCTGAGAGGAGAATCACTACCCCGGCCTTCTTCTGAGGCCCATTGGCATGAAAGATTCTACTCCATCCTTTCACTTTCAGTCTGTGTGTATCCTTAGGTTCAAACTGTGTCTCTTGTAGACAACATATGGATGGGTCCTGTCTTTTTATCCAATCTGCAACCCTGTGTCCTTTTATTGGTGCATTTAGGCCGTTCACATTGAGAGTGATTATTGAGAGATAGGTTTTTATTGACATCGTGTTACCTTTGAAGTCTTTCTGTCTGTGGATTGTTTCTATATTTCTGTTCAATGATATTCTTAGGATTTTTTCTCATTTATAGGACCCCCCTTAATATTTCTTGCAGTGTTGGCTTGGTGGTTGCATGGTCTTTTTTTCCCCCCCATTTTATTTATTTTTTTCAGCATAACAGTATTCATTGTTTTTGCACAACACCCAGGTTGCATGGTCTTTTAAGCCTTGCCGGTCTTGGAAACTCTTTATCTCTCCATCCATTTTGAATTTCAGTCTTGCAAGATAAAGTATTCTTGGCTGCATGTTCTTCTCATTTAGTACTCTGAATATATTTTGCCAGCCCTTCCTGGCTTTCCAGGTCTCTGTGGATAGGTCTGACATTATTCTCATGGGTTTTCCTCTGTATGTAAGGAGCCTCTTTGTCCTAGCTGCTTTTAAGAGGGTCTGTCTAGAACATAATTCTTCATTCTAACTATTAGGTGTCTTGAGGACTTTCGAGGATCTAAGATCTTGGGAGGAAACCGCTCTGCCTCTAGTACATGAACGTTGTTTCCATTCGTGAGATTAGGAAAATTTTCATAGACATCTTCTTCCACTGTATCTTCTAGACTTCTTTCTTTTCCCTCCCCTTCAGGGATTCCAATAATTCTGACGTTGGAACGTTTCATGGCATCATTTATTTCCCTGATTCTGTTTTCGTGGCTTCTGAGCTGTTTGTTCCAGGCTTCCTCCTGATCCTTTCTCTCTGTCTGTTTGTCCTCCAGATCACTAATTCGATCTTCTGTCTCAGTTACCCTAGCTTTTAGAGAATTTAGATTAGATTGGAACTCATTGAGAGCATTTTAAACATCATCCCTTGTGGCTTTCAGTTCTGCCCTAACATTGTGAACATCATCCCTGGTGGCTTTCAGTTCTGCCCTAATCAATTCCATTTGGTCATCCATGGCTTTCTTCATCCTAGCTATTGCCTGGATAATTGTTAGTCTGAATTCCTTTTCTGACATATTGTCTATGTCGATAGCCATTAGCTCTGTTGCAGAAGGTCCATCCTCTGTATTTTTCTTCTGTTGGTCATTCCTCCTCAGAGTCAGTTTGGTAAGAGATGACTGAACAGATGCAGCTGGACTTATCGATTATGGTGCAGTCGAGGTGCACCCTGGAGTGCTTCTGTGCAATCAGGATTCCCCACCCAAATGAGAGAAAAAAGAAAAGAAAAAGAAATAGAGAATAAAAAGACAAAAAAAAAAGAAAAGAAAAGAAAAAAGAAAAAAGAGAGAGAGAGAGAGACAGGGAAAAAAGGGAAGATAAAAGAGAACGCTCAGCCCAAATGGGCCCCAAGTTAAGATTTTTGAAGTATACAAACAAAAACAAACAAAAAGACTGATAAATGTATATGACAAGAGAAAAAAATATATATATATAAAAGCAAAAAAAAAAAAAAGGAAGAACATCAGTTTGGGCGAGGAATGTTATTTTGATTCTTACTGGATGTATCTTGATGTTTTTGTTAAGGGACTCAAGTTTCCTAAGATAAAGGGGGATTAAAAATTGGTTTACCTATAGGGGTAGCATTGATTAGGGAAAGGGGATTATCTTGAAGTTTAACTCTATATGTATATTAGAAAATAAAAATTAAAAAAGAATAAAATAGACTAAATTAAGATTTAAAAAAATTTAAAAAATAGAAAAGCAAAAGAAAAACACAGGTGTATGTAACAAAAATTTCAGGTTAGAAGGTTATTAAGGAATTTGATGTACTGGATATCTCATTGTGATGGTAAATAGGTTAAAAAATATTATCTATATGTATAAAAAAATAAACAGAATATTGGTAAAGAGTTAAAAATAAAAGTTTTATTTATGAAATAGTGGTGGTTTTTCTCTTGTCATCTTTTTTTTTCCTTCCTTCCTGGTTGGTTTCCTGGGGGAGGGGCCTGCCACATGGGTTTTCAGACAATGATGTTCCCTGAGTTATGTCCTCCTGCACCCCTCAAGGGGGTGGGTTCTGAGGAAACCTTTTTTTTTTTTCAGGCTTTTGTTCTCTGGAGGTTTTTATGTTCTTTCATCTGTTTTCTCTTGTCTTGACAGCTCTTGATGGTTTTTGGAGTTTTAGAGGAGAGCAAACTGCACCCAGACCTCCCTCTCAGAGAGAAGCCTCAGAATGCTCTGTAGAGCTGCTGGCAGAGTAGGTTCTGAGTCACGGTCCCTGGGGTTGCAGGAGCTCCTCCTTGTACCCAATACCATGGCAGCGGCGGCTGTCTGGGCAGCTCCAGACTGCCAGAGAGGTTCCAAGCAGCAATCACACACTGAGATTTTCCCGCTAGCCCAGGCTTGGAATGCCTGGTTTTTCAGGATGCCAGAGCTCCAGGCTAGTACCTGTGTGCACCTCTCCCAGGGGAGGGTGTGGGACACGCACGTTTCAGGAATGCCATCTGGCCAGTCCTTCAGCACCTCTCGGGAGCCGGACTCCACGTGTTCTCAGGCGCACTGTCACCTCAGGCACGCTGGCGGCTCAGGGACCAAGACCTGCTTTCTCCGCTGCACTCTCTCTGGCTCAGCACCAGGGGAGGCTGTCCTGGGTCCGGGGACTTAAGCCCCTGTCCCTAACCACCCCGATTCCCACAATATCCCCCCTGCAATCTTTTGCTCTTTTTTTTTTTTTTGAGTGCTTTCAACCAGACTCCAAGCTAATGCTTGTCCCCAGACACAGGGCACTGTTGTATTGGGATATTACTTTCCAACTGGTCGCCTCTGGTGGTTCCATTCCCCTTTTGTTTATCTTCCGATATCAGTCTAACGTTCCCACTCTGCTTTACCTGCCACTGGCGTCTTCTGCTCCTGTAGAGATCCGGACGTGTATAATTCTGGTCTCAGGCTGATTTCATAGGGATCGGAGTTCTTTGGTAGGTAATCAGCTCACTTTAGGGTACAGGTTGAAATGGTGCCTCCTCCTACTTCCCCACCATCTTGACCCCCCCACCCCTTTTGCAGCTATAATTACCATGAACTTAGTGGCTTGAAACCAAACAGGGGTGCCTGGCTGGCTTAGTCAATAGAGCATATGACTCTTGATCTTGGGGTGGTGAGTTCAAGCCTCAGGTTGCGTGTAAAGATTACTGGAAGAAGGGAGGGAGGAAAGGAGGGAAGGAAGGAAAGAAGGAAGGAAGGAAGGAATGAAACCACAAATTTATTTTCTTATAATTATGGATGTCCGAAGTCTAAAATGGGTTAGCAGGGCTGTATTCCTTCTGAAGGCTCCAGGGAAGAATCCATTTCCTTGCCTTTTCCAGCTTCTAGAGGCCACTTGTATTCCTAGACTTGCCCTCTTTTTTTCAGTTTCAAAACCAGCAACAGAGCATGAATACCTTTGTCTTTGTTCCTCTCCCCAAGCCCTTTCTCTCTCTCTCCCTCTCAATCTGACTTCTGTTTTCATCACATCTTCTACCCTTACTCTGCCTACTCTTTCTTAGAACGAGCCTTGTGGAGGATCCAGGATAATCTTCCTCTATTAAAATCATTAATCACATTTGCAATGTCTCTTTTGCAAGATAAGGTAACACAGTCACAGATTCTGCGGATTAGGATGTGAACATCTTTGGGGACCATTATTTTGTCTATCACAGTGGAATATGTCCTACTCAGGTCTACGGGTAGAATACTGTCACATTTAGTAACATTTAGTTATGACAGAGAGCTACATGTGACCTAAAACTAGTTATGTCCTGGATGAATCCTTGCTTATTTCAAGCAATATTTCATGAGAGTAAAAATCTAGTACAATAAATATTAAATATATGCATTTGTGTTTTTTTGTTTGTTTGTTTATTTGTTTGTTTTTAATAATAACCCAGTAGATCAGGGCTCATGACTTATATTTCCCTTAAGATTTTATTTATTTATTTGACAGACAGAGATCACAAGTAGGGAGAGAGAGAGAAGGAAGCAGGCTCCCCGCTGAGCAGAGAGTCCCATGAGGGGCTGGATCCCAGGACCCTGAGATGATGACCTAAGCTGAAGGCAGAGGCTTGACCCACTGAGCCATCCATGCACCCCATTTGTTTTTTATTAAGTGGGATTTGTCAGTTTCTAGAAGTAATTTAAGATGGAAGTTTGTACCTTTTGACTTCCTTCACCCAATTCAAAAGGTGGAAATAAGTCAAAAGTTGCAAACTTTTACTTACAAGATAAATATGTTCTGGAAATATAACATATAACATAATGAGTATAGTTAACAAAACTGAAGAGTATATTTGGAATTTGCTAGAAGACTAGATTTTAAAAGATCTTATCACAAGAAAAAAATGTGACTATGTGAGGTGATGGACATTCACTAGAAACTTGCTGCAATGATCATTGCAAGGTTATAAGGCAATTACATTTCAATAAGATGGGGGGATGGAGGCAATTTAAAGATATGCTCTGATGACTTAGGGAAAGACAAGATAAACAGGTGTCTGAGTTGGAGCTCATGAGAAAGGGACTCCAGGTTTATATTAATTATCTTTAAGATGTTTTTCCAAATTTCCTGGGGCAAATCTTCACTCTCACTCCCAAGTAATTAGTGTCACATCTAGCATGAGTGAGCATAAAGGTATACTTTCCCAGAAAAAATGTAATAAACATTTTGATAGGAATCCTATTCTTTGCTAAATTTGTGCTATAAAGTAGATCAACAAATATTTAAGTCAAATCAACAAATATTTAATGAGAGTATCATGGTGGAATATTCAATCTCTTAAACTATAAATTCAGCTTTCTTAAAAATAACCTCTACTTTTGGGGCACCTGGGTGGCTCAGTGGGTTAAAGCCTCTGCCTTCAGCTCAGGTCATGATCCCAGGGTCCTGGGATGGAGCCCCACATCAGGCTCTCGGCTCATCTGGGAGCCTGCTTCCCTTCCTCTCTCTCTGCCTGCCTCTCTGCTTGCTTGTGATCTCTGTCAAATAAATAAATAAAATCTTTAAAAAAGCCCTCTACTTTTAAAATTTCCTTTCACTGAAAAACCAGTCCAGGCAAAATGGTAATTGACTTACAACCTTTTAACTGAATCCGCCAGAATGCTGTCCTTTTATGCCATCTCTTCAACTTAATCTTCTTCTGCTGTTCTATTTATATGCTAAAAGAGGGTATTGAGCCAATCAATGAAATTTTATGACACTGTTCCTGAACCGCCTAGATTGCCATCTGAATTCCCAAATGCACCTTTCA
Source organism: Meles meles (assembly GCF_922984935.1). NCBI lineage: Eukaryota > Metazoa > Chordata > Mammalia > Carnivora > Mustelidae > Meles > Meles meles. Next base: position 17,336,326 of record NC_060083.1, read on the forward strand.
CATGTGCTCAGGCCCCAAATCTCTCAGAGGATGTGTTAGTCAGCTGCTTCCATAACAAAACACAAGAAACTGAATGGTTTAAGCAACAGACATTTATTTCTCCCACTTCCGGAGGCTGAAAGTCCAAGATCCAGGTACCAGCAGGGTTGAGTTCTGTGGAGGGCTTTCTTCCCAGCTTGCAGATGACTGGCTTCTCATCGTGTGCTCACAGGGCAGAAAGAGAGAAATGGCAAGCTCTCTGACTTCTCTTCTAACCAGACACTAATCCCATTATGAAGGCCTGCCCTCTCCTGACACAGTGTGGATCTACTTAATCTCCCAAAGGCCACACCTCCAAAAGAAAAGGGAGAGGGTGAGGAGGTTGCACAATTCAGTCCCTAGGAGGGGAGATGCAAGATCCAGACAAAGAAGAGCCTCCAACTGATGGTACATGTTCTGGGAGACCTGACTAAAGTTGGCTCTTTCGTTATCCTCCGGCTCTCCTGGGGTTTTTTCTAGTCTGGGAACAAAGAGTAATGTGGTAACTGCTGAAAGCTCATTTCTCAGGATCACTAAATGCATGAACATCATTGTGTAACCTCGAAAGATGTTTTCTACCTCAAAGTGTAACTTTGCACATAAACAATTACATCCTTGAAATGATGCCTATGGACAGTGAGTTTTCCTGAAATGACATCCCCGAGGAGAAGCCAAATGCCTAGGTAGGAGTATGACTTTCTTAACTAATCTTACTTTTTTAAAGTATTTTTACTTTTCTTGACTTAGAAATGGATAGGGTAAATTTTCACAAACCTGAAGAACAATTCAATTTATGATTTTTAAAAAAATTTATTTATTTGTTTATTTATAGCATAACAGTGTTCATTGTTTTGGCATCACACCCAGTGCTCCATGCAGTATGTGCCCTCCCTATTACCCACCACCTGGTTCCTCAACCTCCCACCCCCCCCGCCCCTTCAAAACCCTCTGGTTGTTTTTCAGAGTCCATAGTCTCTCATGGTTCATCTCCCCTTCCAGTTTCCCTCAACTCCCTTCTCCTCTCCATCACCCCATGTCCTCCATGTTATTTGTTATGCTCCACAAATAAGTGAGACCATATGATACTTGACTCTCTCTGCTTGACTTATTTCGCTCAGCATAATCTCTTCCAGTCCCGTCCATGTTGCTACAAAAGTTGGGTATTCATCCTTTCTGATGGAGGCATAATACTCCATTGTGTATATGGACCACATCTTCCTTATCCATTCATCCGTTGAAGGGCATCTTGGTTCTTCCCACAGTTTGGCGACCGTGGCCATTGCTGCAATAAACATTGGGGTACAGATGGCCCTTCTTTTCACTACATCTGTATCTTTGGGGTAAATACCCAGCAGTGCAATTGCAGGGTCATAGGGAAGCTCTATTCTTAATTTCTTGAGGAGTCTCCACACTGTTCTCCAAAGTGGCTGGACTAACTTGCATTCCCACCAACAGTGTAAGAGGGTTCCCCTTTCTCCACATCCTCTCCAACACACGTTGTTTCCTGTCTTGCTAATTTTGGCCATTCTAACTGGTGTCAGGTGGTATCTCAATGTGGTTTTAATTTGAATCTCCCTGATGGCTAGTGATGATGAACATTTTTTCATGTGTCTGATAGCCATTCATATGTCTTCGTTGGAGAAGTGTCTGTTCATATCTTCTGCCCATTTTTTGATATGATTATGTTTTGTGTGTGTTGAGTTTGAGAAGTTCTTTATAGATCCTGGATATCAACCTTTTGTCTGTACTGTCATTTGCAAATATCTTCTCCCATTCCGTGGGTTGCCTTTTTGTTTTGTTGACTGTTTCCTTTGCTGTGCAGAAACTTTTGATCTTGATGAAGTCCCAAAAGTTCATTTTTGCTTTTGTTTCCTTAGCTTTTGGAGACTTATCTTGAAAGAAGTTGCTGTGGCTGATATCGAAGAGGTTACTGCCTATGTTCTCCTCTAGGGTTCTGATGGATTCCTGTCTCATGTTGAGGTCTTTTATCCATTTTGAGTTTATCTTTGTGTACGGTGTAAGAGAATGGTCAAGTTTCATTCTTCTACATATCGCTGCACCATTTATTTTTTTCCCAGCACCATTTATTGAAGAGACTGTCTTTTTTCCATTGTATATTTTTTCCTGTTTTGTCAAAGATTATTTGACCATAGAGTTGAGGGTCCATATCTGGGCTCTCCACTCTGTTCCACTGGTCTATGTGTCTGTTTTTATGCCAGTACCACGCTGTCTTGGTGATCACAGCTTTGTAGTAAAGCTTGAAATCGGGTAATGTGATGCCGCCAGTTTTGTTTTTGTTTTTCAACATTTCCTTAGCAATTCGGGGTCTCTTCTGATTCCATTCAAATTTTAGGATTATTTGCTCCAGCTCTTTGAACAATACCGGTGGAATTTTGATCAGAATGGCATTAAAAGTATAGATTGCTCTAGGCAATATAGACATTTTAACAATGTTTATTCTTCCAATCCCAGAGCATGGAATGGTCTTCCATCTTTTTGTGTCTTCTTCAATTTCTTTCATGAGTGTTCTGTAGTTCCTCGAGTACAGATCCTTTATCTCTTTGGTTAGGTTTATTCCCAGGTATCTTATGGTTCTTGGTGCTATAGTAAATGGAATCGATTCTCTATTTTGCCTTTCTGTATTTTCATTGTTAGTGTATAAGAAAGCCACTGATTTCTGTACATTGACTTTGTATCCTGCCACGTTACTGAATTGCTGTATGAGTTCTAGTAGTTTGGGGGTGGAGTCTTTGGGGTTTTCCATATAAAGAATGATGTCATCTGCGAAGAGAGAGAGTTTGATTTCTTCATTGCCAATTTGGATATCTTTTATTTCTCTTTGTTGTCTGATTGCTGTTGCTAGAACTTCTAATACTATGTTGAACAAGAGTGGTGAGAGTGGGCATCCTTGTCGTGTTCCTGATCTCAACGGGAAGGCTGCAAACTTTTTCCCATTGAGGATGATATTTGCTGTGGGTCTTTCATAAATAGATTTTATGAAGTTCAGGAATGTTCCCTCTATCCCTATACTTTGAAGCGTTTTAATCAGGAATGAATGCTGGATTTTGACAAATGCTTTTTCTGCATCAATTGAGAGGACCATGTGGTTCTTCTCCCTTCTCTTAAGATTTGTTCGATCACATTGATTGATTTGCGAATGTTGAACCAACCTTGTAACCCAGGGATGAATCCCACCTGGTCATGGTGGATCATCTTTTGAATGTGCTGCTGGATCCCATTTGCTAGTATCTTGTTGAGAATCTTTGCATCCATATTCATCAGTGATATTGGTCTGAAATTCTCCTTTTTGGTAGGGTCTTTGCCTGGTTTGGGGATCAGGGTAATGCTGGCTTCATAAAAAGAGTCTGGAAGTTTTCCTTCTGCTTCAATTTTTTGGAACAGCTTCAGGAGAATTGGTGTTATTTCTTCTTTGAAAGTTTGGTAGAATTCCCCAGGGAATCCGTCAGGTCCTGGGCTCTTGTTTTTTGGGAGGTTTTTGATCACTGCTTCAATCTCATTACTAGATATCGGTTTATTCAGGTTGTCAATTTCTTCCTGGTTCAATTTTGGGAGTTTGTAGTTTTCCAGGAATGCATCCATTTCATCTAGGTTGCTTAGCTTATTGGCATATAACTGTTGGTAATAATTTCTGATGATTGTTTCTATTTCCTTGGTGTTAGTTGTGATCTCTCCCTTTTCATTCATAATTTTATTAATTTGGGCTTTCTCTCTTTTCTTTTGGATTAGTGTGGCCAATGGTTTATCAATCTTATTGATTCTTTCAAAAAACCAGCTTCTAGTTTCATTAATACATTCTACTGTATTTCTGGTGTCTACCTCATTGATCTCTGCCCTAATCTTGATTATTTCCCTTCTTGCGTGTGGAGTTGGTTTGATTTGTTGTTGATTCTCCAGTTCTTTAAGGTGTAGAGACAGCTGGTGTATTCTGGATTTTTCAATTTTTTTTTTGAGGGAGGCTAGGATGGCTATGTATTTCCCCCTTAGAACCGCCTTTGCTGTATCCCATAGGTTTTGGACCAAGGTGACTTCATTCTCATTGGTTTCCATGTTTAAGTTCACCTTTGATCTCCTGGTTGATCCAAGCATTCTTAAGCAAGGTGGTCTTTAGCTTCCAGGTGTTTGAGTTCCTTCTGAACTTTTCCTTGTGGTTGAGTTCCAGTTTCAAAGCATTGTGATCTGAGAATATGCAGGGAATAATGTCAGTCTTTTGGTATCGGTTGAGTCCTGCTTTGTGACCGAGTATGTGGTCTATTCTGGAGAAGGTTCCATGTGCACTTGAGAAGAATGAGTATTCTGTTGTTTTAGGGTGGAATGTTCTGTATATGTCGATGAGGTCCATCTGGTCCAATGTTTCATTCAATGCTCTTATTTCTTTATTAATTTTCTGCTTCGATGATCTGTCTATTTCTGAGAGAGGTGTATTAAGATCTCCTACTATTATTGTATTCGTATCAATATGACTCTTTATCTTGATTAATAGTTTTCTTATGTAATTGGGTGCTCCCATATTGGGGGCATAGATATTTACAGTTGTTAGATCATCTTGGCCGATAGTCCCTTTAAGAATTATGTAGTGTCCTTCTGTATCTCTGACTACAGTCTTTAGTTTAAAATCTAATTTATCTGATATGAGAATCGCTACCCCAGCCTTCTTCTGAGGCCCATTGGCATGAAAGATGCTTCTCCATCCCTTCACTTTCAGTCTGGGTGTATCCTTAGGTTCAAAATGGGTCTCTTGTAGACAACATATGGATGGGTCCTGTCGTTTTATCCAATCTGCAACCCTGTGTTGTTTTATGGGCGCATTTAGGCCGTTCACATTGAGAGTGATTATTGAGAGATAGGTTTTTATTGACATCATGTTGCCTTTGAAGTCTTTCTGTCTGTAGATTGTTTCTATATTTCTGTTCAATGATATTCTTAGGATTTTTTCTCTTTTATAGGACCCCCCTTAATATTTCCTGCAGTGTCGGCTTGGTGGTTGCATAGTCTTTTAAGCCTTGCCGGTCTTGGAAACTCTATCTCTCCATCCATTTTAAAAGTCAGTCTTGCTGGATAGAGTATTCTTGGTTGCATGTTCTTCTCATTTAGTACTCTGAATATATTTTGCCAGCCTTTCCTGGCTTGCCAGGTCTCTGTGGAAAGGTCTGACGTTATTCTAATGGGCTTTCCTCTGTACATAAGGAGCTTTTTGTCCTAGCTGATTTTAAGAGGGTCTCTCTTGAAACATAATTCCTCATTCTAACTATAAGGTGTCATGGGGACTTTTGAGAATCTAAAATCTTGGGAGGAAATCTTTCTGCCTCTAGTACATGAACGTTGTTTCCATTCGTGAGATTGGGAAAATTTTCATAGACAACTTCTTCCACTATATCTTCTAGACTTCTTTCTTTTTCCTCCCCTTCAGGGATTCCAATAATTCTGATGTTGGAACATTTCACATCATCATTTATTTCCCTGATTCTGTTTTCGTGGCTTCTGAGCTGTTTGTTCCAGGCTTCCTCCTGATCCTTTCTCTCTATCTGTTTGTCCTCCAGATCACTAATTCTATCTTCTGTCTCAGTTACCCTAGCTTTTAGAGAATTTAGATTAGATTGGAACTCATTGAGAGCATTTTAAACATCCCTGTTTAAAGCCATCCCTGGTGGCTTTCAGTTCTGCCCTAACATTGTGAACATCATCCCTGGTGGCTTTCAGTTCTGCCCTAATCAATTCCATTTGGTCATCCATGGTTTTCTTCAACCTAGCTATTGCCTGGATAATTGTTAGTCTGAATTCCTTTTCTGACATATTGTCTATGTCGATAGCCATTAGCTCTGTTGCAGAAGGCCCATCCTCTGTATTTTTCTTCTGTTGGGTATTCCTCCTCCTAGTCATTTTGGAAAGAGATAACTGAACAGATGCAGCTGGACTTATCGATTGTGGTGCAGTCAATGTGCACACTGGAACGCTTCTGTGCAATCAGGATTCCCCACCCAAATGAGAGAAAAAAGAAAAGAAAAAGAAATAGAGAAGAAGAAAAAAAAAAGAGAAAAAAGGGGAAAGAAAAAAGGAAAAAAAAAGAGAGAGAGGGAGAGATAGGAAAAAAAGGGAAGATAAAAGAGAAGGCTCAGACCAAATGGGCCACAAGGTAAGATTTATGAAGTATACAAACAAAAGCAGACAAACAAAAAGACTGATAAAAGTATATGACAAGAGAAAAAATATATATATAAGCAAAAAAAAAAAAGGGAGGAACCTCATCAGAAAGAACTCGAAGTATAAGATTTATATGTTATCAGGACAAACACAAATTCACAGAAACACTGACAGAAGGAAAAATTGAGAGAGTGGTTATAAATTCTCAGTGTGGGTGAGGAAGGTTATTTTGATTCTTCCTGAAGGTATTTTGATGTTTTTGTTAAGGGACTCAACTTTCCTAAGTTACAGGGGTATTAGAAACTGGTTTGCCTATAGGGGTACCATTGATTGGGGAAAGGGGATTACCTTGAAGTTTAACTCTATATGTATAGTAGAAAATAAAAATTAAAAAGAATAAACTAAACTAAACTAAGTTAAAATTAAAAAAATAGAAAAACAAAAGAAAAACACGGGTGTATGTATCAAAAAGTTCAGATTAGAAAGTTATTAAAGAATTTGATGTACTGGACATCTCGGTGTGATGGTAAATAGGTTAAAAAAATTATCTGTATGTATAAAAAAAAAGAACCAGAGTATTGGTAAAGAGTTAAAAATAAAAGTTGTATTTATGAAGTAGTGGTGATTGTTCTCTTGTAGTCTTTTTTTTTTTCTTCCTTCCTGGTTGGTTTTCTGGGGGAGGGGCCTGCCACGTGGGTTTTCAGACAATGATGTTCCCTGAGTTAGGTCCTCCAGCTCCCCTCAAGGGGGTGAGCTCTTTTTTTTTTTTCAGGGAACTGTTTTTTTTTTCCAGCCTTTTGTTCTCTGGGGTTTTTTATGTTCTTTCATCTGCTTTCTCTCGCTTTGACAGCTTTTGATGGTTTTTGGAGGTTTAGAGGAGAGCAAACAGCACCCCGACCTCCCTCTCAGAGAGAAGCCTCAGAATGGTTTGCAAAAGCTGCTGGCAGAGTCGGTTCTGAGTCACTGTCCCTGGGGATGCAGGAGCTCCTCGTTGTACCCAAAACCAGGCAGCGGTGGCTGTCTGGGCAGCTCCAGACCGCCAGAGAGAGCAGAGATCGCACACTGAGATTTTCCCGCTGTCCCGGGCTGGGAATGCCTGGTTTTTCCAGCTGCCAGAGCTCCAGGCTAGCGCCTATGAGCACCTATCCCAAGGGAGGGTGTGGGACGCGCGCGTTTCAGGATTGCCGTCTGGCCAGGCTCCGAGCCCCTCACGGGAGCCAGACCCCACTCGTTCTCGGGCGTGCTGGCGTTCAGGTGCACTGGCCGCTCAGGGAAGGAGACCTGATTTCTCCGTCACACTCTCTCTGGCTCCGTGCCAGGGGTGGCTGTCCTGGGTCCGGGGACTTAGGTCCCTGATCCTAACTGCCCAGGTTCCCACTATTACCCCCCGCGATCCTTTGCTGTTTGTTTTTTGAGTGCTTTCAACCAGACTCCAAGTTAATGCTGGTCCCCAGACGCAGAGCACTCTTTCCGATCAGTCACCTCTGGTGGCTCCCTCCCCCTTTTGTTTATCTTCCGATATCAGTCGGACGTTCCCAGTCTGCTTTACCTGCCACTGGCGTCTTCTGCTCCTGTAGGGATCCAGACGTGTATAATTCTGATCTCAGGCTGATTTCATGGGTGGTCGGAGTTCTTTGGTAGGTAATCAGCTCACTTTAGGGTGCAGGTTGAAATGGTGCCTCCTCCTACTTCCCCGCCATCTTGGCTCCCCTCCTAAAAATATTTTTTATTAATGTCATAAAGGGCAGAGGGAGAAGAAGGCTCCCTGCTGGGCAAGGAGCCCGATATGGGGCTTGATCCCAGGACCCCAAGATTGTGACCTGAGCCGAAGGCAGACACATGACCGACTGAGCCATCCAGGTGCGTCACATAAAGTTTCTTTTAAATAGACTTTATTTTTTGAAACAGTTTTTGATTTACAGCAAAACTGAGTGGAAAGTAAATAGTTCTCATATACCTCCTACACACATACACACACCAAGCTTCTTCCACTATCAACATTACACACAAACCAAAGACATACATTTGTTACTATCAGTGAACCTACAGTGACACATTATTATCACCGAAGTCCATTGGTTTCATTAGGCTCACACTTGGTGGTGTACATTCTAAAGATTTTGTAAAATATATATATATATATATTTCATATTCTCCATCATAACAGTATTATATGGGGTAATTTCACTGCCCTATAAATCTTCTGTGCTCACCTATTCATCCGTTCCTCCTCACTAACACCTGGCAGCTACTGATCTTCTCTTTGTCTCTATAGTTTTGCATTTTCAACAATGTCATATAATTAGAATCATAACATACATAGCCTTTTCAGATTGGCTTCTTTCACTTAATAATACATATGTGGGCACCTGGGTGGCTCACTGGGTTAAAGCCTCTGCCTTCGGCTCAGGTCATGATCCCAGAGTCCTGAGATCATGCCTGCATCAGGCTCTCTGCTCAGCAAGGAGCCCGCATCCTCCTCTCTCTCTCTCTCTGCCTGCCTCTCTGCCTACTTGTAATCTCTGTCTGTCAAATAAATAAATAAAATCTTAAAAAAATACATATGTAGGTTTCCTCCATATCTTTTCATGGCTTGATAGTTCATTTCTTTTTAGGGCTGAAAGATGTTCTCTTGTTTGGGAGCACCTGTGTGGCTCAGTTAGTTAAAGCATCTGCCTTGGGCTCTGGTCATAATCCCAGGGTTTGAGATCAAGCCCCACATTGGGCTCCCTGCTCAGTGGGGAGTCTGCTTCTGTCTCTGCCCCTTCCCTCACTCATTTTTTCTCTCTCTCTCTCTCTCAAATAAATGAATAAAATCTTTAAAAGAAAATCTTCTATTGTCTGGATGTGTCACTGTTTGATTCATCCATTCACCTAATGAAGGACCATATAATCTTGGTTGCTTCCAAGTTTTGGCAATTATGAATAAAGCTGCTACAAACATCTTTGTGCAGGTTTTAACATGGATATAACTTTTCAACTCATTTAAGAAAATACCACGGAGCATAATTATTGGTTTGTATGTTAAGAGTATATTTAATTTTGTAAGAAACCACCAAACTGTCTTCCAAAATGGCTATTACACTTGCATTTCGAAAGCAATCTATGAGGTTCCTATTGTCTACACGCTCACCAACATTTGGTGTTGTCAGTGTTCTGGATTTGGGCCATGTTAATAGGTAAGCCATTGTACTGCATTGTTTTGAGATTCCCCAATGACATACAATGTTGAGTGTATTTTCATATGCTTATTTGCAATCTGTATTATTTCTTTGGTGAGATGTCTGTTCAGAACTTTTGCAGAAGGGTCAGGGGTGGGAGGTTGGGGGAACAGGTGGTGGGTAATAGGGAGGGCACGTTTTGCATGGAGCACTGGGTGTTGTGCAAACAATGAATATTTAAATATTTTTTCCTTCTTTTTGAGTTTTAAGAGTTCTTTATATGTGTTGGGTAACAATCCTTTATCAGATTTGTCTTTTGCAAATACTCTCTCCTAGCTCGTGTCATAGTGTTTTAAGTGTAATGATTAACCCTGAATAATGGATGCTTTAGGGAAACAAAAAACATTTAGAAAGAATTATTTGGTTGTGGGGGGAGGAATTAAGATGGTGGAGAAGTAGCAGGCTGAGACTACATCAGGTAGCAGGAGATAGCTCGATAGCTTATCTAAACTTTGCAAACACCTACAAATCCAAAGGGAGATCAAAGAGAAGAAGAACAGCAATTCTATAAATAGAAAATCAACCACTTTCTGAAAGGTAGAACTGGCGGAGAAGTGAATCCAAAACGACGGGAAGATAAACAGTTATCAAAAATCTCCAAACAGGGGCGCCTGGGTGGCTCAGTGGTTTAAGCCTCTGCCTTCAGCTCAGGTCATGATCTCAGGGTCCTGGGATCAAGCCCTGCATTGGGCTCTCCACTCAGTGGGGAGCCTGTTTCTCCTTCTCTCTCTGCTTGCCTCTCTTCCCTGCTTGTGACTCTCTCTCTGTCAAATAATAAAAAAAAATCTTCACACAAACAAAAGCCCAGATCCAGACGGCTTCCCAGGGGAATTCTACCAAACATTTAAAGAAGAACTCATTCCTATTCTCCTGAAGCTGTTCCAAAAAATAGAAATGGAAGGAAAACTTCCAAACTCATTTTATGAGGCCAGCATCACCTTGATCCCAAAACCAGACAAGGATCCCACCAAAAAAGAGAACTACAGACCAATATCCTTGATGAACACAGATGCAAAAAATTCTCACCAAAATACTAGCCAATAGGATTCAATAGTACATTAAAAGGATTATTCACCACGACCAAGGGGGATTTATTCCAGGGCTGCAAGGTTGGTTCAACATCCACAAATCAATCAACGTGATACAACACATTAATAAAAGAAAGAACAAGAACCATATGATACTCTCAATAGATGCTGAAAAAGCATTTGACAAAGTACAGCATCCCTTCCTGATCAAAACTCTTCAAAGTGTAGGGATAGAGGGCACATACCTCAATATTATCAAAGTCATCTATGAAAAACCCACCGCAAATATCATTCTCAATGGAGAAAAACTGAAAGCTTTTCCACTAAGGTCAGGAACATGGCAGGGATGTCCATTATCACCACTGCTATTCAACATAGCACTAGAAGTCCTAGCCTCAGCAATCAGACAACAAAAAGAAATTAAAGGCATCCAAATTAGCAAAGAAGAAGTCAAACTACCACTCTTCACAGATGATATGATACTATATGTGGAAAACCCAAAAGACTCCACTCCAAAACTGCTAGAACTTGTACAGGAATTCAGTAAAGTGTCAGGATATAAAATCAATGCACAGAAATCATTTACATTTCTCTACATCAACAACAAGTAAGAAGAAAGAGAAATTAATTAATTAATTAATTAGTCAATCCCATTTACAATTGTACCCAAAACTATAAGATACCTAGGAATAAACCTAACCAAAGAGACTAAGAATCTATATGCATAAAACTACAAAGTACTCATGAAAGAAATTGAAGAAGACACAAAGAAATGGAAAAATGTTCCATGCTCCTGGATTGGAAGAATAAATATTGTGAAAATGTCTATGATACCTAAAGCAATCTACACATTTAATGCAATCCCTATCAAAATACCATCCATTTTTTTCAAAGAAATGGAACAAATAATCCTAAAATTTATATGGAACCAGAAAAGACCTCGAATAGCCAAAGGAATATTGAAAAAGAAAGCCAAAGTTAGTGGCATCACAATTCCGGAATTCAAGCTCTATTACAAAGCTGTCATCATCAAGAGAGCATGGTACTGGCACAAAAACAGACACATAGATCAGTGGAACAGAATAGAGAGCCCAGAAATCGACCCTCAACTCTATGGTCAACTCATCTTTGACAAAGCAGGAAAGAATGTCCAATGGAAAAAAGACAGCCTCTTCAATAAATGGTGCTGGGAAAATTGGACAGCCACATGCAGAAAAATGAAATTGGACCACTTCTTTACACCACACACAAAAACAGACTCCAAATGGATGTGACCTCAATGTGAGAAAGGAATCCATCAAAATCCTTGAGGAGAATGCAGGCAGCAACCTCTTCGACCTCAGCCCCAGCAACATCTTCCTAGGAACAACGGCAAAGGCAAGGGAAGCAAGGGCAAAAATGAACTATTGGGATTTCATCAAGATCAAAAGCTTTTGCACAGCAAAGGAAACAGTTAACAAAACCAAAAGACAACTGACAGAATGGGAGAAGATATTTGCAAACGACATATCAGATAAAGGGCTAGCATCCAAAATCTATAAGGAACTTAGCAAACTCAACACCCAAAGAACAAACAATCCAATCAAGAAATGGGCAGAGGACATGAACAGACATTTCTGCAAAGAAGACATCCAGATGGCCAACAGACACATGAAAAAGTGCTCCACGTCACTCGGCATCAGGGAAATACAAATCAAAACCACAATGAGATATCACCTCACACCAGTCAGAATGGCTAAAATGAACAAGTCAGGAAATGACAGATGCTGGCGAGGATGCAGAGAAAGGGAAACCCTCCTATGCTGTTGGTGGGAATGCAAGCTGGTGCAACCACTCTGGAAAACAGCATGGAGGTTCCTCAAAATGTTGAAAATAGAACTACCCTATGACCCAGCAATTGCACTACTGGGTATTTACCCTAAAGATACAAACATAGTGATCCGAAGGGGCACGTGCACCCGAATGTTTATAGCAGCAATGTCTACAATAGCCAAACTATGGAAAGAACCTAGATGTCCATCAACAGATGAATGGATCAAGAAGATGTGGTATATATACACAATGGAATACTATGCAGCCATCAAAAGAAATGAAATCTTGTCATTTGTGACAACGTGGATGGAACTAGAGCGTATCATGCTTAGTGAAATAAGTCAATCGGAGAAAGACAACTATCATATGATCTCCCTGATATGAGGACATGGAGAAGCAACATGGGGGGTTAGGGGGATACGAGAAGAATAAATGAAACAAGATGGGATTGGGAGGGAGACAAACCATAAGTGACTCTTAATCTCACAAAACAAACTGGGGGTTGCTGGGGGGAGGTGGGGTTGGGAGAGGGGGAGGGGGGTAATGGACATTGGGGAGGGTATGTGCTATGGTGAGTGCTGTGAAATGTGTAAATCTGGCGATTCACAGACCTGTACCCCTGGGGATAAAAATACATTATATGTTTATAAAAAATAAGAAATAAATAAAAAATTAAAAGATAAAATAAAAGAATTCTTTGGTTGTAAAAATTTAGACTCATTTTTAAAAATGCACTGAAAATGGACTCCGTTAGGTTTATGGGCTATCTCACTGACTACTAAACTATGGTGTAATTTTAACTGAAATCTCCCAAGGAGTCCCCTTATATCAAGAGGAGATTGGAATGGGGCACCTGGGTGGCTCAGTGGGTTAAGCCACTGACTTTGGCTCAGGTCATGGTCTCAGGGTCCTGAGATCGAGCCCCGCATTGGGCTCTCTGCTCCACAGGGAGCCTGCTTCCCCCTCTCTCTCTGTCTGCTACTCTACTTGTGATCTCTCTCTCTCTGTCAAATAAATAACTAAAATATTAAAAAAAAAGAGGAGATTGGAATCTAGTGAAGATTGGCGCCAGTCTTGGATTCATGGAGAGCACCAGTAGAAACTTGTGGTTTCTGTTAAAATGCACCCAGGCTTAGAAGGGACAAGAACCTGTTAAAGTAACTTACCAAAAAGAAAAAAAAAAAGCTCAAGGATATTATCTTTTATTGTGCAAGAGACTTGGACCAAATCCTTTTCAAGATTAAATATATCTCTTGTTACAGTATGCTATTAAAACTGCTGTCTCAGAGAAAAATTAATTCTCACTAGGAAGATGAAGTCAAAATGTCTAAACATTTGCTCCTACTACCATACCACCAAAACCACTAGCACTACCCCTAAAATAACAAATCTAAAACACCTCTGAAATAAGAAAGTAGTACTGTAATATACCAGAAAATTCATGAAATCCCTATGTATCAGTGACGGTTTTACTGCATATAAAATTCACTCTAGTTTGGGTAAGCTAAAGGGGATTCATTACAGGATAGCTAATGGGTATCATAGAAATTGGGAGGGCTGAAGAAGATCAGCTCTGGGCTGAACTTCTGGGAACACGTTGTAAAGCCACATTACAGAACTGAGCTTCTGGACCTGCCAGAAGGAATTGGCTGCTGTTGCTGGATCTAGACCCAGACCACCTATGCCACCACCCACAGCAGCAAAATAAAGATGTGCCCTGCCTCTCAGCACCTACAAAGCTAGAGCCCTAACGCTGAGACCCTCACCACAATTGTTGCAGAAAATCAAGCTCCCCTACAACTCAGCTTGCCTGACGACGTAACAGAGACAAGAGAAGTCAGCCCCTGCTTCAGAGTGTTCCACTTGTGCCTTCTAAAGCTCATGTGTTGTAAGTGATCAGTGGGACCTAGATCACATCCAAAATTAGAGCTTCAAAGGATTCTAAAAAAACGTAGTTTTGAGGGTTCCAGCCTCAGTATTTCAAGAAGGCCTTCTAGAAGAAAGATGGAAAGGATACTCAGTGAGGTGATACACCATCCCACCCATCCTGAAAAGAGAGTAGAAAGCATATAACTGTTCAAGGAAAGCCAGGGCAATTCCAGAAGAATAAATGTTGGGGCTGTGGACACAATTTATTGGAAAGAATCATGGAGCAACCACCAGAGCGGCTGATTTCCATCTGGAGTAGAAAACACAGATATGCTGGAGCATTGGCTGTAAATGTTGGGCCAGAGGCCAAGCTCAGGAGGAGGAGGGAGCTCTACTCCCCTAAGAGAAGCTTACTGTGATGCCCTATCTGGCAGCTAAACACCCCCTCTTCTTCAATCCCTGTTGCTGACTCTGGTGTACATAATACCTTCACAGGCAGGCTGACCCAACCTGAACTATAAAGATAGCCATGCAAGCAGACCAGTAAACATCTAAAGTAAGCAAACAGCATGAAAGAGTAACATAGAAGCTAATGAACGTCACTAAGGAAGAATTTATGTAGCAAACAAATGGAAACTTTGAAAATAGTACAACTGAAAACCACAGAGAAATGAGAATGGATACTGTATCCATGAAATGAAATACTGTTTTTAAGAATCCCAGATTAGAAAAAAGAAAATGCTTACCAAATAAAAATCTTAATAAGTAAGTAAAAAAGTAGAATATATTCATGCTCGCTGGAAGCCTAAATTGTGCTTAGAATGACAGAGAATGTGTAATAGGTGCTGTGGTCCACCACCCAGATCCCTGCCTGGGACCCACACGTTCTGCCACCTGCTGGCTGTTGGCAGCTCACAGCCAAGTCTCTCTCCAGGAATTACCCTTGGGAAAGAGAATTGCTTTGCTCAAGTTTATGTCCTTTCCCCTAAGGCACACAGGCCCCCTTGCTTGGATTCAGGACAGTCTGAAGGGTCATCCCAGCCCCAAAGCTCCCTCAACAGTCAGGTGAGGCCTTTCTACAACTGCAACACAGTTCAACTCTCCTTTTACCCTACCCTCCTTATCTTTCCTTCCCAGATATTTTCTCCGAGAGAACGTAAGCAATAAGCCTTCTATCTGCAGATCTCCATCTCAGCATCCATTTCCAGGTAGCCCAATCTAAGGCAGATAGAAAGCATAAAAACAAAAAGACCTGAAGACATCAAGTGCATCTCCATGTATATGATTGGAATTCCAGCAGACAAGAACGGAGAATGGAAGGGAAGGAAAAAACAAAGAACATATAAATAGATTTCCCAGAATTGATGAAAGAAAGATACTGATCATATTGAAAAGTCCACCAACAAGATGAAAAGTAAAATTTATATATATATATAATACATGCCATATATTATATATGTTGACTTGCATGGGGCCGCTTGGTGGCTCAGTCAGTTAAGCATCTGCCTTTGGCTCAGGTCATGATCCAAGGGTCCTGGGATGGGGTCCTGCATCAGACTCCTTGCTCAGTGGGGAGCCTGCTCCTCCCTCTGCCTGCAGCTGTCCCAGCTTGTGTCTCTGACAAGTGAATAAATAAAATCTTAAAAAAAATCTAACAACCTAGTTAATACGGTAGATCCAATTAATATAGTGACGTCTATACTTTGAAACCAGGAAATAAACTTCTCTTTTTCAGAAAATAAACTTTTCTTAAGAGAGTATTTTCTTAGCATAACACATAAATCAGAAATTAAAAAAAACCCAAAAAACAGATTTAATCATTTTTAAATATCTGCAGAGTTAGAGATAGTATAAACAAAACAAAAGGGCAATAGCAATCCAGAGTAAAGTAATCACCAACATACTTTAATGTGCTTTGTGGTTTTGCCCAGCACCTGTATCAGCACTATGATTTTGCTCTTGGAGTACCATTCCGGCTATCTGGTGGTGATGAGACCTCCCTCCAGGCCCCAACAGGTGTGAGGAAATCAATTCATCATATACCTGGCCACAGGATCAATTCAAGCATGAGCATAGGACCCATTTGGGGCCAGTAAGAAGGAGTGAATGACAGGATTTGACTGCAAGCGACTGAAAAAGACTCTCCCACTGAATTTATGGAGTGAGACTGTAAGATGCAGCCATTCTGGCATCAGAGAGAGGGCTAGCCTGAGGATAGAGCTGAAGAAACAGAACCCAGGAATGAGTCCCAGAGACATACAGTGGTGCCTAAATAGATATTAGACAGAAATAACCAGAATGCTCAATGTCCTTAAATGTATTGGGATGGGGTAGAGTCAGGCAGGGGGTAAACAACTAGAAAAGACTTTGAGGCTGAACTGTGATATATAGATAACTACGCAAATGAAAGAGCAGTTATTACTAGGTGTTGTGGGTTCAATCACATTCTCCAAAATGGTATGCTGAAATCCTGAATATATAAATAAATAAATATATATATATATATATATACATGTACACATATACATATATATATGCATACACACACATATACGTGTGTCTTTATTTGCAAAGTGTCTTTGCAAATGTAATCAAGTTAAAATGAAGTCATACTGGATTAAGGTGGGTCCAAACCCCATGACTGGTGTCCTTATAAGGAAAGAGGTTTGGAGGAAGAAAAGATACACTAGAAAGAAGTCCACATGAAGACCAGGGCAGAAATGGGAGTTATGCTGCTGATGCAAGCCAAGGAAGGCCAGAGATTGCTGTCAACCATCAGAGGTTAGAAGAGGCAAGGAAGGATTCTTCCCTGTAGCCTTCATAGGGAGCCACGGACCTTCTACCACCTTGACTTCAGACTTCCAAAACAAGAGGGGATAAATTTCTGTTCTTTTAAGCCATCTAGTTTGAAATAATTTGTTACGGCAGACCTAGGAAATAAAACAACAGATGATTATTAACTTTAAGGAAAAGCAGAGTTGTGCAAGGAAGTAACAGGTATAATACAGAAATCAGGTCCAGATATCATTTCTATAGACAGAATAATGTAAAAATCAATCAATCAATCAATCACAATATAACCATATTGGGAAGAGAGGTAGAGGGGGCCTGGCAATTACATTTGTTTAAGGGCAGCAGGAGAATCAAAATCTTTCCCTCTATCATGTGAACTTTACATTCTATCATAAGAGCTCAATAGATAATGTGAAAATTGAGAAATGAATTAATATTGTTACAAGCTTCATACATAGAGATATGGATAAATGGCCAAAGAAGCAGATAAAAGTTGAAAATTTTTGTGGTGGCATAGTATTCATTAGGTTCATAATTTAATTCCTTCAGATGTGTATGCGTGTCTGTGTAGTTTCTACTCTTGCACATTATATCAATGTAACAATCTTTTCCATTAATATAACATATTATTTCTTTTTCCTTCACCATTATTAAAGCATTTTCACTTTTTTCTAAATCTGCTTTGTAAAAAAACAGTGGAACATTTTTAAATTTTTCAGTAATAGGTTGCCTCATGGTTGTAGACTACAGTTTTCTTTCTTTTCTGTCTCTAGGTGCACTGATACCAACCCTGAAGCAGCAGCTTGCACTCTGGAGACAGCACACTGTAACAAAGTCCACATTCAGCCAGTAATTACAGACTTGGTGAGCTATTCATCCTTGTCCAATAATAGTTAATTTCCTTTTCAAATAAGTTAAGATGATTAGGTCAAAGAAGCTTGAGTGATAAATTAACTTTTAATCCACTAAATAGTATACCAAATAACTTACAAAGTAAATTCTTAACTGATGTAATTCATCTTGTCCAAAATTCAAAGGAAATTCCTACTGTCTTGGAAGGATCAGTCATCTTTTGATCAGAAGTGACAGAGAATCCAGTTTAAACTGGCTTAAGTAAAGTGCATGGCTTCAGGCACAGCTGGTTCCAGGAACTCAAATGATATGACAGGCATCTTTTTCTTAGCTCTGAACTTCTCTGCTGGCTCTATTTCTAGATAGCCTTTTTCTTCTTGGTAAGAGTTTTCTTGCATGTCGGTTTCTCACTTCTCAGCAAACACCTCCCTTATCCTTCCACGGAAAGAAACTCTTTCTATTTAGTTAGTCTTACAAGCCTCAGAATGAGTATTGCTTGGATCATCTTGGATCATATGCCATCTCAAAATCTCTCACTGTGGTTAAGGGGATTGAAATATGCAGATGACTGGTTTAGGTCTGAGTCATAGTCCCACCCGGGACAGCTGCATTGGGATAAGCCCTACCCAAGCTAAATGGATTGAGAATGTGAGGATAGAGAATTTACCCATTAGAGATCAAGGAGATGAAATCAGAAGAAAGAGCAGAATGAGGCCTGGACAGGTTAAAAAAAAAAAAACACATCACAGTTACAGAACCATCATTTTAAGTTACACATATATTTCCCAGTCACAGTTTTCCTTTAATGTTTTAATTAGTAAGACTTTGATAATTTTGAATATTTGTTGTTGTTATAAGTGCTTTTTTGTAAGTAAAAAATCTTAACACCATGTAACAGATAGGGATAAGAAATAAAAATGCTTTCCATGCTTTTTGATGTATATTCTTAGTGCTAAGAGTATTTAGCTTTTCTGCTTTTTTAAACTCAGAAGTGATTTTCCAGTTTAGGAATTAAGACAAATATGTAAGAAATTCTTACCTATTAGAACTTGTTACTGTTACTGCTATTAAAAACTAGATTATCAAGAAAGGTACTCAGGAGATTTACATGGGATCACTGTGAGGGGTTTGCCTTTAAAATTTTTTTTTAAAGATTTTATTTATTTATTTGACAGAGAGAGAGGTCACAAGTAGGCAGAGAGGCAGGCAGAGAGAGAGGAGGAAGCAGGCTCCCCACGGAGCAGAGAGCCTGATGCGGGGCTCGATCCCAGGACCCTGAGATCATGACCTGAGCTGAAGGCAGCGGCTTAATCCACTGAGCCACCCAGGCGCCCCTGCCTTTAAAATTTTAACTTATTTCTTTGTTGTGGCCATGATCAATGTTAAATATATGGTTTTGGTATAATAATAAAACTTTTGATAAATAAGAAATTCAGAATATCTTTTTTTAAAACAGAGATAAAAACTGAGGTGAGGTTCACTTTTTAAAGTCATGTAACTGATAGAGTGATAATTACAGAATTTAAGCCCACACCATTGAGTCTAAATCTAGAAGTCTCATGGTTGTTTCAGGACATGGCTCATGGTAGTGCATGCCAGTCAGTCCTTTGGGTGGTTCAAGGTGATGGTGACCCTGAATGCTGACAAAGAAAGAAGGAGGAAGGAGGCATTAGCATAGATATTATGATCCACTTACAAAACTCCGTGTTTGTTTAATATTCAGAACACTAGGCGTAGATTATCACAGCCATGATCAAAATCATTGTTTTAGATAACTAAGCTTACCTGTTTACAAAGTAGTACTTTTATTTTGCTTTTTTAGTTTTGGAAAAAAAGACTTTTTTCAGATATGTCATATGGCTTTCCTTACATTCCTAAAATAAACTAAACATAACTTTATCTTTGATTGATTCAGGGTCATTAAAATGAGCATTAGCTACTCTTCTGTGCTAGCTGTGATGAGGATTATGCAGGACTCTCTGCCTTACACTGAGTAGCTAGAACCTGCAGTGATTTTGAGTTTTCATTTCCTCTCCTCTTTGTCTCTTTTCTCTTGCTTTATGTTGTCTTATTTTACTGTTACCTGTTAGTGGCATTTCCAGTCTCTCTTTCCATGTGCTGTTTGCTAGAATACGAAACAAATGATTTAGTTAAACTTGTATTTAAGCTAAGAGTTCAGGGGCTCTAAATAAGAGCCTCTCGTATAAATAAAGTACATTTTGCTATTTGAATTTAAAACTTCTTGTCAGAGGCCTTTTTTGCTTACTTCCCCATTTTTTTGATCCATTTTAATGCTTTGAGACCACCCAAAAGATGAATGTGGATGGGTGAGGGGTATCTGTGATTAGACCTCATATCCAGTCTATGGTGACTTTCTCCTTTAAATCCATTTCCTTTTTAAACTACATAATTTTCTGTATTTTAATATCAATTTTTTCCTTTACTTAAAATCCATGCTGCAATGATTATTAATATATAGTACCTCAGAACCATTTTTTAAAGATTTTATTTATTTATTTGACAGAGAGATAGAGAGCACAAGTAGGCAGAGCAGTAGGCAGAGGGAGAAGGAGAAGCAGGCTTTCTGCTCAGCAGGGAGCCTGATGTGGGGCTCATTCCCAGGACCCTGGGATCATGACCTGTGAAGGCAGTCGCTTAATGACTGAGTCACCCAGGTGCCCCCACCTCAGAGCCATTATAAACAATTACAAAGCAAATTCTTTTTTAGTTTCCCTTCTCAACATTTCTGGAAAATTACCTTCTGGACTTTTTTTTTTTTTTTTTTTTTACAATGTGAGAAAATTTCTTTATGTAATTGAAAATTGGTTATTTCAAATGTATTTCCTCATGCTGCAGTATCACTACTGTTAGGTCCCCCAATAATGGGTCCATGATTAAAGGAGTGAGACTGATACAAAGCGAAGGTCAAGCAAAGCTTTATTTCATGCCAAGCATCAAGAATCAAACTGAACATTCTGGGCCATGCATCTTACAGAGAGGGCGACCTCTCTCTGCTTCACAGACTAGCTTTTAAGGGCAAAGGCCATGTGGTTGGGCCTGGCCAATGAAATTGTAACACACAGAGAAAGCTGCACAGTCATGTTAGGTCACACATAAGTGACCAATTGAAATACAATTGAAATACAAATTGAATAGATATTTGAACCAGCCTATCACCTTGGTCAGAATTGGTGCCCAAAAGGTGCCCAGAGGGCAGGGCCCATACTCCTTGGTAACTAGGGAGACATTATGTACCCCCCTACTGATCAGATGTCTCCACCTGGCCTGACCCACCCTTGTATTTGGGCTTTGTTACCTGGGACTGGTTTCTGGGACTTGTTTTTAAGTAAGTCCCCTGGGGAAGGCGGGGGCAGGGCCAGTTTAAGGATTAAACAACAAGGTTATTGTTTAATGTGGATGGAAGTGCTCTGGATAAATTAGGTCCTTACAATACCAAAAGGAACAGCAGATAACTAGTCATCTTCCTACTTGCAGACAAAGGTATTCCTGAATCACTTCCCTCAAAAATGTTACTTTTCACAATGAAGAAAGAAGAGGTACCTCTGTAACACCTCCTCAAAGATACTATTCGTGCGTTCTCTTTGAACTTTACAGTTAACAGGCTTATTAAGATGACAAGCAGAAATGCTTTTAAAAACTGGGATAAAATGGAAGTTGTAAGGCAGTGTTTCACACTGTGTGTAAATAGCCCATTGATGTACCCAGTACTGAGACGGTATGACTGAGTATTAAATAACTTTGAATCACATGATGTAAAAGCTCTTTCCTCTCTAATCCTCCTTCAGCCATTTTGATTACATCTGGGAGAAGTTCTCAGTTTTAACACCTTTTAAACACTTGCAATGTCTCTTTTTTTCCCTCTCTCTTAAAGATTTTATTTATTTACATATTTATGAGGTGGCCCTATTAGTGCAGTAGGTAGCACGGCAGTCTCATATTTACATATCTATGTATTTATTTATTTATTATTTGTTTGAAAGACAGACTGTGAGAGAGAGAGCACAAGCAGGACAGAAGGAGAAGGAGAGGGACAAGCAGGCTCCCTGCTGAGCAGCGCCCCACCCCCCGACAATGGGCAGCTGGGGTGGGAGTGCTTCATGTGGGGCTCCATGTGGGGCTCCATGTGGGACTCCATGTGGGACTCAATCCCAGAACTCTGGAATCATTACCTGAGCTGAAGGCAGATGCTTAACTGACTGAGCCCCCCAGGAGCCCCTCCAAATGTTTCTTTAACAAAGAGGCCTGCATCACTCTCAGACTGGAAGCAGTAACTATAATCATGACATTTTTAAAATTTATATCCCATTTATCCTTGTAGTCATTTCCATTTTATTTATTTCTTCAGCGTAACAGTATTCATTCTTTTTGCACAACACCCAGTGCTCCATGCAAAACGTGCCCTCCCCATTACCCACCACCTGTTCCCCCAACCCCCCACCCCTGACCCTTCAAAACCCTCAGGTTGTTTTTCAGAGTCCATAGTCTCTTATGGTTCGCCTCCCCTTCCAAATTTTTTTTTTAATAAACATATAATGTATTTTTATCCCCAGGGGTACAGGTCTGTGAATCGCCAGGTTTACACACTTCACAGCACTCATGATAGCACTTACCCTCCCCAATGTCCATAGCCCCCTCCCCCTCTCCCAATCCCACCTCCCCCCAGCAACCCCCAGTTTGTTTTGTGAGATTAAGAGTCACTTACGGTTTGCCTCCCTCCCAATCCCATCTTGTTTCATTTATTCTTCTCCTATCCCCCTAACCCCCCATGTTGCTTCTCCATGTCCTCATATCAGGGAGATCATATGATAGTTGTCTTTCTCCGATTGACTTATTTCACTAAGCATGATACGCTCTAGTTCCATCCACGTCGTCGCAAATGGCATGATATCATTTCTTTTGATGGCTGCATAGTATTCCATTGTGTATATATACCACATCTTCTTTATCCATTCATCTGTTGATGGACATCTAGGTTCTTTCCATAGTTTGGCTATTGTAGACATTGCTGCTATAAACATTCAGGTGCACGTGCCCCTTCGGATCACTATGTTTGTATCTTTAGGGTAAATACCCAGTAGTGCAATTGCTGGGTCATAGGGTAGTTCTATTTTCAACATTTTGAAGAACCTCCATGCTGTTTTCCAGAGTGGTTGCACCAGCTTGCATTCCCACCAACAGTGGAAGAGGGTTCCCCTTTCTCCGCATCCTCGCCAGCATCTGTCATTTCCTGACTTGTTAATTTTAGCCATTCTGACTGGTGTGAGGTGATATCTCATTGTGGTTTTGATTTGTATTTCCCTGATGCCGAGTGACGTGGAGCACTTTTTCATGTGTCTGTTGGCCATCTGGATGTCTTCTTTGCAGAAATGTCTGTTCATGTCCTCTGCCCATTTCTTGATTGGATTGTTTGTTCTTTGGGTGTTGAGTTTGCTAAGTTCCTTATAGATTTTGGATGCTAGCCCTTTATCTGATATGTCGTTTGCAAATATCTTCTCCCATTCTGTCAGTTGTCTTTTGGTTTTGTTAACTGTTTCCTTTGCTGTGCAAAAGCTTTTGATCTTGATGAAATCCCAATAGTTCATTTTTGCCCTTGCTTCCCTTGCCTTTGCCGTTGTTCCTAGGAAGATGTTGCTGGGGCTGAGGTCGAAGAGGTTGCTGCCTGCATTCTCCTCAAGGATTTTGATGGATTCCTTTCTCACATTGAGGTCCTTCATCCATTTGGAGTCTATTTTCGTGTGTGGTGTAAGGAAGTGGTCCAATTTCATTTTTCTGCATGTGGCTGTCCAATTTTCCCAGCACCATTTATTGAAGAGGCTGTCTTTTTTCCATTGGACATTCTTTCCTGCTTTGTCGAAGATTAGTTGACCATAGAGTTGAGGGTCGATTTCTGGGCTCTCTATTCTGTTCCACTGATCTATGTATCTGTTTTTGTGCCAGTACCATGCTCTCTTGATGATGACAGCTTTGTAATAGAGCTTGAATTCCGGAATTGTGATGCCACCAACTTTGGCTTTCTTTTTCAATATTCCTTTGGCTATTCGAGGTCTTTTCTGGTTCCATATAAATTTTAGGATTATTTGTTCCATTTCTTTGAAAAAAATGGATGGTATTTTGATAGGGATTGCATTAAATGTGTAGATTGCTTTAGGTAGCATAGACATTTTCACAATATTTATTCTTCCAATCCAGGAGCATGGAACATTTTTCCATTTCTTTGTGTCTTCCTCAATTTCTTTCATGAGTACTTTGTAGTTTTATGCATATAGATTCTTAGTCTCTTTGGTAAGGTTTATTCCTAGGTATCTTATAGTTTTGGGTACAATTATAAATGGGATTGACTCCTTAATTTCTCTTTCTTCTGTCTTGTTGTTGGTGTACAGAAATGCAACTGATTTCTGTGCATTGATTTTATATCCTGACACTTTACTGAATTCCTGTACAAGTTCTAGCAGTTTTGGAGTGGAGTCTTTTGGGCTTTCCACATATAGTATCATATCATCTGTGAAGAGTGGTAGTTTGACTTCTTCTTTGCTAATTTGGATGCCTTTAATTTCTTTTTGTTGTCTGATTGCTGAGACTAGGACTTCTAGTACTATGTTGAATAGCAGTGGTGATAATGGACATCCCTGCCGTGTTCCTGACCTTAGTGGAAAAGCTTTCAGTTTTTCTCCATTGAGAATGATATTTGCGGTGTTTTTTTCATAGATGGCTTTGATAATATTGAGGTATGTGCCCTCTATCCCCACACTTTGAAGAGTTTTGATCAGGAAGGGATGCTGTACTTTGTCAAATGCTTTTTCAGCATCTATTGAGA
Organism: Meles meles; assembly: GCF_922984935.1. Classification (NCBI taxonomy): domain Eukaryota; kingdom Metazoa; phylum Chordata; class Mammalia; order Carnivora; family Mustelidae; genus Meles; species Meles meles. The sequence goes on from NC_060083.1 coordinate 17,360,913, forward strand.
GTATCATATGGTTCTTGTTCTTTCTTTTATTAATGTGTTCTATCACATTGATTGATTTGCAGATGTTGAACCAACCCTGCAGGCCTGGAATAAATCCCAGTTGATCGTGGTGAATAATCCTTTTAATGTACTGTTGAATCCTATTGGCTAGTATTTTGGCGAGAATTTTTGCATCTGTGTTCATCAAGGATATTGGTCTGTAGTTCTCTTTTTTGGTGGGATCCTTGTCTGGTTTTGGGATCAAGGTGATGCTGGCCTCATAAAATGAGTTTGGAAGTTTTCCTTCCATTTCTATTTTTTGGAACAGTTTCAGGAGAATAGGAATGAGTTCTTCTTTAAATGTTTGGTAGAATTCCCCTGGGAAGCCGTCTGGCCCTGGGCTTTGGTTTGTTTGGAGATTTTTGATGACTGTTTCAATCTCCTTACTGGTTATGGGCCTGTTCAGGTTTTCTATTTCTTCCTGGTTCAGTTGTGGTAGTTTATATGTCTCTAGGAATGCATCCATTTCTTCCAGATTGTCCAATTTGTTGGCGTAGAGTTGCTCATAGTATGTTCTTATAATTGTCTGTATTTCTTTGGTGTTAGTTGTGATCTCTCCTCTTTCATTCATGATTTTATTTATTTGGGTCCTTTCTCTTTTCTTTTTGATGAGTCTGGCCAGGGGTTTATCAATCTTATTGATTCTTTCAAAGAACCAGCTCCTAGTTTCATTGATTTTTTCTATTGTTTTTTTTTTTTTTTGGTTTCTATTTCATTGATTTCTGCTCTGATCTTTATGATTTCTCTTCTCCTGCTGGGTTTAGGGTTTCTTTCTTGTTCTTTCTCCAGCTCCTTTACGTGTGGGGTTAGGCTGTGTACTTGAGACCTTTCTTGTTTCTTGAGAAAGGCTTGTACCGCTATATATTTTCCTCTCAGGACTGCCTTTGCTGTGTCCCACAGATTTTGAACCGTTGTGTTTTCATTATCATTTGTTTCCATGAATTTTTTCAATTCTTCTTTAATTTCCTGGTTAACCCATTCATTCTTTAGAAGGATGCTGTTTAGTCTCCATGTATTTGAGTTCTTTCCAGCTTTCCTCTTGTGATTGAGTTCTAGCTTCAGAGCATTGTGGTCTGAAAATATGCAGGGAATAATCCTAATCTTTTGATACTGGTTGAGACCTGATTTGTGACCCAGGATGTGATCTATTCTGGAGAAGGTTCCATGTGCACTAGAGAAGAATGTGTATTCTGTTGCTTTGGGATGAAATGTTCTGAATAGATCTGTGATGTCCATCTGGTCCAGTGTGTCATTTAAGGCCTTTATTTCCTTGTTGATCTTTGGCTTGGATGATCTGCCCATTTCAGTGAGGGGAGTGTTCAAGTCCCCTACTATTATTGTATTATTATTGATGTGTTTCTTTGATTTTGTTATTAATTGGTTGATATAGTTGGCTGCTCCCACGTTAGGGGCATAGATATTTAAAATTGTTAGATCTTCTTGTTGGACAGACCCTTTGAGTAGGATATAGTGTCCTTCCTCATCTCTTATTATAGTCTTTGGCTTGAAATCTAATTGATCTGATATAAGGATTGCCACCCCAGCTTTCTTCTGATGCCCATTAGCATGGTAAATTGTTTTCCACCCCCTCACTTTAAATCTGGAGGTGTCTTCGCGTCTAAAATGAGTTTCTTGTAGGCAACATACTGATGGGTTTTGTTTTTTTATGCGTTCTGATACCCTGTGTCTTTTGATTGGGGCATTTAGCCCATTGACATTCAGGGTAACTATTGAGAGATATGAATTTAGTGCCATTATTAGCCTGTAAGGTGACTGTTACTGTATATTGTCTCTGTACCTTTCTGATCTACTACTTTTAGGCTCTCTCTTTGCTTAGAGGACCCCTTTCAATATTTCCTGTAGAGCTGGTTTGGTGTTTGCAAATTCTTTCAGTTTTTGTTTGTCCTGGAAGCTTTTGATCTCTCCTTCTATTTTCAATGATAGCCTAGCTGGATAGAGTATTCTTGGCTGCATGTTTTTCTCGTTTAGTGCTCTGAATATATCATGCCAGCTCTTTCTGGCCTTCCAGGTCTCTGTGGATAAGTCTGCTGCCAATCCAATATTTTTACCATTGTATGTTACAGACTTCTTTTCTCGGGCTGCTTTCAGGATTTTCTCTTTGTCACTAAGACTTGTAAATTTTACTATTAGGTGACGGGGTGTGGACCTATTCTTGTTGACTTTGAGGGGGGTTCTCTGCATCTCCTGGATTTTGATGCTTGTTCCCTTTGCCATATTAGGGAAATTCTCTCCAATGATTCTCTCCAATAGACCTTCTGCTCCCCTCTCTGTTTCTTCTTCTTCTGGAATCCCAATTATTCTAATGTTGTTTCGTCTTATGGTGTCACTTATCTCTCGAATTCTCCCCTCATGGTCCAGTAGCTGTTTGTCCCTCTTTTGCTCGGCTTCCTTATTCTCTGTCATTTGGTCTTCTATATCACTAATTCTTTCTTCTGCCTCATTTATCCTAGCAGTGAGAGCCTCCATTTTTGATTGCACCTCATTAATAGCTTTTTTGATTTCAACTTGGTTAGATTTTAGTTCTTTAATTTCTCCAGAAAGGGCTTTAATATCTGCAGAGAGGGTTTCTCTAATATCTTCCATGCCTTTTTCGAGCCCGGCTAGAATGTTCAGAATCGTCATTCTGAACTCTTGATCTGACATATTACCAATGTCTGTGTTGATTAGGTCCCTAGCCTTCGGTACTGTCTCTTGTTCTTTTGTTTGTGGTGATTTTTTCCGCCTTGTCATTTTGTCCAGATAAGAGGATATGAAGGAGCAAATAAACTACTAAAAGGGTGGCAAAGACCCCAGAAAAATGCGCTGTAACCAAATCAGAAGAGACCCCTAATTGTGGGGGGGAGAAAGGGGATAAAAACAGGTTCTGAAAAAAAAAAAAGGAAAAAAATTTAAAAAATAAAACAAATAAAAAAATATAAAAAAGAAAGAAAAAGTATATGTATTTAGATGAACTAGTCAAAAAACGTTAAAAAAGAAAAGGGTAAAAGTTTTAAAAAATTTAGCAGAAGAAGAAAAAAGAAAAAAGAAAAAAAATTGAAAAAAAGAAAAAAAAAATTGAAGTAGCCGCAAGACTAAAGAAGCATGGGGAGAAAGCCATGAGTTCCGTGCTTTGCTTTCTCCTCCTCTGGAATTGCTCTGCTGTCTTAGGAATTGAACCTGCTTTCTCCTTGATAGATGAACTTCGTCCTGGCTGGATATTTTGTTGATCTTCTGGGGGAGGGGCCTGTTGTAGTGACTCTCAAGTGTCTTTGCCCCATGCGCGATTGCACCACCCTTACCGGCGGCCGGACTAAGTAATCGGCTGGGGTTTGCTTTTGGCAGCTTCTATTCCCTGAACGCTTTCCGTAGAGTTCTGGAGGACGGGAATGAAAATGGCGGCCTCCCAGTCTCCGGCCCGGAGGAGCCGAGAGCCTGGGGCCCCACTCCTCAGTGCGCCCCAGAGGACAGCACCCAAACACTCCCGTATCCCCAGCCTCTAGCGGCGCTCCGAGCTCACCCAGCCCGCGACCAGTTCAAGGTAACCCCGAGCTGAGAGTTCAGTCTTCGGCTCTGTCTCTGCAGCCGGCTTCTCCGTTCTAATACCTGTGAGCTCTCCGACACTCTGACACCCCCGATCCTTCTGTGACCCTGCGGGGCCTGGGGCCACGCTGACCCCGCATGGGCTTCACCCTGGTTTAGCCTCTGGAGCAATGTCCCTCAGTGGAACAGACTTTTAAAAGTCCTGATTTTGTGCTCCATTGCTCTGCCGCTTGCCGGGAGCCGGCCCCTCCCCCCGCGGTCTATCTTCCCGTCGTTTTAGATTCACTTCTCCGCCAGTCCTACCTTTCAGAAAGTGGTTGATTTTCTGTTTCTAGAGTTGCTGTTCTTCTTCTCTTCGCTCTCCCATTGGATTTGTAGGTGTTTGCAATGTTTAGATAAGCTATCGAGCTGATCTCCTGCTACCTGATGTAGTCTCAGGCTGCTACTTCTCCGCCATCTTTGACAGTTGATCTATCCTTGTAGTCATTTCTATTTCCAGGAAGTAATACTGATTTCCCTTTAGAGCAAATTTATTTAACAATAACAACACAAAAAAGGTCCATTTAAAGAAAAATATTTAGTGAATAATGGTAGGTCTCTATGCATATATGGGAGAATTGTAAGAATGTTAATAAAATACCTGATACTTCGGACCCTGCCTTGAAATACTTCAGCTATTCCATCTCAAGAAAGAGCCTCAGGGGGCACCTGGTTTGCGCAGTTAGTTAAGCGCAGTTGCTAAGTGACCGACTCTTAATTTCAACTCAGGTCATAATCTCAGGGTTTGTGGGATGGAGCTCCACATCAGGCTCCATGCTCAGCGGGGAGTCTGCTTCCTCTTCCTCTGCCCTGTTTAGGCATGTGTGCGTGTGGACACGCTCTCTCTCTTTCTCTCTCAAATAAACAAATCTTTTTTTTTTTCATAGAAAGAACTTTTATTTTTTTAGATAAAAATTTTTTTAATTTGTTTATTTACAGCATAACAGTGTTCAATGTTTTGGCATCACACCCAGTGCTCCATGCAGTACGTGCCCTCCCTATTAGCCACCACTGGTTCCTCAACCTCCCACCCCCCCCCCCGCCCCTTCAAAACCCTCTTGTTGTTTTTCAGAGTCCATAGTCTCTCATGGTTCATCTCCCCTTCCAGTTTCCCACAACTCCCTCTCCTCTCCATCTCCCCATGTCCTCCATGTTATTTGTTATGCTCCACAAATAAGTGAGACCATATGATACTTGACTCTCTCTGCTTGACTTATTTCGCTCAGCATAATCTCTTCCAGTCCCGTCCATGTTGCTACAAAAGTTGGGTATTCGTCCTTTCTGATGGAGGCATAATACTCCATTGTGTATATGGACCACATCTTCCTTATCCATTCATCCGTTGAAGGGCATCTTGGTTCTTTCCACAGTTTGGCGACCATAGCCATTGCTGCAATAAACATTGGGGTACAGATGGCCCTTCTTTTCACTACATCTGTATCTTTGGGGTAAATACCCAGCAGCGCAATTGCAGGGTCATAGGGAAGCTCTCTTCTTAATTTCTTGAGGAGTCTCCACACTGTTCTCCAAAGTGGCTGCACTAACTTGCATTCCCACCAACAGTGTAAGAGGGTTCCCCTTTCTCCACATCCTCTCCAACATACGTTGTTTCCTGTCTTGCTAATTTTGGCCATTCTAACTGGTGTCAGGTGGTATCTCAATGTGGTTTTAATTTGAATCTCCCTGATGGCTAGTGATGATGAACATTTTTTCATGTGTCTGATAGCCATTTGTATGTCTTCATTGGAGAAGTGTCTGTTCATATCTTCTGCCCATTTTTGGATATGGGAGAATTGTAAGAATGTTAATAAAATACCTGATACTTCAGACCCTGCCTTGAAGTACTTCAGCTATTCCATCTCAAGAAAGAGCCTCAGGGGCACCTGGTTTGTGCAGTTGGTTAAGCGCAGTTGCTAGGTGACTGACTCTTAATTTCAACTCAGGTCACAATCTCAGGGTTTGTGGGATGGAGCTCCACATCAGGCTCCATGTTCAGTGGGGAGTCTGCTTCCTTTTCCTCTGCCCTGTTCAGGCATGTGTGCATGTGGGCACGCTCTCTCTCTTTCTTTCTCAAATAAGCAAATCTTAAAAAAAAAAAGAGAGAAAGAAACAGCCTTAGAATTCATGGATGAGAGTCTGTACAAAATGGTAATTGAAGGAAATGGCTTTAGGGGTGAGAGCCCATTCAGATACGGTGTTTTTACTTTACTGTGCCTCTGACAGTGCAGAGCGGCATGATGAGACATGGCTTTGTGAGTATGTATATAATTCAGTCATCAGAGGAACCAAAGGAATACTTTAAATGGCACTGTGCCCTGAAAGCACTTTGTTTAAAAAGACATTTTTGTTGAAGGTTCACAGAAAATTGCACTCAATGGTTTAAAGATTTACAAAATGCCAAACAACTGAGCTTTTCAGTGTCTCTTCCACATTTTTCAGTCCTCTCTTTGATATCTAATTGTCCCAGCAAATACATTTATTTATGTATCTTTATTTTATGAGTAAAGTAGAAAACAAATGTGTATATATATATATGCACATATATATGTATATCTATTTTTATACATATGTTTTTTTGATGTTTTTTGTTATCTCAAAAAACATTTCTCTTGATTACAGAAAATAAATGTTTAAGTTAGAGCAATAGGTTTAAAGCATATAATATCTATATAGAACATACGAGAACTTGCTTCCTTATTTAATCTTCCAAAAGTGAACCCAGAGTATAAACATGTGAGCTGTTGAAAAGCAGAGGCTTTTTGTAGATTTTGTGTTCATTCTGGTAAATAGTTTAATTTCCTGTTTTTAGGTAAATGCATATAACCTATATCTGAAAGAAAATGTAAAAATATTTATCTCTGTCTATAATTTTAGCCCTCTCATACATTTTTCTCTAAAAACATGGGAAGAAAGTATTTTTAAAGATTTATGTATTTATCTATTTTAATTCTGAGTCCAGTTTAAAATTCTGACTATTGAAACATTTAGGTCAAAGATTGATGGAAAAGTTGACCTTTGATGTTTAATCCCCCCTATGTAGTGACTCCACCTGAAGAGGTAAGATGGGTAACAGGATTTGATTATTAATATTTTCAACTATTTTCTTTATAAAATCAAATGAACTCATTATATGACATTAGTCAGCTGCTGATTAACACAAACCGATCTGATATTACTCATAATTGTCTATAGTTAAGAATGTTGGTAGACAAAGGAAAGGAATCTCAAAGTAATGGAAATACAGTGACCCATATTATCCTTAAAATTCATGTCAAAATCAAGCCATATATTTTGAATTTGTGTGTGTGTCCCCTTTATCATGAATGGTAAATTTGAAAAATAATATTTTTAATCATCCTTTCCTCCTAAAGCTCAGCTAGTATTTAAATATCACCAGTCACTGTTCTACCAATTGTTTTGCCAATATATAACATGGGCTACCATCTAATGAGTTTCTGTTATCAGTTCCTTCACCTTTCCCTACCCTGCAATGACTAAACCAATATGACATATCTTAGGATTTTATAAAAATTGCATTTCACTTCAATGTGCCAAGTTCTTTATTAGTGACACACAATAGAAATTTTGGTTGCCTGTTCACTTTATGTGTTTGTTTAGAGGGTGGAGTGTGCTCTCTGTTCCTTCAATTATTCAGAGACTTGGGGTTCTTTTATTTTTGTATCACCATTGCATTCAGCTTTTAAGTGAACATGGTTAGGGAAAAATAGAATGGTGGATTATGCATGGGATATTTTTATGAACTAGTCCTAGAAATAGCTTAAGTCACTTCACATTCCATTGGCCAATTTTCAGTCAGATGTTACCAATATAGTTGAACTGTATGCCCAAGAAGAAGAGATGACTCTTCCACAACAAATTCCGTGAGGCAAGTTAAACCTTAATAACAAAACCAGGTATATGCTGTAAATAAACAAATAAAAAAATAATAAAATTTAAAAAAAGAAATTAAAAAAAATAACAAAACCAGGTAAAGATTGTATAAAAAAGGAAAATTATCACCAGTCACATCAATGTAGAGGAAAAAAATAATGAAACTTCAACAAACTAAGTGTAGCAGTATATACAAAACAGATGATACCCCATGACCAAGTTGAGTTTATCCCAGGAGTGTAAGCATGGTTTAATAGAAAAATCTATAAATTCCATTTATCATTCTCATAGATTAAATGGGGGGGAACCCACATTATCACCTCAGCAGATGTGGAAACCCATTTTTAAGATTTAATATACTCAGAAAACTAAGATGAGTAAGAATTTCCTTGAACTGACATGACGTGTATACCAAAAACTATGGCAAATATTTTATGGAAAAACTCTGGAAACATCCACCATCTCCTTTAAAAATCAACAACAAGACAAAGATGCCACCTATCACCACTCCAATTAAATATTCCCACTGGAGTTTCTAGCCAGAAAAATAAGAAAAATAAATGAAAAAGGATAAGAAAGGTTGAACAAAATTTGCAATTATTAGCAGATGTAGCAGATGATAAGATCATTTACCAAGAAAACTCCAAAGAAGCTACAGAGAAAATATTAGCAAGAATAAAGAGCTTAGGAAAGTGGTTGCCTATAAGATCAATATTCAAAAATCATTTGTATTTCTATGCACTTGGCCCCCAAAAGAAGAAAATTGTGCTTTAATAAAACCATTTACAATGAAGACACAATTAGTCACTGTGAAGTGAATCTAACATCTGCACAAGATTAGCATACATACATTTAAAAATTTGATTAAAAGACATTTTAAAGACCTAAACAAACTGAGAGTTACTCAAGAATGTTCAAGAATAGGAAGACTTGGTATCTTAAAGATACCAATTCTTCCTGTAGATACAGTACTATTCCAGTCAAAATCCCAAGAGGGTGGGGTGCCTGGGTGTCTCAGTTAAGCATCTGCCTTCAGCTCAATCATGATCACGGAGTTCCAGGATAGAGCCCCACATTGGGCTCCCTTCTTGGCACGGAGTCTGCTTCTCCCTCTCCTTCTGCTCCTTCTCTCTCCCCGCCTCAAATAAATAAAATCTTAAGAAAAAGAATCCCAGGAGGGTTTTTCATGGATCTAGGACAAATGACAAGAACTACCAATATACTCTCAAATAAGAGCATGAGGAGCTGCAACTACCTAGTGGTCAAGGATTATTCAACAATAATTTAATATATAAGCAGATACCTATATCTATATCTATATATATCTGTGAAGCAATTTGGCATTATCAAATAAAGTGAGAGATAATTATACTGTATCATCTAGAAACTCCACTTCTAGATACTGATATTAGAACACCAACAGGCATATACAAAAATGCTGTACAGTAACATTGTCCATAGTAGGAAAAGCTGGAAGCAACCTAATATTCATTGACCATACAATGGATAAATTAGTAATGCTAATGTATCAGTGAATATGAGTGAATTATTCATAAACATAAATAAATTGCACAAAATATAAAACAGAAAACTCAAATTGGAATATTTATAAAAAGATATTTAAGGGGCGCCTGGGTGGCTCAGTGGGTTAAAGCCTCTGCCTTCAGCTCAGGTCATGATCCCAGGGTCCTGGGATCGAGCCCCGTGTCAGGCTTTCTGCTCAGTGGGAAGCCTGTTTCCCCCTCTCTCTCTGCCTGCCTCTCTGCCTACTTGTGATCTCTGTCTGTCAAATAAACAAATAAATAAATCTTTAAAAAAAGATATTTAATAGTTAAAAAATTTATTTATATATTGCTTAGAGATGTACACACACATTACAGCAGGCAGAATGATGTCCGTGCACTACTCCCTAGAGCCTGTGGATATGTTACATTACATGGGGTCATTACAGCTGTAATTGAATATATGGACCTTAACATAGGGAGACTGTCTTAGGTTATCTTGATGGACCCAATCTAATCACATGAGCACTTGAGCAGAGAACTTGCTCCAGCGGATTGAATTAGAGAGATGCACACGCAGTGTATGAAGTTTCAAACACTGCTAATTTTTTTAAGCTGATTGACAGCTACATTAGTGTCCATGTTTTCATTATAGTTATCTATTCCTGCAAAACAGAGTACCACCACCACCTCTCCCAAATGGCAACATAAAACAACAAACCTTTATTTTGGAGGGTCAAGCTCCAAAATGGGTAGTTCAAGCTCAGGGTCTCTGAAGTTACAATAAAGTGGTCAGCTAAGGTCATAGTTATCTCAAGAGACAAATGGGGATTAATGATCCATTTCTAAGATCACTCATATGGCTGTTAGGAGAATTTAGTTCTTTGACATTTGGGCCTCTCCATAAAGCTACTCACAGCATGGATTCTCCCAGAGATGGGATCTGACAGCCAGAGACCAAGATGGAAGCTGGTATCTCCTACAACTTGATCTCAGAAGTAACATAACATCACTTCTGTTGCATTCTGTGGGCCATGTGAAGCCACCCAAATTCTTACCACATTACAACATCAGCTCAGTATCTGGTACTCATCTTCTTGTTTCTAACCTACAGCACCTAATGGCTCTGCTTTTTTTTCCCAAGATTTTATTCTTAAGCAACCTCCACACCCAACATGAAGCTTGAACTCATGGCCCCAAGATCAAGAGTCACATGGTACATGGTCTGAGCCAGCCAGACACCCTACTAAATGGCCCTAGTCTATGTAAGGTAGCAAACAGCTGATGTGCAAATCATCATAAATATGCTCAAGTGGAAAACCCAAGATGTAGTGACCGGCACATTAATAAGGCACCAGTGTAGAGTGGGGCTAAAAACTCAGGTCCAAGTATGGTACTGGCACATAAACAGACACATAGATCAATGGAACAGAATAGAGAGTCCAGAAATGAACCCTCAACTCTATGGACAACTAATCTTTGACAAAGCAGGAAAGAATGTCCAATGGAAAAAAAGAAAGCCTCTTTAACAAATGGTGTTGGGAAAATGGGACAGTCACATGCAGAAGAATGAAACTGAACCATTTCCGTACACCACACACAAAAATAGAATCAAAATGGATGAAAGACCTCAATATGAAATAGGAATCCATCAAAATAGTTGAGGAGAACACAGGCAGAAACCTCTTCAAACTCAGTCGCAGCAAATTCTTCATAGAAACATCACTAAAGGCAAGGGAAGTGAGGGCAAAAATGAACTATTGGGACTTCATCAGATCAAAAGCTTTTGCACAGGAAAGCAAACAGTCAACAAAACTAAAAGACAACAGACAGAATGGAAGAAGATATTTACAAATGACATATCAGATAAAGGGCGAGTATCCAAATATATAAAGAACTTATCAAACTCAACATCCAAAGAACAATCCAAACAAGAAATGGGCAGAAGACATGAACAGACATTTCTGCAAAGAAGGCATCCAAATGGCCAACAGACATATGAAAAAGTGATCAACATCACTCCTCAGGGAAATACAAATCAAAACCTCAAAGAGATACCACCTCACACCAGTCAGAATGGCTAATATTAACAAGTCAGGAAACAAGAGAGAAAGGGGACCCCTCCTACACACTTTGTGGGAATGCAAGCTGGTGTAGCCACTCTGGGAAACAGTATGGAGATTCCTCAAAAAGCTGAAAATAGAGCTACACTACTACCCAGCAATTGCACTACCGGGTATTTACCCCAAAGATACAAATGTAGTGATCCAAAGGGATCATCACCTGCACCCCATGCTTATAGTAGCAATGTCCACAGTATCCAAACTATGGAAAGAGCCTAGATGTTCATCAACAGATGAATGGATAAAGATGATGTGTCATATATATGCATACCTATATGTATATAAAGATATGTATATATCTTTATGTATATAAATTATGTATATACACATGTATATACATATGTATATATCTATATGTATATAAAGATATGTATCTATGTATATAGATATGCATATATACACATACACACATGTGTATATATACATATATATTACACTCATGAAATGGAATACTATGCAGCCATCAAAAATGAAATATTGCCATTTGCAACAACATCGATGGAACTAGGGGATATTATGTTAAATAAAATGTCAATCAGAGAAAAACATTTATCATATGATCTTAATGTTTCATGGAATTTGAGAAACAAGACAGAGGATCATAGGGGAAGAGAGGATAAAATGAAACAAGATGAAACCAGAGAGGGAGAAAGATCATAAGAGACTCTTAATTTCAGGAAACAAACTGAGGGTTGCTGGAATGGAGGGAGGTTGGAGGGATGGGGTGGCTGGGTGACGGACACTGGGGAGGGTATGTGCTATGGCGAGTGTTATGAATTGTGTAAGACTGTTGAATCACAGACCTGTACCCCTGAAACAAATAATACATTATATGTTAGTAAAAACAAACAAACAACAACAACAACAACAACAAAACAGTTCTAGGAGTGGATGAGACCCCTTAGGTATTGTTCCTTAACTGCAGCAAAAGCAGCAACTCTTTATCTGTAAACCCAGGTGCTAGATAGATATGTTGTCCCTTCCCCACACCCAGCATACAACGTTGGATGGAGTGTACAATAAATGCTATGGGTATTACTGCTCAAAGGGACAGAAAATGAGAGATGCAAAGGGGTTACTGATCCATAGCTGTTCTGAAATTCAGCCAAGCAAATGTTGGACTTGGTCCTACTAAAGCCCAGAACTGACTTGTCATGTTTCCTGGTCCCTCATCTAAGCCTTTGGTTTGTCCTCTGATTTCTTTCATCACTGAAGTAGCAAGTGATTGTATCTGGGTAGTTTTTTCTGCCTGGATCCTGCTTTAGATGTGTAGAGGTCCAAAATCTCTTTCTCATTTTGTATGTTCTGTCCTTTAGAGTCCAAACTATTCACACTGATAAAACCTTCTTTGAAATGTTATAAAGTCTCCCAACAATCTTTTGGGGTTAATTCCGTTAGTATGTGACACACATATCTCAAGACAACTTCTTCATTACTTTGTCTTGTGCTGAGATGCCTTAGGGGGAATGCCCTTAAGATTCCTGGAGGCCAGATTATTTGAGTCTGTGAGGTGCATCCATAAAATATTCAGAGGGCCTTTATTCTGATGGAACACGCCCTGAGCCACCACCTTTGCTTCTGAGGACATAGAGAAGGATTTCATGGTCATAATTTTAGCTTCATCTTCTGGCTGTGGCTTTCTGAGCATGCCCTGAATTCGATTTTTCTTCCAGATGGCACAATGAAAACAACTTGGACTGAGCCTCACCATCTTCTTCAGAAATCTCCAAACACATTAGACTAGCTCACTGGCAGAGGCAGTGGGATTGGCAGAAAACCTCATGCACGAAGATTGGGGTAGGAGTGAGATAGAGGTGAGAGCTCTCTGTGGTCACCAAGGAGGCATGCATGTTTCTCAGCTGCTATGGGTACTATGGGAGTGTGTGTGAAAACATGCAAGAACAATGTTCTAGGAGTGGACTCTCACATGAAGGTGCACTGGCTCTGGCCAGTCAGCACAAAGGAGGGAAAACTGCAGGACACTGCACCATGCAGAATGGAAAGGATCTGAGCTTTTACCCTACTTGAAGCTAAGTGGTCAGTCTGACAGTTTCATGCTTGGCAGAAGAAAGCTTCTGGGTCAGAGACAAATAACTTTATTACTCAGCATAGCGATTTGTATGAGTATCAGCATACATTCACCTGTTTCTCCTGGGCCATGAGTCCTATGGGAACAACAGGACCCTGAGTTCCATAGGACACTGAGTCCTATAGATGGGCCCCACAAAACCCTGCACACACAGGGGTTGCATCCTTGGAGAGAAACCCTGAACTCAGGGAATCCTAATTTATTCTTATTGGCATTAAGTGTGCCTTTCCATTGCTATGTTTATGAGACTGAAGAGTAAGAACGTCTGCTTTTTGCTCTGCAAGTGTCTTTTCTTTGCTTTGGAGACACTATCCCTATCTTCCAAGGATGTTCACCAGACACATATTCTTGAATATATAACCTAGAGCAAAGGGCAGTTTGTGCCTTGCTTGCAAGACATGAAGAAACATTTACAAGAGAACAATGAAGGCTTGTCTTCCAACATGGATCTTCAGCCAAGTGGGGGAAAGGAGGCCAGGGACCCAGAGCAGTGGCGGTGCATGCCTGGTGAGACTGAGCAGTGAGTATCACAGCTGTCCTGGAGATAGGGTCTTTCTGGCTCAGAGATTATCTCCCCAGCATGACCCCGCCAAAATATTGTAATGGTAGGGATTCTTGTAGAAGGTTATGTCCAGTCCTATTCTTCAAGACAAATGACACCCCCAGTGGGCCTCCACCAAGCAGCTAGTTCAAGTGGGTAGATATTAGGAAATTAAACTTTCTACCATTGCCAGAATTCAGGACACACCAGTGAGACTCATGCAGCTTGGTGACCCTACCAGAGCCTTAGGTTGTAGCTTCAGAGTGCTCTTCATGTTCTGTTGATCTAGCTCAAGGGCTGGCAGATCAGAGCTCACAATCAAATCTGGCCCACCCAGTTTTCATAAATGAGATTTTACTGGACCACAGACACACTCACTCATTTGCTTTTTTGATATTCTGGCAGAGTTGAATAGTTGACTGAAAGCCTAAAATATTTACTGTTTCACCTTTTACAGAAAGTTTGCCAGCCTCTGTTTTTGGTACTCAGGAAGAAAATAGAGCAATGCTTCTTAACTCTTGCTGCACACTGTAAATACCTGAATATATTTCATACAGTGATGCTGGGACTCCATCATAGACCATTGAATAAGTGTCTTGAGGAATGAGAACTGACAACTGGTATGCTTTCAAAACTCCCCATATGACTCTAATATGCAGCCAGCACTGATAACCTCAGGAATACAGGCTTTGGGAAGGGATGCCCATATCTTTCATGGGCACAGTGATGAAGGTAGAAGTCTGGGCAACTCCTCTGTCTCTGAGTAAAGGAAAGGGGGATACTACATTAAGGATTGGTCTAGCCCTGAACTGGCCCCAAGGATACCTACATTGGACCAAAGATGAGAGCCTGAACCAATGGCCATTAAATCCCTTGCTTTGGTGCTAGCTAAGCATCTCACCATAATATTTCACACAAAAGTCAGAGAACTGAAGTTGGTGCCAGTCTCTGTTCTCAGGAGGGAGGCGTAACCTGTCTTGATAGGATAAGTTAGTCCCTAAGCACCTGGCAGACTTATTCTATTTCATGTTAAAGTTATCATTAATGAAGTGTGCCACAGCTATGGGTGCTCGTCATAAAGAATCCAAAAGTGATGACATAGACTTTGACAGCTGGTCATAAAAAGCATTACAGCGTCTGTCTTACTGTCTTGGATCACGCACTCTGGAGGAATCCAGACACCATGTTTGTGAGGATATTCAAGTGACCCCATGGAGACAATCATGTGGTGAGGGAGCAGTCTCCTGCCCACAGCCATGTGACTGAATCATTCAGAAGAGGATCCTCCAACCCAGTCAGTCCTTCACATCATGACTGCTGATACAGCCAAATTTCCTGACCTCAATGTCATGATAGAACTGCCCAGATACGCCATCCTCAAATTCTTGACCTACAGAAACTGTGTTAGGTAATAGATGTTTGTTGTTTCAAGCTTCTATGTTAGGGGTGGTTTGTTACACAGTAATAGATAACTAATAAAACCATCAAAACAACCAGGTTTGTATTCAGTGTGGAGCTTTTCAACTTCATTTATAACATGTGCAATATTGTCAGACGTTGAATCTTCAACAGAATGAATTTCCAAAACATTTATTCAGTTCCTTGTACTGAATTTTTAAAGTTTTGAGCCAATTTTGGCATTGACTTAATTTCTTTTGATGTATCTGACTACATTTATATAAAACCGGCATAAATTAATTCCAAAGTTCTGCTAATGAAACACAGCAATAATTGTAGCTTTGCTTCTCACATGTGAAATAAGAAAAACTCAAATGGAAAATGAAATTATTTTAGGATAATCACTTGAATTATTTAAATGAAAAGTCATGCTTCACAAAGTGATAAACATGTTTTCCACAGTAGCACGTGCTGAAACAATGGTCTTTGAGCTGTCTTACTAAAACAATAAGGAATTTTTGAAGTAGATGGGTCTCTTATTTAGTGGATTTGCTAAGAGGCTGGTGTCTCCCTGGCTCCTATGATGTAGAGTAAATGACATTTTCTTTCATTAGTTTTCTGAGTTTAAACAAATGTCATCAAAATTTAAAGGACTTTGAAAAGCTTTGATGCCGTTGTAGGACACTTACAGTGAATTACAGCATGGAGTCTCCAATGTATCTAAATCCTAATTTATGATAGGCAGCAAAGAGAAAAAGAATGCATTGTTCTGCTGAAGTATATGTTTAGTATCAGCTTGTGTGTTTGTTTATAGTGTTCAGTTAGTATAAAGACTGTGTGTGTGTATGAATTAACCAAAGGCTCCTTGATAGCATATCACAGTTTGGATATGATCCTAAATTATATAGTTGCCTCAACCAATTTGAAATTCATTTCTCTTTTATAGCTGTCCTAAATTAAAAAGAATGTTGTTTTTGGAGGAGTCAAGATGGTGGAGAAGTAGGAGGAGGCGCCATTTCAACCTGTACCCTAAAGTGAACTGATTACCTACCAAAGAACTCTGACCACCCATGAAATCAGCCTGAGATCAGAATTATACATGTCTGGATCTCTACAGGAGCAGAAGACGCCAGTGGCAGGTAAAGCAGAGTGGGTACATCGGACTTATATAGGAAGATAAACAAAAGGGGGAGGGAGCCTCCAGAGGTGACCGACTGGAAAGTAATACCCCAATACGAGAGTGCCCTGCATCTCAGGACGAGCATTAACTTGGAGTCTGGTTGAAAGCACTCAAAAAACAAAGAGCAAAGGATCACGGGGGGAAATAGTGGGAATCTGGGCGGTTAGGGACAGGGACCTAAGTCCCCAGACCCAGGACAGCCTCCCCTGGCACTGGTCCCCATCCCTGAGCCGCCAGTGCACCTGAGCCACCAGCGCACCCGAGAACGAGTGGGGTCTGGCTCCTGTGAGGGGGTGGGAGCCTGGCCAGAAGGCAATCCTGAAATGCGCTCATCCCACACCCTCCCTTAGGAGAGATACTCATAGGTGCTAACCTGGAGCTCTGGCATCTGGAAAAACCAGACATTCCAAGCCCGGGACAGTGGGAAAATCTCAGTGTGCAATCTCTGCTTGGCACCTCTCTGGCGGTCTGGAGCTGTCTAGACAGCAACGGCTGCCTTGGTATTGGGTACAACGAGGAGCTCCTGCATCCCCAGGGACCTTGACTCAGAACTGACTCTGCCAGCAGCTCTTCAGAGCATTCTGAGGTTTCTCTCTGAGAGGGAGGTCAGGGTGCAGTTTGCTCTCCTCTAAAACTCCAAAAACCATCAAAAGCTATCAAGGCGAGAGAAAACAGATGAAAGAACATAAAAACCCCAGAGAACAAAAGCCTGAAAAAAACAGCTTCCTCAGAGCCCACCCCCTTGAGGGGAGCGGGAGGACCTAACTCAGGGAACATCATTGTCTGAAAACCCACGTGGCAGGCCCCTCCCCCAGAAAACCAACCAGGAAGGAAGAAAGAAAAAAAAAAAAAGAAGACTACAAGAGAACAATCACCACTACTTCATAAATACAACTTTTATTTTTTAACTCTTTACCAATATTCTGGTTCTTTTTTTTTAAATACATACAGATAATTTTTTAACCTATTTACCATCACACTGAGATGTCCAGTATATCAAATTCCTTAATAACCTTCTAACCTGAACTTTTTGATACATACACCCGTGTTTTTCTTTTGCTTTTCTATTTTTTAATTATTTTTAAATTTTGACTTAGTTTAGTCTAGTTTATTCTTTTTTAATTTTTATTTTCTAATATACTTATAGAGTTAAACTTCAAGGTAATCCCCTTTCCCCAATCAATGCTACCCCTATAGGCAAACCAGTTTCTAATCCCCCTGTAATTTAGGAAAGTTGAATCCCTTAACAAAAACATCAAGATACATCCAGGAAGAATCAAAATAAACTTCCTCGCCCACACTGAGAATTTATAACCACTCTCCCAATTATTCCTTCTGCCAGTGTTTCTGTGAATTTGAGTTTGTCCTGATAATATATAAATCTTATACGTGGGGTTCTTTCTGATGAGGTTCTTCCCTCTTTATATATATATATATATATATATATATATATATATATATATATATTCTCTTGTCATATATTCTTATCAGTCTTTTTGTTTGTCTGTTTTTGTTTGTATACTTCATAAATCTTACCTTGGAGCCCATTTGGGCTGAGCCTTCTCTTTTATCTTCCCTTTTTTTCCTGGCTCTCTCTCTTTTTTTTTCTTTTCCATTTTTTTTCTTCTTCTCTATGTCTTTTTCTTTTCTTTTTTCTCTCATTTGGGTGGGGAACCTGATTGCACAGAAGCGTTCCAGGGTGCACCTTGACTGCCCCACAATCGATAAATCCAGCTGCATCTGTTCAGTCATCTCTTACCAAAATGACTAGGAGGAGGAACACTGAACAGAAGAAAAATACAGAGGATGGACCTTATGCAACAGAGCTAATGGCTATTGTCATAGACAATATGTCAGAAAAGGAATTCAGACTAACAATTATCCAGGCAATAGCTAGGTTGGAGAAAGCCATGGATGACCAAATGGAATTGATTAGGGCAGAACTGAAAGCCACCAGGGATGATGTTCACAATGTTAGGGCAGAACTGAAAGTCACCAGGGATGATGTTTAAAATGCTCTCAATGAGTTCCAATCTAATCTAAATTCTCTAAAAGCTAGGGTAACTGAGACAGAAGATCGAATTAGTGATCTGGAGGACAAACAGATAGAGAGAAAGGATCAGGAGGAAGCCTGGAACAAACAGCTCAGAAGCCACGAAAACAGAATCAGGGAAATAAATGATGACGTGAAATGTTCCAACATCAGAATTATTGGAATCCCTGAAGGGGAGGAAAAAGAAAGAAGTCTAGAAGATATAGTGGAAGAAGTTGTCTATGAAAATTTTCCCAATCTCACGAATGGAAACAACGTTCATGTACTAGAGGCAGAAAGATTTCCTCCCAAGATTTTAGATTCTCAAAAGTCCTCATGACACCTTATAGTTAAAATGAGGAATTATGTTTCAAGAGAGACCCTCTTAAAATCAGCTAGGACAAAGAAGCTACTTACATACAGAGGAAAGCCCATTAGAATAAAGTCAGACATTTCCACAGAGATCTGGCAAGCCAGGAAGGGCTGGCAAAATATATTCAGAGAATGAGAAGAACATGCAACCAAGAATACTCTATCCAGCAAGACTGACTTTTAAAATGGATGGAGAGATAAAGAGTTTCCAAGACCGGCGAGGCTTAGAAGACTATGCAACCACCAACCCGACACTGCAGGAAATATTAAGGGGCGTCCTATAAAAGAGAAAAAATCCTAAGAATATCACTGAACAGAAATATAGAAACAATATTCAGACAGAAAGACTTCAAAGGTAACACGATGTCAATAAACACCTATCTCTCAATAATCACTCTCAATGTGAACGGCCTAAATGCGCCCATAAAACGACACAGGGTTGCAGATTGGATAAAACGACAGGACCCATCCATATGTTGTCTACAAGAGACCCATTTTGAACCTAAGGATACACCCAGACTGAAAGCGAAGGGATGGAGAAGCATCTTTCATGCCAATGGGCCTCAAAAGAAGGCCGGGGTAGCAATTCTCATATCAGATAAATTTAGATTTTAAACTAAAGATTGTAGTCAGAGATACAGAAAGACACTACATAATTCTTAAAGGGACTATCCACCAAGATGATCTAACAATTATAAATATCTATGCCCCCAATATGGGAGCACCTAATTACATAAGAAACTATTAATCAAGATAAAGAGTCATACTGATATGAATACATTGATAGCAAGAGATCTTAATATGCCTTTCTCAGAAATAGACAGATCATCGAAGCAGAAAATTAATAAAGAAATAAGAACATTGAATGAAACATTGGACCAGATGGACCTTATAGACATGTACAGAACATTCCACCCTAAAACAGCAGAATACTCATTCTTCTCAAGTGCACATGGAACCTTCTCCAGAATAGACCACACACTAGGTCACAAAGCAGGATTCAACCGATACCAAAAGACTGACATTATTCCCTGCATATTCTCAGATCACAATGCTTTGAAACTGGAACTCAATAACAAGGAAAAGTTCAGAAGGAACAGAAACACCTGGAAGCTAAAGACCACTTTGCTTAAGAATGCTTGGATCAAAATAAAATGAAAAAAAAAAAAAAGAATGCTTGGATCAACCAGGATATTAAAGGTGAACTTAAACAATTCATGGAAACCAATGAGAATGAAGACACTTTGGTCCAAAACCTATGGGATACAGCAAAGGCGGTTCTTTTTTTTTTTAAGTTTTTTTATATATTTATTTGACAGAGAGAGAGAGAGAGAGAGAGATCACAAGTAGAGAGGCAGGCAGAGAGAGAGGGGGATGCAGGCTCCCTGCTGAGTAGAGAACCCAATGTGGGGCTCGATCCCAGGACCCTGAGATCATGACCTGAGCCGAAGGCAGCGGCTTAACCCACTGAGACACCCAGGTGCCCCAGCAAAGGCGGTTCTAAGGGGGAAATACATAGCCAGCCAAGCCTCCCTCAAAAAAATGGAAAAATCCAGAATACACCAGCTGTCCCTACACCTTAAAGAACTGGAGAATCAACAACAAATCAAACCAACTCCACACGCAAGAAGGGAAATAATCAAGATTAGGGCAGAGATCAATGAGGTAGACACCAGAGATACAGTAGAACGTATTAATGAAACTAGAAGCTGTTTTTTTTAAAGAATCAATAAGTTCGATAAACCATTGGCCACACTAATCCAAAAGAAAAGAGAGAAAGCCCAAATTAATAAAATTATGAATGAAAAGGGAGAGATCACAACTAACACCAAGGAAATAGAAACAATCATCAGAAATTATTACCAACAGTTATATGCCAATAAGCTAAGCAACCTAGATGAAATGGATGCATTCCTGGAAAACTATAAACTCCCAAATTTGAACCAGGAAGAAATTGACAACCTGAATAGACCGATATCTAGTAATGAGATTGAAGCAGTGATCAAAAACCTCCCAAAAAACAAGAGCCCAGGACCTGACGGATTCCCTGGGGAATTCTACCAAACTTTCAAAGAAGAAATAACACCAATTCTCCTGAAGCTGTTCCAAAAAATTGAAGCAGAAGGAAAACTTCCAGACTCTTTTTATGAAGCCAGCATTACCCTGATCCCCAAACCAGGCAAAGACCCTACCAAAAAGGAGAATTTCAGACCAATATCACTGATGAATATGGATGCAAAGATTCTCAACAAGATCCTAGCAAACGGGATCCAGCAGCACATTCAAAAGATGATCCACCATGACCAGGTGGGATTCATCCCTGGGTTACAAGGTTGGTTCAACATTCGCAAATCAATCAATGTGATAGAACAAATCTTAAGAGAAGGGAGAAGAACCACATGGTCCTCTCAATTGATGCAGAAAAAGCATTTGACAAAATCCAGCATCCGTTCCTGATGAAAACGCTTCAAATTATAGGGATAGAGGGAACATTCCTGAACTTCATAAAATCTATCTATGAAAAACCCACAGCAAATATCATCCTCAATTAGAAAAAACTTGCAGCCTTCCCGTTGAGATCAGGAACATGACAAGGATGCCCACTCTCACCACTCTTGTTCAACATAGAATTAGAAGTCTTAGCAACGGCAATCAGACAACAAAGAGAAATAAAAGGTATCCAAATTGGCAAGGAAGAAGTCAAACTCTCTCTCTTGGCAGATGACATCATTCTTTATATGGAAAACCCCAAAGACTCCACCCCCAAACTACTATAACTCATACAGCAATTCAGTAACGTGGCAGGATACAAAGTCAATGTACAGAAATCAGTGGCTTTCTTATACACTAACAATGAAAATACAGAAAGGCAAATTAGAGAATCTATTCCATTTACTATAGCACCAAGAACCATAAGATACCTGGGAATAAACCTAACTAAAGTGGTAAAGGACCTGCACTCGAGGAACTACAGAACACTCATGAAAGAAATTGAAGAAGACACAAAAAGATGGAAGACTGTTCCATGCTCTTGGATTGGAAGAATAAACATTGTTAAAATGTCTATACTGCCTAGAGCAATCTATACTTTTAACGCCATTTCGATCAAAATTCCACTGGTATCTTTCAAAGAGCTGGAGCAAATAATCCTAAAATTTGTATGGAATCAGAAGAGACCCCAAATTGCTAAGGAAATGTTGAGAAACAAAAACAAAACTGGCGGCATCACGTTACCCGATTTCAAGCTTTACTACAAAGCTGTGATCACCAAGACAGAATGGTACTGGCATAAAAACAGACACATTGACCAGTGGAACAGAGTGGAGAGCCCAGATATGGACCCTAAACTCTGGTCAAATAATCTTTGACAAAACAGGAAAAAATATACAATGGAAAAAAGACAGTCTCTTCAATAAATGTGCTGGGAAAACTGGACAGCAATATGTAGAAGAATGAAACTCGACCATTCTCTTACACCGTTCACAAAGATAAACTCGAAATGGATAAAAGACCTCAACGTGAGGCAGGAATCCATCAGAATCCTAGAGGAGAACATAGGCAGTAACCTCTTCAATATCAGCCACAGCAACTTCTTTCAAGATATGTCTCCAAAGGCCAAGGAAACTAAAGCGAAAATGAACTTTTGGGACTTCATCAAGATCAAAAGCTTCTGCACAGCAAAGGAAACATTCAACAAAACAAAAAGACAACCCACGGAATGGGAGAAGATATTTGCAAATGACAGTACAGACAAAAGGTTGATATCCAGGATCTATAAAGAACTCCTCAGGGGCGCCTGGGTGGCTCAGTGGGTTAAGCCTCTGCCTTCGGCTAGGGTCATGATCCCAGAGTTCTGGGATCGAGCCCCGCATCAGGCTCTCTGCTCAGCAGGGAGCTTTCTTCCTCCTCTCTGCCTACTTGTGATCTCTGTCTGTCAAATAAATAAATAAAATCTTAAAAAAAAGAACTCCTCAAACTCAACACACACAAAACAGATAATCATATCAAAAAATGGGCAGAAGATATGAACAGAAACTTCTCCAATGAAGACATACAAATGGCTATCAGACACATGAAAAATTGTTCATCATCACTAGCCATCAGGGAGATTCAAATTAAAACTACATTGAGATACCACCTGACACCAGTTAGAATGGCCAAAATTAGCAAGACAGGAAACAACGTGTGTTGGAGAGGATGTGGAGAAAGGGGAACCCTCTTACACTGTTGGTGGGAATGCAAGTTGGTGCAGCCCCTCTGGAGAACAGTGTGGAGATTCCTGAAGAAATTAAGAACAGAGCTTCCCTATGACCCTGCAATTGCACTGCTGGGTATTTACCCCAAAGATACAAATGTAGTTAAAAGAAGAGCCACCTGCACCCCATTGTTTATTGCAGCAATGGCCACGGTCGCCAAACTGTGGCAAGAACCAAGATACCCTTCAACAGATGAATGGATAAGGAAGATGTGGTACATATACACAATGGAGTATTATGCCTCCATCAGAAAGGATGAATACCCAACTTTTGTAGCAACATGGACGGGTCTGGAAGAGATTATGTTGAGTGAAATAAGTCAAGCAGAGAGAGTCAATATCATATGGTCTCACTTATTTGTGGAGCATAACAAATAACATGGAGGACATGGGGTGATGGAGAGGTTTTATAGGTAAGTTTTACCAATCATTCAAGAATCCTAACTCATTTTATGATACTATTACATCATTGATAGCAAACCCAAATGGAAATAACAGAAGAAAATTCAGGTTAAACTCACTTATGAATATAAATAAATATAAGAAAGATCATAGGTTGATCTTATTTGTGAACAAAAGATGTAAATTTTGAAGAAAATATTTTTAAAACTCACAAATATATTACTAATAATAATAGCACTGTCATGACAAAGTAGGGCTTATTCCAAGAATGCAAGAATGGTTCAACATTAGAAAATCTATTTATGTAATCCAACTAAAGGATAGAGGAAGGAAAAACAACTTGTCATTTAAAAAGTCCTAGAAAAAGCATTTGATAAAACTCACCATCAATTCAGGATTAAAATATAAGCACAGAGTAGAAAGATACTTCCTAATAGAGTATTGTGTACCCCAAACTATACATGTGTATCACATTTAGTACTTAAAATATTCCATCTTAAAGCTAATCATGAAACAAGGAAGACTGTTTACGGAGAGATTTTACCAGCACAGTAAGATAAGAAAAAAAGATGTGACATTCTAAAGGCACTGACCACAGAACTACTGGCAAGTCCACCGTGACAAAGCTCCATGTTATGTAGGTATGAGGAGGTGCTGAATTAAGGAAAGTGCTTTCCCAAAAATGTAATTAATTCTAATCTCATGACAATTAACTAGAAAAATGTTTCTAGTAGGACATGTCAAAATCTATATTCTTTTGTTGATAAAAATGTAGCCTTTCACTTCCTAAAGGCTGTCAGTTTTGTTACTAGGGAAGAATGAAGCTCTGACAACACAGATTTCTGTTTGATTTCTCTTTTTTCCAGCAACGACTAGACTCTTAACCACAGAGCCTTTGGAAGATTAGACGCCACAACTGGGAACAAACTGCCACATATGACTCTTCACTTCAGATCGAGTTTGTGTTTAGGAACCATAAGGGTCTTGGCCTGCACTTACCTTAGAGCTGGCAAATTGCCTATAGTGCGGTGGTTCTAACTTCTTTCCACTACTGGGAACAAACTGCCACATAGGAATCTTCACTTCAGATCGAGTTTACGTTTTGGAAGCATAAGGGTCTTGGCCTGCACTTAACTTAGAGTAGGAAACTTGTCTAGAGTGTGCCCCGCTTCTAACTTCTTTCCACAACTGGGAACAGGCTGCCACAGAGCAATCTTCATCTTAAGATCGCGTTTACTTTTTGGATGCATAAGCGTCTTTGCGTGCCCTTAACTCAGAGTATCCAACAAGTTTCTAGTCCGCCCTTGTTCTAAATTCTTTCCTTAACTGGGAACACAGTGCCACATAGGAGACTTAACCTTTAGTGCGATTATACGTTTTGGAAGTATAAGGGACTGGACGTGCACTTACCTCAGAGGATCCTACTGGCTTATAGTCTGCCTTTGTTCTAAGCTCTTTCCTGAACTGGGAACACAGGGCCGCATAAGCCTTGTCGCCTTCAGAGCGTTTATACGTTTTGGAAACATAAGGGCCTTAGCCTGCATTTTCCATTGAGCTTCTAACTTGCTTATAGTCCGCCTCTGTTCTAAGTTCCTTCCTGAACTGCGAACACACTACCACTGATGAGACTTCACCTTAAGAGGGATGATACGTTTTGGAATCATAAGCGACTTGGCGTGCACTTACCTTAGCGTGTCCAGCTTGCCTATAGTGAGTGCGGCCTGGTTCTAACTACTTTCCACAACTGGGAACAAACTGCCACATATGAATCTTCACTTCAGTTCGAGTTTACATTTTGGAAGCATAAGGGTTTGGCCTGCACTTAACTTAGGGTACGCAACTTGCCTATAGTGCAGCCTGGTTCTAACATCTTTCCACAACTGGGAACAAACTGCCACATATGAATCTTCACTTCAGAAAACGTTTATGTTTAGGAACCATAAGGGTCTTGGCCGGCACTTACCTTAGAGCTGGCAAATTGCCTATAGTGCGGTTGGTTTTTAACTCCTTTCCACTACTGGGAACAAACTGCCACATATGAATCTTCACTTCAGACCGAGTTTATATTTAGGAACTATAAGGGTCTTAGCCTGCACTTAACTTAGAGCTGGCAAATTGCCTATAGTGCGGTTGGTTCTAACTTCTTTCCACTACTGGGAACAAACTGCCACATAGGAATCTTCACTTCAGATCGAGTTTACGTTTTGGAAGCATAAGGGTCTTGTCCTGCACTTAACTTAGAGTTTGAAACTTGACTAGTGTGTGCCCAGCTTCTACTTCTTTCCACAACTGGGAACAGGATGCCAACTAGCAATCTTCATCTTAAGATCGTGTTTACGTTTAGGATGCATAAGCGTCTTTGCATGCCCTTAACTCAGAGTATCCAACAAGCTTCTAGGCTGCCCTTGTTCTAAATTCTTTCTTAACTGGGAACACACTGCTAATTAGGAGACTTAACCTTAAGTGCGATTATACGTTTTGGAAGCATAAGGGATGGACATGCACTTACCTCAGAGTATTCTACTGGCTTATACTCAGCCTTAGTTCTAAGTTCTTTATTGAACAGGGAACACACGGCCGCATAGGCCTCTTTGCCTTCTGAGCGTTTATACATTTTGGAAGTATAAGGGACTTAGCCTGCATTTTCCATCGAGCTTCCAACTTGTTATAGTCGGCCTTTGTTCTAAGCTCTTTCTTGAACTGGGAACACACGGCCACATAAGCCTCCCCGCCTTCAGAGCGCTTATACGTTTTGGAAGCATAAGGGCCTTTGCCTGCAGTTTACTTCGAGCTTCCAACTTGCTTATAGCCCGCCTTTGTTCTAAGTTCTTGCCTGAACTGCGAACCCTCTGCCACTTATGAGACTTCACCTTAAGAGGGATGATACGTTTTGAAAGCTTAAGAGACTTGGCGTGCACTTACCTTAGAGTATCCTACTTGCCTATAGTGCAGTCTGGTTCTAACTTCTTTCCACAACTGGGAACAGGCTGCCTCTTAGGAATCTTCACCTTAAGATCGCATTGACGATTTGGATGCATAAGCGTCTTTGGTTGCCCTTAACTCAGAGTATCCAACAAGCCTCTATTCTGCCCTTGTTCTAAATTCTTTCCTTAACTGGGAACACACTGCCACTTAGGAGACTTAACGTTAAGTGCGATTATACGTTTTGGAAGCATCAGGGACTGGAGTGCACTGACCTCAGAGTATCCTACGGGCTTATAGTGAGCCTTTGTTCTAAGTTCTTTCCTGGACTGGGAACACACGGCCTGATATGCCTCTTCGGCTTGAGAGCGATTATACGTTTTGGAAGCAGAAGGGCCTTTGCCTGCATTTTTTTCGAGCTTCCAACTTGCTTATAGTCTTCCTTTGTTCTGAGTTCTTTCCTGAACTGGGAACACACGGCCGCATATGCCTCTTCGTCTTCAGAGCTTTTATACGTTTTGGAAGCAGAAGGGCCTTCGCCTGCATTTTACTTCGAGCTTCCAACTTGCTTATAGTCTTCCTTTGTTCTGAGTTCTTTCCTGAATTGGAAACACGCGGCCGCATATGCCTCTTCGGCTTGAGAGCGATTATACGTTTTGGAAGCAGAAGGGCCTTCGCCTGCATTTTACTTCGAGCTTCCAACTTGCTTATAGTCCGCCTTTGTTCTAAGTTCTTTCCTGAACTGCGAACCCTCTGCCCCTTATGAGACTTCACCTCCTTCAGAGGGAAGATACATTTTGGAAGCCTAAGAGACTGGGCGTGCACTTACCTTAGAGTATCCTACTTGCCTATAGTGCAGTCTGGTTCTAACTTCTTTCCACAACTGGGAACAGGCTGCCTCTTAGGAATCTTCACCTTAAGATCGCATTGACGATTTGGATGCATAAGCGTCTTTGGTTGCCCTTAACTCAGAGTATCCAACAAGCCTCTATTCTGCCCTTGTTCTAAATTCTTTCCTTAACTGGGAACACACTGCCACTTAGGAGACTTAACGTTAAGTGCGATTATACGTTTTGGAAGCATCAGGGACTGGAGTGCACTGACCTCAGAGTATCCTACGGGCTTATAGTGAGCCTTTGTTCTAAGTTCTTTCCTGGACTAGGAACACACGGCCTGATATGCCTCTTCGCCTTCAGGGCGATTATACGTTTTGGAAGCAGAAGGGCCTTTGCCTGCATTTTACTTCGAGCTTCCAACTTGCTTATAGTCTTCCTTTGTTCTGAGTTCTTTCCTGAACTGGGAACACACGGCCGCATATGCCTCTTCGTCTTCAGAGCTTTTATACGTTTTGGAAGCAGAAGGGCCTTCGCCTGCATTTTACTTCGAGCTTCCAACTTGCTTATAGTCTTCCTTTGTTCTGAGTTCTTTCCTGAATTGGAAACACGCGGCCGCATATGCCTCTTCGGCTTGAGAGTGATTATACGTTTTGGAAGCAGAAGGGCCTTCGCCTGCATTTTACTTCGAGCTTCCAACTTGCTTATAGTCCGCCTTTGTTCTAAGTTCTTTCCTGAACTGCGAACCCTCTGCCCCTTATGAGACTTCACCTCCTTCAGAGGGAAGATACATTTTGGAAGCCTAAGAGACTGGGCGTGCACTTACCTTAGAGTATCCTACTTGCCTATAGTGCAGTCTGGTTCTAACTCCTTTATACAACTGGGAACAGGCTTCCACTTAGGAATCTTCACCTTAAGATCGCATTGACGATTTGGATGCATAAGCGCCTTTGGTTGCCCTTAACTCAGAGTATCCAACAAGCCCCTATTCTGCCCTTGTTCTAAATTCTTTCCTGAACTGGGAACACACTGCCACTTAGGAGACATAACATCAAGTGCAATTTTACGTTTTGGAAGCATCAGGGACTGGACGTGCACTGACCTCAGAGTATCCTACGGGCTTATAGTGAGCCTTTGTTCTAAGTTCTTTCCTGGACTGGGAACACACGGCCGCCTATGTCTCTTCGCCTTCGGAGCGTTTCTACGTTTTGGAAGCAGAAGGGCCTTCGCCTGCATTTTACTTCGAGCTTCCAACTTGCTTCTAGCCCGCCTTTGTTTTGAGGTCTTTCCTGAACTGTGAACACACTGCCTCTTATGAGACTTCACCTTAAGAGGGATGATACGTTTTAGAAGCCTAAGAGACTGGGCTTGCACTTACCTTAGAGTATCCTACCTGCTTATAGTGAGGCTCGGTTCTAACTCCTTTCCACAACTGGGAACAGGCGGCCACTTAGCAATCTTCACCTTCAGATCGCGTTGACTTTTTGGATGCATAAGCGTCTTTGTGTTCCCTTAACTCAGAGTATCCAACAAGCTTCTAGTCCGCCCTTGTTGTAAACGCTTTCCTTTACTGGGAACACACTGACACTTAGGAGACTTTACTTTAAGTGCCATTATACGTTTTGGAATCATCAGGGACTTCCAAAGTAAGTAAGTCTCCCACTTACCGCCGAGCCTCCTGCTGACTTCTAGTCTGCCTTAGTTCTAAGTTCTGTCCTGAGCTGGGAACACGCGGCCGCATATGCCTCTTCGGCTTGAGAGCGATTATACGTTTTGGAAGCAGAAGGGCCTTCGCCTGCATTTTACTTCGAGCTTCCAACTTCCTTATAGTCCCCCTTTGTTCTAAGTTCTTTCCTGAACTGCAAACACACTGCCCCTTATGAGACTTCACCTTAAGAGGGAAGATACGTTTTGGAAGCCTAAGAGCCTGGGCGTGTACTTACCTTAGACTATCCTACTTGCCTATAGTGCAGTCTGGTTCTAACTTCTTTCCACAACTGGGAACAGGCTGCCACTTAGGAATCTTCACCTTAAGATCGCATTGACGATTTGGACGCATAACCGCCTTTGGTTGTCCTTAACTCGGAGTATCCAACAAGCCCCTATTCCACCCTTGTTCTAAATTCTTTCCTTAACTGGGAACACACTGCCACTTAGGAGACAACGTTAAGTGCGATTATACGTTTTGGAAGCATCAGGGACTGGACGTGCACTGACCTCAGGGTATCCTACGGTCTGATAGTGAGGCTTTGTTCTAAGTTCTTTCCTGGACTGGGAACACACGGCCTCATATGCCTCTTCACCTTCAGGGCGATTATACGTTTTGAAAGCATAAGGGCCTTTGCCTGCAGTTTACTTCGAGCTTCCAACTTGCTTATAGCCCGCCTTTGTTCTAAGTTCTTGCCTGAACTGCGAACCCTCTGCCACTTATCAGACTTCACCTTAAGAGGGATGATACGTTTTGGAAGCTTAAGAGACTTGGCGTGCACTTACCTTAGAGTATCCTACTTGCCTATAATGCGGCCTGGTTCCCGCCACTGGGAACAGGCGGCCACTTAGGAACCTTCAACTTCAGATGGCGTTTACGTTTTGGATGCTTAAGCGTCTTCGGGTGCCCTTAACTCAGAGTATCCAACAAGCTTCTAGTCGGCCCTTGTTCTAAATTCTTTCCTTAACTGGGAACACACGGCCACTTAGGAG
Source organism: Meles meles (assembly GCF_922984935.1). Lineage (NCBI taxonomy): Eukaryota > Metazoa > Chordata > Mammalia > Carnivora > Mustelidae > Meles > Meles meles. The sequence goes on from NC_060083.1 coordinate 17,390,771, forward strand.
ACTTAACCTCAAGTGCAATTTTACGTTTTGGAAACATCAGGGACTGGATGTGCACTTACCTCAGATATCCTACTGGCTTATCGTCTGCCTTAGTTCTAAGATCTTTCCTGAGCTGGTAACCCACGGCCGCATATGCCTCTTCGCCTTCAGAGCGTTTCTACGTTTTGGAAGCAGAAGGGCCTTCGCCTGCATTTTACTTCGAGCTTCCAATATGCTTATAGTCCGCCTTTGCTCTAAGTTCTTTGCTGATCTGGGAACACACGTCGCATATGCCTCTTTGCCTTCTGACCGTTTATACGCTTTGGATGCATAAGGGCCTTAGCCTCCATTTTACTTCAAGCTTCCAACTTGCTTATAGTCCCCCTTTGTTCGAGGGTCTTTCCTGAACGGCGAACACATTGCCCCTTATGAGACTTCACCTTAAGAAGAAGATACGTTTTGGAAGCCTAAGAGACTGAGCGTGCACTTACCTTAGAGTATCCTACTTGCCTATAGTGCGGCCTGTTCTAACTTCCTTCCATTACTGGAAACAGGCTGCCACTTAGGAATCTTCCTCTTAAGATCGCGTTGACGTTTTGGATGCATACGCGGCTTTGCGTGCCTTAACTCAGAGTATCCAAGAGGCTTCTAGTCCACCCCTCTTCTAAATTCTTTCCTTAACTGGGAACACACTGCCACTTAGGAGACTTAACGTTAAGTGCGATTATACGTTTTGGAAGCATCAGAGACTGGACGTGCACTGACCTCAGAGTATCCTACGGGCTTATAGTGAGCCTTTGTTCTAAGTTCTTTCCTGGACTGGGAACACACGGCCTCATATGCCTCTTCGCCCTCAGGGCGATTATACGTTTTGGAAGCATGAGGGCCTTTGCCTGCAGTTTACCTCGAGCTTCCAACTTGCTTATAGCCCGCCTTTGTTCTAAGTTCTTGCCTGAACTGCGAACCCTCTGCCACTTATCAGACTTCACCTTAAGAGGGATGATACGTTTTGGAAGCTTAAGAGATTTGGCGTGCACTTACCTTAGAGTATCCTACTTGCCTATAGTGCGGCCTGGTTCTCGTAACTTCTTTCCGCCACTGGGAACAGGCGGCCACTTAGCAATCTTCACCTTCAGATCGCGTTGACGTTTTGGATGCATAAGCGTCTTTGTGTTCCCTTAACTCAGAGTATCCAACAAGCTTCTAGTCCACCCTTGTTCTAAACTCTTTCCTTTACTGGGAACACACTGCCACTTAGGAGACATTACCTTAAGTGCCATTATACGTTTTGGAAGCATCAGGGACTTCCAAAGAAAGTAAGTCTTCCACTTACCGCCGAGCCTCCTGCTGACTTCTAGTCTGCCTTAGTTCTAAGTTCTGTCCTGAGCTGGGAACACGCGGCCGCATATACCTCTTCGGCTTGGGAGCGATTATACGTTTTGGAAACAGAAGGGCCTTCGCCTGCATTTTACTTCGAGCTTTGTTCTGAGTTCTTTCCTGAACTGGGAACACACGGCCCCATATGCCTCTTCGTCTTCAGAGCTTTTATACGTTTTGGAAGCAGAAGAGCCTTCGCCTGCATTTTACTTCGAGCTTCCAACTTCCTTATAGTCCCCCTTTGTTCTAAGTACTTTCCTGAACTGCGAACCCTCTGCCCCTTATGAGACTTCACCTCCTTCAGAGGGAAGATACGTTTTGGAAGCCTAAGAGACTGGGCCTGCACTTACCTTAGAGTATCCTACTTGCCTATAGTGCAGTCTGGTTCTAACTTCTTTCCACAACTGGGAACAGGCTGCCTCTTGGGAATCTTCACCTTAAGATCGCATTGACGATTTGGATGCATAAGCGTCTTTGTTTGCCCTTAACTCCAACAAGCCTCTATTCTGCCCTTGTTCTAAATTCTTTCCTTAACTGGGAACACACTGCCACTTAGGAGACTTAACGTTAAGTGCGATTATACGTTTTGGAAGCATCAGGGACTGGAGTGCACTGACCTCAGAGTATCCTACGGGCTTATAGTGAGCCTTTGTTCTAAGTTCTTTCCTGGACTGGGAACACACGGCCTGATATGCCTCTTCGCCTTCAGGGCGATTATACGTTTTGGAAGCAGAAGGGCCTTTGCCTGCATTTTACTTCGAGCTTCCAACTTGCTTATAGTCTTCCTTTGTTCTGAGTTCTTTCCTGAACTGGGAACACACGGCCGCATATGCCTCTTCGTCTTCAGAGCTTTTATACGTTTTGGAAGCAGAAGGGCCTTCGCCTGCATTTTACTTCGAGCTTCCAACTTGCTTATAGTCCGCCTTTGTTTTAAGTTCTTTCCTGAACTGCAAACACACTGCCCCTTATGAGACTTCACCTTAAGAGGGAAGATACGTTTTGGAAGCCTAAGAGACTGGGCGTGCACTTACCTTAGAGTATCCTACTTGTCTATAGTGCAGTCTGGTTCTAACTCCTTTATACAACTGGGAACAGGCTTCCACTTAGGAATCTTCACCTTAAGATCGCATTGACGATTTGGATGCATAAGCGTCTTTGGTTGCCCTTAACTCAGAGTATCCAACAAGCCCCTATTCTGCCCTTGTTCTAAATTCTTTCCTGAACTGGGAACACACTGCCACTTAGGAGACATAACATCAAGTCCAATTTTACGTTTTGGAAGCATCAGGGACTGGACGTGCACTGACCTCAGAGTATCCTACGGGCTTATAGTGAGCCTTTGTTTTAAGTTCTTTCCTGGACTGGGAACACACGGCCGCATATGCCTCTTCCCCTTCAGAGCGTTTCTACGTTTTGGAAGCAGAAGGGCCTTCGCCTGCATTTTACTTCGAGCTTCCAATATGCTTATAGTCCGCCTTTGCTCTAAGTTCTTTGCTGATCTGGGAACACACGTCGCATATGCCTCTTTGCCTTCTGACCGTTTATACGCTTTGGATGCATAAGGGCCTTAGCCTCCATTTTACTTCAAGCTTCCAACTTGCTTGTAGTCCGCCTTTGTTCGAAGGTCTTTCCTGAACGGCGAACACATTGCCCCTTATGGGACTTCACCTTAAGAAAAAGATACGTTTAGGAAGCATAAGAGACTGAGCGTGCACTTACCTTAGAGTATCCTACTCGCCTATAGTGCGGCCTGTTCTAACTTCCTTCCACTACTGGGAACAGGCTGCCACTAAGGAATCTTCATCTTAAGATCACGTTGACGATTTGGATGCATACGCGGCTTGGCGTGCCTTAACTCAGAGTATCCAAGAAGCTTCTAGTCCACCCCTCTTCTAAATTCTTTCCTTAACTGGGAACACACTATCACTTAGGAGACTTCACCTTAAGTGCCATTACACGTTTTGGAAGCATCAGGGACTGGACGTGCACTGACCTCAGAGTATCCTACGAGCTTATAGTGAGCCTTTGTTCTAAGTTCTTTCCTGGACTGGGAACACACGGCCGCCTATGTCTCTTCGCCTTCAGAGCGTTTCTACGTTTTGGAAGCAGAAGGGCCTTCGCCTGCATTTTACTTCGAGCTTCCAACTTGCTTCTAGCCCGCCTTTGTTTTGAGGTCTTTCCTGAACTGTGAACACACTGCCTCTTATGAGACTTCACCTTAAGAGGGATGATACGTTTTAGAAGCCTAAGAGACTGGGCTTGCACTTACCTTAGAGTATCCTACCTGCTTATAGTGAGGCTCGGTTCTAACTCCTTTCCACAACTGGGAACAGGCGGCCACTTAGCAATCTTCACCTTCAGATCGCGTTGACTTTTTGGATGCATAAGCGTCTTTGTGTTCCCTTAACTCAGAGTATCCAACAAGCTTCTAGTCCGCCCTTGTTGTAAACGCTTTCCTTTACTGGGAACACACTGACACTTAGGAGACTTTACTTTAAGTGCCATTATACGTTTTGGAATCATCAGGGACTTCCAAAGTAAGTAAGTCTCCCACTTACCGCCGAGCCTCCTGCTGACTTCTAGTCTGCCTTAGTTCTAAGTTCTGTCCTGAGCTGGGAACACGCGGCCGCATATGCCTCTTCGGCTTGAGAGCGATTATACGTTTTGGAAGCAGAAGGGCCTTCGCCTGCATTTTACTTCGAGCTTCCAACTTCCTTATAGTCCCCCTTTGTTCTAAGTTCTTTCCTGAACTGCAAACACACTGCCCCTTATGAGACTTCACCTTAAGAGGGAAGATACGTTTTGGAAGCCTAAGAGCCTGGGCGTGTACTTACCTTAGACTATCCTACTTGCCTATAGTGCAGTCTGGTTCTAACTTCTTTCCACAACTGGGAACAGGCTGCCACTTAGGAATCTTCACCTTAAGATCGCATTGACGATTTGGACGCATAACCGCCTTTGGTTGTCCTTAACTCGGAGTATCCAACAAGCCCCTATTCCACCCTTGTTCTAAATTCTTTCCTTAACTGGGAACACACTGCCACTTAGGAGACAACGTTAAGTGCGATTATACGTTTTGGAAGCATCAGGGACTGGACGTGCACTGACCTCAGGGTATCCTACGGTCTGATAGTGAGGCTTTGTTCTAAGTTCTTTCCTGGACTGGGAACACACGGCCTCATATGCCTCTTCACCTTCAGGGCGATTATACGTTTTGAAAGCATAAGGGCCTTTGCCTGCAGTTTACTTCGAGCTTCCAACTTGCTTATAGCCCGCCTTTGTTCTAAGTTCTTGCCTGAACTGTGAACCCTCTGCCACTTATCAGACTTCACCTTAAGAGGGATGATACGTTTTGGAAGCTTAAGAGACTTGGCGTGCACTTACCTTAGAGTATCCTACTTGCCTATAGTGCGGCCTGGTTCCCGCCACTGGGAACAGGCGGCCACTTAGGAACCTTCAACTTCAGATGGCGTTTACGTTTTGGATGCTTAAGCGTCTTCGGGTGCCCTTAACTCAGAGTATCCAACAAGCTTCTAGTCGGCCCTTGTTCTAAATTCTTTCCTTAACTGGGAACACACGGCCACTTAGGAGACTTAACCTCAAGTGCAATTTTACGTTTTGGAAACATCAGGGACTGGATGTGCACTTACCTCAGATATCCTACTGGCTTATCGTCTGCCTTAGTTCTAAGATCTTTCCTGAGCTGGTAACCCACGGCCGCATATGCCTCTTCGCCTTCAGAGCGTTTCTACGTTTTGGAAGCAGAAGGGCCTTCGCCTGCATTTTACTTCGAGCTTCCAATATGCTTATAGTCCGCCTTTGCTCTAAGTTCTTTGCTGATCTGGGAACACACGTCGCATATGCCTCTTTGCCTTCTGACCGTTTATACGCTTTGGATGCATAAGGGCCTTAGCCTCCATTTTACTTCAAGCTTCCAACTTGCTTATAGTCCCCCTTTGTTCGAGGGTCTTTCCTGAACGGCGAACACATTGACCCTTATGAGACTTCACCTTAAGAAGAAGATACGTTTTGGAAGCCTAAGAGACTGAGCGTGCACTTACCTTAGAGTATCCTACTTGCCTATAGTGCGGCCTGTTCTAACTTCCTTCCATTACTGGAAACAGGCTGCCACTTAGGAATCTTCCTCTTAAGATCGCGTTGACGTTTTGGATGCATACGCGGCTTTGCGTGCCTTAACTCAGAGTATCCAAGAGGCTTCTAGTCCACCCCTCTTCTAAATTCTTTCCTTAACTGGGAACACACTGCCACTTAGGAGACTTAACGTTAAGTGCGATTATACGTTTTGGAAGCATCAGAGACTGGACGTGCACTGACCTCAGAGTATCCTACGGGCTTATAGTGAGCCTTTGTTCTAAGTTCTTTCCTGGACTGGGAACACACGGCCTCATATGCCTCTTCGCCCTCAGGGCGATTATACGTTTTGGAAGCATGAGGGCCTTTGCCTGCAGTTTACCTCGAGCTTCCAACTTGCTTATAGCCCGCCTTTGTTCTAAGTTCTTGCCTGAACTGCGAACCCTCTGCCACTTATCAGACTTCACCTTAAGAGGGATGATACGTTTTGGAAGCTTAAGAGATTTGGCGTGCACTTACCTTAGAGTATCCTACTTGCCTATAGTGCGGCCTGGTTCTCGTAACTTCTTTCCGCCACTGGGAACAGGCGGCCACTTAGCAATCTTCACCTTCAGATCGCGTTGACGTTTTGGATGCATAAGCGTCTTTGTGTTCCCTTAACTCAGAGTATCCAACAAGCTTCTAGTCCGCCCTTGTTCTAAACTCTTTCCTTTACTGGGAACACACTGCCACTTAGGAGACATTACCTTAAGTGCCATTATACGTTTTGGAAGCATCAGGGACTTCCAAAGAAAGTAAGTCTTCCACTTACCGCCGAGCCTCCTGCTGACTTCTAGTCTGCCTTAGTTCTAAGTTCTGTCCTGAGCTGGGAACACGCGGCCGCATATACCTCTTCGGCTTGGGAGCGATTATACGTTTTGGAAACAGAAGGGCCTTCGCCTGCATTTTACTTCGAGCTTCCAACTTGCTTATAGTCTTCCTTTGTTCTGAGTTCTTTCCTGAACTGGGAACACACGGCCCCATATGCCTCTTCGTCTTCAGAGCTTTTATACGTTTTGGAAGCAGAAGAGCCTTCGCCTGCATTTTACTTCGAGCTTCCAACTTCCTTATAGTCCCCCTTTGTTCTAAGTACTTTCCTGAACTGCGAACCCTCTGCCCCTTATGAGACTTCACCTCCTTCAGAGGGAAGATACGTTTTGGAAGCCTAAGAGACTGGGCCTGCACTTACCTTAGAGTATCCTACTTGCCTATAGTGCAGTCTGGTTCTAACTTCTTTCCACAACTGGGAACAGGCTGCCTCTTGGGAATCTTCACCTTAAGATCGCATTGACGATTTGGATGCATAAGCGTCTTTGGTTGCCCTTAACTCAGAGTATCCAACAAGCCTCTACTCTGCCCTTGTTCTAAATTCTTTCCTTAACTGGGAACACACTGCCACTTAGGAGACTTAACGTTAAGTGCGATTATACGTTTTGGAAGCATCAGGGACTGGAGTGCACTGACCTCAGAGTATCCTACGGGCTTATAGTGAGCCTTTGTTCTAAGTTCTTTCCTGGACTGGGAACACACGGCCTCATATGCCTCTTCGCCTTCAGGGCGATTATACGTTTTGGAAGCAGAAGGGCCTTTGCCTGCATTTTACTTCGAGCTTCCAACATGCTTATAGTCTTCCTTTGTTCTGAGTTCTTTCCTGAACTGGGAACACACGGCCGCATATGCCTCTTCATCTTCAGAGCTTTTAGACGTTTTGGAAGCAGAAGGGCCTTCGCCTGCATTTTACTTCGAGCTTCCAACTTGCTTATAGTCCGCCTTTGTTCTAAGTTCTTTCCTGAACTGCAAACACACTGCCCCTTATGAGACTTCACCTTAAGAGGGAAGATATGTTTTGGAAGCCTAAGAGACTGGGCTTGCACTTACCTTAGAGTATCCTACCTGCCTATAGTGAGGCTCGGTTCTAACTCCTTTCCACAACTGGGAACAGGCGGCCACTTAGCAATCTTCACCATCAGATCGCGTTGACTTTTTGGATGCATAAGCGTCTTTGTGTTCCCTTAACTCAGAGTATCCAACAAGCTTCTAGTCCCCCCTTGTTCTAAATGCTTTCCTTTACTGGGAACACACTGCCACTTAGGAGACTTTACCTTAAGTGCCATTATACGTTTTGGAAGCATCAGGGACTTCCAAAGTAAGTCTCCCACTTACCGCCGAGCATCCTACTGACTTCTAGTCTTCCTTAGTTCAAAGTTCTGTCCTGAGCTGGGAACACGCGGCCGCATATGCCTCTTCGGCTTGAGAGCGATTATACGTTTTGGAAGCAGAAGGGCCTTCGCCTGCATTTTACTTCGAGCTTCCAACTTGCTTATAGTCCGCCTTTGTTCTAAGTTCTTTCCTGAACTGCGAACCCTCTGCCCCTTATGAGACTTCACCTCCTTCAGAGGGAAGATACGTTTTGGAAGCCTAAGAGACTGGGCCTGCACTTACCTTAGAGTATCCTACTTGCCTATAGTGCAGTCTGGTTCTAACTTCTTTCCACAACTGGGAACAGGCTGCCTCTTAGGAATCTTCACCTTAAGATCGCATTGACGATTTGGATGCATAAGCGTCTTTGGTTGCCCTTAACTCAGAGTATCCAACAAGCCTCTATTCTGCCCTTGTTCTAAATTCTTTCCTTAACTGGGAACACACTGCCACTTAGGAGACTTAACGTTAAGTGCGATTATACGTTTTGGAAGCATCAGGGACTGGAGTGCACTGACCTCAGAGTATCCTACGGGCTTATAGTGAGCCTTTGTTCTAAGTTCTTTCCTGGACTGGGAACACACGGCCTGATATGCCTCTTCGCCTTCAGGGCGATTATACGTTTTGGAAGCAGAAGGGCCTTTGCCTGCATTTTACTTCGAGCTTCCAACTTGCTTATAGTCTTCCTTTGTTCTGAGTTCTTTCCTGAACTGGGAACACACGGCCGCATATGCCTCTTCGTCTTCAGACCATTTATACGTTTTGGAAGCAGAAGTGCCTTCGCCTGCATTTTACTTCGAGCTTCCAACTTGCTTATAGTCCGCCTTTGTTCTAAGTTCTTTCCTGAACTGCAAACACACTGCCCCTTATGAGACTTCACCTTAAGAGGGAAGATACGTTTTGGAAGCCTAAGAGACTGGGCGTGCACTTACCTTAGAGTATCCTACTTGTCTATAGTGCAGTCTGGTTCTAACTCCTTTATACAACTGGGAACAGGCTTCCACTTAGGAATCTTCACCTTAAGATCGCATTGACGATTTGGATGCATAAGCGTCTTTGGTTGCCCTTAACTCAGAGTATCCAACAAGCCCCTATTCTGCCCTTGTTCTAAATTCTTTCCTTAACTGGGAACACACTGCCACTTAGGAGACTTAACGTTAAGTGCGATTATACGTTTTGGAAGCATCAGGGACTGGAGTGCACTGACCTCAGAGTATCCTACGGACTTATAGTGAGCCTTTGTTCTAAGTTCTTTCCTGGACTGGGAACACACGGCCTGATATGCCTCTTCGCCTTCAGGGCGATTATACGTTTTGGAAGCAGAAGGGCCTTTGCCTGCATTTTACTTCGAGCTTCCAACTTGCTTATAGTCTTCCTTTGTTCTGAGTTCTTTCCTGAACTGGGAACACACGGCCGCATATGCCTCTTCGTCTTCAGAGCTTTTATACGTTTTGGAAGCAGAAGTGCCTTCGCCTGCATTTTACTTCGAGCTTCCAACTTGCTTATAGTCCGCCTTTGTTCTAAGTTCTTTCCTGAACTGCAAACACACTGCCCCTTATGAGACTTCACCTTAAGAGGGAAGATACGTTTTGGAAGCCTAAGAGACTGGGCGTGCACTTACCTTAGAGTATCCTACTTGTCTATAGTGCAGTCTGGTTCTAACTCCTTTATACAACTGGGAACAGGCTTCCACTTAGGAATCTTCACCTTAAGATCGCATTGACGATTTGGATGCATAAGCGTCTTTGGTTGCCCTTAACTCAGAGTATCCAACAAGCCCCTATTCTGCCCTTGTTCTAAATTCTTTCCTGAACTGGGAACACACTGCCACTTAGGAGACATAACATCAAGTGCAATTTTACGTTTTGGAAGCATCAGGGACTGGACGTGCACTGACCTCAGAGTATCCTACGGGCTTATAGTGAGCCTTTGTTCTAAGTTCTTTCCTGGACTGGGAACACACGGCCGCATATGCCTCTTCGCCTTCAGAGCGTTTCTACGTTTTGGAAGCAGAAGGGCCTTCGCCTGCATTTTACTTCGAGCTTCCAATATGCTTATAGTCCGCCTTTGCTCTAAGTTCTTTGCTGATCTGGGAACACACGTCGCATATGCCTCTTTGCCTTCTGACCGTTTATACGCTTTGGATGCATAAGGGCCTTAGCCTCCATTTTACTTCAAGCTTCCAACTTGCTTGTAGTCCGCCTTTGTTCGAAGGTCTTTCCTGAACGGCGAACACATTGCCCCTTATGGGACTTCACCTTAAGAAGAAGATACGTTTAGGAAGCATAAGAGACTGAGCGTGCACTTCCCTTAGAGTATCCTACTCGCCTATACTGCGGCCTGTTCTAACTTCCTTCCACTACTGGGAAAAGGCTGCCACTAAGGAATCTTCATCTTAAGATCACGTTGACGATTTGGATGCATACGCGGCTTGGCGTGCCTTAACTCAGAGTATCCAAGAAGCTTCTAGTCCACCCCTCTTCTAAATTCTTTCCTTAACTGGGAACACACTATCACTTAGGAGACTTCACCTTAAGTGCCATTACACGTTTTGGAAGCATCAGGGTCTGGACGTGCACTGACCTCAGAGTATCCTACGGGCTTATAGTGAGCCTTTGTTCTAAGTTCTTTCCTGGACTGGGAACACACGGCCGCCTATGTCTCTTCGCCTTCAGAGCGTTTCTACGTTTTGGAAGCAGAAGGGCCTTCGCCTGCATTTTACTTCGAGCTTCCAACTTGCTTCTAGCCCGCCTTTGTTTTGAGGTCTTTCCTGAACTGTGAACACACTGCCTCTTATGAGACTTCACCTTAAGAGGGATGATACGTTTTAGAAGCCTAAGAGACTGGGCTTGCACTTACCTTAGAGTATCCTACCTGCTTATAGTGAGGCTCGGTTCTAACTCCTTTCCACAACTGGGAACAGGCGGCCACTTAGCAATCTTCACCTTCAGATCGCGTTGACTTTTTGGATGCATAAGCGTCTTTGTGTTCCCTTAACTCAGAGTATCCAACAAGCTTCTAGTCCGCCCTTGTTGTAAACGCTTTCCTTTACTGGGAACACACTGACACTTAGGAGACTTTACTTTAAGTGCCATTATACGTTTTGGAATCATCAGGGACTTCCAAAGTAAGTAAGTCTCCCACTTACCGCCGAGCCTCCTGCTGACTTCTAGTCTGCCTTAGTTCTAAGTTCTGTCCTGAGCTGGGAACACGCGGCCGCATATGCCTCTTCGGCTTGAGAGCGATTATACGTTTTGGAAGCAGAAGGGCCTTCGCCTGCATTTTACTTCGAGCTTCCAACTTCCTTATAGTCCCCCTTTGTTCTAAGTTCTTTCCTGAACTGCAAACACACTGCCCCTTATGAGACTTCACCTTAAGAGGGAAGATACGTTTTGGAAGCCTAAGAGCCTGGGCGTGTACTTACCTTAGACTATCCTACTTGCCTATAGTGCAGTCTGGTTCTAACTTCTTTCCACAACTGGGAACAGGCTGCCACTTAGGAATCTTCACCTTAAGATCGCATTGACGATTTGGACGCATAACCGCCTTTGGTTGTCCTTACCTCGGAGTATCCAACAAGCCCCTATTCCACCCTTGTTCTAAATTCTTTCCTTAACTGGGAACACACTGCCACTTAGGAGACAACGTTAAGTGCGATTATACGTTTTGGAAGCATCAGGGACTGGACGTGCACTGACCTCAGGGTATCCTACGGTCTGATAGTGAGGCTTTGTTCTAAGTTCTTTCCTGGACTGGGAACACACGGCCTCATATGCCTCTTCACCTTCAGGGCGATTATACGTTTTGAAAGCATAAGGGCCTTTGCCTGCAGTTTACTTCGAGCTTCCAACTTGCTTATAGCCCGCCTTTGTTCTAAGTTCTTGCCTGAACTGTGAACCCTCTGCCACTTATCAGACTTCACCTTAAGAGGGATGATACGTTTTGGAAGCTTAAGAGACTTGGCGTGCACTTACCTTAGAGTATCCTACTTGCCTATAGTGCGGCCTGGTTCCCGCCACTGGGAACAGGCGGCCACTTAGGAACCTTCAACTTCAGATGGCGTTTACGTTTTGGATGCTTAAGCGTCTTCGGGTGCCCTTAACTCAGAGTATCCAACAAGCTTCTAGTCGGCCCTTGTTCTAAATTCTTTCCTTAACTGGGAACACACGGCCACTTAGGAGACTTAACCTCAAGTGCAATTTTACGTTTTGGAAACATCAGGGACTGGATGTGCACTTACCTCAGATATCCTACTGGCTTATCGTCTGCCTTAGTTCTAAGATCTTTCCTGAGCTGGTAACCCACGGCCGCATATGCCTCTTCGCCTTCAGAGCGTTTCTACGTTTTGGAAACAGAAGGGCCTTCGCCTGCATTTTACTTCGAGCTTCCAATATGCTTATAGTCCGCCTTTGCTCTAAGTTCTTTGCTGATCTGGGAACACACGTCGCATATGCCTCTTTGCCTTCTGACCGTTTATACGCTTTGGATGCATAAGGGCCTTAGCCTCCATTTTACTTCAAGCTTCCAACTTGCTTATAGTCCCCCTTTGTTCGAGGGTCTTTCCTGAACGGCGAACACATTGCCCCTTATGAGACTTCACCTTAAGAAGAAGATACGTTTTGGAAGCCTAAGAGACTGAGCGTGCACTTACCTTAGAGTATCCTACTTGCCTATAGTGCGGCCTGTTCTAACTTCCTTCCATTACTGGAAACAGGCTGCCACTTAGGAATCTTCCTCTTAAGATCGCGTTGACGTTTTGGATGCATACGCGGCTTTGCGTGCCTTAACTCAGAGTATCCAAGAGGCTTCTAGTCCACCCCTCTTCTAAATTCTTTCCTTAACTGGGAACACACTGCCACTTAGGAGACTTAACGTTAAGTGCGATTATACGTTTTGGAAGCATCAGAGACTGGACGTGCACTGACCTCAGAGTATCCTACGGGCTTATAGTGAGCCTTTGTTCTAAGTTCTTTCCTGGACTGGGAACACACGGCCTCATATGCCTCTTCGCCCTCAGGGCGATTATACGTTTTGGAAGCATGAGGGCCTTTGCCTGCAGTTTACCTCGAGCTTCCAACTTGCTTATAGCCCGCCTTTGTTCTAAGTTCTTGCCTGAACTGCGAACCCTCTGCCACTTATCAGACTTCACCTTAAGAGGGATGATACGTTTTGGAAGCTTAAGAGATTTGGCGTGCACTTACCTTAGAGTATCCTACTTGCCTATAGTGCGGCCTGGTTCTCGTAACTTCTTTCCGCCACTGGGAACAGGCGGCCACTTAGCAATCTTCACCTTCAGATCGCGTTGACGTTTTGGATGCATAAGCGTCTTTGTGTTCCCTTAACTCAGAGTATCCAACAAGCTTCTAGTCCGCCCTTGTTCTAAACTCTTTCCTTTACTGGGAACACACTGCCACTTAGGAGACATTACCTTAAGTGCCATTATACGTTTTGGAAGCATCAGGGACTTCCAAAGAAAGTAAGTCTTCCACTTACCGCCGAGCCTCCTGCTGACTTCTAGTCTGCCTTAGTTCTAAGTTCTGTCCTGAGCTGGGAACACGCGGCCGCATATACCTCTTCGGCTTGGGAGCGATTATACGTTTTGGAAACAGAAGGGCCTTCGCCTGCATTTTACTTCGAGCTTCCAATATGCTTATAGTCCGCCTTTGCTCTAAGTTCTTTGCTGATCTGGGAACACACGTCGCATATGCCTCTTTGCCTTCTGACCGTTTATACGCTTTGGATGCATAAGGGCCTTAGCCTCCATTTTACTTCAAGCTTCCAACTTGCTTATAGTCCCCCTTTGTTCGAGGGTCTTTCCTGAACGGCGAACACATTGCCCCTTATGAGACTTCACCTTAAGAAGAAGATACGTTTTGGAAGCCTAAGAGACTGAGCGTGCACTTACCTTAGAGTATCCTACTTGCCTATAGTGCGGCCTGTTCTAACTTCCTTCCATTACTGGAAACAGGCTGCCACTTAGGAATCTTCCTCTTAAGATCGCGTTGACGTTTTGGATGCATACGCGGCTTTGCGTGCCTTAACTCAGAGTATCCAAGAGGCTTCTAGTCCACCCCTCTTCTAAATTCTTTCCTTAACTGGGAACACACTGCCACTTAGGAGACTTAACGTTAAGTGCGATTATACGTTTTGGAAGCATCAGAGACTGGACGTGCACTGACCTCAGAGTATCCTACGGGCTTATAGTGAGCCTTTGTTCTAAGTTCTTTCCTGGACTGGGAACACACGGCCTCATATGCCTCTTCGCCCTCAGGGCGATTATACGTTTTGGAAGCATGAGGGCCTTTGCCTGCAGTTTACCTCGAGCTTCCAACTTGCTTATAGCCCGCCTTTGTTCTAAGTTCTTGCCTGAACTGCGAACCCTCTGCCACTTATCAGACTTCACCTTAAGAGGGATGATACGTTTTGGAAGCCTAAGAGACTGGGCTTGCACTTACCTTAGAGTATCCTACCTGCCTATAGTGAGGCTCGGTTCTAACTCCTTTCCACAACTGGGAACAGGCGGCCACTTAGCAATCTTCACCATCAGATCGCGTTGACGTTTTGGATGCATAAGCGTCTTTGTGTTCCCTTAACTCAGAGTATCCAACAAGCTTCTAGTCCCCCCTTGTTCTAAATGCTTTCCTTTACTGGGAACACACTGCCACTTAGGAGACTTTACCTTAAGTGCCATTATACGTTTTGGAAGCATCAGGGACTTCCAAAGAAAGTCTCCCACTTACCGCCGAGCCTCCTACTGACTTCTAGTCTTCCTTAGTTCAAAGTTCTGTCCTGAGCTGGGAACACGCGGCCGCATATACCTCTTCGGCTTGGGAGCGATTATACGTTTTGGAAACAGAAGGGCCTTCGCCTGCATTTTACTTCGAGCTTCCAACTTGCTTATAGTCTTCCTTTGTTCTGAGTTCTTTCCTGAACTGGGAACACACGGCCCCATATGCCTCTTCGTCTTCAGAGCTTTTATACGTTTTGGAAGCAGAAGAGCCTTCGCCTGCATTTTACTTCGAGCTTCCAACTTCCTTATAGTCCCCCTTTGTTCTAAGTACTTTCCTGAACTGCGAACCCTCTGCCCCTTATGAGACTTCACCTCCTTCAGAGGGAAGATACGTTTTGGAAGCCTAAGAGACTGGGCCTGCACTTACCTTAGAGTATCCTACTTGCCTATAGTGCAGTCTGGTTCTAACTTCTTTCCACAACTGGGAACAGGCTGCCTCTTGGGAATCTTCACCTTAAGATCGCATTGACGATTTGGATGCATAAGCGTCTTTGGTTGCCCTTAACTCAGAGTATCCAACAAGCCTCTACTCTGCCCTTGTTCTAAATTCTTTCCTTAACTGGGAACACACTGCCACTTAGGAGACTTAACGTTAAGTGCGATTATACGTTTTGGAAGCATCAGGGACTGGAGTGCACTGACCTCAGAGTATCCTACGGGCTTATAGTGAGCCTTTGTTCTAAGTTCTTTCCTGGACTGGGAACACACGGCCTCATATGCCTCTTCGCCTTCAGGGCGATTATACGTTTTGGAAGCAGAAGGGCCTTTGCCTGCATTTTACTTCGAGCTTCCAACATGCTTATAGTCTTCCTTTGTTCTGAGTTCTTTCCTGAACTGGGAACACACGGCCGCATATGCCTCTTCATCTTCAGAGCTTTTAGACGTTTTGGAAGCAGAAGGGCCTTCGCCTGCATTTTACTTCGAGCTTCCAACTTGCTTATAGTCCGCCTTTGTTCTAAGTTCTTTCCTGAACTGCAAACACACTGCCCCTTATGAGACTTCACCTTAAGAGGGAAGATATGTTTTGGAAGCCTAAGAGACTGGGCTTGCACTTACCTTAGAGTATCCTACCTGCCTATAGTGAGGCTCGGTTCTAACTCCTTTCCACAACTGGGAACAGGCGGCCACTTAGCAATCTTCACCATCAGATCGCGTTGACTTTTTGGATGCATAAGCGTCTTTGTGTTCCCTTAACTCAGAGTATCCAACAAGCTTCTAGTCCCCCCTTGTTCTAAATGCTTTCCTTTACTGGGAACACACTGCCACTTAGGAGACTTTACCTTAAGTGCCATTATACGTTTTGGAAGCATCAGGGACTTCCAAAGTAAGTCTCCCACTTACCGCCGAGCATCCTACTGACTTCTAGTCTTCCTTAGTTCAAAGTTCTGTCCTGAGCTGGGAACACGCGGCCGCATATGCCTCTTCGGCTTGAGAGCGATTATACGTTTTGGAAGCAGAAGGGCCTTCGCCTGCATTTTACTTCGAGCTTCCAATGTGCTTATAGTCCGCCTTTGCTCTAAGTTCTTTGCTGATCTGGGAACACACGTCGCATATGCCTCTTTGCCTTCTGACCGTTTATACGCTTTGGATGCATAAGGGCCTTAGCCTCCATTTTACTTCAAGCTTCCAACTTGCTTATAGTCCCCCTTTGTTCGAGGGTCTTTCCTGAACGGCGAACACATTGCCCCTTATGAGACTTCACCTTAAGAAGAAGATACGTTTTGGAAGCCTAAGAGACTGAGCGTGCACTTACCTTAGAGTATCCTACTTGCCTATAGTGCGGCCTGTTCTAACTTCCTTCCATTACTGGAAACAGGCTGCCACTTAGGAATCTTCCTCTTAAGATCGCGTTGACGTTTTGGATGCATACGCGGCTTTGCGTGCCTTAACTCAGAGTATCCAAGAGGCTTCTAGTCCACCCCTCTTCTAAATTCTTTCCTTAACTGGGAACACACTGCCACTTAGGAGACTTAACGTTAAGTGCGATTATACGTTTTGGAAGCATCAGAGACTGGACGTGCACTGACCTCAGAGTATCCTACGGGCTTATAGTGAGCCTTTGTTCTAAGTTCTTTCCTGGACTGGGAACACACGGCCTCATATGCCTCTTCGCCCTCAGGGCGATTATACGTTTTGGAAGCATGAGGGCCTTTGCCTGCAGTTTACCTCGAGCTTCCAACTTGCTTATAGCCCGCCTTTGTTCTAAGTTCTTGCCTGAACTGCGAACCCTCTGCCACTTATCAGACTTCACCTTAAGAGGGATGATACGTTTTGGAAGCCTAAGAGACTGGGCTTGCACTTACCTTAGAGTATCCTACCTGCCTATAGTGAGGCTCGGTTCTAACTCCTTTCCACAACTGGGAACAGGCGGCCACTTAGCAATCTTCACCATCAGATCGCGTTGACGTTTTGGATGCATAAGCGTCTTTGTGTTCCCTTAACTCAGAGTATCCAACAAGCTTCTAGTCCCCCCTTGTTCTAAATGCTTTCCTTTACTGGGAACACACTGCCACTTAGGAGACTTTACCTTAAGTGCCATTATACGTTTTGGAAGCATCAGGGACTTCCAAAGAAAGTCTCCCACTTACCGCCGAGCCTCCTACTGACTTCTAGTCTTCCTTAGTTCAAAGTTCTGTCCTGAGCTGGGAACACGCGGCCGCATATACCTCTTCGGCTTGGGAGCGATTATACGTTTTGGAAACAGAAGGGCCTTCGCCTGCATTTTACTTCGAGCTTCCAACTTGCTTATAGTCTTCCTTTGTTCTGAGTTCTTTCCTGAACTGGGAACACACGGCCCCATATGCCTCTTCGTCTTCAGAGCTTTTATACGTTTTGGAAGCAGAAGAGCCTTCGCCTGCATTTTACTTCGAGCTTCCAACTTCCTTATAGTCCCCCTTTGTTCTAAGTACTTTCCTGAACTGCGAACCCTCTGCCCCTTATGAGACTTCACCTCCTTCAGAGGGAAGATACGTTTTGGAAGCCTAAGAGACTGGGCCTGCACTTACCTTAGAGTATCCTACTTGCCTATAGTGCAGTCTGGTTCTAACTTCTTTCCACAACTGGGAACAGGCTGCCTCTTGGGAATCTTCACCTTAAGATCGCATTGACGATTTGGATGCATAAGCGTCTTTGGTTGCCCTTAACTCAGAGTATCCAACAAGCCTCTACTCTGCCCTTGTTCTAAATTCTTTCCTTAACTGGGAACACACTGCCACTTAGGAGACTTAACGTTAAGTGCGATTATACGTTTTGGAAGCATCAGGGACTGGAGTGCACTGACCTCAGAGTATCCTACGGGCTTATAGTGAGCCTTTGTTCTAAGTTCTTTCCTGGACTGGGAACACACGGCCTCATATGCCTCTTCGCCCTCAGGGCGATTATACGTTTTGGAAGCATGAGGGCCTTTGCCTGCAGTTTACCTCGAGCTTCCAACTTGCTTATAGCCCGCCTTTGTTCTAAGTTCTTGCCTGAACTGCGAACCCTCTGCCACTTATCAGACTTCACCTTAAGAGGGATGATACGTTTTGGAAGCTTAAGAGATTTGGCGTGCACTTACCTTAGAGTATCCTACTTGCCTATAGTGCGGCCTGGTTCTCGTAACTTCTTTCCGCCACTGGGAACAGGCGGCCACTTAGCAATCTTCACCTTCAGATCGCGTTGACGTTTTGGATGCATAAGCGTCTTTGTGTTCCCTTAACTCAGAGTATCCAACAAGCTTCTAGTCCGCCCTTGTTCTAAACTCTTTCCTTTACTGGGAACACACTGCCACTTAGGAGACATTACCTTAAGTGCCATTATACGTTTTGGAAGCATCAGGGACTTCCAAAGAAAGTAAGTCTTCCACTTACCGCCGAGCCTCCTGCTGACTTCTAGTCTGCCTTAGTTCTAAGTTCTGTCCTGAGCTGGGAACACGCGGCCGCATATACCTCTTCGGCTTGGGAGCGATTATACGTTTTGGAAACAGAAGGGCCTTCGCCTGCATTTTACTTCGAGCTTCCAACTTGCTTATAGTCTTCCTTTGTTCTGAGTTCTTTCCTGAATTGGAAACACGCGGCCGCATATGCCTCTTCGGCTTGAGAGCGATTATACGTTTTGGAAGCAGAAGGGCCTTCGCCTGCATTTTACTTCGAGCTTCCAACTTGCTTATAGTCCGCCTTTGTTCTAAGTTCTTTCCTGAACTGCGAACCCTCTGCCCCTTATGAGACTTCACCTCCTTCAGAGGGAAGATACATTTTGGAAGCCTAAGAGACTGGGCGTGCACTTACCTTAGAGTATCCTACTTGCCTATAGTGCAGTCTGGTTCTAACTTCTTTCCACAACTGGGAACAGGCTGCCTCTTAGGAATCTTCACCTTAAGATCGCATTGACGATTTGGATGCATAAGCGTCTTTGGTTGCCCTTAACTCAGAGTATCCAACAAGCCTCTATTCTGCCCTTGTTCTAAATTCTTTCCTTAACTGGGAACACACTGCCACTTAGGAGACTTAACGTTAAGTGCGATTATACGTTTTGGAAGCATCAGGGACTGGAGTGCACTGACCTCAGAGTATCCTACGGGCTTATAGTGAGCCTTTGTTCTAAGTTCTTTCCTGGACTAGGAACACACGGCCTGATATGCCTCTTCGCCTTCAGGGCGATTATACGTTTTGGAAGCAGAAGGGCCTTTGCCTGCATTTTACTTCGAGCTTCCAACTTGCTTATAGTCTTCCTTTGTTCTGAGTTCTTTCCTGAACTGGGAACACACGGCCGCATATGCCTCTTCGTCTTCAGAGCTTTTATACGTTTTGGAAGCAGAAGGGCCTTCGCCTGCATTTTACTTCGAGCTTCCAACTTGCTTATAGTCTTCCTTTGTTCTGAGTTCTTT
This sequence comes from Meles meles, assembly GCF_922984935.1. NCBI lineage: Eukaryota > Metazoa > Chordata > Mammalia > Carnivora > Mustelidae > Meles > Meles meles. The sequence goes on from NC_060083.1 coordinate 17,410,111, forward strand.
CCTGAATTGGAAACACGCGGCCGCATATGCCTCTTCGGCTTGAGAGTGATTATACGTTTTGGAAGCAGAAGGGCCTTCGCCTGCATTTTACTTCGAGCTTCCAACTTGCTTATAGTCCGCCTTTGTTCTAAGTTCTTTCCTGAACTGCGAACCCTCTGCCCCTTATGAGACTTCACCTCCTTCAGAGGGAAGATACATTTTGGAAGCCTAAGAGACTGGGCGTGCACTTACCTTAGAGTATCCTACTTGCCTATAGTGCAGTCTGGTTCTAACTCCTTTATACAACTGGGAACAGGCTTCCACTTAGGAATCTTCACCTTAAGATCGCATTGACGATTTGGATGCATAAGCGCCTTTGGTTGCCCTTAACTCAGAGTATCCAACAAGCCCCTATTCTGCCCTTGTTCTAAATTCTTTCCTGAACTGGGAACACACTGCCACTTAGGAGACATAACATCAAGTGCAATTTTACGTTTTGGAAGCATCAGGGACTGGACGTGCACTGACCTCAGAGTATCCTACGGGCTTATAGTGAGCCTTTGTTCTAAGTTCTTTCCTGGACTGGGAACACACGGCCGCCTATGTCTCTTCGCCTTCGGAGCGTTTCTACGTTTTGGAAGCAGAAGGGCCTTCGCCTGCATTTTACTTCGAGCTTCCAACTTGCTTCTAGCCCGCCTTTGTTTTGAGGTCTTTCCTGAACTGTGAACACACTGCCTCTTATGAGACTTCACCTTAAGAGGGATGATACGTTTTAGAAGCCTAAGAGACTGGGCTTGCACTTACCTTAGAGTATCCTACCTGCTTATAGTGAGGCTCGGTTCTAACTCCTTTCCACAACTGGGAACAGGCGGCCACTTAGCAATCTTCACCTTCAGATCGCGTTGACTTTTTGGATGCATAAGCGTCTTTGTGTTCCCTTAACTCAGAGTATCCAACAAGCTTCTAGTCCGCCCTTGTTGTAAACGCTTTCCTTTACTGGGAACACACTGACACTTAGGAGACTTTACTTTAAGTGCCATTATACGTTTTGGAATCATCAGGGACTTCCAAAGTAAGTAAGTCTCCCACTTACCGCCGAGCCTCCTGCTGACTTCTAGTCTGCCTTAGTTCTAAGTTCTGTCCTGAGCTGGGAACACGCGGCCGCATATGCCTCTTCGGCTTGAGAGCGATTATACGTTTTGGAAGCAGAAGGGCCTTCGCCTGCATTTTACTTCGAGCTTCCAACTTCCTTATAGTCCCCCTTTGTTCTAAGTTCTTTCCTGAACTGCAAACACACTGCCCCTTATGAGACTTCACCTTAAGAGGGAAGATACGTTTTGGAAGCCTAAGAGCCTGGGCGTGTACTTACCTTAGACTATCCTACTTGCCTATAGTGCAGTCTGGTTCTAACTTCTTTCCACAACTGGGAACAGGCTGCCACTTAGGAATCTTCACCTTAAGATCGCATTGACGATTTGGACGCATAACCGCCTTTGGTTGTCCTTAACTCGGAGTATCCAACAAGCCCCTATTCCACCCTTGTTCTAAATTCTTTCCTTAACTGGGAACACACTGCCACTTAGGAGACAACGTTAAGTGCGATTATACGTTTTGGAAGCATCAGGGACTGGACGTGCACTGACCTCAGGGTATCCTACGGTCTGATAGTGAGGCTTTGTTCTAAGTTCTTTCCTGGACTGGGAACACACGGCCTCATATGCCTCTTCACCTTCAGGGCGATTATACGTTTTGAAAGCATAAGGGCCTTTGCCTGCAGTTTACTTCGAGCTTCCAACTTGCTTATAGCCCGCCTTTGTTCTAAGTTCTTGCCTGAACTGCGAACCCTCTGCCACTTATCAGACTTCACCTTAAGAGGGATGATACGTTTTGGAAGCTTAAGAGACTTGGCGTGCACTTACCTTAGAGTATCCTACTTGCCTATAATGCGGCCTGGTTCCCGCCACTGGGAACAGGCGGCCACTTAGGAACCTTCAACTTCAGATGGCGTTTACGTTTTGGATGCTTAAGCGTCTTCGGGTGCCCTTAACTCAGAGTATCCAACAAGCTTCTAGTCGGCCCTTGTTCTAAATTCTTTCCTTAACTGGGAACACACGGCCACTTAGGAGACTTAACCTCAAGTGCAATTTTACGTTTTGGAAACATCAGGGACTGGATGTGCACTTACCTCAGATATCCTACTGGCTTATCGTCTGCCTTAGTTCTAAGATCTTTCCTGAGCTGGTAACCCACGGCCGCATATGCCTCTTCGCCTTCAGAGCGTTTCTACGTTTTGGAAGCAGAAGGGCCTTCGCCTGCATTTTACTTCGAGCTTCCAATATGCTTATAGTCCGCCTTTGCTCTAAGTTCTTTGCTGATCTGGGAACACACGTCGCATATGCCTCTTTGCCTTCTGACCGTTTATACGCTTTGGATGCATAAGGGCCTTAGCCTCCATTTTACTTCAAGCTTCCAACTTGCTTATAGTCCCCCTTTGTTCGAGGGTCTTTCCTGAACGGCGAACACATTGCCCCTTATGAGACTTCACCTTAAGAAGAAGATACGTTTTGGAAGCCTAAGAGACTGAGCGTGCACTTACCTTAGAGTATCCTACTTGCCTATAGTGCGGCCTGTTCTAACTTCCTTCCATTACTGGAAACAGGCTGCCACTTAGGAATCTTCCTCTTAAGATCGCGTTGACGTTTTGGATGCATACGCGGCTTTGCGTGCCTTAACTCAGAGTATCCAAGAGGCTTCTAGTCCACCCCTCTTCTAAATTCTTTCCTTAACTGGGAACACACTGCCACTTAGGAGACTTAACGTTAAGTGCGATTATACGTTTTGGAAGCATCAGAGACTGGACGTGCACTGACCTCAGAGTATCCTACGGGCTTATAGTGAGCCTTTGTTCTAAGTTCTTTCCTGGACTGGGAACACACGGCCTCATATGCCTCTTCGCCCTCAGGGCGATTATACGTTTTGGAAGCATGAGGGCCTTTGCCTGCAGTTTACCTCGAGCTTCCAACTTGCTTATAGCCCGCCTTTGTTCTAAGTTCTTGCCTGAACTGCGAACCCTCTGCCACTTATCAGACTTCACCTTAAGAGGGATGATACGTTTTGGAAGCTTAAGAGATTTGGCGTGCACTTACCTTAGAGTATCCTACTTGCCTATAGTGCGGCCTGGTTCTCGTAACTTCTTTCCGCCACTGGGAACAGGCGGCCACTTAGCAATCTTCACCTTCAGATCGCGTTGACGTTTTGGATGCATAAGCGTCTTTGTGTTCCCTTAACTCAGAGTATCCAACAAGCTTCTAGTCCGCCCTTGTTCTAAACTCTTTCCTTTACTGGGAACACACTGCCACTTAGGAGACATTACCTTAAGTGCCATTATACGTTTTGGAAGCATCAGGGACTTCCAAAGAAAGTAAGTCTTCCACTTACCGCCGAGCCTCCTGCTGACTTCTAGTCTGCCTTAGTTCTAAGTTCTGTCCTGAGCTGGGAACACGCGGCCGCATATACCTCTTCGGCTTGGGAGCGATTATACGTTTTGGAAACAGAAGGGCCTTCGCCTGCATTTTACTTCGAGCTTCCAACTTGCTTATAGTCTTCCTTTGTTCTGAGTTCTTTCCTGAATTGGAAACACGCGGCCGCATATGCCTCTTCGGCTTGAGAGAGATTATACGTTTTGGAAGCAGAAGGGCCTTCGCCTGCATTTTACTTCGAGCTTCCAACTTGCTTATAGTCCGCCTTTGTTCTAAGTTCTTTCCTGAACTGCGAACCCTCTGCCCCTTATGAGACTTCACCTCCTTCAGAGGGAAGATACATTTTGGAAGCCTAAGAGACTGGGCGTGCACTTACCTTAGAGTATCCTACTTGCCTATAGTGCAGTCTGGTTCTAACTTCTTTCCACAACTGGGAACAGGCTGCCTCTTAGGAATCTTCACCTTAAGATCGCATTGACGATTTGGATGCATAAGCGTCTTTGGTTGCCCTTAACTCAGAGTATCCAACAAGCCTCTATTCTGCCCTTGTTCTAAATTCTTTCCTTAACTGGGAACACACTGCCACTTAGGAGACTTAACGTTAAGTGCGATTATACGTTTTGGAAGCATCAGGGACTGGAGTGCACTGACCTCAGAGTATCCTACGGGCTTATAGTGAGCCTTTGTTCTAAGTTCTTTCCTGGACTAGGAACACACGGCCTGATATGCCTCTTCGCCTTCAGGGCGATTATACGTTTTGGAAGCAGAAGGGCCTTTGCCTGCATTTTACTTCGAGCTTCCAACTTGCTTATAGTCTTCCTTTGTTCTGAGTTCTTTCCTGAACTGGGAACACACGGCCGCATATGCCTCTTCGTCTTCAGAGCTTTTATACGTTTTGGAAGCAGAAGGGCCTTCGCCTGCATTTTACTTCGAGCTTCCAACTTGCTTATAGTCTTCCTTTGTTCTGAGTTCTTTCCTGAATTGGAAACACGCGGCCGCATATGCCTCTTCGGCTTGAGAGTGATTATACGTTTTGGAAGCAGAAGGGCCTTCGCCTGCATTTTACTTCGAGCTTCCAACTTGCTTATAGTCCGCCTTTGTTCTAAGTTCTTTCCTGAACTGCGAACCCTCTGCCCCTTATGAGACTTCACCTCCTTCAGAGGGAAGATACATTTTGGAAGCCTAAGAGACTGGGCGTGCACTTACCTTAGAGTATCCTACTTGCCTATAGTGCAGTCTGGTTCTAACTCCTTTATACAACTGGGAACAGGCTTCCACTTAGGAATCTTCACCTTAAGATCGCATTGACGATTTGGATGCATAAGCGCCTTTGGTTGCCCTTAACTCAGAGTATCCAACAAGCCCCTATTCTGCCCTTGTTCTAAATTCTTTCCTGAACTGGGAACACACTGCCACTTAGGAGACATAACATCAAGTGCAATTTTACGTTTTGGAAGCATCAGGGACTGGACGTGCACTGACCTCAGAGTATCCTACGGGCTTATAGTGAGCCTTTGTTCTAAGTTCTTTCCTGGACTGGGAACACACGGCCGCCTATGTCTCTTCGCCTTCGGAGCGTTTCTACGTTTTGGAAGCAGAAGGGCCTTTGCCTGCAGTTTACTTCGAGCTTCCAACTTGCTTCTAGCCCGCCTTTGTTCTAAGTTCTTGCCTGAACTGCGAACCCTCTGCCACTTATCAGACTTCACCTTAAGAGGGATGATACGTTTTGGAAGCTTAAGAGACTTGGCGTGCACTTACCTTAGAGTATCCTACTTGCCTATAATGCGGCCTGGTTCCCGCCACTGGGAACAGGCGGCCACTTAGGAACCTTCAACTTCAGATGGCGTTTACGTTTTGGATGCTTAAGCGTCTTCGGGTGCCCTTAACTCAGAGTATCCAACAAGCTTCTAGTCGGCCCTTGTTCTAAATTCTTTCCTTAACTGGGAACACACGGCCACTTAGGAGACTTAACCTCAAGTGCAATTTTACGTTTTGGAAACATCAGGGACTGGATGTGCACTTACCTCAGATATCCTACTGGCTTATCGTCTGCCTTAGTTCTAAGATCTTTCCTGAGCTGGTAACCCACGGCCGCATATGCCTCTTCGCCTTCAGAGCGTTTCTACGTTTTGGAAGCAGAAGGGCCTTCGCCTGCATTTTACTTCGAGCTTCCAATATGCTTATAGTCCGCCTTTGCTCTAAGTTCTTTGCTGATCTGGGAACACACGTCGCATATGCCTCTTTGCCTTCTGACCGTTTATACGCTTTGGATGCATAAGGGCCTTAGCCTCCATTTTACTTCAAGCTTCCAACTTGCTTATAGTCCCCCTTTGTTCGAGGGTCTTTCCTGAACGGCGAACACATTGCCCCTTATGAGACTTCACCTTAAGAAGAAGATACGTTTTGGAAGCCTAAGAGACTGAGCGTGCACTTACCTTAGAGTATCCTACTTGCCTATAGTGCGGCCTGTTCTAACTTCCTTCCATTACTGGAAACAGGCTGCCACTTAGGAATCTTCCTCTTAAGATCGCGTTGACGTTTTGGATGCATACGCGGCTTTGCGTGCCTTAACTCAGAGTATCCAAGAGGCTTCTAGTCCACCCCTCTTCTAAATTCTTTCCTTAACTGGGAACACACTGCCACTTAGGAGACTTAACGTTAAGTGCGATTATACGTTTTGGAAGCATCAGAGACTGGACGTGCACTGACCTCAGAGTATCCTACGGGCTTATAGTGAGCCTTTGTTCTAAGTTCTTTCCTGGACTGGGAACACACGGCCTCATATGCCTCTTCGCCCTCAGGGCGATTATACGTTTTGGAAGCATGAGGGCCTTTGCCTGCAGTTTACCTCGAGCTTCCAACTTGCTTATAGCCCGCCTTTGTTCTAAGTTCTTGCCTGAACTGCGAACCCTCTGCCACTTATCAGACTTCACCTTAAGAGGGATGATACGTTTTGGAAGCTTAAGAGATTTGGCGTGCACTTACCTTAGAGTATCCTACTTGCCTATAGTGCGGCCTGGTTCTCGTAACTTCTTTCCGCCACTGGGAACAGGCGGCCACTTAGCAATCTTCACCTTCAGATCGCGTTGACGTTTTGGATGCATAAGCGTCTTTGTGTTCCCTTAACTCAGAGTATCCAACAAGCTTCTAGTCCGCCCTTGTTCTAAACTCTTTCCTTTACTGGGAACACACTGCCACTTAGGAGACATTACCTTAAGTGCCATTATACGTTTTGGAAGCATCAGGGACTTCCAAAGAAAGTAAGTCTTCCACTTACCGCCGAGCCTCCTGCTGACTTCTAGTCTGCCTTAGTTCTAAGTTCTGTCCTGAGCTGGGAACACGCGGCCGCATATACCTCTTCGGCTTGGGAGCGATTATACGTTTTGGAAACAGAAGGGCCTTCGCCTGCATTTTACTTCGAGCTTTGTTCTGAGTTCTTTCCTGAACTGGGAACACACGGCCCCATATGCCTCTTCGTCTTCAGAGCTTTTATACGTTTTGGAAGCAGAAGAGCCTTCGCCTGCATTTTACTTCGAGCTTCCAACTTCCTTATAGTCCCCCTTTGTTCTAAGTACTTTCCTGAACTGCGAACCCTCTGCCCCTTATGAGACTTCACCTCCTTCAGAGGGAAGATACGTTTTGGAAGCCTAAGAGACTGGGCCTGCACTTACCTTAGAGTATCCTACTTGCCTATAGTGCAGTCTGGTTCTAACTTCTTTCCACAACTGGGAACAGGCTGCCTCTTGGGAATCTTCACCTTAAGATCGCATTGACGATTTGGATGCATAAGCGTCTTTGTTTGCCCTTAACTCCAACAAGCCTCTATTCTGCCCTTGTTCTAAATTCTTTCCTTAACTGGGAACACACTGCCACTTAGGAGACTTAACGTTAAGTGCGATTATACGTTTTGGAAGCATCAGGGACTGGAGTGCACTGACCTCAGAGTATCCTACGGGCTTATAGTGAGCCTTTGTTCTAAGTTCTTTCCTGGACTGGGAACACACGGCCTGATATGCCTCTTCGCCTTCAGGGCGATTATACGTTTTGGAAGCAGAAGGGCCTTTGCCTGCATTTTACTTCGAGCTTCCAACTTGCTTATAGTCTTCCTTTGTTCTGAGTTCTTTCCTGAACTGGGAACACACGGCCGCATATGCCTCTTCGTCTTCAGAGCTTTTATACGTTTTGGAAGCAGAAGGGCCTTCGCCTGCATTTTACTTCGAGCTTCCAACTTGCTTATAGTCCGCCTTTGTTTTAAGTTCTTTCCTGAACTGCAAACACACTGCCCCTTATGAGACTTCACCTTAAGAGGGAAGATACGTTTTGGAAGCCTAAGAGACTGGGCGTGCACTTACCTTAGAGTATCCTACTTGTCTATAGTGCAGTCTGGTTCTAACTCTTTTATACAACTGGGAACAGGCTTCCACTTAGGAATCTTCACCTTAAGATCGCATTGACGATTTGGATGCATAAGCGTCTTTGGTTGCCCTTAACTCAGAGTATCCAACAAGCCCCTATTCTGCCCTTGTTCTAAATTCTTTCCTGAACTGGGAACACACTGCCACTTAGGAGACATAACATCAAGTCCAATTTTACGTTTTGGAAGCATCAGGGACTGGACGTGCACTGACCTCAGAGTATCCTACGGGCTTATAGTGAGCCTTTGTTTTAAGTTCTTTCCTGGACTGGGAACACACGGCCGCATATGCCTCTTCCCCTTCAGAGCGTTTCTACGTTTTGGAAGCAGAAGGGCCTTCGCCTGCATTTTACTTCGAGCTTCCAATATGCTTATAGTCCGCCTTTGCTCTAAGTTCTTTGCTGATCTGGGAACACACGTCGCATATGCCTCTTTGCCTTCTGACCGTTTATACGCTTTGGATGCATAAGGGCCTTAGCCTCCATTTTACTTCAAGCTTCCAACTTGCTTGTAGTCCGCCTTTGTTCGAAGGTCTTTCCTGAACGGCGAACACATTGCCCCTTATGGGACTTCACCTTAAGAAAAAGATACGTTTAGGAAGCATAAGAGACTGAGCGTGCACTTACCTTAGAGTATCCTACTCGCCTATAGTGCGGCCTGTTCTAACTTCCTTCCACTACTGGGAACAGGCTGCCACTAAGGAATCTTCATCTTAAGATCACGTTGACGATTTGGATGCATACGCGGCTTGGCGTGCCTTAACTCAGAGTATCCAAGAAGCTTCTAGTCCACCCCTCTTCTAAATTCTTTCCTTAACTGGGAACACACTATCACTTAGGAGACTTCACCTTAAGTGCCATTACACGTTTTGGAAGCATCAGGGACTGGACGTGCACTGACCTCAGAGTATCCTACGAGCTTATAGTGAGCCTTTGTTCTAAGTTCTTTCCTGGACTGGGAACACACGGCCGCCTATGTCTCTTCGCCTTCAGAGCGTTTCTACGTTTTGGAAGCAGAAGGGCCTTCGCCTGCATTTTACTTCGAGCTTCCAACTTGCTTCTAGCCCGCCTTTGTTTTGAGGTCTTTCCTGAACTGTGAACACACTGCCTCTTATGAGACTTCACCTTAAGAGGGATGATACGTTTTAGAAGCCTAAGAGACTGGGCTTGCACTTACCTTAGAGTATCCTACCTGCTTATAGTGAGGCTCGGTTCTAACTCCTTTCCACAACTGGGAACAGGCGGCCACTTAGCAATCTTCACCTTCAGATCGCGTTGACTTTTTGGATGCATAAGCGTCTTTGTGTTCCCTTAACTCAGAGTATCCAACAAGCTTCTAGTCCGCCCTTGTTGTAAACGCTTTCCTTTACTGGGAACACACTGACACTTAGGAGACTTTACTTTAAGTGCCATTATACGTTTTGGAATCATCAGGGACTTCCAAAGTAAGTAAGTCTCCCACTTACCGCCGAGCCTCCTGCTGACTTCTAGTCTGCCTTAGTTCTAAGTTCTGTCCTGAGCTGGGAACACGCGGCCGCATATGCCTCTTCGGCTTGAGAGCGATTATACGTTTTGGAAGCAGAAGGGCCTTCGCCTGCATTTTACTTCGAGCTTCCAACTTCCTTATAGTCCCCCTTTGTTCTAAGTTCTTTCCTGAACTGCAAACACACTGCCCCTTATGAGACTTCACCTTAAGAGGGAAGATACGTTTTGGAAGCCTAAGAGCCTGGGCGTGTACTTACCTTAGACTATCCTACTTGCCTATAGTGCAGTCTGGTTCTAACTTCTTTCCACAACTGGGAACAGGCTGCCACTTAGGAATCTTCACCTTAAGATCGCATTGACGATTTGGACGCATAACCGCCTTTGGTTGTCCTTACCTCGGAGTATCCAACAAGCCCCTATTCCACCCTTGTTCTAAATTCTTTCCTTAACTGGGAACACACTGCCACTTAGGAGACAACGTTAAGTGCGATTATACGTTTTGGAAGCATCAGGGACTGGACGTGCACTGACCTCAGGGTATCCTACGGTCTGATAGTGAGGCTTTGTTCTAAGTTCTTTCCTGGACTGGGAACACACGGCCTCATATGCCTCTTCACCTTCAGGGCGATTATACGTTTTGAAAGCATAAGGGCCTTTGCCTGCAGTTTACTTCGAGCTTCCAACTTGCTTATAGCCCGCCTTTGTTCTAAGTTCTTGCCTGAACTGTGAACCCTCTGCCACTTATCAGACTTCACCTTAAGAGGGATGATACGTTTTGGAAGCTTAAGAGACTTGGCGTGCACTTACCTTAGAGTATCCTACTTGCCTATAGTGCGGCCTGGTTCCCGCCACTGGGAACAGGCGGCCACTTAGGAACCTTCAACTTCAGATGGCGTTTACGTTTTGGATGCTTAAGCGTCTTCGGGTGCCCTTAACTCAGAGTATCCAACAAGCTTCTAGTCGGCCCTTGTTCTAAATTCTTTCCTTAACTGGGAACACACGGCCACTTAGGAGACTTAACCTCAAGTGCAATTTTACGTTTTGGAAACATCAGGGACTGGATGTGCACTTACCTCAGATATCCTACTGGCTTATCGTCTGCCTTAGTTCTAAGATCTTTCCTGAGCTGGTAACCCACGGCCGCATATGCCTCTTCGCCTTCAGAGCGTTTCTACGTTTTGGAAGCAGAAGGGCCTTCGCCTGCATTTTACTTCGAGCTTCCAATATGCTTATAGTCCGCCTTTGCTCTAAGTTCTTTGCTGATCTGGGAACACACGTCGCATATGCCTCTTTGCCTTCTGACCGTTTATACGCTTTGGATGCATAAGGGCCTTAGCCTCCATTTTACTTCAAGCTTCCAACTTGCTTATAGTCCCCCTTTGTTCGAGGGTCTTTCCTGAACGGCGAACACATTGCCCCTTATGAGACTTCACCTTAAGAAGAAGATACGTTTTGGAAGCCTAAGAGACTGAGCGTGCACTTACCTTAGAGTATCCTACTTGCCTATAGTGCGGCCTGTTCTAACTTCCTTCCATTACTGGAAACAGGCTGCCACTTAGGAATCTTCCTCTTAAGATCGCGTTGACGTTTTGGATGCATACGCGGCTTTGCGTGCCTTAACTCAGAGTATCCAAGAGGCTTCTAGTCCACCCCTCTTCTAAATTCTTTCCTTAACTGGGAACACACTGCCACTTAGGAGACTTAACGTTAAGTGCGATTATACGTTTTGGAAGCATCAGAGACTGGACGTGCACTGACCTCAGAGTATCCTACGGGCTTATAGTGAGCCTTTGTTCTAAGTTCTTTCCTGGACTGGGAACACACGGCCTCATATGCCTCTTCGCCCTCAGGGCGATTATACGTTTTGGAAGCATGAGGGCCTTTGCCTGCAGTTTACCTCGAGCTTCCAACTTGCTTATAGCCCGCCTTTGTTCTAAGTTCTTGCCTGAACTGCGAACCCTCTGCCACTTATCAGACTTCACCTTAAGAGGGATGATACGTTTTGGAAGCCTAAGAGACTGGGCTTGCACTTACCTTAGAGTATCCTACCTGCCTATAGTGAGGCTCGGTTCTAACTCCTTTCCACAACTGGGAACAGGCGGCCACTTAGCAATCTTCACCATCAGATCGCGTTGACGTTTTGGATGCATAAGCGTCTTTGTGTTCCCTTAACTCAGAGTATCCAACAAGCTTCTAGTCCCCCCTTGTTCTAAATGCTTTCCTTTACTGGGAACACACTGCCACTTAGGAGACTTTACCTTAAGTGCCATTATACGTTTTGGAAGCATCAGGGACTTCCAAAGAAAGTCTCCCACTTACCGCCGAGCCTCCTACTGACTTCTAGTCTTCCTTAGTTCAAAGTTCTGTCCTGAGCTGGGAACACGCGGCCGCATATACCTCTTCGGCTTGGGAGCGATTATACGTTTTGGAAACAGAAGGGCCTTCGCCTGCATTTTACTTCGAGCTTCCAACTTGCTTATAGTCTTCCTTTGTTCTGAGTTCTTTCCTGAACTGGGAACACACGGCCCCATATGCCTCTTCGTCTTCAGAGCTTTTATACGTTTTGGAAGCAGAAGAGCCTTCGCCTGCATTTTACTTCGAGCTTCCAACTTCCTTATAGTCCCCCTTTGTTCTAAGTACTTTCCTGAACTGCGAACCCTCTGCCCCTTATGAGACTTCACCTCCTTCAGAGGGAAGATACGTTTTGGAAGCCTAAGAGACTGGGCCTGCACTTACCTTAGAGTATCCTACTTGCCTATAGTGCAGTCTGGTTCTAACTTCTTTCCACAACTGGGAACAGGCTGCCTCTTGGGAATCTTCACCTTAAGATCGCATTGACGATTTGGATGCATAAGCGTCTTTGGTTGCCCTTAACTCAGAGTATCCAACAAGCCTCTACTCTGCCCTTGTTCTAAATTCATTCCTTAACTGGGAACACACTGCCACTTAGGAGACTTAACGTTAAGTGCGATTATACGTTTTGGAAGCATCAGGGACTGGAGTGCACTGACCTCAGAGTATCCTACGGGCTTATAGTGAGCCTTTGTTCTAAGTTCTTTCCTGGACTGGGAACACACGGCCTCATATGCCTCTTCGCCCTCAGGGCGATTATACGTTTTGGAAGCATGAGGGCCTTTGCCTGCAGTTTACCTCGAGCTTCCAACTTGCTTATAGCCCGCCTTTGTTCTAAGTTCTTGCCTGAACTGCGAACCCTCTGCCACTTATCAGACTTCACCTTAAGAGGGATGATACGTTTTGGAAGCTTAAGAGATTTGGCGTGCACTTACCTTAGAGTATCCTACTTGCCTATAGTGCGGCCTGGTTCTCGTAACTTCTTTCCGCCACTGGGAACAGGCGGCCACTTAGCAATCTTCACCTTCAGATCGCGTTGACGTTTTGGATGCATAAGCGTCTTTGTGTTCCCTTAACTCAGAGTATCCAACAAGCTTCTAGTCCGCCCTTGTTCTAAACTCTTTCCTTTACTGGGAACACACTGCCACTTAGGAGACATTACCTTAAGTGCCATTATACGTTTTGGAAGCATCAGGGACTTCCAAAGAAAGTAAGTCTTCCACTTACCGCCGAGCCTCCTGCTGACTTCTAGTCTGCCTTAGTTCTAAGTTCTGTCCTGAGCTGGGAACACGCGGCCGCATATACCTCTTCGGCTTGGGAGCGATTATACGTTTTGGAAACAGAAGGGCCTTCGCCTGCATTTTACTTCGAGCTTCCAACTTGCTTATAGTCTTCCTTTGTTCTGAGTTCTTTCCTGAATTGGAAACACGCGGCCGCATATGCCTCTTCGGCTTGAGAGCGATTATACGTTTTGGAAGCAGAAGGGCCTTCGCCTGCATTTTACTTCGAGCTTCCAACTTGCTTATAGTCCGCCTTTGTTCTAAGTTCTTTCCTGAACTGCGAACCCTCTGCCCCTTATGAGACTTCACCTCCTTCAGAGGGAAGATACATTTTGGAAGCCTAAGAGACTGGGCGTGCACTTACCTTAGAGTATCCTACTTGCCTATAGTGCAGTCTGGTTCTAACTTCTTTCCACAACTGGGAACAGGCTGCCTCTTAGGAATCTTCACCTTAAGATCGCATTGACGATTTGGATGCATAAGCGTCTTTGGTTGCCCTTAACTCAGAGTATCCAACAAGCCTCTATTCTGCCCTTGTTCTAAATTCTTTCCTTAACTGGGAACACACTGCCACTTAGGAGACTTAACGTTAAGTGCGATTATACGTTTTGGAAGCATCAGGGACTGGAGTGCACTGACCTCAGAGTATCCTACGGGCTTATAGTGAGCCTTTGTTCTAAGTTCTTTCCTGGACTAGGAACACACGGCCTGATATGCCTCTTCGCCTTCAGGGCGATTATACGTTTTGGAAGCAGAAGGGCCTTTGCCTGCATTTTACTTCGAGCTTCCAACTTGCTTATAGTCTTCCTTTGTTCTGAGTTCTTTCCTGAACTGGGAACACACGGCCGCATATGCCTCTTCGTCTTCAGAGCTTTTATACGTTTTGGAAGCAGAAGGGCCTTCGCCTGCATTTTACTTCGAGCTTCCAACTTGCTTATAGTCTTCCTTTGTTCTGAGTTCTTTCCTGAATTGGAAACACGCGGCCGCATATGCCTCTTCGGCTTGAGAGTGATTATACGTTTTGGAAGCAGAAGGGCCTTCGCCTGCATTTTACTTCGAGCTTCCAACTTGCTTATAGTCCGCCTTTGTTCTAAGTTCTTTCCTGAACTGCGAACCCTCTGCCCCTTATGAGACTTCACCTCCTTCAGAGGGAAGATACATTTTGGAAGCCTAAGAGACTGGGCGTGCACTTACCTTAGAGTATCCTACTTGCCTATAGTGCAGTCTGGTTCTAACTCCTTTATACAACTGGGAACAGGCTTCCACTTAGGAATCTTCACCTTAAGATCGCATTGACGATTTGGATGCATAAGCGCCTTTGGTTGCCCTTAACTCAGAGTATCCAACAAGCCCCTATTCTGCCCTTGTTCTAAATTCTTTCCTGAACTGGGAACACACTGCCACTTAGGAGACATAACATCAAGTGCAATTTTACGTTTTGGAAGCATCAGGGACTGGACGTGCACTGACCTCAGAGTATCCTACGGGCTTATAGTGAGCCTTTGTTCTAAGTTCTTTCCTGGACTGGGAACACACGGCCGCCTATGTCTCTTCGCCTTCGGAGCGTTTCTACGTTTTGGAAGCAGAAGGGCCTTCGCCTGCATTTTACTTCGAGCTTCCAACTTGCTTCTAGCCCGCCTTTGTTTTGAGGTCTTTCCTGAACTGTGAACACACTGCCTCTTATGAGACTTCACCTTAAGAGGGATGATACGTTTTAGAAGCCTAAGAGACTGGGCTTGCACTTACCTTAGAGTATCCTACCTGCTTATAGTGAGGCTCGGTTCTAACTCCTTTCCACAACTGGGAACAGGCGGCCACTTAGCAATCTTCACCTTCAGATCGCGTTGACTTTTTGGATGCATAAGCGTCTTTGTGTTCCCTTAACTCAGAGTATCCAACAAGCTTCTAGTCCGCCCTTGTTGTAAACGCTTTCCTTTACTGGGAACACACTGACACTTAGGAGACTTTACTTTAAGTGCCATTATACGTTTTGGAATCATCAGGGACTTCCAAAGTAAGTAAGTCTCCCACTTACCGCCGAGCCTCCTGCTGACTTCTAGTCTGCCTTAGTTCTAAGTTCTGTCCTGAGCTGGGAACACGCGGCCGCATATGCCTCTTCGGCTTGAGAGCGATTATACGTTTTGGAAGCAGAAGGGCCTTCGCCTGCATTTTACTTCGAGCTTCCAACTTCCTTATAGTCCCCCTTTGTTCTAAGTTCTTTCCTGAACTGCAAACACACTGCCCCTTATGAGACTTCACCTTAAGAGGGAAGATACGTTTTGGAAGCCTAAGAGCCTGGGCGTGTACTTACCTTAGACTATCCTACTTGCCTATAGTGCAGTCTGGTTCTAACTTCTTTCCACAACTGGGAACAGGCTGCCACTTAGGAATCTTCACCTTAAGATCGCATTGACGATTTGGATGCATAACCGCCTTTGGTTGTCCTTAACTCGGAGTATCCAACAAGCCCCTATTCCACCCTTGTTCTAAATTCTTTCCTTAACTGGGAACACACTGCCACTTAGGAGACAACGTTAAGTGCGATTATACGTTTTGGAAGCATCAGGGACTGGACGTGCACTGACCTCAGGGTATCCTACGGTCTGATAGTGAGGCTTTGTTCTAAGTTCTTTCCTGGACTGGGAACACACGGCCTCATATGCCTCTTCACCTTCAGGGCGATTATACGTTTTGAAAGCATAAGGGCCTTTGCCTGCAGTTTACTTCGAGCTTCCAACTTGCTTATAGCCCGCCTTTGTTCTAAGTTCTTGCCTGAACTGCGAACCCTCTGCCACTTATCAGACTTCACCTTAAGAGGGATGATACGTTTTGGAAGCTTAAGAGACTTGGCGTGCACTTACCTTAGAGTATCCTACTTGCCTATAGTGCGGCCTGGTTCCCGCCACTGGGAACAGGCGGCCACTTAGGAACCTTCAACTTCAGATGGCGTTTACGTTTTGGATGCTTAAGCGTCTTCGGGTGCCCTTAACTCAGAGTATCCAACAAGCTTCTAGTCGGCCCTTGTTCTAAATTCTTTCCTTAACTGGGAACACACGGCCACTTAGGAGACTTAACCTCAAGTGCAATTTTACGTTTTGGAAACATCAGGGACTGGATGTGCACTTACCTCAGATATCCTACTGGCTTATCGTCTGCCTTAGTTCTAAGATCTTTCCTGAGCTGGTAACCCACGGCCGCATATGCCTCTTCGCCTTCAGAGCGTTTCTACGTTTTGGAAGCAGAAGGGCCTTCGCCTGCATTTTACTTCGAGCTTCCAATATGCTTATAGTCCGCCTTTGCTCTAAGTTCTTTGCTGATCTGGGAACACACGTCGCATATGCCTCTTTGCCTTCTGACCGTTTATACGCTTTGGATGCATAAGGGCCTTAGCCTCCATTTTACTTCAAGCTTCCAACTTGCTTATAGTCCCCCTTTGTTCGAGGGTCTTTCCTGAACGGCGAACACATTGCCCCTTATGAGACTTCACCTTAAGAAGAAGATACGTTTTGGAAGCCTAAGAGACTGAGCGTGCACTTACCTTAGAGTATCCTACTTGCCTATAGTGCGGCCTGTTCTAACTTCCTTCCATTACTGGAAACAGGCTGCCACTTAGGAATCTTCCTCTTAAGATCGCGTTGACGTTTTGGATGCATACGCGGCTTTGCGTGCCTTAACTCAGAGTATCCAAGAGGCTTCTAGTCCACCCCTCTTCTAAATTCTTTCCTTAACTGGGAACACACTGCCACTTAGGAGACTTAACGTTAAGTGCGATTATACGTTTTGGAAGCATCAGAGACTGGACGTGCACTGACCTCAGAGTATCCTACGGGCTTATAGTGAGCCTTTGTTCTAAGTTCTTTCCTGGACTGGGAACACACGGCCTCATATGCCTCTTCGCCCTCAGGGCGATTATACGTTTTGGAAGCATGAGGGCCTTTGCCTGCAGTTTACCTCGAGCTTCCAACTTGCTTATAGCCCGCCTTTGTTCTAAGTTCTTGCCTGAACTGCGAACCCTCTGCCACTTATCAGACTTCACCTTAAGAGGGATGATACGTTTTGGAAGCTTAAGAGATTTGGCGTGCACTTACCTTAGAGTATCCTACTTGCCTATAGTGCGGCCTGGTTCTCGTAACTTCTTTCCGCCACTGGGAACAGGCGGCCACTTAGCAATCTTCACCTTCAGATCGCGTTGACGTTTTGGATGCATAAGCGTCTTTGTGTTCCCTTAACTCAGAGTATCCAACAAGCTTCTAGTCCGCCCTTGTTCTAAACTCTTTCCTTTACTGGGAACACACTGCCACTTAGGAGACATTACCTTAAGTGCCATTATACGTTTTGGAAGCATCAGGGACTTCCAAAGAAAGTAAGTCTTCCACTTACCGCCGAGCCTCCTGCTGACTTCTAGTCTGCCTTAGTTCTAAGTTCTGTCCTGAGCTGGGAACACGCGGCCGCATATACCTCTTCGGCTTGGGAGCGATTATACGTTTTGGAAACAGAAGGGCCTTCGCCTGCATTTTACTTCGAGCTTTGTTCTGAGTTCTTTCCTGAACTGGGAACACACGGCCCCATATGCCTCTTCGTCTTCAGAGCTTTTATACGTTTTGGAAGCAGAAGAGCCTTCGCCTGCATTTTACTTCGAGCTTCCAACTTCCTTATAGTCCCCCTTTGTTCTAAGTACTTTCCTGAACTGCGAACCCTCTGCCCCTTATGAGACTTCACCTCCTTCAGAGGGAAGATACGTTTTGGAAGCCTAAGAGACTGGGCCTGCACTTACCTTAGAGTATCCTACTTGCCTATAGTGCAGTCTGGTTCTAACTTCTTTCCACAACTGGGAACAGGCTGCCTCTTGGGAATCTTCACCTTAAGATCGCATTGACGATTTGGATGCATAAGCGTCTTTGTTTGCCCTTAACTCCAACAAGCCTCTATTCTGCCCTTGTTCTAAATTCTTTCCTTAACTGGGAACACACTGCCACTTAGGAGACTTAACGTTAAGTGCGATTATACGTTTTGGAAGCATCAGGGACTGGAGTGCACTGACCTCAGAGTATCCTACGGGCTTATAGTGAGCCTTTGTTCTAAGTTCTTTCCTGGACTGGGAACACACGGCCTGATATGCCTCTTCGCCTTCAGGGCGATTATACGTTTTGGAAGCAGAAGGGCCTTTGCCTGCATTTTACTTCGAGCTTCCAACTTGCTTATAGTCTTCCTTTGTTCTGAGTTCTTTCCTGAACTGGGAACACACGGCCGCATATGCCTCTTCGTCTTCAGAGCTTTTATACGTTTTGGAAGCAGAAGGGCCTTCGCCTGCATTTTACTTCGAGCTTCCAACTTGCTTATAGTCCGCCTTTGTTTTAAGTTCTTTCCTGAACTGCAAACACACTGCCCCTTATGAGACTTCACCTTAAGAGGGAAGATACGTTTTGGAAGCCTAAGAGACTGGGCGTGCACTTACCTTAGAGTATCCTACTTGTCTATAGTGCAGTCTGGTTCTAACTCCTTTATACAACTGGGAACAGGCTTCCACTTAGGAATCTTCACCTTAAGATCGCATTGACGATTTGGATGCATAAGCGTCTTTGGTTGCCCTTAACTCAGAGTATCCAACAAGCCCCTATTCTGCCCTTGTTCTAAATTCTTTCCTGAACTGGGAACACACTGCCACTTAGGAGACATAACATCAAGTCCAATTTTACGTTTTGGAAGCATCAGGGACTGGACGTGCACTGACCTCAGAGTATCCTACGGGCTTATAGTGAGCCTTTGTTTTAAGTTCTTTCCTGGACTGGGAACACACGGCCGCATATGCCTCTTCCCCTTCAGAGCGTTTCTACGTTTTGGAAGCAGAAGGGCCTTCGCCTGCATTTTACTTCGAGCTTCCAATATGCTTATAGTCCGCCTTTGCTCTAAGTTCTTTGCTGATCTGGGAACACACGTCGCATATGCCTCTTTGCCTTCTGACCGTTTATACGCTTTGGATGCATAAGGGCCTTAGCCTCCATTTTACTTCAAGCTTCCAACTTGCTTGTAGTCCGCCTTTGTTCGAAGGTCTTTCCTGAACGGCGAACACATTGCCCCTTATGGGACTTCACCTTAAGAAAAAGATACGTTTAGGAAGCATAAGAGACTGAGCGTGCACTTACCTTAGAGTATCCTACTCGCCTATAGTGCGGCCTGTTCTAACTTCCTTCCACTACTGGGAACAGGCTGCCACTAAGGAATCTTCATCTTAAGATCACGTTGACGATTTGGATGCATACGCGGCTTGGCGTGCCTTAACTCAGAGTATCCAAGAAGCTTCTAGTCCACCCCTCTTCTAAATTCTTTCCTTAACTGGGAACACACTATCACTTAGGAGACTTCACCTTAAGTGCCATTACACGTTTTGGAAGCATCAGGGACTGGACGTGCACTGACCTCAGAGTATCCTACGAGCTTATAGTGAGCCTTTGTTCTAAGTTCTTTCCTGGACTGGGAACACACGGCCGCCTATGTCTCTTCGCCTTCAGAGCGTTTCTACGTTTTGGAAGCAGAAGGGCCTTCGCCTGCATTTTACTTCGAGCTTCCAACTTGCTTCTAGCCCGCCTTTGTTTTGAGGTCTTTCCTGAACTGTGAACACACTGCCTCTTATGAGACTTCACCTTAAGAGGGATGATACGTTTTAGAAGCCTAAGAGACTGGGCTTGCACTTACCTTAGAGTATCCTACCTGCTTATAGTGAGGCTCGGTTCTAACTCCTTTCCACAACTGGGAACAGGCGGCCACTTAGCAATCTTCACCTTCAGATCGCGTTGACTTTTTGGATGCATAAGCGTCTTTGTGTTCCCTTAACTCAGAGTATCCAACAAGCTTCTAGTCCGCCCTTGTTGTAAACGCTTTCCTTTACTGGGAACACACTGACACTTAGGAGACTTTACTTTAAGTGCCATTATACGTTTTGGAATCATCAGGGACTTCCAAAGTAAGTAAGTCTCCCACTTACCGCCGAGCCTCCTGCTGACTTCTAGTCTGCCTTAGTTCTAAGTTCTGTCCTGAGCTGGGAACACGCGGCCGCATATGCCTCTTCGGCTTGAGAGCGATTATACGTTTTGGAAGCAGAAGGGCCTTCGCCTGCATTTTACTTCGAGCTTCCAACTTCCTTATAGTCCCCCTTTGTTCTAAGTTCTTTCCTGAACTGCAAACACACTGCCCCTTATGAGACTTCACCTTAAGAGGGAAGATACGTTTTGGAAGCCTAAGAGCCTGGGCGTGTACTTACCTTAGACTATCCTACTTGCCTATAGTGCAGTCTGGTTCTAACTTCTTTCCACAACTGGGAACAGGCTGCCACTTAGGAATCTTCACCTTAAGATCGCATTGACGATTTGGACGCATAACCGCCTTTGGTTGTCCTTACCTCGGAGTATCCAACAAGCCCCTATTCCACCCTTGTTCTAAATTCTTTCCTTAACTGGGAACACACTGCCACTTAGGAGACAACGTTAAGTGCGATTATACGTTTTGGAAGCATCAGGGACTGGACGTGCACTGACCTCAGGGTATCCTACGGTCTGATAGTGAGGCTTTGTTCTAAGTTCTTTCCTGGACTGGGAACACACGGCCTCATATGCCTCTTCACCTTCAGGGCGATTATACGTTTTGAAAGCATAAGGGCCTTTGCCTGCAGTTTACTTCGAGCTTCCAACTTGCTTATAGCCCGCCTTTGTTCTAAGTTCTTGCCTGAACTGTGAACCCTCTGCCACTTATCAGACTTCACCTTAAGAGGGATGATACGTTTTGGAAGCTTAAGAGACTTGGCGTGCACTTACCTTAGAGTATCCTACTTGCCTATAGTGCGGCCTGGTTCCCGCCACTGGGAACAGGCGGCCACTTAGGAACCTTCAACTTCAGATGGCGTTTACGTTTTGGATGCTTAAGCGTCTTCGGGTGCCCTTAACTCAGAGTATCCAACAAGCTTCTAGTCGGCCCTTGTTCTAAATTCTTTCCTTAACTGGGAACACACGGCCACTTAGGAGACTTAACCTCAAGTGCAATTTTACGTTTTGGAAACATCAGGGACTGGATGTGCACTTACCTCAGATATCCTACTGGCTTATCGTCTGCCTTAGTTCTAAGATCTTTCCTGAGCTGGTAACCCACGGCCGCATATGCCTCTTCGCCTTCAGAGCGTTTCTACGTTTTGGAAGCAGAAGGGCCTTCGCCTGCATTTTACTTCGAGCTTCCAATATGCTTATAGTCCGCCTTTGCTCTAAGTTCTTTGCTGATCTGGGAACACACGTCGCATATGCCTCTTTGCCTTCTGACCGTTTATACGCTTTGGATGCATAAGGGCCTTAGCCTCCATTTTACTTCAAGCTTCCAACTTGCTTATAGTCCCCCTTTGTTCGAGGGTCTTTCCTGAACGGCGAACACATTGCCCCTTATGAGACTTCACCTTAAGAAGAAGATACGTTTTGGAAGCCTAAGAGACTGAGCGTGCACTTACCTTAGAGTATCCTACTTGCCTATAGTGCGGCCTGTTCTAACTTCCTTCCATTACTGGAAACAGGCTGCCACTTAGGAATCTTCCTCTTAAGATCGCGTTGACGTTTTGGATGCATACGCGGCTTTGCGTGCCTTAACTCAGAGTATCCAAGAGGCTTCTAGTCCACCCCTCTTCTAAATTCTTTCCTTAACTGGGAACACACTGCCACTTAGGAGACTTAACGTTAAGTGCGATTATACGTTTTGGAAGCATCAGAGACTGGACGTGCACTGACCTCAGAGTATCCTACGGGCTTATAGTGAGCCTTTGTTCTAAGTTCTTTCCTGGACTGGGAACACACGGCCTCATATGCCTCTTCGCCCTCAGGGCGATTATACGTTTTGGAAGCATGAGGGCCTTTGCCTGCAGTTTACCTCGAGCTTCCAACTTGCTTATAGCCCGCCTTTGTTCTAAGTTCTTGCCTGAACTGCGAACCCTCTGCCACTTATCAGACTTCACCTTAAGAGGGATGATACGTTTTGGAAGCCTAAGAGACTGGGCTTGCACTTACCTTAGAGTATCCTACCTGCCTATAGTGAGGCTCGGTTCTAACTCCTTTCCACAACTGGGAACAGGCGGCCACTTAGCAATCTTCACCATCAGATCGCGTTGACGTTTTGGATGCATAAGCGTCTTTGTGTTCCCTTAACTCAGAGTATCCAACAAGCTTCTAGTCCCCCCTTGTTCTAAATGCTTTCCTTTACTGGGAACACACTGCCACTTAGGAGACTTTACCTTAAGTGCCATTATACGTTTTGGAAGCATCAGGGACTTCCAAAGAAAGTCTCCCACTTACCGCCGAGCCTCCTACTGACTTCTAGTCTTCCTTAGTTCAAAGTTCTGTCCTGAGCTGGGAACACGCGGCCGCATATACCTCTTCGGCTTGGGAGCGATTATACGTTTTGGAAACAGAAGGGCCTTCGCCTGCATTTTACTTCGAGCTTCCAACTTGCTTATAGTCTTCCTTTGTTCTGAGTTCTTTCCTGAACTGGGAACACACGGCCCCATATGCCTCTTCGTCTTCAGAGCTTTTATACGTTTTGGAAGCAGAAGAGCCTTCGCCTGCATTTTACTTCGAGCTTCCAACTTCCTTATAGTCCCCCTTTGTTCTAAGTACTTTCCTGAACTGCGAACCCTCTGCCCCTTATGAGACTTCACCTCCTTCAGAGGGAAGATACGTTTTGGAAGCCTAAGAGACTGGGCCTGCACTTACCTTAGAGTATCCTACTTGCCTATAGTGCAGTCTGGTTCTAACTTCTTTCCATTACTGGAAACAGGCTGCCTCTTGGGAATCTTCACCTTAAGATCGCATTGACGATTTGGATGCATAAGCGTCTTTGGTTGCCCTTAACTCAGAGTATCCAACAAGCCTCTACTCTGCCCTTGTTCTAAATTCTTTCCTTAACTGGGAACACACTGCCACTTAGGAGACTTAACGTTAAGTGCGATTATACGTTTTGGAAGCATCAGGGACTGGAGTGCACTGACCTCAGAGTATCCTACGGGCTTATAGTGAGCCTTTGTTCTAAGTTCTTTCCTGGACTGGGAACACACGGCCTCATATGCCTCTTCGCCCTCAGGGCGATTATACGTTTTGGAAGCATGAGGGCCTTTGCCTGCAGTTTACCTCGAGCTTCCAACTTGCTTATAGCCCGCCTTTGTTCTAAGTTCTTGCCTGAACTGCGAACCCTCTGCCACTTATCAGACTTCACCTTAAGAGGGATGATACGTTTTGGAAGCTTAAGAGATTTGGCGTGCACTTACCTTAGAGTATCCTACTTGCCTATAGTGCGGCCTGGTTCTCGTAACTTCTTTCCGCCACTGGGAACAGGCGGCCACTTAGCAATCTTCACCTTCAGATCGCGTTGACGTTTTGGATGCATAAGCGTCTTTGTGTTCCCTTAACTCAGAGTATCCAACAAGCTTCTAGTCCGCCCTTGTTCTAAACTCTTTCCTTTACTGGGAACACACTGCCACTTAGGAGACATTACCTTAAGTGCCATTATACGTTTTGGAAGCATCAGGGACTTCCAAAGAAAGTAAGTCTTCCACTTACCGCCGAGCCTCCTGCTGACTTCTAGTCTGCCTTAGTTCTAAGTTCTGTCCTGAGCTGGGAACACGCGGCCGCATATACCTCTTCGGCTTGGGAGCGATTATACGTTTTGGAAACAGAAGGGCCTTCGCCTGCATTTTACTTCGAGCTTCCAACTTGCTTATAGTCTTCCTTTGTTCTGAGTTCTTTCCTGAATTGGAAACACGCGGCCGCATATGCCTCTTCGGCTTGAGAGCGATTATACGTTTTGGAAGCAGAAGGGCCTTCGCCTGCATTTTACTTCGAGCTTCCAACTTGCTTATAGTCCGCCTTTGTTCTAAGTTCTTTCCTGAACTGCGAACCCTCTGCCCCTTATGAGACTTCACCTCCTTCAGAGGGAAGATACATTTTGGAAGCCTAAGAGACTGGGCGTGCACTTACCTTAGAGTATCCTACTTGCCTATAGTGCAGTCTGGTTCTAACTTCTTTCCACAACTGGGAACAGGCTGCCTCTTAGGAATCTTCACCTTAAGATCGCATTGACGATTTGGATGCATAAGCGTCTTTGGTTGCCCTTAACTCAGAGTATCCAACAAGCCTCTATTCTGCCCTTGTTCTAAATTCTTTCCTTAACTGGGAACACACTGCCACTTAGGAGACTTAACGTTAAGTGCGATTATACGTTTTGGAAGCATCAGGGACTGGAGTGCACTGACCTCAGAGTATCCTACGGGCTTATAGTGAGCCTTTGTTCTAAGTTCTTTCCTGGACTAGGAACACACGGCCTGATATGCCTCTTCGCCTTCAGGGCGATTATACGTTTTGGAAGCAGAAGGGCCTTTGCCTGCATTTTACTTCGAGCTTCCAACTTGCTTATAGTCTTCCTTTGTTCTGAGTTCTTTCCTGAACTGGGAACACACGGCCGCATATGCCTCTTCGTCTTCAGAGCTTTTATACGTTTTGGAAGCAGAAGGGCCTTCGCCTGCATTTTACTTCGAGCTTCCAACTTGCTTATAGTCTTCCTTTGTTCTGAGTTCTTTCCTGAATTGGAAACACGCGGCCGCATATGCCTCTTCGGCTTGAGAGTGATTATACGTTTTGGAAGCAGAAGGGCCTTCGCCTGCATTTTACTTCGAGCTTCCAACTTGCTTATAGTCCGCCTTTGTTCTAAGTTCTTTCCTGAACTGCGAACCCTCTGCCCCTTATGAGACTTCACCTCCTTCAGAGGGAAGATACATTTTGGAAGCCTAAGAGACTGGGCGTGCACTTACCTTAGAGTATCCTACTTGCCTATAGTGCAGTCTGGTTCTAACTCCTTTATACAACTGGGAACAGGCTTCCACTTAGGAATCTTCACCTTAAGATCGCATTGACGATTTGGATGCATAAGCGCCTTTGGTTGCCCTTAACTCAGAGTATCCAACAAGCCCCTATTCTGCCCTTGTTCTAAATTCTTTCCTGAACTGGGAACACACTGCCACTTAGGAGACATAACATCAAGTGCAATTTTACGTTTTGGAAGCATCAGGGACTGGACGTGCACTGACCTCAGAGTATCCTACGGGCTTATAGTGAGCCTTTGTTCTAAGTTCTTTCCTGGACTGGGAACACACGGCCGCCTATGTCTCTTCGCCTTCGGAGCGTTTCTACGTTTTGGAAGCAGAAGGGCCTTCGCCTGCATTTTACTTCGAGCTTCCAACTTGCTTCTAGCCCGCCTTTGTTTTGAGGTCTTTCCTGAACTGTGAACACACTGCCTCTTATGAGACTTCACCTTAAGAGGGATGATACGTTTTAGAAGCCTAAGAGACTGGGCTTGCACTTACCTTAGAGTATCCTACCTGCTTATAGTGAGGCTCGGTTCTAACTCCTTTCCACAACTGGGAACTGGCGGCCACTTAGCAATCTTCACCTTCAGATCGCGTTGACTTTTTGGATGCATAAGCGTCTTTGTGTTCCCTTAACTCAGAGTATCCAACAAGCTTCTAGTCCGCCCTTGTTGTAAACGCTTTCCTTTACTGGGAACACACTGACACTTAGGAGACTTTACTTTAAGTGCCATTATACGTTTTGGAATCATCAGGGACTTCCAAAGTAAGTAAGTCTCCCACTTACCGCCGAGCCTCCTGCTGACTTCTAGTCTGCCTTAGTTCTAAGTTCTGTCCTGAGCTGGGAACACGCGGCCGCATATGCCTCTTCGGCTTGAGAGCGATTATACGTTTTGGAAGCAGAAGGGCCTTCGCCTGCATTTTACTTCGAGCTTCCAACTTCCTTATAGTCCCCCTTTGTTCTAAGTTCTTTCCTGAACTGCAAACACACTGCCCCTTATGAGACTTCACCTTAAGAGGGAAGATACGTTTTGGAAGCCTAAGAGCCTGGGCGTGTACTTACCTTAGACTATCCTACTTGCCTATAGTGCAGTCTGGTTCTAACTTCTTTCCACAACTGGGAACAGGCTGCCACTTAGGAATCTTCACCTTAAGATCGCATTGACGATTTGGACGCATAACCGCCTTTGGTTGTCCTTAACTCGGAGTATCCAACAAGCCCCTATTCCACCCTTGTTCTAAATTCTTTCCTTAACTGGGAACACACTGCCACTTAGGAGACAACGTTAAGTGCGATTATACGTTTTGGAAGCATCAGGGACTGGACGTGCACTGACCTCAGGGTATCCTACGGTCTGATAGTGAGGCTTTGTTCTAAGTTCTTTCCTGGACTGGGAACACACGGCCTCATATGCCTCTTCACCTTCAGGGCGATTATACGTTTTGAAAGCATAAGGGCCTTTGCCTGCAGTTTACTTCGAGCTTCCAACTTGCTTATAGCCCGCCTTTGTTCTAAGTTCTTGCCTGAACTGCGAACCCTCTGCCACTTATCAGACTTCACCTTAAGAGGGATGATACGTTTTGGAAGCTTAAGAGACTTGGCGTGCACTTACCTTAGAGTATCCTACTTGCCTATAATGCGGCCTGGTTCCCGCCACTGGGAACAGGCGGCCACTTAGGAACCTTCAACTTCAGATGGCGTTTACGTTTTGGATGCTTAAGCGTCTTCGGGTGCCCTTAACTCAGAGTATCCAACAAGCTTCTAGTCGGCCCTTGTTCTAAATTCTTTCCTTAACTGGGAACACACGGCCACTTAGGAGACTTAACCTCAAGTGCAATTTTACGTTTTGGAAACATCAGGGACTGGATGTGCACTTACCTCAGATATCCTACTGGCTTATCGTCTGCCTTAGTTCTAAGATCTTTCCTGAGCTGGTAACCCACGGCCGCATATGCCTCTTCGCCTTCAGAGCGTTTCTACGTTTTGGAAGCAGAAGGGCCTTCGCCTGCATTTTACTTCGAGCTTCCAATATGCTTATAGTCCGCCTTTGCTCTAAGTTCTTTGCTGATCTGGGAACACACGTCGCATATGCCTCTTTGCCTTCTGACCGTTTATACGCTTTGGATGCATAAGGGCCTTAGCCTCCATTTTACTTCAAGCTTCCAACTTGCTTATAGTCCCCCTTTGTTCGAGGGTCTTTCCTGAACGGCGAACACATTGCCCCTTATGAGACTTCACCTTAAGAAGAAGATACGTTTTGGAAGCCTAAGAGACTGAGCGTGCACTTACCTTAGAGTATCCTACTTGCCTATAGTGCGGCCTGTTCTAACTTCCTTCCATTACTGGAAACAGGCTGCCACTTAGGAATCTTCCTCTTAAGATCGCGTTGACGTTTTGGATGCATACGCGGCTTTGCGTGCCTTAACTCAGAGTATCCAAGAGGCTTCTAGTCCACCCCTCTTCTAAATTCTTTCCTTAACTGGGAACACACTGCCACTTAGGAGACTTAACGTTAAGTGCGATTATACGTTTTGGAAGCATCAGAGACTGGACGTGCACTGACCTCAGAGTATCCTACGGGCTTATAGTGAGCCTTTGTTCTAAGTTCTTTCCTGGACTGGGAACACACGGCCTCATATGCCTCTTCGCCCTCAGGGCGATTATACGTTTTGGAAGCATGAGGGCCTTTGCCTGCAGTTTACCTCGAGCTTCCAACTTGCTTATAGCCCGCCTTTGTTCTAAGTTCTTGCCTGAACTGCGAACCCTCTGCCACTTATCAGACTTCACCTTAAGAGGGATGATACGTTTTGGAAGCCTAAGA
The DNA here is from genome assembly GCF_922984935.1 of Meles meles. Taxonomy (NCBI): domain Eukaryota; kingdom Metazoa; phylum Chordata; class Mammalia; order Carnivora; family Mustelidae; genus Meles; species Meles meles. The sequence continues at coordinate 17,437,802 of NC_060083.1, forward strand.
GACTGGGCTTGCACTTACCTTAGAGTATCCTACCTGCCTATAGTGAGGCTCGGTTCTAACTCCTTTCCACAACTGGGAACAGGCGGCCACTTAGCAATCTTCACCATCAGATCGCGTTGACGTTTTGGATGCATAAGCGTCTTTGTGTTCCCTTAACTCAGAGTATCCAACAAGCTTCTAGTCCCCCCTTGTTCTAAATGCTTTCCTTTACTGGGAACACACTGCCACTTAGGAGACTTTACCTTAAGTGCCATTATACGTTTTGGAAGCATCAGGGACTTCCAAAGAAAGTCTCCCACTTACCGCCGAGCCTCCTACTGACTTCTAGTCTTCCTTAGTTCAAAGTTCTGTCCTGAGCTGGGAACACGCGGCCGCATATACCTCTTCGGCTTGGGAGCGATTATACGTTTTGGAAACAGAAGGGCCTTCGCCTGCATTTTACTTCGAGCTTCCAACTTGCTTATAGTCTTCCTTTGTTCTGAGTTCTTTCCTGAACTGGGAACACACGGCCCCATATGCCTCTTCGTCTTCAGAGCTTTTATACGTTTTGGAAGCAGAAGAGCCTTCGCCTGCATTTTACTTCGAGCTTCCAACTTCCTTATAGTCCCCCTTTGTTCTAAGTACTTTCCTGAACTGCGAACCCTCTGCCCCTTATGAGACTTCACCTCCTTCAGAGGGAAGATACGTTTTGGAAGCCTAAGAGACTGGGCCTGCACTTACCTTAGAGTATCCTACTTGCCTATAGTGCAGTCTGGTTCTAACTTCTTTCCATTACTGGAAACAGGCTGCCTCTTGGGAATCTTCACCTTAAGATCGCATTGACGATTTGGATGCATAAGCGTCTTTGGTTGCCCTTAACTCAGAGTATCCAACAAGCCTCTACTCTGCCCTTGTTCTAAATTCTTTCCTTAACTGGGAACACACTGCCACTTAGGAGACTTAACGTTAAGTGCGATTATACGTTTTGGAAGCATCAGGGACTGGAGTGCACTGACCTCAGAGTATCCTACGGGCTTATAGTGAGCCTTTGTTCTAAGTTCTTTCCTGGACTGGGAACACACGGCCTCATATGCCTCTTCGCCCTCAGGGCGATTATACGTTTTGGAAGCATGAGGGCCTTTGCCTGCAGTTTACCTCGAGCTTCCAACTTGCTTATAGCCCGCCTTTGTTCTAAGTTCTTGCCTGAACTGCGAACCCTCTGCCACTTATCAGACTTCACCTTAAGAGGGATGATACGTTTTGGAAGCCTAAGAGACTGGGCTTGCACTTACCTTAGAGTATCCTACCTGCCTATAGTGAGGCTCGGTTCTAACTCCTTTCCACAACTGGGAACAGGCGGCCACTTAGCAATCTTCACCATCAGATCGCGTTGACGTTTTGGATGCATAAGCGTCTTTGTGTTCCCTTAACTCAGAGTATCCAACAAGCTTCTAGTCCCCCCTTGTTCTAAATGCTTTCCTTTACTGGGAACACACTGCCACTTAGGAGACTTTACCTTAAGTGCCATTATACGTTTTGGAAGCATCAGGGACTTCCAAAGAAAGTCTCCCACTTACCGCCGAGCCTCCTACTGACTTCTAGTCTTCCTTAGTTCAAAGTTCTGTCCTGAGCTGGGAACACGCGGCCGCATATACCTCTTCGGCTTGGGAGCGATTATACGTTTTGGAAACAGAAGGGCCTTCGCCTGCATTTTACTTCGAGCTTCCAACTTGCTTATAGTCTTCCTTTGTTCTGAGTTCTTTCCTGAACTGGGAACACACGGCCCCATATGCCTCTTCGTCTTCAGAGCTTTTATACGTTTTGGAAGCAGAAGAGCCTTCGCCTGCATTTTACTTCGAGCTTCCAACTTCCTTATAGTCCCCCTTTGTTCTAAGTACTTTCCTGAACTGCGAACCCTCTGCCCCTTATGAGACTTCACCTCCTTCAGAGGGAAGATACGTTTTGGAAGCCTAAGAGACTGGGCCTGCACTTACCTTAGAGTATCCTACTTGCCTATAGTGCAGTCTGGTTCTAACTTCTTTCCATTACTGGAAACAGGCTGCCTCTTGGGAATCTTCACCTTAAGATCGCATTGACGATTTGGATGCATAAGCGTCTTTGGTTGCCCTTAACTCAGAGTATCCAACAAGCCTCTACTCTGCCCTTGTTCTAAATTCTTTCCTTAACTGGGAACACACTGCCACTTAGGAGACTTAACGTTAAGTGCGATTATACGTTTTGGAAGCATCAGGGACTGGAGTGCACTGACCTCAGAGTATCCTACGGGCTTATAGTGAGCCTTTGTTCTAAGTTCTTTCCTGGACTGGGAACACACGGCCTCATATGCCTCTTCGCCCTCAGGGCGATTATACGTTTTGGAAGCATGAGGGCCTTTGCCTGCAGTTTACCTCGAGCTTCCAACTTGCTTATAGCCCGCCTTTGTTCTAAGTTCTTGCCTGAACTGCGAACCCTCTGCCACTTATCAGACTTCACCTTAAGAGGGATGATACGTTTTGGAAGCTTAAGAGATTTGGCGTGCACTTACCTTAGAGTATCCTACTTGCCTATAGTGCGGCCTGGTTCTCGTAACTTCTTTCCGCCACTGGGAACAGGCGGCCACTTAGCAATCTTCACCTTCAGATCGCGTTGACGTTTTGGATGCATAAGCGTCTTTGTGTTCCCTTAACTCAGAGTATCCAACAAGCTTCTAGTCCGCCCTTGTTCTAAACTCTTTCCTTTACTGGGAACACACTGCCACTTAGGAGACATTACCTTAAGTGCCATTATACGTTTTGGAAGCATCAGGGACTTCCAAAGAAAGTAAGTCTTCCACTTACCGCCGAGCCTCCTGCTGACTTCTAGTCTGCCTTAGTTCTAAGTTCTGTCCTGAGCTGGGAACACGCGGCCGCATATACCTCTTCGGCTTGGGAGCGATTATACGTTTTGGAAACAGAAGGGCCTTCGCCTGCATTTTACTTCGAGCTTCCAACTTGCTTATAGTCTTCCTTTGTTCTGAGTTCTTTCCTGAATTGGAAACACGCGGCCGCATATGCCTCTTCGGCTTGAGAGCGATTATACGTTTTGGAAGCAGAAGGGCCTTCGCCTGCATTTTACTTCGAGCTTCCAACTTGCTTATAGTCCGCCTTTGTTCTAAGTTCTTTCCTGAACTGCGAACCCTCTGCCCCTTATGAGACTTCACCTCCTTCAGAGGGAAGATACATTTTGGAAGCCTAAGAGACTGGGCGTGCACTTACCTTAGAGTATCCTACTTGCCTATAGTGCAGTCTGGTTCTAACTTCTTTCCACAACTGGGAACAGGCTGCCTCTTAGGAATCTTCACCTTAAGATCGCATTGACGATTTGGATGCATAAGCGTCTTTGGTTGCCCTTAACTCAGAGTATCCAACAAGCCTCTATTCTGCCCTTGTTCTAAATTCTTTCCTTAACTGGGAACACACTGCCACTTAGGAGACTTAACGTTAAGTGCGATTATACGTTTTGGAAGCATCAGGGACTGGAGTGCACTGACCTCAGAGTATCCTACGGGCTTATAGTGAGCCTTTGTTCTAAGTTCTTTCCTGGACTAGGAACACACGGCCTGATATGCCTCTTCGCCTTCAGGGCGATTATACGTTTTGGAAGCAGAAGGGCCTTTGCCTGCATTTTACTTCGAGCTTCCAACTTGCTTATAGTCTTCCTTTGTTCTGAGTTCTTTCCTGAACTGGGAACACACGGCCGCATATGCCTCTTCGTCTTCAGAGCTTTTATACGTTTTGGAAGCAGAAGGGCCTTCGCCTGCATTTTACTTCGAGCTTCCAACTTGCTTATAGTCTTCCTTTGTTCTGAGTTCTTTCCTGAATTGGAAACACGCGGCCGCATATGCCTCTTCGGCTTGAGAGTGATTATACGTTTTGGAAGCAGAAGGGCCTTCGCCTGCATTTTACTTCGAGCTTCCAACTTGCTTATAGTCCGCCTTTGTTCTAAGTTCTTTCCTGAACTGCGAACCCTCTGCCCCTTATGAGACTTCACCTCCTTCAGAGGGAAGATACATTTTGGAAGCCTAAGAGACTGGGCGTGCACTTACCTTAGAGTATCCTACTTGCCTATAGTGCAGTCTGGTTCTAACTCCTTTATACAACTGGGAACAGGCTTCCACTTAGGAATCTTCACCTTAAGATCGCATTGACGATTTGGATGCATAAGCGCCTTTGGTTGCCCTTAACTCAGAGTATCCAACAAGCCCCTATTCTGCCCTTGTTCTAAATTCTTTCCTGAACTGGGAACACACTGCCACTTAGGAGACATAACATCAAGTGCAATTTTACGTTTTGGAAGCATCAGGGACTGGACGTGCACTGACCTCAGAGTATCCTACGGGCTTATAGTGAGCCTTTGTTCTAAGTTCTTTCCTGGACTGGGAACACACGGCCGCCTATGTCTCTTCGCCTTCGGAGCGTTTCTACGTTTTGGAAGCAGAAGGGCCTTCGCCTGCATTTTACTTCGAGCTTCCAACTTGCTTCTAGCCCGCCTTTGTTTTGAGGTCTTTCCTGAACTGTGAACACACTGCCTCTTATGAGACTTCACCTTAAGAGGGATGATACGTTTTAGAAGCCTAAGAGACTGGGCTTGCACTTACCTTAGAGTATCCTACCTGCTTATAGTGAGGCTCGGTTCTAACTCCTTTCCACAACTGGGAACTGGCGGCCACTTAGCAATCTTCACCTTCAGATCGCGTTGACTTTTTGGATGCATAAGCGTCTTTGTGTTCCCTTAACTCAGAGTATCCAACAAGCTTCTAGTCCGCCCTTGTTGTAAACGCTTTCCTTTACTGGGAACACACTGACACTTAGGAGACTTTACTTTAAGTGCCATTATACGTTTTGGAATCATCAGGGACTTCCAAAGTAAGTAAGTCTCCCACTTACCGCCGAGCCTCCTGCTGACTTCTAGTCTGCCTTAGTTCTAAGTTCTGTCCTGAGCTGGGAACACGCGGCCGCATATGCCTCTTCGGCTTGAGAGCGATTATACGTTTTGGAAGCAGAAGGGCCTTCGCCTGCATTTTACTTCGAGCTTCCAACTTCCTTATAGTCCCCCTTTGTTCTAAGTTCTTTCCTGAACTGCAAACACACTGCCCCTTATGAGACTTCACCTTAAGAGGGAAGATACGTTTTGGAAGCCTAAGAGCCTGGGCGTGTACTTACCTTAGACTATCCTACTTGCCTATAGTGCAGTCTGGTTCTAACTTCTTTCCACAACTGGGAACAGGCTGCCACTTAGGAATCTTCACCTTAAGATCGCATTGACGATTTGGACGCATAACCGCCTTTGGTTGTCCTTAACTCGGAGTATCCAACAAGCCCCTATTCCACCCTTGTTCTAAATTCTTTCCTTAACTGGGAACACACTGCCACTTAGGAGACAACGTTAAGTGCGATTATACGTTTTGGAAGCATCAGGGACTGGACGTGCACTGACCTCAGGGTATCCTACGGTCTGATAGTGAGGCTTTGTTCTAAGTTCTTTCCTGGACTGGGAACACACGGCCTCATATGCCTCTTCACCTTCAGGGCGATTATACGTTTTGAAAGCATAAGGGCCTTTGCCTGCAGTTTACTTCGAGCTTCCAACTTGCTTATAGCCCGCCTTTGTTCTAAGTTCTTGCCTGAACTGCGAACCCTCTGCCACTTATCAGACTTCACCTTAAGAGGGATGATACGTTTTGGAAGCTTAAGAGACTTGGCGTGCACTTACCTTAGAGTATCCTACTTGCCTATAATGCGGCCTGGTTCCCGCCACTGGGAACAGGCGGCCACTTAGGAACCTTCAACTTCAGATGGCGTTTACGTTTTGGATGCTTAAGCGTCTTCGGGTGCCCTTAACTCAGAGTATCCAACAAGCTTCTAGTCGGCCCTTGTTCTAAATTCTTTCCTTAACTGGGAACACACGGCCACTTAGGAGACTTAACCTCAAGTGCAATTTTACGTTTTGGAAACATCAGGGACTGGATGTGCACTTACCTCAGATATCCTACTGGCTTATCGTCTGCCTTAGTTCTAAGATCTTTCCTGAGCTGGTAACCCACGGCCGCATATGCCTCTTCGCCTTCAGAGCGTTTCTACGTTTTGGAAGCAGAAGGGCCTTCGCCTGCATTTTACTTCGAGCTTCCAATATGCTTATAGTCCGCCTTTGCTCTAAGTTCTTTGCTGATCTGGGAACACACGTCGCATATGCCTCTTTGCCTTCTGACCGTTTATACGCTTTGGATGCATAAGGGCCTTAGCCTCCATTTTACTTCAAGCTTCCAACTTGCTTATAGTCCCCCTTTGTTCGAGGGTCTTTCCTGAACGGCGAACACATTGCCCCTTATGAGACTTCACCTTAAGAAGAAGATACGTTTTGGAAGCCTAAGAGACTGAGCGTGCACTTACCTTAGAGTATCCTACTTGCCTATAGTGCGGCCTGTTCTAACTTCCTTCCATTACTGGAAACAGGCTGCCACTTAGGAATCTTCCTCTTAAGATCGCGTTGACGTTTTGGATGCATACGCGGCTTTGCGTGCCTTAACTCAGAGTATCCAAGAGGCTTCTAGTCCACCCCTCTTCTAAATTCTTTCCTTAACTGGGAACACACTGCCACTTAGGAGACTTAACGTTAAGTGCGATTATACGTTTTGGAAGCATCAGAGACTGGACGTGCACTGACCTCAGAGTATCCTACGGGCTTATAGTGAGCCTTTGTTCTAAGTTCTTTCCTGGACTGGGAACACACGGCCTCATATGCCTCTTCGCCCTCAGGGCGATTATACGTTTTGGAAGCATGAGGGCCTTTGCCTGCAGTTTACCTCGAGCTTCCAACTTGCTTATAGCCCGCCTTTGTTCTAAGTTCTTGCCTGAACTGCGAACCCTCTGCCACTTATCAGACTTCACCTTAAGAGGGATGATACGTTTTGGAAGCCTAAGAGACTGGGCTTGCACTTACCTTAGAGTATCCTACCTGCCTATAGTGAGGCTCGGTTCTAACTCCTTTCCACAACTGGGAACAGGCGGCCACTTAGCAATCTTCACCATCAGATCGCGTTGACGTTTTGGATGCATAAGCGTCTTTGTGTTCCCTTAACTCAGAGTATCCAACAAGCTTCTAGTCCCCCCTTGTTCTAAATGCTTTCCTTTACTGGGAACACACTGCCACTTAGGAGACTTTACCTTAAGTGCCATTATACGTTTTGGAAGCATCAGGGACTTCCAAAGAAAGTCTCCCACTTACCGCCGAGCCTCCTACTGACTTCTAGTCTTCCTTAGTTCAAAGTTCTGTCCTGAGCTGGGAACACGCGGCCGCATATACCTCTTCGGCTTGGGAGCGATTATACGTTTTGGAAACAGAAGGGCCTTCGCCTGCATTTTACTTCGAGCTTCCAACTTGCTTATAGTCTTCCTTTGTTCTGAGTTCTTTCCTGAACTGGGAACACACGGCCCCATATGCCTCTTCGTCTTCAGAGCTTTTATACGTTTTGGAAGCAGAAGAGCCTTCGCCTGCATTTTACTTCGAGCTTCCAACTTCCTTATAGTCCCCCTTTGTTCTAAGTACTTTCCTGAACTGCGAACCCTCTGCCCCTTATGAGACTTCACCTCCTTCAGAGGGAAGATACGTTTTGGAAGCCTAAGAGACTGGGCCTGCACTTACCTTAGAGTATCCTACTTGCCTATAGTGCAGTCTGGTTCTAACTTCTTTCCACAACTGGAAACAGGCTGCCTCTTGGGAATCTTCACCTTAAGATCGCATTGACGATTTGGATGCATAAGCGTCTTTGGTTGCCCTTAACTCAGAGTATCCAACAAGCCTCTACTCTGCCCTTGTTCTAAATTCTTTCCTTAACTGGGAACACACTGCCACTTAGGAGACTTAACGTTAAGTGCGATTATACGTTTTGGAAGCATCAGGGACTGGAGTGCACTGACCTCAGAGTATCCTACGGGCTTATAGTGAGCCTTTGTTCTAAGTTCTTTCCTGGACTGGGAACACACGGCCTCATATGCCTCTTCGCCCTCAGGGCGATTATACGTTTTGGAAGCATGAGGGCCTTTGCCTGCAGTTTACCTCGAGCTTCCAACTTGCTTATAGCCCGCCTTTGTTCTAAGTTCTTGCCTGAACTGCGAACCCTCTGCCACTTATCAGACTTCACCTTAAGAGGGATGATACGTTTTGGAAGCTTAAGAGATTTGGCGTGCACTTACCTTAGAGTATCCTACTTGCCTATAGTGCGGCCTGGTTCTCGTAACTTCTTTCCGCCACTGGGAACAGGCGGCCACTTAGCAATCTTCACCTTCAGATCGCGTTGACGTTTTGGATGCATAAGCGTCTTTGTGTTCCCTTAACTCAGAGTATCCAACAAGCTTCTAGTCCGCCCTTGTTCTAAACTCTTTCCTTTACTGGGAACACACTGCCACTTAGGAGACATTACCTTAAGTGCCATTATACGTTTTGGAAGCATCAGGGACTTCCAAAGAAAGTAAGTCTTCCACTTACCGCCGAGCCTCCTGCTGACTTCTAGTCTGCCTTAGTTCTAAGTTCTGTCCTGAGCTGGGAACACGCGGCCGCATATACCTCTTCGGCTTGGGAGCGATTATACGTTTTGGAAACAGAAGGGCCTTCGCCTGCATTTTACTTCGAGCTTTGTTCTGAGTTCTTTCCTGAACTGGGAACACACGGCCCCATATGCCTCTTCGTCTTCAGAGCTTTTATACGTTTTGGAAGCAGAAGAGCCTTCGCCTGCATTTTACTTCGAGCTTCCAACTTCCTTATAGTCCCCCTTTGTTCTAAGTACTTTCCTGAACTGCGAACCCTCTGCCCCTTATGAGACTTCACCTCCTTCAGAGGGAAGATACGTTTTGGAAGCCTAAGAGACTGGGCCTGCACTTACCTTAGAGTATCCTACTTGCCTATAGTGCAGTCTGGTTCTAACTTCTTTCCACAACTGGGAACAGGCTGCCTCTTGGGAATCTTCACCTTAAGATCGCATTGACGATTTGGATGCATAAGCGTCTTTGTTTGCCCTTAACTCCAACAAGCCTCTATTCTGCCCTTGTTCTAAATTCTTTCCTTAACTGGGAACACACTGCCACTTAGGAGACTTAACGTTAAGTGCGATTATACGTTTTGGAAGCATCAGGGACTGGAGTGCACTGACCTCAGAGTATCCTACGGGCTTATAGTGAGCCTTTGTTCTAAGTTCTTTCCTGGACTGGGAACACACGGCCTGATATGCCTCTTCGCCTTCAGGGCGATTATACGTTTTGGAAGCAGAAGGGCCTTTGCCTGCATTTTACTTCGAGCTTCCAACTTGCTTATAGTCTTCCTTTGTTCTGAGTTCTTTCCTGAACTGGGAACACACGGCCGCATATGCCTCTTCGTCTTCAGAGCTTTTATACGTTTTGGAAGCAGAAGGGCCTTCGCCTGCATTTTACTTCGAGCTTCCAACTTGCTTATAGTCCGCCTTTGTTTTAAGTTCTTTCCTGAACTGCAAACACACTGCCCCTTATGAGACTTCACCTTAAGAGGGAAGATACGTTTTGGAAGCCTAAGAGACTGGGCGTGCACTTACCTTAGAGTATCCTACTTGTCTATAGTGCAGTCTGGTTCTAACTCCTTTATACAACTGGGAACAGGCTTCCACTTAGGAATCTTCACCTTAAGATCGCATTGACGATTTGGATGCATAAGCGTCTTTGGTTGCCCTTAACTCAGAGTATCCAACAAGCCCCTATTCTGCCCTTGTTCTAAATTCTTTCCTGAACTGGGAACACACTGCCACTTAGGAGACATAACATCAAGTCCAATTTTACGTTTTGGAAGCATCAGGGACTGGACGTGCACTGACCTCAGAGTATCCTACGGGCTTATAGTGAGCCTTTGTTTTAAGTTCTTTCCTGGACTGGGAACACACGGCCGCATATGCCTCTTCCCCTTCAGAGCGTTTCTACGTTTTGGAAGCAGAAGGGCCTTCGCCTGCATTTTACTTCGAGCTTCCAATATGCTTATAGTCCGCCTTTGCTCTAAGTTCTTTGCTGATCTGGGAACACACGTCGCATATGCCTCTTTGCCTTCTGACCGTTTATACGCTTTGGATGCATAAGGGCCTTAGCCTCCATTTTACTTCAAGCTTCCAACTTGCTTGTAGTCCGCCTTTGTTCGAAGGTCTTTCCTGAACGGCGAACACATTGCCCCTTATGGGACTTCACCTTAAGAAAAAGATACGTTTAGGAAGCATAAGAGACTGAGCGTGCACTTACCTTAGAGTATCCTACTCGCCTATAGTGCGGCCTGTTCTAACTTCCTTCCACTACTGGGAACAGGCTGCCACTAAGGAATCTTCATCTTAAGATCACGTTGACGATTTGGATGCATACGCGGCTTGGCGTGCCTTAACTCAGAGTATCCAAGAAGCTTCTAGTCCACCCCTCTTCTAAATTCTTTCCTTAACTGGGAACACACTATCACTTAGGAGACTTCACCTTAAGTGCCATTACACGTTTTGGAAGCATCAGGGACTGGACGTGCACTGACCTCAGAGTATCCTACGAGCTTATAGTGAGCCTTTGTTCTAAGTTCTTTCCTGGACTGGGAACACACGGCCGCCTATGTCTCTTCGCCTTCGGAGCGTTTCTACGTTTTGGAAGCAGAAGGGCCTTCGCCTGCATTTTACTTCGAGCTTCCAACTTGCTTCTAGCCCGCCTTTGTTTTGAGGTCTTTCCTGAACTGTGAACACACTGCCTCTTATGAGACTTCACCTTAAGAGGGATGATACGTTTTAGAAGCCTAAGAGACTGGGCTTGCACTTACCTTAGAGTATCCTACCTGCTTATAGTGAGGCTCGGTTCTAACTCCTTTCCACAACTGGGAACAGGCGGCCACTTAGCAATCTTCACCTTCAGATCGCGTTGACTTTTTGGATGCATAAGCGTCTTTGTGTTCCCTTAACTCAGAGTATCCAACAAGCTTCTAGTCCGCCCTTGTTGTAAACGCTTTCCTTTACTGGGAACACACTGACACTTAGGAGACTTTACTTTAAGTGCCATTATACGTTTTGGAATCATCAGGGACTTCCAAAGTAAGTAAGTCTCCCACTTACCGCCGAGCCTCCTGCTGACTTCTAGTCTGCCTTAGTTCTAAGTTCTGTCCTGAGCTGGGAACACGCGGCCGCATATGCCTCTTCGGCTTGAGAGCGATTATACGTTTTGGAAGCAGAAGGGCCTTCGCCTGCATTTTACTTCGAGCTTCCAACTTCCTTATAGTCCCCCTTTGTTCTAAGTTCTTTCCTGAACTGCAAACACACTGCCCCTTATGAGACTTCACCTTAAGAGGGAAGATACGTTTTGGAAGCCTAAGAGCCTGGGCGTGTACTTACCTTAGACTATCCTACTTGCCTATAGTGCAGTCTGGTTCTAACTTCTTTCCACAACTGGGAACAGGCTGCCACTTAGGAATCTTCACCTTAAGATCGCATTGACGATTTGGACGCATAACCGCCTTTGGTTGTCCTTAACTCGGAGTATCCAACAAGCCCCTATTCCACCCTTGTTCTAAATTCTTTCCTTAACTGGGAACACACTGCCACTTAGGAGACAACGTTAAGTGCGATTATACGTTTTGGAAGCATCAGGGACTGGACGTGCACTGACCTCAGGGTATCCTACGGTCTGATAGTGAGGCTTTGTTCTAAGTTCTTTCCTGGACTGGGAACACACGGCCTCATATGCCTCTTCACCTTCAGGGCGATTATACGTTTTGAAAGCATAAGGGCCTTTGCCTGCAGTTTACTTCGAGCTTCCAACTTGCTTATAGCCCGCCTTTGTTCTAAGTTCTTGCCTGAACTGTGAACCCTCTGCCACTTATCAGACTTCACCTTAAGAGGGATGATACGTTTTGGAAGCTTAAGAGACTTGGCGTGCACTTACCTTAGAGTATCCTACTTGCCTATAGTGCGGCCTGGTTCCCGCCACTGGGAACAGGCGGCCACTTAGGAACCTTCAACTTCAGATGGCGTTTACGTTTTGGATGCTTAAGCGTCTTCGGGTGCCCTTAACTCAGAGTATCCAACAAGCTTCTAGTCGGCCCTTGTTCTAAATTCTTTCCTTAACTGGGAACACACGGCCACTTAGGAGACTTAACCTCAAGTGCAATTTTACGTTTTGGAAACATCAGGGACTGGATGTGCACTTACCTCAGATATCCTACTGGCTTATCGTCTGCCTTAGTTCTAAGATCTTTCCTGAGCTGGTAACCCACGGCCGCATATGCCTCTTCGCCTTCAGAGCGTTTCTACGTTTTGGAAGCAGAAGGGCCTTCGCCTGCATTTTACTTCGAGCTTCCAATATGCTTATAGTCCGCCTTTGCTCTAAGTTCTTTGCTGATCTGGGAACACACGTCGCATATGCCTCTTTGCCTTCTGACCGTTTATACGCTTTGGATGCATAAGGGCCTTAGCCTCCATTTTACTTCAAGCTTCCAACTTGCTTATAGTCCCCCTTTGTTCGAGGGTCTTTCCTGAACGGCGAACACATTGCCCCTTATGAGACTTCACCTTAAGAAGAAGATACGTTTTGGAAGCCTAAGAGACTGAGCGTGCACTTACCTTAGAGTATCCTACTTGCCTATAGTGCGGCCTGTTCTAACTTCCTTCCATTACTGGAAACAGGCTGCCACTTAGGAATCTTCCTCTTAAGATCGCGTTGACGTTTTGGATGCATACGCGGCTTTGCGTGCCTTAACTCAGAGTATCCAAGAGGCTTCTAGTCCACCCCTCTTCTAAATTCTTTCCTTAACTGGGAACACACTGCCACTTAGGAGACTTAACGTTAAGTGCGATTATACGTTTTGGAAGCATCAGAGACTGGACGTGCACTGACCTCAGAGTATCCTACGGGCTTATAGTGAGCCTTTGTTCTAAGTTCTTTCCTGGACTGGGAACACACGGCCTCATATGCCTCTTCGCCCTCAGGGCGATTATACGTTTTGGAAGCATGAGGGCCTTTGCCTGCAGTTTACCTCGAGCTTCCAACTTGCTTATAGCCCGCCTTTGTTCTAAGTTCTTGCCTGAACTGCGAACCCTCTGCCACTTATCAGACTTCACCTTAAGAGGGATGATACGTTTTGGAAGCCTAAGAGACTGGGCTTGCACTTACCTTAGAGTATCCTACCTGCCTATAGTGAGGCTCGGTTCTAACTCCTTTCCACAACTGGGAACAGGCGGCCACTTAGCAATCTTCACCATCAGATCGCGTTGACGTTTTGGATGCATAAGCGTCTTTGTGTTCCCTTAACTCAGAGTATCCAACAAGCTTCTAGTCCCCCCTTGTTCTAAATGCTTTCCTTTACTGGGAACACACTGCCACTTAGGAGACTTTACCTTAAGTGCCATTATACGTTTTGGAAGCATCAGGGACTTCCAAAGAAAGTCTCCCACTTACCGCCGAGCCTCCTACTGACTTCTAGTCTTCCTTAGTTCAAAGTTCTGTCCTGAGCTGGGAACACGCGGCCGCATATACCTCTTCGGCTTGGGAGCGATTATACGTTTTGGAAACAGAAGGGCCTTCGCCTGCATTTTACTTCGAGCTTCCAACTTGCTTATAGTCTTCCTTTGTTCTGAGTTCTTTCCTGAACTGGGAACACACGGCCCCATATGCCTCTTCGTCTTCAGAGCTTTTATACGTTTTGGAAGCAGAAGAGCCTTCGCCTGCATTTTACTTCGAGCTTCCAACTTCCTTATAGTCCCCCTTTGTTCTAAGTACTTTCCTGAACTGCGAACCCTCTGCCCCTTATGAGACTTCACCTCCTTCAGAGGGAAGATACGTTTTGGAAGCCTAAGAGACTGGGCCTGCACTTACCTTAGAGTATCCTACTTGCCTATAGTGCAGTCTGGTTCTAACTTCTTTCCACAACTGGAAACAGGCTGCCTCTTGGGAATCTTCACCTTAAGATCGCATTGACGATTTGGATGCATAAGCGTCTTTGGTTGCCCTTAACTCAGAGTATCCAACAAGCCTCTACTCTGCCCTTGTTCTAAATTCTTTCCTTAACTGGGAACACACTGCCACTTAGGAGACTTAACGTTAAGTGCGATTATACGTTTTGGAAGCATCAGGGACTGGAGTGCACTGACCTCAGAGTATCCTACGGGCTTATAGTGAGCCTTTGTTCTAAGTTCTTTCCTGGACTGGGAACACACGGCCTCATATGCCTCTTCGCCCTCAGGGCGATTATACGTTTTGGAAGCATGAGGGCCTTTGCCTGCAGTTTACCTCGAGCTTCCAACTTGCTTATAGCCCGCCTTTGTTCTAAGTTCTTGCCTGAACTGCGAACCCTCTGCCACTTATCAGACTTCACCTTAAGAGGGATGATACGTTTTGGAAGCTTAAGAGATTTGGCGTGCACTTACCTTAGAGTATCCTACTTGCCTATAGTGCGGCCTGGTTCTCGTAACTTCTTTCCGCCACTGGGAACAGGCGGCCACTTAGCAATCTTCACCTTCAGATCGCGTTGACGTTTTGGATGCATAAGCGTCTTTGTGTTCCCTTAACTCAGAGTATCCAACAAGCTTCTAGTCCGCCCTTGTTCTAAACTCTTTCCTTTACTGGGAACACACTGCCACTTAGGAGACATTACCTTAAGTGCCATTATACGTTTTGGAAGCATCAGGGACTTCCAAAGAAAGTAAGTCTTCCACTTACCGCCGAGCCTCCTGCTGACTTCTAGTCTGCCTTAGTTCTAAGTTCTGTCCTGAGCTGGGAACACGCGGCCGCATATACCTCTTCGGCTTGGGAGCGATTATACGTTTTGGAAACAGAAGGGCCTTCGCCTGCATTTTACTTCGAGCTTTGTTCTGAGTTCTTTCCTGAACTGGGAACACACGGCCCCATATGCCTCTTCGTCTTCAGAGCTTTTATACGTTTTGGAAGCAGAAGAGCCTTCGCCTGCATTTTACTTCGAGCTTCCAACTTCCTTATAGTCCCCCTTTGTTCTAAGTACTTTCCTGAACTGCGAACCCTCTGCCCCTTATGAGACT
This sequence comes from Meles meles, assembly GCF_922984935.1. Lineage (NCBI taxonomy): Eukaryota > Metazoa > Chordata > Mammalia > Carnivora > Mustelidae > Meles > Meles meles. Next base: position 17,452,839 of record NC_060083.1, read on the forward strand.
TCACCTCCTTCAGAGGGAAGATACGTTTTGGAAGCCTAAGAGACTGGGCCTGCACTTACCTTAGAGTATCCTACTTGCCTATAGTGCAGTCTGGTTCTAACTTCTTTCCACAACTGGGAACAGGCTGCCTCTTGGGAATCTTCACCTTAAGATCGCATTGACGATTTGGATGCATAAGCGTCTTTGTTTGCCCTTAACTCCAACAAGCCTCTATTCTGCCCTTGTTCTAAATTCTTTCCTTAACTGGGAACACACTGCCACTTAGGAGACTTAACGTTAAGTGCGATTATACGTTTTGGAAGCATCAGGGACTGGAGTGCACTGACCTCAGAGTATCCTACGGGCTTATAGTGAGCCTTTGTTCTAAGTTCTTTCCTGGACTGGGAACACACGGCCTGATATGCCTCTTCGCCTTCAGGGCGATTATACGTTTTGGAAGCAGAAGGGCCTTTGCCTGCATTTTACTTCGAGCTTCCAACTTGCTTATAGTCTTCCTTTGTTCTGAGTTCTTTCCTGAACTGGGAACACACGGCCGCATATGCCTCTTCGTCTTCAGAGCTTTTATACGTTTTGGAAGCAGAAGGGCCTTCGCCTGCATTTTACTTCGAGCTTCCAACTTGCTTATAGTCCGCCTTTGTTTTAAGTTCTTTCCTGAACTGCAAACACACTGCCCCTTATGAGACTTCACCTTAAGAGGGAAGATACGTTTTGGAAGCCTAAGAGACTGGGCGTGCACTTACCTTAGAGTATCCTACTTGTCTATAGTGCAGTCTGGTTCTAACTCCTTTATACAACTGGGAACAGGCTTCCACTTAGGAATCTTCACCTTAAGATCGCATTGACGATTTGGATGCATAAGCGTCTTTGGTTGCCCTTAACTCAGAGTATCCAACAAGCCCCTATTCTGCCCTTGTTCTAAATTCTTTCCTGAACTGGGAACACACTGCCACTTAGGAGACATAACATCAAGTCCAATTTTACGTTTTGGAAGCATCAGGGACTGGACGTGCACTGACCTCAGAGTATCCTACGGGCTTATAGTGAGCCTTTGTTTTAAGTTCTTTCCTGGACTGGGAACACACGGCCGCATATGCCTCTTCCCCTTCAGAGCGTTTCTACGTTTTGGAAGCAGAAGGGCCTTCGCCTGCATTTTACTTCGAGCTTCCAATATGCTTATAGTCCGCCTTTGCTCTAAGTTCTTTGCTGATCTGGGAACACACGTCGCATATGCCTCTTTGCCTTCTGACCGTTTATACGCTTTGGATGCATAAGGGCCTTAGCCTCCATTTTACTTCAAGCTTCCAACTTGCTTGTAGTCCGCCTTTGTTCGAAGGTCTTTCCTGAACGGCGAACACATTGCCCCTTATGGGACTTCACCTTAAGAAAAAGATACGTTTAGGAAGCATAAGAGACTGAGCGTGCACTTACCTTAGAGTATCCTACTCGCCTATAGTGCGGCCTGTTCTAACTTCCTTCCACTACTGGGAACAGGCTGCCACTAAGGAATCTTCATCTTAAGATCACGTTGACGATTTGGATGCATACGCGGCTTGGCGTGCCTTAACTCAGAGTATCCAAGAAGCTTCTAGTCCACCCCTCTTCTAAATTCTTTCCTTAACTGGGAACACACTATCACTTAGGAGACTTCACCTTAAGTGCCATTACACGTTTTGGAAGCATCAGGGACTGGACGTGCACTGACCTCAGAGTATCCTACGAGCTTATAGTGAGCCTTTGTTCTAAGTTCTTTCCTGGACTGGGAACACACGGCCGCCTATGTCTCTTCGCCTTCAGAGCGTTTCTACGTTTTGGAAGCAGAAGGGCCTTCGCCTGCATTTTACTTCGAGCTTCCAACTTGCTTCTAGCCCGCCTTTGTTTTGAGGTCTTTCCTGAACTGTGAACACACTGCCTCTTATGAGACTTCACCTTAAGAGGGATGATACGTTTTAGAAGCCTAAGAGACTGGGCTTGCACTTACCTTAGAGTATCCTACCTGCTTATAGTGAGGCTCGGTTCTAACTCCTTTCCACAACTGGGAACAGGCGGCCACTTAGCAATCTTCACCTTCAGATCGCGTTGACTTTTTGGATGCATAAGCGTCTTTGTGTTCCCTTAACTCAGAGTATCCAACAAGCTTCTAGTCCGCCCTTGTTGTAAACGCTTTCCTTTACTGGGAACACACTGACACTTAGGAGACTTTACTTTAAGTGCCATTATACGTTTTGGAATCATCAGGGACTTCCAAAGTAAGTAAGTCTCCCACTTACCGCCGAGCCTCCTGCTGACTTCTAGTCTGCCTTAGTTCTAAGTTCTGTCCTGAGCTGGGAACACGCGGCCGCATATGCCTCTTCGGCTTGAGAGCGATTATACGTTTTGGAAGCAGAAGGGCCTTCGCCTGCATTTTACTTCGAGCTTCCAACTTCCTTATAGTCCCCCTTTGTTCTAAGTTCTTTCCTGAACTGCAAACACACTGCCCCTTATGAGACTTCACCTTAAGAGGGAAGATACGTTTTGGAAGCCTAAGAGCCTGGGCGTGTACTTACCTTAGACTATCCTACTTGCCTATAGTGCAGTCTGGTTCTAACTTCTTTCCACAACTGGGAACAGGCTGCCACTTAGGAATCTTCACCTTAAGATCGCATTGACGATTTGGACGCATAACCGCCTTTGGTTGTCCTTAACTCGGAGTATCCAACAAGCCCCTATTCCACCCTTGTTCTAAATTCTTTCCTTAACTGGGAACACACTGCCACTTAGGAGACAACGTTAAGTGCGATTATACGTTTTGGAAGCATCAGGGACTGGACGTGCACTGACCTCAGGGTATCCTACGGTCTGATAGTGAGGCTTTGTTCTAAGTTCTTTCCTGGACTGGGAACACACGGCCTCATATGCCTCTTCACCTTCAGGGCGATTATACGTTTTGAAAGCATAAGGGCCTTTGCCTGCAGTTTACTTCGAGCTTCCAACTTGCTTATAGCCCGCCTTTGTTCTAAGTTCTTGCCTGAACTGTGAACCCTCTGCCACTTATCAGACTTCACCTTAAGAGGGATGATACGTTTTGGAAGCTTAAGAGACTTGGCGTGCACTTACCTTAGAGTATCCTACTTGCCTATAGTGCGGCCTGGTTCCCGCCACTGGGAACAGGCGGCCACTTAGGAACCTTCAACTTCAGATGGCGTTTACGTTTTGGATGCTTAAGCGTCTTCGGGTGCCCTTAACTCAGAGTATCCAACAAGCTTCTAGTCGGCCCTTGTTCTAAATTCTTTCCTTAACTGGGAACACACGGCCACTTAGGAGACTTAACCTCAAGTGCAATTTTACGTTTTGGAAACATCAGGGACTGGATGTGCACTTACCTCAGATATCCTACTGGCTTATCGTCTGCCTTAGTTCTAAGATCTTTCCTGAGCTGGTAACCCACGGCCGCATATGCCTCTTCGCCTTCAGAGCGTTTCTACGTTTTGGAAGCAGAAGGGCCTTCGCCTGCATTTTACTTCGAGCTTCCAATATGCTTATAGTCCGCCTTTGCTCTAAGTTCTTTGCTGATCTGGGAACACACGTCGCATATGCCTCTTTGCCTTCTGACCGTTTATACGCTTTGGATGCATAAGGGCCTTAGCCTCCATTTTACTTCAAGCTTCCAACTTGCTTATAGTCCCCCTTTGTTCGAGGGTCTTTCCTGAACGGCGAACACATTGCCCCTTATGAGACTTCACCTTAAGAAGAAGATACGTTTTGGAAGCCTAAGAGACTGAGCGTGCACTTACCTTAGAGTATCCTACTTGCCTATAGTGCGGCCTGTTCTAACTTCCTTCCATTACTGGAAACAGGCTGCCACTTAGGAATCTTCCTCTTAAGATCGCGTTGACGTTTTGGATGCATACGCGGCTTTGCGTGCCTTAACTCAGAGTATCCAAGAGGCTTCTAGTCCACCCCTCTTCTAAATTCTTTCCTTAACTGGGAACACACTGCCACTTAGGAGACTTAACGTTAAGTGCGATTATACGTTTTGGAAGCATCAGAGACTGGACGTGCACTGACCTCAGAGTATCCTACGGGCTTATAGTGAGCCTTTGTTCTAAGTTCTTTCCTGGACTGGGAACACACGGCCTCATATGCCTCTTCGCCCTCAGGGCGATTATACGTTTTGGAAGCATGAGGGCCTTTGCCTGCAGTTTACCTCGAGCTTCCAACTTGCTTATAGCCCGCCTTTGTTCTAAGTTCTTGCCTGAACTGCGAACCCTCTGCCACTTATCAGACTTCACCTTAAGAGGGATGATACGTTTTGGAAGCTTAAGAGATTTGGCGTGCACTTACCTTAGAGTATCCTACTTGCCTATAGTGCGGCCTGGTTCTCGTAACTTCTTTCCGCCACTGGGAACAGGCGGCCACTTAGCAATCTTCACCTTCAGATCGCGTTGACGTTTTGGATGCATAAGCGTCTTTGTGTTCCCTTAACTCAGAGTATCCAACAAGCTTCTAGTCCGCCCTTGTTCTAAACTCTTTCCTTTACTGGGAACACACTGCCACTTAGGAGACATTACCTTAAGTGCCATTATACGTTTTGGAAGCATCAGGGACTTCCAAAGAAAGTAAGTCTTCCACTTACCGCCGAGCCTCCTGCTGACTTCTAGTCTGCCTTAGTTCTAAGTTCTGTCCTGAGCTGGGAACACGCGGCCGCATATACCTCTTCGGCTTGGGAGCGATTATACGTTTTGGAAACAGAAGGGCCTTCGCCTGCATTTTACTTCGAGCTTCCAACTTGCTTATAGTCTTCCTTTGTTCTGAGTTCTTTCCTGAACTGGGAACACACGGCCCCATATGCCTCTTCGTCTTCAGAGCTTTTATACGTTTTGGAAGCAGAAGAGCCTTCGCCTGCATTTTACTTCGAGCTTCCAACTTCCTTATAGTCCCCCTTTGTTCTAAGTACTTTCCTGAACTGCGAACCCTCTGCCCCTTATGAGACTTCACCTCCTTCAGAGGGAAGATACGTTTTGGAAGCCTAAGAGACTGGGCCTGCACTTACCTTAGAGTATCCTACTTGCCTATAGTGCAGTCTGGTTCTAACTTCTTTCCACAACTGGGAACAGGCTGCCTCTTAGGAATCTTCACCTTAAGATCGCATTGACGATTTGGATGCATAAGCGTCTTTGGTTGCCCTTAACTCCAACAAGCCTCTATTCTGCCCTTGTTCTAAATTCTTTCCTTAACTGGGAACACACTGCCACTTAGGAGACTTAACGTTAAGTGCGATTATACGTTTTGGAAGCATCAGGGACTGGAGTGCACTGACCTCAGAGTATCCTACGGGCTTATAGTGAGCCTTTGTTCTAAGTTCTTTCCTGGACTGGGAACACACGGCCTGATATGCCTCTTCGCCTTCAGGGCGATTATACGTTTTGGAAGCAGAAGGGCCTTTGCCTGCATTTTACTTCGAGCTTCCAACTTGCTTATAGTCTTCCTTTGTTCTGAGTTCTTTCCTGAACTGGGAACACACGGCCGCATATGCCTCTTCGTCTTCAGAGCTTTTATACGTTTTGGAAGCAGAAGGGCCTTCGCCTGCATTTTACTTCGAGCTTCCAACTTGCTTATAGTCCGCCTTTGTTTTAAGTTCTTTCCTGAACTGCAAACACACTGCCCCTTATGAGACTTCACCTTAAGAGGGAAGATACGTTTTGGAAGCCTAAGAGACTGGGCGTGCACTTACCTTAGAGTATCCTACCTGCTTATAGTGAGGCTCGGTTCTAACTCCTTTCCACAACTGGGAACAGGCGGCCACTTAGCAATCTTCACCATCAGATCGCGTTGACGTTTTGGATGCATAAGCGTCTTTGTGTTCCCTTAACTCAGAGTATCCAACAAGCTTCTAGTCCCCCCTTGTTCTAAATGCTTTCCTTTACTGGGAACACACTGCCACTTAGGAGACTTTACCTTAAGTGCCATTATACGTTTTGGAAGCATCAGGGACTTCCAAAGAAAGTCTCCCACTTACCGCCGAGCCTCCTACTGACTTCTAGTCTTCCTTAGTTCAAAGTTCTGTCCTGAGCTGGGAACACGCGGCCGCATATACCTCTTCGGCTTGGGAGCGATTATACGTTTTGGAAACAGAAGGGCCTTCGCCTGCATTTTACTTCGAGCTTCCAACTTGCTTATAGTCTTCCTTTGTTCTGAGTTCTTTCCTGAACTGGGAACACACGGCCCCATATGCCTCTTCGTCTTCAGAGCTTTTATACGTTTTGGAAGCAGAAGAGCCTTCGCCTGCATTTTACTTCGAGCTTCCAACTTCCTTATAGTCCCCCTTTGTTCTAAGTACTTTCCTGAACTGCGAACCCTCTGCCCCTTATGAGACTTCACCTCCTTCAGAGGGAAGATACGTTTTGGAAGCCTAAGAGACTGGGCCTGCACTTACCTTAGAGTATCCTACTTGCCTATAGTGCAGTCTGGTTCTAACTTCTTTCCACAACTGGGAACAGGCTGCCTCTTGGGAATCTTCACCTTAAGATCGCATTGACGATTTGGATGCATAAGCGTCTTTGGTTGCCCTTAACTCAGAGTATCCAACAAGCCTCTACTCTGCCCTTGTTCTAAATTCTTTCCTTAACTGGGAACACACTGCCACTTAGGAGACTTAACGTTAAGTGCGATTATACGTTTTGGAAGCATCAGGGACTGGAGTGCACTGACCTCAGAGTATCCTACGGGCTTATAGTGAGCCTTTGTTCTAAGTTCTTTCCTGGACTGGGAACACACGGCCTGATATGCCTCTTCGCCTTCAGGGCGATTATACGTTTTGGAAGCAGAAGGGCCTTTGCCTGCATTTTACTTCGAGCTTCCAACATGCTTATAGTCTTCCTTTGTTCTGAGTTCTTTCCTGAACTGGGAACACACGGCCGCATATGCCTCTTCATCTTCAGAGCTTTTAGACGTTTTGGAAGCAGAAGGGCCTTCGCCTGCATTTTACTTCGAGCTTCCAACTTGCTTATAGTCCGCCTTTGTTCTAAGTTCTTTCCTGAACTGCAAACACACTGCCCCTTATGAGACTTCACCTTAAGAGGGAAGATATGTTTTGGAAGCCTAAGAGACTGGGCTTGCACTTACCTTAGAGTATCCTACCTGCCTATAGTGAGGCTCGGTTCTAACTCCTTTCCACAACTGGGAACAGGCGGCCACTTAGCAATCTTCACCATCAGATCGCGTTGACTTTTTGGATGCATAAGCGTCTTTGTGTTCCCTTAACTCAGAGTATCCAACAAGCTTCTAGTCCCCCCTTGTTCTAAATGCTTTCCTTTACTGGGAACACACTGCCACTTAGGAGACTTTACCTTAAGTGCCATTATACGTTTTGGAAGCATCAGGGACTTCCAAAGTAAGTCTCCCACTTACCGCCGAGCCTCCTACTGACTTCTAGTCTTCCTTAGTTCAAAGTTCTGTCCTGAGCTGGGAACACGCGGCCGCATATGCCTCTTCGGCTTGAGAGCGATTATACGTTTTGGAAGCAGAAGGGCCTTCGCCTGCATTTTACTTCGAGCTTCCAATATGCTTATAGTCCGCCTTTGCTCTAAGTTCTTTGCTGATCTGGGAACACACGTCGCATATGCCTCTTTGCCTTCTGACCGTTTATACGCTTTGGATGCATAAGGGCCTTAGCCTCCATTTTACTTCAAGCTTCCAACTTGCTTATAGTCCCCCTTTGTTCGAGGGTCTTTCCTGAACGGCGAACACATTGCCCCTTATGAGACTTCACCTTAAGAAGAAGATACGTTTTGGAAGCCTAAGAGACTGAGCGTGCACTTACCTTAGAGTATCCTACTTGCCTATAGTGCGGCCTGTTCTAACTTCCTTCCATTACTGGAAACAGGCTGCCACTTAGGAATCTTCCTCTTAAGATCGCGTTGACGTTTTGGATGCATACGCGGCTTTGCGTGCCTTAACTCAGAGTATCCAAGAGGCTTCTAGTCCACCCCTCTTCTAAATTCTTTCCTTAACTGGGAACACACTGCCACTTAGGAGACTTAACGTTAAGTGCGATTATACGTTTTGGAAGCATCAGAGACTGGACGTGCACTGACCTCAGAGTATCCTACGGGCTTATAGTGAGCCTTTGTTCTAAGTTCTTTCCTGGACTGGGAACACACGGCCTCATATGCCTCTTCGCCCTCAGGGCGATTATACGTTTTGGAAGCATGAGGGCCTTTGCCTGCAGTTTACCTCGAGCTTCCAACTTGCTTATAGCCCGCCTTTGTTCTAAGTTCTTGCCTGAACTGCGAACCCTCTGCCACTTATCAGACTTCACCTTAAGAGGGATGATACGTTTTGGAAGCCTAAGAGACTGGGCTTGCACTTACCTTAGAGTATCCTACCTGCCTATAGTGAGGCTCGGTTCTAACTCCTTTCCACAACTGGGAACAGGCGGCCACTTAGCAATCTTCACCATCAGATCGCGTTGACGTTTTGGATGCATAAGCGTCTTTGTGTTCCCTTAACTCAGAGTATCCAACAAGCTTCTAGTCCCCCCTTGTTCTAAATGCTTTCCTTTACTGGGAACACACTGCCACTTAGGAGACTTTACCTTAAGTGCCATTATACGTTTTGGAAGCATCAGGGACTTCCAAAGAAAGTCTCCCACTTACCGCCGAGCCTCCTACTGACTTCTAGTCTTCCTTAGTTCAAAGTTCTGTCCTGAGCTGGGAACACGCGGCCGCATATACCTCTTCGGCTTGGGAGCGATTATACGTTTTGGAAACAGAAGGGCCTTCGCCTGCATTTTACTTCGAGCTTCCAACTTGCTTATAGTCTTCCTTTGTTCTGAGTTCTTTCCTGAACTGGGAACACACGGCCCCATATGCCTCTTCGTCTTCAGAGCTTTTATACGTTTTGGAAGCAGAAGAGCCTTCGCCTGCATTTTACTTCGAGCTTCCAACTTCCTTATAGTCCCCCTTTGTTCTAAGTACTTTCCTGAACTGCGAACCCTCTGCCCCTTATGAGACTTCACCTCCTTCAGAGGGAAGATACGTTTTGGAAGCCTAAGAGACTGGGCCTGCACTTACCTTAGAGTATCCTACTTGCCTATAGTGCAGTCTGGTTCTAACTTCTTTCCACAACTGGGAACAGGCTGCCTCTTGGGAATCTTCACCTTAAGATCGCATTGACGATTTGGATGCATAAGCGTCTTTGGTTGCCCTTAACTCAGAGTATCCAACAAGCCTCTACTCTGCCCTTGTTCTAAATTCATTCCTTAACTGGGAACACACTGCCACTTAGGAGACTTAACGTTAAGTGCGATTATACGTTTTGGAAGCATCAGGGACTGGAGTGCACTGACCTCAGAGTATCCTACGGGCTTATAGTGAGCCTTTGTTCTAAGTTCTTTCCTGGACTGGGAACACACGGCCTCATATGCCTCTTCGCCCTCAGGGCGATTATACGTTTTGGAAGCATGAGGGCCTTTGCCTGCAGTTTACCTCGAGCTTCCAACTTGCTTATAGCCCGCCTTTGTTCTAAGTTCTTGCCTGAACTGCGAACCCTCTGCCACTTATCAGACTTCACCTTAAGAGGGATGATACGTTTTGGAAGCTTAAGAGATTTGGCGTGCACTTACCTTAGAGTATCCTACTTGCCTATAGTGCGGCCTGGTTCTCGTAACTTCTTTCCGCCACTGGGAACAGGCGGCCACTTAGCAATCTTCACCTTCAGATCGCGTTGACGTTTTGGATGCATAAGCGTCTTTGTGTTCCCTTAACTCAGAGTATCCAACAAGCTTCTAGTCCGCCCTTGTTCTAAACTCTTTCCTTTACTGGGAACACACTGCCACTTAGGAGACATTACCTTAAGTGCCATTATACGTTTTGGAAGCATCAGGGACTTCCAAAGAAAGTAAGTCTTCCACTTACCGCCGAGCCTCCTGCTGACTTCTAGTCTGCCTTAGTTCTAAGTTCTGTCCTGAGCTGGGAACACGCGGCCGCATATACCTCTTCGGCTTGGGAGCGATTATACGTTTTGGAAACAGAAGGGCCTTCGCCTGCATTTTACTTCGAGCTTCCAACTTGCTTATAGTCTTCCTTTGTTCTGAGTTCTTTCCTGAATTGGAAACACGCGGCCGCATATGCCTCTTCGGCTTGAGAGCGATTATACGTTTTGGAAGCAGAAGGGCCTTCGCCTGCATTTTACTTCGAGCTTCCAACTTGCTTATAGTCCGCCTTTGTTCTAAGTTCTTTCCTGAACTGCGAACCCTCTGCCCCTTATGAGACTTCACCTCCTTCAGAGGGAAGATACATTTTGGAAGCCTAAGAGACTGGGCGTGCACTTACCTTAGAGTATCCTACTTGCCTATAGTGCAGTCTGGTTCTAACTTCTTTCCACAACTGGGAACAGGCTGCCTCTTAGGAATCTTCACCTTAAGATCGCATTGACGATTTGGATGCATAAGCGTCTTTGGTTGCCCTTAACTCAGAGTATCCAACAAGCCTCTATTCTGCCCTTGTTCTAAATTCTTTCCTTAACTGGGAACACACTGCCACTTAGGAGACTTAACGTTAAGTGCGATTATACGTTTTGGAAGCATCAGGGACTGGAGTGCACTGACCTCAGAGTATCCTACGGGCTTATAGTGAGCCTTTGTTCTAAGTTCTTTCCTGGACTAGGAACACACGGCCTGATATGCCTCTTCGCCTTCAGGGCGATTATACGTTTTGGAAGCAGAAGGGCCTTTGCCTGCATTTTACTTCGAGCTTCCAACTTGCTTATAGTCTTCCTTTGTTCTGAGTTCTTTCCTGAACTGGGAACACACGGCCGCATATGCCTCTTCGTCTTCAGAGCTTTTATACGTTTTGGAAGCAGAAGGGCCTTCGCCTGCATTTTACTTCGAGCTTCCAACTTGCTTATAGTCTTCCTTTGTTCTGAGTTCTTTCCTGAATTGGAAACACGCGGCCGCATATGCCTCTTCGGCTTGAGAGTGATTATACGTTTTGGAAGCAGAAGGGCCTTCGCCTGCATTTTACTTCGAGCTTCCAACTTGCTTATAGTCCGCCTTTGTTCTAAGTTCTTTCCTGAACTGCGAACCCTCTGCCCCTTATGAGACTTCACCTCCTTCAGAGGGAAGATACATTTTGGAAGCCTAAGAGACTGGGCGTGCACTTACCTTAGAGTATCCTACTTGCCTATAGTGCAGTCTGGTTCTAACTCCTTTATACAACTGGGAACAGGCTTCCACTTAGGAATCTTCACCTTAAGATCGCATTGACGATTTGGATGCATAAGCGCCTTTGGTTGCCCTTAACTCAGAGTATCCAACAAGCCCCTATTCTGCCCTTGTTCTAAATTCTTTCCTGAACTGGGAACACACTGCCACTTAGGAGACATAACATCAAGTGCAATTTTACGTTTTGGAAGCATCAGGGACTGGACGTGCACTGACCTCAGAGTATCCTACGGGCTTATAGTGAGCCTTTGTTCTAAGTTCTTTCCTGGACTGGGAACACACGGCCGCCTATGTCTCTTCGCCTTCGGAGCGTTTCTACGTTTTGGAAGCAGAAGGGCCTTCGCCTGCATTTTACTTCGAGCTTCCAACTTGCTTCTAGCCCGCCTTTGTTTTGAGGTCTTTCCTGAACTGTGAACACACTGCCTCTTATGAGACTTCACCTTAAGAGGGATGATACGTTTTAGAAGCCTAAGAGACTGGGCTTGCACTTACCTTAGAGTATCCTACCTGCTTATAGTGAGGCTCGGTTCTAACTCCTTTCCACAACTGGGAACAGGCGGCCACTTAGCAATCTTCACCTTCAGATCGCGTTGACTTTTTGGATGCATAAGCGTCTTTGTGTTCCCTTAACTCAGAGTATCCAACAAGCTTCTAGTCCGCCCTTGTTGTAAACGCTTTCCTTTACTGGGAACACACTGACACTTAGGAGACTTTACTTTAAGTGCCATTATACGTTTTGGAATCATCAGGGACTTCCAAAGTAAGTAAGTCTCCCACTTACCGCCGAGCCTCCTGCTGACTTCTAGTCTGCCTTAGTTCTAAGTTCTGTCCTGAGCTGGGAACACGCGGCCGCATATGCCTCTTCGGCTTGAGAGCGATTATACGTTTTGGAAGCAGAAGGGCCTTCGCCTGCATTTTACTTCGAGCTTCCAACTTCCTTATAGTCCCCCTTTGTTCTAAGTTCTTTCCTGAACTGCAAACACACTGCCCCTTATGAGACTTCACCTTAAGAGGGAAGATACGTTTTGGAAGCCTAAGAGCCTGGGCGTGTACTTACCTTAGACTATCCTACTTGCCTATAGTGCAGTCTGGTTCTAACTTCTTTCCACAACTGGGAACAGGCTGCCACTTAGGAATCTTCACCTTAAGATCGCATTGACGATTTGGACGCATAACCGCCTTTGGTTGTCCTTACCTCGGAGTATCCAACAAGCCCCTATTCCACCCTTGTTCTAAATTCTTTCCTTAACTGGGAACACACTGCCACTTAGGAGACAACGTTAAGTGCGATTATACGTTTTGGAAGCATCAGGGACTGGACGTGCACTGACCTCAGGGTATCCTACGGTCTGATAGTGAGGCTTTGTTCTAAGTTCTTTCCTGGACTGGGAACACACGGCCTCATATGCCTCTTCACCTTCAGGGCGATTATACGTTTTGAAAGCATAAGGGCCTTTGCCTGCAGTTTACTTCGAGCTTCCAACTTGCTTATAGCCCGCCTTTGTTCTAAGTTCTTGCCTGAACTGTGAACCCTCTGCCACTTATCAGACTTCACCTTAAGAGGGATGATACGTTTTGGAAGCTTAAGAGACTTGGCGTGCACTTACCTTAGAGTATCCTACTTGCCTATAGTGCGGCCTGGTTCCCGCCACTGGGAACAGGCGGCCACTTAGGAACCTTCAACTTCAGATGGCGTTTACGTTTTGGATGCTTAAGCGTCTTCGGGTGCCCTTAACTCAGAGTATCCAACAAGCTTCTAGTCGGCCCTTGTTCTAAATTCTTTCCTTAACTGGGAACACACGGCCACTTAGGAGACTTAACCTCAAGTGCAATTTTACGTTTTGGAAACATCAGGGACTGGATGTGCACTTACCTCAGATATCCTACTGGCTTATCGTCTGCCTTAGTTCTAAGATCTTTCCTGAGCTGGTAACCCACGGCCGCATATGCCTCTTCGCCTTCAGAGCGTTTCTACGTTTTGGAAGCAGAAGGGCCTTCGCCTGCATTTTACTTCGAGCTTCCAATATGCTTATAGTCCGCCTTTGCTCTAAGTTCTTTGCTGATCTGGGAACACACGTCGCATATGCCTCTTTGCCTTCTGACCGTTTATACGCTTTGGATGCATAAGGGCCTTAGCCTCCATTTTACTTCAAGCTTCCAACTTGCTTATAGTCCCCCTTTGTTCGAGGGTCTTTCCTGAACGGCGAACACATTGCCCCTTATGAGACTTCACCTTAAGAAGAAGATACGTTTTGGAAGCCTAAGAGACTGAGCGTGCACTTACCTTAGAGTATCCTACTTGCCTATAGTGCGGCCTGTTCTAACTTCCTTCCATTACTGGAAACAGGCTGCCACTTAGGAATCTTCCTCTTAAGATCGCGTTGACGTTTTGGATGCATACGCGGCTTTGCGTGCCTTAACTCAGAGTATCCAAGAGGCTTCTAGTCCACCCCTCTTCTAAATTCTTTCCTTAACTGGGAACACACTGCCACTTAGGAGACTTAACGTTAAGTGCGATTATACGTTTTGGAAGCATCAGAGACTGGACGTGCACTGACCTCAGAGTATCCTACGGGCTTATAGTGAGCCTTTGTTCTAAGTTCTTTCCTGGACTGGGAACACACGGCCTCATATGCCTCTTCGCCCTCAGGGCGATTATACGTTTTGGAAGCATGAGGGCCTTTGCCTGCAGTTTACCTCGAGCTTCCAACTTGCTTATAGCCCGCCTTTGTTCTAAGTTCTTGCCTGAACTGCGAACCCTCTGCCACTTATCAGACTTCACCTTAAGAGGGATGATACGTTTTGGAAGCTTAAGAGATTTGGCGTGCACTTACCTTAGAGTATCCTACTTGCCTATAGTGCGGCCTGGTTCTCGTAACTTCTTTCCGCCACTGGGAACAGGCGGCCACTTAGCAATCTTCACCTTCAGATCGCGTTGACGTTTTGGATGCATAAGCGTCTTTGTGTTCCCTTAACTCAGAGTATCCAACAAGCTTCTAGTCCGCCCTTGTTCTAAACTCTTTCCTTTACTGGGAACACACTGCCACTTAGGAGACATTACCTTAAGTGCCATTATACGTTTTGGAAGCATCAGGGACTTCCAAAGAAAGTAAGTCTTCCACTTACCGCCGAGCCTCCTGCTGACTTCTAGTCTGCCTTAGTTCTAAGTTCTGTCCTGAGCTGGGAACACGCGGCCGCATATACCTCTTCGGCTTGGGAGCGATTATACGTTTTGGAAACAGAAGGGCCTTCGCCTGCATTTTACTTCGAGCTTTGTTCTGAGTTCTTTCCTGAACTGGGAACACACGGCCCCATATGCCTCTTCGTCTTCAGAGCTTTTATACGTTTTGGAAGCAGAAGAGCCTTCGCCTGCATTTTACTTCGAGCTTCCAACTTCCTTATAGTCCCCCTTTGTTCTAAGTACTTTCCTGAACTGCGAACCCTCTGCCCCTTATGAGACTTCACCTCCTTCAGAGGGAAGATACGTTTTGGAAGCCTAAGAGACTGGGCCTGCACTTACCTTAGAGTATCCTACTTGCCTATAGTGCAGTCTGGTTCTAACTTCTTTCCACAACTGGGAACAGGCTGCCTCTTGGGAATCTTCACCTTAAGATCGCATTGACGATTTGGATGCATAAGCGTCTTTGTTTGCCCTTAACTCCAACAAGCCTCTATTCTGCCCTTGTTCTAAATTCTTTCCTTAACTGGGAACACACTGCCACTTAGGAGACTTAACGTTAAGTGCGATTATACGTTTTGGAAGCATCAGGGACTGGAGTGCACTGACCTCAGAGTATCCTACGGGCTTATAGTGAGCCTTTGTTCTAAGTTCTTTCCTGGACTGGGAACACACGGCCTGATATGCCTCTTCGCCTTCAGGGCGATTATACGTTTTGGAAGCAGAAGGGCCTTTGCCTGCATTTTACTTCGAGCTTCCAACTTGCTTATAGTCTTCCTTTGTTCTGAGTTCTTTCCTGAACTGGGAACACACGGCCGCATATGCCTCTTCGTCTTCAGAGCTTTTATACGTTTTGGAAGCAGAAGGGCCTTCGCCTGCATTTTACTTCGAGCTTCCAACTTGCTTATAGTCCGCCTTTGTTTTAAGTTCTTTCCTGAACTGCAAACACACTGCCCCTTATGAGACTTCACCTTAAGAGGGAAGATACGTTTTGGAAGCCTAAGAGACTGGGCGTGCACTTACCTTAGAGTATCCTACTTGTCTATAGTGCAGTCTGGTTCTAACTCCTTTATACAACTGGGAACAGGCTTCCACTTAGGAATCTTCACCTTAAGATCGCATTGACGATTTGGATGCATAAGCGTCTTTGGTTGCCCTTAACTCAGAGTATCCAACAAGCCCCTATTCTGCCCTTGTTCTAAATTCTTTCCTGAACTGGGAACACACTGCCACTTAGGAGACATAACATCAAGTCCAATTTTACGTTTTGGAAGAATCAGGGACTGGACGTTCACTGACCTCAGAGTATCCTACGGGCTTATAGTGAGCCTTTGTTTTAAGTTCTTTCCTGGACTGGGAACACACGGCCGCATATGCCTCTTCCCCTTCAGAGCGTTTCTACGTTTTGGAAGCAGAAGGGCCTTCGCCTGCATTTTACTTCGAGCTTCCAATATGCTTATAGTCCGCCTTTGCTCTAAGTTCTTTGCTGATCTGGGAACACACGTCGCATATGCCTCTTTGCCTTCTGACCGTTTATACGCTTTGGATGCATAAGGGCCTTAGCCTCCATTTTACTTCAAGCTTCCAACTTGCTTGTCGTCCGCCTTTGTTCGAAGGTCTTTCCTGAACGGCGAACACATTGCCCCTTATGGGACTTCACCTTAAGAAAAAGATACGTTTAGGAAGCATAAGAGACTGAGCGTGCACTTACCTTAGAGTATCCTACTCGCCTATAGTGCGGCCTGTTCTAACTTCCTTCCACTACTGGGAACAGGCTGCCACTAAGGAATCTTCATCTTAAGATCACGTTGACGATTTGGATGCATACGCGGCTTGGCGTGCCTTAACTCAGAGTATCCAAGAAGCTTCTAGTCCACCCCTCTTCTAAATTCTTTCCTTAACTGGGAACACACTATCACTTAGGAGACTTCACCTTAAGTGCCATTACACGTTTTGGAAGCATCAGGGACTGGACGTGCACTGACCTCAGAGTATCCTACGAGCTTATAGTGAGCCTTTGTTCTAAGTTCTTTCCTGGACTGGGAACACACGGCCGCCTATGTCTCTTCGCCTTCAGAGCGTTTCTACGTTTTGGAAGCAGAAGGGCCTTCGCCTGCATTTTACTTCGAGCTTCAAACTTGCTTCTAGCCCGCCTTTGTTTTGAGGTCTTTCCTGAACTGTGAACACACTGCCTCTTATGAGACTTCACCTTAAGAGGGATGATACGTTTTAGAAGCCTAAGAGACTGGGCTTGCACTTACCTTAGAGTATCCTACCTGCTTATAGTGAGGCTCGGTTCTAACTCCTTTCCACAACTGGGAACAGGCGGCCACTTAGCAATCTTCACCTTCAGATCGCGTTGACTTTTTGGATGCATAAGCGTCTTTGTGTTCCCTTAACTCAGAGTATCCAACAAGCTTCTAGTCCGCCCTTGTTGTAAACGCTTTCCTTTACTGGGAACACACTGACACTTAGGAGACTTTACTTTAAGTGCCATTATACGTTTTGGAATCATCAGGGACTTCCAAAGTAAGTAAGTCTCCCACTTACCGCCGAGCCTCCTGCTGACTTCTAGTCTGCCTTAGTTCTAAGTTCTGTCCTGAGCTGGGAACACGCGGCCGCATATGCCTCTTCGGCTTGAGAGCGATTATACGTTTTGGAAGCAGAAGGGCCTTCGCCTGCATTTTACTTCGAGCTTCCAACTTCCTTATAGTCCCCCTTTGTTCTAAGTTCTTTCCTGAACTGCAAACACACTGCCCCTTATGAGACTTCACCTTAAGAGGGAAGATACGTTTTGGAAGCCTAAGAGCCTGGGCGTGTACTTACCTTAACTATCCTACTTGCCTATAGTGCAGTCTGGTTCTAACTTCTTTCCACAACTGGGAACAGGCTGCCACTTAGGAATCTTCACCTTAAGATCGCATTGACGATTTGGACGCATAACCGCCTTTGGTTGTCCTTACCTCGGAGTATCCAACAAGCCCCTATTCCACCCTTGTTCTAAATTCTTTCCTTAACTGGGAACACACTGCCACTTAGGAGACAACGTTAAGTGCGATTATACGTTTTGGAAGCATCAGGGACTGGACGTGCACTGACCTCAGGGTATCCTACGGTCTGATAGTGAGGCTTTGTTCTAAGTTCTTTCCTGGACTGGGAACACACGGCCTCATATGCCTCTTCACCTTCAGGGCGATTATACGTTTTGAAAGCATAAGGGCCTTTGCCTGCAGTTTACTTCGAGCTTCCAACTTGCTTATAGCCCGCCTTTGTTCTAAGTTCTTGCCTGAACTGTGAACCCTCTGCCACTTATCAGACTTCACCTTAAGAGGGATGATACGTTTTGGAAGCTTAAGAGACTTGGCGTGCACTTACCTTAGAGTATCCTACTTGCCTATAGTGCGGCCTGGTTCCCGCCACTGGGAACAGGCGGCCACTTAGGAACCTTCAACTTCAGATGGCGTTTACGTTTTGGATGCTTAAGCGTCTTCGGGTGCCCTTAACTCAGAGTATCCAACAAGCTTCTAGTCGGCCCTTGTTCTAAATTCTTTCCTTAACTGGGAACACACGGCCACTTAGGAGACTTAACCTCAAGTGCAATTTTACGTTTTGGAAACATCAGGGACTGGATGTGCACTTACCTCAGATATCCTACTGGCTTATCGTCTGCCTTAGTTCTAAGATCTTTCCTGAGCTGGTAACCCACGGCCGCATATGCCTCTTCGCCTTCAGAGCGTTTCTACGTTTTGGAAGCAGAAGGGCCTTCGCCTGCATTTTACTTCGAGCTTCCAATATGCTTATAGTCCGCCTTTGCTCTAAGTTCTTTGCTGATCTGGGAACACACGTCGCATATGCCTCTTTGCCTTCTGACCGTTTATACGCTTTGGATGCATAAGGGCCTTAGCCTCCATTTTACTTCAAGCTTCCAACTTGCTTATAGTCCCCCTTTGTTCGAGGGTCTTTCCTGAACGGCGAACACATTGCCCCTTATGAGACTTCACCTTAAGAAGAAGATACGTTTTGGAAGCCTAAGAGACTGAGCGTGCACTTACCTTAGAGTATCCTACTTGCCTATAGTGCGGCCTGTTCTAACTTCCTTCCATTACTGGAAACAGGCTGCCACTTAGGAATCTTCCTCTTAAGATCGCGTTGACGTTTTGGATGCATACGCGGCTTTGCGTGCCTTAACTCAGAGTATCCAAGAGGCTTCTAGTCCACCCCTCTTCTAAATTCTTTCCTTAACTGGGAACACACTGCCACTTAGGAGACTTAACGTTAAGTGCGATTATACGTTTTGGAAGCATCAGAGACTGGACGTGCACTGACCTCAGAGTATCCTACGGGCTTATAGTGAGCCTTTGTTCTAAGTTCTTTCCTGGACTGGGAACACACGGCCTCATATGCCTCTTCGCCCTCAGGGCGATTATACGTTTTGGAAGCATGAGGGCCTTTGCCTGCAGTTTACCTCGAGCTTCCAACTTGCTTATAGCCCGCCTTTGTTCTAAGTTCTTGCCTGAACTGCGAACCCTCTGCCACTTATCAGACTTCACCTTAAGAGGGATGATACGTTTTGGAAGCCTAAGAGACTGGGCTTGCACTTACCTTAGAGTATCCTACCTGCCTATAGTGAGGCTCGGTTCTAACTCCTTTCCACAACTGGGAACAGGCGGCCACTTAGCAATCTTCACCATCAGATCGCGTTGACGTTTTGGATGCATAAGCGTCTTTGTGTTCCCTTAACTCAGAGTATCCAACAAGCTTCTAGTCCCCCCTTGTTCTAAATGCTTTCCTTTACTGGGAACACACTGCCACTTAGGAGACTTTACCTTAAGTGCCATTATACGTTTTGGAAGCATCAGGGACTTCCAAAGAAAGTCTCCCACTTACCGCCGAGCCTCCTACTGACTTCTAGTCTTCCTTAGTTCAAAGTTCTGTCCTTAGCTGGGAACACGCGGCCGCATATACCTCTTCGGCTTGGGAGCGATTATACGTTTTGGAAACAGAAGGGCCTTCGCCTGCATTTTACTTCGAGCTTCCAACTTGCTTATAGTCTTCCTTTGTTCTGAGTTCTTTCCTGAACTGGGAACACACGGCCCCATATGCCTCTTCGTCTTCAGAGCTTTTATACGTTTTGGAAGCAGAAGAGCCTTCGCCTGCATTTTACTTCGAGCTTCCAACTTCCTTATAGTCCCCCTTTGTTCTAAGTACTTTCCTGAACTGCGAACCCTCTGCCCCTTATGAGACTTCACCTCCTTCAGAGGGAAGATACGTTTTGGAAGCCTAAGAGACTGGGCCTGCACTTACCTTAGAGTATCCTACTTGCCTATAGTGCAGTCTGGTTCTAACTTCTTTCCACAACTGGGAACAGGCTGCCTCTTGGGAATCTTCACCTTAAGATCGCATTGACGATTTGGATGCATAAGCGTCTTTGGTTGCCCTTAACTCAGAGTATCCAACAAGCCTCTACTCTGCCCTTGTTCTAAATTCTTTCCTTAACTGGGAACACACTGCCACTTAGGAGACTTAACGTTAAGTGCGATTATACGTTTTGGAAGCATCAGGGACTGGAGTGCACTGACCTCAGAGTATCCTACGGGCTTATAGTGAGCCTTTGTTCTAAGTTCTTTCCTGGACTGGGAACACACGGCCTCATATGCCTCTTCGCCCTCAGGGCGATTATACGTTTTGGAAGCATGAGGGCCTTTGCCTGCAGTTTACCTCGAGCTTCCAACTTGCTTATAGCCCGCCTTTGTTCTAAGTTCTTGCCTGAACTGCGAACCCTCTGCCACTTATCAGACTTCACCTTAAGAGGGATGATACGTTTTGGAAGCTTAAGAGATTTGGCGTGCACTTACCTTAGAGTATCCTACTTGCCTATAGTGCGGCCTGGTTCTCGTAACTTCTTTCCGCCACTGGGAACAGGCGGCCACTTAGCAATCTTCACCTTCAGATCGCGTTGACGTTTTGGATGCATAAGCGTCTTTGTGTTCCCTTAACTCAGAGTATCCAACAAGCTTCTAGTCCGCCCTTGTTCTAAACTCTTTCCTTTACTGGGAACACACTGCCACTTAGGAGACATTACCTTAAGTGCCATTATACGTTTTGGAAGCATCAGGGACTTCCAAAGAAAGTAAGTCTTCCACTTACCGCCGAGCCTCCTGCTGACTTCTAGTCTGCCTTAGTTCTAAGTTCTGTCCTGAGCTGGGAACACGCGGCCGCATATACCTCTTCGGCTTGGGAGCGATTATACGTTTTGGAAACAGAAGGGCCTTCGCCTGCATTTTACTTCGAGCTTCCAACTTGCTTATAGTCTTCCTTTGTTCTGAGTTCTTTCCTGAACTGGGAACACACGGCCCCATATGCCTCTTCGTCTTCAGAGCTTTTATACGTTTTGGAAGCAGAAGAGCCTTCGCCTGCATTTTACTTCGAGCTTCCAACTTCCTTATAGTCCGCCTTTGTTCTAAGTACTTTCCTGAACTGCGAACCCTCTGCCCCTTATGAGACTTCACCTCCTTCAGAGGGAAGATACGTTTTGGAAGCCTAAGAGACTGGGCCTGCACTTACCTTAGAGTATCCTACTTGCCTATAGTGCAGTCTGGTTCTAACTTCTTTCCACAACTGGGAACAGGCTGCCTCTTAGGAATCTTCACCTTAAGATCGCATTGACGATTTGGATGCATAAGCGTCTTTGGTTGCCCTTAACTCCAACAAGCCTCTATTCTGCCCTTGTTCTAAATTCTTTCCTTAACTGGGAACACACTGCCACTTAGGAGACTTAACGTTAAGTGCGATTATACGTTTTGGAAGCATCAGGGACTGGAGTGCACTGACCTCAGAGTATCCTACGGGCTTATAGTGAGCCTTTGTTCTAAGTTCTTTCCTGGACTGGGAACACACGGCCTGATATGCCTCTTCGCCTTCAGGGCGATTATACGTTTTGGAAGCAGAAGGGCCTTTGCCTGCATTTTACTTCGAGCTTCCAACTTGCTTATAGTCTTCCTTTGTTCTGAGTTCTTTCCTGAACTGGGAACACACGGCCGCATATGCCTCTTCGTCTTCAGAGCTTTTATACGTTTTGGAAGCAGAAGGGCCTTCGCCTGCATTTTACTTCGAGCTTCCAACTTGCTTATAGTCCGCCTTTGTTTTAAGTTCTTTCCTGAACTGCAAACACACTGCCCCTTATGAGACTTCACCTTAAGAGGGAAGATACGTTTTGGAAGCCTAAGAGACTGGGCGTGCACTTACCTTAGAGTATCCTACTTGTCTATAGTGCAGTCTGGTTCTAACTCCTTTATACAACTGGGAACAGGCTTCCACTTAGGAATCTTCACCTTAAGATCGCATTGACGATTTGGATGCATAAGCGTCTTTGGTTGCCCTTAACTCAGAGTATCCAACAAGCCCCTATTCTGCCCTTGTTCTAAATTCTTTCCTGAACTGGGAACACACTGCCACTTAGGAGACATAACATCAAGTCCAATTTTACGTTTTGGAAGCATCAGGGACTGGACGTGCACTGACCTCAGAGTATCCTACGGGCTTATAGTGAGCCTTTGTTTTAAGTTCTTTCCTGGACTGGGAACACACGGCCGCATATGCCTCTTCCCCTTCAGAGCGTTTCTACGTTTTGGAAGCAGAAGGGCCTTCGCCTGCATTTTACTTCGAGCTTCCAATATGCTTATAGTCCGCCTTTGCTCTAAGTTCTTTGCTGATCTGGGAACACACGTCGCATATGCCTCTTTGCCTTCTGACCGTTTATACGCTTTGGATGCATAAGGGCCTTAGCCTCCATTTTACTTCAAGCTTCCAACTTGCTTGTAGTCCGCCTTTGTTCGAAGGTCTTTCCTGAACGGCGAACACATTGCCCCTTATGGGACTTCACCTTAAGAAAAAGATACGTTTAGGAAGCATAAGAGACTGAGCGTGCACTTACCTTAGAGTATCCTACTCGCCTATAGTGCGGCCTGTTCTAACTTCCTTCCACTACTGGGAACAGGCTGCCACTAAGGAATCTTCATCTTAAGATCACGTTGACGATTTGGATGCATACGCGGCTTGGCGTGCCTTAACTCAGAGTATCCAAGAAGCTTCTAGTCCACCCCTCTTCTAAATTCTTTCCTTAACTGGGAACACACTATCACTTAGGAGACTTCACCTTAAGTGCCATTACACGTTTTGGAAGCATCAGGGACTGGACGTGCACTGACCTCAGAGTATCCTACGAGCTTATAGTGAGCCTTTGTTCTAAGTTCTTTCCTGGACTGGGAACACACGGCCGCCTATGTCTCTTCGCCTTCAGAGCGTTTCTACGTTTTGGAAGCAGAAGGGCCTTCGCCTGCATTTTACTTCGAGCTTCCAACTTGCTTCTAGCCCGCCTTTGTTTTGAGGTCTTTCCTGAACTGTGAACACACTGCCTCTTATGAGACTTCACCTTAAGAGGGATGATACGTTTTAGAAGCCTAAGAGACTGGGCTTGCACTTACCTTAGAGTATCCTACCTGCTTATAGTGAGGCTCGGTTCTAACTCCTTTCCACAACTGGGAACAGGCGGCCACTTAGCAATCTTCACCTTCAGATCGCGTTGACTTTTTGGATGCATAAGCGTCTTTGTGTTCCCTTAACTCAGAGTATCCAACAAGCTTCTAGTCCGCCCTTGTTGTAAACGCTTTCCTTTACTGGGAACACACTGACACTTAGGAGACTTTACTTTAAGTGCCATTATACGTTTTGGAATCATCAGGGACTTCCAAAGTAAGTAAGTCTCCCACTTACCGCCGAGCCTCCTGCTGACTTCTAGTCTGCCTTAGTTCTAAGTTCTGTCCTGAGCTGGGAACACGCGGCCGCATATGCCTCTTCGGCTTGAGAGCGATTATACGTTTTGGAAGCAGAAGGGCCTTCGCCTGCATTTTACTTCGAGCTTCCAACTTCCTTATAGTCCCCCTTTGTTCTAAGTTCTTTCCTGAACTGCAAACACACTGCCCCTTATGAGACTTCACCTTAAGAGGGAAGATACGTTTTGGAAGCCTAAGAGCCTGGGCGTGTACTTACCTTAGACTATCCTACTTGCCTATAGTGCAGTCTGGTTCTAACTTCTTTCCACAACTGGGAACAGGCTGCCACTTAGGAATCTTCACCTTAAGATCGCATTGACGATTTGGACGCATAACCGCCTTTGGTTGTCCTTACCTCGGAGTATCCAACAAGCCCCTATTCCACCCTTGTTCTAAATTCTTTCCTTAA
The DNA here is from genome assembly GCF_922984935.1 of Meles meles. Classification (NCBI taxonomy): domain Eukaryota; kingdom Metazoa; phylum Chordata; class Mammalia; order Carnivora; family Mustelidae; genus Meles; species Meles meles. Next base: position 17,476,457 of record NC_060083.1, read on the forward strand.
CTGGGAACACACTGCCACTTAGGAGACAACGTTAAGTGCGATTATACGTTTTGGAAGCATCAGGGACTGGACGTGCACTGACCTCAGGGTATCCTACGGTCTGATAGTGAGGCTTTGTTCTAAGTTCTTTCCTGGACTGGGAACACACGGCCTCATATGCCTCTTCACCTTCAGGGCGATTATACGTTTTGAAAGCATAAGGGCCTTTGCCTGCAGTTTACTTCGAGCTTCCAACTTGCTTATAGCCCGCCTTTGTTCTAAGTTCTTGCCTGAACTGTGAACCCTCTGCCACTTATCAGACTTCACCTTAAGAGGGATGATACGTTTTGGAAGCTTAAGAGACTTGGCGTGCACTTACCTTAGAGTATCCTACTTGCCTATAGTGCGGCCTGGTTCCCGCCACTGGGAACAGGCGGCCACTTAGGAACCTTCAACTTCAGATGGCGTTTACGTTTTGGATGCTTAAGCGTCTTCGGGTGCCCTTAACTCAGAGTATCCAACAAGCTTCTAGTCGGCCCTTGTTCTAAATTCTTTCCTTAACTGGGAACACACGGCCACTTAGGAGACTTAACCTCAAGTGCAATTTTACGTTTTGGAAACATCAGGGACTGGATGTGCACTTACCTCAGATATCCTACTGGCTTATCGTCTGCCTTAGTTCTAAGATCTTTCCTGAGCTGGTAACCCACGGCCGCATATGCCTCTTCGCCTTCAGAGCGTTTCTACGTTTTGGAAGCAGAAGGGCCTTCGCCTGCATTTTACTTCGAGCTTCCAATATGCTTATAGTCCGCCTTTGCTCTAAGTTCTTTGCTGATCTGGGAACACACGTCGCATATGCCTCTTTGCCTTCTGACCGTTTATACGCTTTGGATGCATAAGGGCCTTAGCCTCCATTTTACTTCAAGCTTCCAACTTGCTTATAGTCCCCCTTTGTTCGAGGGTCTTTCCTGAACGGCGAACACATTGCCCCTTATGAGACTTCACCTTAAGAAGAAGATACGTTTTGGAAGCCTAAGAGACTGAGCGTGCACTTACCTTAGAGTATCCTACTTGCCTATAGTGCGGCCTGTTCTAACTTCCTTCCATTACTGGAAACAGGCTGCCACTTAGGAATCTTCCTCTTAAGATCGCGTTGACGTTTTGGATGCATACGCGGCTTTGCGTGCCTTAACTCAGAGTATCCAAGAGGCTTCTAGTCCACCCCTCTTCTAAATTCTTTCCTTAACTGGGAACACACTGCCACTTAGGAGACTTAACGTTAAGTGCGATTATACGTTTTGGAAGCATCAGAGACTGGACGTGCACTGACCTCAGAGTATCCTACGGGCTTATAGTGAGCCTTTGTTCTAAGTTCTTTCCTGGACTGGGAACACACGGCCTCATATGCCTCTTCGCCCTCAGGGCGATTATACGTTTTGGAAGCATGAGGGCCTTTGCCTGCAGTTTACCTCGAGCTTCCAACTTGCTTATAGCCCGCCTTTGTTCTAAGTTCTTGCCTGAACTGCGAACCCTCTGCCACTTATCAGACTTCACCTTAAGAGGGATGATACGTTTTGGAAGCCTAAGAGACTGGGCTTGCACTTACCTTAGAGTATCCTACCTGCCTATAGTGAGGCTCGGTTCTAACTCCTTTCCACAACTGGGAACAGGCGGCCACTTAGCAATCTTCACCATCAGATCGCGTTGACGTTTTGGATGCATAAGCGTCTTTGTGTTCCCTTAACTCAGAGTATCCAACAAGCTTCTAGTCCCCCCTTGTTCTAAATGCTTTCCTTTACTGGGAACACACTGCCACTTAGGAGACTTTACCTTAAGTGCCATTATACGTTTTGGAAGCATCAGGGACTTCCAAAGAAAGTCTCCCACTTACCGCCGAGCCTCCTACTGACTTCTAGTCTTCCTTAGTTCTAAGTTCTGTCCTGAGCTGGGAACACGCGGCCGCATATACCTCTTCGGCTTGGGAGCGATTATACGTTTTGGAAACAGAAGGGCCTTCGCCTGCATTTTACTTCGAGCTTCCAACTTGCTTATAGTCTTCCTTTGTTCTGAGTTCTTTCCTGAACTGGGAACACACGGCCCCATATGCCTCTTCGTCTTCAGAGCTTTTATACGTTTTGGAAGCAGAAGAGCCTTCGCCTGCATTTTACTTCGAGCTTCCAACTTCCTTATAGTCCCCCTTTGTTCTAAGTACTTTCCTGAACTGCGAACCCTCTGCCCCTTATGAGACTTCACCTCCTTCAGAGGGAAGATACGTTTTGGAAGCCTAAGAGACTGGGCCTGCACTTACCTTAGAGTATCCTACTTGCCTATAGTGCAGTCTGGTTCTAACTTCTTTCCACAACTGGGAACAGGCTGCCTCTTGGGAATCTTCACCTTAAGATCGCATTGACGATTTGGATGCATAAGCGTCTTTGGTTGCCCTTAACTCAGAGTATCCAACAAGCCTCTACTCTGCCCTTGTTCTAAATTCATTCCTTAACTGGGAACACACTGCCACTTAGGAGACTTAACGTTAAGTGCGATTATACGTTTTGGAAGCATCAGGGACTGGAGTGCACTGACCTCAGAGTATCCTACGGGCTTATAGTGAGCCTTTGTTCTAAGTTCTTTCCTGGACTGGGAACACACGGCCTCATATGCCTCTTCGCCCTCAGGGCGATTATACGTTTTGGAAGCATGAGGGCCTTTGCCTGCAGTTTACCTCGAGCTTCCAACTTGCTTATAGCCCGCCTTTGTTCTAAGTTCTTGCCTGAACTGCGAACCCTCTGCCACTTATCAGACTTCACCTTAAGAGGGATGATACGTTTTGGAAGCTTAAGAGATTTGGCGTGCACTTACCTTAGAGTATCCTACTTGCCTATAGTGCGGCCTGGTTCTCGTAACTTCTTTCCGCCACTGGGAACAGGCGGCCACTTAGCAATCTTCACCTTCAGATCGCGTTGACGTTTTGGATGCATAAGCGTCTTTGTGTTCCCTTAACTCAGAGTATCCAACAAGCTTCTAGTCCGCCCTTGTTCTAAACTCTTTCCTTTACTGGGAACACACTGCCACTTAGGAGACATTACCTTAAGTGCCATTATACGTTTTGGAAGCATCAGGGACTTCCAAAGAAAGTAAGTCTTCCACTTACCGCCGAGCCTCCTGCTGACTTCTAGTCTGCCTTAGTTCTAAGTTCTGTCCTGAGCTGGGAACACGCGGCCGCATATACCTCTTCGGCTTGGGAGCGATTATACGTTTTGGAAACAGAAGGGCCTTCGCCTGCATTTTACTTCGAGCTTCCAACTTGCTTATAGTCTTCCTTTGTTCTGAGTTCTTTCCTGAATTGGAAACACGCGGCCGCATATGCCTCTTCGGCTTGAGAGCGATTATACGTTTTGGAAGCAGAAGGGCCTTCGCCTGCATTTTACTTCGAGCTTCCAACTTGCTTATAGTCCGCCTTTGTTCTAAGTTCTTTCCTGAACTGCGAACCCTCTGCCCCTTATGAGACTTCACCTCCTTCAGAGGGAAGATACATTTTGGAAGCCTAAGAGACTGGGCGTGCACTTACCTTAGAGTATCCTACTTGCCTATAGTGCAGTCTGGTTCTAACTTCTTTCCACAACTGGGAACAGGCTGCCTCTTAGGAATCTTCACCTTAAGATCGCATTGACGATTTGGATGCATAAGCGTCTTTGGTTGCCCTTAACTCAGAGTATCCAACAAGCCTCTATTCTGCCCTTGTTCTAAATTCTTTCCTTAACTGGGAACACACTGCCACTTAGGAGACTTAACGTTAAGTGCGATTATACGTTTTGGAAGCATCAGGGACTGGAGTGCACTGACCTCAGAGTATCCTACGGGCTTATAGTGAGCCTTTGTTCTAAGTTCTTTCCTGGACTAGGAACACACGGCCTGATATGCCTCTTCGCCTTCAGGGCGATTATACGTTTTGGAAGCAGAAGGGCCTTTGCCTGCATTTTACTTCGAGCTTCCAACTTGCTTATAGTCTTCCTTTGTTCTGAGTTCTTTCCTGAACTGGGAACACACGGCCGCATATGCCTCTTCGTCTTCAGAGCTTTTATACGTTTTGGAAGCAGAAGGGCCTTCGCCTGCATTTTACTTCGAGCTTCCAACTTGCTTATAGTCTTCCTTTGTTCTGAGTTCTTTCCTGAATTGGAAACACGCGGCCGCATATGCCTCTTCGGCTTGAGAGTGATTATACGTTTTGGAAGCAGAAGGGCCTTCGCCTGCATTTTACTTCGAGCTTCCAACTTGCTTATAGTCCGCCTTTGTTCTAAGTTCTTTCCTGAACTGCGAACCCTCTGCCCCTTATGAGACTTCACCTCCTTCAGAGGGAAGATACATTTTGGAAGCCTAAGAGACTGGGCGTGCACTTACCTTAGAGTATCCTACTTGCCTATAGTGCAGTCTGGTTCTAACTCCTTTATACAACTGGGAACAGGCTTCCACTTAGGAATCTTCACCTTAAGATCGCATTGACGATTTGGATGCATAAGCGCCTTTGGTTGCCCTTAACTCAGAGTATCCAACAAGCCCCTATTCTGCCCTTGTTCTAAATTCTTTCCTGAACTGGGAACACACTGCCACTTAGGAGACATAACATCAAGTGCAATTTTACGTTTTGGAAGCATCAGGGACTGGACGTGCACTGACCTCAGAGTATCCTACGGGCTTATAGTGAGCCTTTGTTCTAAGTTCTTTCCTGGACTGGGAACACACGGCCGCCTATGTCTCTTCGCCTTCGGAGCGTTTCTACGTTTTGGAAGCAGAAGGGCCTTCGCCTGCATTTTACTTCGAGCTTCCAACTTGCTTCTAGCCCGCCTTTGTTTTGAGGTCTTTCCTGAACTGTGAACACACTGCCTCTTATGAGACTTCACCTTAAGAGGGATGATACGTTTTAGAAGCCTAAGAGACTGGGCTTGCACTTACCTTAGAGTATCCTACCTGCTTATAGTGAGGCTCGGTTCTAACTCCTTTCCACAACTGGGAACAGGCGGCCACTTAGCAATCTTCACCTTCAGATCGCGTTGACTTTTTGGATGCATAAGCGTCTTTGTGTTCCCTTAACTCAGAGTATCCAACAAGCTTCTAGTCCGCCCTTGTTGTAAACGCTTTCCTTTACTGGGAACACACTGACACTTAGGAGACTTTACTTTAAGTGCCATTATACGTTTTGGAATCATCAGGGACTTCCAAAGTAAGTAAGTCTCCCACTTACCGCCGAGCCTCCTGCTGACTTCTAGTCTGCCTTAGTTCTAAGTTCTGTCCTGAGCTGGGAACACGCGGCCGCATATGCCTCTTCGGCTTGAGAGCGATTATACGTTTTGGAAGCAGAAGGGCCTTCGCCTGCATTTTACTTCGAGCTTCCAACTTCCTTATAGTCCCCCTTTGTTCTAAGTTCTTTCCTGAACTGCAAACACACTGCCCCTTATGAGACTTCACCTTAAGAGGGAAGATACGTTTTGGAAGCCTAAGAGCCTGGGCGTGTACTTACCTTAGACTATCCTACTTGCCTATAGTGCAGTCTGGTTCTAACTTCTTTCCACAACTGGGAACAGGCTGCCACTTAGGAATCTTCACCTTAAGATCGCATTGACGATTTGGACGCATAACCGCCTTTGGTTGTCCTTAACTCGGAGTATCCAACAAGCCCCTATTCCACCCTTGTTCTAAATTCTTTCCTTAACTGGGAACACACTGCCACTTAGGAGACAACGTTAAGTGCGATTATACGTTTTGGAAGCATCAGGGACTGGACGTGCACTGACCTCAGGGTATCCTACGGTCTGATAGTGAGGCTTTGTTCTAAGTTCTTTCCTGGACTGGGAACACACGGCCTCATATGCCTCTTCACCTTCAGGGCGATTATACGTTTTGAAAGCATAAGGGCCTTTGCCTGCAGTTTACTTCGAGCTTCCAACTTGCTTATAGCCCGCCTTTGTTCTAAGTTCTTGCCTGAACTGCGAACCCTCTGCCACTTATCAGACTTCACCTTAAGAGGGATGATACGTTTTGGAAGCTTAAGAGACTTGGCGTGCACTTACCTTAGAGTATCCTACTTGCCTATAATGCGGCCTGGTTCCCGCCACTGGGAACAGGCGGCCACTTAGGAACCTTCAACTTCAGATGGCGTTTACGTTTTGGATGCTTAAGCGTCTTCGGGTGCCCTTAACTCAGAGTATCCAACAAGCTTCTAGTCGGCCCTTGTTCTAAATTCTTTCCTTAACTGGGAACACACGGCCACTTAGGAGACTTAACCTCAAGTGCAATTTTACGTTTTGGAAACATCAGGGACTGGATGTGCACTTACCTCAGATATCCTACTGGCTTATCGTCTGCCTTAGTTCTAAGATCTTTCCTGAGCTGGTAACCCACGGCCGCATATGCCTCTTCGCCTTCAGAGCGTTTCTACGTTTTGGAAGCAGAAGGGCCTTCGCCTGCATTTTACTTCGAGCTTCCAATATGCTTATAGTCCGCCTTTGCTCTAAGTTCTTTGCTGATCTGGGAACACACGTCGCATATGCCTCTTTGCCTTCTGACCGTTTATACGCTTTGGATGCATAAGGGCCTTAGCCTCCATTTTACTTCAAGCTTCCAACTTGCTTATAGTCCCCCTTTGTTCGAGGGTCTTTCCTGAACGGCGAACACATTGCCCCTTATGAGACTTCACCTTAAGAAGAAGATACGTTTTGGAAGCCTAAGAGACTGAGCGTGCACTTACCTTAGAGTATCCTACTTGCCTATAGTGCGGCCTGTTCTAACTTCCTTCCATTACTGGAAACAGGCTGCCACTTAGGAATCTTCCTCTTAAGATCGCGTTGACGTTTTGGATGCATACGCGGCTTTGCGTGCCTTAACTCAGAGTATCCAAGAGGCTTCTAGTCCACCCCTCTTCTAAATTCTTTCCTTAACTGGGAACACACTGCCACTTAGGAGACTTAACGTTAAGTGCGATTATACGTTTTGGAAGCATCAGAGACTGGACGTGCACTGACCTCAGAGTATCCTACGGGCTTATAGTGAGCCTTTGTTCTAAGTTCTTTCCTGGACTGGGAACACACGGCCTCATATGCCTCTTCGCCCTCAGGGCGATTATACGTTTTGGAAGCATGAGGGCCTTTGCCTGCAGTTTACCTCGAGCTTCCAACTTGCTTATAGCCCGCCTTTGTTCTAAGTTCTTGCCTGAACTGCGAACCCTCTGCCACTTATCAGACTTCACCTTAAGAGGGATGATACGTTTTGGAAGCCTAAGAGACTGGGCTTGCACTTACCTTAGAGTATCCTACCTGCCTATAGTGAGGCTCGGTTCTAACTCCTTTCCACAACTGGGAACAGGCGGCCACTTAGCAATCTTCACCATCAGATCGCGTTGACGTTTTGGATGCATAAGCGTCTTTGTGTTCCCTTAACTCAGAGTATCCAACAAGCTTCTAGTCCCCCCTTGTTCTAAATGCTTTCCTTTACTGGGAACACACTGCCACTTAGGAGACTTTACCTTAAGTGCCATTATACGTTTTGGAAGCATCAGGGACTTCCAAAGAAAGTCTCCCACTTACCGCCGAGCCTCCTACTGACTTCTAGTCTTCCTTAGTTCAAAGTTCTGTCCTTAGCTGGGAACACGCGGCCGCATATACCTCTTCGGCTTGGGAGCGATTATACGTTTTGGAAACAGAAGGGCCTTCGCCTGCATTTTACTTCGAGCTTCCAACTTGCTTATAGTCTTCCTTTGTTCTGAGTTCTTTCCTGAACTGGGAACACACGGCCCCATATGCCTCTTCGTCTTCAGAGCTTTTATACGTTTTGGAAGCAGAAGAGCCTTCGCCTGCATTTTACTTCGAGCTTCCAACTTCCTTATAGTCCCCCTTTGTTCTAAGTACTTTCCTGAACTGCGAACCCTCTGCCCCTTATGAGACTTCACCTCCTTCAGAGGGAAGATACGTTTTGGAAGCCTAAGAGACTGGGCCTGCACTTACCTTAGAGTATCCTACTTGCCTATAGTGCAGTCTGGTTCTAACTTCTTTCCACAACTGGGAACAGGCTGCCTCTTGGGAATCTTCACCTTAAGATCGCATTGACGATTTGGATGCATAAGCGTCTTTGGTTGCCCTTAACTCAGAGTATCCAACAAGCCTCTACTCTGCCCTTGTTCTAAATTCTTTCCTTAACTGGGAACACACTGCCACTTAGGAGACTTAACGTTAAGTGCGATTATACGTTTTGGAAGCATCAGGGACTGGAGTGCACTGACCTCAGAGTATCCTACGGGCTTATAGTGAGCCTTTGTTCTAAGTTCTTTCCTGGACTGGGAACACACGGCCTCATATGCCTCTTCGCCCTCAGGGCGATTATACGTTTTGGAAGCATGAGGGCCTTTGCCTGCAGTTTACCTCGAGCTTCCAACTTGCTTATAGCCCGCCTTTGTTCTAAGTTCTTGCCTGAACTGCGAACCCTCTGCCACTTATCAGACTTCACCTTAAGAGGGATGATACGTTTTGGAAGCTTAAGAGATTTGGCGTGCACTTACCTTAGAGTATCCTACTTGCCTATAGTGCGGCCTGGTTCTCGTAACTTCTTTCCGCCACTGGGAACAGGCGGCCACTTAGCAATCTTCACCTTCAGATCGCGTTGACGTTTTGGATGCATAAGCGTCTTTGTGTTCCCTTAACTCAGAGTATCCAACAAGCTTCTAGTCCGCCCTTGTTCTAAACTCTTTCCTTTACTGGGAACACACTGCCACTTAGGAGACATTACCTTAAGTGCCATTATACGTTTTGGAAGCATCAGGGACTTCCAAAGAAAGTAAGTCTTCCACTTACCGCCGAGCCTCCTGCTGACTTCTAGTCTGCCTTAGTTCTAAGTTCTGTCCTGAGCTGGGAACACGCGGCCGCATATACCTCTTCGGCTTGGGAGCGATTATACGTTTTGGAAACAGAAGGGCCTTCGCCTGCATTTTACTTCGAGCTTCCAACTTGCTTATAGTCTTCCTTTGTTCTGAGTTCTTTCCTGAACTGGGAACACACGGCCCCATATGCCTCTTCGTCTTCAGAGCTTTTATACGTTTTGGAAGCAGAAGAGCCTTCGCCTGCATTTTACTTCGAGCTTCCAACTTCCTTATAGTCCGCCTTTGTTCTAAGTACTTTCCTGAACTGCGAACCCTCTGCCCCTTATGAGACTTCACCTCCTTCAGAGGGAAGATACGTTTTGGAAGCCTAAGAGACTGGGCCTGCACTTACCTTAGAGTATCCTACTTGCCTATAGTGCAGTCTGGTTCTAACTTCTTTCCACAACTGGGAACAGGCTGCCTCTTAGGAATCTTCACCTTAAGATCGCATTGACGATTTGGATGCATAAGCGTCTTTGGTTGCCCTTAACTCCAACAAGCCTCTATTCTGCCCTTGTTCTAAATTCTTTCCTTAACTGGGAACACACTGCCACTTAGGAGACTTAACGTTAAGTGCGATTATACGTTTTGGAAGCATCAGGGACTGGAGTGCACTGACCTCAGAGTATCCTACGGGCTTATAGTGAGCCTTTGTTCTAAGTTCTTTCCTGGACTGGGAACACACGGCCTGATATGCCTCTTCGCCTTCAGGGCGATTATACGTTTTGGAAGCAGAAGGGCCTTTGCCTGCATTTTACTTCGAGCTTCCAACTTGCTTATAGTCTTCCTTTGTTCTGAGTTCTTTCCTGAACTGGGAACACACGGCCGCATATGCCTCTTCGTCTTCAGAGCTTTTATACGTTTTGGAAGCAGAAGGGCCTTCGCCTGCATTTTACTTCGAGCTTCCAACTTGCTTATAGTCCGCCTTTGTTTTAAGTTCTTTCCTGAACTGCAAACACACTGCCCCTTATGAGACTTCACCTTAAGAGGGAAGATACGTTTTGGAAGCCTAAGAGACTGGGCGTGCACTTACCTTAGAGTATCCTACTTGTCTATAGTGCAGTCTGGTTCTAACTCCTTTATACAACTGGGAACAGGCTTCCACTTAGGAATCTTCACCTTAAGATCGCATTGACGATTTGGATGCATAAGCGTCTTTGGTTGCCCTTAACTCAGAGTATCCAACAAGCCCCTATTCTGCCCTTGTTCTAAATTCTTTCCTGAACTGGGAACACACTGCCACTTAGGAGACATAACATCAAGTCCAATTTTACGTTTTGGAAGCATCAGGGACTGGACGTGCACTGACCTCAGAGTATCCTACGGGCTTATAGTGAGCCTTTGTTTTAAGTTCTTTCCTGGACTGGGAACACACGGCCGCATATGCCTCTTCCCCTTCAGAGCGTTTCTACGTTTTGGAAGCAGAAGGGCCTTCGCCTGCATTTTACTTCGAGCTTCCAATATGCTTATAGTCCGCCTTTGCTCTAAGTTCTTTGCTGATCTGGGAACACACGTCGCATATGCCTCTTTGCCTTCTGACCGTTTATACGCTTTGGATGCATAAGGGCCTTAGCCTCCATTTTACTTCAAGCTTCCAACTTGCTTGTAGTCCGCCTTTGTTCGAAGGTCTTTCCTGAACGGCGAACACATTGCCCCTTATGGGACTTCACCTTAAGAAAAAGATACGTTTAGGAAGCATAAGAGACTGAGCGTGCACTTACCTTAGAGTATCCTACTCGCCTATAGTGCGGCCTGTTCTAACTTCCTTCCACTACTGGGAACAGGCTGCCACTAAGGAATCTTCATCTTAAGATCACGTTGACGATTTGGATGCATACGCGGCTTGGCGTGCCTTAACTCAGAGTATCCAAGAAGCTTCTAGTCCACCCCTCTTCTAAATTCTTTCCTTAACTGGGAACACACTATCACTTAGGAGACTTCACCTTAAGTGCCATTACACGTTTTGGAAGCATCAGGGACTGGACGTGCACTGACCTCAGAGTATCCTACGAGCTTATAGTGAGCCTTTGTTCTAAGTTCTTTCCTGGACTGGGAACACACGGCCGCCTATGTCTCTTCGCCTTCAGAGCGTTTCTACGTTTTGGAAGCAGAAGGGCCTTCGCCTGCATTTTACTTCGAGCTTCCAACTTGCTTCTAGCCCGCCTTTGTTTTGAGGTCTTTCCTGAACTGTGAACACACTGCCTCTTATGAGACTTCACCTTAAGAGGGATGATACGTTTTAGAAGCCTAAGAGACTGGGCTTGCACTTACCTTAGAGTATCCTACCTGCTTATAGTGAGGCTCGGTTCTAACTCCTTTCCACAACTGGGAACAGGCGGCCACTTAGCAATCTTCACCTTCAGATCGCGTTGACTTTTTGGATGCATAAGCGTCTTTGTGTTCCCTTAACTCAGAGTATCCAACAAGCTTCTAGTCCGCCCTTGTTGTAAACGCTTTCCTTTACTGGGAACACACTGACACTTAGGAGACTTTACTTTAAGTGCCATTATACGTTTTGGAATCATCAGGGACTTCCAAAGTAAGTAAGTCTCCCACTTACCGCCGAGCCTCCTGCTGACTTCTAGTCTGCCTTAGTTCTAAGTTCTGTCCTGAGCTGGGAACACGCGGCCGCATATGCCTCTTCGGCTTGAGAGCGATTATACGTTTTGGAAGCAGAAGGGCCTTCGCCTGCATTTTACTTCGAGCTTCCAACTTCCTTATAGTCCCCCTTTGTTCTAAGTTCTTTCCTGAACTGCAAACACACTGCCCCTTATGAGACTTCACCTTAAGAGGGAAGATACGTTTTGGAAGCCTAAGAGCCTGGGCGTGTACTTACCTTAGACTATCCTACTTGCCTATAGTGCAGTCTGGTTCTAACTTCTTTCCACAACTGGGAACAGGCTGCCACTTAGGAATCTTCACCTTAAGATCGCATTGACGATTTGGACGCATAACCGCCTTTGGTTGTCCTTACCTCGGAGTATCCAACAAGCCCCTATTCCACCCTTGTTCTAAATTCTTTCCTTAACTGGGAACACACTGCCACTTAGGAGACAACGTTAAGTGCGATTATACGTTTTGGAAGCATCAGGGACTGGACGTGCACTGACCTCAGGGTATCCTACGGTCTGATAGTGAGGCTTTGTTCTAAGTTCTTTCCTGGACTGGGAACACACGGCCTCATATGCCTCTTCACCTTCAGGGCGATTATACGTTTTGAAAGCATAAGGGCCTTTGCCTGCAGTTTACTTCGAGCTTCCAACTTGCTTATAGCCCGCCTTTGTTCTAAGTTCTTGCCTGAACTGTGAACCCTCTGCCACTTATCAGACTTCACCTTAAGAGGGATGATACGTTTTGGAAGCTTAAGAGACTTGGCGTGCACTTACCTTAGAGTATCCTACTTGCCTATAGTGCGGCCTGGTTCCCGCCACTGGGAACAGGCGGCCACTTAGGAACCTTCAACTTCAGATGGCGTTTACGTTTTGGATGCTTAAGCGTCTTCGGGTGCCCTTAACTCAGAGTATCCAACAAGCTTCTAGTCGGCCCTTGTTCTAAATTCTTTCCTTAACTGGGAACACACGGCCACTTAGGAGACTTAACCTCAAGTGCAATTTTACGTTTTGGAAACATCAGGGACTGGATGTGCACTTACCTCAGATATCCTACTGGCTTATCGTCTGCCTTAGTTCTAAGATCTTTCCTGAGCTGGTAACCCACGGCCGCATATGCCTCTTCGCCTTCAGAGCGTTTCTACGTTTTGGAAGCAGAAGGGCCTTCGCCTGCATTTTACTTCGAGCTTCCAATATGCTTATAGTCCGCCTTTGCTCTAAGTTCTTTGCTGATCTGGGAACACACGTCGCATATGCCTCTTTGCCTTCTGACCGTTTATACGCTTTGGATGCATAAGGGCCTTAGCCTCCATTTTACTTCAAGCTTCCAACTTGCTTATAGTCCCCCTTTGTTCGAGGGTCTTTCCTGAACGGCGAACACATTGCCCCTTATGAGACTTCACCTTAAGAAGAAGATACGTTTTGGAAGCCTAAGAGACTGAGCGTGCACTTACCTTAGAGTATCCTACTTGCCTATAGTGCGGCCTGTTCTAACTTCCTTCCATTACTGGAAACAGGCTGCCACTTAGGAATCTTCCTCTTAAGATCGCGTTGACGTTTTGGATGCATACGCGGCTTTGCGTGCCTTAACTCAGAGTATCCAAGAGGCTTCTAGTCCACCCCTCTTCTAAATTCTTTCCTTAACTGGGAACACACTGCCACTTAGGAGACTTAACGTTAAGTGCGATTATACGTTTTGGAAGCATCAGAGACTGGACGTGCACTGACCTCAGAGTATCCTACGGGCTTATAGTGAGCCTTTGTTCTAAGTTCTTTCCTGGACTGGGAACACACGGCCTCATATGCCTCTTCGCCCTCAGGGCGATTATACGTTTTGGAAGCATGAGGGCCTTTGCCTGCAGTTTACCTCGAGCTTCCAACTTGCTTATAGCCCGCCTTTGTTCTAAGTTCTTGCCTGAACTGCGAACCCTCTGCCACTTATCAGACTTCACCTTAAGAGGGATGATACGTTTTGGAAGCTTAAGAGATTTGGCGTGCACTTACCTTAGAGTATCCTACTTGCCTATAGTGCGGCCTGGTTCTCGTAACTTCTTTCCGCCACTGGGAACAGGCGGCCACTTAGCAATCTTCACCTTCAGATCGCGTTGACGTTTTGGATGCATAAGCGTCTTTGTGTTCCCTTAACTCAGAGTATCCAACAAGCTTCTAGTCCGCCCTTGTTCTAAACTCTTTCCTTTACTGGGAACACACTGCCACTTAGGAGACATTACCTTAAGTGCCATTATACGTTTTGGAAGCATCAGGGACTTCCAAAGAAAGTAAGTCTTCCACTTACCGCCGAGCCTCCTGCTGACTTCTAGTCTGCCTTAGTTCTAAGTTCTGTCCTGAGCTGGGAACACGCGGCCGCATATACCTCTTCGGCTTGGGAGCGATTATACGTTTTGGAAACAGAAGGGCCTTCGCCTGCATTTTACTTCGAGCTTCCAACTTGCTTATAGTCTTCCTTTGTTCTGAGTTCTTTCCTGAACTGGGAACACACGGCCCCATATGCCTCTTCGTCTTCAGAGCTTTTATACGTTTTGGAAGCAGAAGAGCCTTCGCCTGCATTTTACTTCGAGCTTCCAACTTCCTTATAGTCCCCCTTTGTTCTAAGTACTTTCCTGAACTGCGAACCCTCTGCCCCTTATGAGACTTCACCTCCTTCAGAGGGAAGATACGTTTTGGAAGCCTAAGAGACTGGGCCTGCACTTACCTTAGAGTATCCTACTTGCCTATAGTGCAGTCTGGTTCTAACTTCTTTCCACAACTGGGAACAGGCTGCCTCTTGGGAATCTTCACCTTAAGATCGCATTGACGATTTGGATGCATAAGCGTCTTTGGTTGCCCTTAACTCAGAGTATCCAACAAGCCTCTACTCTGCCCTTGTTCTAAATTCTTTCCTTAACTGGGAACACACTGCCACTTAGGAGACTTAACGTTAAGTGCGATTATACGTTTTGGAAGCATCAGGGACTGGAGTGCACTGACCTCAGAGTATCCTACGGGCTTATAGTGAGCCTTTGTTCTAAGTTCTTTCCTGGACTGGGAACACACGGCCTGATATGCCTCTTCGCCTTCAGGGCGATTATACGTTTTGGAAGCAGAAGGGCCTTTGCCTGCATTTTACTTCGAGCTTCCAACATGCTTATAGTCTTCCTTTGTTCTGAGTTCTTTCCTGAACTGGGAACACACGGCCGCATATGCCTCTTCATCTTCAGAGCTTTTAGACGTTTTGGAAGCAGAAGGGCCTTCGCCTGCATTTTACTTCGAGCTTCCAACTTGCTTATAGTCCGCCTTTGTTCTAAGTTCTTTCCTGAACTGCAAACACACTGCCCCTTATGAGACTTCACCTTAAGAGGGAAGATATGTTTTGGAAGCCTAAGAGACTGGGCTTGCACTTACCTTAGAGTATCCTACCTGCCTATAGTGAGGCTCGGTTCTAACTCCTTTCCACAACTGGGAACAGGCGGCCACTTAGCAATCTTCACCATCAGATCGCGTTGACTTTTTGGATGCATAAGCGTCTTTGTGTTCCCTTAACTCAGAGTATCCAACAAGCTTCTAGTCCCCCCTTGTTCTAAATGCTTTCCTTTACTGGGAACACACTGCCACTTAGGAGACTTTACCTTAAGTGCCATTATACGTTTTGGAAGCATCAGGGACTTCCAAAGTAAGTCTCCCACTTACCGCCGAGCATCCTACTGACTTCTAGTCTTCCTTAGTTCAAAGTTCTGTCCTGAGCTGGGAACACGCGGCCGCATATGCCTCTTCGGCTTGAGAGCGATTATACGTTTTGGAAGCAGAAGGGCCTTCGCCTGCATTTTACTTCGAGCTTCCAACTTGCTTATAGTCCGCCTTTGTTCTAAGTTCTTTCCTGAACTGCGAACCCTCTGCCCCTTATGAGACTTCACCTCCTTCAGAGGGAAGATACATTTTGGAAGCCTAAGAGACTGGGCGTGCACTTACCTTAGAGTATCCTACTTGCCTATAGTGCAGTCTGGTTCTAACTTCTTTCCACAACTGGGAACAGGCTGCCTCTTAGGAATCTTCACCTTAAGATCGCATTGACGATTTGGATGCATAAGCGTCTTTGGTTGCCCTTAACTCAGAGTATCCAACAAGCCTCTATTCTGCCCTTGTTCTAAATTCTTTCCTTAACTGGGAACACACTGCCACTTAGGAGACTTAACGTTAAGTGCGATTATACGTTTTGGAAGCATCAGGGACTGGAGTGCACTGACCTCAGAGTATCCTACGGGCTTATAGTGAGCCTTTGTTCTAAGTTCTTTCCTGGACTGGGAACACACGGCCTGATATGCCTCTTCGCCTTCAGGGCGATTATACGTTTTGGAAGCAGAAGGGCCTTTGCCTGCATTTTACTTCGAGCTTCCAACTTGCTTATAGTCTTCCTTTGTTCTGAGTTCTTTCCTGAACTGGGAACACACGGCCGCATATGCCTCTTCGTCTTCAGACCTTTTATACGTTTTGGAAGCAGAAGTGCCTTCGCCTGCATTTTACTTCGAGCTTCCAACTTGCTTATAGTCCGCCTTTGTTCTAAGTTCTTTCCTGAACTGCAAACACACTGCCCCTTATGAGACTTCACCTTAAGAGGGAAGATACGTTTTGGAAGCCTAAGAGACTGGGCGTGCACTTACCTTAGAGTATCCTACTTGTCTATAGTGCAGTCTGGTTCTAACTTCTTTCCACAACTGGGAACAGGCTGCCTCTTAGGAATCTTCACCTTAAGATCGCATTGACGATTTGGATGCATAAGCGTCTTTGGTTGCCCTTAACTCAGAGTATCCAACAAGCCCCTATTCTGCCCTTGTTCTAAATTCTTTCCTTAACTGGGAACACACTGCCACTTAGGAGACTTAACGTTAAGTGCGATTATACGTTTTGGAAGCATCAGGGACTGGAGTGCACTGACCTCAGAGTATCCTACGGGCTTATAGTGAGCCTTTGTTCTAAGTTCTTTCCTGGACTGGGAACACACGGCCTGATATGCCTCTTCGCCTTCAGGGCGATTATACGTTTTGGAAGCAGAAGGGCCTTTGCCTGCATTTTACTTCGAGCTTCCAACTTGCTTATAGTCTTCCTTTGTTCTGAGTTCTTTCCTGAACTGGGAACACACGGCCGCATATGCCTCTTCGTCTTCAGAGCTTTTATACGTTTTGGAAGCAGAAGGGCCTTCGCCTGCATTTTACTTCGAGCTTCCAACTTGCTTATAGTCCGCCTTTGTTCTAAGTTCTTTCCTGAACTGCAAACACACTGCCCCTTATGAGACTTCACCTTAAGAGGGAAGATACGTTTTGGAAGCCTAAGAGACTGGGCGTGCACTTACCTTAGAGTATCCTACTTGTCTATAGTGCAGTCTGGTTCTAACTCCTTTATACAACTGGGAACAGGCTGCCTCTTGGGAATCTTCACCTTAAGATCGCATTGACGATTTGGATGCATAAGCGTCTTTGGTTGCCCTTAACTCAGAGTATCCAACAAGCCCCTATTCTGCCCTTGTTCTAAATTCTTTCCTGAACTGGGAACACACTGCCACTTAGGAGACATAACATCAAGTGCAATTTTACGTTTTGGAAGCATCAGGGACTGGACTTGCACTGACCTCAGAGTATCCTACGGGCTTATAGTGAGCCTTTGTTCTAAGTTCTTTCCTGGACTGGGAACACACGGCCGCATATGCCTCTTCGCCTTCAGAGCGTTTCTACGTTTTGGAAGCAGAAGGGCCTTCGCCTGCATTTTACTTCGAGCTTCCAATATGCTTATAGTCCGCCTTTGCTCTAAGTTCTTTGCTGATCTGGGAACACACGTCGCATATGCCTCTTTGCCTTCTGACCGTTTATACGCTTTGGATGCATAAGGGCCTTAGCCTCCATTTTACTTCAAGCTTCCAACTTGCTTGTAGTCCGCCTTTGTTCGAAGGTCTTTCCTGAACGGCGAACACATTGCCCCTTATGGGACTTCACCTTAAGAAGAAGATACGTTTAGGAAGCATAAGAGACTGAGCGTGCACTTCCCTTAGAGTATCCTACTCGCCTATACTGCGGCCTGTTCTAACTTCCTTCCACTACTGGGAACAGGCTGCCACTAAGGAATCTTCATCTTAAGATCACGTTGACGATTTGGATGCATACGCGGCTTGGCGTGCCTTAACTCAGAGTATCCAAGAAGCTTCTAGTCCACCCCTCTTCTAAATTCTTTCCTTAACTGGGAACACACTATCACTTAGGAGACTTCACCTTAAGTGCCATTACACGTTTTGGAAGCATCAGGGTCTGGACGTGCACTGACCTCAGAGTATCCTACGGGCTTATAGTGAGCCTTTGTTCTAAGTTCTTTCCTGGACTGGGAACACACGGCCGCCTATGTCTCTTCGCCTTCAGAGCGTTTCTACGTTTTGGAAGCAGAAGGGCCTTCGCCTGCATTTTACTTCGAGCTTCCAACTTGCTTCTAGCCCGCCTTTGTTTTGAGGTCTTTCCTGAACTGTGAACACACTGCCTCTTATGAGACTTCACCTTAAGAGGGATGATACGTTTTAGAAGCCTAAGAGACTGGGCTTGCACTTACCTTAGAGTATCCTACCTGCTTATAGTGAGGCTCGGTTCTAACTCCTTTCCACAACTGGGAACAGGCGGCCACTTAGCAATCTTCACCTTCAGATCGCGTTGACTTTTTGGATGCATAAGCGTCTTTGTGTTCCCTTAACTCAGAGTATCCAACAAGCTTCTAGTCCGCCCTTGTTGTAAACGCTTTCCTTTACTGGGAACACACTGACACTTAGGAGACTTTACTTTAAGTGCCATTATACGTTTTGGAATCATCAGGGACTTCCAAAGTAAGTAAGTCTCCCACTTACCGCCGAGCCTCCTGCTGACTTCTAGTCTGCCTTAGTTCTAAGTTCTGTCCTGAGCTGGGAACACGCGGCCGCATATGCCTCTTCGGCTTGAGAGCGATTATACGTTTTGGAAGCAGAAGGGCCTTCGCCTGCATTTTACTTCGAGCTTCCAACTTCCTTATAGTCCCCCTTTGTTCTAAGTTCTTTCCTGAACTGCAAACACACTGCCCCTTATGAGACTTCACCTTAAGAGGGAAGATACGTTTTGGAAGCCTAAGAGCCTGGGCGTGTACTTACCTTAGACTATCCTACTTGCCTATAGTGCAGTCTGGTTCTAACTTCTTTCCACAACTGGGAACAGGCTGCCACTTAGGAATCTTCACCTTAAGATCGCATTGACGATTTGGACGCATAACCGCCTTTGGTTGTCCTTACCTCGGAGTATCCAACAAGCCCCTATTCCACCCTTGTTCTAAATTCTTTCCTTAACTGGGAACACACTGCCACTTAGGAGACAACGTTAAGTGCGATTATACGTTTTGGAAGCATCAGGGACTGGACGTGCACTGACCTCAGGGTATCCTACGGTCTGATAGTGAGGCTTTGTTCTAAGTTCTTTCCTGGACTGGGAACACACGGCCTCATATGCCTCTTCACCTTCAGGGCGATTATACGTTTTGAAAGCATAAGGGCCTTTGCCTGCAGTTTACTTCGAGCTTCCAACTTGCTTATAGCCCGCCTTTGTTCTAAGTTCTTGCCTGAACTGTGAACCCTCTGCCACTTATCAGACTTCACCTTAAGAGGGATGATACGTTTTGGAAGCTTAAGAGACTTGGCGTGCACTTACCTTAGAGTATCCTACTTGCCTATAGTGCGGCCTGGTTCCCGCCACTGGGAACAGGCGGCCACTTAGGAACCTTCAACTTCAGATGGCGTTTACGTTTTGGATGCTTAAGCGTCTTCGGGTGCCCTTAACTCAGAGTATCCAACAAGCTTCTAGTCGGCCCTTGTTCTAAATTCTTTCCTTAACTGGGAACACACGGCCACTTAGGAGACTTAACCTCAAGTGCAATTTTACGTTTTGGAAACATCAGGGACTGGATGTGCACTTACCTCAGATATCCTACTGGCTTATCGTCTGCCTTAGTTCTAAGATCTTTCCTGAGCTGGTAACCCACGGCCGCATATGCCTCTTCGCCTTCAGAGCGTTTCTACGTTTTGGAAGCAGAAGGGCCTTCGCCTGCATTTTACTTCGAGCTTCCAATATGCTTATAGTCCGCCTTTGCTCTAAGTTCTTTGCTGATCTGGGAACACACGTCGCATATGCCTCTTTGCCTTCTGACCGTTTATACGCTTTGGATGCATAAGGGCCTTAGCCTCCATTTTACTTCAAGCTTCCAACTTGCTTATAGTCCCCCTTTGTTCGAGGGTCTTTCCTGAACGGCGAACACATTGCCCCTTATGAGACTTCACCTTAAGAAGAAGATACGTTTTGGAAGCCTAAGAGACTGAGCGTGCACTTACCTTAGAGTATCCTACTTGCCTATAGTGCGGCCTGTTCTAACTTCCTTCCATTACTGGAAACAGGCTGCCACTTAGGAATCTTCCTCTTAAGATCGCGTTGACGTTTTGGATGCATACGCGGCTTTGCGTGCCTTAACTCAGAGTATCCAAGAGGCTTCTAGTCCACCCCTCTTCTAAATTCTTTCCTTAACTGGGAACACACTGCCACTTAGGAGACTTAACGTTAAGTGCGATTATACGTTTTGGAAGCATCAGAGACTGGACGTGCACTGACCTCAGAGTATCCTACGGGCTTATAGTGAGCCTTTGTTCTAAGTTCTTTCCTGGACTGGGAACACACGGCCTCATATGCCTCTTCGCCCTCAGGGCGATTATACGTTTTGGAAGCATGAGGGCCTTTGCCTGCAGTTTACCTCGAGCTTCCAACTTGCTTATAGCCCGCCTTTGTTCTAAGTTCTTGCCTGAACTGCGAACCCTCTGCCACTTATCAGACTTCACCTTAAGAGGGATGATACGTTTTGGAAGCTTAAGAGATTTGGCGTGCACTTACCTTAGAGTATCCTACTTGCCTATAGTGCGGCCTGGTTCTCGTAACTTCTTTCCGCCACTGGGAACAGGCGGCCACTTAGCAATCTTCACCTTCAGATCGCGTTGACGTTTTGGATGCATAAGCGTCTTTGTGTTCCCTTAACTCAGAGTATCCAACAAGCTTCTAGTCCGCCCTTGTTCTAAACTCTTTCCTTTACTGGGAACACACTGCCACTTAGGAGACATTACCTTAAGTGCCATTATACGTTTTGGAAGCATCAGGGACTTCCAAAGAAAGTAAGTCTTCCACTTACCGCCGAGCCTCCTGCTGACTTCTAGTCTGCCTTAGTTCTAAGTTCTGTCCTGAGCTGGGAACACGCGGCCGCATATACCTCTTCGGCTTGGGAGCGATTATACGTTTTGGAAACAGAAGGGCCTTCGCCTGCATTTTACTTCGAGCTTCCAACTTGCTTATAGTCTTCCTTTGTTCTGAGTTCTTTCCTGAACTGGGAACACACGGCCCCATATGCCTCTTCGTCTTCAGAGCTTTTATACGTTTTGGAAGCAGAAGAGCCTTCGCCTGCATTTTACTTCGAGCTTCCAACTTCCTTATAGTCCCCCTTTGTTCTAAGTACTTTCCTGAACTGCGAACCCTCTGCCCCTTATGAGACTTCACCTCCTTCAGAGGGAAGATACGTTTTGGAAGCCTAAGAGACTGGGCCTGCACTTACCTTAGAGTATCCTACTTGCCTATAGTGCAGTCTGGTTCTAACTTCTTTCCACAACTGGGAACAGGCTGCCTCTTAGGAATCTTCACCTTAAGATCGCATTGACGATTTGGATGCATAAGCGTCTTTGGTTGCCCTTAACTCCAACAAGCCTCTATTCTGCCCTTGTTCTAAATTCTTTCCTTAACTGGGAACACACTGCCACTTAGGAGACTTAACGTTAAGTGCGATTATACGTTTTGGAAGCATCAGGGACTGGAGTGCACTGACCTCAGAGTATCCTACGGGCTTATAGTGAGCCTTTGTTCTAAGTTCTTTCCTGGACTGGGAACACACGGCCTGATATGCCTCTTCGCCTTCAGGGCGATTATACGTTTTGGAAGCAGAAGGGCCTTTGCCTGCATTTTACTTCGAGCTTCCAACTTGCTTATAGTCTTCCTTTGTTCTGAGTTCTTTCCTGAACTGGGAACACACGGCCGCATATGCCTCTTCGTCTTCAGAGCTTTTATACGTTTTGGAAGCAGAAGGGCCTTCGCCTGCATTTTACTTCGAGCTTCCAACTTGCTTATAGTCCGCCTTTGTTTTAAGTTCTTTCCTGAACTGCAAACACACTGCCCCTTATGAGACTTCACCTTAAGAGGGAAGATACGTTTTGGAAGCCTAAGAGACTGGGCGTGCACTTACCTTAGAGTATCCTACTTGTCTATAGTGCAGTCTGGTTCTAACTCCTTTATACAACTGGGAACAGGCTTCCACTTAGGAATCTTCACCTTAAGATCGCATTGACGATTTGGATGCATAAGCGTCTTTGGTTGCCCTTAACTCAGAGTATCCAACAAGCCCCTATTCTGCCCTTGTTCTAAATTCTTTCCTGAACTGGGAACACACTGCCACTTAGGAGACATAACATCAAGTCCAATTTTACGTTTTGGAAGCATCAGGGACTGGACGTGCACTGACCTCAGAGTATCCTACGGGCTTATAGTGAGCCTTTGTTTTAAGTTCTTTCCTGGACTGGGAACACACGGCCGCATATGCCTCTTCCCCTTCAGAGCGTTTCTACGTTTTGGAAGCAGAAGGGCCTTCGCCTGCATTTTACTTCGAGCTTCCAATATGCTTATAGTCCGCCTTTGCTCTAAGTTCTTTGCTGATCTGGGAACACACGTCGCATATGCCTCTTTGCCTTCTGACCGTTTATACGCTTTGGATGCATAAGGGCCTTAGCCTCCATTTTACTTCAAGCTTCCAACTTGCTTGTAGTCCGCCTTTGTTCGAAGGTCTTTCCTGAACGGCGAACACATTGCCCCTTATGGGACTTCACCTTAAGAAAAAGATACGTTTAGGAAGCATAAGAGACTGAGCGTGCACTTACCTTAGAGTATCCTACTCGCCTATAGTGCGGCCTGTTCTAACTTCCTTCCACTACTGGGAACAGGCTGCCACTAAGGAATCTTCATCTTAAGATCACGTTGACGATTTGGATGCATACGCGGCTTGGCGTGCCTTAACTCAGAGTATCCAAGAAGCTTCTAGTCCACCCCTCTTCTAAATTCTTTTCTTAACTGGGAACACACTATCACTTAGGAGACTTCACCTTAAGTGCCATTACACGTTTTGGAAGCATCAGGGACTGGACGTGCACTGACCTCAGAGTATCCTACGAGCTTATAGTGAGCCTTTGTTCTAAGTTCTTTCCTGGACTGGGAACACACGGCCGCCTATGTCTCTTCGCCT
Organism: Meles meles; assembly: GCF_922984935.1. Taxonomy (NCBI): domain Eukaryota; kingdom Metazoa; phylum Chordata; class Mammalia; order Carnivora; family Mustelidae; genus Meles; species Meles meles. The sequence continues at coordinate 17,499,311 of NC_060083.1, forward strand.
TCAGAGCGTTTCTACGTTTTGGAAGCAGAAGGGCCTTCGCCTGCATTTTACTTCGAGCTTCCAACTTGCTTCTAGCCCGCCTTTGTTTTGAGGTCTTTCCTGAACTGTGAACACACTGCCTCTTATGAGACTTCACCTTAAGAGGGATGATACGTTTTAGAAGCCTAAGAGACTGGGCTTGCACTTACCTTAGAGTATCCTACCTGCTTATAGTGAGGCTCGGTTCTAACTCCTTTCCACAACTGGGAACAGGCGGCCACTTAGCAATCTTCACCTTCAGATCGCGTTGACTTTTTGGATGCATAAGCGTCTTTGTGTTCCCTTAACTCAGAGTATCCAACAAGCTTCTAGTCCGCCCTTGTTGTAAACGCTTTCCTTTACTGGGAACACACTGACACTTAGGAGACTTTACTTTAAGTGCCATTATACGTTTTGGAATCATCAGGGACTTCCAAAGTAAGTAAGTCTCCCACTTACCGCCGAGCCTCCTGCTGACTTCTAGTCTGCCTTAGTTCTAAGTTCTGTCCTGAGCTGGGAACACGCGGCCGCATATGCCTCTTCGGCTTGAGAGCGATTATACGTTTTGGAAGCAGAAGGGCCTTCGCCTGCATTTTACTTCGAGCTTCCAACTTCCTTATAGTCCCCCTTTGTTCTAAGTTCTTTCCTGAACTGCAAACACACTGCCCCTTATGAGACTTCACCTTAAGAGGGAAGATACGTTTTGGAAGCCTAAGAGCCTGGGCGTGTACTTACCTTAGACTATCCTACTTGCCTATAGTGCAGTCTGGTTCTAACTTCTTTCCACAACTGGGAACAGGCTGCCACTTAGGAATCTTCACCTTAAGATCGCATTGACGATTTGGACGCATAACCGCCTTTGGTTGTCCTTAACTCGGAGTATCCAACAAGCCCCTATTCCACCCTTGTTCTAAATTCTTTCCTTAACTGGGAACACACTGCCACTTAGGAGACAACGTTAAGTGCGATTATACGTTTTGGAAGCATCAGGGACTGGACGTGCACTGACCTCAGGGTATCCTACGGTCTGATAGTGAGGCTTTGTTCTAAGTTCTTTCCTGGACTGGGAACACACGGCCTCATATGCCTCTTCACCTTCAGGGCGATTATACGTTTTGAAAGCATAAGGGCCTTTGCCTGCAGTTTACTTCGAGCTTCCAACTTGCTTATAGCCCGCCTTTGTTCTAAGTTCTTGCCTGAACTGTGAACCCTCTGCCACTTATCAGACTTCACCTTAAGAGGGATGATACGTTTTGGAAGCTTAAGAGACTTGGCGTGCACTTACCTTAGAGTATCCTACTTGCCTATAGTGCGGCCTGGTTCCCGCCACTGGGAACAGGCGGCCACTTAGGAACCTTCAACTTCAGATGGCGTTTACGTTTTGGATGCTTAAGCGTCTTCGGGTGCCCTTAACTCAGAGTATCCAACAAGCTTCTAGTCGGCCCTTGTTCTAAATTCTTTCCTTAACTGGGAACACACGGCCACTTAGGAGACTTAACCTCAAGTGCAATTTTACGTTTTGGAAACATCAGGGACTGGATGTGCACTTACCTCAGATATCCTACTGGCTTATCGTCTGCCTTAGTTCTAAGATCTTTCCTGAGCTGGTAACCCACGGCCGCATATGCCTCTTCGCCTTCAGAGCGTTTCTACGTTTTGGAAGCAGAAGGGCCTTCGCCTGCATTTTACTTCGAGCTTCCAATATGCTTATAGTCCGCCTTTGCTCTAAGTTCTTTGCTGATCTGGGAACACACGTCGCATATGCCTCTTTGCCTTCTGACCGTTTATACGCTTTGGATGCATAAGGGCCTTAGCCTCCATTTTACTTCAAGCTTCCAACTTGCTTATAGTCCCCCTTTGTTCGAGGGTCTTTCCTGAACGGCGAACACATTGCCCCTTATGAGACTTCACCTTAAGAAGAAGATACGTTTTGGAAGCCTAAGAGACTGAGCGTGCACTTACCTTAGAGTATCCTACTTGCCTATAGTGCGGCCTGTTCTAACTTCCTTCCATTACTGGAAACAGGCTGCCACTTAGGAATCTTCCTCTTAAGATCGCGTTGACGTTTTGGATGCATACGCGGCTTTGCGTGCCTTAACTCAGAGTATCCAAGAGGCTTCTAGTCCACCCCTCTTCTAAATTCTTTCCTTAACTGGGAACACACTGCCACTTAGGAGACTTAACGTTAAGTGCGATTATACGTTTTGGAAGCATCAGAGACTGGACGTGCACTGACCTCAGAGTATCCTACGGGCTTATAGTGAGCCTTTGTTCTAAGTTCTTTCCTGGACTGGGAACACACGGCCTCATATGCCTCTTCGCCCTCAGGGCGATTATACGTTTTGGAAGCATGAGGGCCTTTGCCTGCAGTTTACCTCGAGCTTCCAACTTGCTTATAGCCCGCCTTTGTTCTAAGTTCTTGCCTGAACTGCGAACCCTCTGCCACTTATCAGACTTCACCTTAAGAGGGATGATACGTTTTGGAAGCCTAAGAGACTGGGCTTGCACTTACCTTAGAGTATCCTACCTGCCTATAGTGAGGCTCGGTTCTAACTCCTTTCCACAACTGGGAACAGGCGGCCACTTAGCAATCTTCACCATCAGATCGCGTTGACGTTTTGGATGCATAAGCGTCTTTGTGTTCCCTTAACTCAGAGTATCCAACAAGCTTCTAGTCCCCCCTTGTTCTAAATGCTTTCCTTTACTGGGAACACACTGCCACTTAGGAGACTTTACCTTAAGTGCCATTATACGTTTTGGAAGCATCAGGGACTTCCAAAGAAAGTCTCCCACTTACCGCCGAGCCTCCTACTGACTTCTAGTCTTCCTTAGTTCTAAGTTCTGTCCTGAGCTGGGAACACGCGGCCGCATATACCTCTTCGGCTTGGGAGCGATTATACGTTTTGGAAACAGAAGGGCCTTCGCCTGCATTTTACTTCGAGCTTCCAACTTGCTTATAGTCTTCCTTTGTTCTGAGTTCTTTCCTGAACTGGGAACACACGGCCCCATATGCCTCTTCGTCTTCAGAGCTTTTATACGTTTTGGAAGCAGAAGAGCCTTCGCCTGCATTTTACTTCGAGCTTCCAACTTCCTTATAGTCCCCCTTTGTTCTAAGTACTTTCCTGAACTGCGAACCCTCTGCCCCTTATGAGACTTCACCTCCTTCAGAGGGAAGATACGTTTTGGAAGCCTAAGAGACTGGGCCTGCACTTACCTTAGAGTATCCTACTTGCCTATAGTGCAGTCTGGTTCTAACTTCTTTCCACAACTGGGAACAGGCTGCCTCTTGGGAATCTTCACCTTAAGATCGCATTGACGATTTGGATGCATAAGCGTCTTTGGTTGCCCTTAACTCAGAGTATCCAACAAGCCTCTACTCTGCCCTTGTTCTAAATTCATTCCTTAACTGGGAACACACTGCCACTTAGGAGACTTAACGTTAAGTGCGATTATACGTTTTGGAAGCATCAGGGACTGGAGTGCACTGACCTCAGAGTATCCTACGGGCTTATAGTGAGCCTTTGTTCTAAGTTCTTTCCTGGACTGGGAACACACGGCCTCATATGCCTCTTCGCCCTCAGGGCGATTATACGTTTTGGAAGCATGAGGGCCTTTGCCTGCAGTTTACCTCGAGCTTCCAACTTGCTTATAGCCCGCCTTTGTTCTAAGTTCTTGCCTGAACTGCGAACCCTCTGCCACTTATCAGACTTCACCTTAAGAGGGATGATACGTTTTGGAAGCTTAAGAGATTTGGCGTGCACTTACCTTAGAGTATCCTACTTGCCTATAGTGCGGCCTGGTTCTCGTAACTTCTTTCCGCCACTGGGAACAGGCGGCCACTTAGCAATCTTCACCTTCAGATCGCGTTGACGTTTTGGATGCATAAGCGTCTTTGTGTTCCCTTAACTCAGAGTATCCAACAAGCTTCTAGTCCGCCCTTGTTCTAAACTCTTTCCTTTACTGGGAACACACTGCCACTTAGGAGACATTACCTTAAGTGCCATTATACGTTTTGGAAGCATCAGGGACTTCCAAAGAAAGTAAGTCTTCCACTTACCGCCGAGCCTCCTGCTGACTTCTAGTCTGCCTTAGTTCTAAGTTCTGTCCTGAGCTGGGAACACGCGGCCGCATATACCTCTTCGGCTTGGGAGCGATTATACGTTTTGGAAACAGAAGGGCCTTCGCCTGCATTTTACTTCGAGCTTCCAACTTGCTTATAGTCTTCCTTTGTTCTGAGTTCTTTCCTGAATTGGAAACACGCGGCCGCATATGCCTCTTCGGCTTGAGAGCGATTATACGTTTTGGAAGCAGAAGGGCCTTCGCCTGCATTTTACTTCGAGCTTCCAACTTGCTTATAGTCCGCCTTTGTTCTAAGTTCTTTCCTGAACTGCGAACCCTCTGCCCCTTATGAGACTTCACCTCCTTCAGAGGGAAGATACATTTTGGAAGCCTAAGAGACTGGGCGTGCACTTACCTTAGAGTATCCTACTTGCCTATAGTGCAGTCTGGTTCTAACTTCTTTCCACAACTGGGAACAGGCTGCCTCTTAGGAATCTTCACCTTAAGATCGCATTGACGATTTGGATGCATAAGCGTCTTTGGTTGCCCTTAACTCAGAGTATCCAACAAGCCTCTATTCTGCCCTTGTTCTAAATTCTTTCCTTAACTGGGAACACACTGCCACTTAGGAGACTTAACGTTAAGTGCGATTATACGTTTTGGAAGCATCAGGGACTGGAGTGCACTGACCTCAGAGTATCCTACGGGCTTATAGTGAGCCTTTGTTCTAAGTTCTTTCCTGGACTAGGAACACACGGCCTGATATGCCTCTTCGCCTTCAGGGCGATTATACGTTTTGGAAGCAGAAGGGCCTTTGCCTGCATTTTACTTCGAGCTTCCAACTTGCTTATAGTCTTCCTTTGTTCTGAGTTCTTTCCTGAACTGGGAACACACGGCCGCATATGCCTCTTCGTCTTCAGAGCTTTTATACGTTTTGGAAGCAGAAGGGCCTTCGCCTGCATTTTACTTCGAGCTTCCAACTTGCTTATAGTCTTCCTTTGTTCTGAGTTCTTTCCTGAATTGGAAACACGCGGCCGCATATGCCTCTTCGGCTTGAGAGTGATTATACGTTTTGGAAGCAGAAGGGCCTTCGCCTGCATTTTACTTCGAGCTTCCAACTTGCTTATAGTCCGCCTTTGTTCTAAGTTCTTTCCTGAACTGCGAACCCTCTGCCCCTTATGAGACTTCACCTCCTTCAGAGGGAAGATACATTTTGGAAGCCTAAGAGACTGGGCGTGCACTTACCTTAGAGTATCCTACTTGCCTATAGTGCAGTCTGGTTCTAACTCCTTTATACAACTGGGAACAGGCTTCCACTTAGGAATCTTCACCTTAAGATCGCATTGACGATTTGGATGCATAAGCGCCTTTGGTTGCCCTTAACTCAGAGTATCCAACAAGCCCCTATTCTGCCCTTGTTCTAAATTCTTTCCTGAACTGGGAACACACTGCCACTTAGGAGACATAACATCAAGTGCAATTTTACGTTTTGGAAGCATCAGGGACTGGACGTGCACTGACCTCAGAGTATCCTACGGGCTTATAGTGAGCCTTTGTTCTAAGTTCTTTCCTGGACTGGGAACACACGGCCGCCTATGTCTCTTCGCCTTCGGAGCGTTTCTACGTTTTGGAAGCAGAAGGGCCTTCGCCTGCATTTTACTTCGAGCTTCCAACTTGCTTCTAGCCCGCCTTTGTTTTGAGGTCTTTCCTGAACTGTGAACACACTGCCTCTTATGAGACTTCACCTTAAGAGGGATGATACGTTTTAGAAGCCTAAGAGACTGGGCTTGCACTTACCTTAGAGTATCCTACCTGCTTATAGTGAGGCTCGGTTCTAACTCCTTTCCACAACTGGGAACAGGCGGCCACTTAGCAATCTTCACCTTCAGATCGCGTTGACTTTTTGGATGCATAAGCGTCTTTGTGTTCCCTTAACTCAGAGTATCCAACAAGCTTCTAGTCCGCCCTTGTTGTAAACGCTTTCCTTTACTGGGAACACACTGACACTTAGGAGACTTTACTTTAAGTGCCATTATACGTTTTGGAATCATCAGGGACTTCCAAAGTAAGTAAGTCTCCCACTTACCGCCGAGCCTCCTGCTGACTTCTAGTCTGCCTTAGTTCTAAGTTCTGTCCTGAGCTGGGAACACGCGGCCGCATATGCCTCTTCGGCTTGAGAGCGATTATACGTTTTGGAAGCAGAAGGGCCTTCGCCTGCATTTTACTTCGAGCTTCCAACTTCCTTATAGTCCCCCTTTGTTCTAAGTTCTTTCCTGAACTGCAAACACACTGCCCCTTATGAGACTTCACCTTAAGAGGGAAGATACGTTTTGGAAGCCTAAGAGCCTGGGCGTGTACTTACCTTAGACTATCCTACTTGCCTATAGTGCAGTCTGGTTCTAACTTCTTTCCACAACTGGGAACAGGCTGCCACTTAGGAATCTTCACCTTAAGATCGCATTGACGATTTGGACGCATAACCGCCTTTGGTTGTCCTTAACTCGGAGTATCCAACAAGCCCCTATTCCACCCTTGTTCTAAATTCTTTCCTTAACTGGGAACACACTGCCACTTAGGAGACAACGTTAAGTGCGATTATACGTTTTGGAAGCATCAGGGACTGGACGTGCACTGACCTCAGGGTATCCTACGGTCTGATAGTGAGGCTTTGTTCTAAGTTCTTTCCTGGACTGGGAACACACGGCCTCATATGCCTCTTCACCTTCAGGGCGATTATACGTTTTGAAAGCATAAGGGCCTTTGCCTGCAGTTTACTTCGAGCTTCCAACTTGCTTATAGCCCGCCTTTGTTCTAAGTTCTTGCCTGAACTGCGAACCCTCTGCCACTTATCAGACTTCACCTTAAGAGGGATGATACGTTTTGGAAGCTTAAGAGACTTGGCGTGCACTTACCTTAGAGTATCCTACTTGCCTATAATGCGGCCTGGTTCCCGCCACTGGGAACAGGCGGCCACTTAGGAACCTTCAACTTCAGATGGCGTTTACGTTTTGGATGCTTAAGCGTCTTCGGGTGCCCTTAACTCAGAGTATCCAACAAGCTTCTAGTCGGCCCTTGTTCTAAATTCTTTCCTTAACTGGGAACACACGGCCACTTAGGAGACTTAACCTCAAGTGCAATTTTACGTTTTGGAAACATCAGGGACTGGATGTGCACTTACCTCAGATATCCTACTGGCTTATCGTCTGCCTTAGTTCTAAGATCTTTCCTGAGCTGGTAACCCACGGCCGCATATGCCTCTTCGCCTTCAGAGCGTTTCTACGTTTTGGAAGCAGAAGGGCCTTCGCCTGCATTTTACTTCGAGCTTCCAATATGCTTATAGTCCGCCTTTGCTCTAAGTTCTTTGCTGATCTGGGAACACACGTCGCATATGCCTCTTTGCCTTCTGACCGTTTATACGCTTTGGATGCATAAGGGCCTTAGCCTCCATTTTACTTCAAGCTTCCAACTTGCTTATAGTCCCCCTTTGTTCGAGGGTCTTTCCTGAACGGCGAACACATTGCCCCTTATGAGACTTCACCTTAAGAAGAAGATACGTTTTGGAAGCCTAAGAGACTGAGCGTGCACTTACCTTAGAGTATCCTACTTGCCTATAGTGCGGCCTGTTCTAACTTCCTTCCATTACTGGAAACAGGCTGCCACTTAGGAATCTTCCTCTTAAGATCGCGTTGACGTTTTGGATGCATACGCGGCTTTGCGTGCCTTAACTCAGAGTATCCAAGAGGCTTCTAGTCCACCCCTCTTCTAAATTCTTTCCTTAACTGGGAACACACTGCCACTTAGGAGACTTAACGTTAAGTGCGATTATACGTTTTGGAAGCATCAGAGACTGGACGTGCACTGACCTCAGAGTATCCTACGGGCTTATAGTGAGCCTTTGTTCTAAGTTCTTTCCTGGACTGGGAACACACGGCCTCATATGCCTCTTCGCCCTCAGGGCGATTATACGTTTTGGAAGCATGAGGGCCTTTGCCTGCAGTTTACCTCGAGCTTCCAACTTGCTTATAGCCCGCCTTTGTTCTAAGTTCTTGCCTGAACTGCGAACCCTCTGCCACTTATCAGACTTCACCTTAAGAGGGATGATACGTTTTGGAAGCCTAAGAGACTGGGCTTGCACTTACCTTAGAGTATCCTACCTGCCTATAGTGAGGCTCGGTTCTAACTCCTTTCCACAACTGGGAACAGGCGGCCACTTAGCAATCTTCACCATCAGATCGCGTTGACGTTTTGGATGCATAAGCGTCTTTGTGTTCCCTTAACTCAGAGTATCCAACAAGCTTCTAGTCCCCCCTTGTTCTAAATGCTTTCCTTTACTGGGAACACACTGCCACTTAGGAGACTTTACCTTAAGTGCCATTATACGTTTTGGAAGCATCAGGGACTTCCAAAGAAAGTCTCCCACTTACCGCCGAGCCTCCTACTGACTTCTAGTCTTCCTTAGTTCAAAGTTCTGTCCTTAGCTGGGAACACGCGGCCGCATATACCTCTTCGGCTTGGGAGCGATTATACGTTTTGGAAACAGAAGGGCCTTCGCCTGCATTTTACTTCGAGCTTCCAACTTGCTTATAGTCTTCCTTTGTTCTGAGTTCTTTCCTGAACTGGGAACACACGGCCCCATATGCCTCTTCGTCTTCAGAGCTTTTATACGTTTTGGAAGCAGAAGAGCCTTCGCCTGCATTTTACTTCGAGCTTCCAACTTCCTTATAGTCCCCCTTTGTTCTAAGTACTTTCCTGAACTGCGAACCCTCTGCCCCTTATGAGACTTCACCTCCTTCAGAGGGAAGATACGTTTTGGAAGCCTAAGAGACTGGGCCTGCACTTACCTTAGAGTATCCTACTTGCCTATAGTGCAGTCTGGTTCTAACTTCTTTCCACAACTGGGAACAGGCTGCCTCTTGGGAATCTTCACCTTAAGATCGCATTGACGATTTGGATGCATAAGCGTCTTTGGTTGCCCTTAACTCAGAGTATCCAACAAGCCTCTACTCTGCCCTTGTTCTAAATTCTTTCCTTAACTGGGAACACACTGCCACTTAGGAGACTTAACGTTAAGTGCGATTATACGTTTTGGAAGCATCAGGGACTGGAGTGCACTGACCTCAGAGTATCCTACGGGCTTATAGTGAGCCTTTGTTCTAAGTTCTTTCCTGGACTGGGAACACACGGCCTCATATGCCTCTTCGCCCTCAGGGCGATTATACGTTTTGGAAGCATGAGGGCCTTTGCCTGCAGTTTACCTCGAGCTTCCAACTTGCTTATAGCCCGCCTTTGTTCTAAGTTCTTGCCTGAACTGCGAACCCTCTGCCACTTATCAGACTTCACCTTAAGAGGGATGATACGTTTTGGAAGCTTAAGAGATTTGGCGTGCACTTACCTTAGAGTATCCTACTTGCCTATAGTGCGGCCTGGTTCTCGTAACTTCTTTCCGCCACTGGGAACAGGCGGCCACTTAGCAATCTTCACCTTCAGATCGCGTTGACGTTTTGGATGCATAAGCGTCTTTGTGTTCCCTTAACTCAGAGTATCCAACAAGCTTCTAGTCCGCCCTTGTTCTAAACTCTTTCCTTTACTGGGAACACACTGCCACTTAGGAGACATTACCTTAAGTGCCATTATACGTTTTGGAAGCATCAGGGACTTCCAAAGAAAGTAAGTCTTCCACTTACCGCCGAGCCTCCTGCTGACTTCTAGTCTGCCTTAGTTCTAAGTTCTGTCCTGAGCTGGGAACACGCGGCCGCATATACCTCTTCGGCTTGGGAGCGATTATACGTTTTGGAAACAGAAGGGCCTTCGCCTGCATTTTACTTCGAGCTTCCAACTTGCTTATAGTCTTCCTTTGTTCTGAGTTCTTTCCTGAACTGGGAACACACGGCCCCATATGCCTCTTCGTCTTCAGAGCTTTTATACGTTTTGGAAGCAGAAGAGCCTTCGCCTGCATTTTACTTCGAGCTTCCAACTTCCTTATAGTCCGCCTTTGTTCTAAGTACTTTCCTGAACTGCGAACCCTCTGCCCCTTATGAGACTTCACCTCCTTCAGAGGGAAGATACGTTTTGGAAGCCTAAGAGACTGGGCCTGCACTTACCTTAGAGTATCCTACTTGCCTATAGTGCAGTCTGGTTCTAACTTCTTTCCACAACTGGGAACAGGCTGCCTCTTAGGAATCTTCACCTTAAGATCGCATTGACGATTTGGATGCATAAGCGTCTTTGGTTGCCCTTAACTCCAACAAGCCTCTATTCTGCCCTTGTTCTAAATTCTTTCCTTAACTGGGAACACACTGCCACTTAGGAGACTTAACGTTAAGTGCGATTATACGTTTTGGAAGCATCAGGGACTGGAGTGCACTGACCTCAGAGTATCCTACGGGCTTATAGTGAGCCTTTGTTCTAAGTTCTTTCCTGGACTGGGAACACACGGCCTGATATGCCTCTTCGCCTTCAGGGCGATTATACGTTTTGGAAGCAGAAGGGCCTTTGCCTGCATTTTACTTCGAGCTTCCAACTTGCTTATAGTCTTCCTTTGTTCTGAGTTCTTTCCTGAACTGGGAACACACGGCCGCATATGCCTCTTCGTCTTCAGAGCTTTTATACGTTTTGGAAGCAGAAGGGCCTTCGCCTGCATTTTACTTCGAGCTTCCAACTTGCTTATAGTCCGCCTTTGTTTTAAGTTCTTTCCTGAACTGCAAACACACTGCCCCTTATGAGACTTCACCTTAAGAGGGAAGATACGTTTTGGAAGCCTAAGAGACTGGGCGTGCACTTACCTTAGAGTATCCTACTTGTCTATAGTGCAGTCTGGTTCTAACTCCTTTATACAACTGGGAACAGGCTTCCACTTAGGAATCTTCACCTTAAGATCGCATTGACGATTTGGATGCATAAGCGTCTTTGGTTGCCCTTAACTCAGAGTATCCAACAAGCCCCTATTCTGCCCTTGTTCTAAATTCTTTCCTGAACTGGGAACACACTGCCACTTAGGAGACATAACATCAAGTCCAATTTTACGTTTTGGAAGCATCAGGGACTGGACGTGCACTGACCTCAGAGTATCCTACGGGCTTATAGTGAGCCTTTGTTTTAAGTTCTTTCCTGGACTGGGAACACACGGCCGCATATGCCTCTTCCCCTTCAGAGCGTTTCTACGTTTTGGAAGCAGAAGGGCCTTCGCCTGCATTTTACTTCGAGCTTCCAATATGCTTATAGTCCGCCTTTGCTCTAAGTTCTTTGCTGATCTGGGAACACACGTCGCATATGCCTCTTTGCCTTCTGACCGTTTATACGCTTTGGATGCATAAGGGCCTTAGCCTCCATTTTACTTCAAGCTTCCAACTTGCTTGTAGTCCGCCTTTGTTCGAAGGTCTTTCCTGAACGGCGAACACATTGCCCCTTATGGGACTTCACCTTAAGAAGAAGATACGTTTAGGAAGCATAAGAGACTGAGCGTGCACTTCCCTTAGAGTATCCTACTCGCCTATACTGCGGCCTGTTCTAACTTCCTTCCACTACTGGGAACAGGCTGCCACTAAGGAATCTTCATCTTAAGATCACGTTGACGATTTGGATGCATACGCGGCTTGGCGTGCCTTAACTCAGAGTATCCAAGAAGCTTCTAGTCCACCCCTCTTCTAAATTCTTTCCTTAACTGGGAACACACTATCACTTAGGAGACTTCACCTTAAGTGCCATTACACGTTTTGGAAGCATCAGGGTCTGGACGTGCACTGACCTCAGAGTATCCTACGGGCTTATAGTGAGCCTTTGTTCTAAGTTCTTTCCTGGACTGGGAACACACGGCCGCCTATGTCTCTTCGCCTTCAGAGCGTTTCTACGTTTTGGAAGCAGAAGGGCCTTCGCCTGCATTTTACTTCGAGCTTCCAACTTGCTTCTAGCCCGCCTTTGTTTTGAGGTCTTTCCTGAACTGTGAACACACTGCCTCTTATGAGACTTCACCTTAAGAGGGATGATACGTTTTAGAAGCCTAAGAGACTGGGCTTGCACTTACCTTAGAGTATCCTACCTGCTTATAGTGAGGCTCGGTTCTAACTCCTTTCCACAACTGGGAACAGGCGGCCACTTAGCAATCTTCACCTTCAGATCGCGTTGACTTTTTGGATGCATAAGCGTCTTTGTGTTCCCTTAACTCAGAGTATCCAACAAGCTTCTAGTCCGCCCTTGTTGTAAACGCTTTCCTTTACTGGGAACACACTGACACTTAGGAGACTTTACTTTAAGTGCCATTATACGTTTTGGAATCATCAGGGACTTCCAAAGTAAGTAAGTCTCCCACTTACCGCCGAGCCTCCTGCTGACTTCTAGTCTGCCTTAGTTCTAAGTTCTGTCCTGAGCTGGGAACACGCGGCCGCATATGCCTCTTCGGCTTGAGAGCGATTATACGTTTTGGAAGCAGAAGGGCCTTCGCCTGCATTTTACTTCGAGCTTCCAACTTCCTTATAGTCCCCCTTTGTTCTAAGTTCTTTCCTGAACTGCAAACACACTGCCCCTTATGAGACTTCACCTTAAGAGGGAAGATACGTTTTGGAAGCCTAAGAGCCTGGGCGTGTACTTACCTTAGACTATCCTACTTGCCTATAGTGCAGTCTGGTTCTAACTTCTTTCCACAACTGGGAACAGGCTGCCACTTAGGAATCTTCACCTTAAGATCGCATTGACGATTTGGACGCATAACCGCCTTTGGTTGTCCTTACCTCGGAGTATCCAACAAGCCCCTATTCCACCCTTGTTCTAAATTCTTTCCTTAACTGGGAACACACTGCCACTTAGGAGACAACGTTAAGTGCGATTATACGTTTTGGAAGCATCAGGGACTGGACGTGCACTGACCTCAGGGTATCCTACGGTCTGATAGTGAGGCTTTGTTCTAAGTTCTTTCCTGGACTGGGAACACACGGCCTCATATGCCTCTTCACCTTCAGGGCGATTATACGTTTTGAAAGCATAAGGGCCTTTGCCTGCAGTTTACTTCGAGCTTCCAACTTGCTTATAGCCCGCCTTTGTTCTAAGTTCTTGCCTGAACTGTGAACCCTCTGCCACTTATCAGACTTCACCTTAAGAGGGATGATACGTTTTGGAAGCTTAAGAGACTTGGCGTGCACTTACCTTAGAGTATCCTACTTGCCTATAGTGCGGCCTGGTTCCCGCCACTGGGAACAGGCGGCCACTTAGGAACCTTCAACTTCAGATGGCGTTTACGTTTTGGATGCTTAAGCGTCTTCGGGTGCCCTTAACTCAGAGTATCCAACAAGCTTCTAGTCGGCCCTTGTTCTAAATTCTTTCCTTAACTGGGAACACACGGCCACTTAGGAGACTTAACCTCAAGTGCAATTTTACGTTTTGGAAACATCAGGGACTGGATGTGCACTTACCTCAGATATCCTACTGGCTTATCGTCTGCCTTAGTTCTAAGATCTTTCCTGAGCTGGTAACCCACGGCCGCATATGCCTCTTCGCCTTCAGAGCGTTTCTACGTTTTGGAAGCAGAAGGGCCTTCGCCTGCATTTTACTTCGAGCTTCCAATATGCTTATAGTCCGCCTTTGCTCTAAGTTCTTTGCTGATCTGGGAACACACGTCGCATATGCCTCTTTGCCTTCTGACCGTTTATACGCTTTGGATGCATAAGGGCCTTAGCCTCCATTTTACTTCAAGCTTCCAACTTGCTTATAGTCCCCCTTTGTTCGAGGGTCTTTCCTGAACGGCGAACACATTGCCCCTTATGAGACTTCACCTTAAGAAGAAGATACGTTTTGGAAGCCTAAGAGACTGAGCGTGCACTTACCTTAGAGTATCCTACTTGCCTATAGTGCGGCCTGTTCTAACTTCCTTCCATTACTGGAAACAGGCTGCCACTTAGGAATCTTCCTCTTAAGATCGCGTTGACGTTTTGGATGCATACGCGGCTTTGCGTGCCTTAACTCAGAGTATCCAAGAGGCTTCTAGTCCACCCCTCTTCTAAATTCTTTCCTTAACTGGGAACACACTGCCACTTAGGAGACTTAACGTTAAGTGCGATTATACGTTTTGGAAGCATCAGAGACTGGACGTGCACTGACCTCAGAGTATCCTACGGGCTTATAGTGAGCCTTTGTTCTAAGTTCTTTCCTGGACTGGGAACACACGGCCTCATATGCCTCTTCGCCCTCAGGGCGATTATACGTTTTGGAAGCATGAGGGCCTTTGCCTGCAGTTTACCTCGAGCTTCCAACTTGCTTATAGCCCGCCTTTGTTCTAAGTTCTTGCCTGAACTGCGAACCCTCTGCCACTTATCAGACTTCACCTTAAGAGGGATGATACGTTTTGGAAGCTTAAGAGATTTGGCGTGCACTTACCTTAGAGTATCCTACTTGCCTATAGTGCGGCCTGGTTCTCGTAACTTCTTTCCGCCACTGGGAACAGGCGGCCACTTAGCAATCTTCACCTTCAGATCGCGTTGACGTTTTGGATGCATAAGCGTCTTTGTGTTCCCTTAACTCAGAGTATCCAACAAGCTTCTAGTCCGCCCTTGTTCTAAACTCTTTCCTTTACTGGGAACACACTGCCACTTAGGAGACATTACCTTAAGTGCCATTATACGTTTTGGAAGCATCAGGGACTTCCAAAGAAAGTAAGTCTTCCACTTACCGCCGAGCCTCCTGCTGACTTCTAGTCTGCCTTAGTTCTAAGTTCTGTCCTGAGCTGGGAACACGCGGCCGCATATACCTCTTCGGCTTGGGAGCGATTATACGTTTTGGAAACAGAAGGGCCTTCGCCTGCATTTTACTTCGAGCTTCCAACTTGCTTATAGTCTTCCTTTGTTCTGAGTTCTTTCCTGAACTGGGAACACACGGCCCCATATGCCTCTTCGTCTTCAGAGCTTTTATACGTTTTGGAAGCAGAAGAGCCTTCGCCTGCATTTTACTTCGAGCTTCCAACTTCCTTATAGTCCCCCTTTGTTCTAAGTACTTTCCTGAACTGCGAACCCTCTGCCCCTTATGAGACTTCACCTCCTTCAGAGGGAAGATACGTTTTGGAAGCCTAAGAGACTGGGCCTGCACTTACCTTAGAGTATCCTACTTGCCTATAGTGCAGTCTGGTTCTAACTTCTTTCCACAACTGGGAACAGGCTGCCTCTTAGGAATCTTCACCTTAAGATCGCATTGACGATTTGGATGCATAAGCGTCTTTGGTTGCCCTTAACTCCAACAAGCCTCTATTCTGCCCTTGTTCTAAATTCTTTCCTTAACTGGGAACACACTGCCACTTAGGAGACTTAACGTTAAGTGCGATTATACGTTTTGGAAGCATCAGGGACTGGAGTGCACTGACCTCAGAGTATCCTACGGGCTTATAGTGAGCCTTTGTTCTAAGTTCTTTCCTGGACTGGGAACACACGGCCTGATATGCCTCTTCGCCTTCAGGGCGATTATACGTTTTGGAAGCAGAAGGGCCTTTGCCTGCATTTTACTTCGAGCTTCCAACTTGCTTATAGTCTTCCTTTGTTCTGAGTTCTTTCCTGAACTGGGAACACACGGCCGCATATGCCTCTTCGTCTTCAGAGCTTTTATACGTTTTGGAAGCAGAAGGGCCTTCGCCTGCATTTTACTTCGAGCTTCCAACTTGCTTATAGTCCGCCTTTGTTTTAAGTTCTTTCCTGAACTGCAAACACACTGCCCCTTATGAGACTTCACCTTAAGAGGGAAGATACGTTTTGGAAGCCTAAGAGACTGGGCGTGCACTTACCTTAGAGTATCCTACTTGTCTATAGTGCAGTCTGGTTCTAACTCCTTTATACAACTGGGAACAGGCTTCCACTTAGGAATCTTCACCTTAAGATCGCATTGACGATTTGGATGCATAAGCGTCTTTGGTTGCCCTTAACTCAGAGTATCCAACAAGCCCCTATTCTGCCCTTGTTCTAAATTCTTTCCTGAACTGGGAACACACTGCCACTTAGGAGACATAACATCAAGTCCAATTTTACGTTTTGGAAGCATCAGGGACTGGACGTGCACTGACCTCAGAGTATCCTACGGGCTTATAGTGAGCCTTTGTTTTAAGTTCTTTCCTGGACTGGGAACACACGGCCGCATATGCCTCTTCCCCTTCAGAGCGTTTCTACGTTTTGGAAGCAGAAGGGCCTTCGCCTGCATTTTACTTCGAGCTTCCAATATGCTTATAGTCCGCCTTTGCTCTAAGTTCTTTGCTGATCTGGGAACACACGTCGCATATGCCTCTTTGCCTTCTGACCGTTTATACGCTTTGGATGCATAAGGGCCTTAGCCTCCATTTTACTTCAAGCTTCCAACTTGCTTGTAGTCCGCCTTTGTTCGAAGGTCTTTCCTGAACGGCGAACACATTGCCCCTTATGGGACTTCACCTTAAGAAAAAGATACGTTTAGGAAGCATAAGAGACTGAGCGTGCACTTACCTTAGAGTATCCTACTCGCCTATAGTGCGGCCTGTTCTAACTTCCTTCCACTACTGGGAACAGGCTGCCACTAAGGAATCTTCATCTTAAGATCACGTTGACGATTTGGATGCATACGCGGCTTGGCGTGCCTTAACTCAGAGTATCCAAGAAGCTTCTAGTCCACCCCTCTTCTAAATTCTTTTCTTAACTGGGAACACACTATCACTTAGGAGACTTCACCTTAAGTGCCATTACACGTTTTGGAAGCATCAGGGACTGGACGTGCACTGACCTCAGAGTATCCTACGAGCTTATAGTGAGCCTTTGTTCTAAGTTCTTTCCTGGACTGGGAACACACGGCCGCCTATGTCTCTTCGCCTTCAGAGCGTTTCTACGTTTTGGAAGCAGAAGGGCCTTCGCCTGCATTTTACTTCGAGCTTCCAACTTGCTTCTAGCCCGCCTTTGTTTTGAGGTCTTTCCTGAACTGTGAACACACTGCCTCTTATGAGACTTCACCTTAAGAGGGATGATACGTTTTAGAAGCCTAAGAGACTGGGCTTGCACTTACCTTAGAGTATCCTACCTGCTTATAGTGAGGCTCGGTTCTAACTCCTTTCCACAACTGGGAACAGGCGGCCACTTAGCAATCTTCACCTTCAGATCGCGTTGACTTTTTGGATGCATAAGCGTCTTTGTGTTCCCTTAACTCAGAGTATCCAACAAGCTTCTAGTCCGCCCTTGTTGTAAACGCTTTCCTTTACTGGGAACACACTGACACTTAGGAGACTTTACTTTAAGTGCCATTATACGTTTTGGAATCATCAGGGACTTCCAAAGTAAGTAAGTCTCCCACTTACCGCCGAGCCTCCTGCTGACTTCTAGTCTGCCTTAGTTCTAAGTTCTGTCCTGAGCTGGGAACACGCGGCCGCATATGCCTCTTCGGCTTGAGAGCGATTATACGTTTTGGAAGCAGAAGGGCCTTCGCCTGCATTTTACTTCGAGCTTCCAACTTCCTTATAGTCCCCCTTTGTTCTAAGTTCTTTCCTGAACTGCAAACACACTGCCCCTTATGAGACTTCACCTTAAGAGGGAAGATACGTTTTGGAAGCCTAAGAGCCTGGGCGTGTACTTACCTTAGACTATCCTACTTGCCTATAGTGCAGTCTGGTTCTAACTTCTTTCCACAACTGGGAACAGGCTGCCACTTAGGAATCTTCACCTTAAGATCGCATTGACGATTTGGACGCATAACCGCCTTTGGTTGTCCTTACCTCGGAGTATCCAACAAGCCCCTATTCCACCCTTGTTCTAAATTCTTTCCTTAACTGGGAACACACTGCCACTTAGGAGACAACGTTAAGTGCGATTATACGTTTTGGAAGCATCAGGGACTGGACGTGCACTGACCTCAGGGTATCCTACGGTCTGATAGTGAGGCTTTGTTCTAAGTTCTTTCCTGGACTGGGAACACACGGCCTCATATGCCTCTTCACCTTCAGGGCGATTATACGTTTTGAAAGCATAAGGGCCTTTGCCTGCAGTTTACTTCGAGCTTCCAACTTGCTTATAGCCCGCCTTTGTTCTAAGTTCTTGCCTGAACTGTGAACCCTCTGCCACTTATCAGACTTCACCTTAAGAGGGATGATACGTTTTGGAAGCTTAAGAGACTTGGCGTGCACTTACCTTAGAGTATCCTACTTGCCTATAGTGCGGCCTGGTTCCCGCCACTGGGAACAGGCGGCCACTTAGGAACCTTCAACTTCAGATGGCGTTTACGTTTTGGATGCTTAAGCGTCTTCGGGTGCCCTTAACTCAGAGTATCCAACAAGCTTCTAGTCGGCCCTTGTTCTAAATTCTTTCCTTAACTGGGAACACACGGCCACTTAGGAGACTTAACCTCAAGTGCAATTTTACGTTTTGGAAACATCAGGGACTGGATGTGCACTTACCTCAGATATCCTACTGGCTTATCGTCTGCCTTAGTTCTAAGATCTTTCCTGAGCTGGTAACCCACGGCCGCATATGCCTCTTCGCCTTCAGAGCGTTTCTACGTTTTGGAAGCAGAAGGGCCTTCGCCTGCATTTTACTTCGAGCTTCCAATATGCTTATAGTCCGCCTTTGCTCTAAGTTCTTTGCTGATCTGGGAACACACGTCGCATATGCCTCTTTGCCTTCTGACCGTTTATACGCTTTGGATGCATAAGGGCCTTAGCCTCCATTTTACTTCAAGCTTCCAACTTGCTTATAGTCCCCCTTTGTTCGAGGGTCTTTCCTGAACGGCGAACACATTGCCCCTTATGAGACTTCACCTTAAGAAGAAGATACGTTTTGGAAGCCTAAGAGACTGAGCGTGCACTTACCTTAGAGTATCCTACTTGCCTATAGTGCGGCCTGTTCTAACTTCCTTCCATTACTGGAAACAGGCTGCCACTTAGGAATCTTCCTCTTAAGATCGCGTTGACGTTTTGGATGCATACGCGGCTTTGCGTGCCTTAACTCAGAGTATCCAAGAGGCTTCTAGTCCACCCCTCTTCTAAATTCTTTCCTTAACTGGGAACACACTGCCACTTAGGAGACTTAACGTTAAGTGCGATTATACGTTTTGGAAGCATCAGAGACTGGACGTGCACTGACCTCAGAGTATCCTACGGGCTTATAGTGAGCCTTTGTTCTAAGTTCTTTCCTGGACTGGGAACACACGGCCTCATATGCCTCTTCGCCCTCAGGGCGATTATACGTTTTGGAAGCATGAGGGCCTTTGCCTGCAGTTTACCTCGAGCTTCCAACTTGCTTATAGCCCGCCTTTGTTCTAAGTTCTTGCCTGAACTGCGAACCCTCTGCCACTTATCAGACTTCACCTTAAGAGGGATGATACGTTTTGGAAGCCTAAGAGACTGGGCTTGCACTTACCTTAGAGTATCCTACTTGCCTATAGTGCGGCCTGGTTCTCGTAACTTCTTTCCGCCACTGGGAACAGGCGGCCACTTAGCAATCTTCACCTTCAGATCGCGTTGACGTTTTGGATGCATAAGCGTCTTTGTGTTCCCTTAACTCAGAGTATCCAACAAGCTTCTAGTCCGCCCTTGTTCTAAACTCTTTCCTTTACTGGGAACACACTGCCACTTAGGAGACATTACCTTAAGTGCCATTATACGTTTTGGAAGCATCAGGGACTTCCAAAGAAAGTAAGTCTTCCACTTACCGCCGAGCCTCCTGCTGACTTCTAGTCTGCCTTAGTTCTAAGTTCTGTCCTGAGCTGGGAACACGCGGCCGCATATACCTCTTCGGCTTGGGAGCGATTATACGTTTTGGAAACAGAAGGGCCTTCGCCTGCATTTTACTTCGAGCTTCCAACTTGCTTATAGTCTTCCTTTGTTCTGAGTTCTTTCCTGAACTGGGAACACACGGCCCCATATGCCTCTTCGTCTTCAGAGCTTTTATACGTTTTGGAAGCAGAAGAGCCTTCGCCTGCATTTTACTTCGAGCTTCCAACTTCCTTATAGTCCCCCTTTGTTCTAAGTACTTTCCTGAACTGCGAACCCTCTGCCCCTTATGAGACTTCACCTCCTTCAGAGGGAAGATACGTTTTGGAAGCCTAAGAGACTGGGCCTGCACTTACCTTAGAGTATCCTACTTGCCTATAGTGCAGTCTGGTTCTAACTTCTTTCCACAACTGGGAACAGGCTGCCTCTTGGGAATCTTCACCTTAAGATCGCATTGACGATTTGGATGCATAAGCGTCTTTGGTTGCCCTTAACTCAGAGTATCCAACAAGCCTCTACTCTGCCCTTGTTCTAAATTCATTCCTTAACTGGGAACACACTGCCACTTAGGAGACTTAACGTTAAGTGCGATTATACGTTTTGGAAGCATCAGGGACTGGAGTGCACTGACCTCAGAGTATCCTACGGGCTTATAGTGAGCCTTTGTTCTAAGTTCTTTCCTGGACTGGGAACACACGGCCTCATATGCCTCTTCGCCCTCAGGGCGATTATACGTTTTGGAAGCATGAGGGCCTTTGCCTGCAGTTTACCTCGAGCTTCCAACTTGCTTATAGCCCGCCTTTGTTCTAAGTTCTTGCCTGAACTGCGAACCCTCTGCCACTTATCAGACTTCACCTTAAGAGGGATGATACGTTTTGGAAGCTTAAGAGATTTGGCGTGCACTTACCTTAGAGTATCCTACTTGCCTATAGTGCGGCCTGGTTCTCGTAACTTCTTTCCGCCACTGGGAACAGGCGGCCACTTAGCAATCTTCACCTTCAGATCGCGTTGACGTTTTGGATGCATAAGCGTCTTTGTGTTCCCTTAACTCAGAGTATCCAACAAGCTTCTAGTCCGCCCTTGTTCT
Organism: Meles meles; assembly: GCF_922984935.1. NCBI lineage: Eukaryota > Metazoa > Chordata > Mammalia > Carnivora > Mustelidae > Meles > Meles meles. The sequence continues at coordinate 17,520,160 of NC_060083.1, forward strand.
AAACTCTTTCCTTTACTGGGAACACACTGCCACTTAGGAGACATTACCTTAAGTGCCATTATACGTTTTGGAAGCATCAGGGACTTCCAAAGAAAGTAAGTCTTCCACTTACCGCCGAGCCTCCTGCTGACTTCTAGTCTGCCTTAGTTCTAAGTTCTGTCCTGAGCTGGGAACACGCGGCCGCATATACCTCTTCGGCTTGGGAGCGATTATACGTTTTGGAAACAGAAGGGCCTTCGCCTGCATTTTACTTCGAGCTTCCAACTTGCTTATAGTCTTCCTTTGTTCTGAGTTCTTTCCTGAATTGGAAACACGCGGCCGCATATGCCTCTTCGGCTTGAGAGCGATTATACGTTTTGGAAGCAGAAGGGCCTTCGCCTGCATTTTACTTCGAGCTTCCAACTTGCTTATAGTCCGCCTTTGTTCTAAGTTCTTTCCTGAACTGCGAACCCTCTGCCCCTTATGAGACTTCACCTCCTTCAGAGGGAAGATACATTTTGGAAGCCTAAGAGACTGGGCGTGCACTTACCTTAGAGTATCCTACTTGCCTATAGTGCAGTCTGGTTCTAACTTCTTTCCACAACTGGGAACAGGCTGCCTCTTAGGAATCTTCACCTTAAGATCGCATTGACGATTTGGATGCATAAGCGTCTTTGGTTGCCCTTAACTCAGAGTATCCAACAAGCCTCTATTCTGCCCTTGTTCTAAATTCTTTCCTTAACTGGGAACACACTGCCACTTAGGAGACTTAACGTTAAGTGCGATTATACGTTTTGGAAGCATCAGGGACTGGAGTGCACTGACCTCAGAGTATCCTACGGGCTTATAGTGAGCCTTTGTTCTAAGTTCTTTCCTGGACTAGGAACACACGGCCTGATATGCCTCTTCGCCTTCAGGGCGATTATACGTTTTGGAAGCAGAAGGGCCTTTGCCTGCATTTTACTTCGAGCTTCCAACTTGCTTATAGTCTTCCTTTGTTCTGAGTTCTTTCCTGAACTGGGAACACACGGCCGCATATGCCTCTTCGTCTTCAGAGCTTTTATACGTTTTGGAAGCAGAAGGGCCTTCGCCTGCATTTTACTTCGAGCTTCCAACTTGCTTATAGTCTTCCTTTGTTCTGAGTTCTTTCCTGAATTGGAAACACGCGGCCGCATATGCCTCTTCGGCTTGAGAGTGATTATACGTTTTGGAAGCAGAAGGGCCTTCGCCTGCATTTTACTTCGAGCTTCCAACTTGCTTATAGTCCGCCTTTGTTCTAAGTTCTTTCCTGAACTGCGAACCCTCTGCCCCTTATGAGACTTCACCTCCTTCAGAGGGAAGATACATTTTGGAAGCCTAAGAGACTGGGCGTGCACTTACCTTAGAGTATCCTACTTGCCTATAGTGCAGTCTGGTTCTAACTCCTTTATACAACTGGGAACAGGCTTCCACTTAGGAATCTTCACCTTAAGATCGCATTGACGATTTGGATGCATAAGCGCCTTTGGTTGCCCTTAACTCAGAGTATCCAACAAGCCCCTATTCTGCCCTTGTTCTAAATTCTTTCCTGAACTGGGAACACACTGCCACTTAGGAGACATAACATCAAGTGCAATTTTACGTTTTGGAAGCATCAGGGACTGGACGTGCACTGACCTCAGAGTATCCTACGGGCTTATAGTGAGCCTTTGTTCTAAGTTCTTTCCTGGACTGGGAACACACGGCCGCCTATGTCTCTTCGCCTTCGGAGCGTTTCTACGTTTTGGAAGCAGAAGGGCCTTCGCCTGCATTTTACTTCGAGCTTCCAACTTGCTTCTAGCCCGCCTTTGTTTTGAGGTCTTTCCTGAACTGTGAACACACTGCCTCTTATGAGACTTCACCTTAAGAGGGATGATACGTTTTAGAAGCCTAAGAGACTGGGCTTGCACTTACCTTAGAGTATCCTACCTGCTTATAGTGAGGCTCGGTTCTAACTCCTTTCCACAACTGGGAACAGGCGGCCACTTAGCAATCTTCACCTTCAGATCGCGTTGACTTTTTGGATGCATAAGCGTCTTTGTGTTCCCTTAACTCAGAGTATCCAACAAGCTTCTAGTCCGCCCTTGTTGTAAACGCTTTCCTTTACTGGGAACACACTGACACTTAGGAGACTTTACTTTAAGTGCCATTATACGTTTTGGAATCATCAGGGACTTCCAAAGTAAGTAAGTCTCCCACTTACCGCCGAGCCTCCTGCTGACTTCTAGTCTGCCTTAGTTCTAAGTTCTGTCCTGAGCTGGGAACACGCGGCCGCATATGCCTCTTCGGCTTGAGAGCGATTATACGTTTTGGAAGCAGAAGGGCCTTCGCCTGCATTTTACTTCGAGCTTCCAACTTCCTTATAGTCCCCCTTTGTTCTAAGTTCTTTCCTGAACTGCAAACACACTGCCCCTTATGAGACTTCACCTTAAGAGGGAAGATACGTTTTGGAAGCCTAAGAGCCTGGGCGTGTACTTACCTTAGACTATCCTACTTGCCTATAGTGCAGTCTGGTTCTAACTTCTTTCCACAACTGGGAACAGGCTGCCACTTAGGAATCTTCACCTTAAGATCGCATTGACGATTTGGACGCATAACCGCCTTTGGTTGTCCTTAACTCGGAGTATCCAACAAGCCCCTATTCCACCCTTGTTCTAAATTCTTTCCTTAACTGGGAACACACTGCCACTTAGGAGACAACGTTAAGTGCGATTATACGTTTTGGAAGCATCAGGGACTGGACGTGCACTGACCTCAGGGTATCCTACGGTCTGATAGTGAGGCTTTGTTCTAAGTTCTTTCCTGGACTGGGAACACACGGCCTCATATGCCTCTTCACCTTCAGGGCGATTATACGTTTTGAAAGCATAAGGGCCTTTGCCTGCAGTTTACTTCGAGCTTCCAACTTGCTTATAGCCCGCCTTTGTTCTAAGTTCTTGCCTGAACTGCGAACCCTCTGCCACTTATCAGACTTCACCTTAAGAGGGATGATACGTTTTGGAAGCTTAAGAGACTTGGCGTGCACTTACCTTAGAGTATCCTACTTGCCTATAATGCGGCCTGGTTCCCGCCACTGGGAACAGGCGGCCACTTAGGAACCTTCAACTTCAGATGGCGTTTACGTTTTGGATGCTTAAGCGTCTTCGGGTGCCCTTAACTCAGAGTATCCAACAAGCTTCTAGTCGGCCCTTGTTCTAAATTCTTTCCTTAACTGGGAACACACGGCCACTTAGGAGACTTAACCTCAAGTGCAATTTTACGTTTTGGAAACATCAGGGACTGGATGTGCACTTACCTCAGATATCCTACTGGCTTATCGTCTGCCTTAGTTCTAAGATCTTTCCTGAGCTGGTAACCCACGGCCGCATATGCCTCTTCGCCTTCAGAGCGTTTCTACGTTTTGGAAGCAGAAGGGCCTTCGCCTGCATTTTACTTCGAGCTTCCAATATGCTTATAGTCCGCCTTTGCTCTAAGTTCTTTGCTGATCTGGGAACACACGTCGCATATGCCTCTTTGCCTTCTGACCGTTTATACGCTTTGGATGCATAAGGGCCTTAGCCTCCATTTTACTTCAAGCTTCCAACTTGCTTATAGTCCCCCTTTGTTCGAGGGTCTTTCCTGAACGGCGAACACATTGCCCCTTATGAGACTTCACCTTAAGAAGAAGATACGTTTTGGAAGCCTAAGAGACTGAGCGTGCACTTACCTTAGAGTATCCTACTTGCCTATAGTGCGGCCTGTTCTAACTTCCTTCCATTACTGGAAACAGGCTGCCACTTAGGAATCTTCCTCTTAAGATCGCGTTGACGTTTTGGATGCATACGCGGCTTTGCGTGCCTTAACTCAGAGTATCCAAGAGGCTTCTAGTCCACCCCTCTTCTAAATTCTTTCCTTAACTGGGAACACACTGCCACTTAGGAGACTTAACGTTAAGTGCGATTATACGTTTTGGAAGCATCAGAGACTGGACGTGCACTGACCTCAGAGTATCCTACGGGCTTATAGTGAGCCTTTGTTCTAAGTTCTTTCCTGGACTGGGAACACACGGCCTCATATGCCTCTTCGCCCTCAGGGCGATTATACGTTTTGGAAGCATGAGGGCCTTTGCCTGCAGTTTACCTCGAGCTTCCAACTTGCTTATAGCCCGCCTTTGTTCTAAGTTCTTGCCTGAACTGCGAACCCTCTGCCACTTATCAGACTTCACCTTAAGAGGGATGATACGTTTTGGAAGCCTAAGAGACTGGGCTTGCACTTACCTTAGAGTATCCTACTTGCCTATAGTGCGGCCTGGTTCTCGTAACTTCTTTCCGCCACTGGGAACAGGCGGCCACTTAGCAATCTTCACCTTCAGATCGCGTTGACGTTTTGGATGCATAAGCGTCTTTGTGTTCCCTTAACTCAGAGTATCCAACAAGCTTCTAGTCCGCCCTTGTTCTAAACTCTTTCCTTTACTGGGAACACACTGCCACTTAGGAGACATTACCTTAAGTGCCATTATACGTTTTGGAAGCATCAGGGACTTCCAAAGAAAGTAAGTCTTCCACTTACCGCCGAGCCTCCTGCTGACTTCTAGTCTGCCTTAGTTCTAAGTTCTGTCCTGAGCTGGGAACACGCGGCCGCATATACCTCTTCGGCTTGGGAGCGATTATACGTTTTGGAAACAGAAGGGCCTTCGCCTGCATTTTACTTCGAGCTTCCAACTTGCTTATAGTCTTCCTTTGTTCTGAGTTCTTTCCTGAACTGGGAACACACGGCCCCATATGCCTCTTCGTCTTCAGAGCTTTTATACGTTTTGGAAGCAGAAGAGCCTTCGCCTGCATTTTACTTCGAGCTTCCAACTTCCTTATAGTCCCCCTTTGTTCTAAGTACTTTCCTGAACTGCGAACCCTCTGCCCCTTATGAGACTTCACCTCCTTCAGAGGGAAGATACGTTTTGGAAGCCTAAGAGACTGGGCCTGCACTTACCTTAGAGTATCCTACTTGCCTATAGTGCAGTCTGGTTCTAACTTCTTTCCACAACTGGGAACAGGCTGCCTCTTAGGAATCTTCACCTTAAGATCGCATTGACGATTTGGATGCATAAGCGTCTTTGGTTGCCCTTAACTCCAACAAGCCTCTATTCTGCCCTTGTTCTAAATTCTTTCCTTAACTGGGAACACACTGCCACTTAGGAGACTTAACGTTAAGTGCGATTATACGTTTTGGAAGCATCAGGGACTGGAGTGCACTGACCTCAGAGTATCCTACGGGCTTATAGTGAGCCTTTGTTCTAAGTTCTTTCCTGGACTGGGAACACACGGCCTGATATGCCTCTTCGCCTTCAGGGCGATTATACGTTTTGGAAGCAGAAGGGCCTTTGCCTGCATTTTACTTCGAGCTTCCAACTTGCTTATAGTCTTCCTTTGTTCTGAGTTCTTTCCTGAACTGGGAACACACGGCCGCATATGCCTCTTCGTCTTCAGAGCTTTTATACGTTTTGGAAGCAGAAGGGCCTTCGCCTGCATTTTACTTCGAGCTTCCAACTTGCTTATAGTCCGCCTTTGTTTTAAGTTCTTTCCTGAACTGCAAACACACTGCCCCTTATGAGACTTCACCTTAAGAGGGAAGATACGTTTTGGAAGCCTAAGAGACTGGGCGTGCACTTACCTTAGAGTATCCTACTTGTCTATAGTGCAGTCTGGTTCTAACTCCTTTATACAACTGGGAACAGGCTTCCACTTAGGAATCTTCACCTTAAGATCGCATTGACGATTTGGATGCATAAGCGTCTTTGGTTGCCCTTAACTCAGAGTATCCAACAAGCCCCTATTCTGCCCTTGTTCTAAATTCTTTCCTGAACTGGGAACACACTGCCACTTAGGAGACATAACATCAAGTCCAATTTTACGTTTTGGAAGCATCAGGGACTGGACGTGCACTGACCTCAGAGTATCCTACGGGCTTATAGTGAGCCTTTGTTTTAAGTTCTTTCCTGGACTGGGAACACACGGCCGCATATGCCTCTTCCCCTTCAGAGCGTTTCTACGTTTTGGAAGCAGAAGGGCCTTCGCCTGCATTTTACTTCGAGCTTCCAATATGCTTATAGTCCGCCTTTGCTCTAAGTTCTTTGCTGATCTGGGAACACACGTCGCATATGCCTCTTTGCCTTCTGACCGTTTATACGCTTTGGATGCATAAGGGCCTTAGCCTCCATTTTACTTCAAGCTTCCAACTTGCTTGTAGTCCGCCTTTGTTCGAAGGTCTTTCCTGAACGGCGAACACATTGCCCCTTATGGGACTTCACCTTAAGAAAAAGATACGTTTAGGAAGCATAAGAGACTGAGCGTGCACTTACCTTAGAGTATCCTACTCGCCTATAGTGCGGCCTGTTCTAACTTCCTTCCACTACTGGGAACAGGCTGCCACTAAGGAATCTTCATCTTAAGATCACGTTGACGATTTGGATGCATACGCGGCTTGGCGTGCCTTAACTCAGAGTATCCAAGAAGCTTCTAGTCCACCCCTCTTCTAAATTCTTTTCTTAACTGGGAACACACTATCACTTAGGAGACTTCACCTTAAGTGCCATTACACGTTTTGGAAGCATCAGGGACTGGACGTGCACTGACCTCAGAGTATCCTACGAGCTTATAGTGAGCCTTTGTTCTAAGTTCTTTCCTGGACTGGGAACACACGGCCGCCTATGTCTCTTCGCCTTCAGAGCGTTTCTACGTTTTGGAAGCAGAAGGGCCTTCGCCTGCATTTTACTTCGAGCTTCCAACTTGCTTCTAGCCCGCCTTTGTTTTGAGGTCTTTCCTGAACTGTGAACACACTGCCTCTTATGAGACTTCACCTTAAGAGGGATGATACGTTTTAGAAGCCTAAGAGACTGGGCTTGCACTTACCTTAGAGTATCCTACCTGCTTATAGTGAGGCTCGGTTCTAACTCCTTTCCACAACTGGGAACAGGCGGCCACTTAGCAATCTTCACCTTCAGATCGCGTTGACTTTTTGGATGCATAAGCGTCTTTGTGTTCCCTTAACTCAGAGTATCCAACAAGCTTCTAGTCCGCCCTTGTTGTAAACGCTTTCCTTTACTGGGAACACACTGACACTTAGGAGACTTTACTTTAAGTGCCATTATACGTTTTGGAATCATCAGGGACTTCCAAAGTAAGTAAGTCTCCCACTTACCGCCGAGCCTCCTGCTGACTTCTAGTCTGCCTTAGTTCTAAGTTCTGTCCTGAGCTGGGAACACGCGGCCGCATATGCCTCTTCGGCTTGAGAGCGATTATACGTTTTGGAAGCAGAAGGGCCTTCGCCTGCATTTTACTTCGAGCTTCCAACTTCCTTATAGTCCCCCTTTGTTCTAAGTTCTTTCCTGAACTGCAAACACACTGCCCCTTATGAGACTTCACCTTAAGAGGGAAGATACGTTTTGGAAGCCTAAGAGCCTGGGCGTGTACTTACCTTAGACTATCCTACTTGCCTATAGTGCAGTCTGGTTCTAACTTCTTTCCACAACTGGGAACAGGCTGCCACTTAGGAATCTTCACCTTAAGATCGCATTGACGATTTGGACGCATAACCGCCTTTGGTTGTCCTTACCTCGGAGTATCCAACAAGCCCCTATTCCACCCTTGTTCTAAATTCTTTCCTTAACTGGGAACACACTGCCACTTAGGAGACAACGTTAAGTGCGATTATACGTTTTGGAAGCATCAGGGACTGGACGTGCACTGACCTCAGGGTATCCTACGGTCTGATAGTGAGGCTTTGTTCTAAGTTCTTTCCTGGACTGGGAACACACGGCCTCATATGCCTCTTCACCTTCAGGGCGATTATACGTTTTGAAAGCATAAGGGCCTTTGCCTGCAGTTTACTTCGAGCTTCCAACTTGCTTATAGCCCGCCTTTGTTCTAAGTTCTTGCCTGAACTGTGAACCCTCTGCCACTTATCAGACTTCACCTTAAGAGGGATGATACGTTTTGGAAGCTTAAGAGACTTGGCGTGCACTTACCTTAGAGTATCCTACTTGCCTATAGTGCGGCCTGGTTCCCGCCACTGGGAACAGGCGGCCACTTAGGAACCTTCAACTTCAGATGGCGTTTACGTTTTGGATGCTTAAGCGTCTTCGGGTGCCCTTAACTCAGAGTATCCAACAAGCTTCTAGTCGGCCCTTGTTCTAAATTCTTTCCTTAACTGGGAACACACGGCCACTTAGGAGACTTAACCTCAAGTGCAATTTTACGTTTTGGAAACATCAGGGACTGGATGTGCACTTACCTCAGATATCCTACTGGCTTATCGTCTGCCTTAGTTCTAAGATCTTTCCTGAGCTGGTAACCCACGGCCGCATATGCCTCTTCGCCTTCAGAGCGTTTCTACGTTTTGGAAGCAGAAGGGCCTTCGCCTGCATTTTACTTCGAGCTTCCAATATGCTTATAGTCCGCCTTTGCTCTAAGTTCTTTGCTGATCTGGGAACACACGTCGCATATGCCTCTTTGCCTTCTGACCGTTTATACGCTTTGGATGCATAAGGGCCTTAGCCTCCATTTTACTTCAAGCTTCCAACTTGCTTATAGTCCCCCTTTGTTCGAGGGTCTTTCCTGAACGGCGAACACATTGCCCCTTATGAGACTTCACCTTAAGAAGAAGATACGTTTTGGAAGCCTAAGAGACTGAGCGTGCACTTACCTTAGAGTATCCTACTTGCCTATAGTGCGGCCTGTTCTAACTTCCTTCCATTACTGGAAACAGGCTGCCACTTAGGAATCTTCCTCTTAAGATCGCGTTGACGTTTTGGATGCATACGCGGCTTTGCGTGCCTTAACTCAGAGTATCCAAGAGGCTTCTAGTCCACCCCTCTTCTAAATTCTTTCCTTAACTGGGAACACACTGCCACTTAGGAGACTTAACGTTAAGTGCGATTATACGTTTTGGAAGCATCAGAGACTGGACGTGCACTGACCTCAGAGTATCCTACGGGCTTATAGTGAGCCTTTGTTCTAAGTTCTTTCCTGGACTGGGAACACACGGCCTCATATGCCTCTTCGCCCTCAGGGCGATTATACGTTTTGGAAGCATGAGGGCCTTTGCCTGCAGTTTACCTCGAGCTTCCAACTTGCTTATAGCCCGCCTTTGTTCTAAGTTCTTGCCTGAACTGCGAACCCTCTGCCACTTATCAGACTTCACCTTAAGAGGGATGATACGTTTTGGAAGCTTAAGAGATTTGGCGTGCACTTACCTTAGAGTATCCTACTTGCCTATAGTGCGGCCTGGTTCTCGTAACTTCTTTCCGCCACTGGGAACAGGCGGCCACTTAGCAATCTTCACCTTCAGATCGCGTTGACGTTTTGGATGCATAAGCGTCTTTGTGTTCCCTTAACTCAGAGTATCCAACAAGCTTCTAGTCCGCCCTTGTTCTAAACTCTTTCCTTTACTGGGAACACACTGCCACTTAGGAGACATTACCTTAAGTGCCATTATACGTTTTGGAAGCATCAGGGACTTCCAAAGAAAGTAAGTCTTCCACTTACCGCCGAGCCTCCTGCTGACTTCTAGTCTGCCTTAGTTCTAAGTTCTGTCCTGAGCTGGGAACACGCGGCCGCATATACCTCTTCGGCTTGGGAGCGATTATACGTTTTGGAAACAGAAGGGCCTTCGCCTGCATTTTACTTCGAGCTTCCAACTTGCTTATAGTCTTCCTTTGTTCTGAGTTCTTTCCTGAACTGGGAACACACGGCCCCATATGCCTCTTCGTCTTCAGAGCTTTTATACGTTTTGGAAGCAGAAGAGCCTTCGCCTGCATTTTACTTCGAGCTTCCAACTTCCTTATAGTCCCCCTTTGTTCTAAGTACTTTCCTGAACTGCGAACCCTCTGCCCCTTATGAGACTTCACCTCCTTCAGAGGGAAGATACGTTTTGGAAGCCTAAGAGACTGGGCCTGCACTTACCTTAGAGTATCCTACTTGCCTATAGTGCAGTCTGGTTCTAACTTCTTTCCACAACTGGGAACAGGCTGCCTCTTGGGAATCTTCACCTTAAGATCGCATTGACGATTTGGATGCATAAGCGTCTTTGGTTGCCCTTAACTCAGAGTATCCAACAAGCCTCTACTCTGCCCTTGTTCTAAATTCTTTCCTTAACTGGGAACACACTGCCACTTAGGAGACTTAACGTTAAGTGCGATTATACGTTTTGGAAGCATCAGGGACTGGAGTGCACTGACCTCAGAGTATCCTACGGGCTTATAGTGAGCCTTTGTTCTAAGTTCTTTCCTGGACTGGGAACACACGGCCTGATATGCCTCTTCGCCTTCAGGGCGATTATACGTTTTGGAAGCAGAAGGGCCTTTGCCTGCATTTTACTTCGAGCTTCCAACATGCTTATAGTCTTCCTTTGTTCTGAGTTCTTTCCTGAACTGGGAACACACGGCCGCATATGCCTCTTCATCTTCAGAGCTTTTAGACGTTTTGGAAGCAGAAGGGCCTTCGCCTGCATTTTACTTCGAGCTTCCAACTTGCTTATAGTCCGCCTTTGTTCTAAGTTCTTTCCTGAACTGCAAACACACTGCCCCTTATGAGACTTCACCTTAAGAGGGAAGATATGTTTTGGAAGCCTAAGAGACTGGGCTTGCACTTACCTTAGAGTATCCTACCTGCCTATAGTGAGGCTCGGTTCTAACTCCTTTCCACAACTGGGAACAGGCGGCCACTTAGCAATCTTCACCATCAGATCGCGTTGACTTTTTGGATGCATAAGCGTCTTTGTGTTCCCTTAACTCAGAGTATCCAACAAGCTTCTAGTCCCCCCTTGTTCTAAATGCTTTCCTTTACTGGGAACACACTGCCACTTAGGAGACTTTACCTTAAGTGCCATTATACGTTTTGGAAGCATCAGGGACTTCCAAAGTAAGTCTCCCACTTACCGCCGAGCATCCTACTGACTTCTAGTCTTCCTTAGTTCAAAGTTCTGTCCTGAGCTGGGAACACGCGGCCGCATATGCCTCTTCGGCTTGAGAGCGATTATACGTTTTGGAAGCAGAAGGGCCTTCGCCTGCATTTTACTTCGAGCTTCCAACTTGCTTATAGTCCGCCTTTGTTCTAAGTTCTTTCCTGAACTGCGAACCCTCTGCCCCTTATGAGACTTCACCTCCTTCAGAGGGAAGATACATTTTGGAAGCCTAAGAGACTGGGCGTGCACTTACCTTAGAGTATCCTACTTGCCTATAGTGCAGTCTGGTTCTAACTTCTTTCCACAACTGGGAACAGGCTGCCTCTTAGGAATCTTCACCTTAAGATCGCATTGACGATTTGGATGCATAAGCGTCTTTGGTTGCCCTTAACTCAGAGTATCCAACAAGCCTCTATTCTGCCCTTGTTCTAAATTCTTTCCTTAACTGGGAACACACTGCCACTTAGGAGACTTAACGTTAAGTGCGATTATACGTTTTGGAAGCATCAGGGACTGGAGTGCACTGACCTCAGAGTATCCTACGGGCTTATAGTGAGCCTTTGTTCTAAGTTCTTTCCTGGACTGGGAACACACGGCCTGATATGCCTCTTCGCCTTCAGGGCGATTATACGTTTTGGAAGCAGAAGGGCCTTTGCCTGCATTTTACTTCGAGCTTCCAACTTGCTTATAGTCTTCCTTTGTTCTGAGTTCTTTCCTGAACTGGGAACACACGGCCGCATATGCCTCTTCGTCTTCAGACCTTTTATACGTTTTGGAAGCAGAAGTGCCTTCGCCTGCATTTTACTTCGAGCTTCCAACTTGCTTATAGTCCGCCTTTGTTCTAAGTTCTTTCCTGAACTGCAAACACACTGCCCCTTATGAGACTTCACCTTAAGAGGGAAGATACGTTTTGGAAGCCTAAGAGACTGGGCGTGCACTTACCTTAGAGTATCCTACTTGTCTATAGTGCAGTCTGGTTCTAACTCCTTTATACAACTGGGAACAGGCTTCCACTTAGGAATCTTCACCTTAAGATCGCATTGACGATTTGGATGCATAAGCGTCTTTGGTTGCCCTTAACTCAGAGTATCCAACAAGCCCCTATTCTGCCCTTGTTCTAAATTCTTTCCTTAACTGGGAACACACTGCCACTTAGGAGACTTAACGTTAAGTGCGATTATACGTTTTGGAAGCATCAGGGACTGGAGTGCACTGACCTCAGAGTATCCTACGGGCTTATAGTGAGCCTTTGTTCTAAGTTCTTTCCTGGACTGGGAACACACGGCCTGATATGCCTCTTCGCCTTCAGGGCGATTATACGTTTTGGAAGCAGAAGGGCCTTTGCCTGCATTTTACTTCGAGCTTCCAACTTGCTTATAGTCTTCCTTTGTTCTGAGTTCTTTCCTGAACTGGGAACACACGGCCGCATATGCCTCTTCGTCTTCAGAGCTTTTAGACGTTTTGGAAGCAGAAGGGCCTTCGCCTGCATTTTACTTCGAGCTTCCAACTTGCTTATAGTCCGCCTTTGTTCTAAGTTCTTTCCTGAACTGCAAACACACTGCCCCTTATGAGACTTCACCTTAAGAGGGAAGATACGTTTTGGAAGCCTAAGAGACTGGGCGTGCACTTACCTTAGAGTATCCTACTTGTCTATAGTGCAGTCTGGTTCTAACTCCTTTATACAACTGGGAACAGGCTGCCTCTTGGGAATCTTCACCTTAAGATCGCATTGACGATTTGGATGCATAAGCGTCTTTGGTTGCCCTTAACTCAGAGTATCCAACAAGCCCCTATTCTGCCCTTGTTCTAAATTCTTTCCTGAACTGGGAACACACTGCCACTTAGGAGACATAACATCAAGTGCAATTTTACGTTTTGGAAGCATCAGGGACTGGACGTGCACTGACCTCAGAGTATCCTACGGGCTTATAGTGAGCCTTTGTTCTAAGTTCTTTCCTGGACTGGGAACACACGGCCGCATATGCCTCTTCGCCTTCAGAGCGTTTCTACGTTTTGGAAGCAGAAGGGCCTTCGCCTGCATTTTACTTCGAGCTTCCAATATGCTTATAGTCCGCCTTTGCTCTAAGTTCTTTGCTGATCTGGGAACACACGTCGCATATGCCTCTTTGCCTTCTGACCGTTTATACGCTTTGGATGCATAAGGGCCTTAGCCTCCATTTTACTTCAAGCTTCCAACTTGCTTGTAGTCCGCCTTTGTTCGAAGGTCTTTCCTGAACGGCGAACACATTGCCCCTTATGGGACTTCACCTTAAGAAGAAGATACGTTTAGGAAGCATAAGAGAATGAGCGTGCACTTCCCTTAGAGTATCCTACTCGCCTATACTGCGGCCTGTTCTAACTTCCTTCCACTACTGGGAACAGGCTGCCACTAAGGAATCTTCATCTTAAGATCACGTTGACGATTTGGATGCATACGCGGCTTGGCGTGCCTTAACTCAGAGTATCCAAGAAGCTTCTAGTCCACCCCTCTTCTAAATTCTTTCCTTAACTGGGAACACACTATCACTTAGGAGACTTCACCTTAAGTGCCATTACACGTTTTGGAAGCATCAGGGTCTGGACGTGCACTGACCTCAGAGTATCCTACGGGCTTATAGTGAGCCTTTGTTCTAAGTTCTTTCCTGGACTGGGAACACACGGCCGCCTATGTCTCTTCGCCTTCAGAGCGTTTCTACGTTTTGGAAGCAGAAGGGCCTTCGCCTGCATTTTACTTCGAGCTTCCAACTTGCTTCTAGCCCGCCTTTGTTTTGAGGTCTTTCCTGAACTGTGAACACACTGCCTCTTATGAGACTTCACCTTAAGAGGGATGATACGTTTTAGAAGCCTAAGAGACTGGGCTTGCACTTACCTTAGAGTATCCTACCTGCTTATAGTGAGGCTCGGTTCTAACTCCTTTCCACAACTGGGAACAGGCGGCCACTTAGCAATCTTCACCTTCAGATCGCGTTGACTTTTTGGATGCATAAGCGTCTTTGTGTTCCCTTAACTCAGAGTATCCAACAAGCTTCTAGTCCGCCCTTGTTGTAAACGCTTTCCTTTACTGGGAACACACTGACACTTAGGAGACTTTACTTTAAGTGCCATTATACGTTTTGGAATCATCAGGGACTTCCAAAGTAAGTAAGTCTCCCACTTACCGCCGAGCCTCCTGCTGACTTCTAGTCTGCCTTAGTTCTAAGTTCTGTCCTGAGCTGGGAACACGCGGCCGCATATGCCTCTTCGGCTTGAGAGCGATTATACGTTTTGGAAGCAGAAGGGCCTTCGCCTGCATTTTACTTCGAGCTTCCAACTTCCTTATAGTCCCCCTTTGTTCTAAGTTCTTTCCTGAACTGCAAACACACTGCCCCTTATGAGACTTCACCTTAAGAGGGAAGATACGTTTTGGAAGCCTAAGAGCCTGGGCGTGTACTTACCTTAGACTATCCTACTTGCCTATAGTGCAGTCTGGTTCTAACTTCTTTCCACAACTGGGAACAGGCTGCCACTTAGGAATCTTCACCTTAAGATCGCATTGACGATTTGGACGCATAACCGCCTTTGGTTGTCCTTACCTCGGAGTATCCAACAAGCCCCTATTCCACCCTTGTTCTAAATTCTTTCCTTAACTGGGAACACACTGCCACTTAGGAGACAACGTTAAGTGCGATTATACGTTTTGGAAGCATCAGGGACTGGACGTGCACTGACCTCAGGGTATCCTACGGTCTGATAGTGAGGCTTTGTTCTAAGTTCTTTCCTGGACTGGGAACACACGGCCTCATATGCCTCTTCACCTTCAGGGCGATTATACGTTTTGAAAGCATAAGGGCCTTTGCCTGCAGTTTACTTCGAGCTTCCAACTTGCTTATAGCCCGCCTTTGTTCTAAGTTCTTGCCTGAACTGTGAACCCTCTGCCACTTATCAGACTTCACCTTAAGAGGGATGATACGTTTTGGAAGCTTAAGAGACTTGGCGTGCACTTACCTTAGAGTATCCTACTTGCCTATAGTGCGGCCTGGTTCCCGCCACTGGGAACAGGCGGCCACTTAGGAACCTTCAACTTCAGATGGCGTTTACGTTTTGGATGCTTAAGCGTCTTCGGGTGCCCTTAACTCAGAGTATCCAACAAGCTTCTAGTCGGCCCTTGTTCTAAATTCTTTCCTTAACTGGGAACACACGGCCACTTAGGAGACTTAACCTCAAGTGCAATTTTACGTTTTGGAAACATCAGGGACTGGATGTGCACTTACCTCAGATATCCTACTGGCTTATCGTCTGCCTTAGTTCTAAGATCTTTCCTGAGCTGGTAACCCACGGCCGCATATGCCTCTTCGCCTTCAGAGCGTTTCTACGTTTTGGAAGCAGAAGGGCCTTCGCCTGCATTTTACTTCGAGCTTCCAATATGCTTATAGTCCGCCTTTGCTCTAAGTTCTTTGCTGATCTGGGAACACACGTCGCATATGCCTCTTTGCCTTCTGACCGTTTATACGCTTTGGATGCATAAGGGCCTTAGCCTCCATTTTACTTCAAGCTTCCAACTTGCTTATAGTCCCCCTTTGTTCGAGGGTCTTTCCTGAACGGCGAACACATTGCCCCTTATGAGACTTCACCTTAAGAAGAAGATACGTTTTGGAAGCCTAAGAGACTGAGCGTGCACTTACCTTAGAGTATCCTACTTGCCTATAGTGCGGCCTGTTCTAACTTCCTTCCATTACTGGAAACAGGCTGCCACTTAGGAATCTTCCTCTTAAGATCGCGTTGACGTTTTGGATGCATACGCGGCTTTGCGTGCCTTAACTCAGAGTATCCAAGAGGCTTCTAGTCCACCCCTCTTCTAAATTCTTTCCTTAACTGGGAACACACTGCCACTTAGGAGACTTAACGTTAAGTGCGATTATACGTTTTGGAAGCATCAGAGACTGGACGTGCACTGACCTCAGAGTATCCTACGGGCTTATAGTGAGCCTTTGTTCTAAGTTCTTTCCTGGACTGGGAACACACGGCCTCATATGCCTCTTCGCCCTCAGGGCGATTATACGTTTTGGAAGCATGAGGGCCTTTGCCTGCAGTTTACCTCGAGCTTCCAACTTGCTTATAGCCCGCCTTTGTTCTAAGTTCTTGCCTGAACTGCGAACCCTCTGCCACTTATCAGACTTCACCTTAAGAGGGATGATACGTTTTGGAAGCTTAAGAGATTTGGCGTGCACTTACCTTAGAGTATCCTACTTGCCTATAGTGCGGCCTGGTTCTCGTAACTTCTTTCCGCCACTGGGAACAGGCGGCCACTTAGCAATCTTCACCTTCAGATCGCGTTGACGTTTTGGATGCATAAGCGTCTTTGTGTTCCCTTAACTCAGAGTATCCAACAAGCTTCTAGTCCGCCCTTGTTCTAAACTCTTTCCTTTACTGGGAACACACTGCCACTTAGGAGACATTACCTTAAGTGCCATTATACGTTTTGGAAGCATCAGGGACTTCCAAAGAAAGTAAGTCTTCCACTTACCGCCGAGCCTCCTGCTGACTTCTAGTCTGCCTTAGTTCTAAGTTCTGTCCTGAGCTGGGAACACGCGGCCGCATATACCTCTTCGGCTTGGGAGCGATTATACGTTTTGGAAACAGAAGGGCCTTCGCCTGCATTTTACTTCGAGCTTCCAACTTGCTTATAGTCTTCCTTTGTTCTGAGTTCTTTCCTGAACTGGGAACACACGGCCCCATATGCCTCTTCGTCTTCAGAGCTTTTATACGTTTTGGAAGCAGAAGAGCCTTCGCCTGCATTTTACTTCGAGCTTCCAACTTCCTTATAGTCCCCCTTTGTTCTAAGTACTTTCCTGAACTGCGAACCCTCTGCCCCTTATGAGACTTCACCTCCTTCAGAGGGAAGATACGTTTTGGAAGCCTAAGAGACTGGGCCTGCACTTACCTTAGAGTATCCTACTTGCCTATAGTGCAGTCTGGTTCTAACTTCTTTCCACAACTGGGAACAGGCTGCCTCTTAGGAATCTTCACCTTAAGATCGCATTGACGATTTGGATGCATAAGCGTCTTTGGTTGCCCTTAACTCCAACAAGCCTCTATTCTGCCCTTGTTCTAAATTCTTTCCTTAACTGGGAACACACTGCCACTTAGGAGACTTAACGTTAAGTGCGATTATACGTTTTGGAAGCATCAGGGACTGGAGTGCACTGACCTCAGAGTATCCTACGGGCTTATAGTGAGCCTTTGTTCTAAGTTCTTTCCTGGACTGGGAACACACGGCCTGATATGCCTCTTCGCCTTCAGGGCGATTATACGTTTTGGAAGCAGAAGGGCCTTTGCCTGCATTTTACTTCGAGCTTCCAACTTGCTTATAGTCTTCCTTTGTTCTGAGTTCTTTCCTGAACTGGGAACACACGGCCGCATATGCCTCTTCGTCTTCAGAGCTTTTATACGTTTTGGAAGCAGAAGGGCCTTCGCCTGCATTTTACTTCGAGCTTCCAACTTGCTTATAGTCCGCCTTTGTTTTAAGTTCTTTCCTGAACTGCAAACACACTGCCCCTTATGAGACTTCACCTTAAGAGGGAAGATACGTTTTGGAAGCCTAAGAGACTGGGCGTGCACTTACCTTAGAGTATCCTACTTGTCTATAGTGCAGTCTGGTTCTAACTCCTTTATACAACTGGGAACAGGCTTCCACTTAGGAATCTTCACCTTAAGATCGCATTGACGATTTGGATGCATAAGCGTCTTTGGTTGCCCTTAACTCAGAGTATCCAACAAGCCCCTATTCTGCCCTTGTTCTAAATTCTTTCCTGAACTGGGAACACACTGCCACTTAGGAGACATAACATCAAGTCCAATTTTACGTTTTGGAAGCATCAGGGACTGGACGTGCACTGACCTCAGAGTATCCTACGGGCTTATAGTGAGCCTTTGTTTTAAGTTCTTTCCTGGACTGGGAACACACGGCCGCATATGCCTCTTCCCCTTCAGAGCGTTTCTACGTTTTGGAAGCAGAAGGGCCTTCGCCTGCATTTTACTTCGAGCTTCCAATATGCTTATAGTCCGCCTTTGCTCTAAGTTCTTTGCTGATCTGGGAACACACGTCGCATATGCCTCTTTGCCTTCTGACCGTTTATACGCTTTGGATGCATAAGGGCCTTAGCCTCCATTTTACTTCAAGCTTCCAACTTGCTTGTAGTCCGCCTTTGTTCGAAGGTCTTTCCTGAACGGCGAACACATTGCCCCTTATGGGACTTCACCTTAAGAAAAAGATACGTTTAGGAAGCATAAGAGACTGAGCGTGCACTTACCTTAGAGTATCCTACTCGCCTATAGTGCGGCCTGTTCTAACTTCCTTCCACTACTGGGAACAGGCTGCCACTAAGGAATCTTCATCTTAAGATCACGTTGACGATTTGGATGCATACGCGGCTTGGCGTGCCTTAACTCAGAGTATCCAAGAAGCTTCTAGTCCACCCCTCTTCTAAATTCTTTCCTTAACTGGGAACACACTATCACTTAGGAGACTTCACCTTAAGTGCCATTACACGTTTTGGAAGCATCAGGGTCTGGACGTGCACTGACCTCAGAGTATCCTACGAGCTTATAGTGAGCCTTTGTTCTAAGTTCTTTCCTGGACTGGGAACACACGGCCGCCTATGTCTCTTCGCCTTCAGAGCGTTTCTACGTTTTGGAAGCAGAAGGGCCTTCGCCTGCATTTTACTTCGAGCTTCCAACTTGCTTCTAGCCCGCCTTTGTTTTGAGGTCTTTCCTGAACTGTGAACACACTGCCTCTTATGAGACTTCACCTTAAGAGGGATGATACGTTTTAGAAGCCTAAGAGACTGGGCTTGCACTTACCTTAGAGTATCCTACCTGCTTATAGTGAGGCTCGGTTCTAACTCCTTTCCACAACTGGGAACAGGCGGCCACTTAGCAATCTTCACCTTCAGATCGCGTTGACTTTTTGGATGCATAAGCGTCTTTGTGTTCCCTTAACTCAGAGTATCCAACAAGCTTCTAGTCCGCCCTTGTTGTAAACGCTTTCCTTTACTGGGAACACACTGACACTTAGGAGACTTTACTTTAAGTGCCATTATACGTTTTGGAATCATCAGGGACTTCCAAAGTAAGTAAGTCTCCCACTTACCGCCGAGCCTCCTGCTGACTTCTAGTCTGCCTTAGTTCTAAGTTCTGTCCTGAGCTGGGAACACGCGGCCGCATATGCCTCTTCGGCTTGAGAGCGATTATACGTTTTGGAAGCAGAAGGGCCTTCGCCTGCATTTTACTTCGAGCTTCCAACTTCCTTATAGTCCCCCTTTGTTCTAAGTTCTTTCCTGAACTGCAAACACACTGCCCCTTATGAGACTTCACCTTAAGAGGGAAGATACGTTTTGGAAGCCTAAGAGCCTGGGCGTGTACTTACCTTAGACTATCCTACTTGCCTATAGTGCAGTCTGGTTCTAACTTCTTTCCACAACTGGGAACAGGCTGCCACTTAGGAATCTTCACCTTAAGATCGCATTGACGATTTGGACGCATAACCGCCTTTGGTTGTCCTTACCTCGGAGTATCCAACAAGCCCCTATTCCACCCTTGTTCTAAATTCTTTCCTTAACTGGGAACACACTGCCACTTAGGAGACAACGTTAAGTGCGATTATACGTTTTGGAAGCATCAGGGACTGGACGTGCACTGACCTCAGGGTATCCTACGGTCTGATAGTGAGGCTTTGTTCTAAGTTCTTTCCTGGACTGGGAACACACGGCCTCATATGCCTCTTCACCTTCAGGGCGATTATACGTTTTGAAAGCATAAGGGCCTTTGCCTGCAGTTTACTTCGAGCTTCCAACTTGCTTATAGCCCGCCTTTGTTCTAAGTTCTTGCCTGAACTGTGAACCCTCTGCCACTTATCAGACTTCACCTTAAGAGGGATGATACGTTTTGGAAGCTTAAGAGACTTGGCGTGCACTTACCTTAGAGTATCCTACTTGCCTATAGTGCGGCCTGGTTCCCGCCACTGGGAACAGGCGGCCACTTAGGAACCTTCAACTTCAGATGGCGTTTACGTTTTGGATGCTTAAGCGTCTTCGGGTGCCCTTAACTCAGAGTATCCAACAAGCTTCTAGTCGGCCCTTGTTCTAAATTCTTTCCTTAACTGGGAACACACGGCCACTTAGGAGACTTAACCTCAAGTGCAATTTTACGTTTTGGAAACATCAGGGACTGGATGTGCACTTACCTCAGATATCCTACTGGCTTATCGTCTGCCTTAGTTCTAAGATCTTTCCTGAGCTGGTAACCCACGGCCGCATATGCCTCTTCGCCTTCAGAGCGTTTCTACGTTTTGGAAGCAGAAGGGCCTTCGCCTGCATTTTACTTCGAGCTTCCAATATGCTTATAGTCCGCCTTTGCTCTAAGTTCTTTGCTGATCTGGGAACACACGTCGCATATGCCTCTTTGCCTTCTGACCGTTTATACGCTTTGGATGCATAAGGGCCTTAGCCTCCATTTTACTTCAAGCTTCCAACTTGCTTATAGTCCCCCTTTGTTCGAGGGTCTTTCCTGAACGGCGAACACATTGCCCCTTATGAGACTTCACCTTAAGAAGAAGATACGTTTTGGAAGCCTAAGAGACTGAGCGTGCACTTACCTTAGAGTATCCTACTTGCCTATAGTGCGGCCTGTTCTAACTTCCTTCCATTACTGGAAACAGGCTGCCACTTAGGAATCTTCCTCTTAAGATCGCGTTGACGTTTTGGATGCATACGCGGCTTTGCGTGCCTTAACTCAGAGTATCCAAGAGGCTTCTAGTCCACCCCTCTTCTAAATTCTTTCCTTAACTGGGAACACACTGCCACTTAGGAGACTTAACGTTAAGTGCGATTATACGTTTTGGAAGCATCAGAGACTGGACGTGCACTGACCTCAGAGTATCCTACGGGCTTATAGTGAGCCTTTGTTCTAAGTTCTTTCCTGGACTGGGAACACACGGCCTCATATGCCTCTTCGCCCTCAGGGCGATTATACGTTTTGGAAGCATGAGGGCCTTTGCCTGCAGTTTACCTCGAGCTTCCAACTTGCTTATAGCCCGCCTTTGTTCTAAGTTCTTGCCTGAACTGCGAACCCTCTGCCACTTATCAGACTTCACCTTAAGAGGGATGATACGTTTTGGAAGCTTAAGAGATTTGGCGTGCACTTACCTTAGAGTATCCTACTTGCCTATAGTGCGGCCTGGTTCTCGTAACTTCTTTCCGCCACTGGGAACAGGCGGCCACTTAGCAATCTTCACCTTCAGATCGCGTTGACGTTTTGGATGCATAAGCGTCTTTGTGTTCCCTTAACTCAGAGTATCCAACAAGCTTCTAGTCCGCCCTTGTTCTAAACTCTTTCCTTTACTGGGAACACACTGCCACTTAGGAGACATTACCTTAAGTGCCATTATACGTTTTGGAAGCATCAGGGACTTCCAAAGAAAGTAAGTCTTCCACTTACCGCCGAGCCTCCTGCTGACTTCTAGTCTGCCTTAGTTCTAAGTTCTGTCCTGAGCTGGGAACACGCGGCCGCATATACCTCTTCGGCTTGGGAGCGATTATACGTTTTGGAAACAGAAGGGCCTTCGCCTGCATTTTACTTCGAGCTTTGTTCTGAGTTCTTTCCTGAACTGGGAACACACGGCCCCATATGCCTCTTCGTCTTCAGAGCTTTTATACGTTTTGGAAGCAGAAGAGCCTTCGCCTGCATTTTACTTCGAGCTTCCAACTTCCTTATAGTCCCCCTTTGTTCTAAGTACTTTCCTGAACTGCGAACCCTCTGCCCCTTATGAGACTTCACCTCCTTCAGAGGGAAGATACGTTTTGGAAGCCTAAGAGACTGGGCCTGCACTTACCTTAGAGTATCCTACTTGCCTATAGTGCAGTCTGGTTCTAACTTCTTTCCACAACTGGGAACAGGCTGCCTCTTGGGAATCTTCACCTTAAGATCGCATTGACGATTTGGATGCATAAGCGTCTTTGTTTGCCCTTAACTCCAACAAGCCTCTATTCTGCCCTTGTTCTAAATTCTTTCCTTAACTGGGAACACACTGCCACTTAGGAGACTTAACGTTAAGTGCGATTATACGTTTTGGAAGCATCAGGGACTGGAGTGCACTGACCTCAGAGTATCCTACGGGCTTATAGTGAGCCTTTGTTCTAAGTTCTTTCCTGGACTGGGAACACACGGCCTGATATGCCTCTTCGCCTTCAGGGCGATTATACGTTTTGGAAGCAGAAGGGCCTTTGCCTGCATTTTACTTCGAGCTTCCAACTTGCTTATAGTCTTCCTTTGTTCTGAGTTCTTTCCTGAACTGGGAACACACGGCCGCATATGCCTCTTCGTCTTCAGAGCTTTTATACGTTTTGGAAGCAGAAGGGCCTTCGCCTGCATTTTACTTCGAGCTTCCAACTTGCTTATAGTCCGCCTTTGTTTTAAGTTCTTTCCTGAACTGCAAACACACTGCCCCTTATGAGACTTCACCTTAAGAGGGAAGATACGTTTTGGAAGCCTAAGAGACTGGGCGTGCACTTACCTTAGAGTATCCTACTTGTCTATAGTGCAGTCTGGTTCTAACTCCTTTATACAACTGGGAACAGGCTTCCACTTAGGAATCTTCACCTTAAGATCGCATTGACGATTTGGATGCATAAGCGTCTTTGGTTGCCCTTAACTCAGAGTATCCAACAAGCCCCTATTCTGCCCTTGTTCTAAATTCTTTCCTGAACTGGGAACACACTGCCACTTAGGAGACATAACATCAAGTCCAATTTTACGTTTTGGAAGCATCAGGGACTGGACGTGCACTGACCTCAGAGTATCCTACGGGCTTATAGTGAGCCTTTGTTTTAAGTTCTTTCCTGGACTGGGAACACACGGCCGCATATGCCTCTTCCCCTTCAGAGCGTTTCTACGTTTTGGAAGCAGAAGGGCCTTCGCCTGCATTTTACTTCGAGCTTCCAATATGCTTATAGTCCGCCTTTGCTCTAAGTTCTTTGCTGATCTGGGAACACACGTCGCATATGCCTCTTTGCCTTCTGACCGTTTATACGCTTTGGATGCATAAGGGCCTTAGCCTCCATTTTACTTCAAGCTTCCAACTTGCTTGTAGTCCGCCTTTGTTCGAAGGTCTTTCCTGAACGGCGAACACATTGCCCCTTATGGGACTTCACCTTAAGAAAAAGATACGTTTAGGAAGCATAAGAGACTGAGCGTGCACTTACCTTAGAGTATCCTACTCGCCTATAGTGCGGCCTGTTCTAACTTCCTTCCACTACTGGGAACAGGCTGCCACTAAGGAATCTTCATCTTAAGATCACGTTGACGATTTGGATGCATACGCGGCTTGGCGTGCCTTAACTCAGAGTATCCAAGAAGCTTCTAGTCCACCCCTCTTCTAAATTCTTTCCTTAACTGGGAACACACTATCACTTAGGAGACTTCACCTTAAGTGCCATTACACGTTTTGGAAGCATCAGGGACTGGACGTGCACTGACCTCAGAGTATCCTACGAGCTTATAGTGAGCCTTTGTTCTAAGTTCTTTCCTGGACTGGGAACACACGGCCGCCTATGTCTCTTCGCCTTCAGAGCGTTTCTACGTTTTGGAAGCAGAAGGGCCTTCGCCTGCATTTTACTTCGAGCTTCCAACTTGCTTCTAGCCCGCCTTTGTTTTGAGGTCTTTCCTGAACTGTGAACACACTGCCTCTTATGAGACTTCACCTTAAGAGGGATGATACGTTTTAGAAGCCTAAGAGACTGGGCTTGCACTTACCTTAGAGTATCCTACCTGCTTATAGTGAGGCTCGGTTCTAACTCCTTTCCACAACTGGGAACAGGCGGCCACTTAGCAATCTTCACCTTCAGATCGCGTTGACTTTTTGGATGCATAAGCGTCTTTGTGTTCCCTTAACTCAGAGTATCCAACAAGCTTCTAGTCCGCCCTTGTTGTAAACGCTTTCCTTTACTGGGAACACACTGACACTTAGGAGACTTTACTTTAAGTGCCATTATACGTTTTGGAATCATCAGGGACTTCCAAAGTAAGTAAGTCTCCCACTTACCGCCGAGCCTCCTGCTGACTTCTAGTCTGCCTTAGTTCTAAGTTCTGTCCTGAGCTGGGAACACGCGGCCGCATATGCCTCTTCGGCTTGAGAGCGATTATACGTTTTGGAAGCAGAAGGGCCTTCGCCTGCATTTTACTTCGAGCTTCCAACTTCCTTATAGTCCCCCTTTGTTCTAAGTTCTTTCCTGAACTGCAAACACACTGCCCCTTATGAGACTTCACCTTAAGAGGGAAGATACGTTTTGGAAGCCTAAGAGCCTGGGCGTGTACTTACCTTAGACTATCCTACTTGCCTATAGTGCAGTCTGGTTCTAACTTCTTTCCACAACTGGGAACAGGCTGCCACTTAGGAATCTTCACCTTAAGATCGCATTGACGATTTGGACGCATAACCGCCTTTGGTTGTCCTTACCTCGGAGTATCCAACAAGCCCCTATTCCACCCTTGTTCTAAATTCTTTCCTTAACTGGGAACACACTGCCACTTAGGAGACAACGTTAAGTGCGATTATACGTTTTGGAAGCATCAGGGACTGGACGTGCACTGACCTCAGGGTATCCTACGGTCTGATAGTGAGGCTTTGTTCTAAGTTCTTTCCTGGACTGGGAACACACGGCCTCATATGCCTCTTCACCTTCAGGGCGATTATACGTTTTGAAAGCATAAGGGCCTTTGCCTGCAGTTTACTTCGAGCTTCCAACTTGCTTATAGCCCGCCTTTGTTCTAAGTTCTTGCCTGAACTGTGAACCCTCTGCCACTTATCAGACTTCACCTTAAGAGGGATGATACGTTTTGGAAGCTTAAGAGACTTGGCGTGCACTTACCTTAGAGTATCCTACTTGCCTATAGTGCGGCCTGGTTCCCGCCACTGGGAACAGGCGGCCACTTAGGAACCTTCAACTTCAGATGGCGTTTACGTTTTGGATGCTTAAGCGTCTTCGGGTGCCCTTAACTCAGAGTATCCAACAAGCTTCTAGTCGGCCCTTGTTCTAAATTCTTTCCTTAACTGGGAACACACGGCCACTTAGGAGACTTAACCTCAAGTGCAATTTTACGTTTTGGAAACATCAGGGACTGGATGTGCACTTACCTCAGATATCCTACTGGCTTATCGTCTGCCTTAGTTCTAAGATCTTTCCTGAGCTGGTAACCCACGGCCGCATATGCCTCTTCGCCTTCAGAGCGTTTCTACGTTTTGGAAGCAGAAGGGCCTTCGCCTGCATTTTACTTCGAGCTTCCAATATGCTTATAGTCCGCCTTTGCTCTAAGTTCTTTGCTGATCTGGGAACACACGTCGCATATGCCTCTTTGCCTTCTGACCGTTTATACGCTTTGGATGCATAAGGGCCTTAGCCTCCATTTTACTTCAAGCTTCCAACTTGCTTATAGTCCCCCTTTGTTCGAGGGTCTTTCCTGAACGGCGAACACATTGCCCCTTATGAGACTTCACCTTAAGAAGAAGATACGTTTTGGAAGCCTAAGAGACTGAGCGTGCACTTACCTTAGAGTATCCTACTTGCCTATAGTGCGGCCTGTTCTAACTTCCTTCCATTACTGGAAACAGGCTGCCACTTAGGAATCTTCCTCTTAAGATCGCGTTGACGTTTTGGATGCATACGCGGCTTTGCGTGCCTTAACTCAGAGTATCCAAGAGGCTTCTAGTCCACCCCTCTTCTAAATTCTTTCCTTAACTGGGAACACACTGCCACTTAGGAGACTTAACGTTAAGTGCGATTATACGTTTTGGAAGCATCAGAGACTGGACGTGCACTGACCTCAGAGTATCCTACGGGCTTATAGTGAGCCTTTGTTCTAAGTTCTTTCCTGGACTGGGAACACACGGCCTCATATGCCTCTTCGCCCTCAGGGCGATTATACGTTTTGGAAGCATGAGGGCCTTTGCCTGCAGTTTACCTCGAGCTTCCAACTTGCTTATAGCCCGCCTTTGTTCTAAGTTCTTGCCTGAACTGCGAACCCTCTGCCACTTATCAGACTTCACCTTAAGAGGGATGATACGTTTTGGAAGCTTAAGAGATTTGGCGTGCACTTACCTTAGAGTATCCTACTTGCCTATAGTGCGGCCTGGTTCTCGTAACTTCTTTCCGCCACTGGGAACAGGCGGCCACTTAGCAATCTTCACCTTCAGATCGCGTTGACGTTTTGGATGCATAAGCGTCTTTGTGTTCCCTTAACTCAGAGTATCCAACAAGCTTCTAGTCCGCCCTTGTTCTAAACTCTTTCCTTTACTGGGAACACACTGCCACTTAGGAGACATTACCTTAAGTGCCATTATACGTTTTGGAAGCATCAGGGACTTCCAAAGAAAGTAAGTCTTCCACTTACCGCCGAGCCTCCTGCTGACTTCTAGTCTGCCTTAGTTCTAAGTTCTGTCCTGAGCTGGGAACACGCGGCCGCATATACCTCTTCGGCTTGGGAGCGATTATACGTTTTGGAAACAGAAGGGCCTTCGCCTGCATTTTACTTCGAGCTTCCAACTTGCTTATAGTCTTCCTTTGTTCTGAGTTCTTTCCTGAACTGGGAACACACGGCCCCATATGCCTCTTCGTCTTCAGAGCTTTTATACGTTTTGGAAGCAGAAGAGCCTTCGCCTGCATTTTACTTCGAGCTTCCAACTTCCTTATAGTCCCCCTTTGTTCTAAGTACTTTCCTGAACTGCGAACCCTCTGCCCCTTATGAGACTTCACCTCCTTCAGAGGGAAGATACGTTTTGGAAGCCTAAGAGACTGGGCCTGCACTTACCTTAGAGTATCCTACTTGCCTATAGTGCAGTCTGGTTCTAACTTCTTTCCACAACTGGGAACAGGCTGCCTCTTAGGAATCTTCACCTTAAGATCGCATTGACGATTTGGATGCATAAGCGTCTTTGGTTGCCCTTAACTCCAACAAGCCTCTATTCTGCCCTTGTTCTAAATTCTTTCCTTAACTGGGAACACACTGCCACTTAGGAGACTTAACGTTAAGTGCGATTATACGTTTTGGAAGCATCAGGGACTGGAGTGCACTGACCTCAGAGTATCCTACGGGCTTATAGTGAGCCTTTGTTCTAAGTTCTTTCCTGGACTGGGAACACACGGCCTGATATGCCTCTTCGCCTTCAGGGCGATTATACGTTTTGGAAGCAGAAGGGCCTTTGCCTGCATTTTACTTCGAGCTTCCAACTTGCTTATAGTCTTCCTTTGTTCTGAGTTCTTTCCTGAACTGGGAACACACGGCCGCATATGCCTCTTCGTCTTCAGAGCTTTTATACGTTTTGGAAGCAGAAGGGCCTTCGCCTGCATTTTACTTCGAGCTTCCAACTTGCTTATAGTC
Source organism: Meles meles (assembly GCF_922984935.1). NCBI lineage: Eukaryota > Metazoa > Chordata > Mammalia > Carnivora > Mustelidae > Meles > Meles meles. The sequence continues at coordinate 17,547,499 of NC_060083.1, forward strand.
CGCCTTTGTTTTAAGTTCTTTCCTGAACTGCAAACACACTGCCCCTTATGAGACTTCACCTTAAGAGGGAAGATACGTTTTGGAAGCCTAAGAGACTGGGCGTGCACTTACCTTAGAGTATCCTACTTGTCTATAGTGCAGTCTGGTTCTAACTCCTTTATACAACTGGGAACAGGCTTCCACTTAGGAATCTTCACCTTAAGATCGCATTGACGATTTGGATGCATAAGCGTCTTTGGTTGCCCTTAACTCAGAGTATCCAACAAGCCCCTATTCTGCCCTTGTTCTAAATTCTTTCCTGAACTGGGAACACACTGCCACTTAGGAGACATAACATCAAGTCCAATTTTACGTTTTGGAAGCATCAGGGACTGGACGTGCACTGACCTCAGAGTATCCTACGGGCTTATAGTGAGCCTTTGTTTTAAGTTCTTTCCTGGACTGGGAACACACGGCCGCATATGCCTCTTCCCCTTCAGAGCGTTTCTACGTTTTGGAAGCAGAAGGGCCTTCGCCTGCATTTTACTTCGAGCTTCCAATATGCTTATAGTCCGCCTTTGCTCTAAGTTCTTTGCTGATCTGGGAACACACGTCGCATATGCCTCTTTGCCTTCTGACCGTTTATACGCTTTGGATGCATAAGGGCCTTAGCCTCCATTTTACTTCAAGCTTCCAACTTGCTTGTAGTCCGCCTTTGTTCGAAGGTCTTTCCTGAACGGCGAACACATTGCCCCTTATGGGACTTCACCTTAAGAAAAAGATACGTTTAGGAAGCATAAGAGACTGAGCGTGCACTTACCTTAGAGTATCCTACTCGCCTATAGTGCGGCCTGTTCTAACTTCCTTCCACTACTGGGAACAGGCTGCCACTAAGGAATCTTCATCTTAAGATCACGTTGACGATTTGGATGCATACGCGGCTTGGCGTGCCTTAACTCAGAGTATCCAAGAAGCTTCTAGTCCACCCCTCTTCTAAATTCTTTCCTTAACTGGGAACACACTATCACTTAGGAGACTTCACCTTAAGTGCCATTACACGTTTTGGAAGCATCAGGGTCTGGACGTGCACTGACCTCAGAGTATCCTACGAGCTTATAGTGAGCCTTTGTTCTAAGTTCTTTCCTGGACTGGGAACACACGGCCGCCTATGTCTCTTCGCCTTCAGAGCGTTTCTACGTTTTGGAAGCAGAAGGGCCTTCGCCTGCATTTTACTTCGAGCTTCCAACTTGCTTCTAGCCCGCCTTTGTTTTGAGGTCTTTCCTGAACTGTGAACACACTGCCTCTTATGAGACTTCACCTTAAGAGGGATGATACGTTTTAGAAGCCTAAGAGACTGGGCTTGCACTTACCTTAGAGTATCCTACCTGCTTATAGTGAGGCTCGGTTCTAACTCCTTTCCACAACTGGGAACAGGCGGCCACTTAGCAATCTTCACCTTCAGATCGCGTTGACTTTTTGGATGCATAAGCGTCTTTGTGTTCCCTTAACTCAGAGTATCCAACAAGCTTCTAGTCCGCCCTTGTTGTAAACGCTTTCCTTTACTGGGAACACACTGACACTTAGGAGACTTTACTTTAAGTGCCATTATACGTTTTGGAATCATCAGGGACTTCCAAAGTAAGTAAGTCTCCCACTTACCGCCGAGCCTCCTGCTGACTTCTAGTCTGCCTTAGTTCTAAGTTCTGTCCTGAGCTGGGAACACGCGGCCGCATATGCCTCTTCGGCTTGAGAGCGATTATACGTTTTGGAAGCAGAAGGGCCTTCGCCTGCATTTTACTTCGAGCTTCCAACTTCCTTATAGTCCCCCTTTGTTCTAAGTTCTTTCCTGAACTGCAAACACACTGCCCCTTATGAGACTTCACCTTAAGAGGGAAGATACGTTTTGGAAGCCTAAGAGCCTGGGCGTGTACTTACCTTAGACTATCCTACTTGCCTATAGTGCAGTCTGGTTCTAACTTCTTTCCACAACTGGGAACAGGCTGCCACTTAGGAATCTTCACCTTAAGATCGCATTGACGATTTGGACGCATAACCGCCTTTGGTTGTCCTTACCTCGGAGTATCCAACAAGCCCCTATTCCACCCTTGTTCTAAATTCTTTCCTTAACTGGGAACACACTGCCACTTAGGAGACAACGTTAAGTGCGATTATACGTTTTGGAAGCATCAGGGACTGGACGTGCACTGACCTCAGGGTATCCTACGGTCTGATAGTGAGGCTTTGTTCTAAGTTCTTTCCTGGACTGGGAACACACGGCCTCATATGCCTCTTCACCTTCAGGGCGATTATACGTTTTGAAAGCATAAGGGCCTTTGCCTGCAGTTTACTTCGAGCTTCCAACTTGCTTATAGCCCGCCTTTGTTCTAAGTTCTTGCCTGAACTGTGAACCCTCTGCCACTTATCAGACTTCACCTTAAGAGGGATGATACGTTTTGGAAGCTTAAGAGACTTGGCGTGCACTTACCTTAGAGTATCCTACTTGCCTATAGTGCGGCCTGGTTCCCGCCACTGGGAACAGGCGGCCACTTAGGAACCTTCAACTTCAGATGGCGTTTACGTTTTGGATGCTTAAGCGTCTTCGGGTGCCCTTAACTCAGAGTATCCAACAAGCTTCTAGTCGGCCCTTGTTCTAAATTCTTTCCTTAACTGGGAACACACGGCCACTTAGGAGACTTAACCTCAAGTGCAATTTTACGTTTTGGAAACATCAGGGACTGGATGTGCACTTACCTCAGATATCCTACTGGCTTATCGTCTGCCTTAGTTCTAAGATCTTTCCTGAGCTGGTAACCCACGGCCGCATATGCCTCTTCGCCTTCAGAGCGTTTCTACGTTTTGGAAGCAGAAGGGCCTTCGCCTGCATTTTACTTCGAGCTTCCAATATGCTTATAGTCCGCCTTTGCTCTAAGTTCTTTGCTGATCTGGGAACACACGTCGCATATGCCTCTTTGCCTTCTGACCGTTTATACGCTTTGGATGCATAAGGGCCTTAGCCTCCATTTTACTTCAAGCTTCCAACTTGCTTATAGTCCCCCTTTGTTCGAGGGTCTTTCCTGAACGGCGAACACATTGCCCCTTATGAGACTTCACCTTAAGAAGAAGATACGTTTTGGAAGCCTAAGAGACTGAGCGTGCACTTACCTTAGAGTATCCTACTTGCCTATAGTGCGGCCTGTTCTAACTTCCTTCCATTACTGGAAACAGGCTGCCACTTAGGAATCTTCCTCTTAAGATCGCGTTGACGTTTTGGATGCATACGCGGCTTTGCGTGCCTTAACTCAGAGTATCCAAGAGGCTTCTAGTCCACCCCTCTTCTAAATTCTTTCCTTAACTGGGAACACACTGCCACTTAGGAGACTTAACGTTAAGTGCGATTATACGTTTTGGAAGCATCAGAGACTGGACGTGCACTGACCTCAGAGTATCCTACGGGCTTATAGTGAGCCTTTGTTCTAAGTTCTTTCCTGGACTGGGAACACACGGCCTCATATGCCTCTTCGCCCTCAGGGCGATTATACGTTTTGGAAGCATGAGGGCCTTTGCCTGCAGTTTACCTCGAGCTTCCAACTTGCTTATAGCCCGCCTTTGTTCTAAGTTCTTGCCTGAACTGCGAACCCTCTGCCACTTATCAGACTTCACCTTAAGAGGGATGATACGTTTTGGAAGCTTAAGAGATTTGGCGTGCACTTACCTTAGAGTATCCTACTTGCCTATAGTGCGGCCTGGTTCTCGTAACTTCTTTCCGCCACTGGGAACAGGCGGCCACTTAGCAATCTTCACCTTCAGATCGCGTTGACGTTTTGGATGCATAAGCGTCTTTGTGTTCCCTTAACTCAGAGTATCCAACAAGCTTCTAGTCCGCCCTTGTTCTAAACTCTTTCCTTTACTGGGAACACACTGCCACTTAGGAGACATTACCTTAAGTGCCATTATACGTTTTGGAAGCATCAGGGACTTCCAAAGAAAGTAAGTCTTCCACTTACCGCCGAGCCTCCTGCTGACTTCTAGTCTGCCTTAGTTCTAAGTTCTGTCCTGAGCTGGGAACACGCGGCCGCATATACCTCTTCGGCTTGGGAGCGATTATACGTTTTGGAAACAGAAGGGCCTTCGCCTGCATTTTACTTCGAGCTTCCAACTTGCTTATAGTCTTCCTTTGTTCTGAGTTCTTTCCTGAACTGGGAACACACGGCCCCATATGCCTCTTCGTCTTCAGAGCTTTTATACGTTTTGGAAGCAGAAGAGCCTTCGCCTGCATTTTACTTCGAGCTTCCAACTTCCTTATAGTCCCCCTTTGTTCTAAGTACTTTCCTGAACTGCGAACCCTCTGCCCCTTATGAGACTTCACCTCCTTCAGAGGGAAGATACGTTTTGGAAGCCTAAGAGACTGGGCCTGCACTTACCTTAGAGTATCCTACTTGCCTATAGTGCAGTCTGGTTCTAACTTCTTTCCACAACTGGGAACAGGCTGCCTCTTGGGAATCTTCACCTTAAGATCGCATTGACGATTTGGATGCATAAGCGTCTTTGGTTGCCCTTAACTCAGAGTATCCAACAAGCCTCTACTCTGCCCTTGTTCTAAATTCTTTCCTTAACTGGGAACACACTGCCACTTAGGAGACTTAACGTTAAGTGCGATTATACGTTTTGGAAGCATCAGGGACTGGAGTGCACTGACCTCAGAGTATCCTACGGGCTTATAGTGAGCCTTTGTTCTAAGTTCTTTCCTGGACTGGGAACACACGGCCTGATATGCCTCTTCGCCTTCAGGGCGATTATACGTTTTGGAAGCAGAAGGGCCTTTGCCTGCATTTTACTTCGAGCTTCCAACATGCTTATAGTCTTCCTTTGTTCTGAGTTCTTTCCTGAACTGGGAACACACGGCCGCATATGCCTCTTCATCTTCAGAGCTTTTAGACGTTTTGGAAGCAGAAGGGCCTTCGCCTGCATTTTACTTCGAGCTTCCAACTTGCTTATAGTCCGCCTTTGTTCTAAGTTCTTTCCTGAACTGCAAACACACTGCCCCTTATGAGACTTCACCTTAAGAGGGAAGATATGTTTTGGAAGCCTAAGAGACTGGGCTTGCACTTACCTTAGAGTATCCTACCTGCCTATAGTGAGGCTCGGTTCTAACTCCTTTCCACAACTGGGAACAGGCGGCCACTTAGCAATCTTCACCATCAGATCGCGTTGACTTTTTGGATGCATAAGCGTCTTTGTGTTCCCTTAACTCAGAGTATCCAACAAGCTTCTAGTCCCCCCTTGTTCTAAATGCTTTCCTTTACTGGGAACACACTGCCACTTAGGAGACTTTACCTTAAGTGCCATTATACGTTTTGGAAGCATCAGGGACTTCCAAAGTAAGTCTCCCACTTACCGCCGAGCATCCTACTGACTTCTAGTCTTCCTTAGTTCAAAGTTCTGTCCTGAGCTGGGAACACGCGGCCGCATATGCCTCTTCGGCTTGAGAGCGATTATACGTTTTGGAAGCAGAAGGGCCTTCGCCTGCATTTTACTTCGAGCTTCCAACTTGCTTATAGTCTTCCTTTGTTCTGAGTTCTTTCCTGAATTGGAAACACGCGGCCGCATATGCCTCTTCGGCTTGAGAGCGATTATACGTTTTGGAAGCAGAAGGGCCTTCGCCTGCATTTTACTTCGAGCTTCCAACTTGCTTATAGTCCGCCTTTGTTCTAAGTTCTTTCCTGAACAGCGAACCCTCTGCCACTTATCAGACTTCACCTTAAGAGGGATGATACGTTTTGGAAGCTTAAGAGACTTGGCGTGCACTTACCTTAGAGTATCCTACTTGCCTATAGTGCGGCCTGGTTCCCGCCACTGGGAACAGGCGGCCACTTAGGAACCTTCAACTTCAGATGGCGTTTACGTTTTGGATGCTTAAGCGTCTTCGGGTGCCCTTAACTCAGAGTATCCAACAAGCTTCTAGTCAGCCCTTGTTCTAAATTCTTTCCTTAACTGGGAACACACTGCCACTTAGGAGACTTAACCTCAAGTGCAATTTTACGTTTTGGAAGCATCAGGGACTGGATGTGCACTTACCTCAGATATCCTACTGGCTTATCGTCTGCCTTAGTTCTAAGATCTTTCCTGAGCTGGTAACCCACGGCCGCATATGCCTCTTCGCCTTCAGAGCGTTTCTACGTTTTGGAAGCAGAAGGGCCTTCGCCTGCATTTTACTTCGAGCTTCCAATATGCTTATAGTCCGCCTTTGCTCTAAGTTCTTTGCTGATCTGGGAACACACGTCGCATATGCCTCTTTGCCTTCTGACCGTTTATACGCTTTGGATGCATAAGGGCCTTAGCCTCCATTTTACTTCAAGCTTCCAAGTTGCTTATAGTCCGCCTTTGTTGGAAGGTCTTTCCTGAACGGCAAACACATTGCCCCTTATGAGACTTCACCTTAAGAAGAAATACGTTTAGGAAGCATAGGAGACTGAGCATGCACTTACCTTAGAGTATCCTACTTGCCTGTAGAGCAGTCGGTTCTAACTACTTTCCACAACTGGGAACAGGCTGCCACTTAAGAATCTTCACTTTAAGATCGCATTGACGATTTCGATTCATAAGCGTCCTTGGTTGCCCTTAACTCAGAGTATCCAACAAGCCCCTATTCCGCCCTTTTTCTAAATCCTTTCCTTCACTGGGAACACACTGCCACTTAGGGGACTCAACGTTAAGTGCGATTATACGTTTTGGAAGCATCAGGGACTGGACGTGCACTGACCTCAGAGTATCCTTAAGAGGGATGGCCTCCATTTTACTTCAAGCTTCCAACTTGCTTATAGTCCGCCTTTGTTCGAAGGTCTTTCCTGAACGGCGAACACATTACACCTTATGAGACGTCGCCTTAAGAAGATACGTTTTGGAAGCATAATAGACTGAGCGTGCACTTACCTTAGAGTACCCGACTTGCCTATAGTGCGGCCTGTTCTAACTTCCTTCCACTACTGGAAACAGGCTGCCACTTAGGAATCTTCATCTTAAGATCGCGTTGACGATTTGGATGCATACGCGGCTTGGCGTGCCTTAACTAAGAGTATCCAAGAAGCTTCTAGTCCACACCTCTTCTAAATTCTTTCCTTAACTGTTAACACTATCACTTAGGAGACTTAACCCTAAGTGCCATTACACGTTTTGGAAGCATCAGGGACTGGACGTGCACTGACCTCAGAGTATCCTACGGGCTTATAGTGAGCCTTTGTTCTAAGTTCTTTCCGGGACTGGGAACACACGGCCGCATATGCCTCTTCGCCTTCAGAGCTTTTATACGTTTTGGAAGCAGAAGGGCCTTCGCCTGCATTTTACTTCGAGCTTCCAACTTGCTTATAGTCCGCCTTTGTTCTAAGTTCTTTCCTGAACTGCAAACACACTGCCCCTTATGAGACTTCACCTTAAGAGGGAAGATACGTTTTGGAAGCCTAAGAGACTGGGCGTGAACTTAACTATGAGTATCCTACTTGCCTATAGTGCAGTCTGGTTCTATCTCCTTTATACAACTGGGAACAGGCTTCCACTTAGGAATCTTCACCTTAAGATCGCATTGACGATTTGGATGCATAAACGTCTTTGGTTTCCCTTAACTCAGAGTATCCAACAAGCACCTATTCTGCCCTTGTTCTAAATTCTTTCCTGAACTGGGAACACACTGCCACTTAGGAGACTTAACATCAAGTGCAATTTTACGTTTTGGAAGCATCAGAGACTGGACTTGCACTGACCTCAGAGTATCCTACGGTCTGATAGTGAGCCTTTGTTCTAAGTTCTTTCCTGGACTGGGAACACACGGCCTGATATGCCTCTTCGCCTTCCGGACGATTATACGTTTTGGACGCAGAAGGGCCTTTGCCTGCATTTTACTTCGAGCTTCCAACTTGCTTATAGTCTTCCTTTTTTCTGAGTTCTTTCCTGAACTGGGAACACACGGCCGCATATGCCTCTTCGTCTTCAGAGCTTTTATACGTTTTGGAAGCAGAAGGGCCTTCGCCTGCATTTTACTTCGAGCTTCCAACTTCCTTATAGTCCCCCTTTGTTCTAAGTTCTTTCCTGAACTGCAAACACACTGCCCCTTATGAGATTTCACCTTAAGAGGGAAGATACGTTTTGGAAGCCTAAGAGCCTGGGCGTGTACTTACCTTAGACTATCCTACTTGCCTATAGTGCACTCTGGTTCTAACTTCTTTCCACAACTGGGAACAGGCTGCCACTTAGGAATCTTCACCTTAAGATCGCATTGACAATTTGGACGCATAACCGCCTTTGGTTGTCCTTAACTCGGAGTATCCAACAAGCCCCTATTCCACCCTTGTTCTAAATCCTTTCCTTAACTGGGAACACACTGCCACTTAGGAGACTTAACGTTAAGTGCGATTATACGTTTTGGAAGCATCAGGGACTGGACGTGCACTGACCTCAGGGTATCCTACGGTCTGATAGTGAGGCTTTGTTCTAAGTTCTTTCCTGGACTGGGAACACACGGCCTCATATGCCTCTTCACCTTCAGGGCGATTATACGTTTTGAAAGCATAAGGGCCTTTGCCTGCAGTTTACTTCGAGCTTCCAACTTGCTTATAGCCCGCCTTTGTTCTAAGTTCTTGCCTGAACTGCGAACCCTCTGCCCCTTATGAGACTTCACCTTAAGAGGGATGATACGTTTTGGAAGCTTAAGAGGCTTGGCGTGCACTTACCTTAGAGTATCCTACTTGCCTATAGTGCAGCCTGGGTCTCATAACTTCTTTCCGCCACTGGGAACAGGCGGCCACTTAGGAACCTTCACCTTCAGATGGCGTTTACGTTTTGGATGCTTAAGCGTCTTCGGGTGCCCTTAACTCAGAGTATCCAACAAGCTTCTAGTCGGCCCTTGCTCTAAATCCTTTCCTTAACTGGGAACACACTGCCACTTAGGAGACTTAACCTCAAGTGCAATTTTACGTTTTGGAAGCATCAGGGACTGGATGTGCACTTACCTTAGATATCCTACTGGCTTATCGTCTGCCTTAGTTCTAAGATCTTTCCTGAGCTGGTAACACACGGCCACATATGCCTCTTCGCCTTCAGAGCGTTTCTACGTTTTGGTAGCAGAAGGGCCTTCGCCTGCATTTTACTTCAAGCTTCCAACTTGCTTATAGTCTTCCTTTCTTCTGAATTCTTTCCTGAACTGGAAACACACGGCCGCATATGCCTCTTCGTCTTCAGAGCTTTTATACGTTTTGGAAGCAGAAGGGCCTTCGCCTGCATTTTACTTCGAGCTTCCAACTTGCTTATAGTCTGCCTTTGTTCTAAGTTCTTTCCTGAACTGCGAACCCTCTGCCCCTTATGAGACTTCATCTTTAGAGGGAAGATACGTTTTGGAAGCCTAAGAGACTGGGTGTGCACTTACCTTAGAGTATCCTACTTGCCTATAGTGCAGTCTGGTTCTAACTTCTTTCCACAACTGGGAACAGGCTGCCACTTAAGAATCTTCACCTTCTGATGGCGTTTATGTTTTGTATGCTTAAGCGTCTTTGGGTGCCCTTTACTCAGAGTATCCAACAAGCTTCTAGTCCGCCCTTGTTCTAAACTCTTTCGTTTACTGTTAACACACTGCCACTTGGGAGACTTAACCTTAAGTGCCATTATACATTTTGGAAGCATAAGGGACTGGACCTGCATTGGTTTAAATTTTCCACTTGCTATTTGTGATATCTTGGGAAATTTTCCTAAACTCTCAATGACTTGTTTCCTTTATCTTTAAGTGGGACTGAAGACTTCAGTAAATATTTCATATATTTGTGAGCCTTGATTAGGATGTAAGGTATTTAAAACTGTGCCTAGCACATAGTAAATAATTAGTAAGTATAAATTACTATTATTGGCTAAGATATACTGCTGTCAGTTCTGTATATAAAAATCAGAAGTTCTAGCAACGGCAATCAAACAAAGAGAAATAAAATGTATCCAAATTGGCATGGAAGACGTCAAACTCTCTCTTTTCGCAGATGACATGATTCTTTATATGGTAAACCCCAAAGACTCCACCCCCAAACTACTAGAACTCATACAGCAATTCAGTAACGTGGCAGGATACAAAGTCAATGTACAGAAATCAGTGGCTTTCTTATACACTAACAATGAAAATACAGAAAGGGAAATAAGAGAATCAATTCCATTTACTATAGCACCAAGAACCATAAGATACCTGGGCATAAACCTAACCAAAGAAGTAAAGGACCTGTACTCGAGGAACTACAGAACACTCATGAAAGAAACTGAAGAAGACACGAAAAGATGGAAGACTGTTCCATGTTCTTGGATTGGAAGAATAAACATTGTTAAAATGTCTATACTGCCTAGAGCAATCTATACTTTTAATGCCATTCCGATCAAAATTCCACCGATATTTTTCAAAGAGCTGGAGCAAATAATCCTAAAATTTGTATGGAGTCAGAAGAGACCCCGAATTGCTAAGGAAATGTTGAAAAACAAAAACAAAACTGGCGGCATCACGTTACCCAATTTCAAGCTTTACTACAAAGCTGTGATCACCAAGACAGCATGGTACTGGCATAAAAACAGACACATAGACCAGTGGAACAGAGTGGAGAGCCCAGATATGGACCCTCAACTCTATGGTCAAATAATCTTCGACAAAACAGGAAAAAATATTCAATGGAAAAAAGACAGTCTCTTCAATAAATGGTGCTGGGAAAACTGGACAGCGATATGTAGAAGAATGAAACTCGACCATTCTCTTACACCGTTCACAAAGATAAACTCGAAATGGATAAAAGACCTCAACGTGAGACAGGAATCTATCAGAATCCTAGAGGAGAACATAGGCAGTAACCTCTTCGATATCAGCCACAGCAACTTCTTTCGAGATATGTCTCCAAAGGCCAAGGAAACAAAAGCAAAAATGAACTTTTGGGACTTTATCAAGATCAAAAGCTTCTGCACAGCAAAGGAAACAGTCAACAAAACAAAGAGGCAACCCACGGAATGGGAGAAGATATTTGCAAATGACAGTACAGACAAAAGGTTGATATCCAGGATCTATAAAGAACTCCTCAAACTCAACACACACAAAACAGATAATCATATCAAAAAATGGGCAGAAGATATGAACAGACACTTCTCCAACGAAGACATACAAATGGCTATCAGACACATGAAAAAATGTTCATCATCACTAGCCATCAGGGAGATTCAAATTAAAACAACATTGAGATACCACCTAACACCAGTTAGAATGGCCAAAATTAGCAAGACAGGAAACAACGTGTGCTGGAGAGCATGTGGAGAAAGGGGAACCCTCTTACACTGTTGGTGGGAATGCAAGTTAGTGCAGCCACTTTGGAGAACAGTGTGGAGATTCCTGAAGAAATTAAAAATAAAGCTTCCCTATGACCCTGCAATTGCACTGCTGGGTATTTACCCCAAAGATACAGATGTAGTGAAAAGAAGGGCCATCTGTACCCCAATGTTTATTGCAGCAATGGCTACGGTCGCCAAACTGTGGAAAGAACCAAGATGCCCTTCAACGGATGAATGGATAAGGAAGATGTGGGCCATATACACAATGGAGTATTATGCCTCCATCAGAAAGGACGAATACCCAACTTTTGTAGCAACATGGACGGGACTGGAAGAGATTATGCTGAGCGAAATAAGTCAAGCAGAGAGAGTCAAGTATCATATGGTCTCACTTATTTGTGGAGCATAACAAATAACATGGAGGAAAAGGGGAGATGGAGAGGAGAGGGAGTTGAGGGAAACTGGAAGGGGAGATGAACCATGAGAGACTATGGACTCTGAAAAACAACCAGAGGGTTATGAAGGGGCGGCGGGGGTGGGGGGTGGGGGGGTGGGAGGTTGAGGAACCAGGTGGTGGGTAATAGGGAGGGCACGTACTGCATGGAGCACTGGGTGTGATGCCAAAACAATGAACACTGTTATGCTGTAAATAAGCAAATAAAAATAAATAAACTAATTTAAAAAAAATCAGAGGGGAGGAAGCCCAAACTGTATTTGCTTATTATATTATCTTACTTTTTCATAAACAAGAAGAATTAATGGTAAATTAAGTCTGTACAATGAAGAATGAAGTTTTGGTGACTAGTTTTGTGAAAGAATCTCAATTTCGCTTCAGCCTACATCCCTGCAGATCTGTGTGTGCACATTGTAAGAGAAGTTTATTTATTTCCAAAGACTTTTTAATTGCTTTTTTTTTAAATGTACATATAATGTATTATTTGCTCCAGGGAAATCTGTCTGTGAATCATCAGGTTTACACATTTCACAGCACTCACCATAGCACATACCATCCCCAATGTCCATAACCCAACCACCCTCTTCCTAACCCTCACCCCAGCAGCCCTCAGTTTGTTTTGTGAGATTAGGAGTCTTGTGTTTTCTCCCTCCTGATCCCATCTTGTTTCATTTTTTCCTCCCCTACCCCCATGACCCCCTGCCCTGCCTCTCAACTTCCTCATATCAGGGAGATCATATGATAATTGTCTTTCTCTGATTCACTTATTTCACTTAGCATAATACCTTCTAGTTTGACCATGTGTTTGCAAATGGGAAGATTTCATTTTCTGAGGGATATTCTCTGCTATAATTTGTTCCACTATACCTTCTGCTCCTCTCTCTCTTTCTTCTTCTTCTGAGATCCCAATTATTCTAATATTGTTTTGTCTTATGGTATCACTTATCTCTCAAATTCTCCCCTCATGGTCCAGTAGTCGTTTGTCTCTCTTTTGCCCTGCTTCTTTATTCTCCATCATTTGGTCTTCTCTATCACTAATTCTCTCTTCTGCCTCATTTATTCTGCAGTTTTTGTTTGCACCTCATTAATAGCTTTTTTTATTTCAACTTGGTTAGATTTTAGTTCTTTTATTTCTCCAGAAAGGTATTCTCTAATATCTTCCATGCTTTTTTTGAACCCAGCTAGCACCTTACTAATCTTCATTCTGAGCTTTAGTTCTCATGTATTGCTAATGTCAGTATTGATTAGGTCATTAGCCATCAATACTGCCTCTTGTTCTTTTTCTTTCTTTCTTTTCTTTTCTTTTTTTTTTTCTTTTTGGTGGTGAGTTTTTCTGCATTGTCATTTTATCCAGATAAGAATAGATGAATGAGAGAACAAAATACTGAAAAGGTAGCAATGACCCCAGAAAAATATACACTAACCAAATCAGAAGAGACCCAAAACCCAGGGGGAGAAGAAAGCAGGAAAAATATATATTTTATATATATATACATATATATATATACACACACACACATATACATATACGTATATATATATATGTGTGTGTGTATATATATATATATATTTCTTTTCCTGCTTTCTTCTCCCCCTGTTGGCAGGATTCTCAAACGTCTTTACCAGAGGCAGAATTGCACCACCTTTGACAGGGGCCAGGCTGAGTAATCTGCACGGTTTTGTCTTGGGAGCTTTTGTTCCCTGGTCGCCTTCGTACAGCTTTGGAGGACGGGAATGAAAATGGCGGCCTCCCAATCTCCGGCCCAGAGGAGCCAAGAGCTCGGGGCTGCGCTCCTCAGTGTGCCCTCAGATAAAAGCACTCAATCCCTCCCATCTCCCTGGTCTCCAGCCGCACTCCGGGATCACCTGGCCTGTGACCCAGCGTTTTATCAGAGGCACAGAGCCCCATTTGGAGCCTCCAAACCCAGCAGATTCCTGCCATGCCTTCCTGTGCCACTCGTCCTGGAAGAGGAAAGAGGGGGTCTCCACAGATCTGCCACTTGTGGGGTCTCTGCTCAAAGAGCAGTGGTCTGACTGTGCCTCGGATCATGGTTTAAGGTAAGCCCAAGCTGAGAACCGACTCCTCGGCTCTGTCTCTGGAACCGGCTTCCCCGTTCCAGCACCAGGGATCTCTGCCACACTCAGACAGTCCTGGTCTTTTTGTGACCCTGTGGGTCCTGAGACTACACTGTCCCCGCGAGTGTTCTACCCCCCCACTTAGCCTCTGGAGCAACGTCTCTTAGTGGAACAGACTTCTAAAAGTTCCAATTCTGTGCTCTGCTGCTCTACCCCTTGCTGGGAGCCGGCCCCATCCCCCATGGTCTATCTTCCCATCGCTTAGGATTCACTTCTCCACACGTCCTACCTTCCAGAAAGTGGTCAATTTTCTGTTCCTGGAATTGTTGCTCTTCTCTTCTGTCTCCTGTTGAGTTTGCAGGTGTTCAGAATGTGAAAACTATCTTGCTGAACTCCTGGGACCTGATGATATTTAGATCTACACCTCCACCATCTTGCTTCACACATAGTGTTTTATTCTACCCTCTTCCTTACTTCTCCGAAAGGAAATTGAGTGGTGACTGGAGCTTGGTTTCTGATTTGAAGGAATGGGAGACAAGAGATTTGAAAGAGCAGTAGTGTTCATGCTGACGTGGTGCCCTATGCCCAGTGAGTGAGGGTTTGAAACCTGGACTTGGGGGCGTTGGTGTTCAGCGAGGATGCTGTCCGAGTTTCCCACACACAGAGTCGTTCAACTGGTCTGCCTCAGTGGACCCACTCCTGCCTTTTGAAGGGTAGCTTGAAAGTGGCTTGAAACCCTAGGGCACTGGAGGAATGATCTGGAAGGGGCACCTGGGTGGGCCAGTGTAGACAAGCCCAGGGAATTCCAGAGCTAAGGAAGAACATGTTTCTGAGGCTGGAGTTTGCTTCTCTGTGAGCAGCAATTCACTGGGGAGGAAAGCAGTCTCTGGGTCTTAGGAGCCACCATGTCAGCAGGTGTGAGCCTGGCAGGGAGTCAGATCAGATAGCTGGGAGACTATGAGCCATGGTGGTGGGCTTTCACCCATGATGCACAGGCCAGCTTGCTCCAGGGACAGAGCTCTGCTCCCTGACCAGCCCTCCTGCTACAGATGGGATAAGAAACTTGCTTCCTGTTGGTTCTCCAGCCCTCGTCTCAGCGGGGCACTTGGTGGGAAGCAGCCCACAGGCAGCATTCTGGATTCTTGTCCAGTGTGTTCCTTGCTTCCTGAAATGAGGCCCCACAGGTGTCCTCTGCTTGGTGTCTGTGAATTCAGCCAGCAGAAGCTCTTCTTCCAGAGCCACCCCTGAGAAATCCTCCACTTTCCTGTGCTGTGTGCAAGAGGCCAATTTTAATGGAACTGAAATATCAACTCCTGCCGTTAGGTTCCAAGGCCACATGGCACACCAGTCTCCTTGAAGCTCTTGTTCCACATGGGGCCTGATGTGTGAGACTGAGACCAACCTTGGACAGCCAGCTGCTGCTGCAGGTTTCCTCCTGAGAACTGTGTGGCAAAGCTGCTTTGTGATGACGTCCCAGGAAAGAGACAGAGGTGCATCCTCTGCCCCAGCACAGGAGGATGCCGGACGTCAGTCGCAGGTGGCTGGTGCAGGGAGGAGAGATGTCTGTTTCCCAGGACCTTGGTCAGAGGGAGATTTGAGCCCTGGGATGCTTCTCTGCTCAGCTTTCTCAGGTGAGCACATCAGGCAAGGGGAGGACGTGTGTGTGTTTACCTGGAATCGAGGGAGGTGTCTTGTTTCAGGTTTCATGTGCAAGTGGATTCCTCTTATGGCTCATTTTCCTGATGGTCTTCAGGGTTCTGTAGGGGGACCCATTGTCCCAGGCGTCCTGGCTGTGTAAGAGCTCTGGTCACCTTTTCCCCCAGGGCTCTGGACGAGGAAATCAGAGGGAATCAGGGATGAAACCATCTGAGTAGGGCTCCATTTCCCCCTTACCAAGATGGGCTGGTGACTGGGATAACTGCTCTGGAAATAAAAAGCAGGAGACAGGGCTGGGGTGCTGAAGGGGAGGTGGTGGTGGTGCTTGCTATTCACAGAGCGGCCAGGTGGGACTTGACTAGGATGGTGATACTTGAGTCAAGTTCGAAAGAAGGTGAGTGATATCACACCAAGAGACTTATAAACAGAAGGGAAAGCATATGCAAAGCCCCTGGGGCAGGAGCATACCAGGTATGTCCTGGAGCAGCAAGCTCTGTGACCAAAGGAGACAGTTTAGGACATGACTTCAAGGAGATGACAGTAGGGTGACAGGAAACCATTGCAGGATTGTGACCCCCATCAGACCCTGTTTCACTGGGCTATCCTGGCAACAACACTGAGAACAAATGACACAGGGTTGAAGATGGACAAGGGAGATCAATGATGAAGCTTCTCCAGGAACTCAGGCAAAAGACGGGCTCCAATGGACCAGACAGGTGGCCTTGGAAGGAGGACTTAGTGCTATTCTGGGTACCTATTGAAGATGGAGCTCTCAGGGTTTGCCAATGGCTTCAATATTGGGAATGGGAGAAAGGAGGAATTGAGGTAACTCCCAGCTCTTGTAGGTTGTTCCAAGTGAGTCGAAGGATGGTCTGGGGGAAGGAGGTAGTTCGTGTTCCACCTGCTGAGAAAGGTGCCTTTCACAGTGGATCTGCTGATGTTTGTGTCTGGGAGAACTCTGAACTTCTACCCTCTCAGCAACTTTCAAGTACAAGTCTTCCCCAATTTTCTCAAAGGTTATGATAAGACACTTGGCTTTGTGGAAAGATCTATGTTATTGCCCAGCCCTAGTAGCAGAAAGAAACCTGAAGAGGGGGGCACCTGGGTGGCTCAGTGGATTAAGCCGCTGCCTTCGGCTCAGGTCATGATCTCAGGGTCCTGGGATCGAGCCCCGCATCGGGCTCTCTGCTCTGCAGGGAGCCTACTTCCTCCTCTCTCTCTGCCTGCCTCTCTGCCTACTTGTGATCTCTCTCTCTGTCAAATAAATAAATAAAATCTTTAAAAAAAAAAAAAAAAGAAACCTGAAGAGGATTTCTGTCTTATGAAAAAAGTCAAAAAGTTGACATCCGGTTCAGCATCTGTTTTTGGGGAACCCTACAGAGGCGGCATGCACCTCAACCAGCTCCTTCCCAGGCGCTGCTCTCCACGTCCAGCCACCAGTGCTTTGGATTGTGTCTGTGAGCATCTGCTGTGATTTATCTCCATTTATTTGGGGCATCCGTTAGGATGTTGTGCCCTAAGGCCTACGGAGCACCAAAGAGAAAGAACTTTTGGTGTCTGAGCATGCTCACTCACTTTCCTGTAGAAATGAATGGTCATTTCTTTTTCCATTTATACCACTTCTGCTGTGAAAGGTTTCCTAGGAATACTGTATTTTCAAGTAGCAGGGGAGCCTGTACTCCATCCTGCAGGGTTAGCTTTCATCTCCATGTTGCACAGAACTTTCCATGACTTGCGGATTTTATCACTCAAACATGGCACCTTTGACTACCTTCACCTGTTTCCCCCCACCATCCCCAAATCTGGCAAACACCCATCTGTTCTCATTACCTATGCGTTCAGTATTTTTTTTTCCATGTGGAATGTCCCTGAGAGCCTCTGGTGTGTGTCTTTCTGTATCTGAGTCATTTAGCATGAGGCTCCTAAGGTCAATGTTTCCACGTCCGGTTATTGTGAATATTGTTGCCATGAACATGGGAGCGCACCTCTCTTTTGGAGGGAGTTTTTTTGTGTTCGCCAAAGAAATACTCAGTAGAGCAATAACCAGGTCATGTGGTAGTTGTATAATTTTTTTTCCTGGAACCTTTATAGCATTTGCCACAGTGGTTGCACCAATTTCCATTCCCACAAACAGTGCACAGGGTCCCCTTGTCTACACACCCTTGACCACACCTAGTGTCTATCTCTGGGACGATTACCGTTCCCACAGTTGTGAGGTGATAGCTGACTGCGGTTTTGACTTACGTTTCCCTAATGAAAATTAGTGATGTTCAACAACTTTTTCTGTGTCTGTTGGCTGCCTGTATGCCATCTTTGGAAAGTGTCTATTCACCTATTCTCCCCAGTTCTTATTCAGTTTTTGTTTGGATCTGAAGGAGTGTTTTGTGTATTTTGGATACTAGCCTCTTCTCACATATAGGATGTGCAGATATTTTTTCTCATTGGGGAGGTTGCCTTTTAAGGGTTTGATGGTTTCTTTTGTCATGCAGAAATTTCAGTTTGACCTTTCCACTTATTTATTTTTGCTTTTGTTGCCTATGCTTTTGGTGTCTAATGTAAAAGGCTCTTCACCAAACCAAGATCCAGAAACTTACTGCCTGCGTTTTCTTCTTGGAGGTTTATGGATTCAGTTCTTATGTTCAAGTCATTCATCCATTCATAATTTGTGTGTGTGGTGTAAGAAAGAGACCAGTCACATTCTTCTGCATTTAGTGTCCAGTTTCCCCAGTACCATTCACGGAAGAGACAGTCCTTCCCCATTGTGTATGTTCTGCTGTTGTGTCATAAGTTAACACCATGCATGTGTGGGTTAGTTTCTGAATTTGTTTTCTTTCTTTCTTTCTTCCTTTCTTTTCTTTCTTTCTTTCTTTTTCTTTCTCTTCTTTCTTTCTCTTCTTTCCTTCCTTCGTTCCTTTCTTCCTTCCTTCCATCCTTCCTTCCTTCTCTCTGGTCTTACAGTTTATTTGTTGGGAAAATACTTTTCCTGTCAGAATATATGCACGGTGGACTTCATTGGCGATGTCTTCATACTCTTTGTTAGGACTTTTCTCTGACAACTGTGTTGTTTGTTTGTTTGTTTGTTTTAAGATTTATTTATTTATTTATTTATTTGACAGACAGATCACAAGTAGGTAGAGAGGCAGGCAGAGGGAGAGAGGGGGGAAGCAGGCTCCCTGCTGACCAGAGAGCCTGATTCAGGGCTTGATTCCAGGACCCTGGTATCATGATCTGAGCCAAAGGCAGAAGCTTTAACCCACTGAGCCACCCAGGCGCCCCTGACAACTATGTTTTTGTAAATGAGCAGCTCGATCTACAGCTTTAAACAGGTTGAACATTGGGGTGGAACTACTTAAGTAGTATTCTATTCTTTGATCAGACACCAGATTGTGTCTGATTGTCTTCTTTTGTGATGTTCTCAGTTGTGATGATGGCTATCTATATTTCCTTTTTGTGGTAGGTTTATTAAAGTGAATTTAATTTTTCCTGAAAGTGTGGATTCTAAATAATCCTTCTTTTATAATACATATTTATCTAAAACAGCATTTTTTGATGGCTTTATTGAGGGATAACTGACATAAGATAAACCCCACATATTCATATTTAAAGTGTACAATTTGTTAAGTTTTGACACATGGGTGTATACGTGTAGTTACTTGCAATCCATTGATCTTTCTTGGTAGAGTCTCTATTCAAATCTTCTGCTAATTTTCTGCTGGGTGTAAGACAGCATGTTTAAAAAATGCATTTATTGGAAGCGAACATTGGAACAGGACATCAATATTATTAATTCCCATTCAGAGTTAATAATTCTATCAGAGCTAAGTTGAAATATATCTTTAATATACGAATGAATAAACTTCGCCAAAAGTACTATGATTATAAGTTTCTGAGCTTTCTGTTGTGTTCCGTTGACCTGTGAGTCTGCTTTTATGCCAGTCCCATACTGTTTTGATGACAACCGCTTTGTAATCTGGCTTGAAATTGGAGTGTGGTGACTCCAGGTCACTTGCTGGACCTGTCAGTGACCTGGACCAGGTCACTTGCTGCTTGCTTGCCTGTTTGCTCGCCTTTTGTTTGTTTTCTCTCTATCGGTGAGATTATTTATTTATTTTTACTAAGTTTACATTTTATTCTAAATGTTTTTCTTTCACTTTTTTATAATGATCATATAATGTATTATTTGTTTCAGGGGTACTGGCTTGAGATCCTTCCATTTTACACAGCACACGTGCTCACCACAGCACATCCCCTCCCCATGCCCATCACCAGCCACCCCATTCCCCCACCCTCCTCTCCTTCAGTAACCCTCAGTTTGTTTCCTGAGATTAATTGTCTCTTTTGCTTTGACTCTCTCTCCGGTTTCATCTTGCTTCCTTTTTTCCTCTCTTCCCCTATGATCCTCTGTCTTGTTTCTTAAATTCCACTTATCAGTGAGATCATATGATAATTGTCCTTCTCTGATTGACTTATTTTGCTTAGCATAATACCCTCTCATTCCACCCATGTCATTGCAAATGGCAAGATTTCATTTTTGAGGGTTGCATAATATTCAATTTTATATATATATATCCATACAGATCCACTCATCTGTCGATGGATGTCTGGGCTCTTTGTATAGTCTGGCTCTTGTGGGCAGGGCTGCTATAGACATTGGGGTGCAGGTGACCCTTCAGATCACTCCATGTGTATCTTTGGGGTAAATACCCAGTAGTGCAGTTGCAGGGTTTGTAGGGTAGCTCTATTTTCAACTTCTTGAGAAACCTCCACACTGTTTTCCAGTGGCTTCACCAGCTTGTATCCCCACCAACAGTGTAAAAGGGTTCCACTTTCTCCCTATCCTTGCCAACACCTGTCATTTCCTGACTTGTCCATTTTAGCCATTCTGACTGGTATGAGTTGGTCTTATTATGGTCTTGATTTGTGTTTACCTAATGTCGAGGGATGTTGAGCAATTTTTTATGCGTTGAGGGTAAGGGTTAGGGCCTAGGGCTATGACAGGCCCAATCTCCTGGCACTGAGGTGAGCTCCCAGGAAGTCTGAGTTCAGGGTGGGGGTCAGCCTGAGTGTCAACCTACAAGTTTGTGTCCGGGAGCCTCTAAAAGTGTGGGTGGTTTCAGGGTGGCATGAAGTTTCCTCCCACTCCGAGGGTTTTGCACAGCTGCAAATGGCATGATTTCCTTCTAGGCAGCAGGTGGAGTCTGGTGGTGTACCTCAGGAGTCCCCAGTCTGGTGGAATTATGGGCCAGGCCTCTGGGGATAGAAGCCGGAAACGCAACCTAGGGTTAGGGTTAGTGCCTATGGGCATGGCAGGCCCAATCTGCCAACGCAGAGACAGGCTCCCCATGGGGCTGAGTAGAGGGCAGGGGTGGCCAGTGTTCTGAGGTGATTCTGGCCATGTGTGCATCTAGTGTTTTGAGTGATTTCTCACAGAGTTGGGGCCGCAACCACCCTGGACCACAGGCCAGGCCCAGACAGCTCCCCTGAATGCTCTCGCCATCAGAAGTGAGTTTGCCAGGCTTTTCTGTCCAATTCTCAAGATCTTTCTGCCCAAATTGATATCGATTTGGGCAAAAAGCTCTTGAGAATTGGCCAGCATTGGGCAGCGATTTGGGCCATGCCTACATCCGGCATTTGGAGTGCTTTCTTGCATCGAACATCCGGGTCTGTGTGGCTCCCCTGAGGGCCCCCACTGAGGCGAGCTCTCTAGGGGCAGAGTTGAGGGAGGAGGTCAGGCTGGGCATCAGGCTCTGGGTTTGTGGTGCAGTTGGGTGGGGGTTGGAGCAGGGCCCAACGTGGGGGTGGCCTCAGTGGGGCAGGCAGGTTTCTCCCGCCCTGAGGGTTTTGCACAGCTCCAAAGGGCATGGTTTTCCTGGGTGGCAGGCAGAGTTCTGGGGTGTGGCTCAGGGTTCTCCAGCTTGGAGTGCTTTGGGGCCAGGCCTCTGGGGATGGAAGCCTGAAAACCCAACCTAAGGTTAGGGTCTGGGGGCGTGAAAGACCCACAGGTGTCCATTGCTCTGAGATGATTTGGGCTTGGCATGGGCCTGGCTTTTAGAGCACTTTCTCACTGGCTTGGGACAGCGACCACTCTGGACCATGTGGCAGGCCCAGGCTCCCCTGAAAGCCCCTGCCGCTGGCCGAATTCGCCGAGTGTTTCCATCCAATTTTCATGAGCTTGATTTGTTAAGAAATTTAAAAAGCAAAAGGAAAAAAAAAAGAGAGAAAGAGACAAAGCAAGAAACAGACTCTTAACTATAGAGAACTAATGTGTTGGGTCCGTTATCAAAGGAACGAGACTGAGACAAAGTGAAAGTTAGGCAAAGCCTTATTCTATGCCAAGCATTGGAAGTTAGACTGACGGGCCAGGGGAACGAGGCTGAGACAAAGTGAAAGTTATGTAAAGCTTTATTCTATGCCAAGCATTAGAAGTCAGACTGACCGGCCAGGGCCGCCTCCGAAGAGAGCGACCACCCTTTGGTCTTACAGGCTAGTTTTATAGGGCACAACCGCACACATCTACGTATGTGGCTTTGGCTGATTGGATGTCTCCTACCTGTGTGTTTTAGTAACGGTTACCCAGAACTGATACAACAAAATGGCCTTCTTTTAGGTATGTGTTTTAGCAACAGTTACCTGGAACTGATATCAGTAACTGCTTAGGCACTTATTAAACAACAAAATGTCTACCTAGGCAACATGGAGTCACTATGGCTAAGTAGGCCCAGGCAGGCCTTAGGGGTTTAATAGGTTTTAACGTGAAATCGGCCCCAACAGATGGTTATCAGAGAGGTAGTGGGTAGGGGGATGGGTGAAATAAGTGATGGGGATTAAGGAGTGCACCTGTTGTGATGAGCACCAGGTGCTGTTTGGACGTGTTGGATCACTATATGGTACAGCTGCAGCTAATGAAACACTGTTAACTACATTGGAATTTTTAAAAAAAGATTAAAAAATTAAAAATGCAAAATACAGTGAAAAGGATGCAGAAAAACAGGGAAAGGGGAATAAAGAATAGATGAGAAAATGGAAAAAGACAGCAGTAGGGTAGATTAAAATTCAAACATAACAATAATCATATTTAAAATAGTCTAGAAAATAGGGGCACCTGGGTGGTTCAGTCATGAAACATTTGCCCTCAGCTCGGGTCATGAACCCAGAATCCTGGGACGGTGCCCTGCATTGGGCTCCCTGCTTGGCTGGAAACCTGCTTTTCCCTCTCCCACCCCCTTTGCTTGTGTTCCCTCTCTTGCTGTCTCTCTCTGTCGGATAAATAAATAAAATCTTAAAAAAAATAGCACATAAAGTAGGTGAAGGATATAGGGATTCTTCTGTGCTACTCTGTGCTTCCTTTGCAACTTTTTATAAATCTTGAAGTATTTGAAAATAAGATGTTTTTAAAAGTTTTAAAAAGTTAATTTAAATACTCAATTAAAAGGTAGAGGTTGAAAAAAAATTCAGAACGTTCACCAGGATAAAAAAAAAAAGGTAGAGGTTGTCAGTTGGACTAAAAAGCAACTGAATGAAACAAAAATACAGTATACTCATTGTCTTTCTGCTTTGGAATATTGCTCCAGACAAAGCAGAAGCTAGAATGATAATTCACACAGACAATTGGATGGTTTTTTTTTTTAAGATTTTATTTATTTATTTGTCAGACAGAGATCACAAGTAGGCAGAGGCAGGCAGAGAGAGAGAGGAGGAAGCAGGCTCCCCGCGGAGCAGAGAGCCCGATGAGGGGCTCGATCCCAGGACCTGGGACCATGACACAAGCCGAAAGCAGAGGCTTTAACCCACTGAGCCACCCAGGCGCACCGACAATTGGATTTTTCTGCTTCAATTGTTAAGAATTCTTTCAGGGGCACCTGGGTGGCTCAGTGGGTTAAAGCCTCTGCCTTCAGCTCAGGTCATGATCTCAGGATCCTGGAATTGAGCCTCACATCGGGCTCTCTGCTCGGCAGTAAGCCTGCTTCCCTCTCTCTCTGTGCCTGCCTCTCTGCCTACTTGTGATCACTCTCTGTCAAATAAATAAATAAAATCTTTTAAAAAAAAGAAATTATCATACAAAGATCCCAGTCTAGGGGCACCTGGATGGCTCAGTCATTAAGGGTCTGCCTTTAGCTCTGGTCATGATCCCAGAGTCCTGAGATCGAGCCCCACACCAGGTTTCCTGCTTGTCAGGAGGCCTGCTTCTCCCTCTTCCACTCCCCCTGCTTGTGTTCCCTCTCTTTCTGTGTCTCTCTCTGTCAAATAAATAAATAAAATCTAAAACAACAACAACAACAAAGAGATCTCAGTCTAATAATCAATTGAAATAATTTTTTAAAGGTTTTATTTATTTGACAGACAGAGACCACAAGTAGGCAGAGAGACAGGCAGAGAGAGGAAGGGAAGCAGGCTCCCTGCCGAGCAGAGAGCCCGATGTGAGGCTCAATTCCAGGACCCTGGGATCATGACCTGAGCTGAAGGCAGAGGCTTTAACCCACTGAGCCACCCAGGTGCCCCCAATTGAAATAATTTTTAATTCTAATGTAGTTAACACACAGTGTTATATTAGTTTCAGGTGTACAATGGAGTGATTCAACAACTCTATATTAGGTGCTCATTATGATAAGTGTACTCTTTTTTTTTAAATGTTTATTGGACAGAGAGAGATCACAAGTAGGCAGAGAGGCAGGCAGGGAGAGAGGAAAGCAGGCTGCTCACCCGAGCAGAGAGCCCGATGCGGGGCTCGATCCCAGGACCCTGGGATCATGACCTGAGCTGAAGGCAGAGGCTTTATTTAACCCACTGACCCACCCAGGCGCCCCCTGATAAATGTACTCTTAATCCCTCTCACCTATGTCACCCATTCCCTCCCCCCGACCCCATCTCCCTTCTGGTAACCACCAGTTTGTTCTCTACAGTGAAGAGTCTTTTTGGTTTATCTCTTTTTTTCTGTTTTTTTTTCTTATGTTCCACACAGGTGTGACATAGGTATTTATCTTTCTCTGACTGACTTATCATTCTAGGAATAAAATTTAGCATATATAGTAACAACACGGATAAAATTTTGAAACAATTGAGCGATGTATCATATTCTGCTAATTATAAATGTACTCTAACATCTCTGAAATCAAGATAAATCTTCTAATTTAATTGGTAATGTTTTCTTTTTTAGTGGTAAATAAAATAATAGTGCAATATTATTTTCTTAAGTTTGATGAAATATAGTAAAAGAAGACTTTAATAAGTGGCCAAACATCCCATGTTCAACTATAAGAAAATTATTCTTATAAAATGACAGTTCTTCCCCCAAATCATTTATCAATTCCATGTAGTTGCCGTCAAAAGAATCTCAACTTGTCCTCTTTTCAGTGGAACAAAATGATTCTAATCTTTTTCTAGAAGAGAAATGCCATGATAAAACCATTTGGGAAAGTGTATTCTGGTATATGTTTTGAATTATTATTTGGCAATGTTCACCTGAATTTACAACCAATTGTTACTACTTGGAATTTATCTTTGAGGAACGCCTCAAGACATTTTTAGAAAAATGTATATTGTAACATTGTTTAAAATAGAAAAAATTTTAAAAAAATAGAAAAAATTATGGAGCAGATGGGTGGCTCTGTAGGTTGACTGATTGAGTTCCACATTGGGCTCCTTGCTCAGTGGGGAGTCTGCTTCTTCCCCTGACCCTACCCCCCTCATGCTCTCTCTCTCTCTCTCTCTCAAATAAATAAAATCTTTAAAATTTTTGAAAAAACAATATTGAAATAGAAAAAATTAGATATATAAAATATAAAATATATAAAATTCCATCAAACAAAGGACTGGTAAAAAAGTGGTAGCAGGGGTGTTTGCAAAGTTCTATTTTTTTTTAACCTAGGTAGTAGTTACACTGCATAAGAATTATTTTTTTTCCCATTTTATTTATTTTTTTAGCGTAACAGTATTCATTGTTTTTGCACAACACCCGGTGCTCCATACAAAACGTGCCCTACCCCATTACCCACCACCTGTTCCCCCAACCTCCCACCCCTGACCCTTCAAAACCCTCAGGTTGTTTTCCAGAGTTCACAGTCTCTTATGGTTCGCCTCCCCTTCCAAATTTTTTTTTTAATAAACATATAATGTATTTTTATCCCCAGGGGTACAGGTCTGTGAATCGCCAGGTTTACACACTTCACAGCACTCACGATAGCACATACCCTCCCCAATTTTTTAAAGTTTTATTTATTTAAGCAACCTCTACACCCAAACTCACAACCCTGAGATCAAGAGTCACACACTCCCCCAACTGAGCCAACCAAGTGCTCCTCACTGATCAGTTATTTATTAAATTATACTTTTGGTCTATGTACTTTCTGTATGTATATTATATTTTACAATGAGGGCATCTGGCTCAGTGGGTTGGGCCTCTGCCTTCGGCTCAGGTTGTGATCTCGGGGTCCTGGGATCAAGTCCCATGTCAGGCTCTCTGCACAGCAGGGAGCCTGCTTCTTCCTCTCTCTCTGCCTGTCTCTCTGCCTACTTGTGATTTCTCTTTCTGTGGGTCAAATAAATAAATAAAATCTTTAAAATATATATGTATATATTTCACAATGAAAGTCACTAAAATTAATAACATCCATGTTTAAGAATACTATGAAATACTATATAATCAATAAAAGAATTGGCTAAATCTATGAGTAAGGTTGTGACAAGATGTACTTACATATGACTCAGATTCAGCCTTGTGCTTTCATATATTTGTAGTACATATATTTTCACCACTGAATAATTTTTCACTGTGTGAATATAATATATTTATTGTTGTGACAACAGATAATTTGGTTGTTTCCAGTTTGGGGCAATTACAAATAATAATCTATAAGCAGTCACAGGGATCTCTCCAATTATATATTATATACACATATATACATATATATTATATATACATCATATGAGGCACATGTACACATTTTGCTCTTGAAACTAGTTTCTAGTTTCTAGAAACTAGAAAGAATTACTAACTGGCAGAGTTAGTAATATGCAAATGACCAACTATACAAGGTAGTGTCAAATTTGTTTTTCAAAGGGAGCAAGCCCATTGATTTCATAGCAGCAATATACAGATTATATGTTGCTCACGACCTCTCCAACATCTGATATGTCAATTAAGTGGTGTAAGATGGTATCTACTTGTGGTTTTGATATGCATTTCGCTCACTGTTGATGGGTTGAACAACTATTCATAATTTTATTGAACATATGTGTTTCCTTTTCTGAGCAATATACCTTTCTAACTATTGTTCATTTGTTTACTGGGTGGTTTGTCCTTTTAAAAAATTGTGTAACTTCTTTATATATTCTTGATACCAGTCCTTTGTCAGTTAGGTGGATTTGCAATCTTCTTCTAGTTGAATCTCTGCACTCTCTTTAAGGCATCTTTTGAGGAACAGAAGTTCTTAGCTTTAATGTAGTGAAGCTTACCAATCTTTTCACTTAAGATTAATACTTTTACATCTAGTTTAGGAATCCTTTCCTACCTCAATGACACAAAATTATTCACAGACATCTGCTTCTAAAAGTTCAAAAGACTTGTTCCTGACACTGAAGTCTTTTTTTTTAGATTTTATTTATTTATTTGGCAGACAGAGCTCACAAGTCGGCAGAGAGGCAGGCAGAGAGAGAGGAGGAAGCAGGCTCCCCGCTGAGCAGAGAGCCCAATGTGGGGCTCGATCCCAGGACCCTGGGATCATGACCCGAGCTGAAGGCAGAGGCTTAACCCACTAAGCCACCCAGGTGCCCCTGATACTGAAATCTTAAACCTCCTGGAATTGATTTATAAAAATGGCATATTTATATAATATAAATTGAAGTCCAGTTTTATTCTTTTTTGCATACGAATGAACAACCAACACATTCCATAGAAACCAGAGATGAATTACCTAGAAAGTAATATTTTTGCTGTTCTCTCAGACATTCAAAATTCTTATGAGTGCACACAGTCCTGCTAGGGGGTGTGGTGGATGACAAACTCAGTGCAAGAACCTTCTCAGAAAATCTGAAAAGATCTTAGGAAACAAGAAGCAAGAGTTCAGTATGCAAAAAGGCAGAGGCCAACTTATACCTGAGCTGTGTTGCAAGGCCTTTCACTTCATCTTGGAACTCAAAGCTTTGGCCCGCAGATCCTTGTGTCTACATTATAAGTCGGCTTAGGAAAGCCTACCGAGGGCACCTGGGTGGCTCGGTCGTTAAGCACCTTCCTTCAGCTCCGGTCATGATCCCAGGGCACTCAGCTTCAGCCCTGCATCTGGCTCCCTGCTCAGCGGTAAACCTGCTTCTCCCTCTCCCACTCCCCCTGCTTGTGTTCCCTCTCTCGCTGTGTCTCTGTCAAATAAATAAATAAAATCTTAAAAAAAAAAAAAGGAAAGCCTACTGATATCTTGGGGGATTTGGGGAGTTATTAGTATGGATCAGTAGTTTTCAATTTTAATTTTAATTGTATTCTATTGAAATAAGCTGTATATTTTAAAAGTTTTCTTCATTTATTTGACAGAGAGAGAGATCACAAGTAGACAAGGAGGCAGGCAGGTGGGGGGAGGGGGCTGGATCCTGGCTGAGCAGAGAGCCTGATGTGGGGCTCGATCCCAGGACCCTGAGATCATGACCTGAGCCGAACGAAGGCAGAGGCTCAACCCACTGAGCCACCCAGGTGCCCCATATTTTTAGAATGTTTATATTTTAAACATATAAAGATTAGAAGGTATAAAGATCAATAGTTATAGATTTCTGAGAAGACTCTGAAATGGACTTAGTTTTTCTGAACTTCTGAAGATGTTACCATTTATTTATTTTGTCTAATTTCATCTTGGGCTTTCGTTTTCCAAGAGGAATGCACATCACCAACACTTACTCTGGTTTACACCACTACTCTGGTTATAATTTTACACTTACTCTGGTCACAGTTAGCATCACATGTTGGCTCTGAAAAGGAAAAGCAAGAAAGAAGGGGGCCAGCCACAGACTGGTCATAATAGACTGGTTTAGAATGGAAGTGGGGCAATGAGAAAGGGAGAATGTTTAATCGGGGAACAAGAAGGGAAAGGCAGGGGAAAGTGGCAGTAAGTTAAAGAGGACACATATGCACACACGAAAAGGAATTTCTTACATAATTAAATGAATTCATATTCAGAAAGGAAAAGAAGAGACCTGAATATGAACACAAGAAAAGGTATGAAAATAAAAATTACTAGGTCAGACAGCTCCATGCACCAACCTCTAGTCGGTCTACTAGCCCAAGGCAACAACTTTTTGTTGAAAACCATGTGTTCAAGATGGGCAGAAGGAACGAAGGGCAGTGACCTACCAACGGATATACTGGAAAGACCTACCAACGGATATACTGGAAAGAACAAATCAGGCATCTGTAATTCAGAGAGTGCTTCTCTTTCCCTAGATTCTAAAATAATACCCCCTTTCCTGCCTCCCCATCTCTCGTCCCTGTCCCGGCGAACATTGCAATCATTGTGGATTCTGCTCCCTGACCTGGGTCAGCTTCCATCATCCAAACTATCCATTCCTTTGTTACCAGCTGTTTCACACAATTGTCCTTCACCTGTCAGGAACTTGGCGCTTTGGCAAACACTGCACAGCAAAATCGTTCCACCTTGACTGCACAGACATATCCATGGAGGGCCCCTTGATCGTGCACTTCAAGAAATTTGACAGAGTATTTTATCTCATGCCTCTGGGTGCAGAAATGATGGACAGGTAGCTTCCTAATACAGTAACCAATAGAATTACTCAAGGTGACAAGATCTATTTCCTCCTTTTCACATCCAATGACTTAATTAGTCTCATCATGCACACCAAAAAATATATACCCTCCTTCAGTATTTGCAAATGCAGAAACACAACTGGGAGGACTCTCGTTAAAGCACCGGGACACGTCTGTTGAGAACAATGTAAATTCAACATGGAGGGACTTCGTAAAGTTGAGCTTTTCTAGCAACTGAAGGTGAGTTCTAGCAAATAGAGCAGCAGCTTGAGGCCCTTATGTTACCATCATTTTGTATACCAACCCAAAATTTCTGTGGATTTAACAATTTGGAATCATGAGTATTCACAAAAGTCTGAGTTCTCCCTTCAAGGAATGCCAGTGCTTCCTGAGAATTCATGACATCAGCTGAGGCTCTGTATCTATGGTACAAACTGGAGGACAAGGTTGCCGGTCATACACCAGAGGCCTCAGCATTCCATGAACCAGAAAAATGTCTCCTTGTTGCATCTCATCTAAAGATCCTTTAAAAATGGAAGGCACTTTCAGTCCTACTCCATGAATTTCATAATTGTAGGGTTTTTTTAAGATTTTATTTATTTATTTGACAGACAGAGATCACAAGTAGGCAGAGAGGCAGGCAGAGAGAGAGGAGGAAGCAGGCTCCCCGCTGAGCAGAGAGCCCGATGTGGGGCTTGATCCCAGGACCCTGGGATCATGACCTGAGCTGAAAGCAGAGGCTTTAACCCACTGAGCCACCCAGGTTCCCCCATAATTGTAGTTTTTGTTCTCAATCTCAGCCTTGACCACTGCACCACCAGCATTAAGCAGAGCACATATTGAATTCATGATGATTTTATTCTGTCTCTTTTGCTATTGAGGCTTCATTTCTTTCCTTTGCTAACTCCCAAGGATGATTTTTCCTGCATTTAAGACACATTTGGCAAAGTTTGTTTCCAAATCCACCTTGACACTCATCTTCTCAGCACTTGTCCTAGTTCGGCCTTGAAAGGTTCTCCTAAAATAACAAGAAGATAGGATCATTAGAATGGGACAAGAATAGGGGAAGTGGGAAAACTGACAGCTTGAGCCACTTTTCTGAAGTTGGTCACTTCCTTTATGCCCAGAGTTTGAAGCCAGGCTCATGCATGAAATAAGTGTGGAGGACAGAAGGAGGAGCTAAGTCTGCTGGAAGCCCGCTACCACCAGAGAAATGATCAAGAAGCTATTTTTGTGTTGTGATTTTAGGAACCGTGTGTGCCAAGATCTCTGAGAGGCAGTGTCTCCCAGATCACCTACAGAAAACAGAAATTAGAGATACCTGTAGACTGGAGCTGGAATGCAAATGGAAAGTTTTCACGGTCAGAGGTGTCTCTGGGGTGTGCTGATGTTTATTGTTTTTCTCGGTGCTCCTTCTCCCCCCACTGAGACCTGGGCAATTCTTGGATTATTTTACAGCCCAATTTAATGAAGGAGCAAATTGGATTGAGTTGGTAATTTGTCATTGTTTCTATGGAACAGACCCCTTAGCTTTCCCTGGTCCAAGCAGTACTCCTCTCTTGAAAAAATATCTCTAAATTAAATATAAGTATATATATATAATTTGTTTGAAACTAACAAACAAATTATAGACTGTTTGGATCAACCAAACTGGCAGGTAGAGGTGGGCTTTTGACACTTCCTAAACTTCCCCTGTCAACAAGGAGCCTCAGATGAGGTCAAGTTGAGTGACAGTTTGCAGACACACCACAAGACAGAAGGGCAAGGGAGAGATGCACATCTCCAAGCTGCCAATCTTTGATTCACCTGTGACAACTGAGGAAAGAGAAGGAGCAACTAGACCACTTCACACATCATTACACAATCCTCTATCAAGGGATACCTCACTGTGAACCAAGCTCTCATGCTATCTCACACTCACCCCAACTTCCTTCTTCAAAAGCTGGATGCAGGGAACAAAAGATGCAACCCAAGAGAGAAGCAAACACAGGGCCCTGGACAAGTGTGAAGGGAGAACCCGGAGTGACAGCCGCGGGGCAGGCCTAGAGGATCACCAGCCAGAATGGGAGCAAGATGGCAGCAGCTGTCAGTGGGTGGCAGGTGAGACCATACAACTGGAAGACAACTTAAGAGTTAGTCAGTTGAAGAGCTAGAGAGTCTGGGAGTGGAGGAGTAATAGGGACTTAGGAAAATATGAAAACACAAAGATAAGACAATAGCTCTAAGTTTAAAATGAAAAAGCATAGAAAAGAAAACATAACCATAAGCCATGATATGGCATAGCTATAAACAAAATACAGTCACAATAATATCAACTCTGAATATTGTTCTGATTGGAAATGATGATATCATCATACTGGCGGGATATGGGGAGGGGTAGTGGAAGTGTGGTAGTGCAGTGTGAAAGGGCAGTAAAGTGTGGGGGAGTGAGATCATCAGCTCTAGAAATAATATCTAAATGGGGGCAGGGGAGGTGTGTGAGCATGAGCATGTTGTTTAAAAATATATTTTAAATTGCTGAAAGAAAAAGCATGTTGTTTAGAAACATATTTAAAATTGCTGAAAGAAAAAGCCAAGAGGCAAGAGGTTGCCTAGAGAGCAGAAGGAGGTAGAGTAAAGGGTCACTGATTTTCTCACCATGTCTTATGAAACTATGACTTTCAAAACTGCATATAGGAGACTTTCATTCCCAGACAGAACAGAGTAACAGGGACCAGATTACTTTCCTGTCTAAAACAACAAAAACATTTTAAAAGAAATAATGACTGGAAATTTTCCAAATTTGACGTAACTTGTAAAAAATTAAGATCAAGATCCAAGATATTGGGGCGCCTGGGTGGCTCAGTGGGTTAAGCCGCTGCCTTCGGCTCAGGTCATGATCTCAGGGTCCTGGGATCGAGCCCCGCATCGGGCTCTCTGCTCCGCAGGAAGCCTGCTTCCTCCTCTCTCTCTGCCTGCGTCTCTGCCTACTTGTGATCTCTCTCTCTGTCAAATAAATAAATAAATAAATTCTTAAAAAAAAAAAAAGATCCAAGATATTCTACAAGCTCCAAGTACTAGAAACACACAGAAAACTACACCAAAAGTGCATCATAATTTAGTTGATCAAAGCCAATGCTAAAGAAAAAAAATCTTCAAAGCAACCAGAGGAAGAAGATACATTACACACAAAAGAACAAAGGATGACATTAGAATTTTTGTCAGAAACAAAGCAAGAAGATAATGGATAAACATCTTAAAGCCAAGGAAAGAAAGAAAGAAAACTATGAACCTAGAGTTCTATACCCAGGGAGAATATCTTTCAGTTACCAATTCAGTTAACAACAAAAAGACCATTCAATTTTTTAAGTGGACAAAGGACTTGAATAGATATTTCTCCAAAGAAGAGGTACAAAGGCCAATAAGCATAGGAAACAGTGCTCAATATTATTAGTCATTGGGGAATGCAAACCACACCACAATGAGAGACCACCTCACACCAATTAGGATGGTGATGACAATGATGACAACGATGATGGCGATGGTGGTGGTGATAAAAGGAAAATAACATGTCAGTGAGGATTTAGAGAAATTGGGATCAGTATACACCGCTGGGGGGAATGTAAAATGAGGCAGCCATTGTGGAAAATAGTTTGGAGAGTCTTCAAAAAGTTAAACATAGAATTACCATATGATCCAGCAAATCCTACTCTTAAGTACATACCAAACAATTAAAAACAGGTACTCAAATCCTCTAGACTCAAATAGGTCATGAATGTTCATAGCAGAGCTATTCACAATAGCCAAGAGGTGGAAATAACTCAAATACATATCAGCATATAAATGGATAAACAGAATGTGCTGATGAATGTTCATAGCAGAGCTATTCACAATAGCCAACAGGTGGAAATAACTCAAATACATATCAGCAGATAAATGGATAAACAAAATGTGCTGCAATCCATTCAATAGAATATTTTTCAGCCATAAAAAGGAATGAGTCATTGATACATGCTTCAACATGGATGAACCTTGAAAGCTTTATGCTAAGTGAAAGAAGCCAGACACAACAGGTCACCACTATGGACTGTATGTTTATGCGCCCCTAGAATTCATATGTTGAAACCCTAACCCCCATTGGAATGGATTAACAGGTGGGGCTTTAAGGGGTAACTAGAGGCGATTGGAGTGGAGCCCTCATGATTAGATTAGTGTCTTCATAAGAAGAGACACAAGAGAGCTTGCTTCCTCTCTGCTCTTTCCACCATGGCAGCTGTCTGCAAACCAGGAGGAGTTTCCTCAACAGAAACCACATCTGCCAGCACCTTGATCTTAGACTTCCTACCCTCCAGAATTGGATAAATAAACGTTTCTTGTGTAAACCTCCCAATCTATGGTATTTTTGTCATAGCAGTCTGACCTAAGACAGTCACATACTAGAAAATTTCATTTATGAGAAATAGCCAGAATGGATAAAATCACCAAAACAGAAAGAAGATGGTTGATTGCCAAAGGCTCGGGGAAGAGGGAAATGGTAAGTAGCTGCTCAGTGGGGTTTTATCTGGGTATGATGAAAATGTTTTGAAGCTTGATGGAGGTGGTGGTTATACAATATTGTGAATGTACTAAATGCTGCTGATTTGTTCACTTTAAAATGGTTAATTTTTGTTGTATGAGTTTCGTCTCAATTTTTTAAATTAATCAGAAAAGAAGGTGAACTAAAAACTTTCTCAGATGCATAAAAGCTGAAAGAATTTATTAAGAATTCAATGTATGAAATGGTGAAGAAATTCTTCAGTCAGGAAGAAAATGATGCTCGTTGGGAAATGAATGTATACAAAGCAAGGAAGACCACTGGAAACGGTAACTACAAGGGTAAATAGATAAGATATTTTAGAGATTTAACACTCTCAAAGAAGAATTAAACTGGAATGCTAATATCAACTGATTTCAATTAATTAATTTATTAT
The DNA here is from genome assembly GCF_922984935.1 of Meles meles. Lineage (NCBI taxonomy): Eukaryota > Metazoa > Chordata > Mammalia > Carnivora > Mustelidae > Meles > Meles meles. Next base: position 17,581,679 of record NC_060083.1, read on the forward strand.
ACAGTTACAGTAACCAAGATAATGTAGAACCAGTATAAAGGCAAATAAATAGATTCATGGAATAAAGAGTCTGGAACTAGACCCACATATATATGGATAACAAGTGTAATTGTTTTCAACAAATAGGATTCAAACAATTGGATACCCACACATGAAAGAAATGAATTCATATTTGACACCATTTACAAAAATGTATTTAATATGTGTCCTAAAAGTGAAGTGGGATAAATCCAAGGGGGAGATGATCCATGAGAGACTGTAGACTCTGAGAAACAAACTGAGGGTTTTGGAGGGGAAGAAGGTAGGTGGATGGGTGAGCCTGGTAGTGGGTATTGAGGAGGGCATGTATTGCATGGAGCACTGGGTGTGGTGCATAAACAATGACTCTTGGAACACTGAAAAAATAAAATTTAAATAAAAATTTTAAAAATGACACCAAAAAAATAAAAAGAAATAAAATGTTTCCTAGACCTAAGTGTAAAACCTAAGACTACGTGGAAATAAGTGAATACTGCCCAAATGACAATAGTGAGAGGCTATTTTTGCAGAGCTAAATGTAACGAGGAAATCAGGCACCATCACTTGTGATGGCAGAGACTCAAAAGCAGGCAAAGGAATGGAAAACCTTTATAGTGAGAGAGAGAGAGAGAGAGGAGGCTCAGGGATTCTCTGATTTGAGGTTGTTGTTCCCAGGGAACTAGAAACGAGCTTACTAGAAGTGGGACATCTTCTGTGATTGGTTTGGGAGCCTGTTTAGCTTTCTTTGTTTTGTTCTGAGTGGGAAGCTGAGACAACTATCAGAGAAGCTGGAAGTTAATAACTAAGTCCCAGGGCGCCTGGGTGGTGCAGTCAGTTAAGCCACCGGCTCTTGGTTTCGGGTCAGGTCAGGACAGGGCCCTGAGATGGAGCCCTTGGTCAGCTCTGTGATCAGTGCGGAGTGTGCTTGGGTTTCTCCCTCCCCCTCCCTCAGCCCCACCCTCGCCCTTGTGTGTGCGTTCTCTGTCTCAACAAACAAATAAATCTTAAAATTAAAAAGAAAAAAAGGGGATGCCTGAGTGGCTCAGTGAGTTAAAGCCTCTGCCTTCGGCTCAGGTCATGATCCCAGGGTCCTGGGATCGAGCCTCTCATCGGGCTCTCTGCTCCGCAGGGAGCCTGCTTCCTCCTCTCTCTCTGCCTGCCTCTCTGCCTAGTTGTGATTTCTCTCTGTCAAGTAAATAAAATATTAAAAAAAAAAAAAAGAAAAGAAAAAAATCAAGTCCTGACCACTTTTGCTGCAAGGGTTGTGGTTTGACTTCCAGAGGTGGTTCCTGTAGCATTTTGGATCAAGAGTTCTGTGTTTAAATGGAGTATTATGCCTCCATCAGAAAGGATGAATACCCAACTTTTGTAGCAACATGGACGGGACTGGAAGTGATTATGCTGAGCGAAATAAGTCAAGCAGAGAGAGTCAAGTATCATATGGCTTCACTTATTTGTGGAGCATAACAAATAACATGGAGGACATGGGGAGATGGAGAGGAGAGAGAGTTGAGGGAAACTGGAAGGGGAGATGAACCATGAGAGACTATGGACTCTGAAAAACAACCAGAGGGTTTTGAAGGGGCGGGGGGGGGGGGGGTGGGAGGTTGAGGAACCAGGTGGTGGGTAATAGGGAGGGCACGTACTGCATGGAGTACTGGGTGTGATGCCAAAACAATGAACACTGTTATGCTGTAAATAAACAAATTAAAAAAAAAAGAGTTCTGTGTTTAGGGGTGCCTGGGTGGCTCAGTCAGTTAAGTGACCAACTCTTGATTTTGGCTCAGGTCACCATCTCAGGGTTGTGAGATCCAGCCCCATATGGGGTTCTGTGCTGGGGCAGAGCCTGCTTAAGATTCTCTCTCACTCTTTCTCTCCCCATCCCCTCACATGCCCTCTCTTTCCCTTTAAAAAAAAAAAAAGAGTTCTGTGCTTATGTATGGTTTGGCCCATGTCCATTTATATATTTAGCCTCTCAACCTCAAAACTTCTAGAGGCAAACATAGGAGAAAATATTCTTACCTTGGGTTTGGCAAACATTTTTTAGAGATGTTACTAAATGTACACAACATAAAAGCAAAAAATTAATGTATATGGGATTTTAAGAACATCTTTTTGAAAGACACCTGTGAAGAGAATGAAAATATAAGTCCCTGACCAGAAGAAAATATTTGCAAGTGATATATCAGATAAATAATTTGTATCTAGATTAGATATAGAACTCTTGGAAGGGGAGAATAAGAAAATAGAGAACCAGACTTAAAAATGGATAAAAGATTTGAATAGATATTTCACCAAAGAAGATATATGGAGAGCAAATATTATATATGGAGATATATGGATATATGGAGAGTACATGAAATATTGTTCAACATCATCAGTCATTAGGGAAATGCCAATTAAAACAACAATGGGGGGCACCTGGTGGCTCCATGGGTTAAGCCTCTGCCTTCCGCTCGGGTCATGATCTCAGGGTCCTGGGATAGAGCCCCACATCGGGCTCTCTGCTCCACGGGGGGCCTGCTTCCTCCTCTCTCTCTCTCTCTCTGCCTGCCTCTCTACCTACTTGTGATCTCTGTCTGTCAAATAAATAAATAAAATATTTAAAAAATTAAAATTAAAATTAAAAAACAACAATGAGATGTGCCTCCTATTACTGAATTTTTTCCATACAGACTGTATCCTTGATAGGATTATGTATTGGAATCCCAAACTGTGCCTACTCTAGATGGACACTTTGGTATGTCCCATGCTCAGTTGCTAGTAACTGCCATCCTACCCTGTCTTTTCCCTTGCAAATTAGGAACCTGTACTTATCAGTCCTGCCAAGTACCCTGTCAGTGGCAATCTAGTGCTTGGATGGAAAAGAGCAGGGGCTCCTAACTGCCAGTGAAAATGACCTCAACAAAGAAAAAAATGTTCTCCCTTCCAATACAGGTGCATAAAGGCAGGAAGCATTCCATTTCATAAAGTTGCCCTTGTAGATTTCTTTTCTTTTCTTTTCTTTTCTTTTTTCTAGCAGGTGAATCCTCGAAGACACAGGGTCTTCAGAGACTTGCTCTGGCCCATGGTCATGTCCATCAGCCTGAAGAGATACTGTAACTATGAATGGTTCTATACTTAAGGTCTTGTTGCCATGGCAATAATACTGAAATTGACTTCTGTTTTCTGATAGGCATGACTACCTGTGCCTTTTCATAATCAGGCCAGGAACCAATGGTCATATTTCACTCTTCTTGGATTTGCAAGTAGGTACCAAAACTTGTGATGGTTTATATTCTTATTTCAACAAAAGAGTTGAAACGTCTTGAGATATTTTAAAGAACACTTCTGAAGGGCGGACATTCAGGCTTCGCGGCTCTTCTGGCCACGGGAACTCTCCACCCCACCTCCCCACCCCCGCCCCAGCAGAAAGAAGAGGAACCTGTTTCTGTTTCCTTGTAAGGCAGGCATAGCCTCGCTAACATTAGCCAAGGCCCCCAACTGGCAGAAGTTTGGCTCTGAGATCTGCCATCAATGGGGGGTCGCCGTGTCTGGCATCCCCTCCCTCCATCACTGGTCCTCAAGGATTCCCTTCTGGGTCCTATGACAGTCGTGTGCAAAAGGGGGAATGGAGGCCCTCACCACAGCCTAGCCTCAGTGGACAGAACCCACGGGTGTTCTATTAGCCACTTAATGGGGAATACACGGCTTCGCGGACCTGTCTGGGAGTCCTCCCACCCTGTGGATGCTGTTACTGTTTGAAGCCCTTGGAAACCAGGGCCTTCCAGGCATCCTCGGAACACAGCCTCTTGTAATAAAAAGGACACTGACCCTATTTATCCCCAGACCACAACCTCACTGGCTTCACCTTGAGGGGTCCCGAAAACTGATTTGGTTCTTTCTTCGAAAGTTCTTCGCGCTCTTGAGCAGTTTAAGGAGAATTTTACCGAGCGCTGTTTGGATAGATCTGTGCGGCAGCGCGCCTCTCCCTGCTCCCCTGCTTCCCAGGCGTTTCGCAGCCTCCCAGCTCCCCGATCCCCCACTGCTCGCCTGCCGTTGGAAGTTGCTAGGGACAGCAGACCAAACCTCCCAGGGGAGCTCGGGGAACCCGCGCAGACTTGGGGAGGAAAAGAAGTCGAGCTTTTGGAGGATCTGTGCAAACGAGCGCGGGGGACTCCTTACCGCCAATGTTTCTACTGCGCAGAGCTCCTCACTCCAGAAGGTCCCAAACCCTCCCAAAGTCCACTAACGAGACCTTGGCTGTGCAGTGCCCGGGGCCTTATATCAGCTGAACTAAGTGATCCCTCACAGGACGGGGCACCACGCGGGAAACAGGGGGACAGCACACCAGTACCGTTTCTGTAGACCCGTTCCCCAAGTACAACAGCTTGGTTACTTTTGCTAAATACAGATGGGGTTGTTGTTGGTTTTTTGGTTTTGGGTGTGGGTTTTTTGTTTGTTTGGTTTTGTTTTTTGGAGGGAGAGGGGTATCTTCTTTATTTCTTCTCTATGTTTTCTGATTAACTTTTTTAAAGCTTGCAGTTCTCACCTCCCCAAACACACCCCACACGGGGAGGGAGATCCGGGTGCAGCCCACGTCCACTAGTCCTCCCCAGCCAGGCTCCAGCCATTCCCCGAGCAGCCCGGGCTCCCGCGGCGCGCTCCGCAGGTGTCTCCTCCCAAGGCCTAAGCCCCTGAATTCCTCTTCCCCTTGCTGCATCCGCGGCCCGGGGTCTGTTCACCGTAAGTGAGCAGGCGGGAGTGTTGCGTCGAGTGGGAGGCAGAAAATTAAGCCTCCGCTTTCTCGCATCCCCCCACCCCACCCCGATTCGAGAAATTTGATTCTGCCTCCTTTTGTGGATGCTTTAATTTGTAAAGGGGGTGATGGCCGGACCCCGAGAACGGCTGCGGGTGTCGCCGCTTGGGGGAGCCCTGGCAGCCTCCGGCGATGGTATTTTGGGGAAAGAAATGAGAAATTGCCCTTTAGATTCGTCTGTTCCTGCAGACTTCATACCCAGGTCTTGGGCAACACCGTCTGTTTTCAGTTCCTTCTTACTAATTCTGTTCCCGAACCTGTCCTGGGAGCTCTCGACCGGTCTGGCTCTGCGGGGACTCCCCGGACCCCAGGGCTGGCACTGCCGTGTGCGGGGCACCTAAGAAGGCGCGCAGCCGGCCCAGAGGGGCGAGGAGTCGGATGCGGGGGACTGATCCAAGCCCGTGCCCTCAGGGGCATAAGTAGCACTTGGGGGGCCCTGGAGCATTCAGTCCGGTCCTGACTTCAACTGCTCCCCTCCCGGAGTGACCTCCTTCTGTCTTCCTCCACCCTCTTAAAATTCTGGTAAATAGATGTTTGTTTTTCTCTCTCTACTTCATCTCCCGCATCCAGCTTGAAGGATGGCTTGAGCCCTCCCAGCAAACACTCTCCCACCTTCTCTCCAAGAGCTCGAGGTCTCTTGGGCTGAAGCCACTGAGGCTACCTATGGTGCCTGGGGCAGGCGGTTCCTGCGCTGCCACAGTTTGGCCCTGGGGTGCTTGCTGTTTCGGGACTCCTCAAGACCACGTCAGGGATCAGGCCCAACCACACACTTTAGGCACGAGGAGAGTCCAAAGCTTTGAGACAAGGCGCTGGAGGGAGGTCATTGTAGGACTACAGGTCTCTGGTGAGTCTGCCTCGCTGCCAAAGCGCATTCAAATTAGTGCCCAGAAAGGATGTGATCCCTTCCAACTGGGTATTCTGTAAAGGCAGGCCAGGGAGACGAGGATACTGGCCAGTTACCAGAAAATCAAAAAGGAGGGAACAGTCTGGAAGACACCACATGTGGCCATCTCTGGGCTCCTGCTTTTGTAATTTTTTAGAAGATTTTATTTATCTATTTGAGAGAGACAGAGAGAGAAAGAGAGAGAGAGAGAGAAATAGCAGGGGGGGGAAGGGAGAGGGAAAAGCAAACTCCCTGCTGGGCAGGGATTTCTCTCTCCTGCCCCCCAAAGCCATGTGGAGCTCCATCCCAGGACCCCGAAACAGGCTGAGCCATCCAGGTGCCCCTAATTTTTAAATGTATTTTCAGATATCTAAGGTACATGAAAAGTACAAAAATAATGATACAGGGGCGCCTGGGTGGCTCAGTGGGTTAAGCCTTTGCCTTCAGCTCAGGTCATGATCTCAGGGTCCTGGGATAGAGCCCTGCATCTGGCTCTCTGCTTGGCGGGGAGCCTGCTTCCCCCTCTCTCTCTCTCTGCCTGCCTACTTGTGATCTCTCTGTCAAATAAATAAATAAAATCTTTTAAAAAATAATAATGATACTCTGAACACCCACCAGCCAGCTAAATGACAAAACTTTAGCAGTACTTTTGCGTACCTCCCATGGTCTCATTCCTTCATCCCACCTGTCCCCTCCTCACCTGATAACCAATACAGTTTTCTACATTCTAAGTTACAATCCTCATAAAATTCTGTATACTTTTATGATGTGTAGATGTCCCTCATACATGAGTTTTATACATTTCCATACACATGAGCCATACATAAACAGTATCCTATTGTATGTAGTCTGCAAAACTTGCTTCCAACTCCTTAACGTTTTGTTTTAAAGATTTACCTAGATTTTTCTAAATTTTACCCATGTATCTAGATCATTCATTTCACTGCTATATGAACTGGGTCCTTCTTTCTCACCTTTCTGTCCATTCCCAATGGTCCCCAAATTATCCAGGTCTCCACAACTCCTAGAAAAGACCTCAGCTTCCGCGCACTTTGGCATCATAATTACCACAGGACCACGTCTTCATTTCTGTCCCAGTCCTACTCTCCCATGCCCCCTCCTGATCTTAAGTTTCTGGAACACCTGGGAAGAGGGAGTAGTGCTTTGGTGAAATGTTGCCCGTCTACTAAGTTTACATCTTTATCTGTTTGCTTATTTAGGGTAGGAGGTAAGTGAGGGCAGAATCTGCATATTTACTCAAGATTAAAAGTAAAACTCTTGATTTGTTCTGTCCAAGAGTAGGAAACAAGAGCCACTATTGGTCACACACACACACACACACACACACACACACACACACAGTTAATGCACTCTTTAAGTCCTTTTTTCCTTCAACACACTAAGCAGGGAGCAAACTAAAGAGAAGAGACAAACCACCTTAGAAGGGATTAAAGGGACATATCACGGGGTGCCTGGGTGGCTCAGCCAGTTAAGCGTCTGCCTTCTGCTCGGCTCATGATCCTGGGGTTCTGGGATGGAGCTCCCTGCACAGCAGGGACTGTGCTTCTCCTTCTGCTGCTCCCCCTACTTGTGCTCTCTCCTGTGCTCTCCCTCAAATACATAAATAAAATCTCGATAAATAAATAAATAAATAAATAAATGGACATATCACCTTGGAAGGTTCAGGCAGTCTCTAATGGAAAGAGAAACACTGTATTAAAGAGAATCACTGCCCTGTGTCAGTGACACCTGCCAGCACGTGAGGCTGAAGTCACAGTCAGGTTGGAGGCTGGGCACCATGTCATCTCCCCATGAGAGACCCAGGGAGACGGACTCTGGGCTCCATACTCAGTGACACTGCGGCTGGTCAGACTTTTCCTAGGTGACTGAGAGCCATAGCAGCCGCAAGGTCAGCATAGAGCCTTATCAGTGCTTCCACAGTCTTTCTTTCCAACCCGAGCAACTTGTTCATAATATTCACTTTTCAGGCAAAAACACATTGCCATCTTCTTCTTTTTTACTTTTTGCAACAGCAACAGATTTTTGAAAAATTTTTCAGAAGTTATTTATTTATTTTAGGAGGGAGGGACGAAGGAGAAAGCCTTTTTTTTCCCCCAAGATTTTATTTATTTATTTGAGAGAACAAGCGAGCGCACATGAGTTGGGGAGAGACAGAGAGAACGAGAGAGACAGAGTCCTATCGAGGAAGCCCAGTCAAGCAGGTGTGTTTCAGGGTGGGATTCGTCAACAGTATCAAAGGAGCGCAACAAAGTAATGACTAAAGAGTGTTCATTGGTAAATTGTATAAAGTACGCTATAGCCATCAGTGACCTTAACCGGCTGGAAGAAGAGGGTATTGGGTGTCACAATATCATAGTGGGTGAATTTTCAAAGTCTACATGAAAATGAAGGCCAGAACATTCGCAACAAACCCTGATGGAAAACCCCTCACGAAGTTACGTTAGTGACGACCTTGTCGTCACAACAACGTGTTTGAAGAAGGACTAAAGGGTGTTTGAAAAAGTCTCAGTTGAGACATCTAGCCTTCGAAGATTTAAAGTTTTTTCATTGTGTATTGGAACCTCTAATTTAAGCACATTTCATGTTAGTTCATTGCCAAAGAAACTACATGCAAACTGGAAACTCTCTTACACATATAAAAGGTCTTGTCTTTTGTCAGAAGAACCTCAGCGGACTCTTTCACCATCTCTTATCCTTTGAGGCCTAAAGGAAAATTACTAATTTGGTGATAAGTAAACTTTTTTCTAAAAATAAAGAGTTAGAGATTTTGTTCCATCCAAGTACAAAACAAAGGAGTTTGAGAAATTAAATGGAGTGGAGAGATTTTCAAAGCATGGACAAAACCAAAATCAATTTAATAAAAAATCAGGAACTCAGATGAATTTGTGCAGAAAGAAAGAAAAAAAAAATCAGAAAACTCACCAAAGTATTTTTCAGGAGAATTGGGCCTTTTGGTGTTAGAAGAGAATTTTTAAACTCTTTTTAAAATATCATACAATTTCTAGAATCCCTGCCTAGATGGTAATTTAGCACCAGCTTCTGGCTCCTATCATCAAGATCAACTCTGGAGGAATTATGGAGAGGAACATCATGGATCCTAGAATAGACCAGGAAAAGTCTGAGAGCAACCCTGGGAGAAGGCTATTTTGAACCTGTGTGTGTGTGTGTGTGTGTGTGTGTGTGTGTGTGTGTAGGTTGCCTCAGCCTGACACAGAGGGGCCTAGAATAACTGTAGAAGGTAATTAGAGAGAGAGAGAGAGAAAGGAGAGAGAGATTTGGGCTCTACCTAGCCTTCTCTACCTTGCCCCATACACATGATTGCCAGGAGCAATCATTCAGGAGTCCACAGAGATAAAATCAGGGCAGTAAGGATGATGAATTAAGGAGTGTGTTGCCTCAGCCCTCCATTACTCCACCCTCCCTTCTCCAAGCCCTCGGAGAGAATGGTTTACTAAATAGGAAGTTCCCCTCCCACCCCCTCACCCCCCCATTCCCTCCCCCCCACAATCTTTCTGGGATACTGAAGATTAAAGCCCTGCCCTGAAGAGTGGCTTCGCTTGGGAGAGTGATACTAAACGGAAGTGTTTAACCACGATTTCCTGGTGTCTGGTTCTGCTCACGCCAACGCTGGTTTCCTTCACTCTCTTTGCGTTCATCCAGCTGATGTGAACTAGGATCTGGATTTGGCGCTTATCCCAGCCCAGAGTGTCTGGTACCTCCAGGGGAACCCGCCCCTTCACCAAAATCACAGCACACCCTTGTACCAGACTACTTACCGAGAAAGTCAACGAAAGGGATTAGGGACCACTGTAGGCAGAGTTATTAGAGTAGTCGGACCAAGAATTTGAAATATGTGTAATAAACATAGCAAAAGACATAAGAAGATATTAGCAATATGAAACAAGAATGGAAATAATAAGAACCAAGTGGAACCATCAGAAAGGGAAAATATAATAACGAACACAAGAGATGACTTCACAGAGTGGAGGGAGATAAAACACTGAATCCTGAGTTAGATCACAGATCGAGGGCCTCTTGCAGAAAGAAGCAGGAAAGGATAAGAAAATAGAAAATAGAAACCAAAGTTCAAAGATAGACAGTAGATAAAGAAGGATTATCCGTGAGCACCTGGGCGACCTCCGAACTCTTGGTTTCAGCTCAGGTAGTGATCTCAGGGTTGTGAGACTGAGCCCCCTGTGCTGCCCCACACAAAGCCGGGAGTGTACTTTGGACTCTCCCTTTGCCCTCTGCACCTCCCCTGCTGGGCGCTCTGTCTCTGAAATAAATATATCTTTTAAAGGAGGGGAGCGCCACCTGGGTGGCTCCAGTTGGTTAAGTGTCTGCCTTCGGCTCAAGCCATGATCCCAGGGTCCTGGGATAAAGCCCTGCATGGGTCTCCCTGCTCAGCGGGGAGTCTGCTTCTCCCTCTCCCTCTCCCTCTGGTGCTCGCCCTGCTTGAGCTCTTTCACTCGAGTTCTCTCTCTGTCAAATACAAAAATAAAATCTTTTTTTTTTTTAAAGGATCATCCAGATAATGAGAGTGGTGGAGAGCAAACCACTCCCTTCCACAGTCCCACTTTTTCCTTTGTATTTTTTTAAGCAGGCTCCACACCCGGCATGGAGCCCACAACACCAGGCTTGAACTCAGGAACCCCTGAGTTCAGGACCCTCAAGTCCTGAGCTAAGATAAAGAGCCAGATACTTAGCCAACTGAGTCACCCAGCACCCTCTTCACCACCCCCACCTTCTTCTTTCCTTCATGCGTGCACGCACACACACACGCGTGCACACACACACACACCAGGATGTTAGTGGAAAAATTGATGAAATTTGAATAAGGTCTGTAATTAAATTAATAATGGTGTACTGATGTTCATGTCCTATTTTATTCATTCTAGTATGATTTTTATAAGATGTTCATATTAGGGGAAACAGAATGAGGGACCTAAGGAGCTTGGTATTGATGATGTTTTAGAATATAACTGAGGTTCAGTGGGGTGAAGTCCGGAGCCCATGACCAAGAAAGAATTCTTAAGACATCGTTGGTGCAAAATGGTGGTTTATTAAAGCACTGGAACAGGACCCGTGGGCAGAAAGAGCTTCGGGGTTGTGAGGAGTGGCAGGTTCTGTACCTTGGGAGTGGGGGAAGGAAAAGGGAGGTTCCAATAGAACTTTTTTTTTTAAAGATTTTATTTATTTGACAAACAGAGATCACAAGTAGGCAGAGAGGCAGGTGGGGGGGCGGGGGGGGGCTTGGTGGGGAGCAGGCTCCCTGCTGAGCAGAGAGCCCGATGCGGGGCTTGTTCCCATGACCCTGAGATCATGACCTGAGCCGAAGGCAGAGGCCCAAACCACTGAGCCACCCAGGTGCCCCTCAATAGAACTTTTGTTTGCTAAAGAGGACCATCTACTAAGATACCGGAGGCCTTGAGGCCTTGTCATTGTCAAGGTCATTTTTCCCTCTAGCAAGGTATTAACATTAAGAAAGTTGGGAGATTCCTAAAGAACGTCACATGTGTCCCAGCCAGGAGTGGGGGTGGGGGTAGGTTGCAGGGTGTCAGCTTTTGCTTTGTCCTCAGCCAGCCTTCTCTTCCCTCATCAGTACTATTTTTACAACTTTCCTCTGTCTAAATCAGTTCAAAATCAAAAAGGTTTTGACATTCAGTGTCCTACATTTTCCAGTTTGTTTTATTTTCTCCCAGTGGTAAACCTACACAGTCAATGTAGGTTGTAAACTAAAAAATTTTTTAAACATTTTTTTTTTTAATTCTGGAAAAACAAGGGGAGAAAACAGGTTTATCACCCACAAGTTGTTAGCATTTTGATGTATGCTATCTGGTCTTTCTTTCTTTAAAAAAAAAAAATTTTTTTCAGGTCAGCAATCGAATAATAGCAGATTTTTTTTTTTTTTTTTTTTGCTGCTCATCGAAGAGGCAACTCTAAGAACCCACCTCAAAGACATCTCTGCTCTCTTTTTTGAAAATTGTCCAAAAGGGAGAATGAGAAAAGAAATGCCAGTAGGTATACCGGCAGACCTCAGCATTGGTGAGAAAGGGCTAAGGGCTGCCCAGTGCGGGAGACCTGAGGATACCAGGAGAGAGAATGTGCAAGGGTGGATTTTTGCACAACCACCAAATGGGGAGTTCCCTGTGTTGTGTGGTTTACAGAACTTGAGGAGGAAACTCCCATCACCAGCTGTTTGAACAACCAGATGGGTGGCAGAGGTGAGTTTCGGGAATTTCCCTGTCCCTGGGTTGACAGCAAGGGTTGTCAAAAGAGATACCTTTTACCAGTGATCTTTACAATCATTCTCCAGGGATGAAAAATATCTGTGGAAGAAAAACCGCCCTGCTGCTGTCGGCCTCAGAAAAGAGGAAAGCTGGACGCTTGGGGGCTCAGTTGGTTAAGGGTCCGCCTTCAGCTCAGGTCATGATCCTGGGGTCCTGGCATCCTGTCCTGCATTGGGCTCTTTGTTCAGTGGGGAACATGCTTCTCCCTCTACCCCTTCTCTCTCTCTCTGGCAAGTAAATAAATAAAATCTTTATTTAAAAAAAAAGAAAGAAAAGAAAAGAGGAAATCTACACCAATCCTTGTAACAGTTAGTTATAAAACCCTGTGCCGTGTTTCCTGTGAATCAGGGAAATTTTGGTGCCCCCCCCTCCCCCCGGGCATTCCCCTGGTCCCGGTTCCACAATACACTCCTGTAAGCAGTTCAATCCACTTTACAAGGGGATTGTATTCTGGGGAAAAGCAGAAAGAAAACAAACAAAAAAGCCCCTGGATATGTGTAAAGGGAGAGCCTGGGGGTCACAGCTGGGGAGTGGCCCTTGAGGATTCCCAGTTAGGATGCAAGGGCAAAGGGCTCAGGGGAAGTATGTCCTGAAGATAGGAAATTTGACTTGATGTTAAAGGATGGCATACTTTAGTGTATTGACCCTTAATGTGATTAACAACAAAAACAAAATATTTCCTCGTTTGAGGCAGAGGCTTTAGAGATAAGTTTGTGTCACATACATAGAAAAACTAGACAAAAAGTAAGAAGATTGTAAATTCTGAGCAAAGCAGAAAATTGTACAAGTAAAATGCAGTTGTAGCGTATCACCTAGCCCAGCTGTGACTAGAGAGTCATAACGAGGCAAATGTTGAATATTTTTCTAGCTGTTGTGCCCGAGTTTTCACGTCTGAGAGACCACCAAGGAGCCAACATCGATGTAATCACACGAGGGTTTATTTGACAAGTTTAAGCTTGGGCCCAAGTATACCCGGTACAGTGGAGTAGGGACTTGGACCCTGAGGTGACATGCTTAAGCTTGGGCCCAAGTATACCTGATGCAGCGGAGTAGGGACTTGGACCTCGAACCAGATTACAGTCAGAGTTTTTTGTTTGTTTGTTTTTTAAATTTTATTTAACAGAGATCACAAGTAGGCAGAGAGGCAGGCAGAGAGAGAGAGGAAGGGAGGCAGACTCCCCGCTGACCAGATAGCCCAATGCGGGGCTCGATCCCAGGACCCTGAGATCATGACCTTAGCTGAAGGCAGAGGCTTTAACCCACTGAACCACCCAGGCAGCCCTACAGTCAGAGTTTTTAAAGGCAGAGTGGGGTGGACTCAGCGGTGGGTGAGGACAAAGGGGATGTTCAGAAGAGCTATCGGGGTAAAGAAGACAGGATATTGGAGGCCTGGTTATTGTCAAGCCAAGGCCATTTTCCCTTCTAGTGAGGCACTAACATGAAGACAGTTGGGAGTTTCCTAGTGGAATGTCACATTCCTCCTTTCAAGCGTCCTTGTTAGTGAGATTTAGCACTGGGACATTTGTAAACCGAGGGAGACTCCTGTCTTGCAGGATTGTGATTTCTGTAAGTTAACTATTTGTTCACACATACTACTGAGGGGAGGGAAGTGGTAGGAGAGGGGGTACAAGGTGCCAGCTTTTGCTTTGTCAAGATGGTTGTACTTATGTCAGGGCTGGACTCGAGGTGGGTACAGCCTTGTTTTTCTTGGCCTCCACACTAGCCCCAAATTGTGATACTGCTGGATATGGGGACAGAAAGCTAGGGAGAGAGTGTAATTGAACTAAATCTCTCAGAGACAAACAGATGATAATCTGTACAGAATTGAAAACTGCACTTTTTGGAAACGGAGGTATATACCAAAAGAAATATCGAAGTGTTCACATTTGAAGAGCAGGAAAAGGAAAAGGCAGGAAACTGTTGATTTTATACTAAAGCCTTGCAGAACTATTTGACCAACCAGCCATGTACGTGCATATGCAACTCTGATTTTTTTAAATTTATAAACATTCTTATTATAATTATCTGGAAAGAAGTAGGCAATGTGTTGTTTATTATGGAGAATCGTTTTCCATATAAACTGTGTCTGTCTGTAATCTGTGTTTTGTCATCCCATATTCTTGGGATGATAAAAGGCCACACACTTGACAATCAAACTAATAATAATAACAATGCCCTTCTGCATATTCTAAGTTTTGAGGTTTGGGGATCTGGTATTTGTTTTCTTCCAGAGCAACTAGTGAAATTGCATGCTTGGCCCTGAGAAGTACCGACTCCCTAAAGTAAACAGATAACATCCCTTTACAGCTGCAGACAGGCAGGTATGGCTCAGCTTGGCAAAGCTGTCTTTCCAAACGCTATTTCTAGCAAAGGAGAATTGTATAAACACCCGGACTTCAGAGACTGTTGCCGTGTCCCAAGAAAATAAATCCCGAACTGCTATAAAGTCTGCTCTCCCGATACGTTGTTTAACTAAATGATGCACAGCTCTGACATTTATACTGACGCCTGTTTTCCTGGATGGGCTATCCACTTGCAAAGTTGCTTTTTCAAGCCAGAAGAAGGAAGAGGAGCTCCTCTCTTTCTCCCATATGCAAGGAGATAATAAAACCTCTGCTTCTCCTTCATTCCTGAAGAGCTGGGGAGTTTGTGTTTCATTTAAATTAACATTTCTAAAAAAATAATAAAATAAAATAAATTAACATTTCTAACCCTGGAACTGCTGTCGAGCTAGGGGGCTGACCTTCCCTACTGGTGTGGGCACCAGGCACTCTCACCCCACCCCAAGCAGGTGAAATCAATTCTCCCGGTGCCCACCAGCCCACGCTCTGACCACCCCCCACCCCCACCGCCAACCACAGGTGGCACCGACTGGGAAGGCAGTGCCTTCTCCCCCGTTCCTTCCCATGACCTCTATTACCTTTTTTTTTTATGTTGAGTTTATTTACTTCTTCGCTGTACAGAAATACGTAAGCTCAGGGTAACCAGTAGGTAGCCGTGGGTAGTTATGACTCATTCATCAACCACTGCTATCCCCACTAGAGCAAGAAGCTTTCAGAAAAGCCTGAGGACACTTTCAGTTTGTTGGTGTAAAATCCCCACACTTGGTGGAAGGCAGAAAGTCACAGGAGTCATGCTTTTTGGCTGTGTGCATAGGTATCCTGGGGTCTGTACCATAGGCATAAGTTTTTATTTGCTTTTTTTTTTTTAAACAGCTACCAACTTCATATGAGCTGCCCAATCAATCCCTAAGAAGGTCCTAGAACTTTCTCTTCCCAGACCCTGGGGGATACCCTCAGCCCAGTTTTCAGTAACTCCAGCCTCAGACGCTGCCCTGGAGGATTACTTTCTAGCTCCCCTCACCCCCACGAATAGAAGAGATGGGAGAGGAAATCTTTCTTCAGGCAGGTCTCAGTCTGTGGGACTGTACCCACAGAAGTTTGGTTGATCTTTGGGTTGGGATACTCAGGCTCTACGGGTTAACCCTCCACCTACCCACCACTCCCCGTGCCGTTATTCCAAGGCAGTGACTCAAAGGCAATCATCTGAAACACAGCACTTTGTAATGTAATCTCAGGGATGTGTTCGGATGCTGGGCACAGCCCTACCTCACTAGGCTCCCAGAAACTTGGCTTATAGTGTGGCTCTTTCCTCTGAAATCTGTCAACATTTTATGAAAGGTCCTATGAACTATGAGGAAATCTCTTGCCTTGGTATTTCGATGGATCAAGTTTTGGACTTCAATACTGATGGGAAAACAGTCCGCTGACCTAGGAGCCCCAAAAGTCAGTGCCAGAGTGGCTGCTGGCAGAACCACATAGGCAAGGGCGGTAACAGAGGTGTCCTCCTCATTGTGGCTTGGTATTTTACTGTATTGGAGCATTTTCCTTCTTTCCTTTCTTTTATAGGTTACAGGGTCTATAGGGCCCTTCTTTCCTTTCCTTTATAGGTTATGCAGTCCTACCAAAGATTACTGCGTAAGCTCTCCGTGGGTGAGTAGCACACCAGATACACCTGCAACGCCTCTCTTGTGCCTCCCCCCTGCTCTCAGAACCTGGGGGAGGAGGGATGTCCAGGAACTCTGGAGACTCACACCTGACGGGGTCCTTGGACCTGTCCCTGCAAAGGGCCCTTCACTGACCGGCCAGGCTGCCACTGCCTCTCCTCTAGCATCCTAAAGCCCCCCTCCATTCTGTTGTGCTTTGTGCTTCCCCGTGCTTGCAGGGGGTTGGGGGTGGCATCTGGCTTCACTCCCTCTCCATCCACCCTATCCATCCCCTAACCCCCCACCTCCACGCTGGTCTTTCTGGGGAAGTCTCTGCAGAGTCTGGAGCCAGGAAGCCACCATGCCCAGCAGGGAGAGGAGCGTGCAGGGCAGGGCAGCGCCTGCCACAAGGTCCAGTCCTGCTAACAGTGATCAGGAGGGAACACCCTAGACCCCTGTGGGGTGGGGGGAAGAGAGGTTTTGAGGCCCTGAGCCAAGTCGCTGTTAGAACCTCCCTACCCACTCACTGCCCACTGTGCAGGCGCCTCCGTGAAGGTACAAGCTTGCTCCAGACTCTTAGTACCCCTGGGGGAGGCTGCCCAGCGATGGTGGCACCGAAGTGGGGGGCACTGAGCACCAGCAGCCTGTACCCGAACTGGGCATCCATGCCTGTTAGGACCGCAGTGGTGGCTAAGGTGGGTGGCCCTGGGCGGGGGAGGGGGGGCTCTCCTGTGCTCACCCCAGGGGCGCTTCCAGCAGATGGGTTTCTGCTTCAACTTGCCCAGATGTGCCCTGCCCCCCACCCAGGGCTGGAAGTGAGTGTGGGGAGGAGGTAGGAAATCGAGCCTCTGACTCTTCCCCTTTTGTCTTATGGATTACATTCTTTTTCTTTTCTTTTTTTTTTTAAATATTTTATTTATTTATTTGTCAGAGAGAGAGAAAGGGAGCGTACAAGCAGGGAGAGCAGCAAGCAAAGGGAGAAGCAGACTCCCCACTGAGCAGGGAGCCGGATGTGGGACTGGATCCCAGGGCCCTGGGATCAGGACCTGAGCTGAAGGCAGACACTTAACCAACTGAGCCACCCAGGTGTCCCTTATCCCTTAAATTCTTAAAGCAGATGTGTCAAAGGCAGAGTTTCCTAGCCCCTCCAGGGAGCTGGGATTCGTTGACAGATGGTCAAAGGCGCTGGTGCTGGGGTTCAGGGAAAACAAAAATGAGCAAGTATTTCCTGGACACTCATGTGGTACGAGGCTCGGTGCCAGGCACCCTGCCGGGACCCCAACAGGCCCAGGAAGGCAAAGACGGAAAGGACTCAGGAGCGGGCTGCAAGCAGAGCTGATTGACCACACCTCCTGCGGACTACACACATTGTGGGAGCTCTGGGGGTGTAGGTCAACCCCGGCTCCAACTGCTGCTCTCACCGGCACCCTCCTGCCAACCTGCCTTGCAACCTAGGTGTACAGAATTCATTTCACCACTGCCCGCTCTCCTGCCCAGAAACCTTATGTTTCCTAAACACGCCGAGGCCAGATGTCCGCCATTCCCTGGGGAAATCACAATTTCATTAACGCCAATGTATCCATTTTCTAAGGACCTTGGGGTTACTTCCATTTAGGGAACGACCACGAAAGGTGTTTTCTCTCTACAAAAACCAGCACAGTTCAGCATCCAGATGTGGTAGCACTAACCTTTCTATTCATACACCTGTTAGGTCCTACCTTACCACAAAACCCATTTCCCAAAATACGAAGAATTCAGCCCATTATCCTGGCCTTTGGAATGGGTACAGAAAGAATTATCCAACTTGTCTTCCAAATCATAGATGAAAATTATTCTAGGACTTTCTGCAACCTGATAGTTGTAAGGAGACAGCAAGAGAGCCAATGAAACATCCAAACTTTCCTAGGGCAAAGGGGAAGGTCGACAACTCCGGGAACACTCACGTCTCAGTTTTTATATGGAGACTTCATGGTCACTGCTAAGATCCCCAGCTGAAATGATACCCCTTGAGTTCCCGGCTTAGGACTCTTCAGAATACAGGACCACCCCCAGCAGCCCTGTGGGCCCCTGTCTAAGACACTGGTTTAATGAAGCCATAATCCATGCATTTGATGAGGCATTCCCGGGCTGTCTGCACCACTTCCGCCTTCTTCTCATCTGGCTCTTGTTTGCCCACGACAGTCAGGATCTCCAGCAGCTCACTCTCCACCAGCTTCTCGGCCAGCTCAGCGTCCGCGGCCAGCAGGTTGTAGGCAATGACCAGGCCCCGGTGCTGGACTGACAGCCGGTCATGCAGGCAAAGCCGCTGGAGGATCTCCAACCACTGTGTCGTCTGGAGGGGAGACGTAGATAAAGAAGGATTAGAGAAATCAGTGGAGGGATTGTGGTTGGACATTTGGGACAAGAGAAACAGAAGGCAAGCCCATATTTGGTTATGTGCATGGGACTCAGCATATGCCTGCCTGAGCCCACTGGGACTAGCTCGTAGATGTCCTCCTCCTTACCAGAGCCAGGGCAGGAATCCAAAAACTAGAAGCAACTTGACACAATCCAATCCCTTTCATTTTATAAGTAGAGGAACTGAGGTCTAGGAAGGGGAAGTAACTCAGCTATGATCACACATATGAAAGTAGTAGAGAATAAACACCCAAATGCCTATTTATTTTTTAAGCATCTAGAGAAGCAAAGGAACAGACCTACTGCATGCCTGATTGGAATGGGGATGGAGAGTTCAGAATGGAGGATTCTCACGCGGGTACAGGGCCAATGCCTGCTTCTGCCAACCTAAGTGCCCTTAGAGATATGAGCTCCAGGCATGCCCGGGGCTTGCACTCTACTCGTCCTGACTTCCAGTGGAATTTCCACTGGAGTCTGGAGTACAGCCTCTCCTCCATCCCTCCTCCATCCCTCCTCTCCATTCCCAGTTGTGAAGTAGCCCAACTACAGTGCATGGGGACACAGGATTCTAGACCATCTGATCACCCCAAGAGACAGAGGTGGAGCTAAGAACAGAACCAGGAGGCTTGACTCTTACCACATTCAACAGACATGAGCAGCAGAGTAGCATCATTATTTGTCTGGGTTTTGGAGTCAGAGACCAGGGTTCAGGTCCCAGATTAGTCACTTACCAAATATGATCTTAGATCAGTTTTTTGACCTCCCCGAGTCTCAGGAGCCCCTCTGTCATGTGGTACAGCTACTTGTTCACATTGTGGTGGTTTAGTGATATGGTGCATGGACAGAGCTTAGCATGGGGGCTGGAGCATAGTAAAAGCTCAACAGAGAAGTGGACAGAGATGATGATTTTAGCCACTAATCCAAGGATTTCCCCTTTGCTTCCTCATACCTGTTACCTCACCCTCCATGTGTCAACAGGGACAGCTTCCTACATGCACCACTCGCAGACGGGGAGGCAGGCACAGAGGGGAAGGTTTCATGCTGACGGGTATTATAACGGGTCCCATGCCATTGCTCCCAGGCCCAGAAATGTAGCCAAGATTTCAGAGCCCCTCAGGAAGAAGGAAGAAGTGTCCAGGAGAGGGTCAGCAATCTCGAAGGACACCAATCCCTTCCCAACTACCTGATGGCGTGGCCTTGAGCTAGTTATGCTTCTGCACTGTTTTCCTCTCTGGTCAGTAGGGATAATAATAACCTCACCCACCACCCAGGGCTGTTGGGAGGTTGGAAGAACTTAATGAATGTAAACATTCCGAGCAGCACCTAAAGCGCAGGAAGTAAGCAACTCAGAGTGCCCTGTGGGAGTCTGTCGGCAGAAGTCATGTGACCAGTTGCTTCTGCAGAGGCCACTTTAGGGCAGGGGGTTTCAAAGTGTGGTCGCCAGGCCGAAAGCACGCCACCTAACCTACTGATTCAGAATAGCCTGGGGAAGTATTTTCGCCAGCCCTCTAGGTGACTCACACACCTTACAATTTTGAGAAACTTGCCTTAGGGGGAAATGCCAAACCCCAAGGACCAACCAGGAAGAGATACATCTGGTAGAAAGACCCTTCTCTTGTTCTCTTGTGCCGACAGCATAAGGACCCGTGCAACTCAGAGAAGGTGTGCGTGCACGTGTACACACACACACACACACCCACACACACACCTTAAACTGACCATTAAAAAGAGCCTGCCAGGGGCACCTGTGTGGCTCAGTGGGTTAAGCACCCAACTCTGGATTTCAACTCAGGTCATGATCTCAGGGTCATGAGATCAAGCCCCGCCTTGGCCTCCCTGCTCAGTGGGGAGTCTGCTTGAGGTTCTCTCTCCCCCCTCCCTCCCCACTTCCACTCTCTCTCTAAAATAAATAAATAAATCTTTTTAAAAAGTAAATAAGAGTCTGCCTTTAAAGCAGACTTGAGGGGTGCCTGGGTGGTTCAGTGGGTTAAAGCCTCTGCCTTCGGCTCAGGTCATGATCCCAGGGTCCTGGGATCAAGCCCCGCATCGGGCTCTCTGCTCAGCGGGGAGCCTGCTTCCCTCTCACTCTCTACCTGCCTCTCTGCTTACTTGTGATCTCTGTCTATCAAATAAATAAATAAAATCTTTAAAAAAAAATAAAGCAGACTTGAGTACATGTGAACGGAGATGCTTACATTTTTTGTCTTCCGTGGAGCGGATGCCCACAAACTAGGTTCAGTTCAGTGAAAGGAAGACGTTTTCATTTGGCACCGCCATGTTCACGATTGTACATATGCCACTTTGCTGAGACAGCCACGGTGCCACCAAAGGATCTGAGCACATGTTCACGTAAGAGGGTCTGCCATGTCTTTGCCAAACCACAAGCTCCCTACGGTTCCCCCACCAAGTCCATGGCCCTCTTGGGGACCTTGGGGGCTTCACAGCAGTAGTTAGTGTTAATGTGGTCCTCCTTGTTATCATTCCAAAGTCCTGAGCCATAAGCACCACCGAAGTCACTGAGTGAAACTACAGTGGGAGGGACCCAAGTTAGCTCACGTGGGGCGTCCCCACGATGGATGTAAGGGATTGCGTAGACCCTCCTTCTAAGCTGAGAGAAACAGATACCCAGGGCCTGGGGAGTGTTAGCACGGAGGCTGGTCTCCCCACAGAGGATCACGCAAGGCAGTCCCCCTCCTGCCCCCGGGACCCATTCTCACCACTTGGGTCATCTTGAGGCACAGTTTCTTATGAGCTGCTGTCAGCATGGCCAGCGCCCCCGCGGCTGCGTTCTGCAACTTGTCGTCGTCCTCCCCGCAGAGCAGCACTATCAGCTTCAGCCGGTCATTCCCATCAGCCAGGAACCTCTCCTGTACCTATGGGAGGGAAGCGGGGTGGTACCTGGCTCAGAGAAAAATGCCCCCACCTGCCAGCCTGAAAAGGGAAAGAAGCATCTGAAGCCATGTTCTCTGACCCAAAATTCTTCAGAGCTTTCCTTTGAGCAGCTCTCCCTGTCACCTCCCCCAGGAAGTCTCCTCTGACTAGCTGGATAAAGGGGCTATAAACTCCTCCAGGTACAAAGTTATTGAGAGTCAGGGTCTCTCCATACAGCATCTGCCACCACCCCTGTTTGCGTTCAGCTACCCGCACCAGGGGAAAGGGCAGACACACACCCATGAATGGGAGATGTTGCCCAAAGAGCCGTGTTTCTCTCCCCTTTGGGGAAGGCTGGTATGTTTCTCCCACAACAGATGGGCCTCCAGAGTCTGCCTTAAAATGCCTTTGCAGTCCCTGAAGGCACCAGAATTGGGCAAGAGAAGGAAACTGATCAAGAGCTGCTGTGCCATTCAACAAGAGAGCGATTAGCTTCCCAAGGACCCTAAACCAGGAGAAGAGGTTCCTAGGGCCCAGTGCCTTGATGTGTCTCAGAGGTCACTGGTCCCCACCACCACCACCATCACCTGCTCCATGGTAAAATCTGGTTGATCAAATTTAAGGGCATTTTGTCACGTCAGGTTACCTAGAAGTGGAGCTCTAAAAAGGTCAAAGGTCGGTCACAGCTGCCCAGGTTATGACCCTCTCCCTGCATCTCCCTGAAACTGGAGCAGTGGTCCTCAGAGGCGAGAGGATGGCAGAGATGGTCAGTGCAAGGGCACAGTGGTGACTGGGAAGCAGATACCCCAAAAGGACTACATTCCCATCTCTCGCATGTAGATGTGGCCATAAACTAGTTTCGTCATAGAACCTGAGAGAGAGTGACAGATGTCACTGCCAGGCCACCATGGTGGAGAACTATAGGGTCCTTTCCTGTGGTCTCTCTCCCCATTCAAATGAAGACCATTCCCAGAGTGGCAGACAGGGAGACTGTTCTTGGTTGGAGTGTGGGGTGCAGATAGTTCTTGATGGCCAAAGAAGCCTGGATCCAAGTCATTGCTTAGAAGGAAACCACTGGGGGCACCTGGGTGGCTCAGTGGGTTAAAGCCTCTGCCTTCAGCTTGGGTCATGATCCCAGGGTCCTGGGATCGAGCCCCGCATTGGGCTCTCTGCTCAGCAGGGAGCCTGCTTCCCTTCCTCTCTCTCTGCCTGCCTCTCTGCCTACTTGTGATCTCTGTCTGTCAAACAAATAAATAAAATATTTTAAAAAATTGAAGAAGAAGAAGAAAGCCACTGGATCCAAATGTGAGCAGAAGCGATATGAGTGAGAAATGAATTTCTATCCTGTTGGGAGCACTGCTTATTTAGATGTTCCCAGGGGAAGCCTGCTCCTCCTGCCCATTGTCCCTCCCCTACGCTTCCTTTGGATACACTCCCTTCTTCCGCAAGGCTGCCAGCCCCCCAGGTCAGTCTCAGGCCAGCTCCCTGATAGATCCTGTCTTTTTATTTTCTTTCAATTTTATTTTATTTTACTTCAACAGGCTTTCATGGGAAGATCCAAGACCTTGAGTTAAGAATTGAGAGAAAAGAGAAAGTCTCCCACTCAGCCCTACATGAGGGCCCATAAAGGCCACTTAGCCTGGCCCTCATGTTCATGAAGGGCCTCGGATTTGGCCCTATTGTTACCTCTGATGAGGTTATATCTACAGGCTTGGCAGTACTGGCAGGACAGAAAGAGGACACTCATTTACCATGTGGTTATAATTTCTCCCTATTACTGGACCATAAGGCTATTGGCATTGTTCTGAATTCATTTTATTTTTATAAATCCTATAATTCCTCTGTGAAGAACAGTTATAGTGCATTACAGTTTCCATGGAAACAGCAATAGTTCATTAGATGTTAACATTTAAAATATCCTAAAATTGTTTATATCTGTGTTTGCTTTTCCTCATTTTTTTAACACATGTGGAGCTTTGATAAAATGTAAGTGATATAGCTTCTTTGGGTCTCTAAGAGGCCCTGGTCTTATATCTTTCTGTGCTATGAGAAGATTATTATTCTGACATGAAGAATTTAGGGAAATGGTATCTTCCATGTCCCCAGCTCAAGCTAGGGGTCAAACCCCCAGCTAGAAACAATAGTATTTTGTGTGTTTTTCCTTTGTCTCCTTGGTGCATGTATTCCTCTCAGGATCCCTACAGGGAAGGGGGTTGCAAGCCAGGAGAGATACAGGGGTTCCTGGGTTCTCTGGCAAAATGCTACCTTAGTATCATTGTAACCCCCAATCTCACGCCAGGCCCTGCCCTGTAGCTTGGCTCTCCCTGCCGAGGTCACTCCCCACCCCCCTCCTCCCGAGCCCGCCTCACCTCCTTGTTCACCACCATGTTGCACATGCATTCCGTGGCCGCCTGCCGCAGCTGGTCATGATTCTCGAACATGTAGTTTTCAATGTCTGGCAAGGCCCGCTCCTTAAAGATCTTCTGTCTAGGGTGTGAGAGGTGGGGAAGGGAGGCCACTGAGTCCTCCCTAGTGAACACTTGGAGTTTGTGGCCACCCAAGGGCCATTCTGCCCTGCTGGTGGTTCCCTCCCACATCCTCAGCCAGCATGATTTGGATGACATCGATCCCGCTCCCCAGCTCCAGGGAGGGCACCAATGGGCATAAACTAAATGACAGTATAGCATCCTGGCCATAGCCATGGGGTCTGGGATGAACATGTCACCAGGCTGGAGAGTCTTCTGCGGAGAGAAAGTCTTCTTTCTCTCCTGCTGGACATGAAGCCAAGAAGATGTTAGGTCTCGAATGACCCTTGTGATCGTGACAGAAGGGAAGAGCCCATTTGAGAATTAAGACAACACAGGCCGGAGAAGTGGACAGAAGTAGGAAAGTGGGAAGTAGGAGGAACCGTAGAGAAGAAAGAAAGTAGGGAAGTGGGAAAGCTTTGTAACGCCTGCATCAAGCCACACCTGCATCTGGTCACCCCAGACTTTTATTCACATGAGTCACTAAATTCCCTTTAAGCTCAAACCAGCTGCAATTGAGTTTTCTGCCCCTTGCAACTGAAAGAATCACAACCCAGTTCTCTCCCCCATCCCCTTGTTCCCACCATCCACCTGGGTATCTTTTTTACTACTTTAGTCAGAAAGAAGTGTCTTGATAATCTCCTTCGTCTTCACACATTCACTACGTGCAAACTCAAATCCTTCCCTCTTCAGGTTTCTACCCACTGCCTTTGATCCTGTCCTCAGAGGAAGCATACACTCTATGTGAAACTTCCTCCCAATCCTTTCTGAGGCGATTTCTCCACCCCCAACCCCCCCCACCCCACTCACCGGAGTTTGTCACTCCGCCCAGACAGATTGGTGAGGCCCAGGAGAGCCTCATAGTTCTGGAGCCCATCCCTCTGTGTATCCAGGAGACTCACGAGGGGCCGGACCACTTCATACACCTGCATGGAAGGGTCAAGGAATGGGTCGGGCGGAAAACATCTACCTGCAGACCCTACCATTTACAGGTGCCCCGCTTTAGAATTTCCAAAGTGCTTGCCCACCCACGGTCCAATGCAGCTTCCATGAGAGTCGGGATTATTTCCCTTACTTTGCAGACGAAATAACCCCGGTGTCTAAGAGGATAGTCCCATTAAGTCAGAGGCAGAGCCAAGCCTGGAGTCCAGGCACCTCCAATTCACTGCCCTCTCTGGGATGGGACCGTGCCTCCTCCCAGGCCAGGGTTAGGGTGACTAGGGGAAGGCCCCTGAGAACACCGGAGACTCTTCCCATTACCCCATCCCACCCACCCCAGCACCTGGCACCCACCCGTTCCCCTGGGAAGGCGATGTCCGGATTAGAGACGGCGGCGATCTTTGCCAGAGCGTGGGCTGCTTTCACCTTGCCCACGTTTGTGCCCTCCAAGGCCAGGGGGATCAGCGCCTGCAAGAGAAGTCACGGTCTCTCCTCTGTCACAGACATCCAGAGACCTCTCCTCCATCCTCCCTCTCCAGTTGCTGTCTGTCTCTATAATGCAAGCAAGGCTGGAGCATCACGGAGAACAATTAAATACAGACCCACGGACTCATGCCCCTGCTTCCTGGCACGCCTCCACGTCTCCACTTACACTCGCCACCACCCATCCACACTGCTGGTTTTTTTTTTTGTTTTTTTTTTTTTAAAGATTTTATTTATTAATTTTGACAGAGAGAGATCACAAGTAAGCAGAGAGGCAGACAGAGAGAGTGAGAGGGAAGCAGGCTCCCTTCAGTGCAGAGAGCCCGACGTGGGACTCGATCCCAGGACCCTGAGATCATGACCTGAGCCGAAGGCAGCGGCTTAAACCACTGAGCCACCCAGGTGCCCCCACACTGCTGGTTTTTGAGGAAATAAATGGAGCAACACTGACTTTTTCCTCCCTGACTGAAGTCAAACCTAATCATCACGGCAGCCACTTAACTGAGCAGCTACTATGAGCCAAAACTTTAAGTGTATTTTCTGTAACCCTTGTGACATTCTGCAGAGCAATTATGTGATCCACCCCTCAATTTTACAGATAAAACTAGCTTGGGGAGATTGAGTAATCTGCCCAAAGTTATGCAGCTGAAAAGGGGACAAGCAAGGACTCAAAGACCAATCTTCTGCAGCAAAGTCCATGGTCCATGCATCTGGACCATGCCTCCTTCCAACAGCAAGGAGGAAAAATGGGATTCCACACCCTAAAATCGGGCAGAAGTCAGTTTGGGGCCATGAGCACAGACAGGACAGATACCTGAATAACAGTATTCCGGGAGGTTGGGTTGGGGCACAGAGTACGTTATTCTTGGGTCAGGCAAAGAGCACCCATGTGCGCATGTGCGCGTTCATGCACACACATGCACACACACACACAAACACACAGACGCTCCTCCCCAATGGATCACCTTCTAGGATAGCAAACCTTATCCCACCAATTACCTTGCCACCGCCTTGAGCCACAATGGTTCCTCGGTCTTTGGGGTTATCGCAGAGGGCCAGGAATACCCTGTAGAGTGAGGATGAAGGACACATAATGTGCACCCTTCCCAGGCAACGGCAGGCCAGCCAGTCAGACCCAGTGAAGCCCTGGAAAGTGCTGCACCTGCCCCAGCATTAGCCACCTTGACCAGACACCGCCATGGATACAAGGAGCTGGGGAGAAAGTGAAGCCAAGTAAGGGGAAGCAGGTAACCAGGCGGGACAGTGACCTTTTTCCACCCAGTGCAAATGCCCACCTGTGATACCTGTCCCGCCACCTCTATTCCGCCCCCAGCCTCCTGCCCCCACTCCCCTCAGACCCTAGCCCTGGCCCGCTGCAGCCCCACCTGGCCAGCAGCTCTTTGGTCTGGTCGGTGAGGATGGCACTGTCCGCTTTCACCATGCAGGCCAGCGCGGAAGTGACCCCAGCCTTCAGAAGCCGCTTCACACGCATATCTATGAAGTCCTTCTTGTCCTGGAGAGAAGGAAGGGTGGCAATGGGGAAGGAGCCTGGGCACCAGGACAATCTGCGTGGAAACTAAAGATGGTGCATTTCTTTCTTTTCTTTTTTTAAGATTTTATCCATTCACTTGACAGAGATCACAAGTAGGCAGAGAGGCAGGCAGAGAGGAGGAAGAAGGCTCCCCGCTGAGCAGAGAGCCCGATGCGGGGCTCGATCCCAGGACCCCAAGATCATGACCTGAGCCGAAGGCAGAGGCTTAACCCACTGAGCCACCCAGGCGCCCCAAGATGGTGCATTTCTGACTGCTTGTGGCAGGCTGAATAATGACCCCCAAAGATGTCCACGTCCTAATCTGCAGAACCTGTGACCTTACATGGCAAAAAAAGGAAATTTGTAGCTAGGATTAAATCAGGGATTTTGAGACAGGGAGGTAATCCTGGATAATCTGATAATCCTGAGCTTCTCAATAAGAGGGAGGCAGGAGGGTCAGAGTTAATAGAAGAAGATGTGACAATAGAAGCAAGAGGTTGGAGTGATTCAAGGTCACTAGCCAGGGAAGGTGACTTCTACAAGCTGAAAGAGACAAGGAAACGGATTATCTTCTTGGAGCCTCCAGAAGGAACCAGCCCTAGTGAGCCCTTGACTTTGGCCCAATGGGACTGATTTTAGACTTCTGACTTGGAAATAGGTCACCCGTGGAAGTTTTAAAACTGGAAGAACACAATTTGTGTTGTTTTAGGCCATTATGTTCATGGCAATTTGTTACCGCAGTAATTCGAAACTCATATACTCTTCCAGATTCCCTCTGCCAAAACAAGAGCCAAGGGGGTGTCTGGCGTATTCTCCTCTTCCTTGCTCCCTTCCCCCACTCCCAGTACAGAGCCTGAGCAGCTGGTGTGGCAAGAAAATCAGCCCAATATAACAAAATAAAAAAAAAAAAAATCTGTTTCCAAGTTAAAAAAAAAAATAGGAAGAAAGAAAGAAAAAAGAAAAATCATCCCAAAGATTCTTCATTCACAGAGAAGTGAAATCAAAGAGATCATCCAAAACGCTAGATGACTCATATATATATATATATATATATATATATATTTTTTTTTTTTTTCAAAAGGTTAGCTATTTTTTCACGGGGTTGGGAGACTTAGGCAGGGGGAGGAGGGGATAGGGAGCAGATAAAGTTGACAAAACAATGGACTGGGTTGTGCTGGAAATCCGAAGTCAGCGCCAGAGTTGAACAGTCTCTACAGATAATTCTGGAATTGACTGGGAAGAGGCTGGCAGTTGTGGGCAATCTCTAGAAGCCACATTTGAAATTTACAGCAGCAGAAAATGCTATATACTCTTGCCTGCATGAGGCACTGTGCAGCTTTAAAAACTAATTCCGAGGGGTGTCTGGGTGGCTCAGTGGGTTAAAGCCTCTGCCATTGGCTCAGGTCATGATCTCAGGGTCCCTGGATCGAGCCAGACATTAGGCTCTCTGCTCAGCGGGGAGCCTACTTCCCTCTCTCTCTCTGCCTGCCTCTCTGCCTACTTGTGATCTCAGTCTGTCAAATAAACAAATGAAATCTTTAAAAAAAACAACAACTGATTCCAAGAATGACACAGTAGGCAACAGGGAGTAAGAAGGGCATTTGTCGTGATAAGCACCTTGTGTTATACAGAAGTGTTCAATCAGTAAATTCTAATCCTGAAACTAACATTACACTGTAAGCTAACTGGGATTTAAATAAAAACTTCAAAAAAAAATTGCATAGCAATATAGAAAACACCTCAACTATTTTCCCAAAACTGGGCACAAAATGATAACAGCCTTCTAATTACAACTGTGAAAAGAAAATGATGTGCAGAGAAAAACAGCCTCTGGTAGGCGATATAATACACGGAAATGCTGATAGTGGTCAGGGGAGGTAATGTCACTGGGCATGGTCGTGTTCTTTCCTCTGCTGTCCACCTTTCTGTTTGTTTTGCGATGTGGTTTATATTACTCTGACCATTAGAAAAAAATCTTCATCTTTTACTGGCTGGAAATACGATGCCTATATATTCGTATTTATTTATTTTTTTTTAAAGATTTATTTATTTATTTATTTGACAGAGAGAGATCACAAGTAGACAGAGAGGCAGGCAGAGAGAGAGAGAGAGGGAAGCAGGCTCCCTGCTGAGCAGAGAACCCGATGCGGGACTCGATCCCAGGACCCTGAGATCATGACCTGAGCCGAGGGCAGCGGCTTAACCCACTGAGCCACCCAGGTGCCCCTATACATTCGTATTTAAACCACATACAAAACACACCCCGAGGGCAGGGAATCCCGGGGGGGGGGGGGGCTCCGAGGGGACTTGTGAGATCTGGGCTACTGCTGACTGGCTGGCATCTCTCCCCCCTCATTATTCCTACTTAGCACTCACATCCCCAAATCCAGGAAACGAAATTTCTGTAAGTGTTGGACACACGAAATATAGTCTGATGTCCATGAAACCAACCACATAAATTACAAAACGTCCATCAAGCCTCCACTTGATTTTCAGACGATAAATGGTCTCACTTCCCGGCCCGGCAAAAAACATGAAACCTAAATGGGCGGGGAATGAGTGCCACTTAGTGGGGGAAATTTAGCCACGATCCTCTTCAGTCTCTCTGTGTCCTATGCCAAGTCTTTGCAAACACACCCAGCACCCAGACGTCCCTGTCTTTCGGTGCACCTCTCTGGCAGCCTGGTGGCACAGACCCCTCCAGCATCCTAACCCACCTTAGGGTGCTCCTCGGGCACGTGCTGCTTGGAGAACTTGGCAAGCTGCACCAGCTCGGGGATGACCTCCTTGACATCGTAGCTGTTGGTGCAGTTCACCAGGGTGGTTGCCACGGAGTACAGGACAGTCTTGTCAGAGGTCTAGAGTCACGGGGTAGGGGGACAAGGAGGAGTGAGGCGGAAAGGAAACTTGAGAACAAGTCTCTGCTTCCAAGACAGCTCCCTGGCCGGGCCAGCGCCACCCAGCTTGGAGAAGTGCAAGCAGCAGAAGAGGAAGGAGGGAGGAGGAACGGGCTTTACCTGGGCAAGGTGGGCAGAACCTGCTATAACACCCCTGAGAGCATGGATGGGGGCCCCCTGAGTGCACAGCTTACTCTGTGCCTCTTTCAAAAGCCCACTCTGTCAGTCACGCTTTGCCATGGGGGCCAGGTAGGAGCCAGACACCTCTGGTCTGACCCCCATGGAAATTCCCTCCCTCCCCTCCTCCATTTGGGCGTGGAAAAGAGCCAGGGCATTAGTCCAGCAGAGGAGGGAAGGAGTCTGGGAAGCCCTGGGAAGGAAGAAGTAGCCCAGAAAGGGCTAGGCACTGCCTCTCAGTCCAAGACCTGACTTCCTGAGCGTCCCAGGAAAAAAGACCATCCTCTTGTTCATCTTCCTGCTGCCTGGAAGCCATGAGGAGTCATGAGCCCATTTTATGGTCAGGTAAAATGAGGGCCAGACGGGGGAAATAACCAAACTGGTTGACATGGGCAGGAGGGCCAGAACCGGGATGAAGATACAGGAATCTCATTTCCTAGGTTCAGTGGAGGATCCGGTAAGCCTGAACCCAGGAGACCTTTCCTGAAGCCGGAGGTGAGGGCTGCGCTTGCCTTCGCCAGCTCAAACATGGCCTGCAGGGCAGGGATGTCCTGGACAAAGTCGTCTTTGACGTCGGCATCCAGTGTGAGGTAGGCCAGGCCCTCCGCGGCCCATCGCCGGGTCCGGGTGTCTATGGACGCATTGCACAGCCACCTGGAAATTGGGAAGGAAGAGTGCTGGGCGCTTTGCGTGGTGCCAGGGCTCGATCAAGAGAGTGAAGCCATGTCAGGGTAATGGGGAGTAGGCTGGGGGGGGCGGGCAGCTTTCACAGTGTGGCGTCCCCTAGAGCACATCCCCCAGAGGAGGTGGAGGGCCTGGGGAAGTAGGACTCCCTTACTTGCGACACTGTTTGGCCAGCTTCTCCGTGGACCCTTCTGCAAACTGCCTGAGGGCGTAGTCCGTGCCTCCGGCAGAGCCGAGTTTACAGAGTCCCTGGTGGGCGGGTGGGGAGAGGCTTGGAGAATGAGACACACTTAGGGACAAAAGGCCTTACTCAAACCGGTCCCTAGGACTGGAACACTTTGTCCCTTTATCTTTGCCTGGATAAACCTCTGTGCCTACTACAAAACTCACTCAGGTGTCACCTCTTCCAAGACGCCTTCCCTGAGCTCAGCTTCTAGGATAAGGTAGATGCTCACAAAGCTAGTACCCTGCCGCTTTATATGGCCAATTTGGACCCTACTGATGTTTAGTGCCTGCTGTTTCAAAGAAAAAGCACAAGACAATACTCATCTTACCTGAAACTACAACGGTGAAAGTTATTCTTGCACAAAACTGGCACAGAAACCAGACTTGTGGGTAATGAATTCAGATATGCAGAACCTTACCCAAGAGAAATTTCTCTGTTAGGAAAACATGCCTTCCATAAGAGAAAACTCATGATGGCAGAAGCTATAATTAGTTCTTTAAAAAATGATATATCCTCCCCTCTCTCTCTCTGCCTACTTGTAATCTCTGTCTGTCAAATAAATAAATAAAATCTTTTTAAAAGCGGGGGGGGGGGCGCCTGGGTGACTCAGTGGGTTAAAGCCTCTGCCTTCGGCTCAGATCATGATCCCAGGGTCCTGGGATCGAGCCACGGGTCAGGCTCTCTGCTCAGCGGGGAGCCTGCTTCCTCCTCTCTCTCTCTGCCTGCCTCTCTGCTTACTTGTAATCTCTGTCTGTCAAGTAAATAAATAAGTAAACAAATTTTTAAAAAATTATATACACAGAAACACATCAGTGGCTCAAATTGTTACTGTAACGGTTTACAAGCAAAATAAAAGACCCATGAAAAGACTTTCTGTAAAAATGAAATCGGAAACATTGAAACAGGTGACCTGTGCCATCCAGAAACTGAGTAAGGACACAGACTGACTTTTTAGAGTCTGCTCTGAAAATACTTGTTGGACAGAAGCTCCTCAGGCTTAGCATGGTTCAAAAACATGGAGGCAGAGGTCCCCGGGTTACACAGCAGGGCCCACCGTTCTGAATCTATGTTCTCAGAGCCTCCTGCTCATCACCCAGCTTTGCGGGGGATGGTGGGTGGGTCCAAGGGCCCCCTACAGCGTGGGCTTCTCGAGGGTAGGGGCCACGCCTCATTCATCCTGGTGTCCCTGGTGCCTGGCACCGTGTCTGGTACCGACACTCACCACCAGTGTGCGGATCTTGATCTTCTCGTTTTTGGTGGTCTTGTAGATCTCTTTGAGCAGTGACACGCCGTTGGTGATGATGAAGGTGGCACGACTGAGCTTGGTGGACGCGTGGATGAGGGCCTCCACGGCCACCAGCTGGTCTACGTCGCGGTCCGAGCCACACAGCGCTACCATCATCTCCATCATACCTTTCAGTCCCAGCAGCTGATTGCCCAGGTCAAAGGGGCCTTGCAGGATCCCTGACACCGTCTGAATGGCAATCACATTCTTATCCATGTCCTGGGGGTCAAACTTGCCCCTAAAATAGAGGACAAAGTGGTCAAGGGAACTGGCTGAGTTTGGTGGGAAGAGTGTGGGATTTGGGGCAGACAGACCTGAATTCACATCCCAGATCTAAGCATTCATGTGCTGTGTGACCTTAGGCAATTCAATGAAACTCTCTGAGCCTCAGCTTCTGAATCTAGAAACTGAAGGTATAGTACTACTACTGATCAGAGTTACGGTGAGGGTAAGTCATAGAACAGACATACCATGGGTTGTGTCCCTAAAAACACACTCAGAAGGATGGGGATTGACATGCAGGAACTTTTTTAGGGAGAGCTCTTGGGATCAGCTCATGCCGGAAAAGGAAAGGAATCATGACTTGGCAGAGGGATGCAATGGGCTACAACTCAGCCAGCATGAAGCCTCAGTCTGTGATGAGTCTTATAGCAGGGAACACATCTCAGAGCTATTTCCAGCTGTGGGGAAGGACGAGTCATTGGATGCTGGCTGCCCTGGGGAGGATGAAGCAGCTGTCTCCAGCTGAGGGAGGTTCCAAAGAGAGGTTACAAGCAAGAGCTGTCCATGAACGGGCTTCCCAGCAGCTGGGATGTCTTATGGGACAGTGCAGCAACCATACCAACACAGAGAGGCATACTGTGGTGCCCGACACCCAGCATCATTCTCAGTGTGACCAAGTCACACAGTAGCCTGAGCTGCTTACTCTCCCCTCTAGTCCCAGGCCCTCCCCCAGCAAGTGAGGGTTCTGCCTTGCTTCCAGAAAAGACCATCATCTACTCTACAGGAAAATGTCCATGTGGGAATGTCAGACATGACAAGTCTTCTGATCTTTCCATGCTCTCCCCAGGTCAGTCTGATGTGAGGGACCCGACGTGCACAGTGTGATGAATGGAAGAAAGTGGTCTGGAAAAGAGAAGGCCACACTGAGCCCGAGTGGGAGACTTGGGCTGTGATCCCACATCTGCCTCTGCTGGGCTGGGTGACCTGGGCAAGTCCCCGTTAGGGAGCGGGTCGGCACTGGAAGTTCGGGGAGCCCCTCCAATTCCGACGCCCGCTCCATGCCGGGAAAGCCAGAACCTTTCATAGTCAGGTAGGGGCTGCCCTCTCAGCCCACTGCACCCACCCCAGCCCCTGCTCCACCCACTGATGAAGCAGGGTGGCTTACGCCCTTGGGGGTGGCCACCTCAGGCACCTGTGCTGCAGGTTCAGTGTTGTTCAGCCTGAACACCTGTGTTCAGGCTCAGTGACTGATTCAGGCAGGGACAAGGCCTGCACAGAGGCAGGCTGGCTGGGAGGGGCCCTCGTCCCAAAACCTCCGCCCTCCTGAAGCCTGGCTGGGTGATAGTTCCTGGGACTCAAAATTTGGGACCTCATGAGACACTCAGGAAGCTAGTCACAAAAGCCAAAGCTGAGGTAGAGAAAGACCAGAGAAGCCCTGAAGAGCTTTCAGTGAAGCAGTCAGGGCTCAGGGGAAGCTACAGGATTGAGCAGAAGCTGGCAAACTTGGGCTGCTTGGGCAAATTTGGGAGGCTGAGAATGGCTTTTATAGTTTAAAGAGTGTGTGTGTGTGTGTGTGTGTGTGTGTGTGTGTTTAATATGCACAGAGGGATACACATCCCACCAAATGTAAAATATTTACTCTGGCCCTTTAGAGGAAAAGTTTGCCAACTCCTGGAAGGGAGAAAGGAAAAGCAGAGCGTCTCCATCCTCCCAAGACTCTCCTGGGATACTTTTTAAATATGTAACTTCCTGAGCCACAGCCCAGACTACCAGTAGAGTCAGGTGGGGTCCCAGAAGTCTGAATAATTTACAAGCACGAGGATCATTGGAATAAAGGTTTAAAAGATGGTGCAGCAGTGAGAGGAGAAGGGAGGGGACACATAAAGAAAAAAGAGACACAGAGAGAGCATCTGAGTCACAGCGACGGCAGAGTGGTGGTGGGGAGACCAGAACGCCACTGTTGAGGGTCCCAGGTTTCTGTCTAGGCTCACTGAGGCCACAGAGTGCTTAAGGTCTCAACAGAGCCAGGTCTCCCTCTTGGAGAAGCTGACATTTGTTCCTTCAAGTGGGTGCTTATGGTAAGCCTAAAATAAGTCCAAAAATATTTTGATGCTCCTCCATGCAGAAAGTAGAGCCTAACCCTCTCCTCTTTTTTTTTTAATATTTTATTTATTTATTTGACAGAGAGAGAGGTCACAAGTAGGCAGAGAGGCAGGCAGAGAGAGAGGGAGAAACAGGCTCCCCACTGAGCAGAGAGCCCAATGCGGGGCTCGATCCCAGAACCCTGAGATCATGACCTGAGCCGAAGGCAGATGTTTAAACCACTGAGCCACCCAGGCGCCCCTAACCCTCTCCTCTTAAATGTAGACCACCCTTGATGGCTTGCTTCTCGCAAAAAGAATGTGGTGGAAGTGATCGTGTACAAATTCCGAAGCTAGGCTGCAGAAGACACTGCCACTTCCGCCGTTCTCTCTGAATTGTTCACTCTGGGGAGGCCAGCTACCATGCAGTGATGACACTCAAACAGCCCGTGGACAGGGCTACACCGGGAGGAACTGAGGCCCCCTGTCAACCACCAGCACCAGCACGCCAGCCATACAAGTGCGCCATCTTGGAAGCAGATACTTCTAGCCCCAGTCAAGCCTTCCAATGACAGCAACCCAGGCAGACGTGCAACTGTACACTCCTGAGAGCCCCAAAGCCAGATCCACCCAGCCTAGCCACTCCCAAATAGCGGCTGCCTTGTGGACTTCAGGCTGCAAAATGTGGGTGTGATTGGCTACACAGCCATTGATAACCAATACAGAACGTGATCCCGTGAGACTCACGTGATGTACTCCTCACAGATCTTGCAGAAGTGGTCGCGCTCTGGGTCACAGCGCAGGTCATCGTAGAGCTTGCTGATGAGGATAGAGGCCAGCATGCGGGTGTTGTCGGTCAGAGGCAGGCAGGATGGCAGATCTGGAACCTGCCCCACCACCTTCAGGATCTTCCTCAGGCCTGCAGGACAGACGATGGCAGAACTGCTGGGATCTGTCTGCACAAACACACCGTCTTGTTTGGTTGTCTAACACCCACTTCTCTCCAGCCTGCCTTTCGGCAACGCATGCCTTGTCCGGAGGGAAGGGCACTGGCACGGGGGGCCGGGAGACCCGCATTCTCCCCGGACTCTGCCCCTAGGTGAGCAATTCACCTCCGGCTGTGGGTGGGCCTCTATTTTCACATTTACAAAATTAGGACAAGCTGATCTCCAAGGACCGTAGCAGTGCTAACAACCTGCGGGTTGATGTATAACCTTCCTCAAATACTATCTGATATTCTCTTTTCCCCATGCCTCATCTGTAAAGTGGGAACATAGTACCTACTGCAGAGCGTTTGAGGACCCCATGGGATCATGGCTGGGGCCAATCCAGACATGCCATCATCACTCAGTGAGCATTTGTTATTTAGTTAGTAAATGCTACATGTGCTATTTATAATTACTATCTCTTCTCCTCTCTTCTGTTGAAGAATCTTCACTGATTTCCTAGTACCCATTAGGCTAATCCGATCTTTACCTATCCCTTGAATAAATGAAAGAATAAGTGAATAAATAAATTAGCATCTTTTAGGCAGTATCTTTTAATACTAATCTGAAGGATGCCGTCTTCTCCTCAGAAAGCTCACAGTGCAACAAGGAACAGTCCCATGAAGACTACAATAAGCTGTGAAAAGGACAGAAGGTGTGAGAAGGACAGAGTGAGGACACCTCAGATGGGGTAATTTGTTTCAAGAAAGAATTGCAGTAAGTTATTCTGAGCGCTTGCTATGTGCCAAGAGCTGCATAACAAAAACCTCCTGGTTAAAAATCATTATTCCCGTTTTCAGAGTGGAAAAAAACCAAGACATGGAGAAGTCAAGTAAGCTGCCGCGCTAGCAAGTGACACAGCAAGGACCTTGTCCCAACCACGCCTGACGTCAAAGCCCATGATATTAACTGTTATGTTATGCTGCCTCTGGGACCCCTGAAAGCTTGACTTCAGAGCCAGGTTTTAGGATTGGCAAGGAGTTGGTCCAACCTCAGCTGGTGCAGGTTAGCAGGAGGAGGAGAACTCAAGGCAGATGCCGGGAGCCATGAAACTCTGGACATTGGGAGGGAATTAAAAGCTCTCCCCAGTACATTTTCGGTCCTGCATACTTTGCCACCCACACAGAAGCAGGGGCAGGGCTGGGGAGTCATAGGAGGGGTTTGGTGAACCAACCCAACCTCCCCAGTCTGGCTTTCAGAGACAGCCACTGAATACACCCCCACCTTCCACCCCATCCCAACCTCAGCCCCCACGCTGCCTTCCAGTCCCACCGTTGCCTTGAGCATCCCACTCCTCTTCCACTGGAACCCTCTGGACCTCGTCCCCATCCATCACTGCCCCTCCCTGAACCCAAAAGCTCCCTTGAGGCGGGATGTTCTGATGGCTCCCCCGTGCGAGTCTCCCAGACCAGCTTGTACAAGGAGCTCCCTCAACAAGGCAGCTTCTCACGAGTGTAACAGGATTCGAGAGTCAACATTATTTTTACCCAAGAGCACTTTATTTCAATGCCTTGAATAACAAATATTGCTCCCCACCTGCCCTTCCCATTAACTGTGCGGTGGGACCTCAGTCCTAGTGCAGAGAGAAAGAGGTCTGTGGTCTCCCCCTTTGAAGTATATGCAGAGAGAAGCAGAACTGGGGAGGGGAGGGAAGGGGGGGAGGGGAGGAGAGGTGCTGAGGGAGGAGGTTTATAAGCCCTAGAAAAATCTGTTACAGCACACTTTGCTGAGACCTGTGAAAACCAAACAGTATCAAAAGAAGATACATTTCCAATGGGTGAGAGCTAACCTGAGCCTTTTCGAAGGAAGGATGGTCTGTGGCTCTTAACCCTGTGGGAGTTCACCACAGTAGATTATAAAGCCGTGGTAATGACTCCCCAACAATTTAATGTGATTTGGGAGTAAGGATAACACCTGGAGCTGGGCAATTTAGGGACCCTCCGCCAGAACCTCATTACTGTGCTTTTTATATAATTCACTTGATGCCCTTTCTCCCTTCTACAAGGCCCATGGAGTATGTTGCCAACCGCAAGATTTCAGGAACATTACCCCATGGTTGGGGGAGTCCTGTTTGTCTCTGGCATCACCCCCTCCCCCTTGGTGAGGTAACTCTGCCCAAGTGTTTTCCAGTGTGTTTGGACATTTTCTGGGTTTGTTCAGGTCCTGAATTCAGACCTGTGCCTTGATCTGTATTTTCACCAGCCCCTGGGGTTTCCTAACTGCTCATGCCTTGTTCCGGGCAAGGGCCACACCTCTTCTGCTTTCTGCTCAGAGCCAAAGACCCTGGTGCCCCCTCCAAAGCCTGCCCTGAGCCCCAGACCCTCCCACCTCCTCACCATTATCCACCACGTAGATGGTACGTGAGTTGTCGTGAATGGCGAGGTCCTTCCTGGGGACATTCTTATTGAGCAGGTTCAGGGCCTGATCCCTGCCCTGGCCAGACACCTTCTTACTGACCAGCATGTCGAGCAGGTGGCTGGTGATCTGCTTCAGGTCCTTCTTGGTGTCTGAGGAAGGAGAGGACAGGGGTAAAGAGAGAGGAGGGAGTCTCAGAGCTATAGGACCCACAATGGCAGAGGCTTCTAGAAGGACTCCGGAAACAAGAAATCCAGTGCTTCCTGGATGTTGGAATTTTCCAGGAGGGTATAGTATTGCCCATCTCACCCCAAAAAAGGGAGAGAAATCCCTAGACAATACCCCCAAGCGGGCCTCCAGTCACTCAGCCCTGTGTTCTGACTTCTATGACAGCTCACCCCATCCCTGAACAGCTCTAGTTCTTAGGAATTTCCCTATTCTTAGACATGACTGACAGGGAGACAGGGACGCTTCATGTAGTTTTTAATAAACCGATTGAACAAAATGTTTTCCAGAAAAGAAATGTAGACTCCTTACAGACATCTTACTCCCTGCAGATCCAGACCTGCTGGGAGCCTGAATCAAGCCTCAGATGGGATGCCACATCTTCCCTGCCCTGGGGGATTAAAGGTAAATGCTTTTTCCTGCTTTTGCCCTGTCTGACTTCTCTACATCTTAGGGAATTTTGTTCTCATTCTAAGGTTGGAGCCAAAGGCAGACAGGGAGGCAGGCATGAAGGAAGGGAGGGAGGGAGGCAGGGAAGGAGGGAGGGAGGCAGGCAGAGAGGAAAGGCAAGGAGGAAAGCAGAGAGGCAGGAAAGTAAGCAGACAGACAACAAGGAAGGGAGGGAGGGAAGCAGGGAGGGAGGGAGGTACGCGGAAAAGGAAGGATCTCCAAAAAATGTCATATTAATGACAGATGAAGGTTGAAGCTATTTAATTGGACAAGGAAAGTCATCAGTGGACATGATAGTTTGTTCCCAGAGAAGGGCGAGAGAACGGACTTATTCTGTGAGGCTCCAGAGGGTAGAACTGGAGTCAGAGGGGGATGGAAGCTACAAGGAGATAGATTTGAAATCAGCATCTCGAAGAATTCTTTAGCAAAGATGTCCAACATCTCTCTATTTCCCAAGAACACTGTGGCCACCCACGACCCACCCCTTTCAGCATCCGGGTTCTTGGGCCCTTGCACTCTGGCCCCGGGTTGGTCATGGGACTTACAGCACCCCCAGGAGCTTAAAAGCACTTGTACATTGGGGCTTGTGCATTGAGAATGCAGCCACCATGCTCTACAGACACCCAAGCTGCCCACTAGAGAGGCCACAAATAGAAAAACCAGGGTGTCCTGGACAGCATCTCCAGTTCACCACCAGTTATACAAGTGAGGGCATCTCGGACCCTCCAGTGGTTCTAGCACAGAAAAAGAATGACTTGCTGACTATTACAACAGTAAGTCAGAACCACATCAAGAACCTAGGTGGCTTGGTCAGTAAAGCGTCTGCCTTCGGCTCAGTCAGATTCCTGCCCCCCTTGCTTGGCGGGCAGCCTGCTTCTCCCTCTCCCTCTGCCGTTGCTCCCCCTGCTTGTGCTCTCTCACACACTCTCTCTCTCTCTGAATAAATAAATAAAATCTAAAAAAAAGAAAAAGAAAAAAAAGAAAGAAGGAATCTAGGAGTCCTAGGCATCTGGGTGGCTCAGTTGGTTGAGCGTCTGCCTTCGGCTCAGGTCATGATCCCGGGGTCCTGGGATCGAGCCCCACATTGGGCTCTCTACCCAAACTTTTCCTCTCCCATTCTCTGCCACTCCCACTGTTCCTACTATCTCTCTGTCACATAAATAAATAAAATCTTAAAAAAAAAGAGAGACTGGAAAGACACACATGGCAGTGGTAATAATTATCTGGAGTGGGGTTACAGATAGGGTTTTGGTTTTTGTTTTTGTTTTTTTTTTGTCTTTACATATTTCTAAATTTTTCCAATACGTCTCTGTTACTTTTTTCTAGTTGTGGTAAAATATACATGAATAAAATTTATCATTTTAGCCATTTTTTAAAAGAGTTTATTTATTTATTTGAGAGAGAGAGAGAGCGCGCTTGGGAAGAGGGTGGTCAGAGGGAGAAGCAGACTCCCTGCCAAGCAGGAAGCCTGGTGAGGGACT
The DNA here is from genome assembly GCF_922984935.1 of Meles meles. Classification (NCBI taxonomy): domain Eukaryota; kingdom Metazoa; phylum Chordata; class Mammalia; order Carnivora; family Mustelidae; genus Meles; species Meles meles. Next base: position 17,621,489 of record NC_060083.1, read on the forward strand.
CGATCCTGGGACTCCATCATGACCTGAGCCAAAGGCAGTCGCTTAACCAACTGAGCCACTCAGGCACCCATCGTTTCAACCATTTTTAAAAAAAGATTTTACAAGAATTTAAAAAAAAATTAAAAATAAAAAAATTAAAAAAGATTTTATTTGGGGCGCCTGGGTGGCTCAGTCACTAAATGTCATGCTCAGCTCAGGTCACGATTCCAGGGTCCTGGGATCGAGCCCCACATTCCTGCGCAGTGAGGAGTCTGCTTCTCCCTTTCCCACTCCCCCTGCTTGTGTTCCCTCTCTTGCTGTGTCTCTTTCTGTCAAATAAATACATAAAAATAAAATCTTTAAAAATCTTTAAAATCTTTAAAAAGATTGGATTTATTTATTTGGCACAGAGAGAGGGAGCACAAGGAGGTGGGGGAGTGAGGGGCGGGGTAGAGAGAGAAGCAGACTCCCTGCTGAGCAGGGAACCCAACTGAGCCACCCAGACACCCCTCATTTTAACCATTTGTAAGCATCCAGCTTATTGGCATTAAGAACATTGACACTGGGGCGCCTGGGTGGCTCAGTGGGTTGGGGTCTCTGCCTTCGGCTCGGGTCATGGTCTCGAGGTTCTGGGATGGAGCCCTGTGTCAGGCTCTCTGCTCAGCAGGGAGCCTGCTTCCCCCCTTCTATCTCTGCCTGCCTCTTTGCCTGCTTGTGATCTCTGTCTGTCAAATGAATGAATGAAATCTTTAAAAAAGAAAAAAAAAAAGAACATTGACATTGTTTGCTGCCGTCATCACCATCCATCTCCAGAACTTTGTTATCCTGTGAGAACCAAAACTAAACAACTCATTTCCTCTGCTCCTAGCCCTGGCAGCCACCATCCTACTTTCTGCCTCCATGATTTGGACTATTCTAGATACCTCATATAAGTCGAATCAAGCAGCCCTGATCTTTTCATCCCTGGCTTACTGCACTCTCATAATGTCCTCAAGGTCCATCCATGTTGTAGCCTGTGTCAGAATGTCCTTCCTTTTGAAGGTGGAATACCATTCCATTGTGTGTATAGACCCCATTTTATCTCTCCATTCACCCCTGCGTGGACCCTTGAGTTGCCTCTACTTTTTAATTTTTTTTTAAGGTTTTATTTATTTTATTTGACAGAAAGAGAGAGAGCACAAGCAGGGGAGTGGCCGGCAGAGGGAGAGGTAGAAGCAGGTTCTCCTTGGACCAGGGAGCCCAATGTGGGGCTCGATCCCAGGACCCTGAGGTCATGCCCTGAGCCAAAAGCAACGGCTTAACTGACTGAGCCACCCAGGCGCCCCACTCCACTTTTACGTTATTGAAAACGGGGGCGCCTGGGTGGCTCAGTGGTTTAAGCTGCTGCCTTCAGCTCAGGTCATGATCTCAGGGTCCTGGGATCGAGTCCCGCATCGGGCTCTCTGCTTGGCAGGGAGCCTGCTTCCTCCTCTCTCTCTCTCTCTGCCTGCCTCTCTCCCTACTTGTGATCTCTATCTGTCAAATAAATAAATAAAATCTTAAAAAAAAAAAAAATTAAAAAAAAAAATTTACGTTATTGAAAACGATGTTGCTATGCCTCTATTAGTTTTATAATTAGAAAATAAATATAAAAATAAAAGCAAACCATCTCCACATACAAGGACTGAGCTGTCGGAGTGGGGGCGACTGACTGTCCCTGGCCCCCACCCCTTGACAAACACAGAAGACCATCTCCTACCTAGAACCAGGGCTTCCTCCTTCCCCCGATGTTCTCGTTTGTCCTCTCCCGACAGAGAGTCAATGATGGCCTGGAGCAGGTTGCAGACGGCCAGAGACATCTCCTCGTTCTCCACGGCCATGAGACCACAGATTCTATCTATCCGGACCGCATGGAGGATCACGGTGGCCTAAACACCCAGCAGAACCCACCGTCAGCTGCCTGTCCCTTTTCCAGCTGCCATGCAGGTAAGGAAGTAGGGGATGACCAGCCTCACCCTGCACCGCAGAGGGGATATGTCCCCGGGCAGCCAGTGCCTCCTGGACTCCACAGTCTGGGAAAGCCCTAGCTTTCCAAGCTACACCTCTTTCCAGAGGCTGAAAGCTGGGCTGTCCGACGCAGGAGCCACCTGCCACCCGGGGCCATTAAGCATGTGCGATGTGGTGAGTCCGCATTGAAATGTCCTCCAAGTGCACAATATGAACTGGGTTTGGAAGATTTAGTAAGATAAAATGCCAACCGTACAGCCTTTGCATTCAGCTCTGCCCCATAAACCACTTTCAATAACCTTACCTTTGCATAAAGGCATTTCCAGCTCAAAGAGAAATGCAGATGACCAATCTCTGCATACAATTATACAGTCCATACAATGACCATACAGTCAAGGATGGGGGAAGGAGACACAACTTAGACTTTGTACCAGGGTCTATTTCTGCCAGCCGCTCCCCACCCCCATGTCACCCTCAGCCCTCAGCCCAGGCCCTCACCCTCGCTCGGTGGCCACTGCACATGCCCGAGAGGGTCCTCACGGCAGCCAGCACCAGCTCAGGCCTCTTGGTGTCCACGAGCTGCAGCAGCAGGCCCACTCCGTTGTTCTGGAAGATCATCTCAGCCCCTGCTTCTTCACGCCCTAGGACGATGAGGTTGTTGGCAGCCTGAGGCGGGAGGACACAATGGGGGCCATGGAGGAGGTGTGGCGGTGCGAGCCCATGCAGGGATTGGTGGAAGGAGTGGATCTCCTTTCCTACCCTTTTCTTTTTTTAAGGTTTTAGGTATTTATTTGAGAGAGAGCCAGCGCGAGTGAGAGACAGAGAGAGCTAGAGCGGAGGAGCAGAGGGAGAAGCAGACTCCCTGCCCAGCAGGGAGCCCAATGTGGGGCTCGATCCCAGGACCCTCAGTTCATGACCCCAGTTGAAGGCAGATGCTCAACCAGCTGAGCCACTCAGACACCAGGACTGGATTTTCAAAACATATGGACTCTTTCCTTGTAATCAAACTCCCAGTGATGTAGCCTCAGAATGATTCAAAAGAAGAAATAAAACTCCTTGCATAAAGACGAACTCAACAAAATATAGCCACCGAAGTCATAAATAAAAAGATGACCCAGCAGCTTGGGGAAAAACAAACAAACACTGAAAAACAGAATCCAAATAGTAGGTTCACTCTGATTGCACTTACATTAAAACAAAACTGTGGATATATGCTTATGGATAAAGACTAAAAAAAGGTATTGAGGTGTTAAATGAATTAAACAAGGAGGCCCTAGACTGAGTGGCTTTAATGCCCTAGAAACTAATGTAAGCAAACCCAAACCTAAGCCTATAATGTCTCACGGTTAAGAAATTGAAACTTAAGGGTGCCTGGGTGGCTCAAGCAGTTTAAGGGTCTGCCTTCAGCTCAGGTCACGATCCTGCTGTCCTGGGATCGAGAGCCCTGCATTGGGCTCCCTGCTCATCCAGCAGGCTGCTACGCTCTCCCTGCCTGCTCCCCACCCCGGTCTCTCTCTGAAATAAGTAAATAAAATTTTTTTTTAATTAAAAAAAAAAAAGAAATCAAAACTCAGAAACAACCAGTCACAGCCAACTACGCTTTCCCAAGTAATGTAACTGCTTAAGCTATAGTAAATCAAATAGTTTAGTTGCTCTGGTCCCACCTCTTTTCTATAAGTCTTTCCCCCAGCTCCTGTGGGTGGAGAGCTCCTAAACACTTCCTGTTTCGGGGCTACCCCATTCGAATCGATTTTGCTCAAATAAACTTTAAATTATTAATATGCTCCATTTAATCTTTTAACAGAAGTGAAGTGTTTTACATGGAGAATTATTTTCCTTTAAAATTCTCCCTTGAGGGGCGCCTGGGTGGCTCAGTGGGTTAAAGCCTCTGCCTTCCGCTCAGGTCATGATCCCAGGGTCCTAGGATCAAGCTCTGCATCCAGCTTTCTGCTCAGTGGGGAGCTTGCTTCCCCCTCTCTGTCTGCCTGCCTCTCTGCCTACCTGTGATCTCTATCTGTCAAATAAATAAATAAAATCTTTAAAAAAATAATAAAATAAAATAAAATAAAATAAAATAAAATAAAATTCTCCCTTGAATATGGTCCTGCATTTGGAGTTTGTGTACCTGTTCGGGGCAATCTGAAGTTACAAGGGTTCTCAGGAAGGTGGAACGTAGTGGGCAGAGAGAGCAGGAGATAGGTCTTGAAAGTTCTGGGTATGAGATCTGATTCTGCTCTGTGCTAGTGAAAGACCCCCCTTCGCCAACTAATTAACTGCTCCTTTGTTGTGTAAAGAGTACCCCTGCCTGCAAAGACCCTTCCCCCAGGGTTGAATTCAATGTAACTGCTTCCCCCAGGGTTGAATTCAATGTAACTGCTCTTTTGCCTTTCTGTAACTGCCTGGCTTTTAGGATGTAACTAACTAACTGCTCTTTTGCTTTTCTGTAACCGCTTGGCTCCCTCAATACAATGTTAGTTGGTAACTTCATAATAGTTGTTTCTTAGCAAGATAGGGCACTCCCTGCAAACAGCTTTCTCGTAAGATATGGCCTAATACCTGACCACACAGGCAGGGGGCCGCATAGTCACGTTAGTCACGTAGGCGGGGGGGGGGGGGGGGGGGGGGGGCTGCATAGTCACGTAGACAGGATACTTTTCTGCTGAATCACAAGGCCTAACTTCCCCTCTTTGTTTCCCTTTCCCGCCTTTTTCTTTGCGCGCGCGGGTCTCCCAAAGCCAATCCGTAAACACCAAGTATGCCTTTTTCAAATGTTCAAATTGTCAGCCAATCAGCTCCGTCTCATCCAAAACTTGTTTGTACCTGTCTATAAAAACCCTGCACCACGCCAGCCTGGGGTGCTCAGCTAGCAGGAGCTGTTGACCACCCGCAGGCGCCCGCGCAGCAATAAAGAACCTCTTGCTGTTTGCATCCTGTGGCAGTGTTGAATTCTTGGGTAAGGGGATCCGCGGGTCTTTCACTAGCTGCATGAACTTGGGCAAGTCATGGCACCTCTCTGGATCCCAGATTCCAAAATTAGTCAGTTGAGCTAGAAAGTTCCTCAGTGTCTTCCCACCTTAAAGCTGTGAGGATAGGGGCGCCTGGGTGGCTCAGTGGGTTAAAGCCTCTGCCTTCAGCTCAGGTCATGTTCCCAGGGTCCTGGGATTGAGCCCCGCATTGGGCTCTCTGCTCAGTAGGGAGCCTGCTTCCTCCTCCTCTCTCTCTGCCTGCCTCTCTGCCTACTTGTGATCTCTGTCTGTCAAATAAATAAATAAATAAATATTTAAAAAAAAAAAAGCCGTGCGGATACATATATCTTGGCCCCAGATCAGGAGAGGCAGCCTCAGCAGAACCTGAGAATCTGAGGTTGCAGGAAGAACTAATGAGGCAGGAGAAGGAGAAGGCGAGGAAGCATAGGAGGAGTGGGATGCTGGGGAGGAGGCGGGTGAGAGAAGCCTAGGCAAGCCCCACCAGAGCGATCACCATTCTATCAGTCAAGGGCTTTCTACTTGTCCAGGCACATTTATCAATAACAACTCACTAAGTCCTCACAACAGTTTGTTTTAAAGGTATCTGCATATTATATGAACTTACTGACCATAAAACTAACACAAATTCCCCAGGCACTGTCTGTCAAATTCTTACAAATATAAACATTCAGGGGTGCCTGGGTGGCTCAGTTAAGTGTCTTCCGCTCAGGTCATGATCCCAGGGTCCTGGGATCGAGCCCAGCATTTTGCTCTCTGTTCAGTGGGGAGGCTGCTTCTCCCTTTGCTGTTCCCTCTGCTTGTGTTCCCTCTCTTGTTGTCTCCCTCTCTGTCAAATAAATAAATTAAAAACCTTAACAAAGGGGCACCCAGGTGGCTTAATTGTTAAGCGTCTGTCTTCAGCTCAGGTCATGATCTCAGGATCCAGGGTTCAAGCCCCGCATCAGGCTCCCTGCTCAGCAGGAGGCCTGCTTCTCCCTCTCCCAGTCCCCCTGCTTGTGTTCCCTCTCTAGCTCTCTCTCTGTCAATTAAATAATTTTTTTTAAAGGAAGCTAACATTTAAAAAAATCATAATAAAATAAATATAAAACATTCAGAGATGTTCAACTTTTTTCCTCTGCAGAAAGACCAGATGGGAACGTTTAAAAAAAAAAAAAAAAAGGCAACAAGTTTGGCTAAGAGGATGACATCATGAAATATTTTCATATTTCAGGGTAAATTTTTGTATTTTGTAATGGAATAGAACATTATTTTATCGTGCCATTTGTAACAATCTCACAGTGGAAACCACGCTATGACAAGTGAGGCACTTCTTGGGTGCAAAATTTACAGGGACACCAAGAACAGCAATGAAGATAAATAATATTTAATGCAGTATTTTAAAATATCAAAATCAAAACAAGGCAAAAAAGAAAAAAATCCATGATGAAATAATCAACAATTTATATAAAGACTCCAACCCGGCTACACGACTCTCTCCTCATGGGTCTCACTCTATTCCAGGCCCTTAGCCAGGATAAGGGAATTTTCCCAAGTGCTTAACCTTTTCCCAAGGGGACACCTTCTGACCCCCCTCCCGCAAGCAGTTAGGGATTCACTGTCCAGAGATGGGGCGGGGCCTGCAGGGGAAGTGCAGTTACGGGGGAGTCCCGCGTGCGCCCTCTGCTGGTCAGCAGGTTGCCCAGCACTCACCTTCTCCAGCTTGTCACCTTCACTGTTTTCATCCAGGAGGATCTCGAACATCTTCTGTACCCTGGAGTCCGTGGAGAACTGCACACGGAGCTGAGGAGAGAGGAGGGAGTGGGGAAGGAGGCAGCTAGGGGTCCACATTCCAGGCGGCTCAGTAAATATTAGGGTATCTCCTCTGGGCCCCTACACTGTCACTCATTCATTCAGCAAACATTTACTGAGCAACTATTACGTGCCAGCCACTGTTGCAGATGCTGGGGGTAAAATGGTGAACAAAACCAAGTCCTTGCCCCATAAGGCTGATCGTCTAGTCAAGTTCGCTATCCCATTCGGTCATCACAAGTCTCGGAAAGCTACAGATTATTACCCAGTTTTGCAGTCTAGTTAATAATTAGCTAGTATATACTCACACGTGGGCTGAGACAGAATTAGGTGTCCAGGATCAGAAACCTGAAGCGGTTTTGAAACATCTCCTCACATAAATTAAAACCGTCATGTTTGGATGTCTCATCCCTCGCACGCGTAGCCCCAACTCCTGTGCTCTGAATCTACCAGAAAGTGACCTAACTGATCATCACGCCCCATTTGCCAGCTCCTTCTCTACCTCCTACTACTTGGTCTGCTGGTCCACAGTCCTGCCTATTTCCATCCTGGGCTCATTTTCTCTGAGGGGCTCTCTCATTTGCCATCCCATCTCGGGGCACTCCCCGAGTCTACACTCTGGACAGTGTGCTCGGATCCATTTTCCTAGGAAAGATTTCCTGTTCCTACTAATTCCTGACTCTTTATTATTCAGCAATACCTCTCCTCAATACTGCCTTGGTCCTCCTAGGAAGAGAGGAAGATCATGTTGCATACATACCAAGTTCCAATTTTTTTTTTTTTGAAACCTCCACCTGAAATTTAAGAAACCCGTGGTCTGGTCCTGACTGGCTTGCGCCCTCGAACAAGCGTCTCTGATCATTTGAAGATGGCTGGATGCATGCATCTGCTTGGCTGTTCTATGGTGCCTACCTGTGCCATGTGTTTACTCCATCCAAGAGTGGGGAGGTAGGTTAGACCTCCCCTGATGTCCTGCTTCCCTAACTTGTCCCTACTAGGAGCTGGGGGAAGCAGGCCAAGGCTTGTGGGAAGGGGTCCAACTCACCTTCTCTTGGATGCTGGTGTTGAGCCTCCTCAGTGTCTCCTGGAAGTTTTGGTTCCGTGGCTCAAGGGTGGCACAACGCTGCACGTCCTTGAAGGCCTGGTCCAGCTTCCCCAGGTGCTCCAGGGCCTGGCATCGCCGGTACAGAGCCTTGATGTCCGAGGAGTTAATGTCAATAGCTAACGAGGGAGACAGGGTCTCAGGGGCCTGGGCTGCAGACCACCTTCCTCCCTTCCCTGTTGCTGTCCCCAGTTCCAGGGCTTCTGTGTCTTCAGTGGACATTATTCACCCATGGGGACTATCTGGCCCAAGGCTCCCCTTTTTCAGGGAGGCAGTAAGAATCACATTATCAAGGTCAGAAGGGAGCTTAAGGGTCATCTCATCTAGCACCTAATGCTTCAGTCTCTGCTACTTCGTGATCCCAGCCAAGTGCTCACCCAACAGGTACTTGCATACTTCCAGCAGTGGGGAGCTCCCTCCTTCTCAAGGCAGCCAAGTAGCTCTATCAAGAAAGCCCTTCCTTCTTCCTACCTGAAATATATCTCCTTATAAGTTTGCCCTTTTGTCCTAAGTTCAGTCCTGGAACCCCTGAGAGGAAATCCAATCCTTCCTCCTTGTGACACAGTCTTTTAGGTATTAAAGGCAGCTCTCCATCCCACCTGGGATTGCCTTCCCTGAGCTAAATACTGCCGCTTCCCTCAACTGCTCTTCAGAGGATTATTTCCAGGCCCTTCTCCAGCTGCTTTCCTCCCTTCTGAATTCACTTCAGACTATCTCTCTTTCTCCTAAAAGAATAGTAACCAGATCAGAACTCAAAACCTGCCGCCAAGAGCAGTCTTCCCATTTTGATGATGCACTTAAGCCGGCACGACTGAAGTTTAAGTCTAAGTTGAAGTGAAAGTTAAGTTTAAAGGTTTTTGTTGTTGTTGGTTGTTGATTTTAACATTCATTTCTCTCTGGTCCCTGTGGAACGAGCTATTGCCTCCCTCCTTCCCTTGGGGAGCCCGATTCCACAATGGGACTGGGCTCATGCCTTTGTTCTGGGAGCCGCTGGAGGAGCATACCCTAATTTACAGCAGAGAAGGGTGTATCTTTACCATGACATAAGGATTGTTGGAAACATCTTTGTACAAAAGAATCTCCCTCGACTTATGATTTAATATATAATGCGAGTTGCAAAAATGCAAAAATTTAGGGGTTGCCTCTCTGGACATGTGAAGCCTCACCTACAATGCCTAGGATGACATTTACATGACCTGTAATTCCTTCCATTGATAAAGAGCCTCTTAGACAGAACAGGGATGCTGGTGTGGAGGCAGAGGTTGGGGGAGGGGCACTCACCTCTTGAGGCATCTGAAGCCGCCTGAACATAGCTCTCCTGAGAGCGGAGGAAGAAGAAGGAGCCAAGGTTAAGGTGGGCAAGGTTAAGGCAGCCAGAGAGGGTTTGCTGAGGAGCTGTTGGCTGTCAGGGGCCCCAAAGGGCAGCCTCTTGGCTGGGCATGGAGGAGAGGATGAGCTCTGGCATTAGGCAATCTTGGGTTTGAATCCGGGCTCTGCCGCTAATTACCTGGGAGATCTTGGCAAGTTATGGAGCCCTCTGAGCCCTGAGTTTGTCATCTGCGATATGGGCACAAAATGGTAGCTAACCGGGCTGTTAGTAAGACGCCTCGAAATAACATATAAAAACCCCAGCGTGATGCCAGTGCTCATGAGGCTGACTCCCAACTGGAGGAATTTCTCTCTCCCGGGAGTGGGTCAGGCAGTGGGTCTAGGAGGCAGTGGGAGGCGCCCTTCTCCAACTTGAGGGGTCCAGGAGCGAGGGCTGGAACAATGCACGATGCCCATCAGGCTGGGGACTGCCTCCGCACCCCTGCCTCCCGGCCCTCGGCCTCCCACCCTGCCCGCTCCAGACCGTTTTCAGGCCGCAGGCTGCCCGGTTCCGATAGAGCGTGGCCAGCAGAGCCTTATCCTTGGTCAGCTTCAAGGCCTGGCTGTAGCTCTTTGTGGCAGCCTTGTAGTCCTGGAGCTGGAAATGCCGGTTCCCTTCCTCCTTCAGCTGCATGGCTTCCACCTCTGCCATCTGTCAGGAAGGGAGCAGCTCTGTCTGGCTGGCCCCTCCCTCCAGACCCAGGGCTGGACTCCTGACCTGAGGTCTGGAGCTCCAGGGTCTCCTCCCACCTGGATGGAAGGTGAGGATTCTGCCTGGAAAGGACCCACCCCCCACAGCACCCCAAAATCCATTACCCCGGAAGGACTTTATAGCATTTGCTTGGAGAAGAGCATGGTTGAGGGAGTCTTAGAGTCCCTGTGCCTCCCTCTCTGTCCCTCCCAGCAGGACAGGTGAAGCCCCCCCCCACCCCACCAAAGGCTTGAATTCTCACTGCAAGACTTAAAAGTTCCTCTCGGTCCCCCTTCTCCCTCCCTGGTCTGAGGAACCCCCCAGGTGGCCTCACTTTCTTAGAAGACAGTGCTTCTGGTCTGTCCTCCTGTGATGCTGTTCCTCTGAGCTCTCTCGTGAACCCCCGGACAGCAAGCCTTGGTCTGTCCCCTCCCCCACCCAAGAGGCTTTATCGCCCTTGCCAGTGACTCCAGACCATATTTGGCCACAGGGGCAGGTGCCCCTGGAGTCTGTCATTGATACTGAGGGCCCTCCTCCACCCCAGACTGGATAGCCATTACCACGTGGGAGCACTGACTACCTCTGCCCCAGCGTCCTGTTCAGGGGCTGTCCTGGACTCGGGCACTCATACCACAAAAAGTGAGAGAAAGATCCAGAAAGGAGGGAGACCCCCTCCCTAGGCACAGTTATAAGGCCCCTTGTCCCCCTCCATCCCAGATAAACAATCTCCTCTCCCTGCCCCCAACCACTGCTATTTTGGGAGCAGAGTGACAGCTGAGGGGCTGGCAGACTTAGACAGAGCAGCTGCCTGGGTCCAGGACCAACTGGAGACTTCCAGAAATGCCCTTCTGGAGGGAGGAGGGATGGGGGGCGGGGGGAGAGTTCCTTCCCGACTTCCACTTGCCCGCAAGTCCCCTACCCCTCCTGCACTCATTGTTGAAAGGTCCTTCCTTTTCAGAAAGAAAGAAGGGCTTGCAAACTCGGTTTAGTGTAAGTGGGGGCTTTATTTCAGTGTGCACGTCTTCTCCTGCCTCTGCCCTCTATATGGAGTGGAAACTTTCAGTCAACCTCTCCCATCAGACTCCCTGGGAGCTCCCTGACGATGGGCTCTGCATTCCCCCGGCTAGACTACAGTCTTCTCCATGGATGAGAGCTGGGTCAGTCTGGGAATTCCCTGAGCCCAAGGACAGTACCCCACCCCCAAATACCTGGGAACTCTCCTGGGACAGAGAACTGTTTTCACCACCCAAGCAGGTCCCCCTGGGGAAGGACTTCTTTCTCCACATCTGACTGAGGGTTCCCGAGACAAACCTGAGTCTGTTCCTGCTTGGACTCTCTCGCCTTCCAGTGTCTCCATGCCTGGGCTGTGAGCTCCCTCCCAGGGGGCAAGAACAAAGGACAGCATCTCATGTGGTTTGGCCACCATCTCTCACCCCTCCCCACTGGGCACAGAACCTGGCAGAGTCGGTGGCCAGTGCGGTCTCTTCCATGAATGGATGGATGAATGATTAGGGTCTCCATGCCGATGTCCTGCTTCATTTACCACCGTTCTGGCCCTTCCCCGCACCTATCCTCAAACTACCTGACCGGGACAGAGGAGTGCACTGAAAAAGGCCTAGATGGGTCACCTACACTGGATTCTCCTCCACCCTCTGTAACCTTGGACACACAGTTATGACCTTGGACAAGTTCTACTGCCCCGCTGGACCCAAGGCCCAGCCCTGATGCATATTTATCTGATACATGCTTGTTGACTGAATAAATACATGAATGAATGTAGGGAGGGATTTCCAGCCATCACGGTGTCCTAAACCCTGAGCCCCTTAATGGGGCAAGCTCTGTGTAGCAACAAAGTTACGTAATAAAGGATCCTGCCACTGGCAGAAAACTCAAGTTCTCCAGCTTCAGGTCCAAGGGATCTTAGATTCACATCCAGATTCAGGAGCACGTGGGTGGCTCAACTGGTTAAGTGTCTGCCTTTGGCTCGGGTGGTGATCCTGGAGTCTTGGGATCCAGCCCCACTTTGGGCTCTCTGCTGAGTGGGAGCCTGCTTCTCCCTCTCCCTCTGCCTGCTGCTCCCCCTCCTTGTGCTTGCTCTGTAGCTCGCTCTCTCTCTCTCTGTGTCAAGTAAATAAGTAAATTCTTAAAAAACAAAACAATACCCAAAAATCCTGATTCGGTAACTCATACCCCAAGCAATTCTTTTTTTTTTTTTTTTGAATTTTATTTATTTATTTGACAGACAGAGATCACAAGTAGGCAGAGAGGCAGGCAGAGAGAGAGGAGGGGAAGCAGGCTCCCCACTGAGCAGAGAGCTGGATGCAGGGATTGATCCCAGGACCCTGAGATCATGACCTGAGCCAAAGGCAGAGGCTTAACCCACTGAGCCACCCAGGTGCCCCTACCCCAAGCAATTCTTAAGCATCTACTATGAAGCAGGAAGTGTGAATGACAGTGGAAGCCGAGACCAACTTGTGAGGACAAGAATTTGTGTCTATTTTGTTCACTTACGTATTTCAAGCAGCTATCACAGTGTGTACACTGGGACTCAATAATATTCACTGAATGAACGTATGAAATAATTCCATGGATCTGTGAATTCTAAATATAAAGAATACCAAGATATTTTGAAAACACGTAATGGGGAAACATAACATTGTTTCAGAGGTTTCCTGAGTAAATGATTAAATGAGTTAATACATGTAGAGTTCCTAGAACAATGTCTGGCAGAGATATTTGTTGAATGAATGCATGCATATTTCAGGCAAGACCTGAAGATTGAGGAATTGTTCCTGTCTTTGCTCAGCCTGCTGTAAGAAAATACCACAGGCAGAATGGCTTGAGTAAATGAAATTTTTTTTGAAAAATAAGTGTATTTTTTTCCACAGTTCTGGAGTCTAGAAGTTTAAGATAAGGCTCCATCAACATTGGTTTCTGGTTTTCTGGCTTCTCTTTCTAGCTTGTCGATGGCCATGTTCTCACTATCTTCACATGGCCTCTTCTCTGTGTGAGGAGGGGGCGTGGGGCAGAGAGAGAGAGAAAGATACAGAGAGGGAGAGATATCTTGTATCTCTTCCTCCTAGTCCTATCAGACTAGAGTCCCACCCTTATGACCTCATTTAGTCCTTAATATCCCCATATAGGGTCCATCTCCATGTATAGCGACCCTGGGGGGTTGGGGACTCAACTTCTGAATTTGGGATGGGGGGTGATACAATTCAATCTGTAAGAGTTCCAGAGAAATCTGCAAGGACGAAGGCACCAAAGCAAGAAGGGTCACGACTTGGAAGAACTAAGAAAAGCCAGAAGAATTTGATCTTAAAGAGACAGCAGTGGCCAGAGAGGTAAGCAAAGCTGAGTGGACCAACAGAAGGAGTTTGACCTTTGTTCTGTTTGTAATGGGAACCACTGTAGGGTTTTAGGGTGGGGAGTGACAGTCCACATCTTTGGTCTGAAAAATATCACCCTGGTTGCAATATAGAGGATGTTTGGGAAGAGGCAAGAGTGGAAACAGGGAGGCAATTTAAGAGGCTATTGTAGGCAACGATGGTGACTCAGCCCGGAGTGTGAGAGAGGAGATGGGGAGAACAGATTCGGAACAGGTTAAGGAGGCCAGATTGACAGAGCTGGAGACTGCTGGGATTGGAGAGCTCCAAGGAAGAGCCCAGGTTTCTGTTAAGAGCCCTCATGTTAGCGGGTTTCTGCCTTAGCTCCTCATCTGTAAGGCGGGGGACAGAAGGGTTTTTGCAAGGATTACTGAGTTATATGTGTGAAGCACTTAGAACAATGCCTGACATATTGCTATCATTCCCATCATTGTTGCTATTGCTTTAGAGTGTTGAAAAATGTAGACACTTTTTGCTTTTGTATTCAAGAATTACTAATCGATTTGATCCATTTGAAAAAGAATGATAATTTCTGCCTTTGAGCCAACAGGCTCTGGTTTTGGTTTTTGTTTGTTTGTTTTGTTTTTTATAAACTATATTAGATTTGTAAATATTCTTTTTTTTTTTAAGATTTTATTTATTTAGGGCGCCTGGGTGGCTCAGTGGTTTAAGCCGCTGCCTTCGGCTCAGGTCATGATCTCAGGGTCCTGGGATCGAGTCCCGCATCGGGCTCTCTGCTCGGCAGGGAGCCTGCTTCCCTCTCACTCTCTGCCTGCCTCTCTGCCTACTTGTATCTCTCTCTGTCAAATAAATAAATAAAATCTTTAAAAAAAATTTTATTTATTTATTTGAGAGATAGAGAGCACAAGCAGGCAGAGAGGCAGGCGGAGAGAGAGGAGGAAGCAGGCTCCCTGAGGAGCAGAGAGCCGGATGCGGGACTCGATTCCAGGACCCTGGGATCATGACCGGAGTGGAAGGCAGAGGCTTTAACCCACTGAGCCACCCAGCCGCCCCCAGGCTCTGGTTTTGTAAGTCGTCCCTGCAAGGTTGCTGCTGCCCAGAGCCAAGCCAATTCAGTCTTCTGCCATTTCCTGTCTCTGAGTTTGGGGAAAATCAATTAACCGCGCAGAGCCTCAATTTCCCCATCTGTGGAGTGGGGCAAGAATCGCTGTTCTACAGAGACAAAAGGCCGTTTGTATCCCGCATGGCACTGGGAGCGACTGAATGAGGCCACTGCCACCTGTCCAAGGGGAGATTGCGGAGCGGGGTACCAGACGCATCCACGGCCACGCCAGGCAGAGCACGGCGTGCACGTCCCCTCCGCCACACCAGAGGGCGATGTCGCGGGCTGCCGCGCCGCCCGACCCCGGGGGCGGCGCTCAGTCCCTCCGGAGTATTTCTCCTCCACGTGGGGACGCGGGATGGCGGCCGCTGCGGCGGTGGGTGTAAGTGAGTGCGGGCGGGGGCGCTTGGGTCCGGGGTCCCCGAGGCCGGAGAGAGGCGGCAGTGGGGGCTTTCCGGTCGGGCGGTGTGGCTGACCCCGCACTTGTGGGCGCAGGACGAGGCGGCGGCGGGCGACGTGCAGCGGCTGCTGGTGCAGTTCCAGGATGAGGGCGGGCAGCTGCTGGGCTCCCCGTTCGACGTCCCGGTGGACATCACCCCGGACAAGCTGCAGCTCGTGTGCAACGCGCTGTTGGCCCAGGTGAGCGGCGGCCGGGGCGGCCCCTCATCCCTCCACTGGGCGGGCCGCCCTGCCCGGGTCCCGCCCGCAGGGGATTGGGAGACCCAAGGTCCGGGGTTCGGGGGTTCCGCTGCTCAGCGACAGTGGGTGAACCACCCTGGCGCCTCGTCCGTGGCAGGGCCATCTACTTCGGGGGAGGATCAGGAGATCTAATCTAAAGTGTGACGGCGCTTTGCGCGCCAACCACCAGGGCCCATCTGGGGAGAAACACCGCATTTTGAACGCATTGGGTGCATCGCCAGATTCCACGCCGTAGCTCCTCGCTAATATCCCCATTTTACAGAGTGGCCCGGAGGCATTCAGTGATTTGTACGGTGCCACGCAGTAGGTGGTGGATTTGGAACTGGAACCCAAATGTCAGATTCACAACGCTTGCTCTTCTAAGCCAGGGTTTATCAAAATGCTGCCCTCCGGTGGGTCTAGGCGCTTAAAAAACACAGTAACTTGCTCCCACCCCGGATTTACTACACCGGGACTCTGGGGGTAAAGCACAGTCTGCATTTTCAACCAGTTTTTTGGATGCTTCTTAACACATTGTAGGGCATAATGTGGTGATTTAGAAAATGCTGTGTAATCCTGTATATCAACGCTAATTAAGGACTTTCTTTCTGAAGCACTTGAACTAGTCATTAGCAGTAGGACATTGGGCTAATTACCTGTAGCTGCTCTGAGCCTCAGTTTTCTCATCTGTCAGGTGGGAGTATTGATGCCTACCTCTCCTGGTTGTTGTAAGATAAAGATGAAGAATTTTAAAGTACTATGTAATTGTTCTGCATTTACTCTTTGAGGATAAAAAAGGCCTTGCTCAGTGGGCATGGTGGGGGGTATCCCAAACAGAAAAGAGTAAAGCTTCACCGGCCCACAGCTCAGTGGGGCGAGCTACTGCCTATCCTTTGATGGAGGAGTTGCCCTTTGCCATTGCCCTCCAGGAGGATCCCCTGCCACTGGCTTTCTATGTCCACGATGCTGAGATCATCTCGTCACTGGGGAAGACGCTGGAGTCACAGGCAGTGGAGACAGAGAAGGTCCTTGACATCATCTACCAGCCACAGGCCATCTTCAGGGTCCGTGCTGTGACCCGTTGCACCAGCTCTTTGGAAGGTCACAGTGAGGCGGTCATTTCTGTGGCCTTCAGCCCCACAGGAAAGTAAGGACAGCTGCAGAATCATGGAGTGTGGGAGCGCAGCCTCAGGTTGGGGTGGGGAGGGTACCCCCAAGTTAAAATCAGTAGGCTGCCTATCAAAGACCTGAGCTCTGGGCACAAATTGCAAATAAGGGACATCCCTGGTGGGGTTTGGTCTTAAAGGACACCCACCTTGGAAGAGTCCTTCCTGGACTTGATCTCAGGAGAGCTGAGTTGCAAACTCCCTAGCTGTGGGTCCTAGACAAGCCCCTTTCTAACTTAATTCATCATCTATGAAACTGAGTTTCTTTGCTTTTTGCAATTGTACAAGGATAATGAGAAGCTTCAAACCTGGTTATAGCTATGGCCATTCCTTTTAGAAAGGAAGAGGAGAGAAATGGCCGCCTGGGGTCTTCTCCGAGATGGTATCCGTGTTACATTTCTCTCCTTCTCGGGTGAGAGAGGAAAGTCCAGCCCCAGATTCTGTGCCCAGAAGACAATTGACTAGGCAGCAGAAACTCACATACACAGTATTCTGGTGTTGGCCCTACCCCTTGTCCCCACTGCAGAGATGAGGTGGCCTCTCTTCTTCCCCAGGTACCTGGCCAGTGGCTCCGGAGACACCACTGTGCGCTTCTGGGATCTCAGCACTGAGACACCGCATTTCACATGCCAGGGTCAGTACGCAATTAGCTATGTAGGGAGTCTTAACCCATGGGTGGGCGTGTGATCATTTACTCAGCCCTTTAGTTCCTAAGGAGGCCCAGAACCGATTCAGCCCCTTCATAGCCAGCTAGCAGCTACCTGTTTCTAGGTAGAGACCGCCCCTTCGAGCCCGACTAGCCACGTGCAAACAAGCAGAGACTGGACCAGACAGAGTCAGTGTGGGGTTGTGGGTTGTGCTGATGGCTAGTAGCAAGGAGAACCTGGCTTCATCCATCCTCTACGTGGTTCTCAGACTTGACTGTGCATCAGAATCAGCTGGGAGGCTTGTTAATATACAGATTGCTGGGCCCCACCCCCAGAGTTTTGGTCTCCTTAGTTCTGAGATGCGGCCTGAGAATCTGCATGTCAAGGCCCCAGCTGGCGCTGATGCTTCTGGCCTTAGGGAGCGCATGCTAGCTGGGTGACCTTGTGTGCGTAGGTCGTGCCTCCCAAGCTTCACTCTTATCATCTGAAAAATTGGGGATCGTTCTTGCTCCATACCTTAGAGCTGTGTTGACAATTACAAAGGAGGACGTGTGCAAATGCTTTATAGCATGTGTCGTGTAAGGAATTAATAGAAAGTGGAAATGCTATTTCTGCAGCAGAATGCATGGCTTTAGCACTTGGGGTGGGTTCTCCCTTTGCCTGAAACCCTCCCTCATCTCCTTTTTTCAACTGCTCATTTATTCGGGGACTAGTTGAGGAGGGTCAGGCACTGCCAGGCACAGGGAATAGAGATAGATGTGCTCCCTCCTTTCTTCCTCCCCTGCTTTCCTAGGACACAGACACTGGGTGCTTAGCATATCCTGGTCCCCAGACGGCAAGAAGCTGGCCTCAGGCTGCAAGAATGGCCAGGTAGGTGGTGGTCAGGGTAACTAGGCTGGGACTCTGGCCTCCATTCCTAGTTGGGTCAAATCAGGTTCGGGGGTCCTCAGGGAAGGGTGGGTTGGGGGCAGTGAGCGGGGACCCCTGGCGGGCCCAGGGACATTTCGGGGAGGGTTATTCAGTAAGCTTCTGTCCTTCAGATTCTCCTGTGGGACCCAGGCACAGGGAAGCAGGTGGGCAGGCCCCTCGCTGGCCACAGCAAGTGGATCACAGGCCTGAGCTGGGAGCCCCTCCATGCGTAAGTGACACTGACCGAGTTGGGGGGGATGAGCAGCTTGGGGTTCAAAACTGTCCTCTCCCCTGCTGCGGGGGCGAGACAGCCAGCCTGACAGACAGTAATGGCATGGGGGGCAGTGGGGCAGGTGTTCTAAGCCTGTGTTGCTGCTTGAGAGGGGCTGCTCGTTGTGGGGTCTGAGAGTTGCCTTGCAGCGCATCTTAATCGTGGGTCAGGAAGCTCTCACGTCATTGTCTGCGGCTTTTGAGCTAAGCGTGGGGAGGTGCTGTGGGCATTGCCAGGGCAGAAGTGAGGTCACATCTCCCGCTCTCCAGGAACCCAGAGTGCCGCTATGTGGCCAGCAGCTCCAAGGATGGCAGCGTGCGGGTCTGGGATACGACTGTGGGCCGCTGTGAGCGCATCCTCACCGGGCACACGCAGTCAGTCACCTGTCTCCGGTGGGGAGGGGACGGCCTTCTCTACTCTGCCTCCCAGGACCGCACCATCAAAGTCTGGAGGGCTCACGATGTAAGAGCCGGCGTGGGGGTGGGAGAGTCCAGAACCCAGCCTGGGGAAATCTCAGGCCACAGGGTGCCAGGGCTGGAAGGAACGTTGGCCAGTGGGTCCTGTGGTTGGTGCTCATGATAGTGGAGATTCCAGTGTTAGCACGGCCCAGATGTTCCCGCTGCAGGAAGCCTGTCGGGAACCTGCAGTATCCCAGAGTTACCTGACTGGAGCCCATGTATTCTTATATCCTTCACTTCCTTCCCATGAAACATACTTCCAGAAACTGTGATCTGGCCCAGTACGCTCATTTTAGACATCAGGAGAGACTTGAGCCCAGAGGGGTGACTCGATCAGGATCACAGTGAATGAGGATCCTGATTCTGAGTCCCACATCACTGTCTCTGGGACTAACCTGGGGGTACTGGTTCCCTAGGGTGGAGAGTGGGGTAGGAGTGTGTCTGACCTGACTCCCTCTGCCCTAGGGTGTGTTGTGCCGAACCCTGCAAGGCCACAGCCACTGGGTGAATACCATGGCGCTCAGCACTGACTATGCCCTGCGCACAGGAGCCTTTGAGCCAGCTGAGGCCTCAGTGAATGCTCAAGACCTCCAGGGGTCCTGTGAGTGGGCGGGGAGGGCTGCCTGGGAAGGAGCCACTTCTCTGGCTTAGCGTGCGGGATTCAGACCTGGGCCGCAGTGTTTGCCATTGGCATGGGATTTTCTAATTGGCTTGCTCATCTCCTCTCCCCTCCGGTACCTGGCCACAGTGCGGGAGTTGAAGGACAGGGCTCAGAGGCGATACAACCTTGTGTGGGTGAGTGTTTGCCGGCTACCAGCATGCCCAGTTCTGTCCTCATTCTCCATGGGTCCCTGAAACACTGCAGACACCCAGGCCCCTCCCCCCTTTGCTTTTCCAGAAAGTTCATGATGATCCTAGTTTACACTCCTAAAATCCTAATATATAGGGATCGTTTTAATCATTTTGTTTCATTTATTTGCTTATCTGTTTATTACATTTTCTTTCTTTTCTTTTTTTTTTTTTCAAGATTTATTTATTTGAGAGAGGGAGCACTAGCACGAGTCGGGGTGGGAGGGGTGGAAAGGGAGAGAGAGAATCTCAAGCAGTCTTCCTGCTGAACACGGAGCCTGACACAGAGCTCGGTCCCATGACCCCAAGGTCATGACCTGAGCTGAAACCAAGAGTCAGACCCTCAACCAACTGAGCCACCCAAGCACCTCTCTTTTTTATTTTATTCAGAGTAACACATTTATGTGTTCCAGGGAGCAAAGAACACAAAAAGTAGTAAAAAAGTCTCCCATCTCGGGGTGCCTGGATGGCTCAGTGGGTTAAGTCTCTGCCTTCAGCTCAGGTCATGATCTCAGGGTCCTGGGATCAAGCCCCGCATCGGGCTCTCTGCTCAGCAGGGTGCCTGCTTTCCTCCCTCTCTCTGCCTGCCTCTTAAAAAAAAAAAAAAAGTCTCCCACCTCCCATTTGTTGCCCTTCCATTCCTTCTAGAAGCATTCTGTTTCCTTCCAAAGACTTCATACATATACATGCATACACATCCACATGTAAAATCCCTTTTTTTTTTTAAAGATTTTTATTTATTTATTTGAGAGAGAGAGCATGAGAGGGGAGAAGGTCAGAGGGAGAAGCAGACTCCCCATGGAGCTGGGAGCCCGATGTGGGACTCAATCCTGGCACTCCAGGATCATGATGTGAGCTGAAGGCAGTCGCCCAACCAACTGAGCCACCCAGGTGCCCTAAAATCCCTTTTTTGAGAGAGAGAATGGGAGTGGCAGGGTTTGCAAAGAAGAGAGAGAATCTTAAGCAGGCTCCATGCCCAGCATGGAGCCCGTCTTGGGATCATGACCTGAACCGAAATCAGGAGTAGGATGCTTAACCAACTGAGCCATCCAGTTGCCCTAAACCTTCCCTTTTTTATTTTATTTTATTATTTTTTAAGATTTTATTTATTTATTTGACAGACAGAGAGCACAAGTAGGTAGAGAGGCAGGCAGAGAAAGAGGGAAGCAGGCTCTTCGCCAAGCAGAGAGCCCGATGCGGGGCTCAATCCCAGGACCCTGGGATCATGACCTGAGCGGAAGGCGGAGGCTTTAACCCACTGAGCCACCCAGGCGCCCCCCTTCCCTTTTTTAAACACACTGTTCTGTACCTTGCTTTTTCTTGTAATTGTGTACAGTGATTAAAATCATTCCATGTGCATAAAACTTCCTTTTGGGGGGAGTGACTTGTCAGGGGTCCCAGATGATTTGGTAGCTGGCCAGGCTTCACTTCTCCTAGTGCCAGCGTGGGATCATCCGGGGTGTGTTTGCTGCTGAGGTGGGGCTCTCCT
This sequence comes from Meles meles, assembly GCF_922984935.1. Lineage (NCBI taxonomy): Eukaryota > Metazoa > Chordata > Mammalia > Carnivora > Mustelidae > Meles > Meles meles. Next base: position 17,642,306 of record NC_060083.1, read on the forward strand.
GTCTGACGCCATGTCCAACACGGTGTGCTTTCTGCCTCTCCTAGGGCCAGGGCCCAGAGAGGCTGGTGTCTGGCTCAGACGACTTCACCTTGTTCCTGTGGTTCCCAGCAGAGGACAAGAAGCCCCTTGCACGGATGACGGGACACCAAGCCCTCATCAACCAGGTGCTCTTCTCCCCTGACTCCCGTATTGTCGCCAGCGCCTCCTTCGACAAGTCCATCAAACTGTGGGACGGCAGGACGGGCAAGTGAGTGGGGGCGTAGGGAGGGAGAGGAAGGGCCCTAGTCTTCTGGAAGGAGCTTGGCTCTGCCACTTACTGGCTGTGTGGCCTTGGCAAGTATTTAGATATTCCGAACCTGTTTCCTCTTTTGTTATATGAAGACCCCTACCTCTCAGCTACATTACCAGGCTTAGGTGCGATGATATATTTAGAACTGGCAGTAAATGGGCCCTGAAATGCTAGCTCCTTTCATATCAAAGGAGAAAAATGACCTGAAGACGGCCAGGCATGCAGCAGAAGTGCAAGTTTGAGGTGTAGTCATTTCCTGGGCCGCCTCCAAGTGTGGTCCGCATACCGGCAGCAGCAGCATCTGGGAGCTCCATAGTAATGCAGGACCTCGGGCCCCACCCCGACCTTGTGAATCAGAATCTGGATTTTCACAGGGTCACTGGGTGAGTCTGCTCCCATTAAAGTCCGGGAAACACTAGTGTAATGAGGCGCCCTGGTCTTGAGGTGAACTAGATCAGAGGAGAGGCAGAGGCACAGGCAAGAAGAGAAAGGGGATGAGGGAGACCCTTGCTGGGGCCACATGGCAGCCCTTTTTTTTTCAAGATAGGAAATGGATGTAGGGAGGCCTAATCTTGTCCAAATAGATGTAGCTAATCTGTATTGATCAGAAAGTTCCAAGTGGAACTCCTCCTGGCCCACTGTAATTCCATGCCACCTGCCAGCAGGCAGCTGTGTTAGGGGGCTGTCAGACAGATGGGCTAAGCAGGTGGCTCCATTGGTTGTGCAGGTACAGAGGCCTGGCAAGAGGCCTACAGAAGCCTCATTTGCTACATGCTACAGAAGCAGCTCATTTGGGAAAGTTTTATAAAATCTTTATGCCCTTGGTAACGATTACCCTGGGATAGGGGCTAGGCAGTGAGATTTTGTAAACATTCCCAGGGAATTCTCAATGTGCAACTAAGGTTGAGAACCACTGCCGTCGGAATAGGCGCCCCTTCAGACAGGTTCGAAGACCTAAAACCCGTCTTCCCCCTTTTCCTGGCCCAGGTACCTGGCTTCTCTGCGTGGCCACGTGGCTGCTGTGTACCAGATTGCGTGGTCAGCTGACAGCCGGCTCCTGGTCAGCGGCAGCAGTGACAGCACGCTGAAGGTGTGGGATGTGAAGGCCCAGAAGCTGGCCGCAGACCTGCCAGGCCACGCGGATGAGGTATGACTGACCCTTGTGAGCAGAAGTGGGGTAGGTGGTGGGGTTGAAGCCTGGCCCTTGTGCCCTCCACCCTCCTTGCTGACCTGCCTCCCACAACCCCCACCTCGGTTTAGGTGTATGCTGTTGACTGGAGTCCGGATGGCCAGAGGGTGGCAAGTGGTGGAAAGGACAAATGCCTCCGGATGTGAGTGCGTGCTTGGCTCTCCTGCCCTCAAGCCGGTCACTCTTGGCACCTTTCCCTTCTGGTGAATTCCGAGGGCTCTCCAGGGGCCAAAGACAGTGTGTGGCGCCAGGTTCTCTTGGTGGTTAAGAGAGCGGGTGCGGAATTCCAGGGAATATGGGAGACCCTGACAGTGCTCTCCGGGGGGTGAGCCCAGGGGCCCTCCAGCAGGAGGCAGTAGTTCTCATTTCCAATCCTGGCTCTGGCTTTCACTGTGCAGTCTTGCAGAGCGCGGTTCACCTGCCTCATAGGAGTTACCAAGCTTCAGTAGACGGGGTGATCAAAGATAGGAGGTGAACAGCCTTGGGAAGCTGAAGCACGTGTACTTGTAAAGAACCGTCACTGTTTGCCATTGGATGACCCTCGTGGACATGCGAGCAGCCAGGCCCTGGGATGAGGCCTTGGCCGGGGCAGGCAGTGGGTACCTCACCTGACTTTGGGTAGCTGGAGCAGAGATGATAGCCAGGCTTTCAATGACTGAGTGAACCACAGGCTCTCCCCCTGTCATGGGCTCCTGGGATTATCTGGCAGCCTCCCTTTCCCAAGATGATATCCCCATGCTCTTCCCTCCCCTTCTCCCACAGATGGAGAAGATGAAAAATCCCAAGTTCTCGGGGACCCCCACCTGCACTTGCCTCTGCCAGCTGCCTGCCCCGACACAGACCAAAGGTCAAAGTGGTGACTCTGCTAACGAGCGTGGCCTGCTGTCCTTGGACAGCCCCCAGGGGGGTCCCTCCCCAGAGCTGGAGAGTGCAGGTCCCAGGGAACTACCAGTGAGCTCAGCCCTTGGCCATCCCATCACTGGTGGTGGGGGCCAGGCTATGGAGCCCTGCTGTCGCCCCTTCTTCTTTCCTAAACGTTCTTTCTGTTCAGTGTCAGACCCAAGATTCTGTGACCAAATAAATCACTTCTATTTTGTGTACTCAGGTTGTGGTTGCTTGTCCTAGAATCCCAAGGCTCACCAGAGGACTATGCTACATCCGTTTGTCTAACCCCTCCCTCTGGGCTGCACCGAAACGCTACTAACCAGGAAGTTGCTTCTCTTCTCTCTCCTGTGCCTACAAGGGAAAGGCCAGTTAAGGTGGGGAGACTGGCTGAAGCCACGGGATGGTGGCCAGAGGAAAACAGCCCGTGCTGTCCGATATGGTAGATGCCAGCCACATGTAGCTGTCTCCGTTCCCCAGGGTCCCGGGTGGCTAGGAATGCAGTCCTGCGACACTAGCATACAACTGCTGGACAGCAGAGATGAGACCATCTTCATCACCACGGGGTGATGTGCTCTCCGCCCCCTCCCACACAGCACTCTTCTCGAGGTCCCACCGTGCAGCAGGTCCTGTGCTGGGCTCTCGGGGTACAGAGAGGAAGGTGACAGCTGTCCCGGCTGTCCCAGAGTGTGCAGGGGGGATCACTGCAGCAGCAATGGGTATGGCAGGAGAGGGGACCATGATTCTTTGGTCCAGGAGGGCTTTCACGGAATGGAGGGAATCCCACCGGATGTCCTCAGACTCGACCAGAACCTTGCCTTGCAAGCATCCTGCCTCCACTTTCTCTTGTTTTGATGCTCAGGCAATCAGCTCAGGGTGAATTTCAAAATGACCTTGTACAGACTACTCAGGGCCATGGCCATGATGTTTCTAACCCCTTCTCCCTCCCCCCACCATGCTCTCAGGTCTGGCTGTGCCTCTCAGTCTCCCACCTGGCACAGAGGTCTCCACAGTGAGGCTGCACAAAGGGCAAAGGGGGGGTGCCGACTGCCGAGTTCCTACCCTGCTTGGGCCCTTGTTCTACGGTGCGTTCATAGGAGCCTCACGGTAACCCTGCCATCGTGCTTGTAGGGTTCTCGCGTCCCTGAGACAGCCTGGGGAGCTTAAATGGTTTGTCCATGCCCTCACATCCAGGAAGAACCAGGAGGAAATCAGATTGCGCCCCCAAACTGTGCACTTTGCCCCCTGTCCTTCCCGAGCCCAGGTCTGGTGTTGACAAGCTACAAGCTGCCACCACCTCTGTCCAGCATGGCCGTTTGTCCTGGTCTTTGAGTAACATCTGTTCTCGCACAGGGCAAGGGATGGTATTGGCAGAGCCAAACAGTAGGTGGGGATCCCACTGCTGGGCCACCCTTGTGTTCCATGTTCCCTAATCCCGACCTGGACTTCCGGTCCCGGCAGAAGCCAGGAGGGTGGATGGCAGCCAGCCCTACTGTCGGCAGGAAGCAAAACTCGGGGTGCTGGGTGGCCTGCAGTGCTTTAATGAGGGATCTGGACCCAGTCCAAATCTGGGGAGGGGATGCCTAGTGGCTGTGGGCAGTGGCTGACCTGACCTGGCCTCTGGCATCTCCAGGTGAGTGGAGCTCCTGTCTAGCCTTGGCCCCAACCCAGGGGTGGAGTTTGGGGACCACCGCCACCAAGCCCCGGGTGGCCTGGTCAGCAGTTCTCTGGCATGGTGCTGGTGGTCACATTTCACGATTCTGGTTCCTGAGAGCCCTGGGCTGAAGCTGAAGGTAGGCGAGGGGCTTCCTGGGGCCCCCTTAGTAGGGAAACAGGTACTCCAGATCTTCAAGCTTCCGCATGTCCTCCAGCCCAAGGGACACGGTTTTCCTCTGGGGTTCCTTGCGCTGCACAGTGATCTGGATCGGGTTGTTCTCAGGGAAGCTGTTCAAGTCAGTGGCCACGGTTGCAAACTGGAATAAAACAAAACCCCTCAAGATTCCTTCCCAGACCTGAACCTGGCTCAGCTCTTTGTTGGCCAAATGGGGTCTTGGAGAGCCTTACCACCTGCTCATGGATCCCTGAAGCAGTGTGAACCTGTGCCTTCCCTATTGTGTGAGGTTTCTAACCCCAGGGCTGGAAGCCCACCCCCACACCCCTGCCCACCTCCCTTCTCTTTGCCCCCTTTCACTTCTGCCCTATGTTTCCCTCAATGTCCTTCACTCCCCTGCCTGCTCTCAATTCTTGGTACTGAGTTGAAGAATCCCAAAGCTAACGGGCAGGGGCGTTGGAAGCTAAACATTGGAGAGAAGCTGGTGAATAGATTAGTTTGCATTCCCCAGGGGGCCCCAGAGGGGCTTAGTCCTTCCACTCCTGGCAGAAAGTAGCCTGGAATTCATGCTCATTCTTCCAGGCAGAAAGACAGCCAGCAGGAAGATGAGCCGTGGGGTCATCAGGGCGTCCCCAGCCTCCCAAACCCCTGGCTCAGACCTCTACCCCTGCCTCCCCCACCTGCCCTGGGCTCTCTTCTCCCAGGGCTCACTTTGTAGGGCTTGCACCACTTTCCCACCCCGGCTGCATTGGCGGCGCGGACGGTGAGGCAGTAAGTCGTGTTAGGCTTCAGCTCCATCAGCTTGACGGTGGTGCCCAAGATCTTGTTGAAGATCCACGGGCGATTCTTTGCCTTGGGTGGCTCATTGTCATGTGTCCTGGCCACCTCCTGCAACAGGATCTGGTAGAAACTGACCTGCTGCTTGCCCAGGGCATAGGTCCAGGAAATCTAGAGGAAGAGAGCCCCCCCCCACGCCAGGCTTCTCATCAGACCTGCTCCAGGCTGTCCTCCCCTCCCTCCCACCCCCCCAGCCATGGGGTTGAGTGCCCCACTCCCATCCCCTGCCTCTCCCAGGGCTGATGCAGGGCCGATGGAAGGTGTAAGGGACTCCATCGCCCCACAGCATAGGTGACTCCCTGGGCACCCCCACCCACCTCAGAGTGTATCCCCATCACATATTTCTTCTAGACTAGTTGAGAGGACCCTTAAAGTTCGTCTTGTCTACCTTGCTCATTGCAGATGAGGTTACAAGCTCAGAGAGGGTGAGTGGCTGGCCTGGGGTCACACAGAATGCCAGAGCCAAAGTTCAAACGGCTAGCTCCAGAGGCCACATACTTCGGGCTATGACGGTGGTTGCCGAGCCTGGCTAAGAGCTCAGGGAGTTTCTGTAACACTGCAGATTCCTGGCCCTGCTGCCTCTTGTCTGGTGTCCCATTCCCAGTTTCCCCTCCATCTAGGCCAGCGGGTCTCAAACTTGGGTGTGCATCAGGATATGCTAGAGGACTCAGTGAAACAGATTGCAGGCCCCCACAGTTTCTGATTCAATAGGCCCACGGGGGAGGTGGAGGGGAAGAGAATTTAAATTGCTAACTTGTTGCCATGTGCTGCTGATGCTGTGGGTGGCCTAAGAACCACACTTTGAGAGACACCACTTGTCTGGGACTTCCAGATCTATCTTCCTAAAACACAGGTCAATGGGGCACCTGGGTGGGTCAGTGGGTTAAAGCCCCTGCCTTCCACTCAGGTCATGATCCCAGGGTCCTGGGATTGAGCCCCCGCATCAGGCTCTCTGCTCAGCAGGGAGCCTACTTCCCCCTCTCTCTCTGCCTGCCTCTCTGCCTACTTGTGATCTCTGTCCGTCAAATGAATAAATAAAATCTTTAAAACATAAAAATAAAATACAGCTCAAATTCCATCCACCGCCAGATATAAAGCTTTGCAAAAAGCTGTTCTCTACCACTTACAGAAAAGTCTATAGTAGCCTAACAGTGCAGAACCTCTGAAGAAATGACTCCGTACTAATTTTCCCCTCTGTTCGCTGTCCTGGCCTCTAGAACAGTGCTATTCAGCCTGGGGCCCACGGGCCATGCCATCGGCACCATCTGCGAGTTTGTTGACGGTGTAGATTTGCAGGCCCCAGGCAGACCTACTGAGTCAGAATATCCAGGGATGAGCCCCGGGAACCTCATTTTTAACAAGATGATTGGATCTGCAGGTACTGAATAGCGTGAGAAGCCCCAGATTGGGACCTGAATGTTTGCTCCCACATTTTCACACCTGTGAGGCGTTGCTCGTGTCAGCCCGTCCATGGAACACCAGTCTCCCAGCCTGGATGTTTACATCCTACCTCTGTGTCCCAGCTCAAATGTTACCAAAGCCATCAAGCTCATTCCTGCACCCGGAAATAGTGTTTCTTTCCCTCTGAATTCCTGGTGACACTTGATCTGAGCTCTTCCTACAGCACTGTGCCCATTTGTGGCTAGCTGGAGGTCCTTAAAGACGCAGCCTCACTCCGCAGGCAGTGGGCGTCTTCATACACCCTGTGGAGCTCAGCTCAGCGCCTGGCACATGGGGGCGGCTGGGGAGCCTGTGCCGAACGCACCGAGAGGGAAACATACCACGGCTGTGGAATCGTTGACGGTGTGTTCACAGATGAAGGGGGCCTCCGGCACGTCCATGACTATAGAGGACTCTGAGGGGGTCGAGGAGGTGTCCGTGTCCAGCTCAGGGTTGTCAAGGTCCAGCAGGCCCCCAGGGGCGATTTGGGACTTTGACTGGTGGGGGCAGAGGGCCAGGTCCCTATTTTCTGACTCCATGGCCACCGAGGAGAAGCTGAGTTTGTTCAGCTCGCCCTCCAGCATCCCTGCGAAGAAGCTGCTGTTGGGCTGCGTCACGGCCAGTTTGATGGGATTCAGCAAGGTGGATGAGATGGGGGAGATGCTGGTGTCGTCGGAGCTGCATTCAGAGTCCTCCCCTGGCATCGGCTTCCTGAGTGGGAGGGAGACATGTGAGCTCGCAGGAGGCTGCCGCCAGCCCGCACAGTCAAGAGGCTCCCCGAGGGCCTGCCTTGTGCCCCGCTAGCCAAAATCCCCAGCTGCTTCTGAATCGCTCAGAACTTCCTTAAGCACCCTGTAGCAAGGCATCAACCACCCCAGGGAACTTACTGAAAAAATGCAGATTCCAGGTCCCTGCCCCACTTTGGGATGAGACTAGGGAAGCTGCTGAAGTATCTTTAATAAGGTCTTCAGACAAATTCTGAGCCCTGTATTCAGAGAACCACAATTTGAGAAATGGTGCTCAACCCTTAAGTCCTCCTTCCAAAGTGGGGTGTACATACCCCTGGGAAAGTCCCAAGCCAGTCTAAGGGGAGTATGGAAAAATATCTGAAAGTATCTAAAAGAAAAATAATTAACCTTTACTTGTATTTACTTCTACTATTTAACAGTAATTACTAATTTATTTACTTAGAGGACACCTGGGTGGCTCAGTGGGTTGAGCGGCTGCCTTCGGCTGGGGTCATGATCCCCGTGTGCTGGGATCGGGTCCCACATCGGGCTCCCTGTATGGTGGGGAGCCTGCTTATTCCTCTACCTCTCAGGCTGCCATTCTGCCTGCCTGTGTGCTCTCTCTCTGACAAATAAATAAAAATAAAATCTTTAATTTATTTACTTAGATTTTATTTTTTTTTAAGATTTTATTTATTTGACAGAGATCACAAGTAGGCAGAGAGGCAGGCAGAAGGAGAGAAGCAGGCTCGCTGCTGAGCAGAGAGCCCAATGCAGGGCTCAATCCCAGGACCTGAGATCATGACCTGAGCCCAAGGCAGAGGCTTAACCCACTGGGCCACCCAGGTGCCCCTACTTAGGTTTTCTAATATTTAACAATATTAATATATAGCATGCAAAATTAATAATAGTACATGTAAGATTTACATATATTGGGGTAAACACTCAAAAACTTTTCCTTCCATCCAAATCTTGTTAAATTATGAAATATTTTACACATATACAAGATAATCAAGAATAATATATTAGCAGGGACACACTATACAGTATGATAACTATAATTAATAATACTATATTGTTGGGTGCCTGGGTGGCTCAGTTGGTTAAGCAGTTGCCTTTGACTCAGGTCATGATCCCAGGGTCCTGGGATGGAGTCCCACATTGGGCTCCCTGCTCAGTGGGGAGCCTGCTTCTCCCTCTCCCTCTACCTGCCACTCCGCCTGCTTGTGCTTGCTCTCTCTCGTCAAAAAAATAAATAAAATCTTCAAAAAATAAAATACTTTATTATGTATTTGAAACTTGCTAAAAGAGCGGATCTTAAAAGTTCTTATCACAAGGTGACAGATGGAAATGGAACTTATTGGGGCAATCACTTCGCCACACACACACACACACACACACACACACGCGCGCGCGCGCGCACATCAAATCATGTTATACACCTTCCACGGATACAACGTCATGTGCCAACTGCATCTCAGTAAAACTGGAAAAAATGAATATATGATAAAGTGAGAAAATAAAGAATGAGATATTAAGCTTCCACTTAGCAACCATCCAATTTCAGAAGTACACCTCACCGCATAGCTAAAGTCCGCTGGACATTTCTGTCCCACCTGACCATACCCTCCCACTCCACAGCACATTTCAGGTTTTGTGTTTATTATTATATATGTGTCTCCACATGTTTGTGAGTGATATCTGCTATCCTTCAGCAACATAGACTTATTTTGCACATTTTAATACTTCATATAAATGGTATCACACATTGACCAGAACTTGCTTTTTTTTAACTCCATTGATTTTTAAATTTTTATTTATTTTTTAAAAAGATTTTATTTTTAAGTAATCTCTGCACCCAACATGGGGCTCGAACCCACAACCCTGAGACCAAGAGTCGTACACTCCACTGACTGAACCAGCCAGGCACTCTAACATTGTTTGTACTGACACATGTAGCTTTGGTTCAGTCAATGTAACTGCCGTACATTTTTCATTACATGGATATTTGTATTTTTACCAGTTCTTGGCTATTACAATGAAAAACCTTGTATGTGTATATTTCTTTCTTTCTTTCTTTCTTCTTTCTTTCTTTCTTTCTTTCTTTACTGATAAAGTACAGAATCCAGAAAGTTTGGCTTTCAAATCTTTTTTTTACCTTGATCCAAAGTAAATACATATTACCTACTATACTGAACATGCACATAAAACTAAACCATGCGGCACATGGGTGGCTCAGTCAGTTAAGCGGCCAACTCAAGCCCCTCTTTCCACCCCTGCTCTCTGGCCTTAGAAAGGAGGAAAGGGCCAGACTTTTGTCTTACGATAGACTGATGGTATCTTCCTGCAAGAAGTTAACGAAACTGCCCCTTGCAGAAAGTGGGAGGCCTTTGGTAGTGACGGTCCTGTTCATAGACTTGGGGTTTGGAAAGGGCTTCGACAGTTGATTGAGTGCGTTCAGAACATTGAGGGTTTCCTTCTTCAGCATGGCTTCTTCCCCATCTCCCACTTTACATAGCGTCCCTGATGCCATCTTGTTTGTTTGGGACCACAGCCGTCACTACACAGCTGACAGGAAGCAGAGAGAAACTGGGGGCAGTGGACCCACCCTTAGTTAGCATGGGATGGGGGTGCAATGAGATGACTTCATAATGATCACTGAGTGTAACAATTAGGGGCCGGCTCCCCCTTGATCTGAAGCTGCTGCTGCCCAGGGCCAATGGCAGGAGTGGGGTATAAGGCACAGACTACAACCCCCCTTGGGCCCCTTCCAGTTCTGATGCTCTGTGGTTAACAGCAGCCCTGCCTCTCTCTGAAGATCTCAAAATGCTTACCACCCGTGCCCCTGGGAGATGCTCGGGGAAGGAGGAGCAAGGTGGTGAGAGAAGGCTCCTGGGTGTGGTGGGAGGCGGCAGGGGCCCTGGGAGACAAGCAGGACTGAAATGGGTCTCTGGGAGTGGAGGCTTTGTCTCTAGGATGCTGAGGCTCTATATCCTGAAATCCTAGGCACCAAACCCCCACTGTGTCCTAGGCAAAGGGAAAGTCCAGATGGCTCATGGGGTTCCCAGGCCACATACAGCCAGGTTTTACTGCTAGAACTCAAAATGTGCCACATCCTTACCCCAAGTGTTTTCATGTGTTGAGTGACAACGGTGGGTGCCGCAGAGGAACACAAATATGGGCCATGTAGGGGCCTGATTAGGCAGAGGAACTGTAAACCCCGGATATAGGGGCGGGCCAGGCCAGATAGCCGTATTCAATCAGAGGGGTGTGCATATATTAACTGTGGTAGGTTGAAATCCGATTGGCCACCTGTGTGTGGGCGGGGCTCAGCCACCTCTATAAAAGATGGTCTGTAAGACTGGATGGGGGTTTTTTTTTCTTTTTAGCAAGAGCCCTGCACCACCGGGTGCACCACCGCGAGCGGCAGCGGCGCCACAGCCAGCGGCATCGCCCCGTGCACCGCCCAGAGCAGCAGCGGTGGCGGCGCCACTTCAAGCGGCGTCGCCCCCTGCACCGCACCGCCCAGAGCAGCTGCGGCAGCGGCGCCACAGCACGCGGCACCGCCTCGTGCACCAGAGCAGCAGTTCCAGCGGCGCCGCCTTGAACTGTAACACGAGCGGCGCCGCCCCGTGCACCACTGCGAGCAGCAGCGGCAGCGGCATCGCCCCCTGCACCGCACCGCCCAGAGCAGCTGCGGCAGCGGCGCCACAGCACGCGGCACCGCCTCGTGCACCAGAGCAGCAGTTCCAGCGGCGCCGCCTTGAACTGTAACACGAGCGGCGCCGCCCCGTGCACCACTGCGAGCAGCAGCGGCAGCGGCATCGCCCCGTGCACCGCCCAGAGCAATCGCTCGTGCACCGCCCAGAGCAGAAGCGGTAGCGGCACCACCCGGTGCACCACCGCGAGCGGCAGCAGTAGCGGCGCCATAGCGAGCGGCATCGCTCGTGCACCAGAGCAGAAGCGGTAGCGGCACCACCCGGTGCACCACCGCGAGCGGCAGCGGTAGCGGCGCCATAGCGAGCGGCATCGCCCGTGCACCGCCCAGAGCAGAAGCGGTAGCGGCACCACCCGGTGCACCACCGCGAGCGGCAGCGGTAGCGGCGCCATAGCGAGCGGCATCGCCCGTGCACCGCCCAGAGCAGAAGCGGTAGCGGCACCACCCGGTGCACCACCGCGAGCGGCAGCGGTAGCGGCGCCATAGCGAGCGGCATCGCCCGTGCACCGCCCAGAGCAGAAGCGGTAGCGGCACCACCCGGTGCACCACCGCGAGCGGCAGCGGTAGCGGCGCCATAGCGAGCGGCATCGCCCGTGCACCGCCCAGAGCAGAAGCGGTAGCGGCACCACCCGGTGCACCACCGCGAGCGGCAGCGGTAGCGGCGCCATAGCGAGCGGCATCGCCCGTGCACCGCCCAGAGCAGAAGCGGTAGCGGCACCACCCGGTGCACCACCGCGAGCGGCAGCGGTAGCGGCGCCATAGCGAGCGGCATCGCCCGTGCACCGCCCAGAGCAGAAGCGGTAGCGGCACCACCCGGTGCACCACCGCGAGCGGCAGCGGTAGCGGCGCCATAGCGAGCGGCATCGCTCGTGCACCGCCCAGAGCAGAAGCGGTAGCGGCACCACCCGGTGCACCACCGCGAGCGGCAGCGGTAGCGGCGCCATAGCAAGCGGCATCGCCCGTGCACCAGAGCAGAAGCGGTAGCGGCACCACCGCGAGCGGCAGCGGTAGCGGCGCCATAGCGAGCGGCATCGCCCGTGCACCGCCCAGAGCAGAAGCGGTAGCGGCACCACCCGGTGCACCACCGCGAGCGGCAGCAGTAGCGGCGCCATAGCGAGCGGCATCGCCCGTGCACCAGAGCAGAAGCGGAAGCGGCACCACCCGGTGCACCACCGCGAGCGGCAGCGGCGCCACAGCCAGCGGCATCGTCCCATGCACCGCCCAGAGCAGCCGCGGCAGCGGCGCCACAGCACGCGGCACCGCCTCGTGCACCAGAGCAGCAGTTCCAGCGGCGCCGCCTTGAACTGTAACACGAGCGGCGCCGCCCCGTGCACCACTGCGAGCAGCAGCGGCAGCGGCATCGCCCCGTGCACCGCCCAGAGCAGCAGCGGTGGCGGCGCCACTTCAAGCGGCATCGCCCCCTGCACCGCACCGCCCAGAGCAGCTGCGGCAGCGGCGCCACAGCACGCGGCACCGCCTCGTGCACCAGAGCAGCAGTTCCAGCGGCGCCGCCTTGAACTGTAACACGAGCGGCGCCGCCCCGTGCACCACTGCGAGCAGCAGCGGCAGCGGCATCGCCCCGTGCACCGCCCAGAGCAGCAGCGGTGGCGGCGCCACTTCAAGCGGCGTCGCCCCCTGCACCGCACCGCCCAGAGCAGCAGCAGCAGCGGCGCCAACTCCAGCGGCATCGCCCCATGCACCGCCAAGAGCAGCAGCGGCAGCGGCGCCACAGCGAGCGGCATCGCCCCGTGCACCGCCCAGAGCAGCAGCGGCAGCGGCGCCACAGCGAGCGGCATCGCCCCGTGCACCGCCCAGAGCAGCAGCGGTGGCGGCGCCACCTCAAGCGGCGTCGCCCCCTGCACCGCACCGCCCAGAGCAGCAGCAGCAGCGGCGCCAACTCCAGCGGCATCGCCCCATGCACCGCCAAGAGCAGCAGCGGCAGCGGCGCCACAGCGAGCGGCATCGCCCCGTGCACCGCCCAGAGCAGCATCGGTGGCCACCTCAAGCGGCATCGCCCCCTGCACCGCACCGCCCAGAGCAGCAGCAGCAGCGGCGCCACCTCAAGTGGCATAGCCCCCTGCACTGCACCGCCCAGAGCAGCAGCAGCAGCGGCGCCAACTCCAGCGGCATCGCCCCATGCACCGCCAAGAGCAGCAGCGGCAGCGGCGCCACAGCGAGCGGCATCGCCCCGTGCACCGCCCAGAGCAGCAGCGGTGGCGGCGCCACCTCAAGCGGCATCGCCCCCTGCACCGCACCGCCCAGAGCAGCAGCAGCAGCTGCGCCACCTCAAGCGGCATAGCCCCCTGCACTGCACCGCCCAGAGCAGCAGCAGCAGCGGCGCCAACTCCAGCGGCATCGCCCCATGCACCGCCAAGAGCAGCAGCGGCAGCGGCGCCACAGCGAGCGGCATCGCCCCGTGCACCGCCCAGAGCAGCAGCGGCAGCGGCGCCACAGCGAGCGGCATCGCCCCGTGCACCGCCCAGAGCAGCAGCGGTGGCGGCGCCACCTCAAGCGGCGTCGCCCCCTGCACCGCACCGCCCAGAGCAGCAGCAGCAGCGGCGCCAACTCCAGCGGCATCGCCCCATGCACTGCACCGCCCAGAGCAGCAGCAGCAGCGGCGCCAACTCCAGCGGCATCGCCCCATGCACCGCCAAGAGCAGCAGCGGCAGCGGCGCACAGCGAGCGGCATCGCCCCGTGCACCGCCCAGAGCAGCAGCGGCAGCGGCGCCACAGCGAGCGGCATCGCCCCGTGCACCACTGCGAGCGGCAGCGGCGCCACAGCGAGCGGCATCGCCCCGTGCACTGCCCAGAGCAGCAGCGGCAGCGGCGCCACAGCGAGCGGCATCGCCCCGTGCACCGCCCAGAGCAGCAGCGGCAGCAGCACCACCGCAAGCAGCACTGCACCAGAGCAGCAGTGGCAGCCGCGCCACTGCGATGCCACGAGCGACGCCACCCTGAGCCAGAGTATCAGCAGCAGCACCACCGCAAGCAGCCACGCCGCCTCAGGCAGCGCTGCCATCAGGAGCAGCCTCTCAAGAGCCAACGGTGCAGCCATGCCGGGAGTGGGTCTGTGGTACAGTGAGGGTGAGGCAGGGAGCCTCCAGGGGGGACCCCAGCGACTGGGAGGTGGTGGTCCCCAGCAAGACTCGGGCACCTACCAGTCGGTTTGGTTTCTAATGCAGTTTGGTTTCTAATGTAGTTTGGTTTCTAATGCAGTTTGGTTTCTAATGTAGTTTGGTTTCTAATGCAGTTTGGTTTCTAATGTAGTTTGGTTTCTGATGCATGGCGCGAAATAAAACTTTGCTTGATTTTCGCTTTGTGTCAGTCTCGTTCCTTTGATCACGGACCCTAACAGGCCAGACATTTTTTTGTGTGCAAGAAAACCACCGTACTGTAGGAAAACCTACATACAACTTTGGGGGCGTTCAGATGTGGAATTTGTCCACCCTTAAGTCCGGCTCTGCACCGACAGGTTGTGTAAGCTCTGGCAAGTGACGTCACCTGGCGGAGACTCAGTTTCCGCCTCTGTGAAATGGGGACAAACCAGCACCGGCCTCGCTGGATTGTGAGGACGTAACCCTGCAAATATGTGTTATGTCCTACAGAGGACGTGGCAAAGCAAAGGACATCTAAAAATGCCAAATCATATTTTTTCTGTTCCAAATCAACAGGGCTTTTGTTGTTGCCAATCATCCAAAAAATAATGTTTTTTTCCTTCGAAAATAGAGACGCAGATGCCCTCTCTGCGCTCCGCTGCTTCCTAGCACCTGCCATCCAGTCTGTGATTACACGGTATCTTTGATTCCTCTTCTCTATCCTCGTCCCTAACAGGTAGGTGTAGCAGCGCACCGACGTTCCGTCTGGTAGACCTCCGCCGCCCAGCGTTTAGAACAGAAGCGGACGCCGAGAGGCGCGCAACACGGTCTCGGCGCGCGCCCGGGGAGGCGGGGGGAAGGCGGGGGGAGGCGGCTGCGGGCGCGGGATGCCCGGCGAGGCTCTGCCAGGAGCTGGGCGCTGGGGGACGCCGGCTCGAAAGGGCGGGGGGCGTGGCGTGGCTCGGGCCTGCGCGCGGCTCCGCCTCAGCCGCCCTGTCGCCACGCGGCCAGCAGATGACGCTGCAGGCCAGTCCTTGGCGCCCGGAAGGCGGAAGCGCGGCGGGGCGGAGGCGCAGAGACCCGGCGGGGGCCGCCCCCTCCGCACCGCCCCCCGCGGCACCTCGGGAAAGAGGCGCCACCGGGCGTGAGGAGAGCGCGGCGCCCCCGGGGCCCCCAGGGAACATGGGCGTGCTCAGGGCCGGGCTGTGCCCGGGCCTCACCCAGGACACGGTCGGGCAACTGAGGACCCGCGGGATCAGGACAGGTGACCGCGTGCGCGCCACCCAGTTGGGCCAGAGCGGACGGGGTGTGTCCAGCACCGGCGGACCCGGGAGGGGCCGTCCCCTCCGCGCTCCGTCCCGTACCTCCCGGTGGAGGCGCGGGAAGGGGGAGGAGGGCCATCCGAGCCCCCCTGGGGAGGGCAGGCCAGGTGCTGGGCGCCTCGCCGGCCCCCGCGTCCCCGCTTTTACCGAGGCCGCCTGGGACGTCCTGTCCCGAGGTAGAACCGTCACTCCGCTTTAGGTAGCCGAAAAGCCAAGTGTGGAAAGCCCGGGCCTCCCTCCCTCCCAGTCAGCCGCTTGGGTCTTGTTTTCAGTGGTGGACCTGGTTTCCGCAGACCTAGAGGACGTAGCCCAGAAATGTGCTTTGTCTTACAAGGTGAGCTGCCCATCTACACGCTCCAAAGCTGGGTGAGTCCAGATGCTCACCCCTGAGCCAAAGGAGCCAAGGGTTCCCATAGGTTGATAAATAGGGTGGGGGAGCGTATGAGACCCTGGGATGCCCCCTCCTCTGGCGGGCATTGCTAAGAAGCAATGGTCCCCGACCCCACCCTGAGTTGCCCCTGCCCCTTCCGCAGGCCCTGGTTGCCCTGAGAAGGGTGCTGCTGGCCCAATTCTCAGCCTTTCCCTGCAATGGCGCTGATCTGTACGAGGAACTGAAGACTTCCACTGCCATCCTGTCCACTGGCATCCGAAGGTTTGTATGTGCACTTGGAGAGGAAGGTGAGAGGCTGGAGGACAGGACTGCCTCCACTGTGGCCCCTTATGCCGGAATCTAGAGAGAGCAGGATTTTTCAAGCTGTCATGGGGCCAGCCTGGACAAATGGTCAGGACTTCTGAGTTCTCTTACCCTTTTACAGCGTTTCTCGACTTCACACTCTAACATTTTGGGGTTTGTAATTACTTGGTGGGGGTGGGGGGTCTGTCCTGTGCATTATAGGGTTTATGGCCACATCCCTGGCCCGTGTTGACTAAGACAACAGTTGTACCTGTCTTCTCCCCATGTTGTGTCGACCACAAACGTCTTCAGATGTTGCCAGATAAACCCAAGGGGGGCAAAGTTGCTTCTGATGGAGAACCACTATCCTCTAACACAAGATGTCAGTATTTCATTATTATTCAAGAGATCAGAACAACTCTGGTCTGGCCCTGCCTCCCACTTCACTTAAGGACAGGGCAGGAGAACGTGGCAGGACTGATAACACACCGAGTGCCTCCTGGGTGCCGGCCACAGACATTATATATAATCTCCTCAGTGACCCTGCGCGTTAGTGATTATTAACCAAACTTGAGTTTAGCCCGAGGGGATGGAGGGGCGAGGAGTGCGGGGGGAGCAGCCCCAGGATACTCAATCAGAACTGGGTGCATTCCCCACACTTGGCAGCAAGAGGGGCCAAAGAGAGTTTTCATGGGGGAGGACTTCAATTCTGCTGTGTTGTTGGGAGAGGGAAAGCATTGGAAGACTGCAGCCAGTTTCCCGCCAAGGGAGTCTGACCTCTTTCCCAGCCTGTGTGTGCAGAAGTTGTTGAGGAACTCTGCCACCAGCAAGGTCTCTGGATTGGTTTGGCCTTTGCTCTTCCCCTGACACATTCTCCTGGCAAGGTTCACGCAGCATGGGGCTTGCTTCTCCCGGGTGGAGGGCAGGGTCTTACCCCATCAAGCACACCCTATGTCTACTAGGTGCCAGATATGTGCACGTGATGGGTGTACAAGTCTGGCACAGTTCCTGAGCTTCATGAGCGTGGGGTCTAGTGGTAGATAGAAGAGCAGGTGAGGGGCGCCTGGGTGGCTCAGTGGGTTAAAGTCTCTGCCTTCGGCTCAGGTCATGGTCCCAGGGTCTTGGGATCGAGCCCCGAATCGGGCTCTCTGCTCAGCAGGGAGCCTGCTTTCCGCTCTCTCTCTGCCTGCTTCTCTGCCTACTTGTGATCTCTCTTTCTGTCAAATAAGTAAATAAAATCTTAAAAAAAAAAAAGAGCAGGAGAGCAGGAGAGGGGTGGAAGTGTGTGTGGAGGCAGCAGGACTGATAAACCGGAAGCAGACCTGTCCCAGGGGCTTGGCAAGCTTATGAAAACCGACAGACAGAGAAAGCACTTAGGGAGCCGTCCAGGGGGTAGAGGGGCAGGATTGCGGCCACAGTGGGTCAATGCAAAGGGAGATCAGAGTGGTTCCAGCAAGCTCTGTGGGGGAGGCAGTCCCTCTCCAAGCGCCTACGGAGAACCTGGCCCCGAGCTTGCGCTTCGTAGCACATGATTTCATTTTTTTCTCCACTGCCACCAGTGAGTGAGTTACAGTCAAACCCAACCATTGGAGAGATGAGGAAACCGGGGCTCAGGTTAAGTGCTTGCTTAAGTGCTCTCAGCTAGTAAGTAGGAAGCCAGGTGCTTGGGATTATACCTGTCACACTCCTGACTCTGCCTCGCCTGCCCTGTTGCCTCTCTCCTGGTGGGAGGCCGGAATGAGCGGGGAGCTGTCGGCACAGGGCAGAGGCGTGCAGGGCGGACTGGACCGGGGAGGCCTGCGGGAGAGAGGCCGAGGGAGATAGCAGTGCTGGGGGGTGTGAGTCCTATCCAGGGCAGGTGACACGCAGGAGAGGTGTAGAAGAGGTGCGACAGGCCTTACTAGCTGGTGGGATGTAGGTGTGAAGAGTCAGATGAGGCGCTAGATTTCCAGCCCGGCTCCCAGTGTTCCGTGGACACTGGCCGGATGTAACTTTTGAAAGGTAGGTGGGAAGTTACATAGTCAGACATTTGAGAAATACTTCGCCCAAAGTAAACGAGCTTTTTCGTAGTGGGCCGTCTCAGAGCCTGGTGTGCACTGTGAGTCTTTACAAGGACCCTAGAGCGTGAAGTGTACTTGTAGGAAGTTGTATCAACTGGTGGACAGAAGTGGTTCTGTGAAGGCTGGAGCTATGTCTTGTTCATCTCGTATCTCCCTCATTTTATTTATTTTTTTAAACGCCTGCCTGCCTGCCTTCTTCCTTCCTTCCTTCTTTCCTTTTTCTTTCTTTCTTTCTTTTAGATTTTATTTATTTGACACAGAGAGAGTGAGCACAAGCAGGGATAGCTGCAGATGGAGTGAAAGGGAGAAGCAGGCTTCCACACTGAGCAAGGAGCCCGATGTGGGGCTTCAGACCGGGACCCTGGGATCATGACCTGAGGCAAAGGCAAATGCTCAACCAGTTGAGAAACCCAGGTGCTCCTGTATCTCCCTCATTTTAGAGGAAGGCCTTCAGGAAATAGGGAGTATTTAGGCTATGTTGGAATGAATGGCCAAACAAACAAACAAACACTAAAAGCCAATTCCAAGGGAAAGGTAAAGGATCAGTCCCAGAAATTGGTTGTATTCAAAGCAGGTGGTAAGACCCAGCTGTGGTTTTGCTGCACAAGGCAGGTGGGGTGGGGGGTGGGGAGGTTGTCTCTCCACTGAGTTAAAGGTGATTGATAGTGGTCCTCTGGGCAGTAGGAGAAGTGAAACAGGAATACAGGTGAGAAGTAGGCTGAGGGGGATT
Organism: Meles meles; assembly: GCF_922984935.1. Classification (NCBI taxonomy): domain Eukaryota; kingdom Metazoa; phylum Chordata; class Mammalia; order Carnivora; family Mustelidae; genus Meles; species Meles meles. The sequence continues at coordinate 17,661,100 of NC_060083.1, forward strand.
TGGGAATTCCTTCTGCAGCGTCCTCACAGCCAAGAATGAGGTTGATTTTTGTTTGGAGAGTTAACGCCCGTGGGTTAGGCCAGGCTACACATTAGAATCATCTGGGAGGTTAAGAAATGTTTATGCCTGGGTCCCACCCATTCTGACTTTATTGCTCTAGGCCAGTGGTTCCCAAACTTGTCCACACAATGGAATCACTTGGGGAGGGGTGTCTGCCTGGCTCAGTCGGTAGAGTGCGTGACTCTTGATCTTGGGGCTATGAGTTCAAGCCCTGTGCTGGGTGTAGAGATTACTTAAAAATAAAATCTTAGGGACACTTGGTTGGTTCAGTTGGTTAAGCATTTGCCTTCACGTCAGGTCACGATCCTGGGGTCCTGGGATCGAGTCCTGAGTCAGGCTCCTTCCTCAGCGGCAAGTCTGCTCCTCCCCCCACAAATAAATAAATGAAATCTTAAAATAAAATAAAATCTTAACAAAAATCACTTGGGGAATCTTTTTTTTTTTTTTTAAGATTTTATTTATTTATTTGACAGAGAGAGATCACAAGTAGGCAGAGAGGCAGGCAGAGAGAGTGAGAGGGAAGCAGGCTCCCTGCCGAGCAGAGAGCCCAATGTGGGACTCCATCCCAGGACCCTGAGATCATGACCTGAGCCGAAGGCAGCGGCTTAAACCACTGAGCCACCCAGGCGCCCCCACTTGGGGAATCTTTAAACATCCTCAAAGGTCATGCCTCCTACAGACCAATTAAATCACATTTTCTGGGGATGGGACACAGGGATCAGTAGTGTTTGAAGTTCCCAGTGGGGGCGCCTGGGTGGCTCAGTGGATTAAAACGCTGCCTTCGGCTCAGGTCATGATCTCAGGATCCTGGGATCGAGCCCCGCATCGGGCTCTCTGCTCTGCGGGGAGACTGCTTCCTCCTCTCTCTCTGCCTGCCTCTCTGCCTAACTTGTGATCTCTGTCTGTCAAATAAATAAATAAAATCTTTAAAAAAATAAATAAATAAAATAAAATTAAAAAAAAAAAAATAAAATGAAGTTCCCAGTGATTCCAATGTGCAGACAGGTTTGGGAACTGCTAATACAGGCTTCTTTTTCAAAACTGCTCTGGTGATTTTAATATGCAGGCAGGGTTGAGAATCACTAGGCTAGCCTAGTGGTTTTCAAATGTGGTAACACATCCATACCACCTAGAGGCCTTGTTGAAATTCATACATTCTCCGGTTTCTGATGCAGGGGGTGCAGGAGGCGGGTGAGACTGCATTTCATGCCAGTTCCTAGTGCTGCTGCTGCTGGTCTGGGGAACCACACCAGGAGAACCCCTGCTGTGCTGGAGCTAGGGATTGTCTGATCCCAAGAGGAGAAGCCACAGGCCTGGAGTGGTGACCGGAACGATTTGACTGGCAGGGACCTGTGCTTAGACTCATGGGGTCCTTGGAATTGGAATCAATGGGGTTTTTCCCAAGGAGCTGCTTGGCGTGCACAGAAGGGTCATGGGAGGTCTTCAAGAATCATTTCAGGGTACTGGACTCCGTGAAGCTATTTGCAGGTCTGGAGAAAGGGATATGTGAGGCCAGAACACAGAGCCATTGGTAATGGGGTGTGGTTTAGGGGAAGCCGCTTCAGCCCATATTTGGATGGGGAGTGCAGGGTGGTTAGTGGCCTGTTTCTTTTGTGTGGTTTGAGGACAGAACATGGATTTGGAATTGGCTATGTCTTGACATTACCCGAAGGCTTCCATGGCCAGAATGTCGACAATATAGGAACCAAATAACTAAATACTACTGTTCTACCACTTGTTTCTCTGGGAACATTTATTTACTGGGCCAATGTCCTTGCCCCTGGGTGCTCTGGGCCAAATGGGAAGAGAGACAAAAACAAGCCCATAGAAAATAATCACCAACCCCCAGAACGGAATGAATTCAGCACAGCCGCAGGATACAAGATCAGCACATAAAAATCAATTGTGTTTCTATATACTCAAAACAAACCTGTGGAAATGGAAATTAAAACATAATACCATTTACAGTTGCTCCAAAGAAAATGAAATACTTAGGTCTAAATCGAACAGAGCAGGTATCGGAGCTGTGTGCTGAAAATTAAAACTTGCTGATGAAAGAAATCAAAGACGACCCAAATAAATCGAGAGACAAACTGTATTCATGGATTGAAAGACTCAGCATAGTAAAGCTGTCAATTCTCCCCAAATTGCCCTATAAACGTAATGTAGTACCTACCAAAGTCCCAGCAGCTTTTTTTTTGTGTGTGTGAAAGTAAGGTTTATCCTAATAATTACATGGAAAAAAGCCAATGACCTTGAATTGCTAAAACATTTTTGAAAAAGAATAAAGTTGAAGGACTCAGTCTGCCAAACATTGTCTTACTGTAAAGAAGTAGTCAAGATAGATGTGGTATCGGCCGAGTGAAAGAGAAATAAATCAGTGGAGTCACATAAAGAACCTAGCAATAGACCCACAAATACATCCAACTGATTTTTTTTTTTGGAGATCTTATGTAATCTTTAAAAAAAAAAAAAAAGGATCTTAAGTAATCTTTACACCTAATGTGGGGTTCAAACTCACAACCCTGAGATCAAGTTACATGCTCCTCAAGCTGAGCCAGGCAGGCACCATCAAACTGTCAAGCTTTTAGAATAATCTAAAAATCTTTGAGAACTAGGGCTAAGTGAAGGGTTCTTAGACTTGACACTGAAAGTGTGATTAACAAAAGAAATAAAATTTTTAATAAAAAAAACGAGAATGTATTCGAATTAAAACTTTTGCTCTGCAAAAGAGAAAAAGACAAGCTGCAGAGTGGGGAAAATATTTGCAAGTCACAAAGGACTTCCATTTAGAATATAGAATTCCTAAGGGGCACCTGGGTGTCTCAGTTGATTAAGCGTCTGCCTTCGGCTCAGGTCATGATCCCAGGGTCCTGGGATTGAGCCCCACATCGGGCTCCCTGCTCAGCGCAGAACATGCTTTTCCCTCTCCCACTTCCCTTGCTTGTGTTCCCTCTCTCGCTGTCTCTCTGTCAGATAAGTAAAATCTCATGGGGTGCCTGGTGGCTCAGTCATTAAGCGTCTTCCTTCTGCTCAGGTCATGATGGGATCGAGCCCTGCATCAGGCTCCCTGTTCAGCGGGAAGCCTGCTGCTGCTTCTCCCACTCCCCCTGCTTGTGTTCCTGCTCTCGCTATCTCTCTCTCTGTCAAATAAATAAAATCTTTATAAATAAAATCTCAAAAATAAAATAAAATAAAATGAATAAATAAAATCTTTTTTAAAAAGCATGAGATATATTACTACATACCTACCAGAATGGCCACACCAAAAAATGGTGACAAGACTAAATGGTGGTAAGGATGTGGAGAAACTGGATTACTCATTCATTGCTAGTGGAATAGTAACATGGTATAGCCACTCATGGAAGTAGTTCATGGTTAAATGGAATCTTGCCATTTGCAATGATGTGGATGGAACTGGAGGATGTTATGCTAAGAGAAATAAGTCAATCAGGGAAAGACAATTATATGATCTCACTGATATGTGGAATTTAAGAAACAAGGCAGAGGATCATAGGGGAGGAGAGGAAGAAATGAGACAAGATGAAACCAGACAGGGAGACAAACCATAAGAGACTCTTAATCATGGAAACTAACAGGGTTGCTTTGAAGAGGGTGGGGAGGGGAATGGGGTAACAGGGTGCTGGACATCGGGGAGGGTATGTGTTGTAATGAGCACTGGGTATTATAGACAACTGATGAATCCCAGACCTGTACCCCTGAGACAAGTATTACATTTTATGCTAATTAACTGAGTTTAAATTTTAAAAAAGAAATGAAAATTAACATGTGCTTACTGTACAACCCAACAGTTGTGTTTTTTTAATTTTTAGAGATGGGGAGAGGTGCAGAGGGAAAGAGAATCTTCTTTTGTTTTTAAGATTTTATTTATCCATTTGACACAGAAAGAGAGACAGCACAAGCCAGGGGACTGGCAGAGGGAGAGGGAGAAGCAGGCTCCCCACCGAGCAGGGAGCCCTATGCGGGGCTAAATCCCAGGGCCCCAAGATCATGACCTGAGCTGAAGGCAGATGCTTAACCGACCTAGCCACCCAGGGAAAGAGAATCTTTTTTTTTTTTTTTTTAATTATTTGACAGAGATCACAAGTAGGCAGATGAGGCAGGCAGAGGCAGGCAGAGAGAGGGGGGGTAAGCAGGCTCTCCACTGAGCAGAGAGCCTGATGCGGGGCCTGATCCCAGGACCCTGGGATCATGACCTGAGCCGAAGGCAGAGGCTTTAACCCACTGAGCCACCCAGGCACCCCAGGGAGAGAGAATCTTAAGCAGACTTCCTACCCAACACGGAGCCCTATGCTGGGCTCAGTCTGACAAACCTGAGGTCATGACCTGAGCCAAAATCAAGAGTTGGATACTTAATCGACTGAGCCAGCCAGGTACCCCTTAAAAATTTATTTTTATGTAATCTCTACACCCAACATGGGGCTTGAACTTCCAACCCTGAGATTGAGAGTCACAGGCCCCAATGACTGAGCCAGCCAGGTGCCCCGTGGCAGTTGTATTCTTAGGCATTTATTTATTGGTTTGTTTTTAAAAGATATTTTTTTAAGATTTTATTTATTTATTTGACAGAGATCACAAGTAGGCAGAGAGGCAGACAGAGAGAGAAGAGAAGCAGACTCTGCTGAGCAGAGAGGCTCTGCTCAGGGATCAGGGCTCGATCCCAGGACCTTGTGACCATGACCTGAGCCGAAGGCAGAGACTTAACCCACTGAGCCACCCAGGTGCCCCTTAGGCATTTATTCCAGAGAAATAAAAACAGGTTTACACAAAAACCTGTACACAAATGATCATAGCCGTTTGATTCACAATTGCCCCAACCTGGAAGAAGCCAAAACAGACTTCCGTGAGTGAATGGTTAAATAAACTTGGTGCGTCCGTATCATGGGCGCTTCTCAGCAATAAAAAACAGCAGCTATGGGGGCGCCTGGGTGGCTCAGCGGGTTAAAGCCTCTGCCTTCAGCTCAGGTCATGATCCCAGGGTCCTGGGATCGAGCCCCGCATCGGGCTCTCTGCTTGGCTGGGAGCCTGCTTCCTCCTCTCTCTCTCTCTGCCTGCCTCTCTGCCTACTTGTAATCTCTATCTGTCAAATAAATAAATCTTTAAAAAAAAAAAAAAAAAAAAAAAAAAAAACAGCAGCTATGGATACAGCAACTTGGACAGATCTCAAGGGAATGATGCTGAGCGAAAGAAGCCAGCCACAACGGCTACATGCAGTGTGGTCCTGTTCATGTAACATTCTTGAAATAACATCATGACAGAGGTGGAGAACAGATGGGTGGTTGCCAGGGATTCAAGGTGGGATGGAGGGGTGTGGCTATAGCAGGGTGGGCAGGGGAGACATGTAGTGATGGAAATACTCTGTATCTTGCTTGCGGTCATTGCGTGAACGTACATGTGTGATAAGATTGCAGAGAACTGGGGTGCCTGGGTGGCTCAGTCGGTTAAGCCTCTGCCTTTGGCTCAGGTCATGATCTCAGGGTCCTGGGATCAAGCCCCGCTTCCCCCTTCCTCTCTGCCTACTTGTGATCTCTCTGTGTCAAATAAATAAATAAAATCTTTAAAAAAAAAGATTGCTTAGAACCGTACACACAGACATACATGGAACATGGGAAGTCTGGATAAGCTCTGTTGATTGCACTGTGGTTGGCTTGTGATGTTGTGCAGTACAAGAGGTCACCATTAAGGAAAGGGAGGGGAAGGGTACATGGGACCTCCTGTACAATCTTTTTCTTTTTTTTTTTTTTTGACAACTTCCTATGAATCTATAATTATTTCCAAATTTTAAAAATGACAGGGGCACCTGGGTGGCTCAGTGGGTTAAGTGTCTGCCTTTGCCTCGGGTCATGATTCCAGGGTCCTGGGATTGAGCCCCACGTGGGCTCCCTGCTCTTTGGGTGTCTGCTTCTCTCCACGCTCCACCCCCCAACTCTAGCTCTTGCTCTCTCAAATAAATTAGATCTTTAATAAGTAAATATCATAACAAATAAATAATGACAAATTATGGGAAATGCTATCAAGGAAACCCATAAGGGATTAAGATCCAGAATGGAAGGAGGACCCTTTGCTGGGATGGCAGAGACCTCTGTGGAGAGCGGAGTGATCTTCGGGCTGAGAGCGAACAGATGAGGAGGGGCCCAAGGCAGAGCTTGTAGCTGTGTCCTCTTTCCCTAGGGATGTTCAGACCATCTCTGGACAGAACCCAGGCTTGGGAAGGAATGTCTTGCTTTTCTTCTTGGTTCCCCTCTGTTCCCTCCAGTCTGCTGGGTTGATTCTCTTCCTCCTCTTTCACCAGCCTGGACAAACTGCTTGATGCTGGTCTCTACACTGGAGAAGTGACTGAGATTGTAGGAGGCCCAGGTAGTGGCAAAACCCAGGTACGTGGGCAGCCAGCAGCCGGGAGGACGTGGGGACAGGGGAGGTGGGAAGGTGGGTGCATCTCTCCGGATCCCTGGGGGAGCTTCTGCCAATGTACTTGTGATTCAGAGAGAAGTTAGGTGGTGAGGAGTGGGGCTTGAACTTGGCCCATTCGCGTCAGTGGGATCTGGACAGGATTTGGTGGGGGGAAATCCCATTCTGGGCCCTCTTTGGGGACTCACATTCTCCCAATGCCTCATCTCTTCAGGTGTGTCTTTGTGTGGCTGCAAATGTGGCCTACAGCCTGCAGCAGAATGTTCTGTACGTTGATTCCAACGGAGGACTGACAGCCTCCCGTATCCTCCAGCTACTTCAGGCCAGAACCCCAGATGAGGAGGAGCAGGTGAGGGCAGGAGGCTTGAGTTCCTTCGAGGTTCTGATACAGAAAGACCTCATTATCCCTTATGTCACCTGAATTTTGGGCATTTGGATGAACAGTCATTTCTCGCTTTGAAATCATGCTGTTTTATTAATTCTTCCTGTATTCTTCAAGTGTCCCGTTAGGACATTATCCCAGCGTGGATGGTCCCCACACTGATCTTCCAGGTGACCCAGCTCCTTGCACACCCTAATTCAGGACTGGCAAGCACACAGCATCTGTGTTTCCTTCCCATTTCTTGTATGGCAGACATTCCTAATCAGATCTGCCATACTTTGACCCTGAACTCTGACTTGGCTTTACAGCACGGCACCCAAGCAGCCAACACTGTGAGAACCGGCCCAGGAGACAAAGCCCATTTGCCAGCTTGGACTGGAGTCCTTATGTCTAGGTTTCTTGTTCAGCTTTAAAATCCCTCTTTATCTTGCTTGAGCCCCTGCTCCCTTTTATCCAAAGCCCCTTCTTCACCTTGCCATGCCCTTAGGCAGGAGCCCTCCAGAAGATCCAGGTGGTGCGTGCGTTTGACGTCTTCCAGATGTTGGCCGTGCTGCAGGACTTCCGAAGCGCCGTGTCCCAGCAGGTGAGCGTGTTGTTCTGCCCCTCCCTGCTTCACCTAGCTTGTGGGAGGCTATCTGCCAGGGGCAGGTGGCCAAGCACAGACTGGCAAAGCAGATGTGCCATCTGGTGCCTCCAACTGTGCCTGCCACTGCCAAGGTGGGATTCCCGTGTGCTTAACCCATTCCTGAGTGCCTCACTGTTTTCCCGCCCATCCCCACTGAACAGTAAGACCCGTGATGCAAGGATCAAGTCATATTCATTTCTGCATTCATCCTCCCTGGATCAGGAAGGATTATTTTCAGCTGCAAGTAAGAGAGTCTGTGTGACCGGCACTTGAACCTTGAGGACATTTAATTACCTCACATGAGTCTGGAAGTGGGCAGGTCCATGGTATCAGGGCTCTAGGCTGGTGTGTCTGATTCTCTTACTCTTTCCACTCATAACTGCAAAATGGCTGCTATAGCTTTAGGCATCATGTCTTCCCACATCAACACCCATTTTCGGGGCAGTAATAGATGGCCCCTTTTCCTGCCTTCTTCCGTTTTATCAGGAAAAAAAAAGTCTTCGCCTTACATCTTGTTGGCCAAAACGGAGTTTTGTGTGTATCTTAGACTAGGGGTTGGATCCACCTTCCATGATGTCAGATTTCTGCCCTCTACCTGAACACATCCAGAATCCTGTTAACAAGGAAGAGGGGCTTAGAGTGGCATTTGGGTCAGTACCCCCTTACACCTGCTGGGTGCCTAGACAGGATTTGGTGCACTGATTTATAGGCTATCCAATTTAGAAAGACATCTTAGAGGGGTGCCTAGGTGGCTCAGTGGGTTAGAGCCTCTGCCTTTGGCTCGGGTCATGATCTCAGGGTCCTGGGATTGAGCCCTATGTCGGGCTCTCTGCTCAGCAGGGAGCCTGCTTCCCTTCCACTCTCTCTGCCTGCCTCTCTGCCTACTTGTGATCTCTGTCTTTCAAATAAATAAATAAAAATCTTTTAAAAAAAGAAAAGAGAAGAAAGACGTCTTAGAATAGCTCAATTCATGTTAAACTTTCTGACCCCAAAGGGTTACAGGTTCCTATGGGCATACCTGGGATGGTATGTAAAGTAATGATTTTTACAAACTTTGGAACACTTAATAGTTGAACAGAAACTTGCTGTAGGAGCAGTAGCTTATTATGACCCATGTGTGTTGAGACATGAAGTCAAGTAGCCCTGATCTAATCCAACCCCCTCATTTCTGGGGATGAGTAGAATGAGGACCAGAGAAGTTTAGTAAGTTGCTCAAAGTCACTGCATAATTAGGATAAGAACTAAATCTCTTAACTCCCAGTTGAAATGACTTGTGTTTTTTTTACTGGAAGACCATTAGGTTAGTATATATTCTATTATTGCATCACAAGTTATCACAAATGTAATGACTTAACATACTTATTACCTCACAGTTTCCATGGGTCATGAGTCTGGGCATGGCTTAGCTGGGGCTTCTGCTTAGGATCTCAATAGTCTATAATCAAGATGTCAGCCAGGCTGTGTTCTTTTAAAAAAAATTTTTTTTCAAGATTTTATTTATTTATTTGACAGAGAGCCACAGTGAGAAAGGGAACAGAAACAGGGGGAGTGGGAGAGGGAGAAGCAGACTTCCCGCCAAGCAGGGAGCCCAATGCAGGGCTTGATTCCAGGACCCTGGGATTATGACCTGAGCCAAAGGCAGATGCTCAATGGGTGAGCCACCCAGGTGCCCCTTCTTAAAAGATTTTTAAAAATATTTCATTTATTTATTTGAGAGAGAGTGAGAGCATGAACAGAGGGGTGGGGTAGAGAGAGAGGGAAAAGCAGACTCCCTGCTAAGCAGGGAGCCCAATGTGGGACTTGATTCCAGGACCCCAGGATCATGACCTGAGCTGAAGGCAGACGCTTAACCGACTGAGCCACACAGGCACCCTGGACTTTGCTCTTATCTGAAGACACAACTGGGGAAGAATCTGCATACCAGTTCCCTGGGATTGTCACCAGGACTCATTTCTAGTGAGTTCAGTGTCTTGCTGGCAGTTGTCCAGGCTCCCACTGTTCTCTGCCCTGTGGCCCTTTCCATAGGCAGTTCACAGCATGACCACTTGCTTCATCAAAACAGCGCAAGAATGAGAGCAAGGGGCGCGTGGGTGACCCAGTCGGTTAAGCCTCTGACTTCAGCTCAGGTCGTGATTTCAGGGTCCTGAGATCGAGCCCCTCATTGGGCTCTGTGCTCCTTGGGGAGTCTGTTTCTCCCACTCCCTTTGCTCCTCCCCTCACTTATGCTCTCACTCTCTTTCCTTCTCCCTCAAATAACTTAGATTAAAAAAAAAAAAAAGAGTGAGAGCAAAATGGAACATGTAGTTTCATGTTACATAATGTAATCTTGGGAGCAATGTCCCATTACCTTTGCCATGAGGCATAGACTAATCAAGACAGTCCAGCACCTTTGACAGTGTATTAGTCAGAAGCTAGCCACAGGACTCACCCGCAGTTGGAGGGGGGGATTACACAAGCGCTCGAACACCTGGAGGTGGAGGTCAAGGGGCCACTTTAGGGTCTGTCCCCCACAGATAACCTGATAGCTCCATAGTTACCAGCAGTGAAAGGCTGGCTGTCCACATTTTAGCCAGAGATTTTAACCTGCTCTCCCAGACTGAGGAAGAGCTAAGCTGATTACAGTTTTAACTTCTCTTCCTTTCGGCCATCCTCTCCTAGACGAGCGGATGGCTGAGAGTCAGTAACTGGACAATGAAGGAAAACATGGAAAAGACTAGATAATGCTGAATATCCAAGATCTGGCCAGCATGAAGTGAGAAAGAAAGTTGTGGAAACAGAAGCAGCAAGTGACTTGGATAATAAAGAGTAAGGGAGATTAGGTACAAGAAACTAGGACGATGCATATGCGTGTGTGGAGAAAAAGATGGTGGTTTTAACAGAGGGCTGTCTATATAATCTGTATTTGGAACTGCTTGAGATGCGGAAGATGAGGCCCTAGAGGCGTGATCTAGAAGGAGACTGAAGTAAAGAGAAAGCTAACCCCTTCAGCACAGGAAGTTGGGAATTAGGGAAGTAAACAGAAGAGGAAAAGGAGGAGCCTGGCAAAATGATGGTGGGGGAGGCTGGCCATGAGAGAGATGGCTACTAAGCAGATTCAGGACTGGGGGTGCCTGGGTGGCTCAGTCGGTTAAGTATCCCACTCCTTTTTTTAATTTTTTTTTTAAGATTTATTTGTGTGAGAGTGTGTGCAAGAGAGAACAATTGTGGGGAGGGGCGGGGGAGGGAGAGAGACAGAGGATCCCAGAGCATCTCCACTGAGCAGGGAGTCCAATGTGGGGCTAGATCCCAGGACCCCGAGATCATGACCAGAGCTGAAATCAAGAGCTGGCTGCTTAACCAACTGAGTTACCCAGGCACCCCAAGTGTCCCACTCTTGGTCTCACCTCAGGTCTTGATCTCAGGGTCCTGAGTTCAAGCCCCGCATTTGGCTTCACTCTAGGTGTAGGGCCTGCTTTAAAAGGAAAATCTCGGGGCACCTGAGTGGCTCAGTTGGTTGAACATCCAGCTCTTGATTTTGGCTCAGGTTGTGATCTCAGAATTGTGGGACAGGGCCCCCCATTGGGCTCTGCATTCAGTGTGGAGTCTGCTTGTCCTTCTCCCTCTCTCTTTCTCCTTCCCCTATGCATGGGCTTGCTCTCTCTCTAATAAATGAATAAGTAAGTAAGTAAATAAATAGATAAGTAAAATATTTAGGGAAAAAAAATCTTAAAAAAATAATTCAGGGCTGGGGGCCTGGCTGTCTCCATGGGTGTTGCATGCAACTCTTGATCTCGAGGCTGTGAGTTCAAGCTCCAAGTTGGGTGTAGAGATTACTTTAAAAATACCTAAATAAAGAAAAGAAAGAAAGAAAATTCGTGACTGGGGCCAGAGAACTTGGAATAGGGATTTTTCAAATTTAATTATTTTGGTGTATCTGCGATGTCCTGTGATTTAAACTCCCGTATCCACCCAAGTCTTCAGTAAAATCTATTATACCTACAAATGGAGATGGGGGAAAAAGACCTTACTGAAATTCCATGAGGCCTGCCCAGTTATATTTGGAGTTGGAGAACTTAATTTCTTACCCGTTTCTGATAGAGGAGCAAGCTTGCTCTATAATGGACGCTCCCTAGAGGCCAACTGGTTTATGGCATCTGCTTTTCCCCAGGTGAGCAGCGCCTCAGCGACTGTGAAGGTGTTGGTTGTGGACTCAGTCACTGCGGTGGTCTCCCCACTTCTGGGAGGTCAGCAGAGGGAAGGTAAGAGGTGCGGCAGAGCCCAGGGTCCAGGACGTCATCTAGCCTCCCGCCTCTGGAATCCAGTCCCCGATCAGTCCAATCCCAGGTGCCCTGCTGCCCTCGCCCTCTGCTTCTCCTTCTCCAGGTTTGGCCTTGATGATGCAGCTGGCTCGAGAGCTGAAGACCCTGGCCCGGGACCTTGGCGTGGCAGTGATGGTGAGGAAGTGCACTTGGCAGATTGCTCGTCTAATCTCTGCTCCCTGGGCTTTGCCGAGGCAGGACATGAATTCGATTTCTACTTCCAGCTGTTTACTTTCCTTGAATGGCAACTTAACCCCCAACATGGTCCTTTAGGACAGGATCTTAACCCAACTTCTCTGGGCTATCTAGAGCCCTAGACTGTGACGGGATCAGACATAAATAGCCAAGGGGTCAGGGACAGTCTTAGTTTTCTCTTACTCTAAGACAGGTTTATTGAGGAATAATTCACACACAGTGACTTTCTCCTCATGTGAAGTTTGACTAACAGATACTAACATATGCAATCTTGTTACAAGGCACAATCAAGATCTAGAATATTTGGTCACCCAAAAAGGTCCCCAAGCCCCAGACAACCACTGATCTGGTTTCTGTCCCTATACTTTTGCCTTTTTCAGTGCTTCATAGAAAGGAATGTTTTTGCTTTCAAAATAACTTTTTCTGCTTACTGGAGACTTTTTTAAAAAGTCTGTATGCTTCTCATAGGGTAAAAAATAGTTAAATATAGGAGTCAAATTTATACTAAGTCTCCACATCCACAGAAAACATATTAATATTTTTATATATCTCCATAGGACCTTTTTTCTCTGCTGTATATACATACACTTTTCACCAGCTTTCCAATTAAACTGTAAGCTTGTTTAAAAAAAAAAAAGCCTCATCTCATTCCATTTCCGTCTTTAGATAGATGCTTTAAGAATGCCATTTTTAGCAGTTACGTATTTTATTTAATACCTGTGTCACAGGGGTCAGCAAACTTTTCTGTAAAGGGCCGGAGAGTAAACAGTTGTGGCCATATGGTTTCCGTCACAGCTACTCTGCTCCGCCAAGGTTTTGTGAGAACAACCACAGCCAGTCCCTAAACAGAGGGCATGGCTACGTTCCAGCCAAACTTGACTTTCAGAAATAATTTTGGGGCCACGGTTGGTGTGTCGGGAGTAGTTTGCCAACCCCTCGTGTCCCATAATGGTCTGTTTCCTAATTGTGGGCCTGTAGTTCATTACTGGTTTTCCTCTTTTATTTTCTTAATTTTAATTTTTAAAAAAGATTTTATTTATTTATTTGACAGAGAGAGAGCACAAGCAGGGGGAGCAGCAGGCAGAGGAAGAGGGAGAGGCAGGCTCCCCACTGAGCCGGGAGCCTGATGTCGGACTTGATCTCTGGACCCTGGGATCATGACCTGAGCTGAAGGCAGATGCTTTACCCACTGAGCCACCCAGGCACTCCTGGTTTTCCTCTATTTTAAGTAAAATTCTGGGGTGCCTGGCAGCTTAGTCGATTAAGCATTAAACTCTTGATTTTGGCTCAGGTCAAGATCTTGGGGTCATGAGATTGAGCACACATCAGGCTCTATGCTCAGCAGGGATTCAGCTTTAGATTCTCCCTCTCCCTCTACCTCTCACCCCTGCTCACACACTCACTCTCTCTCTAAAATAAATAAATAAATCTTTAAGTAAAACTCCAGTGAACACCCTGATACCCAAATTTCTTTGCACATTTCATATTATTTCCTCAGACGCCTAAAAGTATAATTATAGAGTCAGGGGCAAATACATTTTTTAACTAATCTAAATTTTTTTTAAAGATTTTATTTATTTATTTGACAGACAGAGATCACAAGTAGGCAGAGAGGCAGGCAGAGAGAGAGAGGAGGAAGCAGGCTCCCCGCTGAGCAGAGAGCCTGATGTGGGGCTCAATCCCAGGACCCTGGGATCATGACCTGAGCCAAAAGCAGAGGCTTTAACCCATTGAGCCACTCAGGCGCCCCCTAATTTAATTTTTAAAAGTATCTTATTTATTTATTTGAGAGAAAGAGAACCAGAGAGAGAAAGAAAGAGCATGGGGGGTGGGGGGGTTGAGAGGTGGGCAGAGGGAGAGGGAGAAGCAGACTCCTCGCTGAGCAGGGAGCCCAATGCAGGACTCAATCCCAGGACCCTGGGATCATATCCTGAACTGAAGACAGACGCTTAATCATCTGAGCCCCCCAGGCACCCCAAAAATACATACATTTTTAAGTGTATAGATATGATATTGCCAAATTTCCAGGAAGGTTATACTAATTTGTACACCCACCAGCAGTGTTCTTTTAGTTCTTTTTTTTTTCTTTTTTAAAGATTTTATTTATTTGACAGAAATCACAAGTAGGCAGAGAGGCAGGCAGAGAGGAGGAAGCAGGCTCCCTGATGAGCAGAGAGCCCGAATTGGGGCTCGATCCCAGGACCTGAGCCGAAGGCAGAGGCTTTAACCCACTGAGCCACCCAGGTGCCCCTCTTTTAGTTCTTGAGTCCCAGGGCCTCCCTCTCCTGACTTCAGGCTGTGTATGATCACCTGCTTGTGGCCCTAGCTTAGGCAGTGGGGACTCAGTGATGAACAAGCTGCAGCCCCCTGCCCCCGGTTGGGGGGGCCAGTGGGGAGATTGTCATCAAGAGGATGCCCTGCCGTGAGGCTCGGGTTGCCCACCTATGGCTGTGCTGGGCGGAGAAGAACTGACTGACCAGACCTCCCTTTCAAAGCTCCCACAACCTCCTACATACAGATGTACTCCCTGCTGCAGGGGCTGGGTGGATGTGGCTCAGAATGCCTGTCCGCTGGGTTGGGGGTGTAGGAGGTGTGAGCCCACTCCTCTCTTCCCTCCACCAAAGTGCAGACAGCGCTGCTTATTACCAAACCCGTGGCCCATGACCTTCTTTCTGCTGGAGTCAAGCCTGATGCATGGTAATTTCATGGAAAGAGTTGAGCACGAGTGAGGACCCAAAGTTCTAGTTCCAGACCTGCTTTCAGTAACTCAGGGATCCTGGGGGGAAGTCCTTTCTCTGTGCAGGGCCTCAGTTTTCCCACTTGTAGAATGAAGCAGCAGGAACAGATATCCTCTATACCAGCATGATCAATCTGGGAGTCTGTTTCTTTTTGCCTTAGGTAACCAACCACATGACCCGAGACAGGGACAGCGGGGATCTCAAACCTGCTCTCGGACGCTCCTGGAGCTTTGTACCCAGCACCCGGATTCTTCTGGACATTGAGGAAGGAGCAGGAGCATCGGGCAGTTGGCGCAGGGCATGTCTGACCAAATCTCCGCGTTTGGTGAGCCGGTCACAGGGGAAAGCCAGGAATCTGGGCCCTTGAGGGTGTTTGTGTGCCCAGATATCTCACAGAGGGATTCTTGGATGCTGAGACCCGGCAACCAAAGATGCTGCCTGTTCGAGTTGCTTAACTCAAAAATTTACCCTTCCCTCCTGTCTTTTTCCAGCCAACAGGTTTCCAGGAGGTGGTAGACATTGGGACCTGGGGGCCTCCAGAGCAGAGCCCAGCGTCCCAGGAAGGTCAGATATGACTGTGCTGTTGATTGGGGAAAGCGGGGGATCTCAAGCGCCCCACCTCTGTGCCCACTAGCAGCTGCTGTTCACTGCCACCCAGCACTTGGGACTGTAGGAGAAGCTCTTGGGCTGGGCAGAAGAGACAACTCTGTTTCCTCAGCCTCTCTTTCTGTGGCAAGAGAGGACGCTGTGGTGGAAGGACCCAGAAACTCACGCCTGTCCCAGGTTTTCTTCCTTGTTTCTATCATGTATGTTTCCATGGGAGCTGAGTTCACCCTGGCCTCTGGCCTCTCTGAAGAGGCCTGCTAGCGACCAGACGGAACCCTTTGTGTCACCATGGTACCCGCGTTCCATCCTCACGCAGTGACTGAGCCCAGAAGCCTCTGCTGCTCTCTTTTTGATTTTGTTTCTGTTTTTCCATCTGTAAGATGGACATCCCTTTCTCCTAGCGTCGTCTTTGAGTTCCGGGTAGAAGTGACCTTGCAAATGCAAAGCCCTTCTTTATGTATGTCCTGCTCTTAAAAATACAAACAGGAAATTCCCTGAGTCCCAGAGCCACCTGGTTTCCCCCCAGAAGGGTGTTTTTTCAGTTTCCCCCAGTGAGGTTCCAAAGAGTGGTTCTTCCTTTTTTTCCTCTTGCTGATTTGGTTTCACGCACCTGCGTGCATCACCGTGACTAGGTGAGACTGGGAACTCGCTGCAGTCCCAGGGATATAATTTAACAGGAAGGGAGAATGTGGCCCTGGTGAAGTCAGCTACCTGTTTATTATGCATGGTGCCCTGTAGGGCCCCTCCACAGTATAGAGTAGCCAGAGGTGGTGAACCATGGCCTTGCCCATAAACAGACAGGAGAGAATTTGCACAGTAAATAGAGCCAGCTGGGAAAATTGATGCTGGCGTAAATAATACATGGCAAATCTAGTCCTTTATGCAGAAATTCATTGCCAGTGGCTCCGAGATGCACTATAATTACCCTTCTCTTCCTGCCAGCTGTACCACAGCCTGGTGCCCTAGTCTATGAAATAACCCCCCTGTCTGTTAGCGGCACTGTGGCCATCCATCTGAGAGCTGCAGCCCTGGCTTGGGGGTGGGGGAAATGAAGGACACCAGGGAAAGAATAATAAAAGGCAAAGTAGAGAAATGATTGGAATTGTTTACTGACCACATTTTTTAGAGGAAGTTCGCCTTTCTCCGTGAGAGAGCCTGTCGTGATTAATTAGTTGTGTCTTGGCTGCAGGAAGGGGGGGGGGGGGTCAGAGTTCCAGGAGGAAGATAGGACACAAAGACGATGAGCATAGCAGAGACAGAGGCCGGAAGCCGGGAGGATCTGAGCGAGCAGCAGACGGGCTCCAGGGTATCTGCCTGTGGGAGGACAGGGGAGGGGAGCCTACGACTGGGGGGAGGCTGGCCCTGCTGGCTACAGAAAGGACCCCAGGAGAAACGAGTCTTCATCTCATTCCGTGAGGGGTTGGTGGATTTCCGCAACCACCATAGGAAACAGTATGTTAAGTAAGGGATGGCAGATCCCTGCCACATCCACCTTTTGGGTATTTTGAGCCTCTGGGCGGGGAGGGTCTCACCAGTCTCCCCAGCATTCTTATTCTGTGGAAGTCGCAGTGTTTTGCGGTTTTTCTCCACATGGCACTCGAGGAACATGTGCTTGAGATGGAGCCCGGTTGCCCTCTCTGGCCTGGGCAGATCTGCTGTGTTCCCTGTATGTAGGGAGTCGGGACCCTGCAATAGTGGGGTTTCAAAGGCCTGTAAGGATCATGTGGCCATGATCACTTAGCAGAGAGGGAAACTAAGGCCCAAAGAGTTGAAGTGACAGTCCTTGTGGTGAAACAGCAGCCGGCACCCAGGACTCCTGATTCTCAAGCCAGGACCCTTTGGGTCTCCGGGCTGCCTTTAGTTTCCATCTGCACAGCTCTCTTCCCACCGGGTGCTAACTCCAGCTCAGGGGGCCACAGCCATCACCCAGGTGGCTTGGCTGACCATGGGAAGGTGCCCCATTCACTGCTGCTCCAGACCACCTGTGACAGTCCTGCAGGACCTTGTCCCTCACAGCTTGCTTCCTCCTTGGACCTTTCTCTCAGACCAGAGCTTTCTCTCACACTGCCTGCTGCCTCTGCACATGCCATTCGGGGCACCCTGCCCTGAGCAGTTCCCCTCACAAGCCTCAGGCTAGGCTGGCTCTCCTTCCGACGTGCCTCTTGCTCCCTTGGCTTGTGTGTCTGCCTCAGTGTCTGGTGCACACTCACCCTGACATCCTCCCTTATGCATCAGATGTGGTCTAGATAGACATCATAACCCCTCATTACCACTCATCTTCCTGTGCACTTGTCTGCCTATGAGCTCAAGATCCATTTAAAAAAAAAAGATTTTATTTATTTGACAGAGAGAGATCACAAGTAGGCAGAGAGGCAGGCAGAGAGAGAGGGGAAAGCAGGCTCCCCGCTGAGCAGAGATTCCCGACTCGGGGCTCCATCCCAGGATCCTGGGATCATGACCTGAGCTGAAGGCAGAGGCTTAACCCACTGAGCCACCCAGGAGCCCCTCAAGATCCATTTTTTAAAAGATTTTATTTATTTATTTATTTGAGAGAGAAAGAGCAGAAGTTGGAGGGAGGGGCAGAAGGAATGGGAGAAGCAGACTCCCCACCTAACAGGGAGCCCTACGTGGGGCTCCATCCCAAGACCCTGGGATCATGACCTGAGCTAAAGGCAGATGCTTAACCAACTGAGCCACCCAGGCACCCAAGCTCAAGATCCATTTTAAGAACCTCCCATTTCAATTTTTCTTTGCTCTTTCCATAGTCTGGGAGATCAGTAGTGGTTAACTATATGAGTGGGTGGGCTTTTGTGCATTTTAAAGACAGCGAAGGAGGAATGTAGGAATGTTCTTCTCCTGATCTAGATAGTCATGAAGTCCCCAAAGTCTTTTTATGTATCTTTCTAGAGAGGACGCTTGTATGTCCAGGTCTGGAGATTAGACAAAATTAAAGTTGGGTCCCTACTACGGGCTAGCACTTGAGGACTAAGTCAGGCACCTGAACTCCCACAGACTCTCAGGCAGAACGTCCATGTGTCATTGAGGCTGCTGTCTGCTGCAAATAACAAAACCTGGCTTTAAAGAGGTTTCAACAATAAGGACATTGTCTCCAGTTACGTGAAGTTCGAGGTTGGCTCATCCAGTGGCTCAGTGTGAAGGGGGTGTAAGGCCCCCTTTCTCTTTCTGCTCTGCTCTCCTTTTGTGTTGGTTTTGTCTTCAAGCTCATTCTCATTAAAGCCTGGGTGTAGCCATTCTGAGCATCAATCCAGACATGACAATGTCTACAGGCAGGGACGTGGTTCTTGTGTCCCTTTAAGTTAAAACTCAACTTCCAATCAAAGCAGACTTACCTCATATCTTATTAGTGCAGAATTGCTTCTTGAACCCATATCTAAATCCTGGCAAGGGAAATTGCTCTGTGATTGGCTCAGATCAACTAGAAAATAGCCCTGGAGCTGGGGCTGGGGATAGGCTTTCCTTAAGCATGTGCTATGGCCATTGGAAGGAAATGGGGGTGCTACCAGAAAGGAGGGAGTTGCGTGGAGGAATTGGACATCAAGTGGGCAACCACTAGTGTCTGACATAGACCAGAGGGCAAGTTTATCAAGGCTTTCATGTGCATAGGCTCTTTGTACGTGTCTCATTTAGATCTTAGGACAGCCTTGTGTCATGGAAAATCATTCTGTTTTATAGACTTTAGGAGTCTAGTAAGGCTGAGGACACAAGGCTAATAAGTGGCAGCACCAGAATCCAAACTCAGGTTGTCTCATTCAAAACCCTACTTCTTTCCATCCTCATGCTCCCTTCAGCTGTGAATACGTAACTGTCTTGATAAAATTCTTTTTTATGTTTTGCCCAGCTGGTAGCCAAGGCTACACATCTTGACCTTTTCTCAGCTTAGCTCGTCATTAAAGCTGGATCGGGGATCTACTTTATCAGCTCTTTCCAATCTCCCCTAGGGAATTTATGAGGGAGTAACATAACATGGAGAAGGGAGCTATTGTTGGTATTAAAGTGAATTGGAAGGTACCCGGCTAGCTCAGTTGAAAGAGCATCTTGATCTGTGTCATGGGTTGGCATCCCGTGTTGGGTATAGAGATCAGTTAAATAAGTCAACAAACAAACAAACTTAAAAAGTATAAAGTGAACTGGAGGTTTAGGGGAAATAAATCTGAATAAAAAACAATGGTTGGGGCATCTAGATGGCTCAGTCAGTTGAGAGTATGTCTTCAGCTCTGGGCATGATCTCAGAGTCATTGGGCTCCCTGCTCAGCAGGGACTCTGCTTCTCCCTTTCCCTCTCCTCATCTTCCCTACTCAAACAAATAAAATTTTTTGTAAAAATTGGTCAAAACAGGGGCGCCTGGGTGGCTCAGTGGATTAAGCCGCTGCCTTCGGCTCAGGTCATGATCTCAGGGTCTTGGGATCGAGCCCCGCATCGGGCTCTCTGCTCTGCGTGGAGCCTGCTTCCTCCTCTCTCTCTGCCTGCCTCTCTGCCTACTTGTGACCTCTCTCTCTGTCAAATAAATAAATAAAAATCTTTAAAAAAAAATGGTCAAAACAAGCAAAACAACAATAAAAACAATGGTCTATGAGTTCCTGAGATGTGAGCCAGGAGGAGCTAAGGGATTTAGAAATGTGCATATCCCACTAGGTTTTTGCTGTGTTCTGGCATGGAATAGTACTGGATAGTTAATACTGTCCAACGTGGTATTTTGGGGAAGGGCATTGGAGAAGGCTCTACGATGTGTGGAGTTTAAATTAGAGCTAGTTATATTATTCATCAAAAGTTACCCTCAGGGGGTGTCTGAGTGGCTCAGTGGGTTGGGCATCTGCCTTCAGCTCAGGTCATGATCCCAGGGTGCTGGGATTAATGAGTCAAGTTCCCTGCTCAGAGGGGGTCTGCTTCTCCCTATCCCTCTGCTCCTCCCCTGCCTCATGCTCCCTCTTTATCTCTCTCTCCAATAAATAAAATTTTTAAAAAAAGGTTACCCTCAAAAATGTGGGTCCCATATTTCGCACTGTGCCCTGCAAACTCCGTAACCAGTCTTGTCTCCAGGAATGAGTAGAAATCTTGTATTGGCCCTTCTATTTGGAAAATATCCTACCACTGATTTCTTAGGGAATAAATCCCTTAGAGAATAGAAAAATTGGGATTAGCATCTCGTGTCTGTTTATCTCTGTTCCATTCTAGGGGAGTCTATACAGCCTCTTTCAGAAATTCTTTATATTTTACATAATAGGTCCAGAGAAGTTAAGAGGGGGCTGGTGAAATGGAATGATGATTTGGGGTTTGGGATAAGGAAAAGAACGAGGTTCAAAATGCTTTCTGGCCAAATTACTTGGACCAGGTAATGTCTCTGTCTCATTGGTAAAATCTATGCTGCAGTGGAATTATATTTTCCTAACTGGTAAAATTATATGTCTCAGGGGAACTTAACAGGTAATTTATGTAAAGTGCCTCTCACAGAAAGTCTGGCACATAGTAGGTGCTCAATCACCATTAATTCTTTCAGCTCGTGCCAGAAGTAACAAAAGTCTGGGCACTAGCACTGACAAGCCATGCTGCTACTAATAAAAGAAATAATATGATTTATTTTTTCACTAGTGTTTGCGGAAAGGCACATGCTTCATAAATATGTATTGGAAAGTACTTAGCAAATGGGTAGAAATAATAAAAATATGTCAAAGTAAACAGCTCCTATAAATATGTCACTTGGTGGACAAATTAGTGTTTTATTACTACTAAATACTATTGCTTGCCGAAAAGGATTTTAGATTACTTGCACAATGGGTACATTATTGAGTGCCTCTGCAGAAGGGCACGCTAAAGATGAAAAATAGTGATGGCATTAATGTTAAAGGTGGAGAAAGGAGGAGTGTGGATAAATGCCGCTCTGAGACCTCCTTGCTTCAGTGATATGTACATTATTTAGCAGCATTCCCATGATTTAGCTGTAATATGGACCAGAGGACTCAGGAAAAAAAAAAAAAAAGACCCCCAGAGGATGTCATGAATCTAGACTCCAGTCATTGGGTCCGGCCAGTGGATTGAGTGTACTTCCCTTTGAAACCGAGCTCTCAGCTTGTAAACTGAGCTTACAAAAACATCTCTGGTCTCACCCCATTCTTGTTCTGGACCTATTAACTTTCTGTGACTATAATTAACACCAAGAGAAAGAAAGATCAGGTGGAGAATGCTGTGCCTTAATCACAGGTCACAAATCCATTTCAGCGATGAGAGGATAAACAATGCCCTGACATCTCAAGCGGGGTGGGGGAGAACAGGAGACAATAAATGCCTTCATCGGGGGAGTAAAGCCCTGGAGAAGCAGAGAAGACAGAATTCCATCAAGGAAAGTTACCAAAACAGCCAGGTAGGAAAAAATGAGGGGCAGGAGGCCTCTAGAAGGCCAGTCTTTCCATGAATTAATGGGGATGGAAAGACCTGGTTTTAAATTTCAGCTTGGCCTTTTTCAGACTGTGTGGCTTTGGGTAAATTAACCTTCAGATCTTCGTTAATAACACAGGAACAATAGCACTCACTTTGCTTAGTTGTGAAGATTAGAAATACTTGTAGAGTGACAGGCCACATGTATAAATGATAGTATTTTTATGTCATTTTTTTCTCATGATAGTCCTTATTTTAAATACAAATTGAAGGGGCGCCTGGGTGGTTCAGTGGGTTAAACCTCTGCCTTCGGCTCAGGTCATGATCTCAGGGTACTGGGATTGAGCCCGGCGTCGAGGCCCACATCAGGCCCTCTGCTCAGCAAGGAGCCTTCTTCC
This sequence comes from Meles meles, assembly GCF_922984935.1. Lineage (NCBI taxonomy): Eukaryota > Metazoa > Chordata > Mammalia > Carnivora > Mustelidae > Meles > Meles meles. Next base: position 17,683,221 of record NC_060083.1, read on the forward strand.
CCTCACCCCCGCCTGCCTCTCCACCTACATGTGATCTCTCTGTGTCAAATAAATAAAATCTTTTTAAAAAATAAAAAAAAAATACAAATTGCTCAGAACAGCTGTGGGAGGTTTTGACAGGAACCTAAAAGCAGAAGAAAATTAAGTGTCACTAGACATGGTCAGAATAATGATTAGAATGTATATTATTTTCACAGCTAGGTATTTTCTTCCCACACTGGCTAATGATCCCCCATACAACCCTGAGGCTTTACAGTTTACTAAGCACTTCTATATGCATTAGCTAATTTAATTCTCATACTACCCTGCTCCCTAACAACCGTTCCAATTATTTAAGAGATGAGGAAGCTAGTTAGAGCTCAGAGGCATTAAGTACCTGCTGAAAGGTACACAACTGATGAATGTCCAGAGTGGGCTCCTAAGCACAGAAGACCTTCTTCTGAGCAGTTTCCTCACCCTCCTAAGGTAAAACTAGCTAACCCTGGGGGTTGAGGCCGGGAAAGGCTAGATGATGGAGGTGCCGGGGGTGAGAGGGACAAGCATGAGTTTTGATGTCTTACACATCTGGCTTCTATTACCTCCCAGCTAAGAAACCTTGAATACGCTAGTGAACCCTAATGGGCGTGGGTTCCTTCCATTGTAATCTAGGGAACCCTCACCTGCTTATAGCATTATTGGGAGAAACAATGAGATATCCAAGTGAGGCAACTCGCAAATTCTTACAACGAAACGAGTCCAGGATGTTAAGGGACTCGCTCAAGGCCACCAAGCTGGACCACCACCTAGCTGAGCCACGGACCTGGACTCCAGCTCCTCTTGCTGAGTCCGGTGACCAAGACAACAAGGCGCCGCGGAAGCCCTGACACTAGGGAACCGACGCCTCCGCCGCGGGGCTCAAGTTGAGGGGGGGCATGCCCCACCTTCGGCAGCCTCAGCTCCGCCAGGGGGCGCGCGCGGAGGCCACGCTCTAGCCCGCCGCGCGCCTTGCCCTTCTCTATGGTGGGTCGGGCACGGCGGGAGCGGAGGCGCGCTCCCGGGAGGGGCGGGACCGCGCGTGGGGGCGGAGCCGCTCGAGGGGCGGGAGCGGCCGGGCCGGGCGCCTGGCGATGGGTGGGGGGGCCAACTTCCTGGGGCCGCCCGTGAGGATGTCGCGACTGCCCCCCGGTGCCCCTCAGCCCCGGAGACGCCGCCGCTGCGGAGCCTGGAGCCCCCCTGCCTGAGGCGGCCCGGATCCGGCCCCTCCCCTCCCAGGTGCGGACCGCCGGGCGGGCGGGCGGCCGCGGCAGGTGAGGAGGCGGCGGCGGTGGGATACGCACCCGGCCTGGGTGGGGTCCTGGAGGAGGTCGGGGTGGGAGTGCTGCTCGGCTTCGGGTCTGGCCGGGATGTAGTCCGGAGGCTTCTCCTGTATGCGGGGCGCGGCCTGGAGCTCTCCCTGCCTCGCTGGAACTCTCCGCATCCGGGGCCGCTCGCACCTGTCCCATTACAAGTACCTTCAAAGAAAGCATTTCACCTGTGGGGGCAGTAACCCGAGACAGGTGTCTTTAAGTAGCTCCAGAGAAGACCGGCAGGTTCAGCTGACTTGTGGGGGAAAGATGCCTCTCTATGGCAGAGGAAACAGAGTCAGGTACGCGGCGGCCTGGTGCCCTCTCTAAAGGACCTAGCTTGTCCCTGCTTCCTAGTGGAGGAGCCCTTGAGGCTCGTTGGAAGGAGGCGGCCGGAGTTCGGAGGCTTGGTGGAGAAGTTTGGGAATGGGCTTACCCCCACCCCTCCGCCCACTCTTCCCTCTAGGGATTTGCCCTCCGTTTATTTGGGGTGATGGGTGAGGTCGCTACTGGCTGAGACGGAGAAGGGAAGTGGGGCCTCTGTGCCGCGGGCTGCCCCTGTGACATTTGATCAGGCGTCGGGAAGTATATGGCTAGACCAGGGGAGTTGGAGCATGGCAGACATCTGTCTGCTCAGAGCTTGGTTTCGAGCTGGCGGAAGATAACAACAACAGCGTATTTTCTCCTTTTTGTTGGTCTGTCGTTTGTTCTAGTGGGAGAAAACTGCTTGTGTAATCAAGGAAGATTCTATCAAGCTCCTCCCAGTCTACCTCAGGGAAGAACTACTGTTAGGTTGGAAATAGGGCTTTACCCACAACTGTCACTTTGCACCTTGGCTAAAGGCCACAGTGACCAAATGAATAATCATCCGCAGGTGCATGTGGCCTTCTAAGAAAGCAGGAAGTTCCTTATTCATCCCTTTACAGCTGGTTTGGAGAACAGGGAAGACTTCCCGTCACTCCTGTTGCTACAGCCGTCTGGGGAAACTTGTGATTTTCCCGGTGACAGTCCAGGTTACTGAAATGTGGCCAAAGCTGTCTGTTTATTGAGCCGTTTTTCTAGGAATGGGAATAGGCAGGGGGCACGGTGCTTTGCTGTGTTCTTATACAGAGTTCCAGGGTTGGGAGCTGCAGTGTTATTTCTTTCCTGATCAGGCGATTTCAGGTTTGACAACTTTCTTTATCCTTTTTTCCTGATTGCATTCTCTTTCACATTCAAGGAAATAGATGATGGCATATTTCTTTTTTTTTTTTTTTTTTTAAAGATTTTGTTTTTATTTTTATTTGACAGAGAGAGATCACAAGTAGACAGAGAGGCAGGCAGAGAGAGAGAGAGGGAAGCAGGCTCGCTGCTGAGCAGAGAGCCCGATGCGGGACTCGATCCCAGGACTCTGAGATCATGACCTGAGCCGAAGGCAGCGGCCTAAACCACTGAGCCACCCAGGCGCCCTGGCATATTTCTTAAGTACAATTCATAAACCATAGTTTAGTTAGAGGTGTCATTTTCTAAAGTTTGGACACTGTATATAAGAATTGCAGATTGATGTGTCAGGGCTGTTTAATAACTTAATACTTGATTTTTTTTTTAATATTTTATTTATTTGACAGAAATCACAACTAGGCAGAGAGGCAGGCAGAGAGAGAGGAGGAAGCAGGCTCCCTGCGGAGCAGAGAGCCTGATGCGGGGCTCGATCCCAGGACCCTGGGATCATGACCTGAACCGAAGGCAGAGGCTTTAACCCACTGAGCCACCCAAGTGCCCCAATAACTTAATACTTGATTTTTAGAAAAAGATTTTATTTATTTACTCATCAGAGAGAGAGAGAGTGAGAACAAGCAGGGAGAGTGGCAGGCAGAGGGAGAAGCAGACTCCCTCCCGAACAAGGAGCTCAATGCGGGACTTGAGTCCAGGACCCTGGGATCATAACTTGAGCCAAAGGCAGCCACTTAACTGACTGAGCCACACAGGCGCCCCAAATAACTTAATTGTGCTCAAAGAAAATTTCCATGTAATCTAGGACACAAATGCATGTACATGCACGTGCACACACACACACACACTTTAATGTCTATATCTAGTTACAAAGATCAGCTCACTAAAAACTATCAAATTGGTCAGGTAGACAGCTGTTATTCTATTTACACTGGGATCAAGGGCTTTAAATCCTCTAAATTGACTTAATTTAACCAACTGCTAAAATAATATGCACAGAGAAAGAGCTGTTCTCGGATTAGAAACTAATTTGTTTTTAATCTTTCCAATGACCAGGCTGGTTGACATAACTTACTTGTTTACTGTGATAGCCACACCCACCTATAAGAGTATTGTGCCTAAGACTTCCTGGAAACACAGACAGAAACCTAAGGAGCGTTAGGGGGAACTGATTTCCACCTTGCTTTTTATTCTTATAACAGAACGTTAGTGCTGCTATTGTTTTAATGGTAGATTAGAGACTTTTATATCAAACGTGTACTGGCCATAGTGTTTATGTTTTGGGATGAAAGTTTTAACCTCTGCACCATGGAATCTCATCACCCCTGCGATACAGAACTAAGTCATAACTTAGAGTTTAATGAGAATACATAGTTTAAATTGCTGTTGGTGAAGTCTCAAGGGATCAGCTGCTTCATCGTTATTATTGTTTGGTAATGATTACTGGTTATTATTTTTGTTCGGTTATTGGTAGTGGTTACTTGTGTTTGGCAATTGTAAGGACAATCTGCTTTTTTAGTACCTCTTTTTTTTTGTCTTTTTTTTTAACTGAAGTGTAGTTGACACACAAGGACAGTCTTTTTATATACAAACACATGAACCCCTGTTCCTTCAGTAGGGAAATTGGTTATTTTCTTGTACTGTGACTTTATATTAACAACAGAGTTTTAAATAGGATTTTTACCAGGACGTGAAAGCCATCCCAGTTAGGGAGGAATCATAGGCCTCAGCTCTCCCAGTTTCCAGGATTTATCGGTTGCCGTGGTTAGGACAGTGGTTTTATCTAATCCTATAATGCCACTCTAAGTTTAAACCCATTATCTGCCTTTCTCTTAATTAAGATGGTCATGATGTTTCTTTGCTCTCTCTTCTACAGGTTGAGTGCTCCACATTTTTGATGCATCTGGCCTGTTAACATTCTGGATTGTAGCTAAACAGTTGGCTGAGAGAATCCGATTGCATAGTTTCAAACATTTTCCTTTTTTCAAAGCAAGCATAAAACCTTATGTTTCCTCTGGGGGAAAAGCAGCTTTTTGAATCTGATAGAAAAACCAAAGCTGGTTTTTCCAGCTTCGTACTAACTCACGAAATCTTAACCTTTCCCTTCTGGTTGTGCCAGAACAGTGGCTGGTCATCATTATTGAATGATCCACCACAGATTTTGGGAGTTTCTGAAGTCTTCTTTATTCCGTGCAGCTTTTGGCCTTTTTAGTGTGTTTAATTGCAAGGAGTTCCCAAAAGCCAGCCTTTCCTTGAAAGCTGCAGTTCACAGCTGAGTCACTACCGGGTTTTTTAAAAGTACAGATTTCCCAGCCCTACCTCCTGGAGATTTGACTGAGGAAGTAAGTGATGACCAAGAATCTACATTTTGAAAACCACTCGGGCCTCTATTTCCAAAAAGCTCCCCAAGTGATTCTGCTATGCAGCCAGGTTTGGGAGGACTGTTGCATTGCTTTGAAATTCTTTATAAATGGTTGTCCCTTTAAAAGCATCATTATGTTATCCAGGATGTTTGATTTGCTAGAATAGCCCATTTCCTAGTCATGACAGATAACAAAGAGCTTTTATAACTTTTATGTAAATTACTTTACAGAGAGGCGCGCCCCCCCCCCCCCCCACTGTATTATCTGTCAGGAGTCATGAGGGAGGATTGGTGTTGAAAGTAGCTTCCTTTATTTCCTGAGTGGACAAATGAATGATAATGTGGAAACAACTGGAGGTTGGAATTGGTAGTCGAATCTAGTTATGATCAGTGTTGGGTAGGAGGGTGCCTGCCTGGGAATTCTCTGCCTGTAGGATTTAAAAATAAAGCCAACTTGCCAGATGTTTCACTGCTTCATAGCCGAAGCGCTTATGGAGGAAAATAATGGAAGCTTAATTGTCAGCAACTTAGCGGTCCTTTGCTGAGTTCACGGAAGGAACAAAAAGTGCTGAAGTACAGAGCCATCTGAGTTCAATCAGAATGGGGCACTTGTTACGTTAGGGAATTAAACTTGGGACAAGCCTAACAGTTTAGAAATCGACGAACCTGGTTTTGGATCCCAGCTTTCCCGCTTCCTGGCCATGCTACCTCAGGCCCCCTTCCTTAATCTCTGTCAGCTTCATGTTCTTCATCGCCCAGATGAAAATAATACCTAGCAGGATTGTTAGGTGGATTAAAAGAGAGAAAAATATATTCTTTATACATTGCAGGCGACTCCATGAATGTTCGCTGCTACTTTCTGCTAGGATTTTTATTCCGAAGGCTGAAGATGTCTTTCTAAATCTGACTTTGTAGTTCTTTCAAGGAGTATCTACTCCATCAGCTCTTTCAGAGTCTATCAGAGAGTGAGGGCTGAAGTTGGAGCTGCACGATAGGGGATGAGAGAGCACTAGGACCCTCAAAAATGTTTTTAGAGGGGCGTCTGGGTGGCTCAATGGGTTAAAGCCTCTGCGTTCGGCTCAGGTCATGGTCTCAGGGTCCTGGGATCAAGCCCCGCATCCATCCGGCTGTCTGCTCAGCGGGGAGCCTGTTTCTTTCTCTCTGCCTGCCTCTCTGACTACTTGTGATCTCTATCAAATAAATAAAATCTTTTAAAAAATGTTTTTAGAATGAGTGGCGTGTAGGCATCTATCCAGAGTTACTGTCTGCAGGAATGAATTAATAACCTCTGAATTCAGCCCTGTGTATCTGTCCATCTGGGTGGTAGCCCGGGCACTCCCATCAGGCCAGGAGGCTCTAAGGGTGGCCTCGTGAAACGGCTGACATCCATTTCTTTCCTTATCTTCCTTCTTCCCTTTTGGTCTCTTGTTTCTCTTTCCCTCTCTCCTCCCTTCCCAGTCTTTCAAAGTGCCCTTCCTTTTTCGACTTGCCAATCATGTCACAATAATCACGGGCCAGGCCCCTGAAACTGCAGGCTAAAAGAGGTTGCTGGTTGCTAACACCTGTCTCCCAGCTAAATGAATAGGCCCTTTTGTGGGCAGGGTGTTTAAAAAGCTGATTAGCACAATGCTGGCTTAAAGGACCTATTAATGATACAGCATATGTAAATCAGAGAGTGATTTAAAGCCATTTGAGAGATTTATTTCTTAGACTAGATATTTATTTTTTATATTGAATTATGATGTTGGTTGAAATTTTATATCTAAACCATGAATCTGTTGATTGCCCAAACAGACTAATTTTTGTCATTTGGTTGGGGATCATTTATATTCTCAAGAAGTTCCTACCCTTAAGGGCCTTTGTATTGTTCAGCAAATGTCTAACTAGTGTGTAATACAATTAAAGTTTTGTTCACTGCGCTGCTGACATAATTAGTTTAATTTCTGCTCCTTATATATTTCTCTTGGCAGCTGGGAAATTAAAATACTAGATGCTACATAAAACTGCTTTTTTGAGGGGGTGATTTTACTGTCAGTTGAAAGGATTTAGGCCCCAGGGTACATTTTTAAAGATATCTTATTCAACCTTCCTTTAATAGTCTTCTTTCTCTCCATAGAATTAATGTATTAAGACACATAATTGGCTATTTAAGCATTCAGAAGAGACAATGTTTGGCCTTTACCCCATGATGATATTTTTTCCCTCCATCTCTTTTGAGGCAATGTGTGTAATTTTTGAAACCCGTAAGCATATTACACTTACATGAGGATGTGAACTTTTGCAAAGACTGGAGAATGGAGTGCTTTTCTCTGATAAGGTGTATTATGTAATTCCCTCCCCAAATCACTGCCCTGTTCTTTTTAGATCATAGCGTTTGCAGACCTGACGTGAGCGTGGAAAAGCTGTGATGCCTAGCAAATCCTCTGCACAATTTCTCTGTGATACGTTTCACAGAAATGACTCTAAGTCTTCAGGAACAAGAAATTGCTCTCAAGGAGACTTTACATTTAATTACTCTAATCCTCACTTCATTTCCTGCAGGATTCTTGGAGAGATTCTCACCAGGCTGCCGATTTCACGGAGTCACGGTTTATGCAGGTTTTTATCTCTTAAGGCTGCCAGTCTTTTTTTTTTTTCTTTTTTTTTTTTAATGGAAAGTGACCTTGGTCTGGTAATTTCTCCATTGTCCTCCCCTATAAAAAGATAAGCAAACCGTCTTGCTCCCTCAGCAGCCACCCATCGTGCTGCTTATGAACTCCTAAAAAAATTTTGTTGAGCAAGTGTTACTTGACTTTTAAAAGTTGGCCTTCTCCGGTGCTGTTGGTCAGGCCTCCATCTCCCAGTTTAACATGCTCAGGCCTTTTCTGGAATTACGTATCAAGCAAGGATTTCATTGTCTCTGGTTGTGGAGTGGTCAGGACTCCCTGGGACAGCCGTTTGTTTCCATCAGGCCAGTTCTAAAAGTAGGGGAAGCACACCCCCACTTGAACTACCAGAAGCCAGTCTGATTGCTGAAGACATTTTAACTGCCTTGATCCTCTTTAAAGAAATGCTGCCTAGTCATCCTGAAACTTAGAGGAAGGTAGGCCAACTGGAGGCTCTGCAGGGCTCTGAGTGGTTAAATGTAATTGGTTAGTAATCAGCACCATTGTTTATTTGCAACTGCTGGATTATGTTAAAAGACTTGCAAGGAAAAAAAAAAAGCTTTTCTTAAGTAAATGTAGAGTAGTCCTCTCCTTCCTCGTCCTCTTATGTTTTATTCTTCATTTGCTTTGGAAAATCTTTCCAGTCTCAGTCTGGATCACATGCATACAGACTTAAGGCACAGGAATCAATATATATGATCCTCAAATACATAGGAAAGTGTGTTTGTTGTCCCTCCAGGATTTTCTGTGAATCTTTCCCTTCTTCTTCTTTTTTTTTTCTTTTAACGATTAAGACATCTGCTTGAGAACCGACCCTCATCCTGTTCTGCTTCCAGCCTTTCCCTAGGTCTTGAGTCAGTGGGGCCACAATGAATTAATTATACTTCCTCTGGACCATGCTAAATTATTATTTTACATGGTGTGGAAGAAGATTCACCAGAACATACGCCTTTATTCAAAATGCTGGACAAAAGAAGCATTCTAGTTTGGAGAAAGAGAGCAGAGTGTTTTCTAGGGCTGGCTTTAGCAGGAGTGGGTCAGCTGAAGTTCAGCTGGTCGGAGCAATCTGCAGTCAGAGATGGTTCTAGGAAGAGGGAGTTGTTTTGGAACTTTTTGCAAATTAGCAGCCGTTGTTTGGGCATTTTGGATTTTTCAGAGGGGCGAAAAGGGAGAGTTAAGGGCAAAGGCTAACATTTTCTACAATGGGGAGGAATAATGCAGGTGCTTGGACTTGCCCAGTCCACAGTGGAAAATTCTTAGTTTTTCAGTTTCTCTCACATCTGTCTACCTCTGTTTCTACCATTTGGGCACTACTAGATTCAGGTACCATTTTGGTCATTTTATTTACTGATGGAAGAGTTTGCATAGTTATTCCGAGTAAGAGCTGAAATTTACCTTCACTAGTGCTTGCTATGAAACAGGTGTGGAGAGGGGTGCCAGAATATTGCCAGAGAGTTGGACAGAGGTCACTCCACCTTCCTTACTGCCCTCACCATATAGTTGGACCCAGCACTCCTGGTGACTCTGAATCATCCATCCCCCCACCCATTGATAGGGTTCAGTGTTCCTAACTCTGGATTGTTGACACAGTTGCAGACCGGCAGCTTGATGAATAGCCACAGTGAGCCAACCAGTTTATGGAGGACATAAAAACGGTAGTAATTCTGCTTCACCTCCAGATGATCTTCATCAGATTCCCAAATTTTATTTATTTGATAAAATTTTTCATATAAGACATGAACATGTCTTTTTTTTTTTTTTTAGAGTTTATTTATTTATTTGACAGACAGAGATCACAAGTAGGCAGAGAGGCAGGCAGAGAGAGAGAGGGGAAGCAGGCTCCCCGCAGAGCAGGGAGCCGATGCGGAGTTCAATCCCAGGACCCTGGCATCATGACCTGAGCTGAAGGCAGAGGCTTTAACCCACTGAGCCACCCAGGCGCCCCTGAACATGTCTCTTGTACTACCAAAACTAATACTAAAAAGGAAAATACATTTGCAGTTGTATCTCAGTTGGTTTTTATTTGAGATGCATGCTGTCCACACCTGTACTGTTGCTTGTGGAAAGGCTCACAAACCACATCCGGAGATCTTTCTCCAAATATAAAAGTAAGCCACTGGTTTTATCCGGAAGGGATTGATACAGAACTCAAGAGTTCTGAATATCATGTCAAGAAAGCAGTTTTTGATGCCACAGAATGCAAATACTTAGCTGTATTTTGATTTACATTTGGTCTTCAACCAAACTTTTTTTTTTTAAACCTTTTTGCCCAATGTGGGGCACGAACTCACAACCCTGAGAGCAAGAGCTGCACACCACTGACTGAGCCAACCAGACACCCCTGCCAAATGCCATTTTATTTTAAATGGGGAAAATTCGGGGCACCTGACTGGCTTGATCTCTTAATCTTGGGGTCATGAGTTCGAGCCCTATTTTGGGTGTAGAGATTACTAAAAAAAAAAAAAAAAAAAATAGGGGTCCCTGGGTTGCTCAGTCAGCTGAGCGACCCACTCTTGATTTTGACTCTGGTAATCATCTCAGGGTCCTGAGACCCCTATGGAGCTCTGTGCTGAGCAGGGAGTCCGAGATTCTCAGTCTTCTTCTGCGCACCCCCCAGCCCCCCCACCAACTGGTATGCATGCAATCTCCCTAAAATAAAAAAACCTTTAAAAATAAATAAACTTAATAAAATGGGGGAAAGTTGAAATTTGTTGTTACATATCACAGATACTATAAAAGCGTGTTAAATTATCTTTCTAAGTTTCAATACCCTGCTTTAAAAATATTCTTTTTTTTTTATAATTTTATTTTTATTTTTATTTTATTTATTTGACAGAGAGAAATCACGACTAGGCAGAGAGGCAGGCAGAGAGAGAGGAGGAAGCAGGCTCCCTGCGGAGCAGAGAACCCGATGTGGGGCTCGATCCCAGGACCCTGGGATCATGACCTGAGCCGAAGGCAGAGGCTCTAACCCACTGAGCCACCCAGGTGCCCCGAAAAATATTCTTTACGTAAGATAATTTTTTAAATCAGAGATTACATACAAATTATGACCTTTTTTTTATTCCTAGAAAGCATTGGTAAAATCATCGATTGCGGATCTCAAATTTTAGCATGCACCAGCATCTCCTGAGCACTTGTAAAGAAATCCAGTTTCCTGATTCCTGTCCTACGCCTAGAGAATCAAGAGTGTTTGGGACTGAAATTAGGGATTCCGATGGCAACAGTCACAATGATGGTGGGATAATGTTGAGAAAATCCGAAGTTCAGAAATTTGGGGGCTGCCTTTATTTTGCAGAGGAGGGATTTAAGGCACTTTGAACAGCATTGTTCTAGGTGGTTCTGAGGACACTGAGATCATTTTCTTCCTTATGCTAACTGTAAATGAAGCAACCAGCTGAGGACTCCCATTCCTACTTGGGGAGAGAAGTTCCATTGCCTGGTGATTTACTAGATCACAACCATAATTTTTACTACTTGGAGATTAGGTGAGGGATGCTTACCTTTAATATGCTTAAGAATAGGTCAACAGAACTTACCTTTGGTGACTGTATCAGGAGTATTTTAGTATTTGACTAAATACTAAAAAGGAGTTTTCAACTTCTTGGCCTTTACTTGATACTAATAAAGCCGCTTAAAAGTAGAAGACAAATAAAATTTGGGGGCATACAATTTTTTCTTTTGAGACAGTGAAGTTTGTGTTTGCTTTATAGACGCCTTTTATAAGTAGCCTAGGAGGGCGCCTGGGTGGCTCAGTGGGTTAAGCCGCTGCCTTCGGCTCAGGTCATGATCCCAGGGTCGTGGGATCGAGTCCCGTGTCGGGCTCTCTGCTCAGCAGGGAGCCTGCTTCCCTCTCTCTCTGCCTGCCTCTCTACTTGTGATCTCTCTCTGTCAAATAAATTTAAAAAAAAAAAAAAAAGTAGTCTAGGAACAAGTATTATTAGTTTGTGTTGCTGTAATGTCAAAACGAATGTTGAAACAGAGCAAAGGGGGGAATATCTTTGCAGGTTTTGCATCCTGGTTTAATTGCTTAGTTGGATAAAATGTCAAACTTGATAGATTATTGGAGCTGTTATTTTGGTGGTTAAACAAAAATGAAACTGTTGTGGGTGTTCGCAAAGAACACTGCTCCCTGTGTCTTGGCTTTGCTCTGGAGAAAGTTTCAATTGTTTGGAAGCAATACTCCTTAGAAAATGCAGCTTCTGTGGCTCCTAGCACAGCTGTCTAAATTACCAGCTCTACGGGGGCCTTTGGACAAGCATTGTTGAACACTTTTGGAAACAATTTATGTTTCTGGTTCCAAAATGTCTGTGGTTGTTCCCTGAATAGTTGGGAAGCCTAGAAGTGGAGAAAGGTATGGCATTTTGTCTAGATTATTGAAGTCAAAACTTTTTTTTTAAGTGTCTCTAGAACAAACTCCCATCTTTGTGCCTGCGGCGGGTTGTGGGTTGGGGCTATTAAGAGGATATTGACCCCCTGGGCCTGCCTTCCCCAGTTAGTGCCTGTTCTGGAGATGGCATGCTGTCAGGCTGTGGACCAGCCTACAGAGATCTTCGGTTATTATGACCTTGATGAGGAAAGAAGGATGGGGAACATGAGTGAGAGTACAGATGTTTTTGAAAGTCTGTGCCTGCTGTGTGAAGCCTTGAATTTTCACTTTGAACATTTCATTTGGTAAAGGATGTTATAAAACTGCCTTTACAAAACAGTCCCCTTCCTATTGAAATTATATGTTGCCCACGAGAGCTTGGGAAGCCTCAGGTGTGCTCCGTAGGGTTTATTTTACTCATTCCATTGTGTAAAATGATACTTTTTTTCTGAATGGGATTGTATGCATTCTTTGGTGAAAGCTTCCTTGTGTCTAAAAGTAGAAGAGAGTTTTGTGTAGGACTGACAATTCTTTTGCTGTGTGATACTTGTCTTTGCGCCGTGCTGACAATTCTTTTGCTGTGTGATACTTGTCTTTGCACCGTGCTTTACCTGTATAAAAATTACCAACAGTCATGTACTGGCCAGGTACAGGGACTTGCCTATAGGAATTTATTTCATCCTCCCAACAGTTTTCTGAAGTGTAGGTACTAGTATCTGTGTTCCACAGATGTGAAAACACTGCACAGAGAAGTTAAGTGATAGGCCTAAGGCCACACAGTGTTGGAACCCTTCTGGCCTTAAAGGTCAAACTCTCCATCAAGGCTCCAGTGGCCTCACACTTTACTGGCTCGCCTATGATGATGACTTTTCAGAGCAGGTCTTCAGAAGTAGATTCCAGTTCATAGAGGGGTGGGCTTTGAAATTTTTATACATGGTCCTCTGGTATGGAATGTGATTAAAAAGTGATATTAGTGGGACGCCTTGGGGGCTCAGTCGGTTAAGTGTCTGCTTTCGGCTCAGGTCATGATCCCAGGGTCCTGGGATCAAGTCCCACATCAGGCGCTCTGCTCAGCGGGGAACCTGCTTCTCCCTCTGTCTGCCGCTCCCCCTGCTTGTGCTCTTGCTCTCTCTCTCTCTCTTTTTCTCTGGAAATTAAAAAAAAAAAAAAAATGGTATTAGTAATACTTGTTACATATTCTACTAGTTTTAGTTCTGTTCACACTGAAGGATGGCTTTATAGTTTATTCCTAATTCTAACATTATAATTGTATTTGATGTATAAACCAGTCACCCTTAAAAGCACATTTGGCTAAACAGCTAAAACATTGGCTTAGAGGAGAATGTATTGGTGGCAGTTCATTTTTCAGGTTTTTTTTTTTCCCCTTATGGGGGTGTGTCTTCCTGTTAGTTGGTAGGCCTTCCCAGTAAAGTGGCTTCTACATGAGATGTATAGATGTTCTGGCCTCCTCTTGTAAGCGATAGTGGCATAAATGGTGACAGACCACTTTCAGGAGGAAGTCCTGATCAGTACAGAAAGTAAGACTTTGTTCTCTGGACTTGAGACCCGGGTCCTGCTTCCCCTGCTCAGAGGCCCTGTGAGTACTGGCCTGAAGAAATCACAGAGAAAGCATCCTTGGAAGTTTTTCTGCTAACCTCTCCCTCACATTTTGGAGACTCCTCCTGAGACTTCTGTAAGAAAAACTAATTGTGGTCAGAAGCTGTCAAATGTGAGCTGCCCTGCCTGCTAACCCCGTCTTTCACAATGTCTTCGTCCAATTGCTGCAATGTTCTGATGCTGCTGATTTCAAGCAGGACGCTTTCCGCTGAATGCTGAGCTGGAACCACAGCAGGGTTCACTCTGCGCTTGGTTACTTCTGCCTTTTGGCTCCTGACTCGAGGTTCAGATGCAAATGCAAAATAGTAAGAAATGTGCTTTGCTTTACACGCTTTTCACCTTTCTGGGTTCCCCCTGGTGATCGGACGGTAGAATGAGTAATTGCACCATTAGAGCCGTATCATCCCTAATCCTTGGCAACCAGCGATCTCTTCTCTCTCTCTCTCTTCCTCTCTCATTTCGTCATTTCTAAAGTGTTATGGAAATGGGTCATGACAATATGTGGCCTTCTGAGATCGGCATTTTTCACTTCAGCCCCTCTATCCAAGTTGTGTGTAGCAATAGTCCACTCCTTTTTATGGCTGAATGGTATTCTGTGGTGTGAATGGACCACAGTTTCTTTAACCGTTTACCTGTAGAAGGGCGTTTTGGTGGTTTCCAGTTTGGGGCAATATCAATAAAGTCGTCGTGAACATTTGGGTACAGGTGTTTTGTGTACAGAGGTTTTAATTTTTCTGGATTAAGTGCCCAGGAATGCAATTGCTGAGTCCGATGGTAAGTATATGTTTAGTTTTTTTTTTAAAGAAACTGCCAAATGGTTTTCCAGAGTGGCTGTGCCATCTTACAGTCCCACCAGCAAAGTAGAAGATTCAGTTTCTCCGCATCCTTGCCAGCTTTTGGTATTGTCACCATTTTTGATTTTATCTATTCCACTACGTAGCATATCTGGTTTTTAAGTTCATCAGATAACTTGGTAAAACCGACCTGACGAAGAGCAAAGATTTTTGAGTCACATGTTGTTAGCATGCTGCAAGACTGCCTCTGTACACAGCATTCAGTGGTCTATTGACGTGCTCTTTCGTCACCTGGCTATGGTTTCCTTGAGAGAGGAAGGAGGGAGGAGGCAAGAACTGTGAGCATGAGACTCTCTCCCTTTACCTGGCAGGACCTAGCACACTGCTGCCAGCGATGGTGAACAAACAATACTATCCTCAAACTATGAATTTCTGGTAACTTCTTTAGAAATTTGCCTCAGTGAATAGCTTTAAATATGCTGAAAATTTGGCTTAGAATGGCCCTACCAACTTGTTCAAATTGTTTTATTTTGTCAAGTGATCATATTTCTCTTAATATTAATTAGCTTATACCGCTCATTTAAAAAAACTATAATAGCACAGAAGTATACATATAAAGCAGAAGGCAAACATCTCCCTTACCAGAAGTAGCTACTATTAAATGGTTTTAGACTTTTTTTTTTTAAATACTTTGGGAATGAAGGGCTAAATTCTTTTTTTTTTTAATGTTTGGTTTTTTTTTTTTAAGATTTTATTTATTTATTTGACAGACAGAGATCACAAGTAGGCAGAGAGGCAGAGAGAGAGAGGAGGAAGCAGGCTCCCTGCTGAGCAGAGAGCCCGATGTGGGGCTCGATCCCGGGACCCTGGGATCATGACCTGAGCCGAAAGCAGAGGCTTTAACCCACTGAGCCACCCAGGCGCCCCGGTTTTAGACTTTTTTAAAAAAAGATATTTATTTATTTGACAGACAGGGATCACAAGTAGGCAGAGAGGCAGGCAGAGAGAGAAAGGAGGAAGCAGGCTCTCCGCTGAGCAGGGAGCCTGATGCACGGCTAGATCCCAGGACCCTGAGATCATGACCTGAGCCAAAGGCAGAGGCTCCAACCCACTGAGCCACCCAGGGGTCCCTAGACTATTTTTTTTTTTTTTAAAGATTTTATTTATTTATTAGAGAGAGAGCATGAAAGGAGAGAGGTCAGTGGGAGAAGCAGACTCCGCCGAGCAGGGAGGCCGATGTGGGACTTGATCCAGAGACTCCAGGATCATGACCTGAGCTGAAGGCAGTTGCTCAACCAACTAAGCCACTCAGGCATCCCTCTAGACTTTTTTTTAAAAAGACTTTTATTTATTTGAGAGAGAGAGAGCCGGGGGTGGGAGGCAGCGGCATAGGGAAAGAATCCTAAACAGACTGCATGCTGAGCTCAGAGCCCATTGGGGCCTTGATGTCACAACCCTGAGATCATGACTGGAGAGAAAACCAAGAGTGGGAGGCTTAACCAACTGAGCCACCAAGTCGCCCCAGTGGTTCTAGACATTTAAGCTATATGTTTTGTATCTTTTTTTCACTGTGTGTGTGTGTGTGTGTGTGTGTGTGTGTGTGTGTGTAGTCCCCAACTGCTGTTCTGTTAATGCTTTTTTATTTTCAGTGGAGAATGTATTATGGGCATTTTCCCTGTGATGTTTTTTTGTTTTGTTTTGTTTTTAAGTGCTTCAGCCTGGGACAGAGTTGTATTCCTTTCTCTAACCCTTTTTTTGTTCTCTTACAAAAGGGTTGAGAGATACCTTTGAAAGACCTAAACAAAATGTATTTCCTTCCTTGTTACCTGTGTTTGGGTTGAAATAAGGTTGTAGCTTTTTTTCAAGGAAATCAGTAAAATTCTAGCTGTTAGGATCTACCTATCTGCTCTACTATAAATAATGCAAGTCTGATTTTATGAACCTTGAGGAAAGCAAGAACTGTGAGCACAATAATCTTTGGAGAATGTACAGTCCTTTGGGTATTAGTCTACTCAGTCAGGTGCTTAGTCAGACGGAGTGTTTTCTTAAGTGCTACTGAAATGCACAGTTCAGTCTTTATTTTGAAATCTCTCCTGTCTTTTCTCTCTCTTCCATTATTTTGATTACACTGATGGGACATTCAAGCTGTGCAGTCTTACCTTTTATTTCCCTAGCCTACCTAAGCCAGTTTGAAGATTAACTGTAGGTGAACAGGTAACCTTATCTACTTGGCTAGAAGTCACTCGTCTACATGAAACACATGTCAACAAAGGCCCCCTAGGCTTGGGAACCTGTGAGAAGGTCACTTAATCTTATGGCATTTCTAATGGAAACCAACATGAAAAGTCAGGAAGTCTGACTTACTGGAGGCAGGGCATGAGTATGGGAGGTGGCAGGGAATAGAGAGAAAGAAGATAGTGTGTGTGGAAGTATTTGAGGGGAAGAATCCAGAGGTAATACAGTAAAGAACTGCATTCAGGAAATCTTCAGAGTTGAATGATGGAATCTTTGTTCTGAGAGGGTGGTTGTTTACTGGGGAATAGGACCGGAGCTTACTAATCACTTCATTATGAGGCTTTGGGAGTTGTTTAGGTGAGGGACTTGGATGACAAGGGCCTTTCCCTGCCCTTCTGTATTAGCAGCTCAGGGGAAAAAAGGGAAGAAATAGCTTTGTATAGAAAGTTGCACGTCGAGTGGTTCCACGATTTCTGTTGCCGGGTTTCTAAAGTGAGCTCCCCTGGATGGCAGTTGGGTCATGTCGCTGACTTCCTTCCCCCCTGTCTTGTTATTAGGGCCACAGCCTGTGTCCTGTCAGCTTTGGACTCTCCCTTTTCCTGCAGGCTCACTGCTTTTTCAATTCCCTGACATTTAGGGATCTAGTATTTCACGGTGCCTGAGGTAAGCAGGTGCTGTACCCTTGATACTGGATACCTTTCTGAACTATTACACTGCAGCGGATAATCGGGTGCCCACAGTTAGGTTATAGGACGGGTTCTGGTACCTGTACCAGCAGGGACAGACTCCCTTCGCCTGCCCCCACACAGCTGCGGGGAGAGCGGGAGTTGCAGCAAAGTGCTGTAAGGCTGCTTGAGCCTTACGCAGTGCCAGTTACTACATCTGAACATGAAAGTGGCTCGTTAAAGATTAAAGGCACTGCCTGGTCCTTCTGGCCCCAGGATGGAATGATCCCCGCCATGGCGACAGCCTCTGTCTCCCAGGAGAGGCCATTTTATACAGGAGGTTTGTGCTTCCAAATGTTACAGTGAGCCTGCGTTGGCTGATACTGTGGTGATAAGTTGGCATTTGGGTACTCTGAAGACATATGAGCTATATAGCATCCCATGGTTTGAATTTCTAGGCAAAACTGCCTCATCAGGAAGTCAAAAGCCTCTACTTTCAACCCGCGCCTTTAGGGAGGTTTTATCCCTTGTTTTATTTGAGTATTCTGTTGAGTCAAGTGAACTTTAATTTTCACAGCCATAAAAATTCCATTAAGCCCCTTGTACTGCATCCCAGGTGTGAAAATGTCTCCCTATAACGACTGTGGGTGACAGCTAAAATCCTTAAGAGTAGTTAGGATAATTGTCTCTGGAGGCTTGAAGAAAATAATGTTCAAATACAGTTCAATTGTTATGTTCTTGGCTGTTCTTGTGGGTAAGGGGACTAATGTCCAAGAGCTTCTCAGACTACTGCTCATTTTGGAGGTCTTTGAAACAGAACTTTTCATTTTGTAAACAGTGCTCAGGGAACATAGCTGTATGACCAATCTCTCGAAATATCCAAGGCCACCTGCATCAGAATCACGTGGGAGAGGGAGTTCCTTATTGAAAATTCTGATTCTGGGGCCTCTCTCTGCATTTGTGCTAATCCAGAATGTCTGAGGGACTGGGATGGGAAATAATCATTTTTAATAAGCACCTCTGTTGATTGTTAAGTACCCCTAGAGTGGATTGTCGAGTATCCTAAAATTTACTTTATTTCTCATGTTTAATTTCTGTGATTTATTAGATGATAGATGTTTGGTTGATGCTCATTTGTCTTTTTCGAAGAGGAGGTACTCTAGTTTTTTTTTAAAAAAACGTTATAAGATCCTACAACTCCAAAGATTAGAATTTGGCAATGTCTCTAAGTCTCCACAAGGAGAGACAGCCAACCACTGGTTCCTGAAAACTTGGTTTCATCAAGTCAGCTCCCTCTCAATAAGAAAAAGGATATGGACATAAATAGGATTAATTTGTTGAACAGAATAAATGTGCAGTATCATTTAGGATGTTGGGGAGGGAAAAGTAGGTAAAAGGGAGATGTTAAGAAGAAAGAGTGAGAAAGGGGAAAGATTGGGGCGCCTGGGTGGCTCAGTGGATTAAGCCGCTGCCTTCCGCTCAGGTCATGCTCTCAGGGTCCTGAGATCAAGCCCCGCGTTGGGCTCTCTGCTCCGCAGGGAGCCTGCTTCCTCCTCTCTCTCTGCCTGCCTCTCTGCCTAGTTGTGATCTCTCTCTCTGTCAAATAAATAAAAATAAAATCTTAAAAAAAAAAAAAAAGAAAGGGGAAAGATTAGTTCATAAATGGTAAAAAATTTAAAATTAACCCATTTTTAAATTACTAATATTTGAATATGTGTTTCTTGCAAAAATAAAAAAATTCAAATACTCATAAAGCTAAGAATACCTCCTTCATCTGCTCCCACCACAGCTCCCTCCCTGGTATGTGTATCATCCCATTATCTTTTTGTATGTATTTGGTAATTTTCCACAGATTTGGAAGACTACAGAATCATGAGATGTGAATATTTTTATTTCTCTTTTGACACCTGTTTACTGTTTATAATGTTAAGATCTCTTGCAGGAAAAAAAAAAGTGGCCTATAAATGGCATTACATATTCCTCTTCAAGAAAAACAGTGAGTATGAGTGTGTGCAAATTTTATACACACACTAAATATCTCCTGTGACCCCCCATAAAATGTACCTTTAGGTGGTGACTTGTCTGAGTTTTAAGATAATGCATTGAGAGAAATGACTAAGCACAAAGCCAAATTATTTTTCTTATTTTCATAGTCTCATAGTTTTCATGTAACCTCACAAAAATTCAAGTACCTGAAGTCATTTGCTCAGATTTAGCCTCTTTTTAAAGCCCGAAATCAGGGTAATCCTTGGCCTTTCCAGTCTAAAAGAAGGAACTGGGATGGGGTATGCTTATATTTTGGAGAAAAAGAAGAACTGTACAGAATCCCAAACAGGGAAATGATAATCTGCAACAGTTCTCCTCACCTGCTAAATGGTGTTTATTTTAGCAGAATTAGGAAATCCTGATGCTTCTGGCTCTTGTATTTTTCTTTATATAATTCACATTTACTTCCCAGCCACAATACTATCTGAATTTTCTCTTCCTTATTTAAAGTTAACTAATATATAGAATGTGCCAGAAGCTTCTAACAATAATGGTTTTTTTCAAAAGAGGTTTCCTATTTGTCCGTTCTGTGTGTGTCTTGAGGGTTGCTCCATATTAGAATGTTTGTGACTTATCATCAACTACAGAAATATTTTTTAAAAGTGTGGTCCATGAGATAACAGTTGCCAACTGCTCTAAAGATGTCTTTATCATTTGAAAAGAACTAATTAACACACACTGTAGGAAAACTTTAAACAGTCATTTCCTGAAAAGGAAAACACTGAAAGGGAGGAATAAAAGAGGGAACATTTTATGAAACCTTATAAAAGCTCAGTGTGTCTGTACTACTGGAATAATGTAATTAAGGGGAATTAAGCCAATTGGATAAATAACTTTTTTAAACTAGCCCCTTGAAAAGGAATAGAATTAAGTAGCATAGTTTTTAAACCCAAATTCTGACAGTCTGCACATACATTTTAATTAACCCAATAACATTTATTGAGTGACAAGCTGGGTTGGCAGCACATCCAGAGCTCATGCTGTGGAGGACCTACCTTGATGGATGGACAGGGCTAGGTGTGGTGGCCTTGAATGCCCATGCTGAGGAAGAGCTGATGGCCTTGGGAAGTTCTGAGCAGGGAACAGAAGGATCTGATGTGAACTTTAATGTTTCTTTCTTGTCTAATGAAAAACAACAAAAAAAAACCCCACATAAAGCAAGGGCTTAATCTTTTGTTTTCTTTGTATAGCACCATTCTAGCCGGTCAGGGCAAATTCAATAATAATAGCTGTTGATGAGCCAGTCATTCTAGAATTGATTTTTTTAATAAGCTGGCCAATAAATGAGATTCGACACAGATTTAGGGATTTTTCTTTTAAAATCAAGTGTTAATGCAGTTTTCAGAGACTCCTGGATTCCTTAAGCATCCGGCAGGTATGCTGGTGGATAATGTGGCTTTAACTGTGTGTGGCAGCTGATTAAAGCCTTCAGTTACTTCTGTCTTAATTAGAGATTCTGCACTGTCTAGGGAAATAGAGAGGTCAGGGATGGCCTAATGGGGAAACAGAAAGGGGAGCCTGGTTAAAGCTGACAAAAATTCACTCTGGTGATTTGACCAACTAGCGATGACCGGGCAAGTTCCTCATTTCCTCTGACCCAGATGTTCTAATTTATAAATGCAAAGTGACTTATTTATCAGCCTCTCAGGGGAGATCTTCAAGGCTGTGAACCTGCTAACCTTCAGTAATCTTGCTGTCCTGAGCCCCAGCCTGTTCTCAAATGAAATTTTAGAATGTGACCACAGGAGCCTTCCAGGTAAGGGCTCCAGGGGCCGCTGAGCAACCAGCAAGAGGGGAGTGAGGGACCAGCCCCCAGTAGTCAGCACTCCATTTAAAAAAGTCAGTGGGGCACCTCTTCTTTTCTGAGTTGCGGTTGATTGCGTTGGCTCCGGCTGGGTTGTTTGGGAAGCAGGAGTTTGCCTCGCATGAGTCAGCACTGCCCCGGGTAGACTGCCTGCTCTGTTGCAATCTTGCTTACTTACCAAAGACACGTCCCCAGGCGGCACCATTCACTTTGCCTGAAAGCTGCTGCTGTTGGTTCCTGAGATGAGCTCATCTGAAATGGCTCCAAGGACCTCAGCGGCAGGAACTGGAGGCTGCTTGCTCTCTGCTGTGGTAATGTTTTGAAACAGGCAAAATCAGGTAACCCCAGACTGTTTTCTCTTAGTTTTATTAGCTAGACTGAGCTGCAGGAGGAACGGGAAATCCTGTGTCTTCAGAATTGCCTCAGCAGTATGGGTATCTTAAAGTCAGTCCCTTAGGCCTTTAGAAGAGGTCTTAAGGGGGAAAAGTTGCATTTCATTTGGGATCTGGATGTGGTTTTAGTCCTAAGTAGACCATTTATCATAGAAACCTTAGAGAAGACAAACATGTCAGGTTTACAGCTTTTATCCATCTTTTGCTCTTGTATTTTCTGTCCTTTTTTGTGTCTTGTGAGAAATAGTTTAGTCAAACTAAACCATTATTAAAGGAAGAGAGAGAAGCAAATGTATTTTATTATCTATCTAATCACTGGAATATTGAATTGTAGGGAAACACTGTCTTACCAGGAAGTTTCCATATTTTTCTCTGAGATACTATGAAGAACTTCCCCTTATCCCTAATTCTGTTCAGACTACTGCTCTATCTCCCTCCTGCTGTTCACTTCTAAACTTTTTAACACCTAAGCCTCATTGCTAGGCAGTTGCCCCTCTCTAAGTTTGCTTCTGCACCTTACAGTTCCCCTCAGATGGCACATGTGTTCTTCTACCCCAGGCCTTTACACCAGCCAGCTGTCTCTAGAACAGCCTGCCCCAACTTCACCTGGCTGGCTTCAGAGCCAAAGTCATTTCTTCCATGGAGTGTCTTCTTACTCACCAAGACTGGATGAGTACACAGGACAACACTGTTTACTCTGATCATAGAATACGTCAAGAATCAGTGTCTGTTTTGTTAGAATGATATCCATGTTCCTTGGGACACAGTTGGTTCTCAGTAAGGGTAGAATGAGGAGGAACCTATATTGTATACTTCCTCAACTCTGATCCTCTTTTCAACCTTTTGTTATTTTGGCTTCTGCCCACATTACCTTACTCATGTTTTCCTAAAGATCATAAGTAAACTCCAGATTACCAAACCCAATGTTGTGGTTTCAGCCTCCACCTTACTTAATCTTGGCCTGGCATGTGGCACTATGGGGCCATTCTTCTTTCCCCCAGTGACCCTCTTCATCTGGCTTTGAGGTTACCTTGTCTCTTCTGAGTTTCCAGAGTGTCCTTCTATTATTTCTTTGCATTCTCTTTTGGCTATCTCATAAATGTTGAGAGGCTCCAAGACTTCACCTTGGGCATCTTTCCACTCTTCCCTCGCCTCCCCCACACCCCCGTACCCTTACTCCAAGGATCTCAAATAGGCTCGTAAATTCAGGTATCCTCAGTATGTTTAGTAGCCCAGCTGTCTCTCCCAAGCTTCAGATCCTTATTTCCAACTTGATAAACTTTACCCAACTTGAAGAACCTACCAGAGCGTTCAAAAGGGATCTAAAATGGCATACGTTATCTTCCCACCGAGGACCAGTCAGCTGCTTCTGTTGCTGTAGGTTTGAACTCTGTTAATGATGTCCGCAAGGTCTTCCTGTTCATTGTTTATGGCTCACATCACCTAAATATGCTAAATCCATGGTTGCTAAGTGCTTTTTTAAAAAAGATTTTACTTATTTTTTTTGACAGAGACACAGGGGGAGTGGGCAAGGGAGAATAGTCTTCCTGTGGAGCTGGGAGCCCGATGTGGGACTCCATCCCAGGACCTGGGATCATGACCTGAGCCAAAGGCAGATACTTAACGACTGAGCCACCCAGGCACCCCTCTGCTAAGCGCTTTTGATGATGTTACTGGAGTACCGTTTGATCGATGTGTGGCTTTCCTTCATTCCCACTGTACTGCCTTAATTTACTAGACATTTTGTTTAACCAGCCCAGTGTCATTGAATTTTGTGTACAGGGCCTGCACTCTTCAAAGATTACAGGTAACCATTCTCCCAAATGTTAAAGACTAAAGATGTCACATTTTACCCACTTTGCCTCCAGAAATTTGAGTTTGTAACTTCTGGTTGAGAGCCTTATCAAGTCTTCTTTTTAAAAACTATTTATTTATTTATTTGTTTATTTTTACATAACCTCTACCCCGCAGTGTGGGGCTTGAACTACTGGACAAGAGCAAGAGTTGCATGCTCCACTGACTGAGCCAGCCAGGTGCCCCCTCCATCCAGTCTTGACCGGGCTTTACCACCCCACCCTAGGTCTTTCTCTGCTCCCGTCCCCTCCACATTGTTGCCAAAGTTATCTTCCTAAAGGCCCAAACAAATGTTCTCATTCTCAGGTTTTCAGAGTGCCATTGCATTCCTGTTTTCTACTTAGCTTGACAGGTAAAGCCCTTTACAATATGACCCTGTCCTATCTGTTACTGTTACCCGGCTTACCTCTCTCCTTTCCCCCAGTCATTTCTCTCCTCTCCATCCTCACCGAATTTCTCCCATCTTCCCAGTCCCTGGTTACAGCATGTTGTTCTAGGCAAAGTGGCCTCACCCTCCTGACTCGCAAAGTACTCATCCCCCAGGAGACTTATTAATTCATATGCGAAACCTTCCCTGCCTTGGTCAAGTAGAGTTAGAGTTGTTCCTCCTTATTTGGACTTCCACAGCACTGTCTGTTTCTTCTAGTAGACTGTTCCTTCTCTACACCTGCTCCCTGGCCTAGAGCCCAACACCATCAGACAGTGGCTGAAGTGGGTCCCCTGTGTCAAACCATTAGTCCAAACATCTTTATTAGTCTTGGCAGTATTAGAAAATTCGTAAGCTGTCTTGTTAGGTGGTATGTTTTTAGTTGCTATTTGGTGAACTTGAGCCCGTGGTGCTATTCCATATATGTCACCTGAAATCATCAGGTAACCATTCAAAGTTAATTTGAAGATATGTTGGGCTTGCTGAAACTTAAACTTAGTTCCACATTATCACCTAACATTTTTATAATACTTTACAAAATTATTTCCCTTGTATCATTTTATTTGACACCTACAATATTCTGTGTTGGGTAGGCTTTATTATCCCTATTTTACTGGTGATTATAAAGCTACTTTTGACATTGAAGTATACGTCCAGGTAAGACTTCAGAGAGACAGCATGTTTTTACATTGGTTTGTCTCTTTGTAGTTAAATACACCCTATTGGTTTCTACAGAAAAGGTGCCTTTGCTCAGTAGGCAAGTGCTAAAGATCTTGCCTTTTACAAGGCCACTTTACCAATTGAAGTAGAAGGAGGTACCCAGAGCCTGCCTGACCTACAGAAAGGCCTTGAATGTGCTTAGAGACCTTGATTGAAATTAATGGTGTGCCTTCCAACCTCAAGCTTTTCTATCGTGCTTCAAATACCTAGAATTTATTAAAAACCTATTTCAATAATGGAGTGTCAGACCAGGTTGATGAGTGAAGGGAGTCAGCACAAGATAGAGTAAGCGGAGTGTTAAGAACCCAAAAGGTTTCATGGTAATTTCAATAAATGGTTACATTTGTAGGGTAATAAACTTTTGTGGAATTGGATTATGGAAAGATGAACCATAAGGGCTAGGAAATAATCTCTGGTAAGTACTGGCATGTGGCATCTAGTTTCTGTCGTTCTGTCCCCACCCCACCGCCCTAATACTTGAGAGGATAAAAATGATTAAAAAGTTTAAAAATAAGTCCTATCATTATAAGTTTTTTTTAAAAAAGGAATGATTTTAGCCTACAGAAGGAAAAGCTAAGGGATGGCTCGATTACCATCTTCAAGTATAAGAATAGTTTTTGCCGGGGGGATTTTGACTAATTGTTCTTCCTGTACTTCAAAGATTTAAGAGGATATAGGCTTAAATTGAAGGAGGAGTAATTGTAATGAATATGAGGAAGAGTTTCTTGGTCATTAAAGCTGGGAAACAGTTGAATGATTGCTAAAAGTGAGTTGGATTTCTGACTATTTCCGTTATCTACCAGTGTGTAGCAAATCATTCTAATACGTTTAGTAGCTTCAAATGACAGCCATTTTATGGCTCATGATTCTGTAAATTATAATCCAGGGAAGAAGGACATACCACCTTGCTCCAGGTGATTTCATTGGACTGGGAGCTCCAACATGGCTTCACTCAAAATACGTGGGTTTCTGTGCTAGCTGTTGGCCGAGACATCTTGGTTCTCCTCCATGAGGTTTGACTCTATCTTGGTCTCTCATCAGCCATTAATCAATATGAGGCTCCTTTTACATGGTTGGCTTCCAAGGCAGCCATAATGAAAGCTGTAGGGCCTCTTAAGGCCTAGGCCTGGGAGTCCATCATTATCATTTTCCTCATTCTTTTGGTTAAAAGAGTCACAAATGTAGCCCACATAGAAGGGGAGGGGACACTTTGGGAAGGGTAAAGTATCACTGTCACACTGCTAAAGGCCATACAGTATGGTTGAGATTATTGTGACCAATTTGGAAAGAGTTTATCATGTTAACCTTAGGGATATTTAATGAAAGACTAATTGATACATGTTTATTGAGTAGATAGTTTAGGCATTTGATTTATAAACTTGGCTGCATATTAGAATTGTCTGGGAGATTTTTTATAAGCATGGTTTCCCTAGGTACCAGACATGTTAATTAATCCATGTCTCCTGGGCAGGGCAGTGGTGGCACCTGAGACACCCTATGTACTTTTTCTCAGGTGACAGTAAAATGAGGATAGAGGTTGGGGAAGGGGACAAGACTGATTCTGATAGGTATAATATATAAGGCAGAAAGGTAGATGCCTTAAGATAGGCCTGCTGATCTCCTTTTGCTTCCAGGACCTGGCTGAACCCTCTGCCTGGCAGGTTCTACCCTCTAGTCTGCCTAGGTTAAGTTCTGTCTCCTTCAATCAGCACATCATTAAAGGAATGTTTTTTGATGCCTCACATTTTTTCTTCTAGTTTCTAGCACTTTTTCCTTTGTAGCATTTTGTAGGTTATAATTTTTATAATTTATAACATTTGTGTGATTATTTGATAGAGAGTAGACAAAAATATGTCTGCTTTGCTTTCTGGTATCTAACACAGTACCTGCCTCATAAAAGGCATTCAGTAAGTGTTTGTTGAATGAATAACTGGTTGATTGAATGCATGAATGAATGAAGTGACTTAAATTCAGTTTTAAAGAGTGGTTAGAATTGTGGACAGGTGGAGCAAATGAATAGGAAATTCATGGTTTTGAAGTGGAGGTGTGGATTAAACTGCTTGTGTAATTTCAGGAGGTGGGAGGTACTGGTTTGGGAAGAATGAAGGGTTTGGTCTTGAGTGTACTTGCTATGCTAAATTCAAGGTACAGATACCAATCTAGTAAGCATTTAGAATCGAGGTGCTGAAACTGAAGGGTGAGACTGATTCTGGGTATTTCGATTGGGAGTTCTCTGACAAAAGGCTATGGAGTCTATTCATTCAACAGTACTCATTGAGCTCCATCATGTGCCAGACAACTGTGTTATAGGGCAGGGGAGCAGAAGTCTGGCTGATAAGGAGCTAGCTTGGTGAAAAGAGCTGTGGAGAATGTTCCAGGCAGGAAAGGAACCACAAGTGTGCAGACCTTGGGGGCAAGGAGTAGTCTTTTTATTTTTGAGAAACTGAAAGGAGGGCTGCCAAGGGATTAGAGTGAGGTGAATAGGGGCGGGGTTGTGGGCAGCATGAGGTAAAGCAGGAGAGGAAGTCAGGGCCCACATCACATGGGGCCTTTGTGGGCTATATGGGGAGTCTAAGCTTTACCAGAAAAGCATGATGGGAAGCCACTGAAGGTTTTAAAGAAGGAGAGTAACAAGCGGTCAAAGATTATTCTGACTACTGTATGGAGGAAACAGCGGCGAAGAGGAGGACCAGTCAGGAGGTGTGTGTTCTAGTTCTTGAGAAAGATAACAGCACATAGAGCAGGGTATGGCCTGTATACGATGAGAACAGGATATTTGCGGGATAGATTTAATTTAGTATTTTGAGAGGGAGCACGTGCGCATGTGCAGGAAAGGTGGGCAAAAGAGGAGGGAGAAGGAGAATCTCAGGCAGGCTCCATGTCCAGTGCAGAGCCCACCGAGGGGCTTAATCCCCGCGACTTTGAGATCATGACAAGCTGAAATCAAGGGTCGGACACTTAACCGACTGAGCTACCCAGGTGCCCCTAGATTTTAAAAGAACCAGGTAGAATTCACTTGAGAAGGAAAGAGAAGTAAGTACAGAGCCCTAGGGGTTACTTAGGGACCAAAAAGAAGAACCCACGGAAAGACAGGGAGAAAGATTGGTCTTTGAAGTCAAAGGGGAGTCGAGCTTCTGCACTTTCAGTGGAAAGGGAAGGGGAAGAAGGAGCCTGCAGGAAGAACATGGGTAGGTCACCTGTGTCGGGGACTGCAGGGAGGTCAGGAAGGTGGAGGACTTGGGAAAAAAGCCACGCATTTAGCCATCAGAAGATCTCTGAGGACGTTGTAGAGGGCTTTTGGTGAAGTGGAGCGGAGTGAGCAAACACGTGTGTGACCTGTGGGTGAAGGAGGGTACCACTGCTTTGTGGGGGAAGCAGGGAAGCAGGGAACCGAAGAGAAGGGGAGAGGCTGAAAGCTCGCTTGCACAGACCTGCACAGAGAAGCAGATGTGCGGAGGCTGACGTCTGCTGAGCCCTGACCCTGTGTCCGTCCCCGTGCCAGGAACCACCCTGAGTCTACTCTCTATCTTTGTGTGTAAACAGGGTGCCTAATAATACAGTGACTCCCAGAATGAATTTCCAGATTTGAAGGGTATGTAAGACCTTACTCTGGGGTCTGGGAAGGAAATACTAGAACTAAGTTTTTCCTCTATTTTTATCTTTCTCTTTGAAATTTCTTTTTAGTACTAGGTTTTAGACAGAACAAAGCCCATTTGTACAGTAGCACTTGCCTAATTTGCTGTTACGTGTAGAGATGTTGGAGATGTGCTAAATTTTTTTTTTTTTAACTGATGGTCAGAAATGGTATTCTACTGGTCTAGTGAATAAAGGGGAATGTTTGAGATGAAAGGGAAAGAAGAGGCAGAAAGGAGGAGGGGAAACCAACGTGCCAAGTAGTCTGTACATTCTTTTAAACCTTTTCAAAACCCTGTGGTGCTATTTTGCACACAAGAAACTTGCCCAAGGTCACACAGCTAGGTAAGTGCTAGAACTGGAATTTGAAGCCAGGTTTGTTTTACTTGAAGGTCTTATTATCTCACTTATTTCCCCCCCACTCCCCTCCTCTGCTTGATGCTCTCTCATATTTTCCCATTTCACTCTCACATATTAAAACACTCATTTGCAGTGGAGGAACCGGAGGCAAAGGTGAAACGGTTCATGGTCCCACATCTCATGTAGGGCACCAGCTGGACTCCTGATCCCTGATTCCCACGGCCCCACCACTGCCTCAAAATAAGTAGTTGGACCCCAGCCGAGCTGCTTTGGTAAAGCAGGTGAGGAGGTTTCTAGTTAGGAGAGAGAGGGGCTGAGCTTACACATAGTAGAAAACAGTCATGACTCAGATCCTACTTTTTGAGCACTTTGTGTTGTTAAGGGCTTGCATTAATTACCTCATTTAGGTTCTCCATTTTATGGAAGCAGAAGTGAAGGTCAGGGAAGTGAAGCACCTTGACTGAGGTCACAGAGGAAGACTGAGTTCTGTCTAACTCTAGGCCCCATGTCCTCAACCCTGCGCAACGCTGCTCTTTGGAAAGTTGCTGTGGAGTCATCAACTAGAGATGAATAAAAGACTTTGGAGCCCAGTGGTGACTTGGTCCCAGTTGTATGAATTTGCTGGGCACCCAGTCCATAAAGTCTTCTGACGTTTCTGTAATACTTGGTAGCTCAGGTGTGGAAAGGCTGGGGAGTTAGAGGGGAAGAAAAACGTAGAATAAGAGTTCAGTAAATCAAAAGAGTTCAATAAATCCTGCCTCAGGGTGTAGAGCTGGTGGATTTCAATGGATTGTGTTGTTCAAGGAAGCTGTGTTTGAAATTCATTTTTATAATAAATGTTGTAGTTCTGTTTGATGCAAGGTATACTGGAATATGGAGGGAAGAATGCTAAGCTGATAAGATGGGATCTTTGACTTCCAGAAGGTCAGAGAGGCAGATCAAATGCTTCCCGGTTGTGCATGATTGAAGGGCATGGAGAGGTGAAGAGTGGAGAAGAAGTACAGGAAAGTCACATTATACAGACTGGCTTGTTGCAGATTGAGGGTGGCAGTAGGAAGGGCCAGCCTGGCGGGTGCCATCTGTTTTCTTAGGAAGACCCCTCAGGGTTTTGGTCACTGTATTTTAGGTATGGTTCTCAGGCCACGAAATTTGTTTTGCTTTGTACCTGGAAATGATCAGTCAGTCTTCGGGGACAGCACTATATTCAGACTTGGGTGACTGTGCTCGGAAATGAATGACAGCTTGTTACTTCAGAGTGAAGGAGTCCTTTCCTATTGACAGGATTCTGGCTTTTGCTAGGGTATTGCTTTTCTGTACCAAGAGATCTGAGAAATGAAATTTAATAATACTGAGCTTGCTTGGTGAGCATGGAATAATATAGAATACTTTGTGGGGGAAGTTAGAAAAAAGCTAAGGTTATTGATTTGCCTACTATCTGCTGAGTATTCCAGAATACCAGAATACTAAGTGCTTTTGTATACAGTAGGACATTTAATTCTCCCAGTGGGCCCGTTGTACTCAATTTACACCATGAGGAAACCAAGGCTCTGTCCAAGCTTGTAAGAGGATGAACTCAGATTGGAAGGAACCGAGTCTCTCAGATTCTAGGAGCCCACACCCCCAACTGCTACTGTGTGCAGTTCCCGTTTAAACTTCCTGAAAGAAACTTGTCCCACAGCAGAGAAGGTGGTGTGTCACTTAGTTGCAGTATTGCTCTGTCTTGGGTGATTCTGGAGTCAGAATAGCCTCCTCAACTTTTTCTAGATTTTTTAAAGTTTGTAATCATACTTTGGTGTGATCACTTTTATTAAGATTTTTTTTTTAAGATTTTATTTATTTATTTGACAGAGAGGCAGGCAGAGAGAGAGGAGGAGGAGCAGGTTCCCTGTTGAGCAGAGAGCCCGATGCGGGGGTGGGTGGGGGGGCTATCCCAGCCCTGAGATCATGACCTGAGCCGAAGGCAGAGGCTTGATCCACTGAGCCACCCAGGTGCCCCAGGATTTTCTTTTTAAGTAGTCTCTACCCCCGACGTGGGACTCCCAACTCCCAACCCTCAGATCAAGAGCCACATGTTCTACTGAGCCAGCCAGGAGCCCAGATGTGGTTATGTTCTTTGTTTAAATATGTTAATACCATCACCTGAGCCCTTTTGTCCTCCCGTCTTCTTGCTTTTAGTTTGGAAGACATTGCATCTCTTTGGAGGGACTTTCAATATCTGCACACACTGGTTTTGCGTTATTTTAGTATCTTAATTTTATGGGTTCTGAGAGTCCTCCAAGCTCCTAACTTGTCACCCTCCCTCCCTCCTTCCTTCTCCACTGGATTTAAACTCAAATTCTGAGTCTGACTTTGGAATACTTCTCTGGCTCCAATCCAGTTACCAATTTAGCTGTGGCTCTGTGGATGGCTAGCTATTGTTATTAACATCCCTCCCTTCATTCCCACTTGTATCTCAAATCAAATCCAGTTACTCACTGTACCTATGTGTCCTTGATTTCCTGCTTGGGTGTCCTTGTTTCTGTTGTGTTTTTGGCTTGGAATGTCATTCTTCCTATGAAGCCGCCTTGTCTGATCCCTCACCGGGAGTAATCACTTCTTCCTCTGGGTCTCATAGTAGAGAATTCTCTTTTATGTCTCCTTTATGGCACAGTATCCTTTCTACTGTATATTTCAGTAGTTTGTGTACATGCCTTTAGCTCTCCATAACCTCATGAGCAGATCTATCTGGTTGACCTTTGTGTCTCCTCTAGTGTCCAGCTCAGTTCTCTGCACATAATGTAAATAGATAGATAATAAATAGATACATAGATGAATGAATAAGCAGAATTTAAGTTTCTGCTCATTGGTTTGGATTCCCCCGCCCCCCTTCTTTGCTCTTCTTTTTTTCTCATTTCTTCTTCTCTTCTGGGTTTTCCCTTATACTGACTCACCCAGCTTGTCTTCACCACTCCCTTTTCTTACCCAGATTTTGCCTCATTCTTTTGCTATTAGCAGTCACTGTGTGGGAGGGCCACAAGCTGCTGGTCAGATTTTCTCCATCCTTTTGTGGCTTTATTCTGTCCAGGAATCATATGACCAGCATGAGAACTGAGTGGTGATTACATTAAGATCTTAATAAAAAGACCATGTGTCAAGAGAACAAATCTTAAGGTTTGTTATTTTGCCTTCAGTGGGAAACTTTCTGATCTACATTTCAAGGGAGAGGGAAAAGAGTCCTTGGGTACTTGAGAGGTCTAGATCAAGGCATATATTCACACCGTGAATTGTGGGGTTTGAGAGGTATCTTAGTGGACCAAAGAAATAACGTCAGGAGTGGCAGAAGCTTCCTCTAACTGTTAGTGTTGAATCCTGGAACTTTTTCGACAGCTGGAAGGAACATTAGAGATTTGCGTTGTCTTACCTTCCTATTTTCCAGATGAGAATACAGACCCAAGGAGGCCAACCGATGGGCCCATAAAAACTGGGATATTTGTTGTCTAGCATTTACTCCCAACACTGAATGTAGCTTGTGGGGGGAACTACTAGCTCTTTGAAAACAGTGGAAATTTCACTTCAAGTGAGGCCTTCAGGTCTCTAAAACTGGAGAACTTTCGCTGACATGTGGACTCCAGTTGGTAGCTGGCTGGATTGGGGGCAGCGTTCACCAGAAGGGCCCTTTATGAACTGTGGTGATCACTCCTGGTGGTTCCCATCTTGGGGTCTGCTCAGTGGGGCTTCCGGCTGATAGAAATCTGTTCCTTCTACTTTTGAAAAGGGGCCCACGTTTAATAATAAAAACATTTCCAGTCTTCCTTGCTCTTTTTCTCAGCCCCCATATTCCAAATTCTGTTTCGGGCTTAATTTTCTTATCTCA
Source organism: Meles meles (assembly GCF_922984935.1). Taxonomy (NCBI): domain Eukaryota; kingdom Metazoa; phylum Chordata; class Mammalia; order Carnivora; family Mustelidae; genus Meles; species Meles meles. The sequence goes on from NC_060083.1 coordinate 17,715,531, forward strand.
GCCTATTTGTATTAATTTTTTATTAGGTAGGTCAGACGTCAGTAGGAAGCATAGGAGAGACAGAGTGGCTTAGAGGCTCAATATTGGTTTTTGGTGCTCTTTAGGTGAATCTTTTCTACCTGACTCACAGAATAATGTATTTTATTGTCCGTGAAATAGTGCTCAGTGAACCGGTTGTTGGCAGATATGAAAGGTTACTGTTTTGTGGCTAGGCAGTAGCAGGGTAAATAGATCAGCTGGCCCAGAACAGGAAGTCAAGTGCAAACAGGATGTGCTTGTCTTTACTGTAACTTTGTGTGTCTGTGTTTTGAAACTTGATGTAGTTAAAAAGCCAAGACTTCTAGTATTTGAGCTTGACGGAAGACATCTCTGTTTCTGGTTTGAAAAGAAGCTAAGGCAACTAGTCCTTCACTGCCCTTGCCTTTATACAGGGACACATCTTTCTTCTTCTAGGTCTCAGGCCATTCTTCCTGGTGCATGACAGGTTTTCCTCACCTACGCCATGTTGCATCCATGTGCTTTATAAAGTGAAACTCCTGAGTGCCTGCTGGTCTGTTAGATTTTGGTAGATAAGGGATCCAAGCTGGGCTTGGCTATTTATTTCTTAATAACAATAAGAAATCTTAGCCTGTAATTCACCAGCATTTTAAATTACAGGTTCCTTTTGTTGGATTCCAGGATTTCTAGCACACCTTTTGAGTGTTTCCTGAGTATGGTAGTTTACAAATTATCCCAGGGCCTTGTTAGACTTTGAATTGAAAATTTCCTTGAGTGTTGGAGGCTGGATCTAATGCTAACTTTTGAACTGTTTTACCCTATAGGCAAGTTTCTGGAGAGGAGATTAAATAAGCAATTTGCTTGGTGGAGTGGGAGAGGTATCACTCAGCTGGTAAGCAGTTTTAGGAACCCCTGTTTTCTGAATCCCCTTCTCATTCCTCATTGCTTCCCACTGCTGAAACTTGCTTTATTAGGTTCATCAGCAGGCTGGATTTGAATAACTCCTGTGGGGAATAATCTTGAGATCTGTGGATTATCATAGCCACTATGAGCTATTCCAGAACAGGTCCATTCTGATGGTCTCCAACCATAAACTAATGAATATGGGGCAGGTGAAAGTCTGGGTAATGTTTTTTGTGCAGTCCGTATCCCTGCATGTTGGAGATTGTCCTTCCACTTTGTAATTCCAGGAGCAAATAGGTCACGTGGCACATCTTAGCATCGGTGAGGCCAACATTACCATGTGAGCAATACGGCATCCTGAGACCAGCACACGTTTCTTCTCTCGAGTCTGTCAAGGAATGTGAGCCAGTGTGCAGTTTATATGTGGCAAAGAATAAAACCCAAAGACCAGGTTAAGTCCAGGTATTCTTTCCAAGGAGAGAATATGAGGAGGATACGAAGATTTTCTTTGTGGTATGAAGCAAATTCGACATCTCCATTTCTGCTCCTTGGGATAGATAGTAGGCATATCACATCCTGGCAGGCGCAGAAAACATTTCAGAAAGTCAGCATAATTTTCAGATTGAGATCAGGCATCAAACTAAGCCAAAGGTCTGTGAGAGGAAGGGGGTGGTTGGTCTGGATTTATCCTGGATTCATCGCAAAACTCCATCTGACTTCAGTGCAGCAGGGCGGTCGGTTATGGAGCACCGGTGGCGGGGTGGGATGGGATGGAGGGGAGGCAGAGATGTTCCGTTCTCTGGCTCTGATGGCCAAGACGGTGGAGGAGCTAAGGCAGAAAGTCTAAACTGGCTGCGCTGTGGGGAAAGTGACAGACTTGTGGCAATGTGGTAGAACTGGGAAGAAGTGTCACACCTCAGACCCCCTGTGAGAGAAGTTCTCCCAGGATTCCTTAAGTTCTGGAATCCTTAAGTTCTTCAAGGATCATGAGAAGACTACATTGAGGGGTGCCTGAATGACTCAGTGGGTTAAGCCTCTGCCTTTGGCTCAGGTCATGATCTCAGGGTCCTGGTTTCGAGTCCCGACTAGGCTTTCTGCTCAGCTGAGAGCCTGCTTCTCCCTCTCCCCCAGGTCGTGCTCTCTTTCTCTTACTCTCTCAAATAAATAAAATATTGAGGGGGGATAAATAAAGCTACATTGAGCCTGATGTAAAGGTATCATTAGGTCTTAAAAACAGTAGATAGGGGATAGAGCAGATAAATTTTGTCACTTTAAAGAACCTTGAAAAAGATTTTATTTGTGGCCAGCTTTTTTTGAGTGCCTATTAGGTGCTAGGCTCTGGAATAAATGGGTGACGTGCATTATTTTAATCCTTTCTGTTGCCCTTTAAATGCAGCCGGTTCTGTTGTTTTTGAGGAAAATAAGGTGTAAAGGGACTAAATAACACTAGGGCTCAGAGTCCTCGTTGAGTCTACACCATACCATACATCTGGCTGCAGTAACTTGTGCGGTCCACTTTGGAAAGGCAAACTGCATAATTTTGACCCCAGAAAGAACTCATGTCCGGAAGCGCTGCCTTTCCCCAGGGCATGGGCTGTGCCAGAAACCTGGGGCTTGACCGAATCCCTGGCTTTGTTAATGGTTTTGTTTGTTTGTTTGTTTTTTCAAATATTTTTAAGTAACACCACATCCAATGTAGGGCTCGAACTCACAACCCTGAGATCAAGTCATATATTCCACCCACTGAGCTCGCCAGGCACCCCTTCGTTAAGTTTTCCATCCCGGTTGCCCAGAAGTCAGTCCCTGTGATAGTAGCTGGTGAAAGCAGCTTCTTCAGTCTAGAAAGAGCTTGTCTGGTAAATCCTGTTTTCTGCACAGGAGTACAGGGGGGATCAAGCTCTTTATCCTTGATGAGCTTTGTCATCAGTTTTGATGGAAGAAGGATCCTGTGGTAATTAAACGGACGTCCATTTATTCTGTTTTCAGCTTGTTTGAAGACTGTACTCGGAACTGCTTTCTTTCCTGATTGACTCGCCCTTTGGGCCAGAATGCCTGGGCTGAAATTAAATGTGTAGGTTTCTCTGCTGCAGTGTTCAATCTGTCATCTCTCCTGAACGCCACACTAAGAAGCAGCCATTTAATTGGTCAGACCCCGAGGGTGAGATTTTGGCACAAGTCCATTGGTTAGAATTACTTTTCCCTGAACTTCATAGCAGATGCTGAGGTCCCTCTGCAGATATCTGTCATAGACCAGTTGAAACCAGGGAGTTTTCAAGAACATTTATAACTTGTGATTATTGTGTATGGTTTTCACTTGTTTACAACAGTTATCACTTCAGGAAAGGAGCTCATTTATTACCAGCGGAAAGTGAGACCTCTCTCCTTTCCCCTTCTTCATATTATCATTTTAACCCTTTGTGCTCCAAGACCCTCGACTGTGGTTTCTTGTCTCCTCTTGTCTTGCTTTTCCTCCCTCTTGCTTGGGCTGTGCTTGTCAGTAGCCACCGGCCAAGCTCTGCTTAGACCCTGGCTGTATCTGGTGCAGCCTCTTCGATTTCTGCCATTTCTTTTCTCTGTTATTCTACTTCTCCATGTGTTGTTTTTATTTTAATTTGTATTCTTTACAGTTCTTATTGCAATGCTGTGTATTCTGGAACCAGAGCTCTAGGAGGTCACTGAAGCCCTCTGTGCCTTTTCACGTAGGGCGAGAATGGACATGCCAGATCTTGTTCGTCCTCGAGCCTGGCCCTTTCTGGCTTTCTAATGCTGTCATAACGGATAATTTTAACATTTTTCTGCTACTTGTAGAAACTCACTGTTCTTGTTTTTTAAGTCCTCTTAGCAGACACTAAAAACTTAACTTCACCAAGTGTGAGGTAGGCATGTTCCTATTAGACCTCTCAAGAGATTGCTTTGGTTATTTGGGTTTAAAACCCTTAATTTGCTCATCACCCTGGAATCATGACTGTGGCATTTTCAAGCATGAATTTGTGTCCTTTTTTTTTTTTTTTTTTAAAGCTCTGTTGCTGTTACCATTACTAAGACTTCAGCAAACACCTGTGATCACACTTACCTGGCACTCAGGCTCACAGTTAAGCTGTAGACTCCTGTTTCTGCTCCCTTATTGTGGGAGAATACTTGAATTATACAGATTTTAGCTCACTGATTAAATGCGTGATGCTTGCATGCTCACCCCCTTGGCAAGTAATCATGCAGTGGGGGACCTTGCCTGGTTCTGTTGCTCTCAGAGTCCCCGTTCCTGGAAGAGGGCTTGGCCAAGAGTAGCGCTAACCAGATGGGCAGAAGAATGAATTAAATTTATCGGGAGGTGTCTGAGATGTTGGGAGAGCACAGGCAGGGTCAGAGGAGTTTTTCCTGAGGAAATAAGTGCTGCACGAGGAGGTCAGGGCCAAGGAAATAGCTCACGGGAGGTTCCTGAAAATCAGAATAAGCTTGGCATTTGAGGGGCCAGAAGAACAGTAGCGGAGCTGGAGCCAAGAGCTAGGAGGATAAGGCCCTGAGCACTGAGGATTTGCTTTCATCATTACATCGTGGGTACCAGTGAAAACACTTATTAAAAGGAGAGCAATAGAATATTAGGTAGTTGAGACGGTTAAGTAAAAAACCCCTCCTCTAGCTGGAACAGAGGTGGGCAAGAATAGAAACTGAAACCTCTTAAATATGGATTAATATTTCTCTTTAGAAAGTTGGGGGTCTGTTTGTAGCATTAGTACCCTGAAGTGGTAGTAGGTCAGAAATGGGGTTGACTTACTGGATGTATAAAATAAAATTCTGGATTCCTTGGGATGGCTTTAGTCTGCTGCACCTCTTATGTGGTCCTCATGTGTTGAAAGGGCAGCTTGGCTCGCCGGTGATGTCCACGGTCTCTCCCGCAGGCAGCTCACTGACCTGCTCTCCCAGCACACAGGCTCTGAGTGACTAGTGCCATGGGGAGGTTGTTGTGGAGGGTGAAAGCATAAGCATCCCTCTCTTTCCATAGGACTGCAGATTAATCACTAATCACCCTCTAGCTGTGTGACCCTGGTCTAGTTAGCCAACCCTTAGGGTCCAGCGTCTGGGTTTATAAAAGGAACTTTTTAATTTGGATGTTTGCAGCATAATTGTATAGATGCAGACAAAACCACTCACTTGTGCACGTTAGGTGTTCTGGAGAGTTTTTAGTTTTCCTTTAAAAAATGGTATTTTCTAAGATCATCTGAGAAGGAACTTCTGAACTCCGGAGTTTGAATACCTTCTATTTCTCCCTTCCCTACCCCTGAAATAACAGCACAGGAAATTCTTTCACCTAAAGCTTTGATCCTTTATACTGAAGTCTACCTTGGGAACTGGAGGACACAGGAGTCCTAGTATCTTTGAAGTCTGACTTCTCAGTGTGAGTGGAGGCTCTGGGAGCTGGTTTGGAGGGAGGCAAACATTTAATCCTTAGCCCCTGCCTTATTATAATGCCTACCCTTTGCTGAATCTAGTCTAGTACCATCTTGTGCTCTTGGTGTGAGATTAGAAAGCTGGTCAAGGTTGGCTCCCTCTTTCTCCTGAGCACCTGCGCTGTGTCCAGCCTGTGAGGTGTAGGTAAGCTTGTTCCTGTTCCACTGAAGCTCAGGGAGGCCACTTTCTCAAGCTCAATCGGTTATTCAGTAGTTGAGCCAGGATTCAAGGTCATGTCTAACTGATTCTAAAACCAAAGTAAAACATAGTTGGGCTTTTTATTTATTTTTTTTAACTTGTCCATTTTCTAAAAATTTAGGTCCCAAATGAAATTCCTCTCTAGGAATTAGGCATTATCTACCACCCACATCCTAAGGACTATAGCGGAGGCTGGGAAATGTCTATTAGGATCTAAAGCCTTTGGAAATGTTTCCCTCCGCTGTGTTCCAGCCTGGTGAATGATCCCTTGTCAGCCCAGACACTGCCTTCACGGAGCCGCTCATCTGATTCAGGCCTGGGGTTCTCTAGTCCCACAGTATACCGGTCTCCTCTGTGACTTAGGGGTTCAGAATTCTTTATTCTAAAAGGAACGGCTGAGAAATGATCTCAGTGTCACAGAGAACATGCCTCACTGTCGCCGCCCAGCAAGTGAGGGCAGTGTGTACTCTGCGACTCACTTCCTCGCCGATGAAACAGTGGCCCTAGCTCATGCTCATTGTGTCGTCACCGCCACTTTAAATCTTCCCTGGTCAGGGCGGGCACCGTAGTAGGCAGGTTTACTGGAAAATTTCAGGTGTGACTCGGAGATTCTGTTTTAAATTAAACAGTTCTGAGGGATTTCAAGTTTCTTTTCAAACTTATTTTTTTAAAGTAAACAGCCTTCCAAGTTGAGAGATGATTTTAAATTTCAGGTGAGTTTTCAAGGGTTGATTCTTGATTGCGTGGGTGTTGTGATCAGCTGTGTCAGAGCCCCACCCAACTCAGTCCCTTAGGTCCCTTAGCCTAATTCCTAGAGAGGAATTTCATTTGGGACCTAAATTTTTAGAAAATGGACAAGTTAAAAAAAAAAATAAATAAAAAGCCCAACTATGTTTTACTTTGGTTTTAGAATCAGTTAGACATGACCTTGAATCCTGGCTCAACTACTGAATAACCGATTGAGCTTGAGAAAGTGGCCTCCCTGAGCTTCAGTGGAACAGGAACAAGCTTACCTACACCTCACAGGCTGGACACAGCGCAGGTGCTCAGGAGAAAGAGGGAGCCAACCTTGACCAGCTTTCTAATCTCACACCACCCAACTCAGTCCCTTAGGTGGTAGCAAACTCAAGCATGGGGTAACCAGAGAGAGAAAGAGTAAGAGACATATTGGGCTTTCCAGCCAGTAATCACCACTGAACATCTAGGCAGTCTCCATTTTATAGTTTGATGATGATTTCTTTTAACATGTTATTTATTGATCACTTATTATAGGTTAGGCACTTTATGAATATTATTTTTCATCCCTACTTATACAAGTGAGGAAACAGACTCAGAAAGCTTGGCTCCTTTATACTGAAGTCTACCTTGGGAACTGGAGGATGCAGGAGTCCTAGTGTCTTTGAAGTCTGACATCTCAGTGTGAGTGGAGGCTCTGGGAGCTGGTTTGGAGGGAGGCAAACATTTAATCCTTAGCCCCATGCCTTATTATAATGCCTACCCTTTGCTGAATCTAGTCTAGTACCATCTTGTGCTCTTGGTGTGAGATTAGAAAGCTGATAAAGGTTGGCTCCCTTTTGTTTTCGATAAAGGACTTTTTTCATAGTCCCTTTTTGTCACTGTAAATGTTGACAGAATGCTTTGGGCCCTAAGGAGAGATAACTAGTACTTGCCTCATTGGCTGTATTGATAAAATACTTGAATGTTCCTCTGACCTCCGTTTGCTCATTCCACCAATCTGGGTGCCTGCTGCGAGTGGCACTTCCTAGATGCAGATGAAACAGTGAAGACAGATGGGATCCTTGCCCTCGGAGGTTCCAGTCTGCAGGTACACAGGCTGTAAGCAAACATTTATAATGACAGATTATGGCAGTGCCCAGGAGGGCAGCAGAAAGGGCAAGGAGAGAGCATATGACTGAGGGGGATTCTTCTACAAGGCTGGCGTGGGAGTCGTGGCCTGAATGATGAGGAGGAGCAATCCAGGAAGGAAGGAGCTCAGAGTGTGAGACTGTGGAAAGGCCACCACGGCTTGAAGCTTATTGAGCCAAGAGAGAAGCAGCACGGCACAAATCGGGGAAGCAGGCAGGGACTAGTGGGATAGGCAGGGTCTTTTAACCATGCCAGGAGTTGAGTTTTCTTTCTAAAATGCAGTGGTGGTGGTGCGGGGGGGTGCACATGAGCAGCTCAGTAGGTTAAGTGTATGACTCTTGGTTTCAGCTCAGGTCATGATCTCTGGGTCATGAAATTGAGCCCGGGTTCAGGCTCCCCACTCAGTGGGGAGTCTGCTTGACATTCTCTCACCCTCTCCCTCTTTCTAAAAATAAATAAATCTTAAAAAAAAAATAAAATGCAGTGGGACTCCATTGAAGACCTTTAACTGTGTGTGCATTGGGGAGAAAGCTGGAGAGAGGCAAGAACGAAGCTGGGAAACTATTTAGGAGCAGTTCTTTCATCCAAGATGCCATTTTAAACTCTGGAATTCCAGTAGATTCCTGCCCTCATGTGTTAATTCTCGTTAAGACACTTCACAAGTAAGCCAGTCATTTCAGTTAGTGCTAACTCTTATGCTTGAGATTAGAGAATGACATTTCAACTGCGGGGTGAATGGCAAAAGGGAGCCAAGTGTGTGGTATCCTGGCAAGAAGAGTCCAGGTGGGACTTCAGGAGCAAACAGCAAATTCTAAGGGACTAAGGAGGGAAATGTGCGTGACAGATCAGAGATGGAGATTGAGATCACTGCTGGGGCAGATAGGGTAGGGAGAGGAATTTACGACATCTTCAAGCTTAAAAATAGTACCCACAGCCACCCGACAGGGCTCTGCTTGGGAGACAGAGTGTGTTCAGAGAGGATGCCAGAGACAGCCTAGGAGCTCCCTACCTCATTGAAGAAGGAGAGGGGAGGACCAGCAAGGAGGCTTTTGAGGTAGGCAAACTAAGGGCACAGAGTTGTGGAGAGTGTTTCAAGGAGGAGGGAAGGGTCACTCATGTCTGGCACTGCTGGGACGTTGACTCAGAGGAAGATAGAGAAGTGTCACTTGGATCTGACCACTTGGGATTCCTTGGTGACCCTGCAAAGAGGAAATTGGGTAGAGTGGTTCAGGAGAGACTGGAGAGGGGTAAAGAGTGAATTTGAGATTGAGGAAGTGGAGTCAAGTATTTGGAGACATTTCAGTGTAGCAGAGAGCCGAGAGAAAGACCTTTACTGAGGAGTCAGGGGTGTGGGGTCAAAATATTTTGTTACTGTTTTTTACTAATATTCTACTAGATGCTTTAAAATAAAACTTTTAATTGTAATATGAGTATACAAATTTAAAATTTTTAATTTAAATTTTAAATGTATGATTTAAATTTACACAAAGTAAACATCTGTGTATATAACCAGCACTCAGACTAAGGAACCAAATGTTCCCAGAAGCCCCCTTGTTTCCCTTTCTATTTATTATCCTACCCCAAGGATAACTGCTGTCCTGTTGTTTCTTTCTTTTTTTTTTTTTTTTAAAGAGTCACTTTTCTTTCTTTTTTTTTTTTTAAGATTTTATTTATTCATTTGACAGAGAGAGATCACAAGTAGGCAGAGAGGCAGGCAGAGAGAGTGAGAGGGAAGCAGGCTCCCTGCCGAGCAGAGAGCCCGATGCGGGACTCGATCCCAGGACCCTGAGATCATGACCTGAGCCAAAGGCAGCAGCTTAAACCACTGAGCCACCCAGGCGCCCCTGTCCTGTTGTTTCTAACAGCATAGATTAGTTTGCATTTTGTATAGATGGAACTGTTTAGTATATGTTAATTTGTGCCTGTCTCCCTTCCCTTATCGTTAATCTGTATGGTCGCTTAATCACTAATTTGTTTATTCTCAATGCCGTATTTAAATACCGCAATTTGTTTTTCCGTTCTGTTGACGGACACTTGGATTGGTTTCCACCTTGGGGCTGACAGTCGTACTGCTATGAACCTTGCGGGCTCCTTTTGGTGAATGTGTTTCTGTTAGGAATATACCTGGAAGTGGAATTGCCAAGTGATGGGTGTGTGGGTGTGTGTGTGGGTGTGTGTGTGTGTGTGGTTTATGTTGTACCAGTTTATACTGTGTGTGTGTATGTGCGTGTGGGTGCATTGTACCTGTTGACACTTCTGCCAGGTAAAGTTAGAGTTCCAATTGCTTTAAATCCTTGTCTACACTGGCTAGTATCCTGTTTTCCCATTTTAGCCATTCCAGTGGGCAACTGGTATAACATGTTCAGTTCTACTCTGTACTTCCCTCGTGACCAGGGTGAGTTTTTAAATCTGGGAGATACTGGAGCATGTCTGTGTGCTGATGGGAAAGCTCTGGTCGAGATGGAAAGCTTCAAAAACTCTGTATACTCTTCAGCCCATTCCCCTCAGACTGCCTTTTGTTATTATTTGACTGATTGTAGAATCAGGAGGACTTCTTGTAGCCAGCAGAGTACTGGCTTCACAGTGGAAGCAATGCAGGTTCACGTCTTGGCTTTACTACCCTCTAGCTATGACCTTTAACAAGTTATTTCACTTCTCAGAACCTTGGTTTTCTCACCCAAAAATGGGATGAACATTTCCAACATGACTTGCCGGAATTGTGAGGCTCACCGGATAAAGGGCTGGGGAGTCCATCCGTAGCTCAGTGCCTGGCAGATGAGAAGCATTCTTCGAGTGGAGAATGATGACTTTCTTCTTTACTTCTCAAAACATGTAATTACTTATCAGTTATTTCAAAGAGGCAGAGCTAAGCCATATTGATGGGCTTTCATAGCATTTCCTTTCAAAGTCATTGCAATTGTACTTTAATTGCTTTTTAAGGACAATATACAAGACGAAGCAAAGCCCGTTCTGTATTAACGATCCACAACGTGGACCACTTCTCTGGGTGCACTTACAGGCCGGCTGCTTTGAACAATTCCCGGAATATGGTAGTGACCGCAGGCGGGCTTGCCACGAAGCCAGTTTCTGGTTTGCCATGTCGGAAACATACTTCTTTGAGGAGTGTGGGCATGGTGATTCGGTTTTTTAAAAAGGATTTTTGTGAAGTCTTACATAGTGGGTTCACCGTAAGTCCGTTAATTCCGAGATTTTGGATTTGTGGAAAGCCCGTTGCTGCAGAAGTACCTTGGCACAGAGCAGTTAATTAAAGTCTGAACAGATTGGAGGAGAACCTTGGGGACAGGACTTTACTGTCTTAGATTTGGGTGGTTAGCAAGGTGGCTTGGAGCTGCATCGCACACTAGCCCTTATTTCCCTGGGGTCTTCACATTCTGAGCCTTCTACTCCATGGGTCCACTCTGACCCTTCTCTCCTCCTTGGGAAAGCCTGTGACAACCACTGATCCCCTTAAAATGATTTGCCTGGGGCAAATGAGCAAGTGGAGAAGTGACTGTCTTAAAATTACTTAGGATTCTAGGACTTTAATGGGGAGAAATCACATTATCTCCCTTCTTGCCTCTATGGCTGTACTCAGCCTACCTGGGCTAGGTCATTTATCTTACCCTGTTATTAAAACTAATTTTCCTGGCAGAGCTTAGTGTCCCAAGAAATGCCAGCATCCTTGTCAAGCTGACAGACTCCCAGGTGCTGACTAGCCATCCTGGTCCCAGCCCACGGGGTTCCTCCGCAGGGAGGAACAGGTTTTCTCATTCCCCTCAGCCCTGCACCTCCCCTCTTTCTCCCAGTCAGGCAGAGTGGAAGAGGAGGGCCTGGCAGCTTTCAAACAAGTTCCGTAGGATAGCCGCCACGGAGACTGTGTTTGAGGCTGAAGTCACCAAGTCTGCATCTTTTCTGAAGAGGAGGGAGAAGGGACTGGGGGAAGGATTTTTAAGCTCTCTGAGAAGATTTGGTCATTTTCTTTCAAGATCGGGAGGCTTGCAGATCAGAGAGCGGAGCATCTCATGGTGTCGCCGTAGGAAGAGCTCACTACCCACCCCACAGTGTGTTCTGTGGGGTTCATTTCCAGCCCTTCGGCAACATCATCAGATGCGAAGTGGGTATCTGTCCAGGGTCGAAGGATGAGAAAATACCGCCAAGAAAAAAGTGTTTGGCTTGTATGGCAGTGTTAAAGTAACCACTGTTTCCTTGCAACTCCCCGAAATAACCTCGAATGTAGTTGTTATTTAGGCGTATCATTTTTCAGTTTGGCAAGAGAGGACTTTTAACTGACCGCTTTAGGAAATGGTATTTAAATATAAGTCAAAAAGAGTAAAAGCGTAGTCTCCTGATGTTGGTGCCCCTGTCCGGCTGGGCTGCACAAGTCTGTAGGTATTTTAGCACCGGAGACTTCCCACTGAACCCCTTTCCGTGCCAGCCCCTTCCCCGCTTATACACGCGCCCAGGATAAGTCTCTGTCCTCCACCTGCACGAGGGGCCTAGGCAGTCACCCAGAGGCACATTTCAAGTCTTCTCCCAGAGCCAAGTCCTTCTGAGCCTAGTAGCCAAAGACTTGCTTAGGCCAACAGCTCTGCTTTCCGGGCTCATCACGGAAAAGATTAGAAGCAAAGTTGGGGTGCCTGGGTGGTTTAGTTGTTAAGCGTCTGCCTTCGGCTCAGGTCACAATTCCAGGATCCTGGGACTGAGCCCCATGTCAGGCTGCTTGGCGGGAAGCCTGCTTCTCCCTCTACCTGTGCTCCTCCTGCTTTCTCGGTCTCTCTCTCTTTCTCTGACAAATAAATAAAATCTTAAAAAGAAAAAAAGAAGAAGATGATTAGAAACAAAGTTGAGAGAAAATAGTGCTGAGAGGAAGTAGGTTGTCTTGGTTCTCAACTTGAGGAAGAGCTTTCTTCACTCTCCTGTCCAGATGGCGGAGTTGAGCTGGGCAGCAGTGCCTCATTGGCCCGGAAGCCCCTGGGGGCCAGGATCTGGTGGGCATCCCAGTGCCCAGCCCACCGCCAGTGACCCCTGCGCGCTTGGGAGAGTACGGGAATCTAAACAACATACAGCAGGCTGGCTGCCGGTTTTTTCCTATCGATCATGCCTTACCAAGCAGGCCTAGCACTCCTGTGGCAAAGGCCTCAGCTCTCAGAAAATGCCACATGCAGATTCCTTGTGCAGAGGTAAAGTTTCTTTCCTTCTTGTGGTTCACTGCATCCCACCCCCCCAACCCCTTGCCTTTTTACTTCATTCGTTCACCTTTGTCTGTGGATGCTGTAAGCTTATTGGGTGACCTCTGTCTTCCTTCCGGGCCAATCTCTGGTGAAAGAGGTGACCTTTCTTCTGCCCCCAAACCCAGTGGGCAGGTCACCTTTCCTTCCTCCCTCCCTCCCTCTCTCCCTTCCTTCCATCCTTTCTTCCTTCCTAGATTTTATTCATTTATTTGTCAGAGAGACAGAGAGCACAAGCGGGGGGAGCGGCAGAGGGAGAAGCAGACTCCCTACTGAGCAAGGAGCCCAAGGTGGGGCTCCATCCCAGGACCCTGGGATTGTGACGTGAGCCGAGGGCAGACACTTAACTGACTGAGCCACCCAGGTGTCCCAGCTGGTCACCTTTCTTTCTGCTTCTGGCCCTTACTCCTACCATTTGTTGCCAGCTTCCCTTCCTCTGCAAGCTCTTCATCTTTGGGGGTCTCCTCTGCAGTCCATGCCTGCGTCTGCATCTCTCTGTCTTAGTGACCTGAATTCTCTTCCGCTCCGCCCTTTGTCTTCCCAGAAGTTTCTTCAGAGAATAGTTTATCTTAGTGTCTGTGCACATCCTTACTTCTTGTCACTTTCTGACCTGCGGCTGTCAGTCAGCTTCTGTCTTCCTTACCTGCTCAGGTAAAGAACATGCTTACATTTTCCTAAAATTAGGTCCATTAGGGATTTTGTATTCCTGTATTCTACTCTCTGGTCATTTGACAGCATCGATCATTTCTTCTTGAAACTCAAAACCCTCTTCCAGGTCGCCCACCTCTGAGCAGTCTTCCTGCCACCGTTGTGCTGGTTTCCCCTGGTAGCCCTTTAGGTCGGGTTCCCCCAGGGGTTCTCCCAGGCCATCCTCTGAGACCGCCATCCATCTTCTGCCCCGTTCTGGCTTTTCATGCTGCTGGTGGTCTGAGGATTCCCAGACTTTTTCCTCAACCAGGACTGTGCCTTTGGTGTGGTGTGTATCCACCCGCAAGTCCCCAGGGAACAAAATGCAACCCGTCATTGTAATTGCCCCCTTCCTTCACACACAGACACATGCCTCATCCTGAGGGCTTTGTCCCTTACTCTAGCTAACAATTCCACTCTGTGTCTTGTTGCATAATTCAGAGACCCTGGGATTCATCCAAGACTTTTCTCTCCCCCTTCCTCCACCACTTCAAACCACTGACACATCCCACGAGTTCTGTCAGAGATCTGTCTGTCCCTTTCTCCTCCTGTCTTGCCTCTGCTACACCAGCTGCCTGCTCCCAGCCTGCTTACTGTCAGAGCGCCCACTATAAAATGCAAATAAGATTACAAAACTTGATTACTTGAACCCTTCATTGTGTCCTACTGCCCGTAGGATAAAGTCCGGTTTCCTTCCCCTGTGGTTTTTCGTGGCTGCTTGTCTACCTGCCCTACCCTCATCCACCCCACTCCAACGTTCTGTAGTTTCCTTAATGCCATGTTGCCTGCTATTTGCTTTTCCTTGAAAATCCCTTTTACTCTGGGCTTCCTGATGAATCCCCAGCTGCTCCAACAGCAGGCTACGTGTGGCACGGCATTTGAGAAGTCTTCTCTGGTCACCCTTCTCTCCAGAAGAGCCGCTTGTGTCTCTGTCTTCCAGCCCCCGGTACGCTGCACGAAACTCTGTTAAGGCACCGATCTCCCTGAAATTTCTGGTTTGGGTTTTACATTTCTTGTTCCTCTCCTCAACGATGAACTCCTCAAGGGCAGGGTTTCAGCCTTACTACCCTAGCACTGGAAATAGCAAGGCATTGGCTTCACTAAAGGCTGCATGCCTGGGTGAGTGAAGATCCTGACAGAGGCTGCCAAGTCACTGCCCCCTTGTCCCAAGGCCGCTCTGCTTCTCGCCTTGCCCTCAGCTCCTTCAGCTACTTGAGCCATTCTGCTGATTCTGTCACAGATCTCCCTGTCCCTTTTTGGAACGAGTCAAATGGTAATTGTGGGGAAACCTCTAGGTTTCCTTTTTATCTGCACCTTGCCAGAGAAACTGAAGTTGAAACATCGTTACAATGCTCAGAGCTTCGACTGATCCTTAATCCTTGTTTAGTGCCTCACAGGTTGGAGACTGTCCCCCTGAGAAAAGGAAGCCCAGAAAGGTAGAACTTGTTGTAAAGGTGGCTGTAGTCAAGTGGGGCTTGGGCCTGGGTCTTCTGAGTCTAGATCCTGTATTGCCTTGTTTTACTACACACGGTCTCAGATGCTTTTGTCAGCAGGTGGTTTCGAGAACTGCAAAATCCCTCTTTCCGTGGGGGCCACACTGCTGTCACCCTTATCTTGCTAACAGAGAACTCATCTGGTTAACTGCTCTTTCATCTGTTATTCCGTGTGAACTGTTCATTGCAGTTGTCTTCCAGGAAGTTGGAGGCTTTAGACAACTAAGAGTGAGTCAGAGAGAAACGTTGTTGATGTGAAGGAAATGGACAGTTATTTAAAATTCAAATATCGTGTGATTAATTCAGTAGTCTTTGTGGAGCCACCTGTCTGCTGGGCACTGACTGTCATGGTCCGGGTTCACACAGGGGCCACAGGCAAGCGGGGGAGACAGGTGTGGGTCGGACATGCTTACAAAATTGAACGAATTCTAGACCAGGAGTGTGGGGAAGTGCTGCAAGCTAAAAAGGCCTGAGAGTAGTCAAGAGACCTAAGGTTACAGCTGTGGTAGCCAGGTGGTTAGTTCCCCCTGCTGGGCTTCAGGCTTCCTCTGTGAGATGGCTAAGGTTGAACCGGCCGGCTTCTCGTTGTCAGTGCTTTCCAGCTTAGCACGTCTCTGAACTGCAATTTAATAAAGGCGCTTCCCATGAGTCAGGAGGCAGAGCAGAAGGTACCGTTCTTTTGTGTGAACTGATGATTGAGCAGTAACACTCACAAATGTTTCATTTATTATCTCTGTAAGCAGAGAGGTCAGGCTCAGAATGTCCGTATTGACTGCCTTGATTTACTGAGGAAAGCACACTCGTATCACAGCAGTGCTTGGCGTTGCCGTGGACCCTTTGCAACTGTACATTATTCTGACATTCTGACATTGGATTTTCTTCTGTGATCTTAAAAAATCACCTGCCCCTTTGTCCCCAGTACCCATATTTGATATGTAAAACGGGAATCAGATTCCAAAACTTCTTAATAAAGCCACAGAGGCCCCTGTTGAGCGAGACAACAGACATTACTGGAGTGTCTTCTGTGTGCACGATGCTGCTCGGCGGCAGTAGACACAGGAATAAGAAGTCATCCTTGCCCTCAAAGAATGTACGGTGTAGCAGCCACAGACAGAGGGTAAGAGTCGTTAGAGATGCTGTGAGAGAGGTTTAGGTAGGCTGGAAGTACAGGTAAGAGTAGTTCGTGCTGCTGCCCGGAGGAGAGGAAATCAAGGGGGGCAGCATGGTCTAAGAAAAGAATGTTTGGTTTAGGGTCAGAAGACCTGGGTCTTGAGAAACTCAGTTCCCTGTATATTAGCTGTGTGGCCCTGACTTCTCTGAGCCCGGGTGGCCTCATCTGTGTGAAGGAAATCGTAATACTCCCTTCACGGTCAGTGTGAATATGGCCTCACATGCGGTGCGTGCGTGCACTTGGTTGATGAATTTCCATCTCGCTGAACTCGAGGAGCAGGTTCTTGGGCCTGAATAAAGTGGGTTTCAGGCCACTTTTAATTGCTAAGGCAAGTTTTTATTTGAAGTTAGATCTCCGATTAAACCAAAACAGGGATCAGCCTTTTAGAGGTAGTGCGCCAACTTGGCAGCCCATGTTGTCCTGGTGGAGCAGATCTGTGCTCTCCTCCCGGGAATGGTGGCAATTGTGGTGAAGCCGGGGGTGGCAAGAAATCTGTGGCCCCTGAAAACACGTCCTCACCTCTACTCCCGACTTGGGCAGCAGGTGTGGATTGAGTATCCCAGCTCCCATGCGCTCTCTGGAAGTGGGGGAGTGGAGTGAAGGTGTATCTTAACGCTGACTTTTCTCCCCTTCCTCCCTCACACCAGATTTTATCATGTGGGCAACCTGCTGCAACTGGTTCTGCTTGGATGGACAGCCTGAGGAGGCCCCACCGGCGCAGGGAGCCAGGACGCAGGCCTACTCCAACCCTGGGTACAGCTCCTTCCCTTCCCCAACGGGCTCGGAACCAAGCTGCAAGGCCTGTGGGGCCCACTTCGCAAACATGGCCAGGAAGGTGAGTGTTGACTTCTTGGCCTTCTTGGCAAGCTTGGTTCAACCTAGGCCCTCGGGCAAGCCTACTGACCCCTCTGTAATGCTTGCCAACTTGCCTTGGCCCATGTGGTGCCGGTAGGTAACCCACACCTGATCCTATCACGAAAGCGTTAAAGGAACGCTAGTCAAAAGCAAAGCATCTTAGCATCGATCTAGAGCCAGACAGGCCTGAATTCAGACATTAGCTCCGCTGCTTACTAGCTGTTATGACCTAACCTTGCTGGAGATTCTTTCTCCCCATCTCTAAAATGGGGGTGCAGCAGTCACGCCCATCTCACGGGCTCATGAGAAGAGCATGAGCTGGGCTACCAACGCAGCAGGCTGTGGGGTCACTCCCTTTATTGGCTGTCGTCATGAACGCCTCACTGCAGAGTGCCGGGGACATCTCAGGTACAGCGAGACCCCTAGTGGGACAGAGACTGGGGCTCCTTTACTGTAGCCATTTCGTGGGAAATGCTCGGCAGCTGTGTTTCCAGATTGGCAAGCCGCGAGGGATGTCACTGGCTGGGTAATGGGGTGTGGGTGTGGGCCGTCCCTGTTCTCCAAGGTCAAGCACGACTGGGGCTGAGGGTGAACCCCGATCTGGGAATCCCTGCATTCTGTATTCTTCTGCAGAACAGAGAGGTCTGCAGTCCTAGATGGGAGGTTAGGATGGCAATGATGGGAAATGTGAGAAGGAAGGCTACTTTTTCATGTGCTATATGCCAGGGACTGTTGTGTGCAATTTAGATCTTTTGGTTTCATTTAAGCCTCACACTAACTCTATGATAGATGTTTTAGGATCCCTGAATGCCCACTGTACATATAAGACACTGAGGTTTCGAGTGTAGCAGTTAAGAAGGAAACTGGTCTTGTCAAGTTCCTGATAAATGGCACACGAGATCAAAAAACAACTCCTTTACTGGCTATGTAGGTTGTCGCCCAGGATCCCATGGTTGTTAAATGGCAGAGCTAGGACTCAAACTCAGCTCTCTGAACTCTCCAGCTGTCTCGCAGAAGACATTCAGCATGTCTGAATTCCCGCAGCGCTCACCACCTGCCCTTTTGTACCCACAAGGTGGAGGAGGATGGGCATTTTGCCCATGCCTCGCTGTAGTGCAGTGAGGGTGGGCACGTCACTGGGCTTTGTGGCTATGTACTTGGTTGCCCTGGTCACCATGAGGACACAACCAGAGAGGCCACTGCGGGCAGCAGGGTGCTGTGGTTCGGCCGGCTGCCGTTCCAGTCCCGTTACACTGAGACTGGAAGGTTGAGTCCGTAGATGGAGGCCAAAGCAGGGACTAGCAGGAGCTCGGTACTTCATGGCCTCAGTCTTCTCAGGGATGAAGATGGGGGATGGCTTTAAGATCTGAGAGGAGATAGAAGAGGCCTGGGGGCTACTTATCACATGCCAGGCATCGAGCTTGGCATTTCAGATGTCTCCTCCTTTTGAACCCTTAATGAAATATATACTATTATTTTTTCCTGTTTTATAGATGAAGAAATTGCTCTCTTATTTAAGGTAGTCGTTTCAAGGACTCCTCAGGTGCATCTGGAGTCTGTCGGGTAGTCAAAGATCTTGCTGTGTTCATTGTTTTACACTGAGAAATGCTAGGAACAACTGCTGGAGGAGGCGGCAAACTAACTGGCATGAGAGGAATAGGAAAGGCCTTTGTTTAAATGAGGCAGCGTGAATTTGCTGTAGGTTTGAACCTTTTTAAAAAAATATTATTTATACTCTGTGGCGTGGAGAACAGAGAAGGAGTGAAGAGGACAGTGATGGCGATCACACTTAGGCCGGCATGCTGAGCATGTTGAAAAGCATGTTGGGGCGCCTGGGTGGCTCAGTCGGTTCAGTGTCTGTCTTTGGCTCAGGTCATGAACTCAGGGTCCTGTGATCGAGCCCCGCATTCAGCTCTCTGCTCAGTGGGGAGCCTGCTTCCCCCTCTCTCTGCCTGCTGCTCCCCCTGCTTGTGCCTCTCTCTCTATCACAAGGAAAGAAGGAAGGAAGGAAGAAAGGAAGGAAAGAAAGAAAAAAAGAAAGAAGAAAGAAAAGTATGTTGAGAGAACCAAGGGAGTTCTTGACATTTCTCAGCCAGAAGAAAGAATGAATGAACAAGGAAACTGCCCCCAGAGAAGAGAGTGGAGGGTGGGTGAACGTGGGGAGATGCTCTGTTTTTCTGCAGAGTGCCTGTTACCACCTGACATAAATGTTTGCAGACTGCCTGTCTTTTTAGATGGTACAGAGAACAGGGGTTTTGTTGATTCTGTTCACAACTTTCTCCCCAGTGTCTAGAAGAGCAGTGACTGACACATAGTAGACAATACAGTTTTATAGATAAATGATGGAGCGCCTGGGTGGCTCAGTTTAAATGTCTGACTCTCCATTTTGACTCCGGTCATGATCTCAAGGTATTGAGATCGACCTGAGGTGGGCTCCATGCTAGGTACAGAGCCTGCTTGAGTTTCTCTCTCCCTCTCCCTCTCCCCCCACTTAAATAAAAATAAGTAAAGGAAGGAAGGCAGGAATGGGCAGTTGAGTTGAGAACAATTTGCAAAAGAGGAAGTAAGCTGGAGAGTTTCTATTTTCATGACATTGTGGTTGATAATTCCA
Source organism: Meles meles (assembly GCF_922984935.1). NCBI lineage: Eukaryota > Metazoa > Chordata > Mammalia > Carnivora > Mustelidae > Meles > Meles meles. Next base: position 17,734,986 of record NC_060083.1, read on the forward strand.
TGCTGAAGATTTCAGTGCGGGCCGATTCCATAGCACCAGCAATGTGCCAGCAGCTAGATGGTTACACCGCTTTGTGGAGACAGAGCTGGATCGGCCTTTCCCTCCGGGAGCTCCCTGGTTGGGTAAGGAGGTCCGTATTTACAAAGATCTAATAGCAGCTACGTAAGTTAAATGCTGGGGAATCAGACATAGCTGGCCTTAGATAACTAGCTGGAAGAAGGAACCTTTATTGGTCTGTAAAGCAGTGGCTGAAGTGAAGACACCAGATGTGGGGCAAGGGCAAGGTGTACTCGAGAACTGTGAATTGCCTGTTTGGCCAAGTACAGGATACCCAGGGGGAGTTGGGATGGAACAAGGTGGGATCAGGTGGCGGAGGCCAGGACTGCTATGGTAAGGAGCCTGTAGTCACCAGACAATGAGGAAGCTCTAGAAAGATTTTGAACAAAGGAACAAAAGAGATAAGGAGAAAGCTTCTGTAGCAAAAAGAGCTTTTGAGGTGCAGGAAGAAGAGAAAAGTTCTAATTTGAATGGTAAAAGATGGTTATTGGCATGATAGTTTCTTGCCACGGAAATATGAATTAATTTTGTTTATTTCATAATGAATTTTGTGAATATGAAGGATGTTTTTCCCTATGAGAATTTTTCCTTTGTAATTTCATGCTGCAGTCAATCAGCAATTCTTATCTTTGGCGTTTGGCAAAGAACAACTGCAGGCTTTTAACATGTGTTTTCTGGAAGTGGTTGAATGGAAATGATTACATGGATCCCACTGTCCTTTCTCCATTGTGGTCAGTATTTTCTGAGTGCTTGTTGAGTACAAAGCACAGATAACATTAAGGACTGTCTGGAGAGAACAGAAGGAGGAGGTACCTGCTGCCTTCCTAGCATTTTTAGTCTTAGAGAGAGAGGAATGACCGACTGGGATTTTTGCCCCAAGCCCAATACCCCATCTGTATTGGTAAGACATCCCCCCTCACCCCGCCCCCCCAACCTCCCCTGTGCAGTTCAGCAGCTGCCCTGACAGTTTTGGAGGAGGGCGGGGTGTCCGGCCTCTTTAGTTGGATCAGTTGGTGGAGGGAGAGGAGGAGGTGGTGCTGAGAAATATGGGAGGGGTCTTAAAACCCCCGAGGGAAAAGAAAGAGGGAGGGGAAAGAAGGGGGGAAGGGAGAAGGAGCAGCACTGGCAAAAGTTCAGGAGACAAAGGGGGACAGGGAATCAAAGTTGACCGTGTTACTTTTTTTGGTGAGTGCCCACCTTATGCTAAGGGTTTAGACACATCATGTCCCATAATACTTTCAGGGGTCCCGAGAGGTGGGTTGGTCATCCGACGTGACCAGTGAGAAATTGGAGGCTCCAGGCGGTGCTCGGTTTTGCAGGAGTTCCCTTAGTGCAGAAGGGGCTGGCCAATAACGAATCCTAACTGCCAGTCCTCACACTGGCCCTCTCCTCCCTGGGCGGCAGGAAGGCTGGCCTAGAGGGAGGCTGGTGAGGAGAGCCCCCGGCCTGCCCTGGGGAGTTTGTGTGGGGCGGGGGGCGGGGGGGGGTAGGAATGAGGGAAGGGCAGGGGAGCAAAGGAGAGCCTGCCCAGGGGCATCCCTGAAGGGGGTGTGGGTGTTTGCTGCTGGAGGGTTGTCTGTCCTCTTGGCACGTTTGCAGGCTTGTGGGCTCTGCCACTTCATCTTTCAGGCCACCAGCTTCCTCAGTTGTGTGCACAGTTTGCTCCAGTTTAGACAGACGCCTCTCCTTGGCTCATTCTGCCCACATGTGTTGACAGCTGGCTTCTCCTTTGTCCTGTTCTGCCTCCGCAGACTGGGATTTCAGCCTGGAGCACAGTCCTAGTCCTTGAGGGTGTGGTGCAGATACTGGCTGACTCCAGAGTCCCCCGTGAGCTGGGGTGAGCTAGAGATGCTGAGAAGCTGGGTTGCTGCCCCTCCGTTCTGGTCCTGTCTCCAGTGAGCTGTCCACGTTTGAAGGAAGACTAGAGAGTTGTTCAGATCTGGCTGATTGAGCAACTCAGGACATTTTTTTTTTTTTTTTTGACTATTATAAAAGTCTATTCAACAAAAAAATTCAATGTGAGAATGCACACAACCTGAATTTTATATTGTAGTGAGACAGGTACTATGGAGAGGGACATGTGGAAGCAGTTGATTCTTCTGATGAACACAGCCGTTGTTTATGCTCGTTCTACGGCTTCTAACATGATCATACTGTTTCCTCTACTGCCACCATCCCAATATTGTTGCCATCTCCACACATTCGTCCATCACAAGATTCATAAACGGATTGAAGCCCCACAATATTCCTTGGACATGTCTGCCACCATTTAATTTCAATGATAATTTCTTGCCCATAAATATTTTCAACTCGGAGGGTGAGCTTTTTGCTCATGGTATCTACTCGGCGAGCTCAAAGATGCCTCCAAACGGAATTCGTGGCATCCCTCACCAACTCAGGGCTTTCTCATTGTGTCAGGTTGGGTATTGTCAGACTGCACGGACTTAAGTCCTTTTCCACGTCAGGCCCTATAGCGTCTGACACTGAAGCCTCTTCAGTGCACTCTGTCATCCTGAACGCATTTCCTTTCCCAATAGAAAAGCTTTAGATAGAAATGAACGCCCAAGACCTCAGAAGCGTCCATTTTCCACCCGAGCGGCCCCAGGTCCCGGAACTGCTACGATGCTCGTGCCCCATGTGTCCTTTTAAGTCGTCCTCTGAACATTTTATGATCTGGTTGTAACTGCAGAGAGGGAGGGAGCTTGATACATGTCCTCTCAAAATGCCGTTCAGTGTTCGTAGTCAGACCTGGTTGGTGAACCTTCTGCCGTTTCCCTCCAACGTGCGGGAAGCTTGCGCAGAGCCAGGCACCGCTGCCTCAGCTGTGGGGACTTTTCCAGCCCCGCACGCGAGTCTGATCACGACCCTGAGAACCTCAGTCTCCCCAGCATTCTTGTTAGTTTGCATTCAGCCTTCTATATTTAAAAAAGAGGGGGAGAAATAGGTTAACGCTCAAGTGACCGGAGGCTGAAAAGTTCATTTCCTTAAAGGACTAGTGGGTGTGCTCCTGGGACCATCCCAGTGTGCCCAGGAATCACCTCTGCTGTGGGAGTGCGGCGTGCTCTTGGCTGGAGCAGAGCTCAGTCCCATGTCACTGTGCTGGCTCAGCGTGGGGTGTGAGAGGCTGAGGATTTGCTTCCTGTGAGTCAAGCGAGCTTTCGTGTGATGTGGTGTCTGCTGTTGTGGTACAGCCTGCCTCCTGCGTGCTCTTGTTGTGCGGCTAAGACACTGCTTGCACAAACGAGAGCTCCCTGGTCGTGTCCAGAGGCTCCCCTCTTTTCTCCCAGTCCCCCCGCCTTAGCTGTCTTGAGTATTTGTCTTGGATATTCTCTCATGTGCCACTGGATTTCCAGCACTCCGAGTGGGCCTTCCTGGGGTGGGGAGTCTGGGCGCTGCCTCTGTGGATGGGACTCCGGGCGGGGACCTTGGGCTGGGTCCTGCTGTCTGTCGCCTTGGACCGATGGGGCTGTCAGGCAGTGTGGCCTGGTGGAAAGGGCCTGACTGCGGGCATTCCACAGGGACAGGCTTTGAGTGTGAACCCCAGCTCTGCTGTTTCCTGCCCGCTCTTGAGTGCGATGCTTCATCTCTCTAGGCCGTGTTTGCTGTGTCTGTGCAACAGGGAGGCACATTACTAATTATTAGTGATGGTGTACATTAATACATGATACAGTGATAGAGTAATACTTTTCAGGGTTGCTTTGAAAGTTAAATGACAAGCTCTAGCAAAGAGTAGCCTCTCAATAAATTTAGTCAACAATATTAATAATAACCACCATTGTACTTATGCATTTGCTTTCTTTTCTCAGCAATAAAGTAGAAAGAATCATAGTTCAGGATTTGAATACTGGCTCTCCAAATTAGCTCGCATTCCCTAGCAATAATAATGAAAAGAGTTAATATCTTACTGAAGAAATCGTGTGTCACATACGCTAAATGCATGGCTCCTTAACTGTATGGCAATCCTGAGGTAGGTACTGTGATCACCCACATCTTACAGATGAGGAAACTGAGGGCCAGAGAGGCTAAGTTACACACCTAAGGTGACACTGTAAAAAAAAGGAGGGAGGGGTGCCTGGGTGGCTCAGGGAGTTAAAGCCTCTGCCTTCCGCTCAGGTCATGATCTCAGGGTCCAGGGGTCAAGCCCTGTATTGGGCTCTCTGCTCAGCAGGGAGCCTGCTTCCTCCTCTCTGTCTGCCTGCCTCTCTGCCTACTTTTGATCCCTCTCTGTCAAATAATTTTTTTTAGATTTATTTATTTATTTATGTTAAAAAAAAAAGGGAGACTAAGTGAAAATATGGGCTTTTTAGATTCTAAAGCTGGTAGTCATAATTAATAGCTTCTGTTACTCGGCAAGGAAAGAATAAGTCTCAGTGGAACACTGAATGTAGTGGTGCCGAACCCGAAGTCGAGGCAGGCTGCACCCTGACATACATGGGGTAGCTTCGTACCGGCAGGAGTGATCGGGGGAGTCTTGCCAGGCACGGCAGCCCTGAGACCCCCTCCTGCTCTGACTTGTTCTCAGTCTGACATGGTTTCCTCTGCATCTTGGTCTAAGCAGCAGACCTGCCTCGACTGCAAGAAAAATTTCTGCATGACCTGTTCGAGCCAAGTGGGGAACGGGCCCCGCCTCTGCCTCCTCTGCCAGCGAGTCCGAGCCACGGCCTTTCAGCGGGAGGAGCTCATGAAGATGAAGGTGAAGGACCTCAGGGACTATCTCAGTCTCCATGACGTCTCTACCGAAACGTGCCGGGAGAAAGAGGAGCTGGTGCTCCTGGTGCTTGGCCAGCAGCCTGTAATCTCTCAGGAGGGCAGGACTCGCACCCCCACCCTGTCCCCGGACTTCCCTGAGCACCAGGCCTTCCCAACGCAGCCTCATGCCAGGACAGTACCTCCTACCTCGGCGAGACTCCCCACTTCGCCCACACAAGCCACCTCTGTGTCCCCCGCCCAGGCTCAGGAAAGCCAGCAGGTACGCCTGGGTTGCTGCGCCCGCCCATCCCCGCCGCGGTGCGGGCTCAGTTGGCTCCCCTGCCTGCATTCAGGGGGTGGGGGAAGCGTCTCGATTATGTGAGGCCCTTCTGCCTCCTGAAGCAGGAATGTCTTCTGGGCCTATTTGGGTTTTTTCCCAGAGATGATCATGCATGGTACCAGGTATTTTTGTGGTTTCTGTGTTTTTGATATGAACCTATCCCAGCTAGTCATTTTTGTTAAACTCACCATTCCAGAAATATTTTGAGGAAACTCACGTCAACTCTCCAGATTTGTTCTATTCAGGCTGGCTTCCTGTTTACCTTTGCTGTGGTCCTCTGTAATGGACACAGGGCACAGAGGGAGAGAAGGGAGAGCAGGAGGCACAGTTTCTGTGGCCAGTTGCCGCTTGGGTCAGGTCATGGTTGGCATGACGTTGAACGGTAATTTGCCTGGTCATCGTCCCAGGGACCTCAGGAATGGTCAGTGAAGAGCAGCCCGTTCGCTGAACTGCGAGCTGAGCATGGGGTGTGCGGAATGGTGGGCGCCATCAGAAGGGCCCGGTGAGAGGGGCGGTAGACGCGCAAACCAGCTTTCGGGTTTGAGAGAGACTGAGAGATGTACGCACGCAATGTGTGAGGGCTGATGGCGTCCCGCAGACAGACTTCAGTGCCTCGGTGACCCTCCAGCGTATATGGCTTGGGCTGTGGCCGGAGCATTTGCACCTCGAGGATCTGGTTTCCACATCCAATCTGTTGATGCTTGGTGGCCTCGGGCCAACTCTGAGCCTTCAGCACTGAAACAGGGTCAGTAGCCCCAGGGCACTTTGGCTCTTGCCAGGCCCTCAGGAGGGCAGGCCTGTGGGGCAGCAGGTCTGAAAAGCTGTGAGCTCCTTCCAGCTGGCACTGCCCTACCTAGTGTTGTTGGCTCCCCTGCACGCCATGGCTGGCTGCTGCCTCTGGCTTGTGACCCCTCCCTTGTCAGGACTGGGCCCCTGATTCAGCTCTGGTGGGCGCGGAGGCATAAAAGGCCAGGGCGATGCGTCCTTCACCTGTGGGGACTTGTCAGCTCCCTTGGCGCCTGTGCTGTGCTCTCTCCCAGCCCCAGGTGAACCCTTCCTGACGCTTGTCTCTGTCTGCCTCCTGACCAGCATCCCTGCCTCGGCTCCTCTCTTCCTTTGGGGAGCCCAAGGAGTAACTTGAGGAAATTGTTTTTCCCTAAAGAACCTTCAGGTGGATTTTTCAATGAAAGCAGTGGGTTCGAAACTTCCTGTTGCTCACCAGAAATTCCAGACTGCACCTACAGGTCCCACGCATGCGCCAGATCTCATCGGGTCCTTCCATGGTACTTTCAGAGGGCCTTGGTGTCCACTCGCATCCATCCTGGTGAGATCTGCATTTATCAAGCCAGGAGAACAGGCATGGGGAAGTCAAGTGGCTTGCGCGGGCTACCCGCGCAAGGATGCACATCTGCCCAGGGCGCCTGCTTCCCCAGATTTCTTTCCCTGACCCCTGGTGTCCTGGAAGTGGTTGCTAGGGAAGGAGGTGTGTGGAATAAGCAAAATGGTGGGCAGATACAATTTGAGGGATTTTAATTTAGCCAGTGGGCGAACTGAAGAGACAAGATTATGCTTTGTAGTGGGAGATCCGGTTTCCCCTTCCTGGGAAGAAAAGGACATACAGAAGCCATCTACTTAGGAACAGGTTAGACTCACAGAGACTTTGTAACTCCAGGGTGACACCTGGGGGACTGGTGGGTGCCTCGTCTCGATCAAGCTAAGGGGAAGCTAGAGGTGTTGACGAAGACACTTTGGATGTACCCCCATACATGTACGCTCTATGTGTGCTCTTCTCACCACTTGGCATTGTGGATGATGGTGGGGGTTTCTGCTTTCATTTCCTTTGTAATTATTTGCCTCTTCTTGACCGGCTCTGTGTTAGGCATCCTAATATGGGCTGAGTGGTTGGGGCCACAGGTGACTGGTTTCCTGGGCTGTTCCCTTATTGGTGTTCCAAGAGTCTAGAGAAAAGGCCTGTGAGCTTAGACACGTCTTTGCTCCGGGCTCACACCAGGCCCTTTACCTGCAGGGTAAAGAAGAGATGAAAAGGGTCTAGTGAAGGGGTTTGTGGCTTAAATGGTGATGGGATGAGGAGGCTCACAGTTTGAACTACTATTTGGCAAAACCTTTTGAGAAGGTAAAATTCTAAACTCAAGTGTAAGATGGCTATATCTTTATAGTTTTAGGCTAATAGATTCTAATGTGCATTAAAATAATTTTTTTATCAGGTTTCAAGGTAGTTCTTAATAACAGTGTACACTGCTGGTTGGAGCCATTTCTAGAATGTGAGAGCAGTGACTGGATGGAGGAGAGAGAGCAGAGTGGTGAGGGTCTGAGAACTGTCTCATCTGTGTCAGAGGAGGAAGCCAGGGAGATGTAGCATGGAGGCAGGAAGACATGGTATGGACACTCTAATAGTGGACATTACTGATAGGGGCAGAGCCCAGGACGGTGGGTGGGAGTTACAGGGAGGGCGGTCTGGGCTCAACGTCCAAGAGAAACTGGATGGCAGTTCGCAGCAGTCCCGCAGTGGCATGCATCTGTGCTCTTCCTCTCGCTCCCGACTGTTCGAGCTGAGACCACATAGACCGTGACTGGCCACTCATGCCATTCTGGTGGGGAGCACAATTAGCGACCTTCTTGTTTTAGAGTTGAAATCTGTTTGTGTTGTGTCTCTGCCTGACAAACTCAGTTATTAAGGAGCAGGCTTCTGTAATGCTCTTGTTCGAGACCAGATTCCCGGGGAGATGGGAACATGTTTGGATGTGGAATGAGCTGGGCAGAGGCCCACACTCTGTGAATCTCTGGGGCGTCTCTGTGCATGTGATGGCACCTTTCTCTTCCCACAGGCCAATGGCCATGTGTCTCAGGACCAAGAGGAACCTGTCTACCTGGAGAGCACAGCCAGAGCACCTGCTGAGGAGGAGACCCAGGTGGGGCCTCTGCTCCGGTCTGCGCCTTTGTGTTTGCTCTCTCTCTGCTGGTATTAGGCTGTGAATAGGCCCCTCGCAGCAGACTCAGAGGAGGAGAAGAATCAGTGTGTAGTGACATTCCTACATTCAGTTCTGCTTTCAGGGGTGGAGCTTCGTGTTAGCTTTCCACATTAGCCTCTGAAGCTGTCAGTCGGTCGGGCAGAGTGGTGAGCTCACAGTGGAGACCAGGGAGCCTCATTGCCCCTTGTTTCTAGGGTCTTGACTTGCTGTAAGCTGCCACAGGGCAAGCTCCTGGTGCTGCTGTGCAAATCCTGTCCTGCTGCTGCTAGTACACAGTAGCCATCGTCAGGGGAAAGAGGTCATAAAATCAGGAGGAAGGCTGAGTGGGAGTTGGGCCTCAGCCATGGTAGGGCAGTCAGAGGGTGCCGCCAGCCGGGCGGCGAAGCCATGGTTGAGGTTGCGTACAGAGGAATGCTCACCAGGGAAGTCTGCCTCTCCCACAGAGAAGCAGAAGACTGTCCAGGCAGGAGAGGAGAGGCCAGCACAATGCTCGCGGGCTTCTTGCGCTACTACACTCAGTCCTTACAGGACCTAGTGCAGCAGGACTGCCAGGGCTCCGGTACGGATGCGTGGACAGGCTGCGGGAGGTGAGCAACGTGCTCTGTAGCGTCTAGCATCAGACCGAGGAGGAGTCAAAATCAGGGCTATGGGACTCACACTGGTGCCCCTTCTACTCGTCACACCGGTCGGTTGGTTGGGGGCTGGCTGTGCCCGAGCCCAGGCCCATGGATCAGGAAGAGACTGTGGTCTCTTCGGCTCTGCAGAGCGCCGTGCCGCGCTTTTTCCTGCCTCCGCTCCTGCTCTTCTTGAGGTCAGTCCCTGCAGGCACGGCCTGGGGAATGCTCTGGGATCCTCGGAGAGAGAGCTTGGGAGGGGGAAGCTGAGCCCACCGATCCCACCATTGCCATTGCAGTCTGTCGACTCAGAGGACAGCTTCGTCCCGGGCCGGAGGGCTTCCCTGTCTGACCTGACCGACCTGGAGGACATCGAAGGTCTGACCGTGCGGCAGCTGAAAGAGATCCTGGCACGCAACTTCGTCAACTACAAGGGCTGCTGCGAGAAGTGGGAGCTGATGGAGAGGGTGACGCGGCTGTACAAGGACCAGAAGGGGCTCCAGCACCTGGGTGAGGCGCTGCCCGGGCGGCACTTGCTGTTGCTCTGTAGCATGGCAGCATCACCCTGACTAGGTTTCTGTGCTCTTGGCGGAGCAAGCAGTCCCATTCCACCCTGGCACCGGCTAGTAATAGCTGCCATTTGAAGTTGAGTGCTGGGACCGGGCTAAGCTCTGTAAACATTTATACAGTCCTCAGAGCTGCCTGTGAAATAGGCATTATTAGCAGTTTTCTTTTTTAAAGATTTGAGGGAGAGAGAGAATACGCCCTGAGTAGGGGGAGGGGCAGAGGGAAAAGGATCTCGAGCAGACTCCTTGCTGAATGTGGAGCCCAACACGGGGCTTATGACCTGAGCTGAAACCAAGAGTGGACGCTTACCTGACTGAGCCACCCAGGCACCCCTAGCATTACCCTTTTATTGTAGAGCCCGGGTTTGCACTGAAGATTTCCTGGACTGAATCCGTAGCCTTTCCCACCTCGTGCCACCCTGCCATAACCGCTAGCACCACAGCAATGCTGTTCTCAACAGTTGGGAGACAAGGAAGTGAACCCATGGTATGAGGGAAATACAGATCTGCTGCCTGAGCCTGGGCTTTCCCTGTGGTCGTTTCCCAAAGCATTCGGCACGGTATCATTTTCCAGCAATGCCCTGTAAGATGCTTGGGTTTGGGGGGAAAAACTAGGTCTTCATGGTAGATAGTAAAGGCAGAGAAGTTCTACAGAAGAGGAGTGTGTTTAGTTTTAATGGTTGAAGTCCGATTTCAGGCTCTCCTATCCCACTGGTTCGTCAGAGTTGACTATGTCTGACCAGTCATCTAGTCACGGACTCACTTTTCCCTTTGGGGTTGTCCACAGGATCTCCAGAGTTATGAGGTCCTGGGGAACAGGACATGGCCCCACCTGGAAACTTCATGCCAACTTCTTGGCTGACTGGAACAGACAGTTCCTTTCTCCTTGCCTTTAATGTGGGCTTCAAGTGACAGAGAAGGGTACCGTGCCCATACAGTACTGCCCACTTGGCAGTGTTGTTCATGTGAACTGGTGGAGCCCCTTTTTCTAAGAGCAGACCAGACGTATCAGCAGGGGCTGTGCGTGAGCACTCAGCACATGAGAGGAGGGCAGGCGTCCGGCCAGGCTCTTGGCCTGCCTGGTTCCCAAGCAGGGAAGCAGTCCGACTGCAAAAGTTAGGCTGGTTGGAGACTTTCCTTACCTCTTCTCTCTCTTTCCTTTTCAGTGTGTGGTGCTGAAGACCAAAACGGTACGTAGTTGCCTCTGCTTGGGACCGTGCTTAGGCTCTGAGCTCTTGTGTCTTTCCCTTCTGCCATCCCTGCTTCCTCTTAGCAATCTAAGACTTCTGAGCATACTGGCATCCACAGAGAGAACTGGAGGAAATGCACGGGGAAGCAGGGCTTCTCAGCATCTTTAAAAATTCTCATTCTCACCTTGCTGGGAAGGGTGAAGAGTGGCAGCAGACCCAGCGGCAGATTGATTTGCAGGTCTTTGGTTTGCCAGAGCTCAGGAGCAAGCATTTGTAAAATATTTAACAAAGCGAGTGGTGGCATGTGTGACCTCAGTTCATTTTTCATACCTCTGCTGCTATGGCACTCCTTCCCCTACGGTTTTCACTCCATTCTCGTCTGAGTGGGGAGGGTCTCTGAGCCTTGTTTGTACAGAGTTAGGTGGTGGCTGGAGCTGCTCTGGGGACTGAAGAGGAAAGGGATCGCTTGTGTGCTCTCCGGGCACAAGGCGCATCTACCACCTCAGCTGCCACACCCCCACCTGTGTGCTTGAGACCACCACGGGAGCTTCAGGGACCCCAGGACGCGCTGCAGGCATCCGGCTGGGTCTAGGCCTCATTTCTCTTTGAAAGCGTCAAGGCTGTATGGTTGTGAGCTCTTCCCCTGAGAAAGAATGTCCTCAGAGTAGTGTTGGGGGCCTGCAAACCATTTTAAAACTTTCAGAAGACTCCAAGTTTGTTATTTGGCAAAATGGCCTTTGCTCAGAATGGGGCAGAGTCTTCCAGCTGATAAATCCCGAAGCCTCCCCTAAGTGCTGACTTCTTGAAGAGTCCAGGAAGTAGGAGAAAGTGCCAAGCAGCAGAGGACAGAGAATTCCCCTGTGGAGTGGGACAGGTGACTGATATGAAACCAGTTCCCTACTTATGGCTCCCTGGTTCAGGCTACCATTTAAAGATTTTACACTTTTTAGACAAGAGCGACCAAGTGAGCGAGGGCGCACATGCATGCACACACAGGGTAGAGGGAGGGGCAGAGGGAGAGGGAGAGAATCTCAAGCTGACTCTGCACTGAGCATGGAGCCCATCCTGGAGCTTCAGACTACCATTTAAAACATGCTAGCAATGGCTAGGGTTTTGGACATGAAAGTTCTTCTGTGTTTGCACTAAAGTATCACACTTTAGTGGGCCAGATGCTCTGCACCTCCTCGCTCACATAAGCCAGCTAGACGTTATTGAGAATTCTGTGCACTGGGCAGTTAATACTAATTTGATAGTCCCTGTCCTCAGGCCACTTGCCTAGAAGGCCTGCCTGGATTCAAATCCTGGCTCTGCTTAGCAGCTGTGAATCTGTGGGCCAGCCACTTACCTCCTTGGCCTCAGAGGCCTCATCTATAAGGTACCTACTTCATAGTTTTCACAAGGATTCAAAAAGAGTTAAAATATGCAAAACTCTTAGGACCCTGCCTGGCACAGATTTCCACAAATGTGAGCTGTTAGGACTCCCTTGAGAGATGTTCATTTATCAGACATTTTGAGAACACGTACCACACGATTGGCATTTTAGAGATTCAAAGAGGAAGATCTGACCTCAAGAGCATCTAACAAATGTGAAGTACATAGTTGCAGAAATCAAGCAAATTGGTTGAATTAAGGAGCGCGCAGAGTCGTGGGGGAGCTCAGTAGTTAAGACGTTTAATTCCATGTTGAGAAGCTGGTGTGGGGGGAGCACAGAAGAGGGAGCTGTGATCTCTGCTGGGCTCTTCCGCTAGGCGGCAGCCTCAGAGGAAGCCTGGGGAAGGCTGGGGGACAGCACAGGGAGCCCCCAGGATCCTTGGCTGTATTCAGTTGGGGATATGTTGACTGAGAAGCCTTGCGATCCTTCAAGAACCACTCACTACAGTTCCGATCGTATCACACTTTTTGGAACCAGTTTTTATCTTTTCAGCATGTTTGGCCTCGGGGGATAATGAGTCCCTAAGTGCCACTTACTCACCATATTACAGCCGCAACTATCTGAAAACTCTTTGAAGCTTTGAGGACTTTGCCTTATTTAGCTGTCCTCTTCTGGGTTGTATTTGATCTCCAAGTACTTTATTATCCACATCTGCAGCCTGGCCAGGAGAGGTGGGGCTGGTTCCTGGAGTTCCAGCTGAGGGCAGTGTGTGGATTTGGGGTGTCCTCAGCATGCCCCTTCTCTCTGTCCCCTGCCGCCCCCTGCACTTACAGTCTCCTCCTCCCCCCCCCCCTGCCCCAGGTGGAGCAGTGCCGCCCAGTGTGGAGGAGAACCTGTGCAGGATCTGCATGGACTCGCCCATTGACTGTGTCTTGCTGGAGTGCGGTCACATGGTCACCTGCACCAAGTGCGGCAAGCGCATGAATGAGTGTCCCATCTGTCGGCAGTACGTGATCCGAGCCGTGCACGTATTCAGATCCTGAGGGCTGGCGCCGGCTTCTTCAGTGCCTTACAGGGACAGAGCTGGAAGGGTTTGGGCTCCAGATTGACCAGCTTGCAGAGGGGCAGGCTAACAAGAGAATCTGCAAGCAAAGATGCGGTCACCTCTGGGCATGCCTGTCCCACCTCAGCGGCGCACCTCTTGGCTGGCGGAGCCCGAGGCCGGTGGGAACTGGTACAGATCGCATGGGCAAATCCCTGTTCCAGTGATCTTGGGGTAATGATGGTAATTGATGAAGAGAGGATTTTCCAGAACTTGGACCAGATTTTCCTCCCTTCCTCTGTAAACCTAACAGTTTCCCCCTTCCCCCTGTATCCGGGCCATCCCTGAGCCACCTGTGTTCCAGCCGTCAAAGGTCCTGGTAGAAATGGTTCTCTTCCTCCCCAGCACATTTGGGTTTATTTCTGGCCTCTGGCTTTCTGTGCTTTAACCAGCTTTGCTAGTCTCTTGCTACATTGCCTAAAATTTGTTTCTTCAGACCAAAAAGATGTTAGCTTACCAGACCAATAGTGATCCTCCTTAGGACTAAATCTGGACCAGTAAACTTTTTCTCTGGTGAGAAATGAAACACAAATGCTACTGGAAAATTGCAGTCATTTAGAGTTGCTTCCTGAAGTGCTGGATTGGAAGCGAGGAGTCTCCTGACTGAACCCTGGAGGCAGCAAAGCATCTGCAGGGAAGTTTGAGTCTGTGTGTGAGATGGCACGGGCATCGAGCTCTGGTGCTCTGAGGGCCTGTACACCACCCTTGATTTTAGTTTATGAGAAAAGGCAAAGTTTTGGGTGGAAGCAGTAACTTCCTGCTTAATTTTGACTTCTCCAACAAAGGAATTGCAAACCACTTTCCCCTGGGAATGAAGTCCCTCTCTTTCCCGCGGAGTTTTAAACATGGTCTCACTAAGGCAGAGAGACTAAGGCGAAGAGCCTTGCTCTTCTCTAGCCACACTTCTCACGAGGTTCCTGGAGACTGAAACTGTACACCTAAGGGGTATTGGAAGATACTGAATGGGACTGGATTCAACCCTGGGGCAGACAGCTGCAAGTCTTGATTCCCTAGGTTAGTGGGGACTCCCCGCTCCCATTTCCTTCCTTAGCCTACTGATTTGAGGGGAGGTCTGGAAGAAGCATATTCTCGAGCCCTCTTAGGGTGGGTCTACCACTGGAAGAGCCAAAGGGCTTAAGTTTGCTGGAGCAGCTAGGCCAAGAACACGTGCTATCAGAAGAGCTGTGCGTGCTGCTGTTCCCCGGGGGGTGAACTATGCAACCCCTAAGCTCCAGAGGGCCTTAGCAGGCCACTCGCTACCCTTTCCCCCTGCTGTGCAGTCAAGTTCTCGAAGACTGGAAGCAGTCAGGACTTTGGAAAACAGTGGGAAACCTCCAAGGGGACCTGCTTATTGGTACAGACATACTTAGGCCTCCCCCAATCAACCACTATTCCCCTTTGGAAGAACGAAATTATTTCATAAAGCAGTTGTCAGTTGCACATTGGGCCACTTACCTTGACATTACACCAAGTCCCAGATGATCTGATTCTGGGACAGCCTTTGTAGGAATCGGGGGAATCAAGAGAGGTCTGCGATGAGGACCTTTCACTCTTCTGCTGGACAGTACCTACTACCGTTTACAATGCCTGCCAGTTTAGCAGAGGATTCAGCTGCTTCTCGATTCCACTGTAACAGGTGTGTGTGTATTACTTATATATATATGCAACTTAGTTATGATCTAGCAATAACTTCAGGGCAGAAGCTGGCTCTCTCCCTACTTAAAACTTGCTTTCACTGCTGAGGCCTTACCTCTCCCTACCTCCCACATTCCCTCCTAGACAGAAGTTAAAAATAATATCCTGAAGGTTGGTTAGTAAAACCTCAGTAAGAATTAGAACTGCTATCATTTGCTCATTTTGGAGAAAGAACTTGCCTTTAAGTCTCGGTGAAGGTTTCCATTCAGGAAAAAAGATGTCAAACCACCCTGATTTGTTGTTGTTCATCGTTATTACACCAAATAAAGGCTGGGAATTCCAAGATCCCATTTCAGTTACTATCTAATCTAGGTAGAAAACTTGATTTTTATCTCCGAGTGCTCTCCCTTCCCCCTCACGGATCCTTGGTCTTAATTATCATGAAACATCTTAATTCTTCCAATTATTCCATAGCTTGGGCTCTGATCGTTTTGAGACTTGTTTTAAGACTTGGGAGAGCTGACTGGTTCTCAGTACCCTGGAATAGCTGGATCCAAGCTCGTACCCAGAAGCTGTGCAGGAGTCAGTGCACAATATATATTGTACAAATTTGTTGAAATCTTTCAGATGTGAATGTGTTATTTCAAGTGGCTTATATTAAGATTCTCTCAGACTTAACGTGGGTGTTAAAGCAAACCCAGATGTGTATTTTTTGTTACAGAGCTCTGCTTTATAATTTTATAATAAAATTTCACTGGAGATACCTGTCTGATCTGGTGGGAGGACACCAGAGGTCAAGACTGCAACAGAGCTGAGGGACCACAGGCTGATCCCAGGCTCAAGAGACTGCATTACTTGTGGAGGTGCTTGGGCCAGGTGGCCATGTGGATATTCCTGCTCAACAGATGAGGAAATGAAGTTCAGTAGTGTTTTGACGTGTTCAAGATCTCACAACTAGTATGTGGGAGCTGCCATGGAACAGCCTAGAAGAGGATGGGAGCTGTGTAGCGAAAGGACCAGCTTTAGCACTAAGGAAGAAATACCAAGTGAGACCAGACATTGACACTGACCTTGTAGAGATGGGCCTTAGAGATGTGGGTAGAAAGGAATCTGAGGAGAGCCAATGTGCTCAGTTAAGTCTTCAGGTAACCCCAGGGATGGAAGCTTCTGGATACAGCTGTACATTTGGTGTGGCTCAGAGATTGACCCAGCCCAGCTGTGTGGCACAGGCCTGTGTGGGGAGAGCTAGATTATGTGCAGATCTGCCTTAGGACTTGAGGCGAGAAGAGGAAACAATCTCACCTGGAGGCAGCAAGGGCTGAGGCTGAGCTGCAGCATTCTGTCCTCCACTGGGCACCCAGGACAACCTACTGTCCGCTGTCAACTAGCAGCATGTGAACAAAGGTCCAAAGGCAGGCAGGCCTTGAACACTGTGCTGGGGAGGTTTAAGATGCTGTTGCCTGGCAGGGGCAGGGCACGGAAATACACAATTGTATAGACAGTATAATCTCAGCAGCGAAGGAGGACACTCCTGAGGAAGACCAGAAAGAAAGAGACCTAACACCTTGAACAGGGAATTGGAGAGAGCACCCAACGTGACCAGAAAGGACCTCTGGGCCAAGCTCATTACTGAGCTGCTCCCCAGTGGCTGGCAGGGCCTGGGTGCTGCGAGGGTGCACCCTGAGTGTAAGCCACAGGTCAGGACAGGTGGGGCTGGGTCTAGGGCAGTGGGGTCAAAGGGCAATGGCAGTGTCCTCTGGCAAAATGCCAGGGGGAAAGCTTTGTTCTGCTGCCCCATCTGGCAGGTTGGCCTGAGGAGGCTGGAGAGGGGGATGGAAATTTATGTAGGTCAGTGCTCAAAGGAGCAGTGGCTTTTGTCTCCGCAAAGGAGAATAAAGGGAGTCTTATTCTCCATACTCTTGCTAGACTGAATGGTGCCTATTCAAAAACACCAATGTGCTGGGCCAGAGTCAGGGCAGTACCAACCCCTCCTGCCCCCTCTTCCCAACACATCTTAACCAGCAGGTAGAGAGACCCAAATCAGGTTAGGGCCGGCCTCTACGCTGACTGACGAGTGGCCTCCCAGCAGAGTATTACCTTAGTTGAGCACCCTGGAGGAGGGCCGGGGGAGGTAGTGGTCCTCAGTCTTACAGGCCCCCTCAAACATGTTCCAGAAGTTGAGTCTCATTACTTTAACTCACAGGGGATGGACAAACAAGCCTGGCAACCTGTTGATAGTAAGAAAATAGAGAACGGACTCTAAAGAGTGAACTGAACTCCGGGAAGCCAGTCAGGAACAAGACCACCTGAGGAGCCTGCCCCAGCCTGGAATGCGACAGCAACAGGCAGGTGTGCAGCCGCTTGTGCGGTCTGTCCCAGCTTGACATGACTGCGAGCCAGGCCCGTGCTGGGTGCGTCACGTGAGGCGGCCGGAGTTCGTCTGCTCTTGGCAGCAGCCTGTAGATTTAGGGGCCATTCTCCCCACGCCTCTGGGAGGGAGGCTCACACGCTCAAGAACTCAGGTGTGAACCAGGCCTGGCACTGCACCGGCCAGTGTGGCCATTCCCAGCCCCACGTGACTGTGGAAGGCTGAGCTAAAACCAAAACTTGAGTTCCTCAGTTGTGTCAGCTGCTGAGCACCTGAGAGGTGGCTAAGCGCGCCTCGTTTATTTTGGCCAGGGAAGATCTACAAGGCGTTTCTATTGCCATGAAAAGTTCTACTGAATACACTCCTCTCCACGGAACTGTTTTCCTTTTATTCCAATAAGCCAGCCTCGGGTGGCATGGGAGACTTTCTTGGTAAGGAGGCTGTATAGGTTTTGTCCTTGAGTGGGTTTTTTTATCTTAAAGACCAGTCTTGTTTCCAAATTTGGGGGAGGCAGGGCCTCTTGGAGTCCTGTATTTCCCAGAGGAGTAGCTCCAATAACCTCCCTTTTCTTATAAAGCCCTGTTTTCCTACCTGATCCTGGTTCCCTCCCTTCAAACCAGAACCCACACCCTGTAAGAGGAGAACACAGAGAATTAAGTCATAAAATTCATTTTTTCTTTCAAAGGAGGCTACATTCCTGGCAAAAAGGGCCAGGATGAATATAAGTCTTGCCAATAATAAGGACATTTCTGAGAGCAGTCTTTTAAATACAACTTTAAAAACGAGCCTGCAAGTGAAGGGGCAGGTGGCTGTGCTCTGAGCTTCAACAGCTCAGCGTCACTCCGTGCCTGACCACTAGGGGGACTACAGGGGAGAAGGGGTGAAGGACCGGGTAACTGAAAGGTATTTTATTTATAGAAAAAAAAAAAGCTTTTAAAAGAAAACAGAAATACAACCAAACCAGCACCCAGATCGGAAAGATCTATGTAAACCAGCAGGAGACACAGACTTCCCCGGCGGCACCCACAGCCATGAAGTCCTGGCTGGGGAGAGACCACAGCTGGTAGGTTCTGGAAGACGCACTGCTTGGAGAAGGCAGGCCATTTCCCCACCCCCCTCCCCCAGGCCCCACCACTGTGTTCTTGCCTTGGCCTGCTGGCCCAGGCCCACCCCCAACTGAAGCAGAGCGTTTGTGGCCAAGGGCGGGGGAGGGCCGCAGTCCTAGCAGGGGGCCACCAGCCTTCGTTTCCGGATACAGGCCCAAATCCACTCCGGGGAGACCTGCTGGGCCTCAGGGTTCTTGTCCCTGCTACCCAGCACATGTGTGGCTGAGGCCATGTCAAATTCCTGCACCAGGTCCCCATCGAATGCCACAAAGTAGCGTCTGAGACGGCTGAAGTCTGGTGTGGAGGGTGGCAGGTAGAGCCGCACCCCAGTGAAGATGTCCAGCAGCACCTGCAAATGCACAGCGGTCAGGCTGGGGCTCCACCCAGCGCAGCACAGGCAGACAGGAAGGAGGTCTGAGAACCAGAGCCAGAGATGGAGGGAGCCATCTCAGAGCTGACTGGAGGAAAGGACCATGTATCGAAGTCCCAGTCCCCAGCCACTCCAGAGGGCACATACTGCATCCATCTAGAGGAAAAGGAGGGAGCATGGCTGGGTCCCCACACTGGGGACCTGGAGAAGAGGAATATGTGTCTACTCAAGCACCACCCAGGGGGCAGGGCCACTGGCTCTCAGACTCCGTGACGCTGGCCGATGGAGCAGTGCGCGGCACACAGGCAGCTAGATGTGGGGGTTGGGAGCCCTGCTCTGTGGACAGAAGCAGGGGCTTCAGAGGTAGGGAAAAGAGGGGAAAAGTTCCTACTTCTGCTGGGGACTGGGTGCAGGACTCCACTTGGCAATCTCCGATGCTGGCTTTGGCTAGGGGGAGGAGGACTGTTGGGTCCATCACACTGGACAGACATCCAGTGTTTACCTCTGTACCCTGTGGGCCAGCAGCTCCCCCAGGGCTAAACCTAACTGCCACATTCAGGAGCAGCTCAACGGCTCTTTTCAGACCAAAGACAAACGAGGGAGGACAAGAAGGGAAGGACGTTGCAGCTAGGAGGCCAGTCACCCGGCTAGTGCCCCTGCCGCGCTCCTCAGGGGGGCGGGGGGCTGGTTCTGCTTTGGCCCTGAGCACAAACTCACACAGCTGCACTCCACCCAGACCGGGCTCTGTCCCTTCTCTTTAATGCAAACTGTGACTCGGGACCTGCAGCCCGCTGGGCGCCTGCAGCCTCTTTCAGCGAGGCTGGGCTGTTTTATCTCCTGCCTGCTGGCACGGCTCTCCTTCCTCTGTGCGGGCTGGCCGGCCGCCTCTGCAAGGCAACGAGAGGGCACAGGGTGGAGCGGCTGTCCCTTGAGACAGGCCCAGGGTGGGTGAGTAGCTGCCGCAGGCCACAGGGTCTGGCCACCTTCACTCCTCCCAGTGCCCAAGGGCAGAGGGCTGGGAACACAAAGCTCCAGGCCAGATGGGCCCCCGGGACACTGCCATTTTTCCCCTCACCTTTGCTCGGCAGGCGGTCTCATCAGGAGCCTTCCGCTTCTGCCCCACTTTCACAGTCCGCTGGTGGCCTGTGGGAGACAGCCTGTGATGAGAACCGTGGGGGGGGGCGGGGAGGAAAGCTGCTACCCCTGAGGTCAGGGCAGCCGAGGGAGAGGCCAGGCCCCAGCTCTACTGGGAGCCTGAGGGAGCTGGCCGAGGAGGCTCTCGGCAGGCAAGGCCTCTAGCTCAGAGGCAGTTCATCCCCAGGTCAGACGGGCTCTCCCAGGAGCCGGTCACTCAGTTCTACTGAGCAGATGGTGGGGCCCGTGGCTAGATACACCACAGGAATGCATTCCGGGTCTGCGGCAGTGGACAGAGGGAACCACATGACCTCAAGCTGCCTAGCGAGACTGGGTCCCCGTCTCCTGAGCTCTGCCCTCACAGCACACTCTTCACCACCCACTCCCTTACCGCCTCTGCTGTTGGGGCTACTCGGCCTTCCTCCTGCCTTCCTGGCACTGGTGGAGGGCTGCTTCGGGGAGGCCCTGGAGGCCTTGGGAGCCCCCACAGGCCCCGAGGTACCCTGGTTCTCTCCGCTGCTGCCCCCTGTGGTGGAGCTCCCCTCCTCTCTGGCCGCCACCGTGAAGTCCGCTCTCTCCTTGGACAGCTGGTACAGTTCCTGGAGGGGTGATACAAAGTCAGGGGCTCTCATCCTCTTCCTAACCACTGGCCTCTGAAGCAGGTTAGGCCCATGGGGCTGAGGAATAAAGAGGAGAGAGAAATGGCAGGGAATAGAAGCTGGCTTTCTTGGTGCTTTTCTAAATTTTGGCCATTCCTTGGATCATCGGTACAAATCACTGTTCCCTGCCCCCTGGTTCTCAACAGCATCATAGACTATAGCCTGGGGCCCAGCCCTGAGCAGTAGGGCAGGAGGCTGAGAACAGCACACTAAGCTCTCTCCTCTGAGCCCTGGGGCAGGCAGGTCTCCCTCTACTGCCCTCTTTGCCCTGTCTTGGTGGATGGCGGTGGGGGGGCTGGGGAGAGACATACGGGCGGCGGGGGGAGAAGAGAACACATGAGCAGGCCAGAGAGCCAGGGTTCCGAGGCTGGGAACTGGGGTGGACAACACACATGCAGTAGATGCTGGCACCTTGAGCTGGGGGAGGCTAGTGGCAGATTTCCAGTCCTTATCATCACGGATGCGGGTGCAACGTGGGAATCGGATGGAGATCCCGTCGGCCGTGTGAGCCTCAGACTTGGAGAACTCAGCCCCTGTGATCTCCCACACAGCAGCTTTCTGTCAGGAGTTTAGTCACTGGTTAAGAAGGACCCCCCCCCCCCCCCCCACCAGCAAGAAGCAATACAGACCAGCGCTGGCTAACAGGCTGGAGATGGGTTCTAGTCCCACTGTTGCTGCTGATGCTATGGGACCCGAGGGAAGTTCCAGCTCTCCTTTTGGGCCCCAGTTTCTCTGTCAGTGCATGGAAGGAAGTGGCCCAGATAGCTTCCAGAGCAAACCATTTCTGTGTGTCTGGGGATGGCTGGTCTCATCCTGCCCCTATTAAGGACAATTCCTCAGTGTGGACTGGCCCATCCCTTGGCTGAACAGTCCAGATCCCCATTCTAGGCTGGGCTGTCAGTGAGGCTGAGATGGCTCTCTGTGGTGCTAGAGAATCTGCAAGCTCCTCCTGCGGGCGGGAGGAGCCCAGGCCCCTTGGCTGGTACCTTTGGGTCTGGGACTATAAAGTCAGGATAGTAGATCTTGTTGATTTTCAGCCAGCTGGGTATCTTGCTGGGATCCTGGAAAAGAAAAGATGCTGTCCTGGGCCCTTCCCAAGCCAAAACAAAACTTACCCCCTTCGTGAGGGGCTTGTGTGAAGAGGTGACTTTTCACAGAAAGCTGACCCTCACCCCATGGGATCTTCCCTACCCCGAGAGGGCGTGGCCACCGGGGCATGCGGGCCAGTTTCCACAAGGTAGGCCCTCAAAGCCTCTAAACACCTACGACTGTTCCCATGGCCAAGCAGCAGCTCTCCTTTCTGCGGACACAGATAAACGATAAGCACAACCAGTCTCGGGGACTAGGTCCAGTCCAGGTGTCTGGGCAGAACAGCTCCCTTCCTCACCTTGCTGATCTTCACCATGTCCAGTTCCTTCTGCAGGCGGGCGAGGGTTGCGTCGTCATGGCCTCCTGCACACTTGGTGACCGTGCACCACTTCTGGCTGCTTGGGTCATAGCAACCCATGAGGAAGATGGACATCATCCCACCTGGGGGTGGGAACATGGGTGAGTTAAATGGTGGAGGGAGGGAGCCACGGTCACCAGCCCCACGTGCCCAGTGAGGGGCAGCCTGCTGGAGGGGAAAGGCCTGAGCCTTGGCGTCAAGAGTGCCGAGCTCACCTCCTGGGCCTACCTCCTGCTAGCTGTACAAACCTATACAAGCCCCATTCTCCTTTTCAGTAAACTGGGGCTCATCATGTGTAACTTGTTAAGCTCTGGTGAGAATTAAAATAATTAGAGTCTAGCACACAGTTGACTCCTCAGAGCCCAGCTTTCCCCCCAGTCAGAAGATTTTGAGGTTTTCCCTGAGGAGAAAGTGGCCAGGCCCCCAGAAACTAGCCGACAGTGAGCTTCTTTGTGCCAAATAGCATGGGGTATTCCTGCCTGACCTCTCCCTGCCCAGGTCTGTAGCTCTCCAATGTCCGTGCCTAGGTGACATGCTGGGTTGGGGCCCTTGATCCCACAGCTGTGGGCATCATGTCTGGCTGTGCTGGCAGATCAAGCCAATAAAAAGGCCAGCTACACCTTGAGTGGTGGTGCCTTTCAAAGTAGTACCATCCCAGGGCCTGGAGGCCATCCTGACCTTTGCTCCCTTGCCCATAGAAGGCCCCAAGGACCACCAGGTCAGCTGTGTCAGCCATGGCCCCCTCGTTCAAATAGTCTTTCTTCACTTTCAGCCAGTGCCGCTTTCCAGGCTCATATGTACCCTGAGGGAAGAGCAGGAGAGAGACCTCAAACTAGAATGGAAACTCTAGGAGGGTGGGATTTACCTCTTCATTCGACATATCGGCTTTACCAGTGCCCAGTCCACTCTGAGCAAGAGCCCTTACCTGCCGTCCCAGGGAACATACACGAACCCATCCTCCAGATCTGGAACAGAGCCGGTGAGACCCTGGAAAGGCAGCCCTGCCGCACCCAACCCTGGCCACCTCAGACTGCCACTGCCCTCTGGCTGGCCAGGGCTGGAAAGGCTGGGGGAGGCCGAGAGCCCGTGGGAGAAAGCAAGAACAGGGTGGGAGCAGCTCACCTTCACATCCTTCAGCACCAGCCCTTCCAGCCCCTCTCGGATGACCCGGTTGATCATGTCAGCCAAGTCTGCAGCTTTCTGAGGGTAACAGAGAGACGCTAAGGTTGGTGTGTGAACAGAGAGCACCATGGTGGGAATGTGGTGGTGGTTCCCTTTTGCACACTAGTAAAGCACCTGCTGCAAATACCCCAACTTGAACACACAAACAATGGTCTTGCAGAGCAGGAGTTCACCCAACCAGAAAGTGGCTGCAGCTCTGAGACAAAGGGAGCCCAGCTAGGAAGGATGTTTCAGGCCCTGTCCTTGTAGGTGGAGACTAGGAGACAACCTATACATAGTGGCAGCCCCCGTGAGAAAATGAGGACTCATTCTCCCCATCACATCTGACCAGGGGTTCTCTGCCCTGCTTTCGAACCACTAGGCTGCTGTCTGGGGTGGGGTCTTTACTCACAGTGACTTGCTTCATTTCTGAGAACATGATCCGGTTGGGAATTTCAACCATGTTATCATGAAGAAACTTCCGCCGCTCACACAGAGGCCTAAGGGGGATGAGAGAGCGGAGGTCAGGTCAGGACCCTCCCACCCCATTCAGAGTGCTGAGGAGGGAGGAGCACGACCAACTGCTGCTTCGAGACAGGGTCTGCCGTGGCTCCAAACCCCCAGCCTCACAGTTCTGCCTATCGGGATGACAAGGGTTCCTTGCAACCGAACACGGACAACCGTGAGCTGTCGTACAAAGCCACTTCATCCTTGCAGTGCCTGTTTCTGTCATGAAGCCGTGGGAGAAATAGCCTCTAGCCCAGACCGTCTGGTCCCACATGAAAAATGACTCCCACTCTCATTTTTCATCCATGCAGCCGCCGCCCCACCACCGCTGGCCCCCAAGCCCAAGGCTGGGTGGTTCTCTGGACCAAAGTCCAAGGCCCAACAAGTCTCTCCCCTTTCTCCCCTCCTCCTCCCCCCTCCCCACTCAGTGACGGGGCCAGTGTGGGAGGGTGAGAGCAGGGACATGTCTAGGTGTGCAAGGGGCCAGTACTGGTTTCTCATACCCAAGAATCTACATGCAGTGAAGTCAAGGCCGCTATTTCTCCCTCAGACGGTCCCCACCTCCAAGCCTCTTCTAGTCCCAGCTTCCTGGCCACCTCTCCCAAAAGCGAAACCGGGCTAAAAAGCATCTGCCTTATGCCCCCATGGGTGCTGTCTGAAACCCTATAGTGTTCACAGTTTGTTTCTCTCAATAGTCCACTCTGCTAGGGCACAGAAACTTCTGTGGGGATCTGGGTTTCCTCCAGTCAGCAAAACGGCTCTCACAGTCAGTGGGGAGTTGAGTGTGTGGCAAGTGAGCAACCTCTTGGCTCCCTCCTCCCCAGTTCTTGGGTACAAAGAGGCATAAGCTTCAGCCCCTTCCCCTCCCTCCTGTCCAATCTGAACCCCCACCTGTCCTAACCCAGGAACCAAAAGCAGATCTCTCTACCTGTCCATCAGGCTGACATCATTGAAGTAGATACAGTCAAAAACAAACAGGCAAACATTAGCATCCTGGAAGGCAGCTTTCTGTAAGGGGAAACGAGGTAGTAGATACATGAGGCCCAAAATAAGTGGGTGTAAAACATGGACCCAAGGGGCTCAGTGTCTGCCTTCGGCTCAGGTCATGATCCCAGCATTCTGGGATCGAGCCCCACAACAGGCTCCCTGCTTGGCCGGAAGCCTGCTTTCCCGCTCCCACTCCCCCTGCTTGTGTTCCCTCTCTCGCTGTGTCTGTCAAATAAATAAATAAAATCTTTAAAACAAAAAACACGGACCCGGGAAGCAGTGAGCAGAACAGTCCTATATGTGTTCAGAAGCCTCCGGGCCACAAGGGCACTTGGCAGACAGTCCAAAATGGAAACCAACCCAATTCTGAGTTCCCAATACTAGCTCCTTCTTTGTAAAAAACAAAAAACATGTCTAAACTTGGGGCTAAATTCAGAAATAGTTCAGAAACAAAGAATAAGCCCCACCCTGAGTGGATTCCCCTCCGCTGAGAGCAAGGGTGCACAAAGATACATGTACATGTGCTCACACCTGCTCATTCCTGCACACTGGGCGCCAAGCCAGTACCTTGTGCACTCCAAGAGTCCCAAAGGGCAGAGGTTTGCCTGTCTTCGTGTCGATCAAGAGCACCTCGGAGTCCAAGATCATGCTGTGGCCTCCAGGAAAAGCCTGAGGGATGTAGTCCTTGAAGTGGGCCACCTGCTGGGCAGAAAGGGGAAACAGGTGAGGGAGGAACGGGCGGCAGTGACCTAAAGCTGAGCCAGAAAGCAAAAGCCAGGCCCCAGAAGGAACACAGAACACCAATATGTGGAAGCCAAACTCATGTGCGAACACCCATGCCTTAGCAGCCACTGAGATGAGAGGAGAGGTGTGTTTGTGACCCAGGAAGAGGTTAGCCTGGATGGAACCACTCTGGGCCATGGAGGAGAGTTGGGAGGCAAAAGGAAGAAAGTATGTGGAGGAGGAGGTGGGGGTGGACAAACGTGAGGAGGAGGAGGAAACATGGGCAGGCAGACATTTGTGGGGGATAACAAGCGAGCTTTTATAAAAAGATGGATGGAAAGGAGTAAATGAACCCTCTCTGGAGCAGCAAGGAAACAGGAGGGTCTTCTCCGAGTGGGAGTTCAGAACCCACAGCCATCTTCTAAATGAGTAAGAGAGGATGTTTGCAATCGAGAGTCTTTCCCGATACAGGCAGGACCCCACTCTGAGAGTTCCAGACAGGGAGTAGTCCCACTGAACCCAGGGCGGCCACTGCCAAGCGCTGCCAGTGGTGAGTTCCAGAGAGCACGATTGGGGCCTGAGTCCTCTCCTGGGCAGGGCACACAGGCCCTCACAACCTACGATGCTTGGAGCGGGGACAGGAAAGGCCTGTCCCGCTGTCCCACTTGGCTTCAATCCTCAACCCAGCTCCTTACAAATCACAAGTACAAGAGAGACCCAGCACAGCTGGTGAGGGAGAGTAGGGCCCAGACTTCTTCCAGGTAACAGAGGGGCCCACTGGGCAGCTCTCCTCTGGACACTTGAACAGCCCAGCGCTCAGAGGTCCAGCAGGAAGGCAAGGGTGAGGGCAGCACAGGAGTCCCATGACACATCCCCTTCACCCCCAGGGCTCTGAAGAATGGAGTCGGTGCTGGCGCCTGGGTGGCTCAGTGGGTTAAAGCCTATGCCTTCAGCTCAGGCCATGATCCCAGGGTGCTGGGATAGAGCCCCACATCGGGCTCTCTGCTCAGCGGGGAGCCTGCTTCTCTTCCTCTCTCTCGGCCTGCCTCTCTATTTGTGAGAGAGAGATCTCTGTCATATAAATAAATAAAATCTTAAAAAAAAAAAAAAGAATGGAGTCGGTCCTAGTAGACAAGGGGCAGCTAGCACAGGAAGTCCCATCACTCACAAGCTACTGGGGCCAGATGTTCCAGCTGCTTTTCCCTAAGGAAGTCCAAAGACTCACAGAGGCCCTGGGTGCTGAGAAGGATTAAGGGGCAAAGTTCTTAATGCCCCTTAAAGGACAGGAGTCTGGGCTCTCGTTTGTCCCTGCTGGACTGTGTTTACATCAGAATATAAGCTTCCAAGTACTTCTGTCCTTTTTTCACTACTGCTACTGTACTACTGTACACCCACTACCAAGAACAGTGCCTAGCCCAGACTAAGCCCTCGATAAAGGTTTATCAAACAGACTCATGAAGGACAGCTTACCAGCCCTCTGACCCCGGGAGGTAATTGAGCGCTGGGGAGCACACAGGACATAGAAACACAAAAGACAAGCACTGGAAGTCGCTTGCCAGGTGAGCTCACTGTTCTAGCATCACTGTGGGTGAGGGGAGCATCACCGTCCCCTGGGGCTCTGTAGTCACTAACCCATGTCTGGGCTCTTTAACTGTCCCCATGTCCCCTTCATTATAAGACTCCAAAAATAAATAGATTCCTTCAATGACACAAAATAAACTCAACTATGGCCCAGAGCTGAAATGACTATGGAACCCTGGCCTTGAGTTTCTTCAGGGCAGGAAGAGAAAGCCAGTCCCTGCAGACAGAAAGGGACCCATACCTTGTGAGGCAGGACAGGCTTGAGGCTGCGGCTGAAGTAGTTGAAGTGGTCCCCATTCTTATGCACTTGCACTCGCTCCCCATCATACTTGATCTCAGAAAACATGCCATTAGGACACTTCTTCATTGCGTGCTCGATGGACTTGCAGGCCTCAGCCTTGGGGTGGGAAAAGAAAAGCCTGGAGACTTACAGGTGCTCTTCAGTGGGGGCTGCTCAGCACGGACAGCCCCCAAGTCCAGGTCCTGGGGCCTGCCGACCAGAGGATAACCTGAGGCCAGGCCGCTGAAGAGGTGAGGGGGATGGACAAGGCTAGGCAGTGCCATATTTGGACTACAGCGCTGCAGCAGCAGACACAGGAGCTGGCTTTTTGAGGCCCACAAACGTGGTCTATTTTAGAGCAAATAAAATTCCACTGAAACAGCATTTCATTTTTTCCCTCAGTAATTCAGGATCTTGCACGGCCTTGGCTTGCTATTAAACGCATCAGTTATCTCAGCACAGGAGGTGTGTAGAGGGGAGGAGAGGGTGTAGGTGACAGGGAGGCTGGCAGGGTGGCAGCGGTCAGGGATCCCTAGGATAGGACACAGAAGGGCTTCTTCACTTCCCAGCGCCATCCTGACTCAAGCTGACGATGACCAACCATCTCGGGGTGGGGGTTGTACATGTCAGATCATACACATAATTTCGCTGCATCCTTGATGTGCTATCTTACGTGAGAGACATGGATTTCATTTTATGGCTGGGAAAACAGAAGCGTGAAGAGCCTAAGTCCCCACTTAAAGGTATTCAGCTCATCTAGGGCAGGAATGACACTCATGGCTGGGCCCAACTCCAAAGCCTGTGCGGTTCAGCACGAAGCTATCTACCCCATGCCACTCTTGGAATAAATGATAGGTTTTAAAACAGACTCCAAGAAGAATTCCTATAAAGGGCAGAAAGGCCACTACTGCGGGTGACAGAAGTCCTGTCCCCAGGATGGAGATCCCACTACTTTGGGGCTGGCTGTCCCACATCCCAGGCAAGATAGGACACTTCCCTAACCCAAACACAGAAGCCTAACCACAGGCTGTAGTATGTAACGCACAGGCAGAGCTCACGGAAGTCAACACGCCCCACTGGGGCAGCCCCACGGCTCTCACTGGGCATGGCAGCACTGGTGGAGACCCCACTGCACAGAAGAACCAATGCAGAAGGGGAAGCCCAGTTCTCATGAAATGAGTAGAGGCTCAAGATGATCTTGGTCAGACATGATCTTCATTCCTTAAGCTTCCTCTTTCCAGAAGGAAGAGGCCAAGGCCCCTGATCCTAGGAAGCTAGGCTCTGCCACCACCTCTCAGAGCTACTTTGGGGTAGGTCACAGAAACTTAGGAGTTACTTAACACACCCTGCTGTCTTCAGGAAAGATGACCAGTCAACCAGTCTAAGTGATGCTTCAGAAGGTTTCATACCACATTCACATGAAGAAATGAAAAACCCAGAAAGGCTAAGCAACTCATTCAAGATCCTATACCCTGCTGGTGGCCAAGGCAGGCCTCAAGCTTAGACATCTCTGCTAAACCACACTGTCTTCTCCTTCATCTTTAGAGCCCTGTAGAGATTCACATCTGCACTGTGCCTGGCCCCAATCCTCCAGATCTCACAAGGAAGATCGGAACATCTGGAGTGGGGCCAGAGCAGCAGCCTTACCAGCATGGGCTGCACTGGTGTCATCAGGGAAGCCTGGACACTCAGAGCTCGTCTCCGGCCTGGCTCCTTCTCCACCTCCTGCTCATTGCGGAGGACCCTCTCCACCACGTCCTGCAGGTTGCGCGAGGCTTTGAAGGCTTCATAGGCATTGGGGTCAAGGGCATCTAACCTGTCAAGGCAGAGAGGAGCAAAGAAACAAAAACCACTGCCTTTGATCTCATCACTTTAGATAACGGTCAGTTTTCACAGAAAGGAGGGATCTCAGTATAGTGGGAAAGCTAATGTTCCACTGTCTAAAGCCTTTCGCGAGGGAAAATGCTCTTGCAGAACTTAGCAATTTTGAGATCCTGGGTCTACGTGGATGCCACCTTAGCAAAGACGGGCTGGAGTGGGCAAGCAATTCAGACAGATTTACTGAATGTATTCTGTACTTTCAACTCTAACAACTGTGTGAGAAGGTCATCATGACATTTTATATGAGAAAAGGTAAGCTGAGCTAGGTCCAAGTGACTGGCCGAGCAGGAAGGAGTAAGGTAGAGTTAGGACTTGAATCCACCTCGGGACCCTGAAGTCCTGACACCAGCTGGCAACAAAGGAAGCGAGCAGCTTGGCTATCAGGGGAGGGCTGGTACTCACACGTGCTTCGCACCCGAGTTCATTTTCAGATCATGTTTGATCAATCTGATGATGCACTTGAGGTCATTGGCTGTACACCTAGGGGTGAGGCACATTCAACTTGGTCTTCCTTCCCGGGTGACTCCTTCTCCCCAAGCCCATCCCCATCGGCAGCTCCCCCACCTGGAGGCGATGTCCTGCAGGGCCTGCTGCTGCTCCTCCTCCCTGGTGAGCCTGGAGAGCCGAAGGAGGAACTCGTCTACCTCCTGAATGGTAAGGAGGCTCTTGGCAGCTGGGGGGAAAGACTTGCTCTGCTCAAAGAAGACTCTGATTGTCTCTGACACGTCGCCCTGTCTCCAAAAACCAAAATGGTTGTAACCCCAGAGTGGCTGAGTGTATCCCTCCAGCCCCCAGGACTAAAGGTGAACCAGAGATTTCAAACATCACTTCTGTCCCCACCACACACATATTAACCTCATTCTTGGAGAATCTATCCCACCCACAGTTCCTGGAAAGGGCACCTCTATCCACCACAGGATATGGCCACCTGCCTTCACTGAGGGATGATACAAGGACTAATCCAGAACTGAGCCAATCTGATTCCTGTTAGAACCTTAACCTAGAGGGACACCTGGGTGGTTCAGGCAATTAAGTGTTCGACTCTTGATATCAGCTCAGGTCATGATCTCAGGGTTGTGAGACTGAGTCCCCTCTTGGGCTCACATATTGGGCGTGGAGTCTGCTTAAGATTCTTTCCCTCCCTCTGCCCCTCCCCCACAACCCTCCCTCCCTTTCTCGCTCTCTCAAAAAGAAAATATTTTACAAAAATAAAGAATTTTAACTAAGAAACAAATATGATCATCAGATAAAGGGGTGGGGGAGGTGCTTAAATAGAAACTTTCCATGCTGCCAAAGCTGGAGTCATGAACAAACAGAAGCTGAATGTTATACCAGGTTATACTGAAAAAAAGCAAGAAAAAGTAGGGTCCAGAATGGCAACCCCAGGAGAGACTATGGGAGGTCTGAAATTCAGTCCCTCAAGATCCAGACCTCTCAGGCCTCTGCAGGAGTATGACTGCAGTCCTCAGGACCTTGTGAAACTAACAGCTGTCGCCTCACATTCAGCTCTCATAAAGGAAGCTTGCTCAAATGGGTTTCAGTTTCCCAAAACAGTATGTGCCCCAACCAGAAAAAAGGTTTCAGGTGCCTGGCTTGGCAGAACCCCCCCTGGAACACTGCCTACCCTCCCTTTCCTCTGACCTGCTCTAGGTCTCGTGCCATATCATCTGGGTTGCAGTTAAAAATGCGGCTGAAAAGCTTCACAATCTGCTTATCGTTCAAGTTGTAAACACTCTTTATAACACCCGGCAGCAGCAGCTTCACTGTTAGGTACACGTCACCGTGGAAACCATCTGGAGACAGAAGAATGGAGGCCTTCCTGAGAAATGGAGCTTAAACAAATACATATACAAACTCAAGAAACCGAGAGAAAGGTCTACGTCATGGTCTGTGCTGCCACAATGCCCTGTGCATTTTCGTTACAGTGGTAGAGGCCATAGCATTTGGTGGCTTGTGGCTCACGTGTCTACCTCCTGTGGCTGAGCTCCCACAGGGCAGGGCCAAACTTCCAGTTCAGCGTCCCCAGTGAGGAGTACATTACAGATGCTCAGTGATGATTTGTCAGATGAACCAAGGAACTGGAAGATTCTATTCCAGCTGTGCACATGGGTCACAAAAATCTGATCAAACATGCAGGACAGTAAATCTTCCTCTTGGTCAAATGCATATGTTCTTCCAGCCTCCTAGGGATAAAGTGAGGGCAGAAGAAGAGCGATACCAATGTGCTCTGAGCAGAACTGGTACATTCTTCATGGGGCCCAATAAGAAGTAAAAATGCAGAATTCTCAGTTCAAAATTATTAAGAATTTCAAGGGATGCCTGGCTGGCTCAGTTGATAGAGTGTGCAACTCTTGATCTCAGGTTGTAAGTTCAAGCCCCACCGCTGGGTATAGAGATTACTTAAAAATGAAAAATATTTAGGACACCTGGGTGGCTCAGTTGGCCAGGCATTTGCCTTTGGCTCGGGTCGTGATCCCAGATTCTCAGATCAAGCCCCGATTCAGACTCCCTGCACAGCAGAGAGTTTGCGTCTCCCTCCCTCCCTCCCCCACCCCTGCGTGCAAGCTCTTGCGCCCGCTCTCTTCCAATAAAACCTTTAAAAAATAAAAAAAAATTTTTAAAAAGAGAAAAAGGAATTCCAAGATGGTATTAACAGAAGATTAAACCAAGCATGAGGTCCCATGCAAATGTATGAGTCACATGGCAATGAAACCAGCCATGGCTCTGAGCTCTTCAGAGGAAAAGCACATCCAGGATGTCCTAGGCCCCACCTCCTGCTGAACCTTTCCGAAGAAAGTCCTGGATGATCTGGGTCTTCGTGTTGTAGCTAGGATTCTCAGCCACCATGGCACACAACTTCCGAAACTCACGTAGCAGACAATCCTTGTGCTTGGGGTCACATCTGCTTGAGGACAGACTTGCCTTAGGGGGAGGGCTTGCGCGAGCTGCCCCAGAGTTGTTGGGCTTGGCTGTTGGAGAGAGAAACATCAGGGATGATTCATCTGCCTTGCTGAGACGGAAAAAAGGGAAATAGGAAGCACTCTGCTGGCACTCTATATGGAGCTGCACTGCAGCACCCAAATTAGCCCTGTGGGGTGGAGATTCTCACGCCCATCTCACAGGTAGGGCAACAGGCATCATAGTGGTTAACGGTAAAGAAACAATGGCTTCACACCAGGATGGAGGCCCAGCTGCTGCACGTTTCTTTATTCAAGCACCGCAGAGAACAAGCGAACCTCAGAGTCATGGTAAAGCTGACCGCAGAAAAGTGGGGATGAGGATGGAAGAAGAAACAAAGGGACATGTTAGTTGGAGCAAGACTGACGCAGACTGACAGGCTGGAAGATGACCTGGTTCCATCTCTTCTCTGAGGAGCCCACGGCCTGAGAGAAGGCATGCCCGAGCCCTTGCCGCTCCCACCCACCCATCCATCCCTGCTTCTCAGTGCCAAAATAAAAGGTAGTCAGCAAGCAAGACTTTCCTCCAGACACCCTCAAATAAATGCACAACTCTTGAGTGAGCCTCTCTTCCCTCCTTTACACAGCACATTTCGTTCTGCAAGCTTGCAAGAGAGCCATTAGCAAGCAGGCTGCTGATGTAAGCTTCCTCTTGTCTGGGGTCTGTAAATTCTAAATCCATCCTCATCTCTGACCTGGTCCTGAAGAGGATTTCAGGCAACAAAATTCCAAAGCGTCAATGCTGAGCAGGTTGCAAGACTTTAGAATGCCCCCACTTCTCTCAGTTCCTCCCAGATTTTCCTCCCTGGGACCCGGGTCCATCCAGGAACGTGCTGTCCTTATTGCCAACCGGACCCCTCTGTATTTCTGGCTTTGGCCTATCACCAGTAGTCCTCCTAGTACCAGTAGTACTCTATTCTCCAGTAGTCCTCGTGTGAATGCTGTAGGGTAAAGGAGGCAGCTACTACTGTTCCCCCTTCAGATGACGCCAGAGAGGCTCCGAGGGAAAGCCACCCGCCCCCTTGAGCAAGCTGTCACGTGACAGCCCGGGAACCAGAACCCAGGTCTCCTGACTTCAAGTCTGCGCTTCTTTCACTCACTTAAAGCTACCTCTCCGAACAACTTCTGAGTCCATGTGTTTGCCTTTACTTTCTTCACCTGAGTCAGTCACAAGAATGTCTTCAAAGAAGGGCACCAGTGTGCAGGGTGAAAAAGCACAGGTGTTGGGAGTTAAGCAGACCTCAATGTCAATACTGACTCTATAATGACCCAGACACCAGTTTTCCCATTTGTCACATGGGCCTCATAAAAGTACTTCCCAAGGTTACCTGAAGAACAGACGAAGCT
Source organism: Meles meles (assembly GCF_922984935.1). Classification (NCBI taxonomy): domain Eukaryota; kingdom Metazoa; phylum Chordata; class Mammalia; order Carnivora; family Mustelidae; genus Meles; species Meles meles. The sequence goes on from NC_060083.1 coordinate 17,768,049, forward strand.
ACAAAGTAAAAGCCCCTATCCCAATGCTACCTATTATGTATGGCCATGCAGGACATCTTCCACACTCTCATCTCTGGTTTCGGCAGGGTTAGGGATGCAATTTCTCAAAATCCTTTCATCACCAAAATACAAGGAAGTTATAGCGCAGGTTATAATCAACTCCATCTGACCCAGGTGACTACTTCAAGGGGGAAAAAGTCTTGAAAACACAAACATCTTTTGGCTGCAACAGAGATGAATGTATTTTAAAAAATGCCAGAGGAATACTGAAAATAAGCCATTACCTTCCTCCGCTCAGAGGGAAGCAAATTATGAATGAGGCGATAGCACAGGATTTTCACTCTTAGCCAGAATCCCAAATAGGATTCCAAATTAAAATGACTGTAACAGCTAAAGTATCTCTCTCACCTGAAAAACCAGAAAATTTCCGGGGATTGCTAGTGGTGACGAGTGAGGCACCTTTCACTGGAGAGGTCACCTGGCCAGTGGCTGTCAGCTTAGCCTGGACGACGGCTTTCTTCTTTGGTGTGCCTGTTGCCTTAGAAGTCAGATCTGTAGGACGCCCCCCCCAGAAAAAGTATGTCTCAGTGAAAGATCTCTGAGAAAAGCTTCCAAAGAATTTAAACAACTGTTCTTACAGCCTTGCTGGGTAAGTTACTACCATGGCAAAGGTTGGTTGTGGACTGGCTGTACTTCTTGAGTGGAGGTAGAGTAAGAGAGTCCTGGGCAGGGGGTAGTGTTGGGGGGCAAAAGACCCCATTACTCTTTAACTATTAATAACATATATTTTCATCAGCACTCTCCACCTCTTACCCCATATATGATGATCTCCAGATTTGGGTAGAATCAGAACCCACCTCTCCACAGATAAAACCTGGGGACCTCAGCTCCAATTTAGAGATGAACAAAAGAGTAAAATGAAGATGGAGAACAGAGCATGTGAGGTTGGCAGAGGCACGGAAAGTCCCAGCTGCTGTGTTTTTTGAGCTGTGTGAGTTTGACTCTACCTTGTTTTCCTCTTCCTCTGAAGATTAGTCAGAAATGGCAAAGGCTGGAGCCAATGGCCAAGTCAGGGCACGGCAGGATGAGGAACTTGAGAAAGAAGTATATGCAAAGTAGCTTTCTCTCCTCGAAGTCTTTTCTCCTCTCAAAGAACGATACGCAGGTGCTCATTTTTAGAGCCACTACCACAGTCCTTCCACAGTGACCGGAACTATACTCAATTGAAGATATGACTATTACTTTAAAGATGAGCACATGGAAGGTCATAAAGAACTAACCAGACTTGGAAGTATTGGTTTAAGATTTCTAAAATACACACACGTGAATATATATGTATGTGTGTGCATATATATGTATCTGTGCATATGATATGTTTGCGTGTGTATATGCGTGTGTTTGTGTGTAAATATCTATTTTCCAGTTCTGTCTGCTTAAAGGTCTAAAGGCAAAGATACCTCAAGCATACACAGCATCTAGATTTTGGTCTCCAAAGCCATTCCCCCACTAACAGGAACCAGCATTCTTCAGAGAAATGGCTGGTTCCAGAGCTGTGGTAGGATACATATAAGGTAAGCCTAAGACGGGCACCTGGCTGACTCAGCCAGTGGAGTACATGACTCTTGATCTTGGGGTTGTGAGTTCAAGTCCCACGATGGGTGCTGAGATTACTTAAAATCTTAAATAAATAAATAAATAAGGTAAGCCTAAGAGCATACTATTATGCTATAAAGTAAAAAAGTACTTTAAAACATTAAAAAACGAAAAAAAGGAAGAAGAAGAGGCAGGCATCCAGGACACAGAAACCAGATCAAAGGGTTTCCCAAGTGGCCCAATATGGGACAATTAAGTATGGAAATAATAAAATACAGTAAAATTATAAGCACAGGAAAAAGTAATCTGTGAATCCATATGATAATAAATTGAAAGAGAAGAGGGGGTAGTGGTAGGTACTCTATTCTTCAAAAATATCAATGTAATGAAAGAAAAACTATGGAAATGTTCTGGATTAAAGGAGGCCAAAGAGACAACAAAATGTGATACCTGATCCCAGAGTGGGATTCTACTGTGAAGGGGAAAAAAGCTACAAAAGATATTCTTTGACTAATAGATAAAACTGGAATACAAATGGTGCATTAAAGTATTACATAAAGGATCAATTTACCAGAGTTGATTGCTGTGTTATGGTCACAAGAGAGAATACTCTTGTTCTTAAGATACATGCACTGAAGGGGTGCCTGGGTGGCTCAGTGGGTTAAAGTCTCTGCCTTCAGCTCAGGTCATAATCCCAGGGTCCTGGGATCAAGCCCCCGCATCAGGCTCTCTGCTCAGCAGGGAACCTGCTTCCCCTCCTCTCTCTGTCTGCCTCTTTGCCTACTTGTGATCTCTGTCAAATAAATAAATAAAATCTTAAAAAAAAAAAGATATATGCACTAAAGTATTTAAAGGCAAAAGCCAAAATATGTGCAACGTACTCTAAAATGGTTCAGGAAAAAAACAAGCTGTGCACGTGTGGAAAGTGGAACAGTGCACATAAGAATGCAAATGATAACGCAAAGAGAACAAATGTTAACAGGTATGCCTTAGGTAAAAGCTTACGAGCTTTCTTTTTTCTTTTTTTATTCTCACAACTTTTCTGAGTTTGAAATTCTTTGCAAAAAATTAAACAAAAAGGAAAGAAGAAAAAAAAATGGGACTCTACTATCCTTTTTTCTCTCAGCACCATTACAATGGAAAAGCAGTGGTCCCCACCCACCTGCAATGTGCTGGCTTATCTGTTCCTTCTCATTGTCTTCCAGCTCTTCCCAGCCTTCCAGCTCTGTGAGGTCCTCAATTTTTTTTGTGGTGGCCCGGGCCCGCTCCAGTTTCTCAAACATGCATTTAATGTGATACCACTCTTTCATATCGCCCCCGGACTCTGAGAAGGGATTGGGCACCACTTTGCCGATCCTGCATACCCCCTTCACAATCTTTTCCTTGCACTTTTTGCAGCCGGCTGTGCCACGCTTGGCATAGTCCACACAGAACCGTTGCTCCGCCATCTCACAGGGGCCACTGCAGAGTCCCACATGCGCCCCTGGCAAGAAAACAAGGCAGGTGGCACGTGGTCTTAGATGGCCTTCCTGGAATGACAGAGCAGGCTTTCTTCTCTGGAGGAGGCAGGGCCCATCAAGCAGATCTGTTTCTGACCAATGGCTGAACTGCCTTCTGTCAGGCCAGTGATGTTGCTCTCGGAACAGGCACAGTTCTTTTCGCCCGAGTGCACGGAGAGCTGCTGATGGGAAGAGGATCTTGAAAGTCAAAGTCATACAGCTGCATGAAAGCGTAAGACACAAGAACAGTGAGATATAAATGAGGAGCTAGGCTACTACATCCCCAAAGCCCACAGCCCTCCTACAGTCCTCCTACAGCCCTAGTCAGTCCATGCTGACTAACCAAACATTTCCCAAAGCATTAAAGATTTATTGCGTACAGGATGAACAAAAGGAAAGTTCAGTTTGCAGAAGGGGGTTCAAATATCTAATGTACACATGTACATCTAGTAAATCACAATCAAGAGAATCAAATCCAAACAACATAAAAAAGCTTTTCTCAGGCCATCAGCAATACCTGATACTTTTAATGGATGATGACTGTTAAATATTACAAGATTCTGAAGTTTCTTTCTAGTCACCAAGAAAAATTACATGATGTTCTTGAGATTTTCAAAGTGAAGTAGAACATATATTAAGTCACTATGCCAATCTGTGATGTAATCAGATGACCCATTTTGAGAGGCAGTTAAATGGAATCTAGAACCAGAATGCCTGGGTTCATATTGTAGCTCATTAGCTGTGTGACCTTGGTTGTAACCTAACCTCTCCCTCCCTCAATTTCTTCAACTGTCAAAATGTGGTTAACAAACTACCTAACTTGTTACTCTAAGAGTAAAGCCCTTAGAAAAGAGCTGGGCATAGAGCACAAGTTCAGGACACATTAGCTCTTATGACCATCAGTAAAGCTGTTATCCTTCAAGCAGAGGCTCCCTATGGGCAATCAACCTGTTCATAATGTACTTGAATCAGGAAATGCTGAAGCAACTGGACAGCAAGAATCAAAGGAACTGATAAATCACCCCAAATGAAAGCAGGGATTATGTCCACACGGTATCCTCTAGACCTTTTTATATTCATGTTTTCTAAAGTATTTTCATTGTTCTAATTTTAAATATACTGGAAATTATTTCCAACCTGCACATGCTTTGTAGTGGAAGTCCTTATTGGTTTATAACGACAAGCCCGCTTTACTTCCTGTAGTGGAAAGCAGGTGGATGGGAATCGGGTTTGGGAGTGCGGACGGTGACTGTCCGGTTTAGGGACTGTTAATTTCTGAGAACTCCCTAACTCATCTTCGTCTCGGTTTTCTCATTTCTAAATAGGGAAAATAACACCTACTTCGCGGGATGACTGGGAAAATCAGAATGAGCCCACGGAAAGGCTGGGGGATGGGTGGGCTTTGAACTCCCTGAAAATGTATACAAAATGCGCGTTATTCAAAAATGTACACTTTGCTGGAGAGACGGTACAAAACCCGAGAAGTTCAAGAACTACAGTGGTGCGGTATGTGTGTCCAGCAAGTCCATCAGAGGAACTCAGAACGAATTCGGCTTCCACACTGGCCTCAGGAGAGCGTTTGGGTAGCGTGCCCCCCTCCCCTCCACGGGGCCCGAGCCCCGAAGCCCAGGCCGACCTGGGCCACGAGGAGGCACCGTGAGGCTCGGAGCAAGTCCGTCCGCCCCGCACCGCCCCCGCAAGCGGCCGCGGCGCAGCGTTCCCCCCAGGGTGGTCGAGAACGAAACCGTTGGGGCCCCAACGCAGCCCGGGTGGGAAGCGAGCGTCCTGCAGCCACAGTTCCCGGGGAGCCTTCCCCGACGCCTTCCGGGAGCGAGCAGGGGCTACCGGCCGGCGCGAACGGCCGCGGCAGAGGCGGGGAAGCGAGTTCCTCGGTTCCGGCGGGCCGGGGGCGCAAGGACACAGCTCAGGGCGGGGGAAGGGGCCGCGGCGGACGGAGAAAGGCTCCGGGGCTCGCAACAAGGAGCACCGGATTCAGGCTTGCAGACCCGGGCGGGCTAGAGCAGCCCCATAGGGGCCCCGGGGACCCTCCCACTCGCGGAGCCGCGGGGGTCCCGGGGATTACGGGCCAACCCCCGTGGGCTCCCGGGGGGCCGCCACGTCACGGAGGGTGTGCCCCGGGGCTCGGCGCGAGGGCGGGGGAGGAGCCGAGGGCCCGGTTCCCAGGCCGCGCCGAGTCCCGGACCCCCGGGGCCACCAGGCCGCCGCACCCCCGGTTGTCCGGGCCCGTCGCGCCCGCCGCGCCCGCCCCTCACCTGCCTTCCCAGCTCCGGCGCACACCGCAGGCCTCACACCCGGCGCCCACAGGCCGCACGCCACCACGACGGTTGTAGCGCCTGTCTCTTTAAATCCGGGTCCTTGAGCCGGCCGCGGCGCGCAGGCGCAGAGGTCCGGGCCCAAGTGTCTCCACGCGTCCCCGCCCCCGAGCCTGCCACTTGGGCGGTGGTCAGGTTAGGCTCCGTGAGGGTTTGGGAACCCGGAGGGCTTTTAGGGTGGTTTCCCGCCGGGTGTGGCGGCGGAGGAAAGCGGAGGTGGGGGAACACGGTAGCAGTTGGAGTCTCAGCCCGGCCTGAACTTCGGAGGACCCCCTGATTTCTTCATGATGGCAGAGATGATCCAGTCCTTAAAGATGATGGTTGAGAAAGTGTAGTGTAAGGAGCTTGCGGAAAGCAAAGAATGCGTCCTTCAACCTATTTTTCTGTATTCCCTCTGTCCTGTGTCCCGCACAAGCCTGGTACATAATAAGTATTCAATAAATAGTACTGAGTTGAAAAGAGGCACTAGATATGTACAGTTTTAAAACGTAAAGGAGTGATGGGGAGAGTAAACCCTCGTATTGTTCAAAGTGTACTGTCTCTTAAACCTCAGCTCAACTTTTTGAGGGACTAGAATGGCTATTTTTACAAAAGAGTAGCAGGCTCAGAGAAAGAGAGAGTTCGAATTCGGGCGTTTAGGAACAGCAAACGGTCATTGTTCGAGAGGTAAGCCAAAATCAGGTTCTGGAGGGAATTCTGTGCTACGTGAAAAAGAGCTTGGCTTTTTTAATGTAGGGGATGGAGAACCATGAAGGGCTTTATGTAATAGTAACTACTTTTGAAGCTGGGTAGGGGAGAGACTGAGGCAGGGGAAGAAATTAAAAGGTTCTTGGTACACATACTAAAATCGGAAGGTACAGAGAAGATTAGCATGGCCCCTGTGCAAAGATAATCTACAAATTCCTGAGGAGCTTCATATTATTAAAGAAGATTTCTTTTTTTTTCTTTTATATGAGATGGTGTATGCAAAGTAAACTTACTGTGGCAATCATTTCATTATATATGTAAGTCAAACCTTCATGCTGTGTAGGCCTTAAACTTATGTAGTGATGTATGTCAATTCTATCTCAATAAATGTGGGGGGAAAGTTTCTGGTAGTGATCCATGTGAGAGATGAAAGTGGCCATGCTCAGTTAGGTGGGATGGAGAGCAAGAGGTTTTTTGTGTTTTTTTTTTTAAGATTTTTATTTATTTGACAGACAGAGATCACAAGTAGGCAGAGAGGCAGGCAGAGAGAGAGGAGGAAGCAGGCTCCTCCCTGCTGAGCAGAGAGCCCAGTGTGGGGCTTGATCCCAGGACCCTGGGATCATGACCTGAGCCAAAGGCAGAGCTTTAACCCACTGAGCCACCCAGTCGCCCAAGAAAGAGGCATTTTTAAAAAGTAATAAATATTTGGATTTTAAATTATCTTGTAAATAAAGTGCTCATTTACCTAAGGATAAAATGAGAATGACTTGAGTGAGCAGGTAAATAATGGTGCCATTAACTGAAACACAAAGTGAGAGGGGAGGAGCAAGTATTTGGGATAAAAGAATGAGTTGCATTTGGATATATTAAGGTTGGTTGGTTGAGGACAACCACAATCCCACTGTTTGGAGTGGGGCAAAGTCTCTAATGTGCTGCGAAATGGACAAGGTCTCTGGAGGCTCAAGTCCTACCTGGCAGTTGGGTAATACTGAGTCATCCTTCTCTCTGTCAGTGCATTTACTACATTGTTTTGAGAATCCTCTTGACTCTACCTTTTCCCATAACCCTCTGCTGTCAGATGCTGACATGGCTAGCCACGTGTGGCTGTCGAGCTCCTGAAATGTGGCTAGTCCAAATGGGGATGTGCTCTATGTGCAGAATGCACACTGATTTCAGAAATGGGTTACCAAACAAAAAAAAGACTGGAAGATATTTAATAGTGTATTTATGTTGACTCACCTATTAAATATTTTAGTTATGTTGGGCTGAATAAAAATATTATTAAAACTAATTTCAACTGTTTTACTTTTTAAAAATATATAGTCCTAGAAGATGTAAAACTGCATATTTAGCTCACATGACCTCCTTCTATCTGACAGCACTGTGCTGGACTTCACATATTTGTGGAGGGTGACATCTGAGCCTTAACGTATCGCTTTATCTTCAATGCCCAGTGTCTTACTGGGCACTTAGTAGGCACTCAGCATACATTTATAAATAAACCCATGAGTGAATGGAATGACTGAGACTAAAAGTGATCAGCTCCCTCAGAAGGATGTTTATTACATCTTATCTCTGACAATGTTTAATGTTAATGTGCAGAAAGACTCAGGCTCTTAATGTTTGTTTTGCTTGATTACAGCTCCAAGGAACCCTGAATCTCTCTCTCTTTTTTTAAGATTTTATTTATTTGACAGAGATCACAAGTAGGCAGAGAGGCAGGCAGAGAGAGAGGGTGGGGGAAGCAGTCTCCCCCCAAGCAGAGAGCCCGAAGCGGGGCTCGATCCCAGGACCCTGAGATCATGACCTGAGCCCAAGGCAGAGGCTTTACCCACTGAGCCACCCCGGCACCCGGAACCCTGAATCTCTTGATTCACCCACCACCCCCACTTCCCTGACAGGGGGCTCTCCGGCCCCCTGCTGTAAAATGGAGCTAGGTGTGAAAGCTGACAGCATTTCTTTAGAGAAGTGGGAGCTGCTGCCAAGGAGAATGGAGTAATGTGTACTGGACATAGCATGGCTTTGGAACCACACACAGTTAGGTTTGAATGATGTCCTACTACTGGCTGTGTAACTTACGTCTATTTTCTTAACTTCTCTGGGTTTGAGTTGTCCTGCTGAAATGGGGATAAAAATACCTTTTAGGATTGGGTGCGACAGTTAAATGATATGATTGATATTAACTTGGGAACTTTTTGGCACTTGGCGGTATTTCAGTAAATGTATATTTCCCTCTACATCCCCAGCCTGGATACATTCATACCACTGCAGGCTTGAATCAATCAGGTAAGTATTGAATGCCTCTGTGTGAGGTACTATTCTAGGAAGTGGAATAGCAGTGAAACAAAACAGATCTTTCCTCAGGGAGTTCAGAGGTTAGTGTGTGAGACAGATAATAAATAGTAAGATGCATAGTATGTACTCTGATGATGAGTGCTATGGAGAAAAAGAAAGCAGAGGAAAATAGGAGGTGCCAGGTGGCGGAGCAAGGGGTGGGGGTTACTGTTTTTAAACACAGCGGTCAGGAAGTCCCCACCCGCCTCGAAGTGATACTGGAATAAAGACTGAAAAGGATGGCTGAGAGCTGCATGGTGTTCTAGGGTACAGGGAACAGCAAGTAACGGCCCAGAGGCCAGGATGTGTCAGTCATGTTAGAGACCAGCAAGGAGATAGGTGTGCTTGCAGCAGAGGTTGTTAAGGGTTAAGAAAAGTTGGAGGTCAGAAGGGTATCTGGAGATAGACCCTAAAGGGCCCCGTAAACAGAGATTTTGCTGTTTATCTCAGGTACAATGGAAAGCTAGTGGATTGTACCGAGCAGAGAAATAACATGATCTGACTTAGGTTTTAACGGGATTGCTTCAGCCTGGCTGTTGTGTAGGCTCTGGGAGGTGAGTCAGTTGGCTACTGACTTAGCATAGGGGAAAATGGGAGCAGCTCGGGTGGTAACTGAAAGAGTAACCAAGTATTCACGTAAATATTTGTTAAGTGCATTTTCCCAGGGAGCGCTTTTATTGAAGTTTTATTATTATTTTTTTCTTTTTTTTTTAAAGATTCATTTATTTGACAGATAGAGACCACAAGCAGGCAGAGAGGCAGGCAGAGAGAGAGAGAGAGAGAGAGAGAGAGAGGAGGAAGCAGGCTCCCCGCCAAGCAGAGAGCCCGATGCGGGGCTCGATCCCAGGACCCTGGGATCATGACCTGAGCTGAAGGCAGAGGCTTTAACCCGCTGAGCCACCCAGGCGCCCCTTGAAGTTTTAAAAAAGATTTTATTTATTTGAGAGAGAGACAGAGAGTGAGCAGGGTGAGGGGTAGAGGGAGAAAGCCAGAATCCCAAGCAGATTCCGTGCTGAGTGTGGAGCCCAATAGGGGGCGTGGATGTCACTGGGCCAGATCCCAGGACCCTGAGATCATGACCAGAGCCGAAATCAAGAGTCAGACACTCAACTGACTGAGCCCCCCAGGCGCCCTTCGCTTTTATTGAAGTTTTAAAGCAATTCCATGTTCCAAACAAGGATCACCTTGGTGGCAAATAAGCGGGATATCTCTTACGTACTCCTAGTTATTCAAAGTCCAAGATTAAGTCCTTCCCCCTGACCTTGATGCTGAATCCTCCAGGGCTCTGATTCTGTTTGTGAGCCTCTCAGAGCTTTTGCCACCCCCTGTTAAGACTGTAGCATCCCTTGGGGTGCCTGGGTGGCTCAGTGGGTTAAGCCTCTGCCTTCGGCTCAGGTCATGATCTCAGGGCCCTGGGATAGAGCCCCATGTTGGGCTCTCTGCTCAGCGGGGAGTCTGCTTCTCCCTCCCTCTCTGCCTGCCTCTCTGCCTACTTGCGATCTCTGTCTGTCATATAAATAAATAGAATCTTAAAAAAAAAAAAAAAAAGACTGTAGCATCCCTGACTTCCAGTCTAAGCTCATTAGGATTCAGGGAAATGGGTGGATGCTGTTCATTTTTTTAATGCTACTCACTATGGAAGCTTGGCAGCCACAGGCAGGATTAGGGAAAAGACGTCACACCTTCCTAGAGACGGTGCGGTGCGGGGCACTCGTGAGGTTAGTTTGCACTCAGTGGTTTCCCTTTTTAATAAGCTCTGGTCTATGAATCACGTAAATCTCAGCACTGAGAGCCAATTTTACGGTTTGGTTTGCTTAATAGTCACACAATTAAAATAAGTTGTAAAAAACGGTGATGGTGTTTGCCAGGATAAATATTTAAAAGGGAACAGCTGTAGGAAGATGTAATAATTCAAATCAGCTCATGGCTCTTTATTTTCAATAAAGGCTGTGGAGGTTGGTTCTTAACCAGTGGGGTTTCGTGGCCCCTCCTTGGAATACCTTTGTGCTGTAGCTGCCAGAGTGAAGGAGGACAGAGAGGAGAGGAGTCAAGTGTGCCTCTGGGAATAGCCGATCCATGACCCAGAGACCGGGACAGGGTTTAGGACCCTGTCCTAACCCAAGGGTTGAGGTCACAGATAGTGAGGGAGACTCAAAGTTGTTACCATCTTCCCTAAACTACTAGATTGGGTTTTCTTTTTTCTTTCTTTTTTTTTAAGATTTTATTTATTTATTTGACAGACAGAGATCACAAGTAGGCAGAGAGGCAGGCAGAGAGAGAGGAGAAAGCAGGCTCCCCGCCGAGCAGAGAGCCCGATGCGGGGTTCTATCCCAGGACCCTGTGATCATGACCTGAGCCAAAGGCAGAGGCTTTAACCCACTGAGCCACCCAGGTGCCCCTAGATTGGGTTTTCTTGTATGAAGTCCTGGTGGTTATATTTTTTGGGTGGCAAGTTAATAATTTTCAAAGGGGAAATTTATTTGACAAAGAGGTGAGCCGATCTGGGAAGCATTAAGTTCTGTCCCTTCCACTGGACTTCAGGCTGGCTGAGAGATATTACTGATGCCTGCTGGTTTTCCAGCTTTGGTTGGTGGTGATGAGCTGAAGGCTAGCTGAGGACAAAGCACAAGCTGACACCCTGCCCCCTCCTGGGTGGAATATGTGTGACATCCTTCCAGGAAACTTCCAACTATCTTAATGTTAATAAAGTTTTTCTAGAGGAAAAAACAACCTTAGCTTGATAATAGCAAGGCCTCTGTATCCTGAGAGTCTTCTTTACCATATGAAAGTCCTTTTGGGCACCTCCCTTATTCCTTACCTCCCCCAACTCCCAAATATAGAATGAGCCACCCCTCAAACTCCTGGGCAGCAGCTCTCTCTGCCCAAGGGTCCTGTCCCAATGATTTAATAAAACCACCATTTTGCACCAAAGATATCTCAAGAATTCTTTCCCGGTCATCAGCTCCAGATCTCACCCCACCAAACCTCACCAACATTCCAAAACAATCTCAGGCAGAGGTTGAAGATCAGATTGAATGCTTCCTTTCTCTCTTGTACCTTATATGCCATTTCCTTTATACCAGGAGAGCTCCTATCCCACTTCACTCTTTCTCTGGGAGCTTCTGTCCGTGCCTTCTTCCAGAACCTTCTCGACCATGCAGCTCCCTGTGCTCTCCCTCTCTTGCCTTCAGCTTGTCTTGGTCTTGGTGATAGTAAAGGAAAAAACTCAATTGTTTCCATTTATATGATAGACCGTGCTCTCTGAAAACTAAACTTCTGACACCAGACGTGTGGGTTTTCTACATGGGCAATGAAAGGGTTTCGGTTAAGGGTGTGGTCCCACCAGACTGCCCCTTTCCCCCACTTATGCCAACCCCAAGTCCAGAGTGTCACCTGAGTTTCTTTCTGTCCAGCTCTAAATTAGAGCTTCCCAAGCCCCCCTCTGTGGGCTTGAGAAATGTGGTAAAGCAGCTCACGGAACTCAGGAGAACAGTTTAGTGACTGGATTACCTGTTAGTGAGAAAAGGATGGAACTCAGGATATGTGGGAAAGGGTGCTGAGCTTCCACACCCTCTCTGGACACACCACACTCCCAACACCCGAGATGGTCACCAACCTGCAAGCTCAGCAAACTCCACGCTTTTGGGGTTTTATGGAGATTGCCTCACATATGCATAGTTGACTAGATCATTGGCCATTGGTGATTGAACTCAATCGGTAGCCCCCTAACTCCCTCCCTCCCAGAGGTGGGGGAGGGGGTGCTGACCTGAGCCAAGGCAGACACTTAAAGACTGAGCCACCCCGGTGTCCCTAACAGGGCATTGTTTTGAATAACAGATGACACCTTTATTCCTCTCACCTCTCTTAGGAAATTCCAAGGGTTTTAGATCTATGCCAGAAATGGAGACAAAGGCCAAAATATTTATTCCTTATTATAAATCACAATATTGCAGTGATAGAGGTGGAGGGGACTTAGGGAGTGCCCAGATAGCATTATACCCACAGATAGTAAAACTAAGACTTGGGGAGCAAACCGACTCGATAGATAACATACAGCTGGTGAATGGGAAAGTCAGACCACAGACTGGACTCGCCCTCTTTCTGCTGCCTATACCAGTAGTTAAGTGAATAACTGGGTCCTGCTTGATTTCTTATACCACTTACAATACAACCAGCTCATAGTTTTCTTGAATGTAAGGGTCTTGTCTTCAGTCATTTATTTAATAGTATTATTGGCCTGTACTAAAAGCATTTGTATGCTCTGAATTCATTTAATCCTCTCAGTAATTCTAGAATGTAGAAACTCTTACTCTCCCTGTAGTAGAGGAAACCAAGGGTGAAGTAGCTTACCCAACATCACGTAGTTCTAGTTCAAGAGTGGTGGACCACAAGGCCCGGTCTAACTTGTTTCCCAGTTGCAATGCCTGGGAACTGAAGTCATTCTTCTTGATCCCATCAGCAACCACTAGAGAGTAAAATCAGTGAAATGGAGGAAGGTAGGGCAGTATGGGCAGAGTCTGTTAACAAATCTCAGAAAACACTGCTTCCAGCCTACCCAACGTCTCTGAACAGCACCGGGTTTCCATAATGTTGATCATAAACTTCCCTGACCTTAATTCTTGGTATCCTGGGGATGCTCTCCCATTTTCCACATTTCACTATTAAATAACAGAATAGTGGCGCAGGAATCAAGTTCCATCTAGTCTTTTTTTTTTTTTCTCTCTCTCTTTCTTTTAGTTTATTTGACAGACAGAAATCAGAAGTAGTTAGAGAGGCAGGTTGCGGGGGGGGGGGGGGCAGGCTCCTCACTGAGCAGGGAGCTCAATGCAGGGCTCGATCCCAGGATCCTGAGATCATGACCTGAGCCAAAGGCAGAGGCTTAACCCACTGAGCCACCCCTAGTTCCATCTAGTCTTTTTTTTTTTTTTTTTAAAGATTTTATTTATCTGACAGAGAGAGAGATCACAAGTAGGCAGAGAGGCAGGCAGAGAGAGAGGGGGAAGCAGGCTCCCCACCGAGGAGAGAGCCCAATGTGAGGCTCGATCCCAGGACCCTGAGATCATGACCTGAGCTGAAGGCAGAGGCTTTAACCCACTGAGCCACCCAGGCACCCCTAGTTCCATCTAGTCTTAAAGTTAGCCAATGCTGAGTGACCTTGGAGAAGTCATTAGGTGGTTGAGATAAGTTGTTTTACCTCTAGGGGGGGTGTTGAGACCTGAAAACTGATGTGAAGGTTGTGCACAAATGATACTCACTATGTAAGTATAAGGTAGTGTTGAACGATAATGAGACGGGGTAACACTGGGGAGTCTGGGATTGGTGCCTGGAGCAAGCTCCTTCACTTCTGCACATCAGTTTCCTTGTTTGTAAAAAGAAGGTCTTGTGTCACTTGCAGGGTTGTTCTGAGGATTAGAGACAGTGTATGTCAAACCGTCGCACAGTGCCAGACATATGGTAGGAATCCAGTAAATGGTAGCTATTATTATTAATAATAACCTGACAACCTGGCTTGGTCGACCCTCTCTTATAACCACATTTGGCAGAAGAGCAAGCAAACAACACTCCCACAACGAAAACGGTGATAACCACCACCGTCAAGCACCCAATCAGAGTGGTCCCCTGAACTCCCCGAAAAGTGACCGCTGGCTCCCAAGTGCATACGAAGCTGCCCAAATGCTGTTAGTGAAATGGAGGTACAGCCAGATGGAACTCCTTTCCTCCTCTGAGGTGATTTCCGTGAAGGATGGCTGAATGCAGACTCACTCTGAAATAGCTTTGTCTGCCAAGTGACAGGAGGAGAGAGCCAAATGAAATGGTGGTGGCAGAGAAAGAGGATGGAGGGCTGAGAGCAGCTGGGAAGCAATGTGTCCTCGCTGACTGTTTGATCTTACTTGGCTACTGAATCACTTTCTTCCCCCTTCCCTCCACTTCAGAGGCCTCTAGGTGGTCAGGGCTGCCCAGGCACTCCCGCTGACATATGGCTATCCCTACCTATTGCTTGTTTGGTGCCATGAGGACTTCTCATTAGCTGCTGAATGCCAAGGTGGCCTGTTACACTCTAGAGGCTGTTGTGGATACCTCCTTGTGCTGCTGCTCTCAGAATAGGTAAGAGCTTCATGTGCCGGAGAAGGGAGACACAAGGGAGGAAAAGATTTCTCCGCCCCCTGAGCCTCTGAGTTGACTTTTGTTCTGGCTCCAACTTCCATGAGTTAGCTTGGCCTTTTACCACTTTTCCAAGCAACTTCCGACTTCTTTCTTTCAGTGGGTATTTATTTATTGAGCTGTTGTTGCTTGGCATTATTTTAGGTTGTGGGTGAGACAGACGAACCCGTGACCTTGTGGAGTTTACATTCTGGTGGGACAGAGACATAATTCACATACAAATAAACAAGCTAATTCAAGATAGCGGTAAATTTAATGAATTCACAGAATGATGTGACAGAGCGACAAGAGGTCGGGGGGATGGCTGTTTTTGTCATCTGAGGAAGAAACACTGGGGCTGAGAATGGAATGGTAAAACAGCCATGCTGTCTGAAGTCAGGTTCCGGGCAGAAGGAACTGCAAAGGTGCAGGTCCTAACACGGCATGTCTGAGGAACAGAAAGTTCATTGGCGAGAACTGGGACGTGGAGAATAAAGGGGAGAATGCAGCAGATGAAGTTAGAAGACAGGTCACAGTGTGGGGGCCTAGAGATCATATTCAGCCCACATGGTGTTTTTGAGATTTCACTAAAAACAAAAACAATCTTGACTTGTCATGCCTCTTGGTAATTAAAAAACTTGGCCATGAAATCCCACTACTGAATGGCGACAACTGATTTCAACATAGAGCAGTTATGCTCTCCTGCCTTTTCCATTCTCTTCAGGGGGATTCAGGGTCAGTCATTAGCTCACAAATAGTAAACATTTGAATCACCAAATGCTGAGCACCATGTGAGCCTAATAGGGGCCTGGATTTTTTTTTTTTTCCCTAAGTGTGATGGAAGCATGTGATGAAGGGTTTTCAGTGACAGTGACTTGACCTACATTTTAAAAAGATCACTCTACTTGTTGATAATGGGTTGTGGCTAGGGTATGTGTGAAGGGTGGCCAGGACTGGAGACAGAAAGAAGCAGAGAGATTCTGGGCATATTTTGAGGGGGAGGTGCCGGGACTTGGCTAATGCATTAGATTTGGGGGAATAAAGGGGAATGAAGGATGACTCTCAGAAGGGTCAAGTGTAGAGATGTAATTTGAGAGTCATCAGTATATAGGTGATATTTAAACCCACAGGAATGGATGAGCTCACTAAGGGAGGACTGTAGATAGGAAATAGAATGCAGGGGGGAAAAAAAGGAAAAAAGAAAATAGAATGCAGAATTTTGGGATTTTTTCCCCCTGTTCAAATTTAAAGCTTCTCAAGTAATTCCTTATATTTTACAGGCTACTAGCCTCTAAGAATTAAAAAGCAATCTAAAATGATCTATCTAGTCACCATTCCTATCCATATACTCATTCAAATCCCCCTACACAAACATCTAGCCAAGTAGTGCATCATTAACAGGGAACATATGATTTCATATGACCATGATCATTAGAAAGTGGCTCTTCAGGGTGCCTAGGTGGCTCATTCGTTAGGCATCTGCCTTCAGCTCAGGTCGTGATCCCAGCATTATCAAATAGAGCCCAGTGTTGGGCTCCCTGATCAGTGGGAAGTCTGCTTCTCCCTCTTCCTCTCCCCCTGCTTATATTCCCTCTCTCACTCTGTCAAATAAATAATTTTAAAAAGTAGCTTTTCTTCCTATTACCATTTTAGGTAAGTGAGTATCTATACTTCTAGAAAAGGACAGTGAAGGGGGCAGGGCACTATTCATAATTACACCAAGACAAATGGGACTTACGCTGGGTAAATCTTTTAAGTAAAAGCAACAATACTTTAGACCGTCTCCAGATAGTCAATTGAGTGACTTTAAAAATGTTTAAAAGGTGGGTGCCTGGGTGGCTCAGTGGGTTAAAGCCTCTGCCTTTGGCTCAGGTCATGATCCCAGGGTCCTGGGATCGAGCCCCACATTGGGCGCTCTGCTGGGTGGGAAGCATGCTCCCCCCCCACCCACTCTCTGCCTGCCTCTCTGCCTACTTGTGATCTCTGTCAAATAAACAAATAAAATCTTTAAAAAAAAATGTTTAAAAGGTGAGATGCCGTGTCTCAGCAACATTAAAAATTTGGAGTTAAAAGAAACCTCAAGAAAATCACCTGCTCCAATTACCTCAGTTTCAAAGAGGGAATTAAGGGGCCTTACATTATTAGACTAAAATCAAGTTAGCATGCGGCAGGGAAAGTCCATCTTACTCAACTTAGACGGGTTTATTGGGATGTAATCCCACAGGAAGTCCCAATAAAGCAGTTCTAAGTTGAAAATGCGTCTAATATAACCAACCCACCAAATCATAGCTCAGCCTAGCCTACCTTAAACGTGCTCTGAACACTTAACGTTAGCCTACACTTGGGCAAAAATCTAACACAAGGCGTATTTTATAATAAAGTGTTGAATGTCCCATATAGTTTATTGAATACTTCACTCAGAGTGAAGGACAGAATAGCTGTGTGGGTACAGAATGGCTGTCAGTGTATCAGTTGATTAAACTTGTGATCACGTGGCTGACTGGGAGCTATGGCTCATGGCCAGTGCCCAGCATCACGAGAGAATGTCATACAGGCTACTGCTAGCCCAAGATTCAAATTCAGAACTTAAGGGGTGCCTGGGTGGCTCAGTCGTTAAGCTTCTGCCTTTGGCTCAGGTCATGATCCTAGGGTCCTGGGATGGAGCCCCGCATCGGGCTCCCTGCTCAGAGAAGAGCCTGCTTCTTCCCCCTGCTTGTGTTCCCTCTTTCAGTGTGTCTCTGTCAAATAAATAAAATCTTAAAAAAAAAAAATTCAGAATTCAATTGATGTACAGTTTCTACCAAATGTGTATCATTTTCCCACCATTGTAAAGTCAAAAAATCTTTAAGTAGAACCATTTTAAGTGGGGGACCATCTATAGTAGACATACTTGTATTACATTTCAGTTTATAAATTCCTTTTACACACGTGTCATGTGACCTGAGGTTTTTTTTTTTTTTAAAGATTTTACTTATTTGACAGGCAGAGATCCCAAGTAGGCAGAGAGGCAGGCAGAGAGAGAGGAGGAAGCAGGCTCCCTGCTGAGCAGAAAGCCCGATGTGGGGCTCGATCCCAGGACCCTGGGATCATGACCTGAGCCGAAGGCAGAGGCCTTAACCCCCTGAGCCACCAGGGTGCCCCATCATTTTTTTTTAAAAGATTTTATTTATTTGAGAGACAGAGAGAGTTGGGGGGAGGATGCGGAGAGCACAGCATGAGAGTGACAGGGAGAAGCAGGTTCCCTGCCAAGCAAGGATCCCGATGTGGAACTCTATCCCAGGACCCTGGGATCATGACCTGAGCTGAAGGCAGACACTTAATGACTGAACGCCCCAGGCGCCCCCCACATTATCACTTGGTAGTAGGGTGCACTAAAGTTAAGAGATGTGACTTGCCCAAGATCACTAACCATTAAAATGTAGAGTGGGAACTTGAACCCTTATCTTCTCTTTTCTCTTGCCAATTTCCCTTTTCTTCCTATTGCTCCATACTAATCTAGTGATTTTTACTACTAAAGGTTTTAGGCCCAAGTTAATTTTTCTTCTGGAATTTTAATTCCACAGCCTCCTGTTTCCTGGTGTGTAAAAAGCAGTCATTACTTTCTTCATTAAAGGAAATACAAATATGAAAGCATTTTCCAAGTTGTAAGCCACTGGGCAAATTTATATTTCAAGGCTAGTTCAGCTTTTTCTCCCCCTCCAGCTAGGGGAGCTACATTAAATTGTACATGAATGGGTGAGAGGATTACCTTTCTAGCATTTACAGTAACTCTAATAAATTGTTGGCTAAATGAAGAGGTTCTATAAAAAGAAAAGAGTAACTGGAAGAAATCCATGAGACTGAGTCTTAGAATTTGGGAATGTTGGTGGATTCACAGCCTAATGGTGAAAACTATCTGACCCAGCTCCGAGGTGTAAAGGAATTCTCCATTGTGTGGACGATCAGAAGGATGCACTAACCCCTGTAGCTGTTTACATTGATTGAAGATCCAACAAGGATTTCCTTGATTTTGTTTGCGGCCCCACCACTCATTCTCTGGGATACAGAGCATTGGGAAGAGAGAGCTTTCTGTCCCTCCTAAAAACCCAGTGCTGTTTATACGGATAGTAACATATATGGCATTCCTTAAACTCTTTGTGTTACAATTAAGGACCCAACAACCTCAAGGGTACTCAATTGTTAAAGTTCCAATTCCTTAGAGCATGGCGTTCCAGACCTACAACAGTTCATAATCTATCTTTCTAATCATAACTTCCACTGTTGTCAGGAATAAACCTTCAGCTCTAAACTGGTCTGCTCACTACCTCCTGTGTGTTTTGTGTTTCCTCCTGCACAATTTCCTCTTTAAGTCTGCACTGTCCTTTATTGTAAGCCACATATGGCTAGTACTTGAACTGCAGCCAGTCCAAATTGAGATGTGCTATGTCAGATACACCTAGATTTCAGAAATCTAGAACCCCCGATACAAAATATTTCATTAATGATATTTAAATATTGGTTATATATTGAAAAGTGCACATTTTGGATATATTGGACAAAATAAATTACATTAAAATGAATTTCGTATTTTTTTTACTTTTTCACGTGGCTTCTAGGAAAAGAAAATATACATGTGGCTTGCATTGTATTTTTAAATGGACAGTTCTCTGCTAGATCATTGGCCTAGCCTCTTAAGCCAATGTAAAACAAGGCCTACTACTCAAACCCACCTTTGTATTCTCATTCTAAAATAATAAAGGAATGGATGATAGAAAAATGTGGGTACATGTGGGTTTACACATTTAAGGTAGGCATGCCCTCTGCTACCATATTGAAACTTCTATTACCAGTCAGCTGACAGCTCAAGAAAAGACTTTCTGCCAAAGACCACAAGATAGTCGATATGCTCTATACGTGTTAGATAACTTCTTTAGGGACCCACACTAAAAACCCCCAAGTCCTTGAATTTCATCTTTATCCCTCCTGTTTTTCTTCTATGTCTAGTCACTAAAATATTGGCCCTTTCTGTGAAAAATTTTCAACTTTATTCCTTTACTCTCAGTCCATAACTAATCAAAATCTTGCTCACCTTGCTTTTAAAATCAGTTTCCAAGTAGTCTCCCAGCTTATTTCTCCCCATCCACATTTACTTTATAAACTGCAACTAAAATCATCTTCCATAATCTTTTTTGCAAATACAATTTTTTGCTCTAAAACTTCCACTTTTCCTACATTGCCAACAGAGAATTCCTTCATTTAGCATCCAAGCGAGGCTTTTTCATACCTTCTATCTTGATACTATTCTCCATAAAACCTGGACTTGAGAGCGCCTAGACTTGGTTTATGTAAAGCACTTAGAACCACACCTGTCATATATTGTAAAAGCTGTATGTTTTAGCTATTATTATTACTACTGACTTTCATTTGGGTATGCTGTATGCATTTCTACAGCTGGAACATTATTAATTCCATTTTCATTTGAATACCTCTATCAAAGGGAAAAGGAGTGATTTAAACAATCAGTGATAGGAACAAGCTAATTGTTATTCCTTGAGAAAACAACTTATCCTCCCAACAATGGTCAGAAAATCTGAACCCTAATTTACTATAAAATGTAATAAAATTTAACACTGGATGAAACCTAAAAAAAGGTAGTGTTTCTTTCATACAATAGATGGCAGATTATGGCATATGGTATTTCAAAAAAACAAAACCTGAAAAAATATAAATGAGTTCTGGATTTAGGGTCACATGGCTCTCCAACTTTGGTGTGTATTAGAATAATCTGGGAAGATTTCAAACTAAACAGATGCCTGGGCCCCACTCCAGATTTATTGAAATCTTTAACCGTAGGCCTTGGGCACACAGTTTTTTAAAAGCTCCAAGGTGATTCATATGTATGTTTTCAAAAGCTTGGTGGGTGATCTCCATGTGCACCTCATCCAAGAATCATTGGTTTAATCAAGAGAAACATTTAGGAGATCGATCGATCTATCTATTCTCCTAGTATGTGTTTTTGAAACAGAGCAGACTACTCAGAGAACTGATTTACCCTGAATGACTTACGTGTTTGCGAACAGTATTCATAAAAACAAAACAACCTCCCCTCCCCCACCTTCCTGAAAAACACTCTGTGGAGTTGATTTAGGGAATTAGAAAAGAAAAAGCCCATATGTCCCAAATACCACACTTGGTATTCATCTAAAAGCGTGTCTGTTGGCTTGGCTTCTACTTATTCATAAATTTCAAAACAGAATTACTTAAGTAAATATATATTTAACTATGTATAATACTTACAGCTTACAGATTTGACAATTCAAAATTATACACTTAAGTAAATGTGTGGAAAAGTTGACATTTTAGTATATAGTAAACCAAACATTTCAAAAACAACTTTACCTCAAAAATATTTTACACCAATTTTCAAAAGTGCTATCTTCACAGGTTCATTGTATCTCAACAACCCAGTTAGGTATTCAAATCTCCAGGCATGAAGTAACCAGTATCCTATCCAAAGACAGCACTTTTGGTACTGTTGCTGAGGGTGTGAAAATCCTGGGTCTTTGAAACCCTATAACAAAGCCCCTTTTACCCTCCAATCCTGAGACAACAAATCTTGTAGTTCTCCCTCATCATCGCTGTCAACATTCTCCTCTTCCTTTTTCTGAAGTTCTTTTATAGTCAGAACCTCTTTAAGCTTATTTTTTATTTCATCCTGGCGATTCCGAAGTTTTTCCACCCGACGGTAACATTCTATCTGCTCATCGATCTCCCCAATTTGCCGGTCCAACCGTCCCTCCTCATCCTCTTCAGCAACTATAGCTTCGGAAATAGTATTGACCTGTCTCATGGCCTTTTGAAATTCGTCCCACTCTTTGTCCATCTGATCCTTTGGGGCATCAACCTTTCGTACCCTAGCATCTATCTCAGGGTCGTCAAAAAAGCCTTCCGGTAATGCTTCCGCTGTGTTTTCTCGCCTTTCCACGACCTTTTCATGTATTTCTGCCTTCTCAATTGACCCCGAATGAGGAATTAAAGGGGCCTTAGGAGGATTTGTATCCGAGAAACCGCTTGGCAGCATACTTGTTGCCTCTCTCGAGGAGGAAAGCGAGGGTTCCTTGCCCTCTGAGTCGAGCGGCTGCTTGCTGGTGTCCCCTCTTTTCCCTTCTCCTCCCTCTTCCTCCTCTTCCTCATCTTCATAATCAGGGAGTAAACCGAGTCCCGAGGCCTTACTGAGGGTCGCTCTGGCCGAGTCCTTCCCTGCTCTGTCAGAGTTGGTGGGCAAAGCGGATGTGGAGGGCTGTACCTGAGGCAGCGGGGAGGCCTTGGGTCTTTTGGCATCTTGGCCATCCGCAACCGGCGTCTTCCTCTTGGCTGACTGGGGTGCGGCGCTGGAGGACGGACCCTGGGTGGCTTCCTTCGCGCCTTTGAGCTCGGCTACTTTCTCACGGTGCTGCTTTCCCAGGACGTGGGTCTGCCACAGGAGCTCGCTCTTCACCGGGGTGTTACACAGAGCACAGCTCAGCTGCCCCAAACGGTTGTACTTCGCAAATGGAGATTCTATGCGTTTCCTATTGGTGCTCAGACGCTGCTTCTCCTTCATCAAGCGCCGCAGTTCTTCCTGATTCACCACTCGCTTCCCCACCGGAGTGCGAGCGGAGGCGGAGGACGCCATCTCCGCGTCTGGACCCAAGACGACTCAGGCTTCCGAGCGGGCGAGGTCTGGTAACGTCATTTCCTGTCTCGGCGAGGATTGGCTGAAGCTCCGGAAGGCGGGCGGCGGCTCCGGGATTTCTCTCGAGATCCAGGCTGAGGCTGTTTTTACTTGCTGGGCGGCACTGGCACGGTCGGTGCTGCTATGGCTGCGATAAAGGCGGTAAACTGCAAGGCCGAGGTGGCGCGGGCCCAGGCGGCCTTGGCTGTCAATATATGTGCCGCCCGAGGGCTGCAGGATGTGCTGCGTACCAACTTGGGGCCTAAGGGCACCATGAAAATGTGAGATGGCCCGGCGGTTGGAACGGCGGTTAGGGCCGGGGGTTTGTTGGGTATTGCGGCGCGCTCTGAGGCAGACGTTCCGCGAAGAGCCGGGAGCGACGGGATACCTTGGTTCTCATTCCTGTGCGGAGGTCACCCCTGGCCCGGGGCGGGAGGACAGACTCCCGAGGAAAGGGCCCCAAGTGAAGCTTGTACAGCCCCTCTCTTTCACTTGTGTTAAAGTTCATGCGCAGTTGCAAGTCAGTTCATCTCGTGTGTCTTGAGAAGCATAAGCCATTTAACTCCCCTGCGCTTTGGGACTACATTCCCTTAGTTTGGGTTTTTCCCCCAGCACCGTGTTGTAGTGGTAAGGGCACCCAGGTCTTGGAGCCCGGCAGGCATAGGTTCAAATCCAAGTTCCCTTTTAGCTGTGCATCGTTAGGCAAGTTACTTGCACACTCTGTGCCTACGCTTCTTCCTTTGTATTCACCCCTTCAGCGTATATTTACTTAACATCACTTTTTTTTGTAGAAGAGTGAGGAAAAGAACGCTAAAATGTCTAAGAGGAGGAATACATTCTAAGAGGAATGAGCAGAATTAACGGTAGATGAGGGCGCTTGTATGCTATTTGAATGCTGGGAAAATAGAAATGGTGAAGATGATTATATTGAGGAAAGGGACTAATTACTGATGGGAGTAGGGAAAAGAGAAGTCTCTCAGATAACAGGTTTTTGATCAGAGTCTTGAAAGGTAAGTTAGAGTTCACCAGTTGGAGAAAGGAGTAAAAATGCCTTCTGTAGTAACTTCAGGAACAAGAATGCCCATTGGTGTAAATCCAACAGAAATAAAAACAAGCATGCTGTATTAAGGGAACCACAAGATTTTCCCACAAGATCTCATTTGGTAGATGCAGCAGGAAAAGTAAACATAAGCCAGACTGGGAAAGGTGAACAACATCATCATTGCTAAGTAATCCGGATTTTACCTTGAAGGTGATGGAGAACGTAAAAACTCATGGAAAGATTTTTGATCAGGTAGCTAATTGAGTCACACTACTTTTTAGAAATAAATGTAATGTGTTGGGGTAGATTCAAATTTAGAGATACCAGGATGCTATCTAAATAGTCCAGGCTAGAGATGTTGTTGACAGTGGACACGGAGAGGAGGGAGTAGATGGAAGAAATACTTAGGTTGTGGAATTATCAGAACTTGATGATCTAATAAATGTGAGGGATGAGGGAAGAAACTAGGTTGACTGAATGAATGGTACATTGTACCAAAATAAAAAACCTGCAGGAAATTTATAGTTTTGTGGTTTACGGACTTCCAAGTATTCTTTGACTAAACTTCTGTTCATAACTCATCAGTTTCTCTTAAACTTGTAAATGCTCCATTTGGAATGAAATCATCATAGTGGTCCATATGGGAAGTGATTCTGTAGGCTGCACATGGTGGTGATTACCATGGTGTTGCCCCATGGCACTTGGAAGTTTTGAAGCTCAGTTCCTTATACTAAGGATGGTGAGTGGCAAGAACTGAGAATGTCTTGCTTAACCCTTGCCATATGAGGTTATTAATATCACTGTTTTCTGAACAGGCTTGTTTCTGGTGCAGGTGACATCAAACTCACCAAAGATGGCAATGTGCTGCTCCATGAGATGGTGAGCTGATATTGCTGACTTCAATAAATCTTAACAAGCCTAGAACATAGTACAGATTGCATATATATATTATATATATATATAATATATATATATATTTTTAAAGATTTTATTTATTTATTTGACAGAGATATAGTGAGACAGGGAACACACACTGGGGGTGTGAGAGAGGGAGAAGCAGGCTTCCCGCAAGACTCTGGGATCATTACCTGAGCCAAAGGCAGATGCTTAATGACCGAGCCACCCAGGTGCCCCTTTATTTATTTATCTTTTTAAAGATTTTATCCACTTCTTTTTTTTTTTAAGATTTTATCCACTTATTTGAGAGAGTGAGAGCACCTAAGCTGGGGGAGGGGCAGAGAGAGAAGCAGGCTCCCCTCTGAGCAAGGAACCCGATGTGTGACTCAATGTGTGACAGGATCCTGGGATCATGATCTTGAGCCTAAAGCAGGTGCTCAACTGACTGAGTCACCCAGACAGCCCCAAACTGTATGTTCTAAACCAAAGCTGTCAGTTAAATACTGCAGTTGTGAGTTATACTTGTTGGATTAGACCTAAATAAAAGACGGTTTTGATTGTTTTGAAATCTTTATACAGGGGCGTCTGGGTGGCTCAGTGGGTTAAAGCCTCTGCCTTCGGCTCGGGTCATGATCTCAGGGTCCTGGGATCGAGCCCCGTATCGGGCTCTCTGCTCCGCAGGGAGCCTGCTTCCTCCTCTCTCTCTGTCTGCCTCTCTGCCTACTTGTGATTTCTCTCTGTCAAATAAATAAATAAAAAAAAAAAGAAATCTTTATACAGTCCAAGTAATAGCTTAGGGATACTTCCAAATTAGTTACATCTTTTAAAGGCACTGAATTGTGTTCTTTGCAATATGAAAATATAAAAAAAATCCTTTGCTATTTTAGTAAATACATTCATCTTAGAGATCGAAGAATTTGACCTTTTTATTTTTTTTAAGATTTTATTTATTTATTTGACAGGCAGAGATCACAAGCAGGCAGAGAGGCATGCAGAGAGAGAGGAGAAAGCAGGCTCCCTGTGGAGCAGAGAGCCTGATGTGGGGCTCGATCCCAGGACCCTGGGATCATGACCTGAGCTGAAGGCAGAGGCTTTAACCCACTGAGCCCAGGCGCCCCAAAGAATTTGATCTTATTTTGGAAACGTCATTGCATTCCAAAGCAAAAACTTTTACAAAATGTTCAAATCTCATTAGTTCTCAATTTAAAAAATTTAGTAATGACATTTATTAAGTATTGACAATAAGAACTTGTAGAATGAAGCTTATTTCTTAATTTTATTATTGGCCTTTGGGTTATCTTGTTTTCATTGGACTATTTTTCTTTTTAAATCTCATTCTCTCTTTTAATCTTTTGCTTATTTTTTCCAGCAAATTCAACACCCAACAGCTTCCCTGATAGCAAAAGTAGCAACAGCCCAGGATGACATTACAGGAGATGGTACTACTTCCAATGTTTTAATTATTGGAGAGTTACTAAAACAAGCTGATCTTTACATTTCTGAGGTATTAGCATTTTACAGAATTCACATTCATGTGATATTTTATTTTGAATGAGGAATTGTTGTTTTCACTAGTAAAATGTTCTAATTTTAGAGGGCAAAAGTAATTTTTATCCAGATACTTTTGGACAATTATAAATGGAAATAATCATGAATTTTTTTTTTTTTTTACAAATAATGCTTTTCGTTGGAATTATATCCCACTTTTTTTTTTAATATTTTATTTATTTGACAGAGAGAAACCACAACTAGGCAGAGAGGCAGGCAGAGAGAGAGGAGGAAGCAGGCTCCCCGCGGAGCAGAGAGCCCGACGCGGGGCTCTATCCCAGGACCCTGGGATCACGACCTGAGCCGAAGGCAGCGGCCTTAACCCACTGAGCCACCCAGGCGCCCCTATATCCCACTTTTTAAAATGAAGTATTTAAGATAGATAAGAAGGTAAAAAATTAGCCATCTACCCATGAATAACAGCCTAAAAAAGAAAACATCACTGGTAAAGTTGAAACCAAATTATGCACCTTTAAAAAAAAATAACTGGAGAAAAATAATTGAAGGTTTTCACACTGTGAATTTACCTATCTTTCTAGTTTTATTTTCCTTATAAACCATCTACTCTAGCGAGACTCCTCCATGCTACTCCCTAGCCTTTAAAATCACTACAACACATTTCTACCTCAGTGCTTTTGTTCAATCTGTATTCTTTTCTTGGCATTACTTATCTGTCTTCTCTGATTATGTATTTAAAAGTTTCCATTCTTTCAAGGTCCATTTCAACAAAGCATTACTTCATCAAAGTGCTAGAATTATTACTTCTTTGCATTTCATTTAGAATTGGGAATTGTCTAATAATTCAGTACCTGCAACGTACCTCTTTTAGGATTCTTTTGGCTTTAAGCAGTAGAAATTTCACTAAAAATGATTTAAACAATAAATTATCTCCCATGACAGACCATCGAGGGTAGTTGATTAAAAAATTCTGTTAGTCATCAAGTCTCTTAGCGCCTCCATTTACAGTGCTGTTTCATGATAAGGCTTATTTCCATCCTGATTATAAGACTGTCAGAGGAAATCAGGAATACCTGCTTCCTTTAGTAACACTTAGCAGGAGAGCACAAGAAAGAACCATTTGCCCAATTATGGAATATAAGTCCTTTTTTTTTTTTTAAAGATTTCATTTATTTATTTGACAGAGAGAGATCACAAGTAGACAGAGAGGCAGGCAGAGAGAGAGAGAGGGAAGCAGGCTCGCCGCCGAGCAGAGAGCCCGATGCGGGACTCGATCCCAGGACCCTGAGATCATGACCTGAGCCGAAGGCAGCATCTTAACCCACTGAGCCACCCAGGCGCCCAGTCCTTTCTTTTTTTAAAAAATGCTTTATTTATTCATTTGACAGAGACAGATCACAAGTAGGCAGAGCAGCAGGCAGAGAAAGAGGGGGAAGCAGGCTCCCCACTGAGCAGAGAGCCCAATGCAGGGCTCGATCCCAGGACCCCAAGATCATGACCTGAGCCGAAGGCAGAGGCTTAACCCATTAAGCCACCCAGGTGCCCCAAGTCCTTTCTTTATATAATTGGGTCAACTTTGATCTGTGTCCATATTGTTGGAATTGACTTAATCTAATCAGGATCTACCCTTTGAGCTATCTAGAGAGTGTAGCTTCCTCTGAAGACTGGAGGAAGGGATAATCTAAACAAAATTAGAGTTTTGTTAAGGAGGAAGAAGTTTAAGAAAGGGGAGATGCTGACAGACACTGATGTAATTATGAATCTGTGGCAGTATAGTGATAGAGCTAGACACAAAATATGATAGAAACACTGAGGAGGGAGGGATATCCTAAACTAGCCTGAATTAGGAAGCACTTCCTGGAGGAAGTAATAAGACCTGGGTTAAATCTTCAGGATGAGAGGGAGTGAGCCAGTGGAAAGACTGAGGGTTAAGGAGAATGACAGAATGGCAGAAGGAACAACATGAGCAGAGGCACAGAGAGGAGAAGCAATGTGGTATGTGTGTAAAGCTACAAACACTGGTATTGGCAAAGTTTAAAGTGATAAGGGTAGGGGCTTCTGGGTGCTCAGTTGGTCATCTGGCTCCCTGCTCAGCGGGGAGCCTGCTTCTCCCTCTCTCTCTGCCCCTGTCATGTGTGTTCTCTCTGAAATAAATAAATACAGTTAAAAAAATAAAGTGATACGGACAGTAATGAAAGCCTGGAGAAGTAGGTGGGAGCCAGATCACAGAGGGCATGTAGTATGCTAACGAAGAAGAATATTCATGTTTATGTGTTAATGAATGATGCAGTCAGATTGGCATTTTAAAAATTTGGGTGACGGGCGCCTGGGTGGCTCAGTGGATTAAGCCGCTGCCTTCGGCTCAGGTCATGGTCTCGGGGTCCTGGGATCGAGCCCCGCATCGGGCTCTCTGCTCCGCAGGGAGCCTGCTTCCTCCTTTCTCTCTGCCTGCCTCTCTGCCTAGTTGTGATTTCTCTCTGTCAAATAAATAAATAAAATCTTTAAAAAAAAAAAATTTGGGTGACAGTTTTAAGGGAGTCAAGACTGGAAGATCATAGTCGTCTAGGCGAGAAGGTGTGAGATCCTAGACTGAGGCAATATTTTGAAAATGGTTCATAATCATGCTCTAGAGTTAGGCTTTGCAAGTTAAATCCTGGTTCCACCTCTTACTATCCTGGTGATCTAAGACAAATTACATTATCCCTATAAACCTCCATTTCCTCATCTGTGAAACAGAAATAATAGTAACCACTTCATAGTATTGAGAGGGTTGAATTAGACAATACATGTAAAGCCCTTTATTTTTTAAAAATTTTAAAAAAGATTTTATCTGAGGGGCGTCTGGGTGGCTCAGTGGGTTAAAGCCTCTGACTTCGGCTCAGGTCATGATCCCAGGGTCCTGGGATCAAGCCCTGCATGGGGCTCTCTGCTCGGCAGGGAGCCTGCTTCCCCCTCTCCCTCTGCCTGCCTCTGCCTACTCTGTCTGTCAAATAAATAAATAAAATCTTAAAAAAAAAAAAAAAGATTTTATTTGAGAGAGAGCACAAGAAGAGAGAGGTCAGTGGGAGAAGCAGACTCCCCACCAAACAGAGAGCCTGATGGGGGATTCGATCCCAGAACTACAGGATCATGACCCGAGCCAAAGGCAGTTGCTCAACCAACTGAGCCACCCAGGCACCCATGTAAAGCCCTTTAGATTAGTACCTGGTACAAATGCTCAATAAATGTTAACTTTAAAAAAATTATTGTAGGACTGATGTAAAAGAATGGAAGAGGGCAATAAATTAGACCCAGTTCCAGCTTTCAGTAAGTTTATATATTTTTTCCAAAATACACAATATTTTTTAAAAAATTATTTTGTTACAATGTCAGACCTAGAGAAAAGTTTCAGGACTATTCCAAAGAATAACATTTCTCTCTCAGATATATCCATATATATGGTGTATGTATATACATACCTTTTCCCAAATGGTATAAGTTGCAGACATGATTGTCTAAATATTTTAGTGTGTATTTCTTAAAACCAGGATATTCTCTTATATAATCACAGAATAGTGATCAAAAACAGGAAGTTAATATTAACATTGACACACTGATACAGTATAACCTACAGATTTTATTCCAGTTTTATCATCTGTCTCAACAGTGTCCTTTATAGCAGAAAAATACCTGGCTCATCCATTGCATTCAGTTGTCATATCCCTTTGGTCTCCTTTAAATTGGAATAATCCTGAGCTGTGTTTTGTGTTTTACATTCCTACTTTTAGAATATAGGCCAGTTATTTTGCAGAAAGTCTTCAATTTGGATTGGACTATTTTATTGTAATTAGACTCTGGTTACAAACTTTTGGCATGAATACCATGGACATGTTTAATATTCTTTTTTTTTTTTAAGATTTTATTTATTTATTTGACAGACAGAGATCACAAGGAGGCAGAGAGGCAGGCATAGAGAGAGAGGAGGAAGCAGGCTGTCCGCAGAGCAGAGAGCCCTATGCGGGGCTTGATCCCAGAACCCTGAGATCATGACCTGAGCGAAAGCAGAGGCTTTAACCCACTGAGTCACCCAGGCGCCCCTCATGCTTTAATATTCTTAATGCATCGTATCAGGAGGCATGTGATGCCTATTTGTCCCATTACTGTGATGTTAACATTGGTGAAGGTGATGTCTGTCTGTACATTTCTCCAAATCAGTGCTGATTCTTTTCCTCCACATTAAAAGGAGCTTCTCTTTTCTTTTGTGCCCATACAGAAAAGTACCACATGGCAATGTCACAATATTTGGAAATAAGGAGGACTTTTGTAGTTTTTTGTACTAGACTTAAAATTTTTCTGTAAGTCTGAGATTATTTTCCATATGAAGCACTGAAAAATTACTTTTATAAATTATACACATACCCATATTTAGTGGCAATGATGTGGGTAATATTACTTTTTCTGGATATACCTGTTGATAAGGGAAGATGGTTACTTTTACTTTGGATGACTTACTTTATAATTTTTAGTTTTATGTTGATGTAATAGGGCCTGCACCCTAGAATAATAGCTGAAGGATTTGAAGCTGCTAAGATAAAAGCACTTGAAGTTTTGGAAGAAGTTAAAGTTAACAAAGAGATGAAAAGAGAAATCCTCTTAGATGTGGCTAGAACATCTCTGCAAACTAAAGTTCATGCTGAATTGGCTGATGTGTTAATAGAGGTATGTGACTAAACTTGCTTTCAGAATGAGTATAGACTAATGCATGATGGTATTTTATTCTATAAGATAATCAACCACTGCATATGGTTCTTTTGTATGTGAAATAAAATATGGAAGACAAACACTTATAGACCTACCTAGAGACTAGACTTGATTGGTCAGAACAGTATGTGAAATTTTTCAAAAGTGTCATAATAAACCTTTAAATTACCATGGAAGTTACTGCCTGTGGATTACCACAGTGACTGCCTGCGGATCATCCCTTGTGGGTGCCGTTGGGGTGACGTACTGGTCTCTTAAACCTAGAGGTCCATATTTATTATGTGAGGAGAAACAAAGGGAATTGATTAAGCTTGCCACTTTAATGAACCATGATTAATCTGATAGATAATATTCACCTCTGGGAAATGCATATTTGTTTTGTTTATGTCAAAAGGTAAAATATATGTAATGTATAGACAAGACTTGGGTATTTTGGGAAGACTTTTATCAGGTGGCTATAGTTTGATATCATCATTGTTCCTCAGCTTTGTATTTTTTGAAACTTGAATATATTGGTTCATCAGGAATGATGAATTCATAACCCAAATCTCAAGACACTGATATATAAATCAGAATGCTCTCTTGCTAATTTAAATTCTTTGAGAGATATAAATGACAAATAGACTGGAACCAATAGGAAAACCTACTTGGCAAATGAGATTAAGATCAGACAATTTCTTGCTCAACAGAGTTCAAATAAAGACTGCAGTTGGAGTCTTGTTGGAGTACATATATCAAGTGATCCAGAATCTTCATTTTATCTAGTTAGGACCCCCATTCTCTTTTGGAGTTTTGGAAACACTGATATTCTCATTATTCAGTGGTTTTTGTCATTATTCCCTTTTAGGCTCTAAGACCAAATATCACGTTACCTCAGGTAAAGTTTTCAAAGGTATAGTTTTTTGCTTTATTTATATTTTAGGATGGTTATAGTACTTAATTATTATAATTAGTTGTTTTCCTATTACTTCATTTTTTAAAAAGATTTTGTTTATTTATTTGACAGACAGAGATCACAAGCAGGCAGAGAGGCAGGCAGAGAGAGAGAGAGGAGGAAGCAGGCTCCCTGCTAAGCAGAGAGCCTGATGCGGGACTCGATCCCAGGACTCTGGGATCATGACCTGAGCTGAAGGCAGAGGCCACCCAGGCGCCCCTTCCAATTACTTTCTGAGCTAAGCAGTAGGATGCTTCTCAAATTGTATATCCCTGGCATATGTGGCAGAATAAGTGAGATAGGTCTTTCTAGAGTCTCAATTTTACTTTGCAGTTTTGGGGAAAAGCACTACTTTCACATTAAAACAAGCATGTATATTATAGCATGATGTGGAAACTTTTCACGATAAAACGTAAAACCTTAGAAATTTCCAGCTTGTATAGCCAGCAAATTTTAACTCTTACATTACATTTCCTTTTCCATTAATATGTTCTTTGGTGGAAAAGTTTGAGTAGTGTTGGTAGTAGAAAGAGTAGTAGCTTGGCAGTTGAAAAGAATTGAATTCTAGGGACACCTGGGTGACTCAGTGGGTTAAGCCTCTGCCTTCGGCTCGGGTCATGATCTCAGGGTCCTGGGATTGGGCCCCGCATCAGGCTCTCTGCTCAGGGGGTAGCCTGCTTCTCCCTCTCTCTGCCTGCCTCTCTGCCTACTTGTGATCTCTCTCTCTCTGTCAAATAAATAAATAAAATCTTAAAAAAAAAAAAAAAGAATTGAATTGTAGTACTGGTTCTGCTACTGCCTTTTATTTTTTATTTTTTTTTAAAAGATTTTATTTATTTATTTGACCGAGAGAGAGAGAGAGATTACAAGTAGGCAGAGGCAGGCAGAGGGAGAGGGAGAAGCAGGCTCCCCGCTGAGCAGGGAGCCTGATGTGGGGCTTGATCCCAGGACCCGAGACCACGACACCACTGGAGCTGAAGGCAGAGGCTCAACCCACTGAGCCATCCAGGCACCCCTGCTACTGCCTTTTAGACCTGTTTTAAGACTCTAAGTTCTTCTTCTTTTTTTTTTTTTGGAGAAAGAGTGTGAGCTGATGGGGTTGGGGTGTGGGGGATATGGGGGAGGGGCAGAAGGAGAGGAAGAGAAAATTCCAGGCAGGCTTCACGTCCAGTGCAGAGCTCAATGCGGGGCTCGAGCCCATGACCCTGAGATCATGATCTGAACTAAAATCAAGGGTTGACTCTTTTACCAACTGAACCACTCAGGTACCCCTAAGAGTGTAACTTCTTAAAGTTTTATCAGAGTTTACTTACCTGTAAAATGAAGGATTTGGGCCTGATGATCTCTGAAGTTCCTTTAGGTTCTAAGGTATCCATTGGCATTGGTTATTACTGGTGTCCATGACAAAGTGGGTCTTTTTGGCCTTGCTCTGTATTTTGAGGTCTGAAGCCCTTTATCTGCTTAGTCTGGTGATTACTTAGGCCAGTGATTTCTTTCTTTTTTTTTTTTAATTTTTAAAATTTATTTATTTGACACAGAGAGAGAGATCACAAGTAGGCAGAGAGGCAGGCAGAAAGAGAGAGAGAGAGAGAGAGAGAGAGAGAAGCATGCTCCCTGGTGAGCAGAGATCCCAATGCGGAGCTCGATCCCAGGACCCTGGGATCATGACCTGAGCTGAAGGCAGAGGCTTTAACCCACTGAGCCACCCAGGTGCCCCAGGCCAGTGATTTCTTTTAATAGAACAGTAATTACTGTTCTCATTTGCTTCTCTTTTAGGCTGTGGTGGATTCTGTTTTGGCTGTTAGAAGACCGGGTTATCCTATCGATCTCTTCATGGTGGAAATCATGGAGATGAAGCATCAATCAGAAACAGATACAAAGTAAGTTACATAAACTTTGACAATACATAGATTCTAGAATATTTGGTTTAGTTCAGATGTTTTTTTCATTAATTTCCTTACTTTTATTCAACATCAGTCTATTAATTCAACATATATTAATTGAATACTTACCCCAAGCTAGTCATTATTTTGGGTGCTAGGGATAAAGAATAAACAAAACAGAATTTCTTTCTCCAAGAAGATTTTGTTTCTAGTTGAGGGAGGTAATAAATACCTAAGTGATCTTAAAAACTTGAAGAAGATAGAGTGACTATGTGAGAGCTTGTGTGTGATTTTAGAATGTTTAGGGAAGGTCCTCATAGTAGGAAGATAGAGAGCAAAGAAGGTGTCCGAAGAAGTAAGGAATAGCCATGTGCACATCTCGGGGAAGAGTGTTCTGACAGTAACAGTTGAAAAGGCCCTGAGGCACACAAGTGTGCTGGGGTGTTTGTGTGCCTGGAGCACAGGAAGAAGAAAAAGGAGTAGGAGATGAAGTCAGGAAAGAAAGCCAGACAATGGCTTGAATATGTAGAACCTCAGAGTATGTGGCATCTTGTTGATTTTGGACTTAATGAATTTTAAATGTCTTATTATGGAAAATTCTAAACATATGAAAGTAGAGAGAAAAGAATAGTGGACTCCTATACACTTGTCTCTCATCTTTCAATTTTCAACACACTGTATTTTTCCTTTTATTTCCCTTATATGCCCCTTTTCCCTCCCTCCTCCTTGTCCCAAACCTGGATTATTTTGAAGCCAATCCAGATAATCATTATTTCATTTTAAAACACTTTATTTATTTTAATATATATGTATGTGTGGGCATCTTTATTTACCTATTTCTTGACGTTTTATTTGGTTTTTCTTAAGTCTGCCGTGATACTTTTTATGGTGTCCTATTCCCTGCAGATCTTTATAAGACTGCCTTACATGTTTTTAAACATAAAGTTCATATCTGATAATCACAACATTTGAAGTTTTGACTTGTCTGTTTCTGGTGTTTATTATATTTTGCTGGTTCTCCCTAACTGTGTTTTGTTTCTATATGTGCCATTCATTGTGTTTGAAAAAAGTATTTGTAGAAATAATTTGAGACCTAGGATGAAGGTCCATTTTTGCGCAGAGAATTTGAATTTGTTGCTGCAAGACACCCAGGGAATACTTTATTTTTTACTTTTATTTTTTTTTAAAGTAGTTTTCAAGCCCAGCATGGAGCCTGTTGTGGGCCTTGAACTCATGACACTGAGATCAGGACCTGAGCTGAGATCAAGAGTCCAGGTGCTTAGTCAACTGAGCCACCCCGACAGCTCAGGGAATACTTTAAATCAAATCTACAGCTTGAGGGCTTTTGTTTGTTTGTTTTTAATATCCAGCTAATTCTTTTTTTCTAAAAATTTATTTATTTTAGAGAGAGAGTGAGTGAGTGCACACATGTGAGTGGGGGGGGGGTGGAGGGAGAGGGAGAGGCAGAATCCTTAGGCAGACTTCCTGCTGAGTGTAGAGCCTGATACAAGCCTCCATTCTAGGACCCTGAGATCATGATCTGTGCCAAAATCAAGAGTTGCCTACTTAACCAACTGAGCAACCCAGGTGCTCCTATCTAGTTAGTTCTAACTGCTGATTGGTATAAGGGCTGCTTGCTTATGGTTCATCCTTCTGATTTACACCCTGAGTATGTACCCCTTTGGGGTTCCTACTTAATGGGAAAAGTGTCTCCTGTTAGACCTCTACCTCAGATGAGCCCTGAGCTTTTAATTCTGTCCCCTTCTCATTGTGAGGTTATTGAAAACAAAGTTCAAATTTTCCTGAATTGTCTAATGACTTTAGGATAAGAGTGCCTGCAGTTCTTTTTTTACCCCTTGGAGTTCTTGCTTTCTTTACTCTTTTATAGCTCTTCAGTGTTTTTAAGGGGTTTTGTTTGTTTGTTTTTGGGAGTGAGTGAGTGTGTGTGTGTGTGTGTGTGTGTGTGTGTGCATGAGCCAGTGAGGGTGAGATGCAGAAGGAGAAAGATCTTACGCAGGCCCTACACAACAGCATGCAGCCTGCTGCAAGGCTCAATTTCAAAACCCTGAGATTATGACTTGAGCTGAAATCTTGAGTCGTATGCTTAACTGATTGAGTGCCCCAGGGTTTTTATTTTTAACCCAGAATTTTTAGTTGCTTTTTGTGGTAGGGTTGGTCTAAATTAGTCTGCCATTGCTGAGGGCAAAGCAGTTCTTGGTTTATATTTCAGAAGGCTCTCTCTGGTGGTTGTAGGGAGAATGCACTGTGGAGCAGGGCACCTCCCAGTGCAAGGGCAGAAGCTGGAGGCCAGTCAGGAATCTGTTGTAATTCAGGAGAGGGATGAAAACAGTTTAGACCAGGGTATACTTAGAAGAAGAAGCAATAGGATCTATTGATGGTTCAACACAGAAAATGACAGATAAAGAGTGAAGGATGTCTCCTGGGTTTTTGCATGCAGCAGCTGGAAAAGGAGAAGTACTTTTTCTTGGGATGGAAAAAACTGGGAGGAAAATATTTGGGGAAATAAATCAAGAGTTTAGTTTGGGAAATGTTATGTTTTAGATGCCTATTAGGCATCCATGTGGAGATGCTGAGTAGGGAGTTGGAGAGGTGTGTCTGGAGTTTAGAACAGAGGTCTGATCTGGAAATATATTTGGGAGTTATCTGTGTATAGGTGACTTAAAGCCTATGAGAGGTAATGAGTTCATCTGGGAGGTGACTATAGATAGAAGAGGACGTTTACTCTCCCTCTACCCCTCTTCTTGCTCTCGCTCTCTCACTCACTCACTTTCTCAAAATAAATCTTAAAAAAAAAAAAAAAAAAGAGGAAGTTTAAAGTTAAGCCCTGGAAACTCTGATGTTTTGAAATTGAGAAGACAAGAAGGATATATAGCACAGGAGACTGAGAAGGAGTGGTTACTGGTAGAGGAAAGCCAAGAGAAGGTCCTGAAGCTAAGAAAGGAAAATGTTTCAGAGGGAGAATAATCAATTAACATATGCTGCTGAAACTTTGAGCAAGTTGTGGTTGAAAAACGACCTTTAGATATGGAAAGCACTTAATATTTTTGGTGGCTTTAATGAGAACTGAATTAGTAAAGGAGTGGGTATGAAAGTCAGACTGAAGGTGGGCTCCACAGAGAAGGATTAGGGAAGTGAGGATACAAGCTTACACCACTCCAAAGAGGTTAGATATTTAGGAAGTAGCTAGAAGGAAGTATGGGAAAGGACTTGAAGGAGAAGCATTCTTTGTTTTAAAGATGGGAATTATCGGGCGCCTGGGTGGCTCAGTTGGTTAAAGCCTCTGCCTTCGGCCCCTGCCTTCCCAGGGTCCTGGTATCAAGCCCTGCATCAAGCTCTCTGCTCTGCATGGAGCCTGCTTCCACCTCTCTCTCTGCCTGCCTCTCTGCCTACTTGTGATCTCTGTCTGTCAAATAAATAAATGAAATCTTAAAAAAAAAATTTAAAGATGGGAATTATCATGGCAAATCTGTATCCTGATGAGAATGCTCCTGAAGGCAGGAGGAATTGATGGCAGTAGGGGGATGGGGTATTGCTGGAGCAGAGAGGAGAAAAGGAGTAGAGTACATACATGCAGAGGAGCATGGATAGTTCAGTCATAGGAATAGGAGGTTCAGGTTCAAGTGCAGGTGGATTGGTAGAGGTAGTGATGGGACAGTGCTTGTATTTTCTCAAAGCAGCAAGGTCATTTGCTGAGAGCAAGAGGGAAAGAGTGGAGGCTTGAATACTGAACATACATTTGCTTGTTTCTTCCTAAATATCTTCATTTTCAGTTAAAAGTTGGAGTAATTAGATTAAATTTTGTAGTTAGATTAAAATCAGTAGTTAGATTAAAATTTTGAAAACTTCCTTGTAATCTTGTTTATTTTAAAAATTATTTCTTTACTTTAATGTAGAACAAATACTGGTTATAAAAGAAGTAGAAATATCATTCCCTAATTGGGTATAAATGAAGTTTTGAAAGTTAAAAAATATTTTCTTTTGAAAGAAAATTTGGAAAGCAGGAAGAGTCTCTCCCACCCCCAAATTATCTGTATTCCTACTGCCCACGCAGAACTTTACTCTAGGTTCCTTTCATTTTTTTCTTGTCAATACCAAGGTGCTTATTTTTTAAAAGAATAGTTATAATCATTCTTTATAGGTGGTTTGTTGTTCTGTGTTTATCAACTACCTATGTAAATATTTTTCCATGTCATTACATAGTTTTCATGACCACCAAATATTTGGGTCATTTATTTGCTGAACAATGCCCTATTGTTAGACATTTAGGTTAACAATTTTTGGTTGTTCCATATAATTATTTTGAACAAATGTTCCTAAGAAACTCATTGTGTGTCTACCTCTCATTACTTGACCAGCTGTGTCATATGTTTGAGCCACATAATTTAGAGAATAATTCTGGGTTGACTTTTCATTGTGACTTCATAGTCACACTGTGTTAAAGTGGATTTTCTTTTCCAATTTTACTAATTATGTGTTAGGCTTAAAGTTGGTGCAAGGAAACAATGTGTGTCCTGATCTGTTACAATTTTAAGAATACAATCCTTATTTTATAATAAATTTAGAGTGTATATTCGAAGAAAGACACATTACATATTTTTTAATAGATTGATCAGAGGATTAGTTTTGGACCATGGTGCCCGTCATCCAGACATGAAGAAGCGAGTGGAAGATGCATTTATCCTTACTTGCAATGTGTCACTAGAATATGAAAAAACGTACGTGGCAGTTACTCTTTGTAAATGTTGAAACTATATTTTCTAGAAGTGTTTTTAATTTTGCTTAATTAATTGATTTAGAGACAAGTGGGGGAGGGGCCAAGGTGCGGGACAAAGAAAGAATGAATCTTAAAGCAGGCACAGGGCTCAGTCTCATGACCCTGAGATCATGATCTGAGCTGAAATTAAGTGTTGGATGCTTAACCAACTGAACCACCCAGGTGCTCCCTAAAAGTCTTTTTTATAAAAATCTCTTTCTTCCCTCCCAAATGTTTAATGTAAACTATCTTTCCCTCCTTCTTTTTTTCTCCACTTTTACTCACTCGTTTTTATTAATCTTTTAGAGAGGTAAGCTCTGGTTTCTTTTATAAGACTGCTGAAGAGAAAGAGAAATTGGTAAAAGCTGAAAGAAAATTTATTGAAGATAGAGTACAAAAAATAATAGACCTGAAAGACAGAGTCTGTGCTCAGTCCAATAAAGGATTTGTTGTCATTAATCAAAAGGTGAGAAGGAAAATTCAGATATTAACTATTGGTAAATGTTTTTCAGCATTTCTTACAGTGTGGTCTGTAGACTCCTAGGAATCTTGAAGACCATTTCAGGGAGTCTTTGAGGTTTAAAAAAAAATGGCAGTTTCATTTGAGATATCTCTTTTTAAAAAAAGATTTATTTGTTTATTTGAGAGGGAGTGAGAGAGAATGTGTGTGGCGGGGAGGGACGGAGGGAAAGGGACAATCCCAAGAAGGCTCCCTACTGAATGTGGAGCCTGATGTGGGGCTCAGTCCCATGACCATGAGATCA
The DNA here is from genome assembly GCF_922984935.1 of Meles meles. Taxonomy (NCBI): domain Eukaryota; kingdom Metazoa; phylum Chordata; class Mammalia; order Carnivora; family Mustelidae; genus Meles; species Meles meles. The sequence goes on from NC_060083.1 coordinate 17,806,869, forward strand.
TGACCTGAGCCAAAATCAAGAATCAGACGCCCAACTGACTGAGCCACCCAGGTGCCCCCATTTGAGAATATCTTGAAATGGTAAAACTTATTAATTAAATTTTGATTAAATATGCATCCTTTTATAATTCTATGTGACAGAGTATGAAATCTGAATATCAAAATATGGTTGTTGTGGGGGCGTCTGGATGGCTTAGTTTGTTAAGCATCCCACTCTTGGTTTCAAAACGCTCAGATCATGATCTCATGGTTATGAGATCGAGCCCTGTATCAGGCTCTGCATTGAGCTGCGCATGTAGTCTGCTTGGGAGTTCCTATTTCCTCTCCCTCTGCCCAGCCCCCATGGCCCCCCTGCCTCCCTCATGATCACACTCTCTCAAAAAATTTTTTTAAAAAATATAGTTGTCTAGAGAAAGAGTTCTTGTTAATTGAGTTGCAATTGTATAATTGCATAATTATACATATATACATATATGTATATATGTATAATTAATTCACTTCTTTCATGGAATACCATTTTTACTTTTTTTTTTTAAGATTTTATTTGTCAGAGAGAGAGAGAGGGGGAGAGCATGAGCACAGGCAGACAGAGTGGCAGGCAGAGGCAAAGGGTGAAGTAGGCTCCCCGCTGAGCAAGGAGCCCGAGGTGGGACTTGATTCCAGGATGCTGGGATCATGACCCGAGCCGAAGGCAGCTGCTTAACCAGCTGAGCCACCCAGGCGTCCCGCCATTTTTACTTTAAAGAATAACTGGCAGGGGTGCCTGGCTGGCTCAGTTAGTAGAGCATGCAACTCTTGATCTTGGGGTTGTGAGTGCAAGCCCCATTTTGGGCAGGGAGATTACTTTAAAAAAAAAGAAAAAAGAATAACTGACAGAAAAACTGTGGGTATTTAGACATGGGTATTTGGCAGGCTTCTCTCAAAAAGGAAGAAGTGGTTCTATCACTTCAAGGAAAGCAACTGACAGTGTTTGTTCCAAATAAATTTGAGCTTTCAGGCCAAAATTAAATTTTTGGAAAACTTGTAACTGCCTCTGTGAACTTGACTGCTTTCCAGTGCTTGAAGGACTTTTCTGATAATATTAGTGGTGATATTAGCAAATGTGATATTTTTGATATTATATACCCATGAAATGTATCAACATTTGGAAGCTCTGCTTAACATAATGAACCATTATTTTCTAAATGAGTAAAAAATATATGATTAACAAAGACATGCCTGGGTAGATAATACATTCAAAGTGTAAGATAGACAAATGGACTTTAACATGAAAGAATATGAAAAGATTATTGATAGGTCCCATATTTCACATTGACACTAACCTTTAAGGAACTGTCATTTATTCAGTTTTGATATAGTATCAAAGAAGAATATCCACATGTATCTGGAAAGGCTATTAAAATATTCCTCCATTTTCCAATACATATTTGTGTGAGTCCAAGTTTTCATAATATACTTTAACCCGAGCAACATATCACACCAAATTGAATGCAGAAGCAGATCTGAGAATCTAGATGTCTTCTATTAAGACAGACATTAAGAAGATACTAAAAGTGAAACAGTGCCATTACTTTAAGCCTTATATTTTTTTGTTTAGGAAAGTATAATAAATTTTCACTTGAAGATGTTATTTATGTTAACATAAAATGGATTGTTTATTATTTTGAATGGATTAATATTTTAAACATTTCTCAATTTTAATTTATAGTATGACAAATATTATAGAATACAGTTCACATAAGAGCTTTTGAGTTCTTAATAATTTCTAAGAACGTGAAGCAGTGCTAAGATCAGAAAGTTTGAGAACTACTGGCTTCAGATGTGCTTATAACTTTTATGCTAATTTGGTTTTAGGGAATTGATCCATTTTCCTTAGATGCTCTTGCAAAACATGGCATAGTAGCTCTTCGCAGAGCAAAAAGAAGAAATATGGAAAGGTAAGCTTGCAGATTACTATGTATCCTATTTTTTAACAGATAAAATTGAAATGATCCCATGGTATTCCTTTTAGTTTATATGTAAACATTGTGAGCAAAATAGCATACAGATTTCAAAATACTGTCTTTAATTTCAATAAATAACGGAAGTATCAAAAATCAAGACTGTTAAAAAAAATCAAGACTGTTAACCTACCTCAGAACTTTGTTGAAGTACAAAGAAGGTTTTTATCTTAAAACATTTTTTTTGAGGGGCGCCTGGGTGGCTCAGTGGGTTAAGCCACTGCCTTCGGCTCAGGTCATGATCTCAGGGTCCTGGGATCAAGTCCCGCATCGGGCTCTCTGCTCAGTGGCGAGCCTGCTTCCCTCTCTCTCTCTCTGCCTGCCTCTCTGTCTACTTGTGATCTCTCTCTGTCAAATAAATAAATAAAATCTTAAAAAAAAAACAAAACATTTTTTTTGAAAGGTTGAATGGGCAGAGCACTGAGGATTTTTTTTTGAAGATTTTATTTATTTATCTGAGAGAGAGAGAGACAGAGAGAGAGACTATGAGGAGTGGGGAGGGGCAGAGGGAGAAGCAAACTCCCTGCTAAGTAGTGAGCCTTATGTGGGACTCAGTCCCAGGATCCTGAGATCATGACCTGAGCCTAAGGCAGCCACTTAACTGAGCCACACAGGCGCCCCTTCTTAAAACAGATTTTAAAAACAATACAACACAGCGACAATGCTCTCTTCTGTGTTAGATATCTTTTCACCTTTAAGAAATTAAGTCTTTAGTGCTTTCTCTAACAAAAGCTATGGTGACATATGTCATTTCAGACTCTCTCTTGCTTGTGGTGGAATGGCTGTGAATTGTCTTGAAGACCTTACTGTAGATTGCTTGGGACATGCTGGTCTTGTACATGAGTGTGCTTTAGTGAGTATCTCTGCTGACCGTGGTTATAAAGTGAAGAGTAAACCTTTTGCTTTTTTATTTTATTTTTAAGATTTTGTTTATTTATTTGACAGAGGGCACAAGCAGGGGTAGTGGCAGGCAGAGGGAGAGGGGGAAGCAGGCTCCCCGCTGAGCATAGAGCCCAATGAGAGCCCATCCCAGAACCCTTTCCTGGGATGGGCTCCATCCCTGAGATCATGACCTGAGCCAAAGGCAGACACCCCACCCTTTTTAAAAAAATACTAAGTCTTTTAATTCAGGCTTTTCCTTTTGGTATCGGAATAATCCACAGGACAGATTTTACAATTTATTTATCTAAATGTTTGTTGAGAGTTCAAATATAACAACTGCTTTTAACACATACTTAGTTTTTTTTTTTTTAAGATTTTATTTATTTATTTGACAGACAGAGATCATAAGTAGCAGAGAGGCAGGCAGAGAGAGAGAGGAGGAAGCAGGCTCCCCACTGAGCAGAGAGCCCGATGTGTGGCTCGATCCCAGGACCTTGGGATCATGACCCGAGCCGAAGGCAGAGGCTTTAACCCACTGAGCCACCCAGGTGCCCCCATATTTAGTTATGTTTGATAAGAAAAACTCACATGAAGATTGGGTTCTATTATTATAAGCTGGGTCTTCATTTCATAGTAACATTAAGTATTAGAGTTATATCTTCTTGGATTATCGTCTAGGGTGAAGAAAAGTTCACTTTTATTGAGGCCTGTGTTAACCCTCGTTCTGTCACCTTGTTGGTTAAAGGACCGAATAAGCATACTCTGACACAAATCAAGGACGCTATAAGGGATGGACTTCGTGCCATCAAAAATGCCATTGAAGATGGTAGGCTCTTTTTTTTGTGATGGATATGAACCTTATGTATTTTTAAAGTAGTAATACATCTATCATGATACATAGTATTTTAAAAGATATAAATGATTACTCTATTTCTTTTTACTAAGATTTTTCCACTGGAATATTCTTAGTAACTATGCTGTGCTTTTTTTTTTTTTTTGAGAGAGGGTGTATGAACACAAGTGGGGGGAGGGGCAGAGGGAGAAGGAGAAGGACAAACAGACTCCCAGCTGATCAGGGAGCCCAACTTGGGGCTTGATCCCAGGACCCTGAGATCGTGGCCCCAGTTGAAGTCAGATGCTTAACTGACTGAGCCACCCAGGTGCCCTAGTATGCTGCCCTTTTAATTAACTTCTGTTTATGAAGTGAAAAAACACTTAATTTGATGCTGTAGTATCATTTTTTTATTTTTAGAAATTTATTTTTAAAACCACAGGGTGCCTGGGTGGCTCAGTCAGCTAAGCATCTGAGTCTTGATCTCAGCTTAATTCTCAATCTCAGAGTCATGAGTTCAGGCCCAAGTTGGGTTCCATGCTGGGTGTGGAGCCTACTTAAAAAAAAAGAAAAAAAAGAAATTTATTTTTAAAATCATGAAAAGGCTTTTACAGCTTAGAACTCATTCCATTACCTTAGGTGCAGTATAATTTTCAGAAAAATTAGGGAAGAATATTAGCATGTATTATTTACTGATAATTTTTAAACTAACTCCATTTAAAATAGAATAATAAGCACATGAGAAGATGCTCAACATAATTAATCATTAGGAAAATTAAAATCAAAACCATGAAGAGATACTGTTTTACAACTGTTGTGATGGCTATAAATCAAAAAGCTGGACAACAGTAAATGTTGGCAAGGATATGGAGAAATTGGAGCCCTCAACATTGTTGGTGGGAACTGCTGGAAAATAGTAGGGAGTTCCTTACAAAGTTAAACATAGAGTTACTAGATGACCCAACAAATCAACTTTTAGGTATATACCTACGGTATACCTTAATATTCTTTGATCAAGTTGTTCTGGCTGCATTTGTTGAAAAGATTTTTCTTTTTCCAGTGAGTTGAGTTGCCTTTGAAACTTTTCATTGAAAATCAGTTGTCTGTATTTGTGTGGTTCTATTTCTGTGTTCTTATTCTGTTCCATTGATCTGTTTGTCTATCTCAGTGTTAATATACTGTCCTGTTTACTATAACTTTATGATAAGTCTTGAAATCAGCAGTGTCAGTCCTCCCATTTTGTTCTTTTTCAAGGTATTTTGGTTATTTAAAATCTTTTGCAACTTCATACAAATTTTTAGAATTAGCATTTCAGTTTCTACCAAAAAGACTTGAGATTTTGATTGGAATTTCATTGAATCTGTAGAACATTCTGGGAATAATTGGCATCTTAATATTGAGTCATGGTATATTTATTTATTTGAGCCTTCTTGACTCTAGCTCAGCAATATGTATATATATTTATTTCAGCAATATTTTGTAATTTTTAGTGGCGTATCTTTTTTCAGATTTATGTAGTTCATGAATTTTGGTCCTTTGGTACATGATGTTTTTAAAATTTCAATTTCTGATTATTAAGATATAGAAATACAGTTGATTTTTGTATATTGATCATAAATTCTGCAGCCTTGTTAAACTCACTCGTTCTGGTAGCTTTCTTATAGATTTCATTGACTTATCTATATAAGTGGTATAAATGATCACGTTGTCTGCTAATAAAAACAATTTTACTTCTTCCTTTCCAATCTGGATATCTTTTATTTCTTTTTTCCTTTTATTCCATGGGCTAGAAACTTCAATACACTGTTGAATGGAAATGGTGAGAGTGGGCATCCTTTCCTTGTTCCTGATCATACGGGGAAAACACTTAGCCTTTCTCTATTATGTATGATATTTAGCTGTAGATTTTTCTAGAAGTCCTCTATCAGATTAAGGAAGTTCTCTTGCTGAGAGTTTTTATCACGGATGATGTTCGATTTTGCCAGTTGCTTTTCTGGTGATCTATTGAGGTGATTTTATACTTCTTCTCTGTTAGATTATTAATGTGGTAAATTACATTAATTTTTAAACGTTCAACCAACCTTATGTTCTTGAGTTAAACCCTACTTACTTATGATATATTATCCTCTTTAAATGTAGATTACAGTTTTAAAATTATTTTTTAAAATTTTGGATATATATATGGATATAATTTGTTTTAATCATTTTTAAGTGTTACAATTCAGTGGCAATAAGATACATTGTTTTACATTGTTGTGCAACCATCACCATCATCCATCAATAGAACATTTTTCATCTTATAATACTGAAAATCCATAGCTATTAAACAATAATTCTCCATTCCCCTCTCCTCCCATCTCCCGGAAACTACTCTTCTAATTATGGTGTCTGTGAAATTGACTATTCTATGTGCTTTGTTTGAGTGGAATCATCCAGTATTTGTCCTTTTGTGACTGGCTTATTTCACTTAGCATAATGTCTTCAGGGTTCATCCATGTTGTGGTATATGTCAGAATGTCCTTGTTTTTTAAGACTGAATAACATTGCATTGTGTATATATATATATATATATATATATATAAATATATATATTCTCAGATATAGATATATATCTATATCTGAGATTAGGACAGAATATTAGCATCTATCTATCTATCTATCCATCTACAACTTGGTGACTGCATCTTTGCCACCCATTCACATTTTTAAAAAGTTCCTTGTGAGGGGCATGTATACACACACACACACACACACACACACACACACACACGCAGCCTGTTACTTATCCATTTATCCATTGATGGATACTTAGATCACTTCCCCTTTTGGCTGTTGTGAGTAATGCTGCTATGTGTATTGTCCTTTCTATATATTGTTGGACTTGATTTGCTAAAATACTTCAAGAATTTTTATATTTGTATTCATAAGGGGTATTTATATGTATTTTTTGCTTATAATGCCTTTATCTTTTTTGCTGTTAGAATAATGCTGGCCTCAAGAATGAGTTAGAAAACATTCTCTCCTTTTTAATTTTCTGAAAGTGTTGAATTCTTGTGTAGAATTGTATTACTTCTTTCTTAAATCTTTGTTAGAGTTTACCAGTAAAGCCATCTGGGCCTGCAGTTTTTTTCATGAGAAAAATTTAAGCTATAATCAGTCTTTTTAATAGATAGAGGGCTATTCACATTATCTTTTTTTTTTTTTTGAGTCTGTGTCTTTCAAGAAATTTGTCTGTTTCGTCTGTTAAGATCATCAAACTGTTGCCTATGATCTAAATCCTGTTTACTGCCTGTTTTTGGTAAATAAAGTTTATGGGGATACAGCTATACCCATTCATTCAGGTATTATGTGTGCCTCTTTTGTGCTACAATGGCAGGGTTGAATAGTTACAAAGGAGATGGCATGGCCAACAGAGCCTAAAACATTTAAATGTGGTGTTTTGCAGAAAATTTGCTAATCCCTGATCTAAGTTTTCAAGTTGATTAGCATAAGTTGTTCATAATATTCCCTTACTATTTAGTACTTTTAACGTCTGTGGAATCTATAGTTATAATTACCTTTTTCATTTCTGACATTCCTTTTTTTTTGACACTGTTCATGTTTATTTCATTGATTTCTGCTCCAATTTTTATTATTTTCTTCTGTTTACATTAAGTTTCATTTGCTTTTTTCTAGTTCTTAGGGGGGAGGCTGAAGTCATTGGTTTGAGACTTTTCTTCTTTTCTAATGTAGGTGTTTAGTGATACAAGTTTCTTTTTAGGTGTTGCTTTAGTAACATCCCACAAATTTTATGTGTTTTCGCAGAATGGGACCAGGGAAGTTTTTACAGCTACTGGTAATGTTCTCTGATGTTCTGTTTCTTAAGGTGGGTGGGAGGTACATGAGTACATTTATTTCCACATTTATTCTTTCTACCTTATACATATAAATATCCTTCTGTGTATATTCAGTATTTCACAAGAACTTGAAAAATTTTCTAAAATTACTTTTTAATTCTGGTATAATTAACATACAGTGTTATATCACAAGGAACTTTTTAAAATGTGAATAGGTAGCAAGGATGTGGTCACCAAGTAGATAGACGACTCTTTTGAGCAGTTATGTTGTACAGGGAAGCAGAGGAAGGGGCAAGTAATTAAAAAATAATGTGGGATAAAGGAGAGATTCTTTTTGTTTTGTTCTGTTTTAAAGATGGGTGATTCCAAGGCAAATTTGTTGATTCAAGGAGAGTCATAAACTTTACGAAAACCATATCAGCAGGTATAAAAGTCATATCCTGTTGTGAAAATTGATGTTTTTAACCAGAGCTTTTACCTTAGAGTAATAAGAACACCTGTATTTTTCCCTCAGGTAGCTGTTTGGGTTTCGCTTCAGTACAGAAAACAAATACTATCATAAGTCTCAAGAATTCTATACCAAAATGGTGATGAAATTATCTTGGCCTAAAGTTGTCTTTTTTTTAATTTCAAATCAGATACTACAATTAGTTTCTTGTCCCCAAAATTATAAATAACTACCTTTTAAATATAGTCATAAAGAATAAGATGAAGATGGAAGAAATGTCTACTCTTACAGAGAAAGAAGTAAGCTGCTTGCAGCCAGTTGTCTGTACCATGCCTAATTATTTGATGGTGTGTAACTTCAGGATGCTTCATAAGGCATCTGAGTAATCACTGAACTCTGCAACTTACTTTATTTCTGTATATATTTAGGTATATTTTAGGTGTCGGCAGTATAATTGAACACCCTTGAATAGCTAAGTACTTTTTTCTCCGGTGTTTCTGTCCAGCATGCCTTGCCAATCTTTTCCCTCCAACAGGCTGTGTAGTTCCGGGAGCAGGTGCAGTTGAAGTGGCAATAGCGGAAGCCCTTGTTAATTACAAGCACAGTATAAAAGGAAGAGCTCGTCTTGGAGTCCAAGCTTTTGCTGATGCCTTGCTCATTATTCCTAAGGTACAACTATGCTAATGGCCAAAGAACAAGTGGTTAGACATAAGGATGTTGGATTATAAATTGTCCACATTATCTAAGACCAGAGTAGAAAGACAGTTTTTTAAAAAATTATTTTTATTAATATATAATATATTATTTGCTCCAGGGGTACAGATCTGTGAATCGTCAGGCTTACACACACACTTCACAGCACTCACCATATCACATACCCTCCCCAATGTCCAGAACCCAACCATCCTCTCCTACCCCTCTCCCCCTCAGCAACCCTCAGTTTGTTTTGTGAGAGTAAGAGAGATAGTTTTTATTTGCATTTCCCCAGGCATTTTTGTTTAAGATATGTTACAGTTAAGCAGGGAAACTTTTGGATAATAGCTCAGAATCCTTGTCAAAGTTTCATGAAATAACTAATTTGCCCCTTTGCCTATCTCTGAGGACAAAATTTGAAGTAAGTCCAGAAATTTCCTTCAAAAATGGTTCATGATTAATCATAATGAGAAAGTTTAGAACTTAAAATTTAACTAGACTTTAGGGTAGATTTTTATCTTGGTGGTGGTATCCAAAGTGTTATCATCACTTTAAATTGTGGGAAGTGAGAACTTCAGGCTGTTAAGCACTGCCAAATATAAGCGTGCTTTTGTCATTTTCATTTTAATACCTAGAAAAGGAGAGAAACCAGAGATATTCCATGTGTCGAAAGAAGGACAGAGAATTACCATTCCTTTTCCTTTGCCTTAATCTGGTTGTGAACCACTTAGAAACAGAGAAGACCATGTCAAAGGTGTTATTACCACAAAGTAAAAGATTAAGAACAGTGCTAGCAAAGTCTCTTTGTTAATTGCTTTAAAATTATTTATAATGTGTGGAATCTTTGAGAACTGGAAATCTGTTTTATCTTTGCCCCAAACAGCAAAGTCAGTAAGTGATGGTCCGGTAGTTGACACAAACTGGTAAGCCTGGTATATAGTGGTGGTTTGGTTCTACTTGGAAATAAACCAGGTTTAGAGTGCTTTTGTCTCCATTCCTGTTGCCACAGGTCATGACTGTCCTCATGTTGATGAGGACATAAAGATCCTGAAAATATGGAGGGTTCCTTTAGCAGGTGCCTAGGAAAAGCTAGAAAATGTGTGGCTCAAGGAACAAGAAGAAATGATACCATTCTACTAATTTTCCATTTATTATTATTATTATTTTGTAAAGATTTATTTGAGAGAGCACGAGAGAGAGAGAGAGAGAGCGTGCGCACTAGCATGAATGTATAAGCAGGGAGGAGAGGCTTGATCCCAAGACCCTGAGATCATAACCTGAGCCGAAGGCAGATGCTTAACCTACTGAGCCACCCAGGTACCCCCCCATCCATTTTTTAAGAAATCCTTTGCAAGGAGGGAAATTAGTATGGGGTGGGGATGAGGGACTGTAATGTCCTCAGAATTTAGTGTAATACACATAGGGAAGATGTTTATGTAAATATAAAAACTGCTAGATACATGAAATAATAATTTGATTAAGAATGAAATTCTTTGAGGGGCGCATGGGTGGTTCAGTGGGTTAAAGCCTCTGCCTTCGGCTCAGGTCATGATCCCAGGGTCCTGGGATCAAGCCCCACATCGGGCTCTCTGCTCAGCAGGGAGCCTCCTTCCCCCTCTCTACCTGCCTCTCTGCCTACTTGTTATCTCTGTCTGTCAAATAAATAAATAAAATCTTAAAAAAAAACCAGAATGAAATTCTTTGAAAGGAAATGATTACTGTATTATGAATATGTTTTTACAAGACTAGAGGGCAGAGCCTCACTTTTTATATTTGATACTCAAATATATATATGAAGATAATTCACACACACATATTTTTTTTATTCTTAAAGGTTCTTGCTCAGAATTCTGGTTTTGACCTGCAGGAAACGCTAGTAAAAGTTCAGACTGAACATTCTGAATCAAAACAACCTGTTGGTATAGATCTGGATACAGGTAAGAAAGTGAAGAAAAATTAGCTGCTCAGTAAAGAAAGAGGTTATACTATAGTGACCCAGAACTTAAAGTGAGGGATTGGAGATTCGGGTGACTTCAATATTTAAAATTTGTGTGCCTTTAATTTACTTTTGAACTTCTTGAAAGAAAACATTCTTTTAAGAAAAAGTTTTTGCGTGCTTGTTATTTGACTCTTGAGATTGACCAAGAACAAAAGAGACAAAACCCCCTGCCCTTCTAAGCTTATATTATAACAGGGAAAGATAGGCAGTAAATAATAAGCTTAGGGGTGCCTGGGTGGCTCAGTGGGTTAAAGCCTCTGCTTTCAGCTCAGGTCATGATCTCAAGGTCCTGGGATCGAGCCCCACATCGGGCTCTCTGCTCAAGCAGGGAGAGTGCTTTCTCCTCTCTCTCTCTGCCTGCCTCTCTGCCTACTTGTGATCTCTGTCTGTCAAATAAATAAATAAAAATCTCAAAATAATAAGCTTAATAAATAAGTTCCCTGAGCATTTAAAGAGTAATAAATACAATGAAAAAAATAAAAGGATCCTATAAGGAATACTGTGAATGCTAGCATGAGGGGGCTAGCTTTAAAGAAAGAGGGTAGGCAGGGTAGACCTCATTGAGAATATGTCTGTAGAAAATAATCAAAGGAAGTAAGGAAGTAGCCATGTTTGGGAACTGAGGAATGAGTGTCCTGGGCAGGAGCAGCCAGTGGAAAGGCCAGTGTCTGAAGTTTTTGAAGAGGAAGAAGGAGATTAGAGAAGTAACAGAGAGATCATGCAGGGTGTGGGGGCTAGTCCAAGGACTTTGACTTTTACTACAGTGGAAGAGGGAGCAATTTTTGGCAAAGCTGTGATGTGGCCTGATTACATTTAAAAGGATCACTCTGGTTATTCTGTGGAGAGGAGTCTGCTGAACAACTAGAAGGTTGGAATGGCCATTAACCACATTGGAGAACTGTGGGTAGAGCAGCTTTGGGGGAGGAGGCCAGCACTGAGTTTTGGCAAAGTTAAAATCGAAGTGTCTTAGACTTTCCAGTGAAATAGACAGTTGGAAGTATGAGTCTGGAGCTCAAGAAAGAGCTCTGGGTTAGAGATAAAAATGAGAGTCTTTAGAGTATATATGGTTTAAATCCAGAAGACTTGGTGAGAATGCTTGGGGAGTGAGTATAGAGAGAGAAGAAAAGAATCCAGGACTAAGTCACTGGCCACTCTAAAATTAAGAGCTCTGGGAAGACGAGGAAGAACCAGGAAAGTCAACAGAAAAGGAGTCACTAATGTAAAAGGGAAAAACCAGGCTGAATGTGGTGTCCAGGAAGACAAGTGAAGCTAGAGTAGTCAGGAGGCCATGTTAAGTGTTGCTAATCCATGAGGCTTGAGAACTGACCACTGGGTTGGATTTGATAACATGGAGGTCATTGTGACCTGGACACCAGTGATTCTGGTGGTATATTAAACACTGTTAGAATATATAACCAGTATTAACAGAATATATCAAGATTGTAGTGTTAAAATAGTTTGTTTTTACTTTGCAGGTGAGCCCATGGTAGTGGCAGATGCAGGAGTTTGGGATAATTATTGTGTGAAAAAACAGCTTCTTCATTCTTGGTAAATTAATATTAGTAAAAAGAGAAAGACTTTTAGGGACATAATCAGTAACTTTAAAACTTGTCTATTGTTTTTGCCACTCTATAGTGAAAAATGGTTAAGTGTATGGAAAGGTGTAGTATCCAGTTACTAACACTAGCTTCTGTCACTTTACAGTCCTTTGTCCATTTTAATTCTAGCAGTGTCAGATTTGGAAATGTTTCCTTTACTGTTTGAGGGGGAGGGGAAAGAAGGAAGTTTACTGAAATTGTACCACACGTATAGCAGGGGGGAAAAGCAAATGATGTGCTAAAAATGAGCTCAGTTTTGCTGGTACATAAAGTCAAACTTTTGTTTTATCAGCTGAGGATCTGAAATTATAATACAAGGGTGATGTTTGTATTTACAATAGCTTCATCTGGTAATTTCTCAGACCAACACATTAAAGAACAAAGTACTTTTAGTAGCTGAAGATTGCTGGGGGGGAAGATGAGAGCGGGTTGGTAGGCTTTACTTACCCTGTTATCTTTTTCCTCAGCACGGTGATTGCCACCAACATTCTCCTGGTTGATGAAATAATGCGAGCTGGTATGTCTTCTCTTAAAGGGTGATTGAGTTCAAAATCAACTCTTCTAGAAGCTGAGATTTAGTACATTTACATCAGCTACCATTATATAGCCTGAGCCATTCTTAATTTTTGCACAATAAAAGCAGTTTATATTTGCTGGCCTTAGCAGTCTCAATAATACTTCATCCCGTATAAAGAAAACAAGGACTTTCCTAGTAAAGGAATAATAATGAAAATATTTTTCCTTAAGAGTTCTAACTTTGGGGCTCCTGTCTGGCTCAGTTAGAAGAGCATGTGACTCTTGATCTTGGGGTCATGAGTTTGAGCCCCACATTGGGGGTAGAGATTACTTAAATGGTAAGAGAAAAAGAGTTCTAACTTCCTATCCTTTATTGTATGTGTGATATGAAATAATAAGAAATCATGAGCTTTTGAAACTTTTGTAATTTCCTGAGTAACAGGTGTAATAGGAGCATTTTTGGGGTTATAATATTTGGTCTTAGTCTCTGTTTCCAGAGAAAACAGAGCTTAGAAGCTTAGAGCTTCAGGGGCGCCTGAGCGCCTGGGTGGCTCAGTGGGTTAAAGCCTCTGCCTTTGTCTCGGGTCATGATCGGGATTGGCAGGGAGCCTGCTTCCTCTCCCTTCTCTGCCTGCCTCTGTGTCTACTTGTGATCTCTGTCTGTCAGAACAAAACAAAATCTTAAAAAAAAAAATAAGAGGCTTAGAGCTTCTAAGACCATTGGAATTTCTGGAACTAATGAGTGTCTTTTTGTATGCTAAATAGTGACTCTTGATGGGCCCTTAGGAGGGCAACTGGGTGCCAGAGGAACTAAGCTTGTGGTCAGAGGGTTAGAACTTTCAGCCTCTCTCCGCATGTCCCACTCCACCCTTCTACCTCTAGGGTAGGTACAGGGCTGGAAATTGAGTTACTAACCAGTCATGCCTTTGTGATGAAACCTCCATAACAATTTCTAAACTGTGGGATTCGGTGGCCATCCAGGTTGGTGAACACATCCATGTGCCAGGATAATTGGCCCAGTCCAGCTCTCCTCGGGACAGAAGCTCCTGTGCCTAGGAATCCTCTGGACTCGTGCTATGTATGTCTTCCTTAGGTTGTTCATTTATACCCTTTATAATGTCCTTTACAATCTGCTAAATGTGTTTCCATGAGTTCTGTGAGCTTCTGTAGCAAATGATTGAACATGAGGAGGCAGTGATGGGGAACTCCTGATTTGTAGCCCAGTTGGACAGAAGTATGAGTAAAATGGGTACCCACGGCTTGCAGTTGGTGTCTGAAGTGGGAGTCTGTCTTGTAGGACTCAGCCCTTGATCTGTGGGGTCTGCCCTTCCTGCAGGTAGGTAGTGTCAGAACTGATTGTAGAGCACCCACTGGGTGTCTGGAGAGTCGGAGGATTGGTTGGCGTACGGAACCCCCACACATATTTGGTGTCAGAAGTGTTGTGAGTAGGGGAAGCAGTGTTCCCTTAGTAGGCTACTGCACTTTTCATAAAATTGAATCTATTGGGATTCTTAGACCGTTGGACAACTTTTAGTGAACAAAATACAGAGCACAGGTTTTTGAGTACCCAAGTCAACCTCCCATTTATCAGAGGGTATAAATGTAGCAGGACAACATTTTATTCTCTCAAAATTCTTTCAGTAGCTTGTTACTGCCACTGATTCCACTTATAAGTATGACATCAGTTTGTGATGATAGCTTTGGATTTCATAGAAATCTGACATTTTATTTTGTATATAATGTATTATATTTTATCTGGCTCTTTGGTATATATGATCAGCCGCTTACACTTCCGTGCTAGCTCTCTGACCAGGTGGTTAAATGGAGCAGGTCTCATCTGGAAAGCTGGGAGGAGTGTTGGCACCAACACTGGGAAATAATTGGTTTTGGCTTTGAATGGAGCTTTCTGTATCAGTATTATAGCAATAGCTTTCTTGTTTGAAACACTAGATAGAATTAATCTGTTGTATTCTTTATTATCATTAGACTGCTTGTAGTTAATTTCTTTCCATGGATGCAAGTTCATAAGAGATTAAAAGCCAAGTGCATTTAAAGGAGCTTTGGCCCATTAGTGCATAAAAGAGGTTTGTTTAACCATTTCCTGCCTTAGTTGAAAACCTGTACTTTGATACCCCATTTCCCCCGACTTGAAACGTTGTCAACATCTTTCCAAGTTAATAACCATCCTTCTGAGCTGTAATTTCTTTGTGGTTACATGACATTTGATTGTATGGCTATTCTGCGATTTATTTAATTCTGTTTTCAAATTTTTTTTCCCATTAAAAACAAACATCTCGGGGTGCCTGGGTGGCTCAGTGGGTTGGAGCCTCTGCCTTTGGCTCAGGTCATGATCTCAGGGTCCTGGGATTGAGCCCTGCATGGGGCTCCCTGCTCTGCGGGGAGCATCCCCCCCCACCCCTGCCTGCCTCTCTGCCTACTTGTGATCTCTCTAGAGCTCTCTGTCAAGTAAATAAAATCTTTAAAAAAAAAATCTCCTTTTTTAGCTTCTATCCTTGTTTTATAGGATAGGCCTTTTAAGACGTGCACACCATGCATACTGCCAGACTTTGTTCTACATAAAATGTTTAAATTATGAAATATTTTAAATATACCAGAAGGACAGAAAAACATATAAACTCTTTTGTATCCTCCACCTAGCTTTAACAAATAGTAACATTTTGTCATGTTTGCTTCAGATTTTCTTTGTTGTTAAATTGCCACCCTTCCCCACCCACATCCCATCACATGCTTTTCCCACCCTTCCTCCCTAGAAAAAGACTGCCTAGAGGTAGTCTTTGATCTTTGATATATATCATCCCCATGCACTTAAAAAAAAAAACCCACCCTTTTTATATGTATGCATATGCCCGTAGCAATGTAAAATT
Organism: Meles meles; assembly: GCF_922984935.1. Taxonomy (NCBI): domain Eukaryota; kingdom Metazoa; phylum Chordata; class Mammalia; order Carnivora; family Mustelidae; genus Meles; species Meles meles. The sequence goes on from NC_060083.1 coordinate 17,822,557, forward strand.
ATTCTTTCTGTGTTTTTAAAATGTAGAGAAAGTATATACTTTTGCTGCTTTTATTTCCTGCTTGACATATGGTTTTGAGATTTATGTATTCGTTCACTTTAGCTGTTTTTGAGTATTCCAGTGTATTTCTATACTATAGTGTATTGATCCGTCAGTGGGCCTTTTGGTTATTTCTAATTTTACATCACTTTAAACACCACAGCATTGAATTTCTATGTACATGTTTCTTTGGGAACATTTGTGAGAGTGTTTCTAGAGATTATACCTACAAATGGAATGGCTTGGGTTTAGCATTTCTCATATTTATATTTACAAAGTGATTATACCAGTTCACATTCTCCCTTGCAATGTGTAAAACTGTTGTTCCATGCCCTTACAACCTTGCTAAGTCTTAATATTTTTAAAGTTTGAATTTTTGCCCATCTGAGGTATTTAAATTATAGCTTATGTTACATAGTTGCCTTGATTACTAGTGTAATTGAACATATTTTCATAAGTCTGTTGGCCATTTTCAGTTCTACAGAATTGCCTATTCACACTGTTGATCATTTTTTTCACTGGATTTGTCTTTCAGGTTGGCATATGTGGGGTTCTGTCTCCACTTATCTATCTATCTGTATTTTACAATATTTCCTTCCAGCCTGAAGCCTTCTCGCCTTTGCAAAATACACAGAAGAATTTGATACACATTTTTATTTTTATAGACTGAAATTTGTCATATTTTTCTTTTCAATTTTTTTGTGTCTCTACAAGAAATTCTCTACTTCAATAATAAAGATCTTTAAAATAGTTTATGAGTTTTCGAATTTTATCACATTTAGGCCTTTAATTCATCTGGAATTTATTTTTGTGTATAGTGTGTGTTGTGGATCTAGTTTTTGTCCCCTTATATTGCCAACCCAATGTTCTCAGATTGACTGATTTATGTTATCACCTCTATCATATATTGTATTCTCCTGGATTGAAAAAATTTTAAAACTTGCATTTGTTTCTGATTTAAATATTTTGTTCCCTTGGTCTGGGTAGATTGTTATTATAACAATATTGCTTTGATTCTTAAAACTTTATTGAAAAGTTTTGATATGTGGTAGGGTGGCCCCCAACCCTTTCTTCATTTTCTTCAAAATTATTTTGGCTGTTCCTGAATCTCATCTTTCCCTTCTTCCATATGAATTTTAGGATCAGCTTGTTGAGTTAGTGTTTTGATTAGAATTGCAATAATTTTATAGGTGATTTCAAGTTGAAATGAATATGTAGGTGTATATACATACCTCCTACTCATAAATGTTTAATATCCCTTCATTTCTGTCTTACTAAGTGCTTCAGTTTTATTTTTTTTTATTTTTTAAAAAGATTTTATGTATTTATTTTGAGAGAGTGAGCGGGGTGAGTGGCAAGGGGAGAGGAAGAAAGAGAATCTCAAGCAGACTCCATGCTGAGCGTGGAGCCCAATGGGGGCTTGATTCCACAATCGTGAGGATCATGACCTGAGCCAAAATCAACAGTTGGATGCTTAACTGACTGAGTCACCCACCACCCCAGTTGTTTTATATTAGTAAATGTTTTGTTTATAATAAAGCTTTAGATGTTTCCTATAAAAATGCATTGGATCTTTGGCTATATTTATTCCTATTAGTCTCATTTTGGAAGCTACTATGAATTGGATATTTTATAAAAATTGTACTTTTTAATTGTTCATCACTGTATTGTAGGCCCTTTGTGGAGTCTTCATATTGGGTTTGTATTCCACAACCTTGCCAAACTCTTATTAGTGCCATAGTTTTTTGTAGCTATACAGGGTTAAGTCTGTTCTTCTTATTACTTTTTTAATTTATTTGAGAGAAAGGGAGCGCATGAGCCGGGAGAGGGACCTTGGGAGAGGGAGGGAGAGAATCCTCAAGCAGACTCCTTGCTGACTGGGGAGCCTGATGTGGGGCTTAATCCCAGGATCCTGAGATCATGACCTGAGCCAAAATCAAGAGCTGGCAACTTAACTGACTGAGACACCCAGGTGAGGCGTCCCATCAGATAGCATAAATTCTTCATCTGTGTGTGAGCATGGTGCAGACTTTGGGCTTCTGTTTCTTGTAGGAGCCCTGAGCAGAGCAAGTTTCCTTACTGTTTACTCAGTAAGTGGGTAGACTTTGCCTAGTATCATGAAGAGGTGGCTTTCAAAGGCTCTTCTTTCCCTTGGGGCCTAGTATCAAATCCTTCCTTCAATAGTGGCCTTCTGTGTGAGCATCAAAACTTGACATCTGAACTAGATCTTATGTCTAGTTTCTTATTTTCCTGGGCTTCTGCTATTCACCTTTAGAGTTGATCACTCTGGGTTTCCTCATGAGGAAAACCTCCCTCCCTTTTAAGTTCAGTATAGGTTTAAAAAATATTTAAATAATTAAATAATATTTATTTATTTATTTGACAGGGAGATAGAGCCAGAGAGCACAAGCTAGGGGAATGGCAGAGGGACTGGGAGAAGCTGGCTCTGTGCTCGACATGGGGCTCAATCCCAGGACCCTGGGATCAAGACCTGAGGCAAAGGCAGACGCTTTAATGGACTGAGCCACCCAGGTGCCTCTGTAGAGTAGTCAACTTTTAGTATGTAAAAAATTCGTCATAATTCCCTTAAAAATTAAAAAAAAAAAATTTGTCCCAAGTTTGTTTCATAAACCTCTCAGTTTCAGTTAAAAGTTTCATGAGCCAAGAATCGTTATCCCCCATCTGCCATTCTCCTAACAGTTTGTTTCTTACCTTTTTTTTTTTTTAAACAGTCTTTTCCGTAACAATAACTCTCTCTCTGAGATCACTTTATTGGTGCCATCACTGTTGTTTTATGTTTTGATCCTGTCTGATAGTCATACATTACTATCCTCCCAGCCTCCCATAATACCACTGCTATCCCAGAGTTTTGGCTCTTAAACATAATTCAGTTTAATATCTCTAAGTATTAAGTCTTGTAACAATCCATTCACTCTTCTTTTACAGCTGCGTATATAATTGTCAAAGAGATCTAGGGGAACAGGAATACAATCATTAAGGACATCCCTAGTGACTCTATAAATAGACTTGCTTTCCTCATCCTATTCTAGATTGAGGTGTTTAAGCTTATCAACAAGGAGATCAAGGGCCTCATGAATTAATCTTCAGCCGTACTTTTCCTGGACAGATTTTTTTTTTTTTTTTTTTTTAATTATTTGACAGCGAGAAACCACAAGTAGGCAGAGGCAGGCAGAGAGAGAGTCGGAAGCAGGCTCCCTGTGGAGCAGAGAGCCCGATGTGGGGCTCGATCCCAGGACCCTGGGATCATGACCTGAGCCGAAGGCAGAGGCTTTAACCCACTGAGCCACCCAGGCGCCCCTCCTGGACAGATCTTAAGGCTATAAAGGAAAGGGACAGAAATGGAAAACTGGAAGATCAGTGTTTTAGAGTTTAGAAGATCAGTGATTCAGTGCTTTAGTGAAAAACAAACATGCAGCTAAGCTATTCCTAAAGATTACCTTGCACTGTAGACTTGATTATGGATTCTTTAAAGATTTTATTTATTTATTTGACAGAGTGAGAGCAGGGGGAGCAGGAGAAGGAGAAGCAGGATTCCCGCTGAGCAGGGAGTCTGATGTGGGACTTGATCCCAGGACCCTGGGATCATGACCTGAGCCAAAGGCAGATGCTTAACTGACTCAGCTACCCAGGCACCCCTTTATTATGGATTTGTGACTACATTGCTGTTTAGTTATTTCATAAATATTAGCCCTTAAGTGTTTTAAAAAAGATATATTTATTTTAGCAAAAGAGGCCCAAGCAGACTCTGTGCTGAGTGTAAAGCCCAGTGCAGGGCTCAATCTCATGACCCTGAGGTCATGACCTGAGCTGGACCAAGAGTCAGATGCTTAACTGAGACACCCAGGAGCTCTAATGTTAGCCTTTCTTTAAAAAGGAGACTTGAGCATCTAAATTGGAGCCTTTATTGACGGGGGGTTTTATTTGAGGACAGAGAGTGAAGTACCAGAGTGCTGATATTTCCCCAGAGCCTACAGATGGTAAGAATGGTTTACCCAGGGGCGCCTGGGTGGCTCAGTGGTTAAAGCCTCTGTCTTCGGCTCAGGTCATGATCTCAGGGTCCTGGGATCGAGCCCCGCATCGGGCTCTTTGCTCAGCAGGGAGCCTGCTTCCCTTCCTCTCTCTCTGCCTGCCTCTATGCCTGCTTGTGATCTCTGTCAAATAAATAAAATTTCAAAAAAAAAAAAAAAAAAAAAAAGAATGGTTTACCCATGACCAGATTTGCCATCTTCTCCATGCTCAGTAGAGTTCTTGATGGTACAGAACCGAGCTGATGACAGTCACAATGAGCAATGACTGCAGTTTCCTTCCTTCCGAGATTTTCTCAGCATTTCTGTTACTTGGTCCCAGAGTCAGCTGGCATAGCCCTGTGTCTGCTCATTGCCTGGGCCAGGATGGAGCCAAGTGTCTTGTTGGACAAACAGCCTGTGGGCCTAAATCTGGCTCCTGCCCATGCCTTGGAGATAAATGTAGATGCAGAGGTTACAGAACAGGTTTGGGCCATATGCTTGCCTGGCAGGTGCTTCACAAAAGGCTCAAGATGCATAGGGTAAGGCTGCAAAAGCAGTGAGCTTAAAAGGACCTTTCTATTGCCTCTTTCTTCTGTAGCCCTTAAGTTATATGCAAGGCCCCTGTGCTGTATGCCGTTTGTTGGTGGAGGTGCTGTTGATGTATGGGAGGCACTATGCATTGTGCTTGACTGTTCTCTCCATTGTTGGATGTTCCCCATCCCTGGCGCACAGGCAGTATACCCCAATTTCTTATGACAGCCAAGAATGCCCTTGCATTTCCAGATGTCCTCTGAAAGACGGTACCACTGGAGAAAACTCCAGCTGTTCAGGAATCAACCCATTTGTATATCATTTTATTACCTGGCTCTTTGTCTTCACTAAACTTCAGCCTCAACAAGTACTTTTTTCTCCTTCACCCCCAGTCTGGGTCAGAGAATGTGACGGGCCGTCCTCTGCAGAAGACAGCTGGAGACTCCCTCTGTCACGCGGTTGTTTTTGTGGAACAGGGTTGTGCTGGCAGTTAAGAATGCTTACCCTCGAACCAGAGTGCGTGGGATCATATTCTGTCTTGATCATCTTTTAGCTGTGGGACCTGGGGCCAGTTAATTAACCAAAGTTTTCTCATCTGTTAAAGAGGGATAATATTATACCTATCTTAGAGGATTCTTGTGTGGATAGTTAGTATATATAAATTGCTTTACTCAGTGCTTGGTCCATGTTTTATACTGAACAGCTGTTTAGCTATTATTTTTATTACCGTCGATGGTATCCATAAGAGAAGGGTAGTTGGTGACATAAATAGAGTAACATCAACTAGTGACAATAACTCTGCAAGCTTCTGGCTTTAGCTGCTAGAGCTCAAGAAGTGTCAACACTGCTTCAGTGGTAGGACCACGAACCTGCTGCTTGGAGGCAGGTTGGATGCTCGAGACTATGCCAGAGGGGTGTGTGAGATGAGTGTTTTCTTTCCTGTTTCCCCGTTGGACACACTGTTAGTCTCTACTGCAGACTATGACTGATGAAACTTGTGTAGGTTTTGTGTGTGTGGGGGGGGGGGGGGAGGGTTAGGTAATGTTCCTAAAAGACCATAAGGCCTATAAAGCCATTTTCCCTATAGTATAGGGAAAATATTTCTGCCTAGGCACTGTGTGACATTAGCTGAGAGTTCTTTTCTGTCACTCCAAATTAAACTTTCTAGAGATGCAGGCTTGACCTCACGCATACATGTGGGTAAGCTGGAAGTAGCATCCTCAGTAGCATCAGGGACCCAGGACTCTAATTTTTTAATTGCACAATTCCAAACATAAGATTTCCATCCTCAGGGTTGCCTTTATGATCGGTGATGTCTGTTGGAACTTCAGCCATCATATCTGAGTTCCAGGCAGGAAGCAGGAGAAAGGGCCCACCTCATGAGTCTCTTCAATTTAAAGATCTTTTCCAGAAGTCCCACACAATGACTTTGACATTTTGGTGGCTACAGTTAAGTCTTATGGCTATACCTAATTGCAATAGAGACTTTAAAATGTGGTCTTTAGTTAAGCTCCTTGACACTCTCATTAAGACCAGAGTTCTCATGTTGTAGAAGTAGGGAAGCGTGGCATGGGATAGGCAGAGCAGTCCCAGCCACATCTGCCTTGCTGAGCTAGCTGACGGAAGGGTTCTGGGATGTCATGCACAAAAAAACCAAGCTCAGAGCAGGAGCTCAGGGGTGTTCTTCCCCACCCCCTGGCTCTCGCTAGCTGTGGCCAGGAATAAGATGAATGTTCCTTAGGGGGCTGAATAGAGGATGTCGGTGACAAGGGCACTAACCAAAGGCTCCTTCTAAGGGCTGTGCCTTTCCCCACGTTTGAATACTTGGTTCAGTGCCACTTCGTAGATGCCCATCAGTGCTTTTGGATGAATGGAAGAGCAAGGGATCTGGAGTCAGGCAAACCTCGTGCTGGAATCTTATCTTTGCCTCTCCAGCACTTGGGCTGCTGTTCTGGGAGTCCTGTTTTCTCTCCTGGCTCCAGCCAGCATGGCTTGGCTCTCTGCTCTGTCTCTTAACTGGCTGGTACTTAACTGCTCTGTGCCTCAGTTTCCTCATCTATAAAATACACAGACCTCACAGGCTTGTTGTGAAGATGAGGAGACTTGATACAGAGCTTTAAGAATAGTTCCCTGCACACGGCTTTAGCTGCTACCTTCATTTGCCATTCTCCTTCCTCTGCCTGGCACCTTGTCTCCACCAATGCTCTTTTCTCTTCTCCACGGCAATTCACATCCTCTTGTCTCTCGTGAATAATGAAGCACCTCTTCTCCGGCGCTTGTGGCCACCTGGGCAGCCCTCCCTCATCACCCCGCTTCTCTTTGGCGATGCCTCAGTGGACGACAAAGAGTTTGCCACCTCTTCTTCCTCCTCCTAGAACCTTCAGCAGCAGGGCGTGCACTTGGGAGTGGGGGGTGTTGCTACGGTGGGAATGGGAGGAGGGCTCCTGTCAGGAGGGCTCTGCTCTATCTTCAGCCTCTACCCATGACTGTCGCCTAACAGGCCTTACCTTGTACCACCCCACCCACCTCTGCAGCCTCAGCTCTTCCCCCCCCCCCCCCATTCACTTCTCTTTAGCCACACCGGTCTCCCTGTTGTTCCTACCCCCACACTTGTTTCTGTTTGGGGAACTTGGCTTTTCTCTAAGCCTAGAACATTCTTCCTCCAGGTCCCTGCATGCCTTACTCCCTCACTTAATTTAGTCACAGTTTTTTTTTTTTTTTTTTTTTTTTTAATTACCCTTCCTCCTGCCATGTTCTGTATTGTCTGCTTTATTCTTCCTCAGACCAGGCACCACTGCCTGGGATTTCAATAAAAATGCTAATTGTTAATTGTTTATCTCCCCTGCATTGGAATGGAAAGTGCTTTCTATTTCCATCTGAGTGCTCAGTGCCTAGAACAGTCCCTGCACATAGTAGGGGCTCCAGCAGCTTTTGTTGATGGAGTGGGATGCTGATTAAGGCTGACCTTTCTCTGACCATTTTTTCCTTTTTAAGCCTAAGGTTGGGGTTGAACTCTGGGTTGAGATTGGCAGGGGGAGGCTGATTGTCACCTGGTGGGCTTCAACGTCAAGGCTTAGGGTGCTGTTCTGGGACCCCTCTTTTCTCTCCTGGCTCCAGATCCTCTGCTCCTATAATTATTTGTTTGTTTATTTTTAGAGCGAGTGAGAGAGCTTGAGTGAGATCAAGCAGGGGAGGGGCAGAAGGAAAGAATCTTAATTAGGCTCCATGCTCAGCCTGTGATGTGGGGCTTGATATCATGACCCTGAGATCATGAGCTGAGCCAAAATCAAGAGTCAGTTATTTGACCAAATGAGCCATCCAGGGGGCCCTCTGTTCCTGTAAGTAAAATTAGTTACAATTAGTTTACAAAGTAAATTCATATACATTGTCTCCGTTTTAATATCCACAAGGATCAAACAGTTGACCTCAGGTACAACTGGTTGCTGTGTGAGCCTCTTGCCCTCCCACCCTCCTTTACTGCATGCTGCTACAGCACAGAATATCCAGGGTGCAAGACTTTCTCATCCTCAGGGCAGGCCCAGGGGTACAGATTGGGCTGGCCGCAGAGCGACAAGGCTAAAGGGCAGGGCTCCTTCTCCAACGTGGGCATCATCCCCTGACCCAGGGCCTGCTCAGGGCCATCCTGCTCCACCAGCACCCCCAGCCTCGGCATTTTGCTGCAGGCTTTTAAGGGCCCCCATCTGCACATCTCTCATTAATTAAAAATGCTACAGCCATCTGTTTTGAGAGGAAGCCTCAGAGAGGGGCTGCCTGCCCGAGACTGCTTTTTCTCCTACCTCTCAACTTTAATGGAAAACTTAATTTTAGAATACAGCCCAGGCCCATAAACCCTTCTTGCTGCCAGTGGGAGTGATGATGGAGGGGGTGGGCCAGGTGAGTCCCTAGGTTACAGAGGCTTTGGGGTCCTTGGGCAGTGGTGCTAGGCAAAATTTAGGAGCTTGTGTTAGCCAGCTTATCAGAAAGGGTGGAGAGAGGAGCTAAAACCCAGAAGCTGGTGGCTAGAGGAACAAGGCCAGAGATGCAGGGGTGGCCCAGCTTAGAGGAAGGCACCTTGGGCATGAGGGGAGCCAGGAACCCCAAAGCATCTCCTAACTGCCCTATATTTGGCCAGGCCACGTCCCCAAGTCAGCTTCTTCCCCTCCTTGGGATACTGGAGTCAGGATGGGTCCTTGGTTTTGTACAATGGGATGGTTTAGGGATGAGGGCCTTCTCAGGGAGTGGGGGCAGACCCTGGTTTTATCCTGCCTCTGACTCTTCCTTCCACCCTCAGTGTCTTTTCCTGTTGCCCCTGCCCTCCCTGTTTCCCTGGGAACATTTTAAAGGCTTTGAGGTCACAGTCACTTATGACACTTATGGCAGGGGTGATGGGGATATTATCCAAGGCTTGATTCCCTGGATATTCTGCCCCATGGCTGGATTTCTTGGAGATGGGGAGGGCAGCTCCCTGGCAATTGAATAGATGGCAGTCCTCCCCCCATCACGTACAAAAGACCCTTGGGTTCACTAATGACATTCTTTTCAGTAGTAGCCCTCCCTGCTCCTCCCTCCCCCCCGCCCCGCCCCAGCAAGATAGAACAGGAGTCATCATCCCCATTTCCCTATTTTCCAGAAAAGGAGACTGGTGGGTAGGCATAGAAAGTGACTTGCCCAAGTCACCAACACAGACTTAGAGCCAGAGCTGGCTCCAGAACCCAGGCCTGGCACAAGACCAGTTCTCTTTCTGCCCCATCTCACGGTCTCTTCTGGTCCTTCCACTGTGAGTCTTGGAGCAGAGGGAATGATGGAGGCAGGCAGTGTACTCTGAACCTGGTGCAGAGCTCAGTCCATGGTGAGGGTGACTATGCCAGCCAGAAGCAGCTGATTGACACCTGTGTCCTCAGGGCCGACTGCAAAGCCTCCTACAGGTCCTCAGTCATGTGTACTGAGTGCAGAGGTGGAGTGAATGGATGGATGAGGGAAAGCAGGAAGGAAGGAAGCTCGTTTCCTCGAAGGAAAGCCATTCTGGCATCCTCTGAGACTTAGGAACTGGAGTCATTCAAGCCAGGAGAAATCACTGGTAAATCTGGACTAGCCCAACCTTCTCATTTTAAAGAAGAGGCCCAGGCAGGAAGTGACAGGCCTGGGCCACAAGCCCGCTTTTGGAGGGGCAGGCGCGGAACCCACATCTCTTGACATTTTTTTCTTTCTCCTCTTGCCCTGGGTGGGAATTGAGGGTGGGAGGAGCTGAGCTGCTTAGAATGGGCTTCACATCAAGTCACGCCAGCCTCTCTCCATCTAATCTCCCCAAATCAATTTGCAGAACTTCCATTAATGCTGTCAGGAAATCTGCAAGCTGTTTAAAGCCAGGGCAGCACCGTAACAGCCGGCATAACAGCTACCTGGGGGAGACCAACATTAATGGCATAATTAAAGATTAGCATGGCCTTGGGCAGTTCAATAAACTTTACCTTTCTCAGCAACTGCTGGTAGATCTTGGAGTGGTGGGAGAGCCCCACACTCGCCAAGGCCTGGGCCAGGTGGCTTTGCCCCTCTGTTACCGACACTGCGCATATCCCCAGGAGGCTGGCGTCTTCTAGGGACAGGGATAAGGAGCAGCAACTTGTTTGGCCAGGTCTAGAGTGAGGTTGATCCAAAGAAATACTGTAGAGCAGAGCTTCTCAGACTCTGGTGGGGAGCCATACCACATGGGCATCCTGTGAATGCGGGTTCTCATCCATGAGGGTTGGGATGGGGCCCAAGATTCTGCATTTCCAACAAGCTTCTGGGTGATGCTTGTGCTGCTAATTCTTGGAACATATAGTGAATAGCAGTACTATAGAGCCAAAATCCAGGCATGAGGACAGGAGCTATAGCTCTAACACTCACAAACACAAGGCTGTTTTGCTGGTGTTTCCAAGCCAGCCCTGAAAGGGGGTTCTTTCTTATGTGGGAACCATGGCACAGGGCTTAAGACATAGTTCTGAAACCCCAGCTGCCCCAGTTCAGAGTCTTGGCTCCAGTGTTCAGTGCCCAGAAGATGGAGATAGTAATTATAATTATGGAGTTGCTGAATGAGATCCTTCATTTTTTTTTTTTTTTTGAGATCATTCATTTAAAGTATTAGTTCTGTGCATGTAGGAAGTCCTCTGTGTCACTGAGATTTCTTTCGAGCCTCAAGACAGTTGGCACAGAAAGGATATTCAGAGGATTCTTACGTTTTTGAAAGGAATATCTAACTCATTAAAGTTATAAGTTTTATAAAAATCTGAATTTTAAGATATAGCTTAAAAAGATGTTTCTTTTTCTTCTTATGTCTACCAAAATTTTAACAGACATTTCAAGGGTCCTTTGGATGATATTTGTTCCACTTACAGAGTTAGCCAAATATCCTCAAATACTTAAAATATCATTTGATAAATTTAATATCTTTCATCTTATTTTTAAGTACTACAATTTACTACCTAACCAACAAAACTTCCCAAGTAATTAAGTAATTCTTATAAATGCAAGGGAATCTTAAGTTATCTTAAGTGTTCTAACACTTAACACATATGAATTTTAAGATGATTTTTTCACCTTAAAATCACAAATCTAACTCAATTATCAAATTACATTAGATTGGAACTAAAGGCCAACTTGCTATTCAAATAGGCCAGATTCTCAAAACATTACAAGTACTTAAGGTGCCAATATGCACCTTTAACATCTAAAAATATTTATCCCATGGGGACGCCTGGGTGGCTCAGTTGGTTAAGCTGCTGCCTTCGGCTCAGGTCATGACCCCGGGGTCCTAGGGTCGAGTCCCATGTCTGGCTCCTTGCTCAGCGGGGAGCCTGCTTCTCTCTCTGCCTCTGCCTGCCTCTCTGCCTGATGTGTGTACTCTCTCTCTCTCTCTGGCAAATAAAAAAAAAAAAAAAAAATTTATCCCGTGGGTTTGAATTTCTATCCGTGAGGATACTTCTAAACATTTCTATATTTGAGGATGGAAGATTTTTACCCAGTAAGGAGATAATTATAATAACTTCCTAAGTGGTTTTGGGGGTCACCTTCTCAGACAGTTGAGGTTGCATAATAATCAGTTATCGGCCACGATGCTGGCTGGATTCTTATCCGTGGCCTTGGTGGAACCCGCTCAGCTCCATATTGAAATGCTTTGTCAGGGACTCCATAAGTAAAGAAGGATGTGGGTACACAGTCTGCACCCCAGGATTGGGGGCCTTCATTATGCAGTTCTTCAGTTCACTACGGAAGTGTGAGGCCCCTCCTAAGCCACCATAACATATGGTCAGGCTTCGCATCTGTTGGCCTCTTGAGATACTGAACTATCCTCTTGTCCCCAGGCTTCAATAACCTTTGGCCTTGAGGAGATGCTGTTCTGTTTATATTCTTTTTATTTCTTAGATTCACACTTCCTTTGCTAAGAAAATGGTATCATTTGGGAATTTTGGTTCTCTCCTGTGATTTGGTTTAACTTTGTGGCTGCCACTCCCAGGGTCGTGCTCTGATAAATCAATGTTAGCACTAAATTAAGATTATCATCTTTTTTTTTAAGATTTTTATTTATTTATTTGACAGACAGAGATCACAGGTAGGCGGAGAGATAGGCGCAGAGAGAGAGGGAGAAGCAGGCTCCCCACTGAGCAGAGAGCCCGATGCAGGGCTCGATCCCAGAACTCTGGGATTATGACCTGAGCTGAAGGCAGAGGCTTTAACTCACTGAGCCACCCAGGTGCCCCTAAGATTATCATCTTAAAAGGAAGGTGAGGTGGTCTCTGTGCAGATCCCTGGGATATCCAGGAGGATGTCAGACAGTGGTCCCCAGCTCCTCAGGTCCTGAGCACTTGTGGTTGCTCCTTTTCTGGATGCTTACAGTGCAAGGGAAGGATCATGAGCTCAGGTTCTGGGTGGTCACATCTCTGAGCCTCAGTTTCCTCTTGTGTGAAATGGGGATTGTGATATTTCCCTTGGTAGGGTAATCAGGAGGAGCCAGTGTGAATGAATAATACAGTGTAGTACCTGGTACATTTTAAGTCCTTGTCCATTTCCTTCAGTCCATTTTCAAAATGGCAGCTGATTCTGTATATCTCCATAATTACAGGCAAGAGAAATCTAAGCTGACACACCAGACAGCATCGTCTTTAAACGGCATCGTCTAACCATGGCCACTGTCCACTAGGACTGTCTGACTGACTGAGAATGTCACCCCAAGGGAAGGGGATTGCTCAGCTCACACCTTGCAATGTGGATTGACCTGGGTCGGGGTGGCAGCTGACCCGTTCGGGGAGCCGTGGGCATTTCTTCACAGCCCTCCCTAACCCTGCCTTGGGCCCACTCCAATCCCACTGCCTCCCCTGCAGCAGCCTCCTCCTTGGGATAAATTGGCATCCTTGAGAAAGAGCACAGGTTTATGGAGTCAGACAAACCTGAGCTTGAGTTCCAGTTCTGCCATTGATTGGCTGGAGTCACTTCACCCCCCTGGGCCTCTGTTTCCTCATCCACAGTGAGGGTTATAGAATAAGCCCTGCTTCACAGGGATGGCATGAGATGAACTAAGATGATTGGACCTTTGCAAACTGTAAAGCCCTGTACACATTTACTGTGCAGTATTAGAATACCATTATGAAATGGACATTTTTTCCTCCCCATGTCACCTGCCTTTCTGAAGAGCAGCACAAATGCCTCGTCCACTGCAAAGTCTTCCATAGCCAGAGTGAAGCCTTCCCTGCTCCTTGCTCCCTGAAAGTCCAGACTTTCCCCTTTTTGAGTTTGTGGAATGCTATAATCTGTATAGCTAGTGGCTTATAGGTTAGTGTCCCCCATTACACTGTGAATCCTGAACTGTGTCTTTCTCTTTTCTGTCTGTCCAGCATAAAATGGGGCCTACCTCAATGGATACTAGTTGAGTGAAAGCATGATTCACGCGCTAAGTACATAGTAGAGAAACAATGCCCTGTCTCCCCAAGAATTTCGTTTCCAGCCATCTTCCCCTCTGAGTCTCTTCCTGGACTCCACTGGCCCTGGGCTTTTCCACCCCTCTTCATTTCAAGCCTGGAACTGGATGCGCAGTTCCTGTTCTCTGCCTGAAGGATTAAACGCAGTGATGAGGAATGTGTTTTCTTATTGTTTTAGGAAGCCCCATAGGGCGGGGGCGAGGGAGGGAGAAATGAAATCAGAGGCAACAATTTATCTTGTGCTAAAGGGTTCCGGGAAGCTGTGCTCTTACTGCACACCTCTCCCCCAGTGCTGACCCCATGAGCTGGGACAGCTGGCAGCCCAGGTGTGCCTGCCCTTGTGCCTGAGGGGTTGGGGCTCCCTGGCCCTGGATGGAATTCTGATTCTGTTCAGGGACCTCTCATTGTAGGAGCAGGCAGGGGGCCACACTTCACTCTGCCTGCCCTTGAGGCCTTTACCTCCGTTTCTTAGGCATTGAGGTGCCACAGAGAGATGCAGTAGGAAGGAGGCAGGAGACAATTGCCATTCCTAGGTATGTCACCTTGAGCCTGTTTGCCTCTTTGAAGTGGGGATAAGGACAGAAGTGTGTGCCTCACATGGGCTGGATGAGTCCTATGAGCTGGCCCATGCCTCCTAAGCTCCAAGCCCTAATTTTGTCCTGTGCTGAGAAAGGTTGTCTTTGAGGCTGATTCACAATGTGAATCAGCTGCCATTTTGAAAATGGACTGAAGGAAATGGACAAGGACTTAAAATGTACCAGGTACTACACTGTATTATTCATTCACACTGGCTCCTCCTGAATCACAATGATTCACAATGACACATACATGGAAGAAGCCGATGCACACCAGCCAGGATGCTACCCTGTGGCTTATACAGAGAAATACAACTACCAGGTGTACAGAATACCCACCTGGGCAGGGCTGTTGTAACAGAGACCCAGTGTGAACTCTCCAAGTTGGAGCCTCAGTTTCCTCTTCTCTAAACTGGAAAGAATAACCATACCTAACTGATAAAGTTGTATGAGGAATGAGGTAAATGCTTATCTCTGTTTGGCTTTTAGAAAACACATCACAGCACGTTAGCTGTTACTGTTATTATTAGTTGGCTTTAATTAAGGCTTTCATCCATTGCTTGGGTAGATTTTCCAAGAAAGAAGGAATAGTTCCGTCTGCTTAACCAAAACATTCCCAGGGCAAGAGCTGGGATGGGCTCTTCAAAATTTGCTTCTGGGAAAGCCATTCTTTCTGTTCCCATTGCTGACCAAGCTGCTATGCATGTTGGACAGAACAGAACAGCTGGGGGCATCTGGGTGGCTCAGTCCTTTGAGCGACTGACTCTTGGTTTTGACTCAGGTCGTGATCTCTCGATGGTGGGATTGAGCCCGGCATTGGGCTCAGTGCTCAGCGTGGAGTCCGCTTCAGATTCTTTCTCTCCCTCTCCCTCCCCTCTTGCCCTACCCCACTCCCCACTTCCTAAAAATCAGTCAATCAAGTCTTAAATTTTTTTTCCAAATTGCCTTCTATACCCATTTTGTCAGTTCACCAGCAAAATGTGACACTTCCTGTTTCTCCAAGAATGTTCTCAAACTTTAAAGTCAAAAAAAATTTTTTTCCAGCTTTACTGAAGTATAATTGACAACTTTTTTTTTTCAATGATGGATAAAAAGCCATAGGTATCGTGCTTTTGTGTGCTTCCTTGTTAATGAGGCTGAGGATCTCATGTCATATGTCTGAGAATTATTTTTGTTTCTTTCTCTGTGGATTGTCTGTTCTTTACCCATTTTTTCCAAACTGGATCTTTGTTATTTTCTCATTCATTTCTAGTTCTCTAAGAAATGAGGCCTTTCTCTGAAATATGTATTGAAATATGTTCCCTTGACTTTATCATTTGTCTTTTAATTTTGTTTACAGTTTTTTTCATGTAAAAATAAATAATTTTATGTAATTGAATTGCTATGTCTTTTCTTTTACAGTTTCTGGGTTTTGTGTCCTACTTAGAAAGGTATTTTTCCCACTTTCAGATTCATTTTTTAGAAGTACATTTATGGTTTCATTGTTTACGTTTAAATCTGGGATCCATCTGGAATTTATTTTGGTGCGTGGAGTGAGGTAAAGATCTAACTTTAAATATTTCCCAGATGGCTAGTTTCTCAAATAAGAAGAAATGGAAGTCCTTCATATTTGAAATCAAACCCAAACAAATCAGAGGCTGTGATTTGTTTGAATTTGTTTGAATTGAGCCCAAACAAATCAGAGGCTGTGATTTGTTTGAATTTGTTTGAATTGAACCCAGACAAACCAGAGGCTGTGATTTGTTTGGGTTTTGGCAGATGATAGGACCCATAATATTCCTGGGTCCATATGAGCAGTGAGAGGCCACAGTGATGGAACATGTCCATAAATTGATCTCCCGGGGCCCAGCCAAGGGACAGGCATTTGCTACAGGAATTTTCCTGGAGGCCGGCAAAAGATAACTTAGTTAACACTTAGTGCTTACCACAGGCCAGGCGTGTTTTAGGTATTTGCTTATCCAAAACTCACAGCGTTCGTAGGAACTACTGTTTATTCCCATGTTATTGACTGAGGTTTGGAGAAATGACTTGCCC
This sequence comes from Meles meles, assembly GCF_922984935.1. Classification (NCBI taxonomy): domain Eukaryota; kingdom Metazoa; phylum Chordata; class Mammalia; order Carnivora; family Mustelidae; genus Meles; species Meles meles. The sequence goes on from NC_060083.1 coordinate 17,838,715, forward strand.
AGGCTCTCACTGCAGAGGGGCGCCTCAAACATAGTCTCTGCTGCCTTTCATAGGGTATGAGCAGTGATAGCACCCCAGAGTCTGAGCCTGGAGCTTCCCAAATAAAGGCGATGGGGTGAGCAGTGGAGGCCCTGTCCTGCAGGAGCACGTCAGAATCTCCTGGGAGCAAAGAGGAGTTAGCACATGAAAAAACAACTTCAGGGGCGCCTGGGTGGCTCAGTGGGTTAAAGCCTCTGCCTTCAGCTCAGGTCATGATCCCAGGGTCCTGGGATCGAGCCCCACACCAGGGGTCTCTGCTCAGCAAGGAGCCTGCTTCCTGCCTCTCTGCCTACTTGTAATCTCTGTCAAATAAATAAAATCTTAAAAAAAAAAAAAAGCAACTTCAGTGTTAGGATCTTTGGAGATGGAGCTTCTCTTTGAAAACAAAATTTTGTTTTGGAAAACAAAAAATCCTTTACAGTTTTCATAGTGTAGGTCACTGACAGGGCATGAGATCTTGATGTTGCTTAAACAGAGGTGTATATTTAAAAAAAAAAAATATATATATATATATGGGTGCCTGGGTGATACAGTTGGTTGAACATCTGACTCTTGATTTTGGCTTGGGTCATAATCTGGGGTTGTGAGATTGATCACCTGTTTTGGGCTCTGCACTCAGCATGGAGTCTCCTTAAGACTCTCTGCCTCTGCCCTTCCTTTCCACTCGAGCTCTCTCTCTTTCTCTCAAATAAATAAATAAATAAGATCTTTAAAAAATATATAAATAAATATATATTAAGAAACATTGGTCCAAACTAATTTGCAGACAGGGAAAGGAAGGTCTAATGAGGTGTCCGAGGTGGTGGTTGGGAAGCACACCGGCTTTAGCGTCAGGGACATGAGAGGTCCAGCATCGTGTCCTACTAGCTGAGTGACTTTGGGCCTCCCCTGGGGCTTTCTTCAGACATACCCTCTCCTGTAAAATGGGAAAAAGACCACCCGACTGTCAGGTAGGGGAGCCAGGAGTAAATAAAGTGGCCCAGCTTGTGCTGCATTGTTACCGTGTGTTAGAGGAAGGCCCATACAGCAGCCAGGGTCATGAGTCAGTGCTGCGTGCTCTGGCTGACATCTGGGGAGAACATGCGGCAGAGTGCACCCCGAGGGTCCTGCCGCCTGGGTCTCTTTTCTGCTTCCTGCCACTGTGCTGACCCCTTCCCAGGCTAGTACTGCTGAGCCTGGAGTGAGGCTGAGGGGGGGTTCCCCCTCCTCTGCAGGGGTGGAGTCGGGGGCTCTCTGCCAGCGAGGAGATGGTCAGTGGGGGCTGGGAACCTGCCTGCAAGCTGCTCAGGAACTGCGGCTCCTGTTTGGAAATACAAATTGCTGCAGATTTGTCATCTCTGGAGAGAAACTGCATTTGGTAATTTTAATGTTTTTTTGTGCTTTGTTGCTCCCGCCTGTTTAAAGGGAGGGGAGAGTGTGCAGGGCCTTGGTGGTAGTGTGTGTGTGTGTGTGTGGGGGGGGGTGGTTTGCAGGCTGAAAAGCAAGCAGGAAAAGCAACCTGATGTGTAGGAAAAGGCTCCTCTCCCCATCCTGATGGGTGGGCCTGCATTCTGGGGCTGAGCTCTGGGGTGTGGATCATCCTCCAGCCCCGGTCCTGGCTGGGTGCTGGCCTGGGTATATCGTGGCTGTCTTTACAGAAATATCAAGGGGCCTCAGACAAGGGGCCAGAAGTCCTTTGCTGGTGGCTCTGCCTATGAGTAAGGTCTTGGGCCGAGAATATAGTAAAATAATGCACCAGGCTGGAAAAGCTGCAAGCCTAGTGATTGGTCGATAAGAGTGCCTAGCAGACACTGCACCTAGTGTTACTTTAAGGCCATGCGTCTATTAACTCATGAATCCCCACAGCAACTCTATGAGGAGGGTACTATTATTTCCCCCATTTATAGATGAGAAACCTGAGACACAAAGAGGTTCAGTCACTGGCGCAGGGTCATATAGCAAGTTGGCTGCAGGAACTCAGGTCTTTTGACGCATGGGCCTGAATAGAGGTCAGTCCAAACGCTGACCCTCTAAGACCAGGTGTTGGGGGAAAGTGGTGGGAAGTAACCAGGGTGTTTTAAGTCAAGGAGGATTGTTGGGGTCTGCTTGGTTAATTTTGGGTCCCTCCTGAAGCAGGTGAGTCTTGGGGAACAGGTAGGATGATCTGAGAGGTTGACGCCTGTGTGCTGGGCACCCCTGGCATACGACCCTGCATTGGCAAAGGCTGGGTGGCTGGAGTGGGACGGTTACGCAGAGGGGCCTTTGGGCCGCTTAGCCATCTGGGAGGCTTGCGTGAGGAAGAATGGCAAGAGATACCAGTAGGGAGAGCAGTAGCACCTGGGCCTGTTCATTCATTCTTCTATTTACCAAGCATTTCTGCAGCCTCTTCTTCATAGCAGGCCTTAGGTGCTGCAGCCATAGAAACGGGGAAGACCCAGTCCTGGCCCTGGACTTGACTGTTGTCTTTGCAAGACAGGTTGGTAATAAGCTCAGTCGTAGTATCATGTGTTAAGGACTTTGGTAGTTGGAGGTATTTAGGGGACCTGGGAACTCAGAGGGGAGGTGCCCTGTCCAGGCAGAGGGTGGAGGGATGGTTAGGGAAGGTTTCTGAGAAGAGGTGACTTTGGGGCTCAGGTATGAGGAAAAGAGGCAGTTCCACTAGAAGAAGTTCTCATACTGGCATGGTGGGACATGCCTCCCACACGCGTGAGCTTTTAAAAGATGCTGATACCCAGGCCCTGCCCAGACCCACTGCATCAGAATGTCCCTTCGTGATTCTAATGTGCAGCCAACAGTGAGAGCGGTTGAGCTGTAGGGAGAAAGGAAGAACTGACGATGGGGAAGGGGAGAACAGTGTGAGGCAAGGGATGGCATGGAGGTGGGAGAGAGGGCTGCGTGTTCTGAGGGCCGCAGACCGGATCACAGGGGCTGTGAAGCAGAGGGCAGGAGGTTGAATGCAAGAAGAGCTATGAGGGCTGCAACCAGGGCCATGGTGGGCACATACCCAACAATACAGGTCCTGGCGTCCTGGGTAGGGCTCTCCATGTTGCCAGCCCACCCCATACCCTGGACCTATCCTGGGGGTGCTGGCCGCCTCAATGAGGGGCAGGGGGAAAGTACCTCTTTCCCCCTCACTGCCCCTCCACGGAGCTGCCAGCCATGCTGATAGCTGTGTGGAGAGCTTAGCTTGCAGAGTGGTGCTGGTTCAGTAGTAGAGAGCCTGGGCTTCCAGAGTCAGCTCAGGGCTTCCAGAAGGGCATGGAAGCCTCACTGGGTGGATGGCCATTGCCTGTCAGAGACCTTGGGACTTGGAGGAACCCTGGAGGGGCCCAATGACTCACCACGGGAGCCCAGAGCCCAGGGCTACTGGGAAGGGGTGGGCAAGGTGGCTGTGCTGACTGGGTTAAGCCCTGATGGCCCTGTGGGTGCTGGGCACTCTTCAGAGGCCTGTTTTTGAGCAGGCTCTGTCTCATAGACTCCTGGCACCAGCCCTGAAAATTCCGGTGTCCCAGAGTCCGCAGATCTGAGTTCCCTCCCCAGGGCTGTTACACACCTGCTCTCTGACCGTGGCCAAGGGACTTCTCTCCTCTGGCCTAAGCAGCTTTATTGGTAAAATGAGGGGTTGAAGTCCTAATCTGACAGGGTGTGGGGATTGAGACAGTGTGTATAAAATGCTCAGCACACAGTCAGTACAAACTCAGCAAGTGTGCTTCTCACTTCTTTCCCCTGCTCCACTCTGCCTTTCCCGAAACATTGGTCCCTGGCGTTACACCGCTCTGGGTCTTCACATCTGTGTCTTCCGAAGAGTGTTCTCCGATGGCTCTGGATTCTGGCAGGATGGTTTAGAGTGGGCTCTGCCCTTTCTCCCTTCTCAGGGCAGGACTATGGGCTTCCTCCTGGGCCCTGATCCTGCCCAGCCCAGGCCGGCTGCCCCTTCCCTGCACATGGAACACCCTGTCATCGAGGTCACTGCAGTGCTTCCCACTGCGAAGTGGGCACAGGGGACACATCAGGGGTGGATTTCCAGGCGAGGGCAGCTTGTGCCTGGAGGGAGGGTGATGGGGAGTTATGGGAGGCACTGCTGAGGAGATTGAGGAAGGGTTCAGGATAGACGCTTGTTGCTAGGTGACCAGAGGGGCCTGTTGGGAGAGGTGAGCAGGATTGCTGTGGAAAACCCAGGTCCCTTTTTTGTTAGCTCCTAGGTGAATTCCTGCCCCTTGTCATGTCTGGTCCTCCTGCTTCCTATTCTCCCTCTTTTCCCTCTCCCCCAAGTGCCATCAAAAGCAAATTTGTACAGGGATGAGACAAAGTCCCAGGTTTTGGCTTAAGGTTTTAATTTTCTTCCTTTTCATTAATATTTAGTTTGTGGTGTGCGTGCTTGTTTGAGTGGGCATGTTTGTGTGTGTGGGTGTGTACACACATTTGTGTGCAGGCATGCTGTGTGTGCCTCTGTGTGTGCGTGTGTGGATATAAAACAATTCGTAGAGGAGTGGTCGTGGCAACTGCTCCCGCATATTGCATGCTTCTCATGTACCAGGTGCTTGCTATGTCCTTTTCCCTAACTCATTTCCATCATCTCTCTGAATCCTCCCAGCCTCTGGTGAAGGAAGCAATTTTGCCACCATTTTACAGATTACAAAAAAAAGAGAAAAAATCCACAGAGGCTCAGAGAGTTTAAGTGGGTTTGCGTGAGGTACCTGGGAAGAGGGAGAGCCAGACTTTGAACCCAGATCTGCCTGTGCACTTTAGCACTGAGTAACGCTCTGTTGAGATAGGGCTCCCCAGCTCAGGGCAGCCATTCCCCGCCTCAGGAGAAAGGTGGGTACAGAGGAAGTACTCTGGCCCAGGACTTACCAGGCGTGAGGTCTGCTCTCAAGTCTGTCACTAGTGACTCATTCTCTGACCCTTATTTCTCTGGGCTTCTCCTGTGAGTGGCCCTCTCCCCAGCCACAGCCTGACTCCTGTAGATATGGCAGCTCAGAAGGACTGCCTTAGCCAAAGGCTGGCCAGCTCTGGGCGATCCTCAGGACAGAGCCCTGAAGGGAGCCAGGCAGAAGCCCACTCTCTGTGTTCTCCTGGAGGTTCCTGGGCTCAGGCAGGCAGATGGAGAGTGAGTTGATACAAATGGTCTCAGAGCTAGAGTTTGGGGCGAGTCTAGCATGGTGTGAGGGCCCTGAGGTGCAGACAGGTAGCTAACTTGTCCATACCACACCAGGGGAACCAGTGGTGATCATCACTAATCTGCAGGCACATCTTTTTGCTTCTTCCCCAGCGAGGGGTCAGGGACTCTGACCCTGAAATCCTGGGCCCTAAAACATTGGGTATGACTGTTCAGGTGGAGGAAACTCAGCATTGGAGGGGCTGTCAGGAAACCCCTCAGCTGGCTTCAGAATTCCCTTTAAAATGTCAGAGTTCCTTGCTGTGTCCAACAGTTGTCTGATGGCATCTGGTTACCAATGATTCCGACTCAGCACAGGCCTACTATGTACCAGGAGCTTTTTACACATGCTGCATTATTCAAGTGTAATGGCAGCCTTGTGGTGGGTATTGTTGTCTGTGCTCTACAGATGAGGAGACTGAGGCACAGAGAGGGCAAGTTACCCAAGATGGCTGGATAAGCAACCCCGTCAAGGCCATGCCTAGAAGGACTTGCTGTTGAACGTGTATGGAACACTGAGAATGTTGGTTGGTGTATGGCTTGGTGTTAAAACCTTCCAAAGCAATACCCTACTTAAATTCTTCCCAGTACCAAATGAGACAAGGATTATTCTTCCTCCTAACAGAAGAAGAAACTGTGGCTCAGAAGGGAAGTGGGAGAGCTGGCATTCCAACCTAAGGAGAAGCTACTGTGTCCAGGCCCTGGCCTGGCCACAGGGCAGCCGCAGGCTAGCCCCTGCTCATGGCGGCTAGTGATGTTCCCACTGGTGTCAGCACGTGTTCCTTCCTATGGACATGTTCCAATTAGGCGAAAGAGCAGTGAGGGTATCTTAATGGAAATGGGACTTTGGGCTGTAGGAAGCAGAGACATCTGTCTTAAGGAAATGCTCTGTTCTTGGCTTTGCTGCCCTTGTCCTGAAGATTTCCCCTGGGACTCCCCCACCGTGCTGGCTCCCTTCCAGTACTTGCTCTGCCTGCTTCTCTACTCCAGGCAGCCCTGAGGGTGCAGTGCTGTGCCCACTCACCCGTCTCCCCGAACCCTGGACTGACCAGGACCAGAGAATTTGGGCCTGGGTTTCAGTTGCAGCAGGTGGGATTCTGATTGGCTCCTAGGAGGCACTTTGGGACGCTTAGGAGTTGTGGGAGGGTACATGTGGGACAGAGTTTTTAAGCCCCAGAACAAGCAGTAGGGAGAGTGAAAGGGGTGGGGTGGGGTGGTGATTGGGGGCGGGGGGAATGTCCTCTGACTCTGCTCTTGGGGCGAGTTCTGCTTCAGAAGTTTTGTCCCCACCGCCTTCCCCAGTCCCACATCCAGGTGCTGGACTTAGAATTCCTTCATCCGCAGTCTCTACTCTGAGCCTGCTCCTAATATCTTTTTAAATGGATTTCTCCCAGCTTCAGGGTGTGGGGGTGAGGCTCAGGGTCCCAGCTACAATCCAGCATAGAGACTCCCCACTCCAGGTTTACAGAGATTTCAGGTTTTCTGAGCAAAGCAATCTCCTCCCCTGACTGCCTGTGGGGGGCAGCCTTACCCTACGCACCCTCTGTAGAGCCCTGTGGAGCTCAGTTGCTCTAAGGGTTAGGTTGGGGCTCCTGGAGGAAGAGGCAGAGGAACTTGACCCCCTTTCCCTTCTCCTGGGCTTGTGAGAGGGGAGAGGAGGGAAGATTGCACCCTAAGTCTAACCAGGGGCACAGCTAGGCATGTGGGTGGGAGTGTCTGGGGATTCTGAGGGGCAGCTCAGCCAGGTCCAGGGGAGCAATTCTCACCCATAGCCCAAAGCTCTCTGCCAGGCTATGGCCCTGCCAGGCACTCTCGCTGTAAGGCTCTTTTGGGTGCCCTGGACAGGACGGGTGGTGCAGATGTGGCGATGGGGAGAGAAGGTAGGGAGCCCAGAAGCTGGCTACCTGCACAGGGAGAGATGGACCCACTGCCAGGGGGTGTGAGCATGGTGTGGTTGATGTCCAGCCTCTAGTCACCTCACTGCCAATCCCCCAGGGCGCACAGTCCCAGCACCTAGGAATGCAGGGGATGGGAGGGGACTTGGGCTCAGGAAGACAAAGCTGAGGAAGAGTGGGAGTCAAAGGGAAAGGGCAGTGAGGAGAAACGGCTCAAATCCCTATCAGCCAGGAGACCTTGGGCTTTCTGGCCCTAAGTCACCTGGGGTACAGTGTTGGGGGGGTATGGGTGAACTGGAGGGTGAGGATAACTTTCCCCCAAGGCTGCTGGATTGCGAAGTGAGGAAAGTGCTTGGCACGTTGTAGGTGCTCACCCAGGGGCAGCTCCCTCTGGCCATCTTGTCTAGAGAAGCTGACTCCCTGATCTTTCTCCCCATAAACTGCATCTCTGGAGAGGCAGCATGGTCTAGTGATTAGAGCAGAGTCTGGAGCCACACTGACTGTCCTGCTTCACAAGCCTGCAGCAGCCACACACTAGCGAGGTGAGTTAGGTAACTTATTTAACCTCCCTGTGCCTCAGTTTTCTCATCTCTAAAATGGGGTAATAATAATTCCTACTTTAGAGGGTTGTGCTGAAACTAAAATGAGTTTTTAAAAAAGATTTATTTATTTACATGAGCCAGCAGGAGGGAGGGGCAGAGGGAGAGGGAGGAGAATCTTAAGTAGACTCTGTGTAGAGCGTGGAACCCAATGTGGGGCTTGATCTCACGACCCGGAGACCATGATCTGAGCTGAGACCAAGAATCCCACACTCAACTGACTGTGCCACCTAGGCATTCCTAAAATGAGTCTGAATGTATGGAAAACACTTAGGACAGTGCCTGCTCCACGTGAGTACTCTGTAAGGGTGTGTACTATTGTCACTATTAATTGTCACAGTCCCATGTATGTGCATGACCTTGGGCTCCCTGTAAAGCTTTCCCTTAAGTGAGCTGTGTGAATTCCCCACAGCAGCTTCTGAGACATATCTGTTAGGATTCCCACCCATTTTAAAGGTGAGCATGTGGCGGCTCAGAATATAAAGTGCTCAAGATCAGACTGTCTCCTTCACTTAAAAGTGACTCTTCAGTTCTTTTCAGTGTGTGTGTGGCCCTGAGTACCCTGTAGCTGCCCTCGAACCTGGGACCTTTGCCGAGCCAGGTCCTGAGCCTTGGGCTAGCAAGGATATCTCTTCTTCCTCCAGGTTGCCCATCCATGCTGGCCAGTTTGCTAGGTAGCCAGTTAACTGTAGGTGAAGGTATTTGATAGCTTTGATTTGACCTTATATGTTAGTATCTTTTCCCACTCATCAAAACAAAATAAAAAATAATAATAATTTAAAAAAATACAAGGGAGGCAGGTTTAAGGCTCCTGATTTGGGAAAGGGTCTAGAGGCCTGAGCGACTGGAGTGAGGAGAGAACAGGGTGAGGTGCGCCTGTGGGTCTGAGCCAGGAGTTTCAGCTACCTCTGAGCCCTGGGCTTCCCTTTAGTTATGATTTGCAGGTGGCCGGGCGCCCAGGGTAAGGCTTTCATCTGACAGGTGAGGTTTATCTGTTGGAGCCGGAGAATTGACTGTGTAATCGACCCAGATGTTTTTCCGTTGATGGTGTCCTCTGGCAGTCTGAGTCACCGCACAAGGGACCTGGAGCAGGGGAGGGCGGGAGGGTGAGGGGCAGGGGTGGCATTGTCGGTTTCAGCCAAGCCTCTGGTTCTTTGCGCGAGGAACCCTCACAGATCCTAAAACCCGAACAAGGGTGGGGGAGGTCACTGTGTGGTGAAGTGGGGTGTGAATGCCCAGGGGCTGGTGTGGATAAGAGCCTGCACTCCAGAGTCAGACAAGTCCAATTTGAAGACTAGCTCTGCTGCTAAGTAGCAGTGTCACTCCGGTCGCCTTAACCCTCTGATCTTCCACTGTCCCATCTGAAAATGGGGCTAATGGTGTCCATGTGACGTGGTTGTTGTGAGGAGGAAATAGGATAATGGGTGTAAAGTGCTTCGTGCAGCACCCAGCACCCTTGTAAGTGCCCAGTTAATGTTAGCTTTACTCATGGTCTATGCATGTGGTGTGCTCTGTGTACCCAAGCCCTGCCCGGGGTTCAGGTGGATTCGGCCCCCGGCCCTCTTGTAATGCTAGATCTGCAAAGGCTTGAGATCCAGCCTTCCGAGGGCTCCCCTCCCAGACAATGGGAAAACTGTTTCACCGCCCAACCTTTCCTGAGCACCTGCTATGTGCTGGCACTGCCCTGCTGTCAAGGAGCTCAGTCTTTTGGGTCCACAGTTACATCACAGGGTGATGGGGATGGCAAAAAGGGGGGGTCCTGGTGGGCACTGAGCAGGAATGATGAACCCTGGGTGTGATTGGTGGGGAGCTTCCCAGAGTGATAAAGCCATTCACATTTGCTCTGTGCATTGAAGGAAGATTTGGGGGGCAGGGTGGAGGGTTTTCCTGAAGACGAACTAGCATTTTTTTTTTTTAAGATTTTATTTATTTATTTGACAGACAGAGATCACAGGTAGGCAGAGAGGCAGCCAGAGAGAGAGGAAGGGAAGCAGGCTCCCCGCTGAGCAGAGAGCCCGATGCGGGGCTCCATCCCAGGACCCTGGGATCATGACCTGAGCCGAAAGCAGAGGCTTTAACCCACTGAGCCACCCAGGCGCCCCACGAACTAGCATTTTTAAAGGCCGAGTGATAGAGTTCAGGCAGCTCCCCCACTTTGTCAAGAACACTCAGGCTCCAACTATAGTGAAAGGACACATCGCAGGCTGGAGGATACAGACTTGGTGGGGGCTATTCAGGGAAGTTCCCTTTTCTTGGAAGAGGCAGTGGGAAGCCAGGTTTGACAAGATTGGTGACAAGATCTGGGAGCTCGGGAAGTGGCTCTTCTGACTGGGAGAAGGGGATTTATTTAAACAAAAAAGAAACAGGAGAGTGAGAGTAGAGGAGGAAAGCGACACCAGTGTCTGCTCTCTTTCCTCCTGTGCTGGGACAGAGCATGAGGGTTGAGGGGGAGTACAGACCCCCTCGCCTCTCATTGGGGCCTTAGCCCTGGAGGTGAGGCTGGGCAAGGTACTTAAGAGACACTCCCCACACATGGTAGAGGGGCACCTGCCAACCTGAGCCCAGGAGCCTGTTCTCAGAGGAGCAAAGGACCTGCTTGTCAAGCTTGGAGGGCCTTTTAATTAGTTTTACAAGAGGCCTCCATCTCTGTGTGTTTCTCTTCACCAAGATTCCCCAGGGGAGGAACAGGGTGGAGGGGAGAAGGGTACAGCATTCAGACAATTTCTCCAAACCCTCGTGCCCCCAGCATTTGCCTGCCTGATTTTTCCTCTTGCCTTTTGTTTTCCTTAGAACAGAGACCACCTCCACACACCAAGACCAGAGCTGGGGAAGGGAGAATAGGTAGGGGTGGGACCTCTGCCTATCAGAATTAAATGCTGGATATTTGTGTAGAGGGGATGCTGGGTGGTAGGAAGCAGGAGGACAGGTTGCCGTATACTTCCTAGCTTTGCCACTGACCAGCTCGGTGGACCTGGCCCTGTCCCTCCTGAGCCCCAGTTGGAATTTACGGATGGTGCAATAATGCTTATTGCCTGGCTCACTGTCTGAAGTCATGTTGGGGATGAAATAAGATGTAGGTGAGGTATCTCCACACACCTGGCAGGGTCCAGTCTTCAGCTTTGCCACCAACTGGCCATATGATGTCCAGGGGACGTGTGAGGTGAAGGGTCAGCCTTACAGAGGTCTGTTAGCAGGTGGATGGGAAGGGCCATCAGCCTTTGGGGTATATTCCTCAGCTTTCAAATCTGCAAAGTGGGGTTAATAATGTATTTACTTCATAGATGTGTGAAGATTAAATGAATTCTATGTAATAGTGTTTGGCTATAGGGCTTAATAAATATTAGCCAGTATTACTGATTTTATTACTGCTGTTAGTTAGCTGCCGAGGTAAGCTCTCCAACCCAAGGATTGGGTCACAGGTCTCAGAATGGAATGGAACTTGGCCTTAAGGTAGGAAGCCAGAGAAAACATTCATTAGAACCTCGGTCCAGGTCAAAGTTGGAAGCGTTAGGTTGTGCGAAAGCGTGGATAGGTTGTCCTGTCTGGGATGTGTGTGCCCAGTGTCGGTGTGTGGCTCCCTGTAACACCCTCCCACCCCTTCAGAGTTTTCGCAGTGTATTTTCTGCTCACCTTGTGTGTCACCTGGGAGGGCCGTGTTAAAGCTCCCAGGCCAGGAACACCTTCCCCCCGGGTGCTTCCACTCTGGGCTCCCATGACAACTCAGAGAGGAGCAGGCCTGGCTCTGCAGGAGAGGTGATGTCGGAGGAGGGGCCTTTCATCCCACCTAGAGCTTCAGTGACTTCTTCTCATAGGAGGGGCCGTGTCAGGAGAGGGGCTGAAAGTCAGGATGGAAGAGGGAGACAGCCAACTCTGGGGTGGCCCAGCTTCTGATGTCCCTGGCAAGTGCAATCATGACCCTTCTTACCCTCAGTATCCCTGCATTCGCCAACTCATGGGAGAGGAAGACTTTGCTGGTGGGGAGGAGGGCACCCAAAGCCTTAACTCTGTCCACAATTGGGGTAACATATTTAGAGTTGTGTCTGCTGGGCCAGTGGAAGGGCAGTGAAAGCCGGGATGCTGGGGAACAGCGGGGTCTATGAGGGAGAATTCATCACAGGGGGCTGAAGAGGTCTGGTCTTGGCGTCTGGCTGCTGTGCATGCCTGAGGCCTGGAGGGGCGGTGGTTCTGGGAACAGGCTGGTCATCAAGTCCGTTTGAACCCATTGACAGTGCTAGTCTGAGTGTCCCTAGAGAGAAAAAAAAAACTGTGTATATGCCAACTGGAAGAGTCATTTCATGTACTTTCTAACCTCTTGGGGCCCAAACAACACTGCAGTGGGCCCCTTCCTGCCAGCACCTGAACATAACACAGATTGTGGGAATGTTCTTCCCACCCCGCAGGAGAGTGCTGAATTCTTAGCACCATGCCTGCTACAAAGTAGGTACTCAAACATACTTGGTTAAAGTAATGATAAGATTAAAAAAAAAACAACCCACCTCATTTACTGAAGGGTTTTGTTGCAGCTAATTTGCAGAGCAATCAAGAATGTGGAAACCCAGGCCTAGTCATGAGTGAGATGCCCCTGGGGGCTCCCAGATATGGGAGGGAGTTGGCAAAGGATTGAAATCCCTGAGTTGGCAGGTAGGTGCTTAGAGCTAGCAATATTTTGTGTTGTTCGTGCCATTCATGCCCGCAGACTGGTGAAGAAGGGTCCATCTAGATGTTCTCCAAATGAGGGAGAAAAGTAGTTTGTCCATGGGAGAGGGGATCTAAGTGGGGAAATGGAAGTCATTTGGCAATGTGGGAACAGGCATTACACATTTATGACTCACACATTATTTTTTCCTTTCTCTACCCTGCTCGTCTTACACGCACTCACAATTTCCGAACTTGTTCATGTAGCTCTTGACATCCGGGGGTGTGGGCCCTCGCGAAGAAGGATCAGCCGGTCTGCCAGCGTCGCGACCGTGAGAGCTTGTCTCTGAGGGAGACTTGACAGGCCAGAGAGCCTGGAAAAGGGTTATGATATTTCCCTTCTCATCGTCTGGTGCCCGGCGAGCTGATGGTCTTCTCCCTCTCCCTCCTCAGCAGTGTAAGATTAAAGGCTGTAAATTATTCATTCCCAGTTGAGTGGAGCACATTTCAAAGTCAAGGCTTCTGGGCATCTTGTCACAGAGTTGCTAAGGGCAAAGGCCCACATTTTTGGGCCCATCATCTCTGTCAAGTCAAAGCCTGGGGGGCCAGCCCTGCCTGCATCCTGGCCTTTGCACCTAATTTCTTTCCCAGGTTTTTCCCTGTTCAGATTTCCTGACCCACCCCTTTACCCCCAAGGAAGTTCAGTTGTCAGTGTGACCACTTACTGGGCCCGTAGCTGTGGCTTATGGGCTCCAGGATTACTGTTGCCCAGGGCCCTCAGGCTGTCCCTTCCGCTGGGAGCAGGGAGTTCGCGCGTTTGAGAGGAGGGCTTCAGGTGTGCTAGGCATCGAAGAAGCAACAGGACTGACAAGCACTTCAGGAAAGGAAAGGTTAAGAGCAGGATTCCAAGCACTTGTTGCATGCGTTCTGAGTGTCAGCCATTCTCCCGAGCACTGTGCGTGCAATGTCTCTGTCGAGCCCCCCCACAATCCTAGGAGATAGGGACTGTTTCTATTCTGATTTTGCAGACAAGGAAACTGAAGCTCAGAGAGATCAAATGTCTTGCCCAAAGCCACACAGTTGAGGGATAGCCAAGTTGGGATTTCATAGCCAAGCAGTCTGATGGCAGAGTCTGCACAAGATGCTGCTCTGTTAGTTTGTCTGTCCGTACAATGACCTCAGGGAGAGATGGGGAAACTAAAATCTTGAGAAGACAGGTGATGCATTCTGGGTCATACAGCTTGTGAGGGGGCAGGGCCAAGGTTTGAATCCAAGGGATTCCAATTTAGAATCCTTGCTCTCCCCGAGAGGAGTGGACAAGCTGACATTCTAGGCACCCGGATGAAGGGAGGAAAGGAAGGGGCACTTGCTGATCCGGGGAGCCTCAGCCTGTATGTGTGGGTGGGAGTGGGGGGCCACAGGGAGCCCTGGCGGATGGGTCCAGGCTCTTTGGAATTTCCTGAGAGCGAATCTCAGTAGATGTGTTTGTGATAGGGGTTCGACCTCACACCACCACTATTTAAAGATTCAGAACCGACAGAGGAAGAGCACAGACGCCTCCTATCTGAGCCGTTGCTCATCACTGACAGTCTCTCACCAAGAAGCAGAGTAATCATAATACACAGCCCCCACATGTGGCCGATTAGCTTGGTTGTGTGTTTTATTTGATTACAGCGTGAATGTTTGTTCATGACTCACAGCTGAGAAATAGAAATAGAGGCACCCGGAGGGCCCAGGAGCATCAAATACTGAGGCTGGTGCTTTAAGAACAGTTAGTTGATGGAGACCATCGTGTAGCCCTTCAGTGTGCAAAGCCATTCGCATGTCCTCTTCATGGGCCGTCACAGCAGCCTGGGGCTTTTCTTCCCAGGGAGGCACTGGCAGAGGTACGGACCATTCACAGAGGGTAGGGAGGAAGGGGTGTAGGGTGAAGGCAGAGTCTGGTTTGTGTGAAAACTGTGAATGTGGGGTGTGGAGGGTGTGTTTTATTTTTTAGACGAATTAAAAAAACAACAACAATCTTGTCTTGTACCTAAACCTAAATAATACTAATGTTATTTAAGGTTTTGTTGTGTGGTGTGTTTTTTTTGTTGTTGTTGTTTTTGAGCACTTACTATCTGCTGGGCACTATGCCAGGTGTTTACAGTGCAGCCTTATCAAGTAGGGAAAATCATTAAGTTCATTTTACAGATGAGGTAAGTGCCTCTGGAAGGGGCAAAGGGAGCTGCCCCAGAAGCAGTTAGTAAGGGAAAGAACGCGGCAGGCTGATTCTAGAGCCTGCACACCTTTCTTGCTTGGCTGTTCTGTTGGACAGCATCTCTCGGCAACCCAAGCTTCCCCTCCAAAAGCCTGGTGGGCAGTGGGAATGAAGGGTCTTCCAGCAGGAGGGAGCTACTGTGGTGGCCTCAACTTTCCCAGTTAGCCTCTCTGGGAGCCTCCTGGAGTGACCAAATGATATATTCTCTCAAAGGAGGGGGTCTGGCTTGTCTTACACTATGTGTCACTCTGTGTCTTTAAGGCACACTTTCCTCATTGCTAATTTTTTTTTTAAGATTTTATTTATTCATTTGACAGACAGAGATCACAAGTAGGCAGAGAGGCAGGCAGAGAGGAGGTGGGGGGAATGCAGTCTCCCTGCCGAGCGGCAAGCCTGATGCGGGGCTTGATCCCAGGACACTGGGATCATGACCCGAGCCGAAGGCAGAGGCTTTAACCCACTGAGCCACCCAGGCGCCCCAATGCTAATGTTTTAATGATCTATCTCAGAGGCGGTCTGAGACCTGTGGCCCAAGCCTGGAGTCTTTGCACATGTCATTCTCTTGTTGGAAATGCCCTCCTCTCCTCTCTTCCCCTGACTGGGTTTTTTCAAACTTTCAGCTGTCAGCTTCAATGTCATCTTCTCAGAGAGACACTCCCTTGTTCCTCCCCTGATGGACTGGCCTTAGCCCCTACCTCTGTCAGTGCTGGGGGCTTTCCCTGGCTCCTCTACTTCATCCCAAACCTTTCTAAGAGACCCAGCCCTACCTGTGTATAAATTATTCAGGTAGAGGCTGAGGGCTCATTATGGAGACAAATATTCCAGCACAAGCCATCTGGCTAGAACAGAAAGAGAGTGGGGTAGAATTTAGTGTCAGGAAGTGATTTCCCATGGTAATTAAATGCCCACACCAGTGTGTGTGTGTGTGTGTGTGTGTGTGTGTGTGTGTGTTGGGGGATGCATTTTATCACTGTTCCCTCTCAGGGTCTAATCTAGCCTGTGTCACACAAGACTCCTGTGTCTAAACAGAGCACCATCCCTCCCCTGACTTGAGGGGGATTGATGTTTTCAATTAAAAAAAAAAAAAAGAGGAAGAATCAGGGCCTCTGTGAGATTCCCTGAGAAATGATGGGAGCAGTGGGGTCAAGGGGAGCTGATTATGTAGATGTATTTAAGCTCTCAGCAGGGAATGAATGGTTTCCATAAACCTGCTGGGGGCCAAGACCCCCACTGTGTTTGCTGGCTCAGATGCAGCTGGGAGTGTTTTCTCAAGTTACAGAGGAAGGGGATGAGCAGGTGCTGGGTGAGGGGCTGCTGTCAGGTGGGGGACCGGGTGGGGTGTGGAGAACAGTGGGAAGAGCCCTCTCTCTTCTGGAGCATACACTCAGCCCCCGTCCCCATAGGGGTGTGCCTCTAGGTGACACTTCACTGGACAAATTCTAACTTGGTCTGTGCTACAGACATGCTGTGTAGCCCTGCTCTGGTCCTCTTGTCTTTCTGCACTAGGTTTTCAGTGTGTAAAATCAAGTAAAGTTCTAGAGTTAGGAGGTGGTGATGGTTGTACAACAATATGAGTATACTTATCTACACACTTAGATGTGGTTAAAAGGGTAAATTTTGTTATGTATCTTTGAGACACACACACACATCACACACACACACACACACACACACACACCCCTCTGAAAGAAAAATTAGGTGTATCTGAAGTTTCCTTCGAGCCTTAATGCTGTAGATTGATGACCCTGGATTCAAAGAAATGCCAAGAGCTTTATCGTTATTCGAGAAAAAGCCACGTGCCCTCTGCTAAGTTTGTTTCCCCCTCTGATTCTACCTCCTTTGGTAGTGGCCCAGTAGTCTCCCTAGACCTGGCCACTTGCTTCCCCTCACTGTTTTCTGTAAGTCTCCTGCTGTATGCCTGAAGTTTTTCCCCTTCCTAGAGGCTAGGCCACACCACACTGCTTTGCTACTTCCACCGTCATTCTTCTTGGCCTCTGTGACTTCTTCTAGGGACCAAGGGGGGACCTCTGCTTGGCTGTTCGTTGAGCCGTTGAAAATTTCATGGATAATTCAGGAACACAAATCAAACAGGAGCCTGGAAGCTCTGGATTTATGAAGAAAAATGAGTCAAACTTGGCAATTTATGAGCAGTTCAGACGAACAGCATGGTGGGGGTAGGGGAAGACTGGAGGACTGGCCTAAAGGGCTGGAGGGCATAGTTAGGGGAGGCAGAGATGGGAGTAGGGCTGGAAAGAGTGTAGGAGGCTTGGGCCTAAGCACCCAGACCACTAGCTCTGTGGGAAGTTGTCTGTGTCCTGGCAAAATGGGGCAAGTGGAGTCTAATGAGGGGGCAGGGATACCTCAGGCTTCAAGGGGAGTGGCCAGCCTCCAAATCTGAACTTGGTTTTCCTGTGGCCTAGGCTTTGCTTGGGTACCAAGGAGAAGGGAGGTAAAGGGAGGGGGCATATTCTCCATCCTTGGGGAAGTACTAGGCCAGAATTAAGAGGCTTGCTTGGCTTGAGAGAGGAAGACAGACCCTCAGTTGTCCAAGTGGCTTCTTTGAGGCTTTTCTGGCATCCCGGGGAGTAGGGAAGGGATCCCTCAGTCTGAGGGTGGTGGTAGACTTCATGTAAATCCAACCCCAGGAACCCAGAGGGACATCCCAAAGGCTATCCCCAAGGTCAAGCCTGAGAAATTTATGGGTCCCAGTAGAAATAGGGCAGGAATCTGACTGGCTTTGCTGTCACGGCTAATCAGTAGCACCTGGTTCCTGCCACCTCACCAGCATGGTTCCTTCTGGATAGTCCCACTTTCTATCCAGGTCCCCTTGCTTGGGGTGAACTCCAAGAAGGGCATTTGCAGATAAATAGCCAAATAGAATGGGCTATATCTGAGGATCAGGGAGGGAGAGACCAGGATGAGCCCCCAGTAGACAATGCTTGACAGGATGACACAGAAGAAGGCACATCTTCTTCTTCTGGAAATTTCTTCTGGAACACATCTTCTTCTGGAAATTCCTTTCCATCACCCCTTTTATAACTCATAAAGCTGTAGTATGGATGAAATAAAATTATGAATGAATGTGCGCTTGGTATCCTCTAAGGTATTGTGTCAGGGTGGTAGATTCACTTAATTTTCTGTGGAATCTACCACAGTCACTTCTTCCCTTCCCTTTCTTCTTCAGGTTTCCAATGTCTGAAATGAAGAGATTAGACCAAGTCAACTTTCAGTCCCCTTCTGACCTGAACAACAGCTGATCCTTTGACTGTCTTGGTATTTCAGTTCCTGATCAACCTGTTCCTAGTTGAGAGTGTGGCTTTCAGGGTCCAGGGCTTTCAGTAGGCAGGACTTAGTTCAGATAGCCATTTAACAAGATGATATCTAGGTAGGGAGCTTTGCTCATTTCTCTTAATCTCTTCTAGGGCACTACTGAAGGTGTGGCTGGATGTGTGCATTTGGATGACTTAGATGGGTGGGGCTGTCCCTTAGAATGTATCAGAGACATCTCCCCAGAACTCCAGTACTTTAATGTAAAACATTCCCACTTCAAGAACTGAAGGAGGTGGCATGTAAAGGATTTAGACTCACGAGGTAGGGGCAGAGATCCCCTATTGATCTGGGAATCATTATTTAGGGTCAGCGCATAGTTATTGAGCTCATACTACATTCCAAAGGCTGTTCCAGGCATTTTCATGTTCTTATTAATTTTGGTTCCAAGATAACCACAAGAAGAAGGTGCTGTTGCTCTATTTTGGCAAATGAGGAAACTGAGGCTGAGAGAGGTAGAGGAACTGTTCAAGGTCACACAGCCAGGAATAGTACAGCTAGGACACAAACCAGGCCTATCTGACCTCAGAGTTGGAACTTCTGCAACAAAGTGATGTCTTATTCCAGGCCCACTTTTGTGTCTGGTAAAGCCCTAGAGTCATCTCACCATTGGTCTTCATTGATTTCTTTTTGAAGATGGTCACATTTTCCTGTTTCTTCATATGTCTAGTAATTTTGGATTGTATCCTGGACATTGTTAATGAACTACTAGACTCTAGATTCTATTATATTCCTCTAAAAGACTGTCAGTTTTTTGTTTTTAATTTGACTGAACTCAAACTTGAAACTCTGTTTCCCATATGGTTGGCAGCAGCTGAAATCTGAGTTCAGTTCATTTAATTTTATCTGGGCTTTTTGTCTGTCCTGTGCATGTATGTTGAAGGATCAGCCAGAGATTTGGGCAGAGATTATACAAAGAAATTGGGGCTTAATCTCCACGGCTCTTTCCTTTCTGGGGTTTCTGCCATCACTTTCGAGCTGCTGTGTTCACCCACATTTTCTCTGTTTCTTTGAGCCACTATGATTTCAGATTTCCTATAAATTTAGCTATCCTGTTTGACACCAGCTATGGTCTGCTTTCAGGGAAGATGCTTTAAAAACATAAAATGCACACTTGTCATTCTTCCAAGTATCAATTCCTTTGCAATTTCTGCCTGTTTGTTGTTTTACCAGTGCCTCTGGGTAGTTTTGAAATATTTTATACAGAGTTTGTAGTTGTTACCTGTGGGAGGACAAGCCTGATAGAAGCTACTTGACAGTCATTGGAAGGTTTATTCTGCTTTTGAGCATGTAGTTCCTTCTATGGCTCTTACCATGTGGTCCTGTTCATTTGTTCATCCTTTCTTCCTTTCCTTCCTGTCCTTCTCTTCCTTCCCTCCCTTCCCTTCCCTTTTTCTTTCTTTTTTTTCTTTCCTTTCTTTCTTTCTTATTTTACTTATATGTTTTAGAGAGAGAGAGAGAGAACGTAGGGGAGGGGTAGAGGGAGAGAATGTTCAAGCAAACTCCTAACTAAGTGTTGTGGATCCCACAACACATGAGATCATGACCTGAGCTGAAATCAAGACTTAGATGCTCAAACTCAGGTGCTCTGCAGGTGGGTCTGTTCTTAAATGTATATCAGGCCTATCAGAGTCTCTAGGATTCTAGTCTTCAAGTCATAATAGCAGGTACTTATACCAAGACAATGATGTGTTGTAATTGACTCTTGGAAATGTCATGCAACTGTGTCCAGGACAACCTTCAGGCTTTGCCTCATGTGTATCTTGCCTTCAATATCACTTTCCTTGGGAAAGAGTACTTCTAGGCTGCAAGGGGGCATCTACCCTCAGACCACTGTTCCAGGTACCATAATGCCAGGAGTTGGAGCGGCAAGCTTTGTCCCTCTCTCAAGTACATTTTTGGCAAAGTCTCCACTAGAAGGGTAAGAGGGGTCAGGAGGGAGAAGGAGGCAGATTCCCCAACTTGCCAATGTCATCCAAGTGTATGTCTGCTTAAACTTTGCCTTAGGGAGTTTGTCAGATGGCCGCCACCTGTTTAAGTTCCCCCAGACACCTTCTGGAGCTGCAGGTGTGTGTCAAGGGCTGGAGGAAATTGGCTCTTCCCCAAAGTTCCTCTTCTCTTTCGTTGGCGATAACAAAAAAGCCAGAGCATGATGGAAAAATCCATATGCTTTAAAAAATATTTCTGCTTTGTAGAAGTGTTGTTTTTCTCCCCCCTTTCTTCTTCTTCTTCAAAAAATCTCTTGTGTGTCAGAAAGATGAAGCCAGAAGAGAAATATCCCTTTGATGGCTGAGAATTATTGTTTTAAAGGCTTTATTTAAGCCGCTCTTAACAAAACTCAAACATCTGGCTTGTGGCGCTTGTGTGCCAACTTTCAGCTTGAATGGAATGCACGAAGATGGCAGGCTCCCAGGCTGGAAGGAAGGAAGGCAAAGCCTGCTGTGGTCTGCTTGGCTGCTGTGATTGCTGTGGCCACTGTCTGCGTTGTGCCTCCTCAATGGGGCAGGGGCAGAGAAAGAAAATCACTTTCTTGAGCATGTTTTTATGCTATAGACATTTTGCTAAGTTGAATGTATCTGTGCCTATCTCTCAAGACTTATGATGCACAGAGAATCAGGACTTGGGCTTACGAGAAGCTGGGCTGAGGGGAAAGGAAGGGAGGGTTGTATTTATCCAACACATATTCTGTGCCAGGCATTTTCTTTTCCATTGTTGGGTTCAGTTCTTACAACAACGCCAAAAGGTAGGTGTTTCTGTCCTTTCGTTCCAGGTAAGAAAGCTAGTTAGAACTTGCCCAGGTTTACCTGGTTAGCAAATGGCAGAGTCAGGAGTCAGTCTCAAGGCTGGTGTGTCTCAAGTCTGGCTTTCTTTCTTGATCTCTGACTGCTTCTCACATGAGCCCTGAAGCCTGGCTTCTCTGAGCCACCTGCCATCTTCCTCCTTCTAAGATGGAAGGGGCTATTCTTTGACTTGGGGGATGGGGAAGAAGGAGAGAGGGGATGGACTTTCACTGCAAGTGACTTCTTTGATGATTCCGTAGAGTCAGAAATAGATTCTGTACCCTAAATTTGTGTGGGGGAGGTTTATGAGGATGTGCCCTCAGGAAGCATACATTGTTTCAGGCTGGACTGCCCACCGAGAGTTGTATAATGTTAAGCAAGTTACTTGACTTCTTTGAGCCCTAGACTTCTCAGGTGGGGATAAAAATACCCATGGGAAGGACCTAACTAGAAATGCACATAGGAACCCGTGGCTCTGGGCCTGGCACCAAGTCTTGGTCTCTCTTCTCTCGAGCTGTGAGAGGTCTGGGTTCTGACCCCGGAGCCAGCAGCTGAGATGCAGAGAGCTCTAGGAAAGCAAGGGAGAGTAAACTGGGAGGTAGATGCCTTGTGGGGCTTCAGCTTTATTAATTGACTGGTCAGAGATGATCAGTGTCCAACCCAGTGAGGAGGGCTGGGTAAGAGCGTGGGAGCTCAATGTGGGGCTGCTCACATGTCTCCTACCTGGTGGGCCCCAGAACCTGGAGGTCTTCCTGCTGGAAACGCCCCTGGAAGCCATCATGTCCAGCTTTCACATTTTATAGGCAGGGAGAGTGAGGCCAGAAAAGGAAGAGGCCTTGGGGCCAGGGCTCTGTAGCAGGTAGGAGGCAGAGCTGGTGCTTTGCCTCAGCTCTGAAGGCAGGGCTGGGTGCAAAAGGCAAAAATAGAGTGGCACATCCTGAGGGCACCAGGGCTATCCCCCCCTAACTACTGCACAGTTCCTAGGGCCTAGTGGCACTAGTGGGGGTGGGGGTGGTAGTGGCAAAGAAGCTGGAGTAGCTCTCGTGCCTGCTGATGCACTTCCAATCTGGCTGTGAGCATCTGTTTGCCTGCTCTCTGATCACTGTGTGGGCGGAAGCTGCCCATTAGTATTTCACACCCAGGGTCTTAGCACAGCCAAGCAATTAGGATGCCCAAGATCTGAATCTCTTGCTGTTGCCTCTAAATGTACTCAGGAAAGCTTTCTCTTGTGTTCTTGAGACTCAGTGTTTCCAGCTGTAAGATGGAGGCAAATGACCTCCCTTGGAGGATAGGAGCACTGGAGAAATCCCTAAATGGTGCATTGGACACCCTAGAAGTTAAAACAGATAAAAATAGGGCATCACTGTCATGAATTGGTTATTTGGTCTTTTTCTTCTTTCCTCCTTCCTCTCCTCCCCTTTCCTTCCCTTGTTTCTTCTTTATTCCTTTTTCTGACACACATTGAACATCTGAGAGGCCTGGTGTAGTGGTAAAAGCCAGGACTGGGAGGTGGGACTGTGTAATAGAATTTTGCAGGAAAAGATGAATATGTTTGGACAATTTCTTGAGACTTCCAGGAACCCAGGGAGACATAGAAAAGAGTGGAAGGAAAGTATATAAAAGCTAAAGTGGCCTTCAGATCCCCAGGAGAGGCTGGATGAGGGGAGTTCAGGGGAACATTGGATCTTCACTGTGCTGAGGGGACAGTGGATACAGTGGATACAGAATTCTGTATCCTTTCCCATCAAAACAAGACACCTAGGGGTACTTTTGCCCAGGCTTACAAGGAGCTCAGGTAGCAATGGCTGCTCTAGGTCCTGCTGTCTGGGATCTTTTCTGGAGGTTACAGGGTCTGTGCTCTGAGCCTGGGGGAAGGGACCTGGCAGGAGGCATTTTTGTGGTCTAGATCCTAAGGCAACCAGTCCTGGTAGGGCTTCCTATGGGTGTCTCCAGCACTAGTCCACTCTGTCCTTTGCATTCTGTTCCCACTGGTGGGTTGTTTGGGGGAACTGTTTTTCCCTGAGCACTGAGATGACTCAAAGACAAGAACTTTGTCATGTTCACCACATGTAGCCTATCTATGGCTGACCAAAGTCAAGGCTGAGGCTGTGTAGAAGAGCCAAAAGAGTAAGGATTTTGCAGTTGATTAGATCTGAGTTAGAATTCAAGTTCTGCTAGTTTCAAGCTATGTGACTATCATAGGTCAGGTTCCCCTAGCAATAGATTCTGTAACCTAAATTTGTGCGTGAGAGGTTTGTGGGGGTGAGAGCTCAGGAAGCATACCTATAATGGAGTGAGAGAAGCAGGATGGGGCAGAGCAAGAAGTTGAATGAGATCAAGAAGTTGAAACAGAAGCCTCAGCCAATCCCTGGGGGAGTCTAAGGGCCAGAATGGCTCTTGGGTATTGTCATAGACTGAGGCAAGGGAGCCAGAACTTTGTACCCACACTGACCAGTCACTGGGTGTAGGCTTCCCAGGGAAGGGCATACACTTTGGCAAGGCAGATTTTAGCTGAGGGCAATGCCTGAAGCAGAACTCAGTAGTCAACAGCCCTGCTGCTGGGGAGGTGAGGACCTCAGCCCCGAGGGGGCAGCTGGGAAGCACACCACATCACCCATTACAGTGACCTTGGGGGAGCCGTTTAGCCTAACTAGCCTCAGTCTCCATAATGGTGAGATGGAGATAATTGATTTACTCATTCAGAAGTTCTTTCAGGTGTTGGGAAATACTCAGCAAACAAGACAGATAAAGCTCACCTCCCCCCCCCCTCCCCCCCCCCCCAGGAAGCTTACATTCTATCTGGGAAGAGAAATGACTAGAGTCATAGAGTACTAAGTTCTAACCAGAAACCCAAGACAGTAAGGAGATAGGGACTGCTAACTTGGCCAGTTCTCTATTTTATATAAGAAGGGCAGAGCAGAAACCTGAAGGAAGTGAAGGAAGGCACCATGAGACCACCTAGGTCAAGATTTCTCAACTTTATCACTACTGAGATTTCAGGTGGGATAATTCTTTGTTGTGGAGACTCTCCTGAGCATTGTTGGCATCCCTGACCTCTACCCACTAGGTGCCAGCAGCAAGCAGCACCCTCTCTCCAGTTTTAATGACCCCAAATGTCTCCACTTAGTGTCAGATGTCCCCTGGTTGAGAATTACATGTCCAGAGGAAGAAAATTCCAGGCAAAGGGAATAGCAAGAACAAGGGCTGAGAGGTGAATGCATTCTTGTTATACCCACAGAACACTGAGGAGGCCAGTGTGGCTGCAGTGATGTGAGCAGAGGGAAGAAAGGAAGCAGAGGGGAATGGAGAGAGGGCAGATCATGTAGGATCTTTTAGGTTGTCAGGATTTTGGCTTTGACTCCAGGTGAGAAGGAAGCCCTTGGAGGGTTTTGTGCAAAAAGAAATTATATGATCTGGCTTATATTTAAAAGGGATTCCTCTGGCTTCTCCTTCACAATAGTGATGGAAGATTAAAGACAAGGTTTCTGACACACAACAGGGCCTGTCATCCTCAAGAACAGGTGTAGTGTGCCCTTTGTTTGCATTTAAAGTCATTGTGCAACTTGGCTACCATCCCATCCCAGGCATATTATAGTTGCTTTTTTGTGACTCAGGCCTTGATGAACACCCAAGAATGTTAAGGGCTAGAAGGGGCTTTCAGGAGAGTAAAACCCAAACCACTTATTTGAGGAAAAAAAAACAACAACAACATAACTAAGCCTAGGGATATGAAGCAACCTGGACAAATCCCCCCTCTGCATCAGTGGCAATGCTAGGGTTAATATCTATAGAGTTGCTCTTTGGGAAAGAGAGTCTTTGATGGTGACCTAATTTGTGCTGCCTTATGTGAGTGCTTTTTTTTTTAATTAAAAAGATAAAATGCAAAGACAAGAAGAATGTACTCAAGGCTGGATGGGCTTTTGCACAAATAAAGGATTTGTCAGGAAAATTAGTTGTAAAATAATAATAATCAAAAGATGGGTTTGGACCCTGTCTTCCTAGCAGGAAGCCAGATTGCCAGATCAACACCTGACAGTAACTCCTTTCTGAAGCTATGGGGCTACCATTTTATTTAAGCAGAATGGGCAGAAGGAATGGTTGCTGTGAGACCCACTTGTGGCCGCCTTTGTGTTCTTGGACTTGGATAATATTTCTTTAATGGTCAAGTCACATTCTTAGATGGGATATGGAAGCAGAGGTAATTTTTTTTTTAATTTTATTTATTTGACAGAGAGAAATCACAAGTAGGCAGAGAGGCAGGCAAAGAGAGAGAGAGGGAAGCAGGCTCCCCACTGAGCAGAGAGCCCAACGCGGGGCTTGATCCCAGGACCCTGGGATCATGACCTGAGCCGAAGGCAGAGGCTTTAACCCACTGAGCCACCCAGGCACCCTGGAAGCAGAGGTAATCTTAAGTTTGACCCCATTGACTGATGTTCATTGTGGTGTAGACAGAGCCTGAACATAGGGCCCAGAGCACTGGACTTTATTAGGTCACCACTGTCTGGTTTTATCACTTTGGTGAAGTTATGAAATGTTCTGGTGCTCCATCTGCTCCATCTGTAGACCAGAGACTTTAAGTTTCTCCCTCTTTTCAAGGTGATCTAAAGAGAAAAACACTTTATCTCTTAGTTTCTCTGCTTAGTGCTTTGCATCAAATGGGTACGTGATACACATGTGTTGAAAGAATGAATATGTACAGGGAAAAATGAGTTGATATATGGGAAATATTAAAGTGAAGCATGAAGGACTTTGTAAGACTCTCTTAATGCTATTGGGTGAGGTCCTGGCCTCTGGGAAGTTGATGGGTCCTAGATTGAGAAGTTCCTTTTATCCATCTACCTGCCACAGGCCACCCTGTAGAGTGTACACACATTCCAGGTGGAAGAATTTCTCTTCTGTGCTTTGTGGCCCTTTGAAGCAGACTTGCTGAGCGGTATCAGTACTTGGGATAGGGTAGCCCTATTTTATTGCCAGGGCCTGATGCCTTGGCCCTTCCTGACTCCCATGGGCAGTGTTAGGATTTAGCATTCTCTCAGGGCTTGGAGACCTGCCCAAGTTCAGGCAGGACTGTGGGAGACACAGTGATTTCTTTAGGCCCTCAAAGGAAGCTTTGGAGTTGCTTCAGAGTGACTTGGCTCTGCCAGTTACTATTATGTGTTCATGGGTAAGTTTTTAGTAATCTGCCTCATTTTTTTCATATGTAAAATGGGGTTATTATGGGCAACAACGACACAACAGATACATTGGACTTGGACTTCATCAAAATGAAAAACCTTTGTGTTTTGGAAGATTCTATCAAGAGAATGAAGACAGCCCACAGAATGGAGGAAAATATTTTCAAATCATATATCTGATAAAGGACTTTTATCTCAAATACATAAGGAACTCTCACAACTCAATAAAAAGACAAGTAACCCAATTAAAAATAGGCAAAGGATCTGAATAGACACTTCTCCAAAGAAGGTGTACAGATGGCCAGTAAGTACGTGAAAAGATGCTCCACATTATTAGCTATAAGGGAAATGCAAACCAAGCCCACAATGAGATAGCGTTTCACAATAGTAGGATGACTATAAAAAGAGAAAAAGACAGATACTAACAAGTGTTGGGGACGTGGGGAAATTGGAGCCCTCATACACTGGAGAATGTAAACTGTTGCAGTCACTTTGGAAAGCAGTCTGGGAGTTCCTTAAAAAGTCCAGCGTGGGGGCGCCTGGGTGGCTCAGTGGTTAAGCCGCTGCCTTCGGCTCAGGTCATGATCTCAGGGTCCTGGGATCTAGCCCCGCATCGGGCTCTCTGCTCAGCAGGGAGCCTGCTTCCTTCCCCTCTCTCTGCCTGCCTCTCTGCCTACTTGTGATCTCTCTCTGTCAAATAAATAAATCTTTAAAAAAAAAAAAGTCCAGCGTGACTTACCATATGATTCTGCAGTTCTACTCCTATGTGTATACACAAGAGAAATGAAAACATATGTCCACATAAAAACTCATACACCAATATTTATAGCAGCATTATTCATAATGGCCAAAAGGTAGAAACACACCAAATGGCCATCAACTGGTGAATGGATAAACAAAATGTGGTCTATCCATGCAATGAAATATTTTTCAGTTGTAAAAAGGAATGAGGTATTGATACATGGTGCAACATGGGTGAGTCTTGAAAACATGATGCTAAGTGAAAGAAACCAGTCACTGAGGACCACATGCTGTGCTATTCCACTTACATGAAATGTCCAGAAGTGGCAGATGTATGGAGACAAACAGCAGATAAGTAGTAGTCTAGGACTGGGGGGATGGAGGGGTTGGGGGAGTGATAACTGAAAAAGTATGGGTTTTTTGTCAGGGGGTGATGAAAACATCCTATGATTGTGCAGCCATCCTCTGAGAATGTACTAGAAACCACTGATTTGTGAACTCTAATGGGTGAATCATGGAGTATGTGAATTATATCTCAACAAAGCTGTTACCAGAGAAAAATGGGGATATTAGTAGATCTACCTCTCAGTTTTGTTGGGAGGGTCAGTGAGCTAAAGCACAGTGTCTGGTTTATAATTATCTCCCAGAATATGCTAATTGTTTTATTATTAACATTATCACTGGGCTGTTGGAGATGATAGGAGATAAGGGGCAAACTAGCATAGTTTCTGACACATAATTGGTGACTGCAGTGTTAGTGCCTGTCCTGTGCTTCTTTGTATAGGCAAATTTAGGAGATGTAGGGAGACTCCCATTGAATCCAGGACTCTGGTCAGCTCACCCCTAGGAGGGGATCTTTATGGCTCCAGCTGGGAGATCTACCATGAGAAGCAGCCAGAGGAAAGTGTGGTTTGGGCCCCATAACAGGATTTATTAAAACCATGACCTTTAAGTTTTCTCTTTAGAAATTCAGAGGGACAGACATTAGCCCAGTCTGTCAGCCTATCTCTGTCTCACTTCCTCTTGTCCCCCTTACCCATCAGCAGCTTCTCCTCTTTGTTCTGGGATTGCTCAGTAAGGAGCTGAATTATTGTTTTTATTAATGGGGCCCCCTGAGCATTTTCAATTTGAATCCTTCCCTATAGCCTAAGTCTCTCTCCCCAATTTGTCTTTGTAGTGCAGATTAGCTACAAGGAAGGATATTTTACATTATTTTGCTTCCAGGAGGGATGGGGAAGACAGGGCTGAGCTGGGGTTTGTGGTGGGAGGCTTTAGTGCAAAGGTGTTAGTTTTAGTGGTTTTATTTATTTATTAAAAAAAATTTTTTTTTAATTTGACAGACACAAATAGATCACAAGTATGCAGAGAGGCAGGCAGAGAGAGGTGGGGTGGGGAAGCTGGCTCCCCACTGAGCAGAGAGCCCGATGCAGGACTCTATCCCAGGACCCTGAGATCATGACCCGAGCTGAAGGCAGAGGCTTTAACCCACTGAGCCACCCAGGCACCCAGTCTTAGTGGTTTTACTTCTTTCCCCCACCTCTGGTCCAGGCCAGAGCCCTGTAGTTCACCCTCTTTCACCTCTACTCTTTCTCTCTTCTATCCCATTCATCAGTTCGAAATGGTAGGTGTGGGTGTGGTGGGAGGGAGTTATGGGGCTGAGGCACATGGTTTCCTATATTTCCCTGTAATACGGCATAGTACAGAGAGGGGTGTCAGGGTCCTGGTTTTGCATAGGGGATGTGTGTGTGCGTGAGAGAGAGAGAGAGAGAATGAGATTGAGTGTATTAGATGCTGTGGTGTGCTGTACTGCTCAGATGCCCCCTTCAGGGCTGAATCATTTATTTCCCTAGCAGATGGCTCTCAGTTGAGTTCTCTGGAATTGCTTCTGCCAAAAAAAAGGTTGACTCACCGAAGGTCTTACCCCCTCCCAGGGATGGTCTGCATCCAATGACTGCTCACTGTGGGGAGGGGCAGGTGTAAGGGATCAGCCCCTTCCTCAGAGCAGGATAGCTTTGAAGGGCCATGTTAGGTCCATAACTCTCTTTGGGATCTGCCTAAGGCCTAAGGCCTAAGCTATGACTACATCACAATTCGGTTTCTCCCTCCACCCAATCTTGCCTCCTTCACTTCTGACAAAGAGAAAAGCAGCCTCTGACATCCAGGAGCTGGCCCTGCACTCATACCTAGGCCTTGGTATTGCCCTGTTAGACAGAAACCTTGTCACAGAACACTGGATGAGACAGAACACAAAACAAGACCACACTGTAATCTTGTCTAAGCAAGGACAAAAACATGATCACTGTCCAACAAAAATACCAAACATCCCCCTGTCCTGCCTAATATGCATGATGCTGCTTCTTTACCAACTATAACTTTAGCTTCACTATGTTCTTCCTTCCTTCTAGATAAGATTTATTAAGATACCCAATCATAGAATTACCCTTGTTTGCTAATAGCAGCCAATTCAGAGCAAAGTCTTACTTCCTTGAACCATCTCCCAAATCATCTACCATGAGCCCCAATCCTATAAGAAATCCTTTTTAACACCTTCTTACTGAGATGTCCTACAGGTCCCCATGGTGTCTGGTCTTCCTTGTTGTAGCAAGCAATAAACCCCACTTGTGTACCTGCAGAGGTGTTCCTTGAAGTCCTTGGCTGGAGGGAGTTGACACTCCCCCATGGACATTGATCCCAAGGAAACTCTCAATAAACTTTCTGAACATGAATCTCTTTCTTAAAGTCTGCTTAAGTCAGCTTAAGAAATTAGTGCCAGGGGGCGCCTGGGTGGCTCAGTGGATTAAGCCGCTGCCTTCGGCTCAGGTCCTGGGATCGAGCCCCGCATCGGGCTCTCTGCTCCGCAGGGAGCCTGCTTCCTCCTCTCTCTCTGCCTGCCTTTCTACCTACTTGTGATCTCTCTCTGTCAAATAAATAAATAAAATCTTAAAAAAAAAAAAAAGAAATTAGTGCCAGGAGTGGTCCAAGGAGGAAACCTTTGAAATGATCTTGGAACTGAAGGGCAGAAAAAGCTGAATATCAAGCCTAGTCTGCTACTCCAAGATCAACTATGACTGGGAAGGAGTGGGACTGCCACGTTTGTGATTGGAGCATCTGGGTCCATGCACTTGAATATCATGAATATTTAGATCCTTTTGGTCTCTTTGGGCCTACAAAAATGGCTTGCTTTTCCCTGTTTAGGGTGAGGAATCTCGCCTGCTCTGCTCTTACAGAAGTTGATGCAGAGTCCTGTCTTGGACAATATGCACTGCTTTCTGGATCTACCTTCACTTCTCCTCTGGCTATCAGACCAATAATCAGAGTTAACATATAACCTGGCTAGGGGAGGTGCTGGGCTTGCTGTAAGAGGAAAGGGACTTATCTACCCTAGTTGTTGCAGACCCAGATGACACTTTGAGCAAGGGTGAGTATGTATAGGACTGAGGACTGGATCCCTTAGAGTGCAAGGGGGATAGGAGACACTCAATTCCCCAGGGGAATGAGTATAGCCCTCAGCTCTTAGCTGAGATAGCTCTCAGCTAAGTCATTTTCCAGAAGTTTCCCTCAGTTGAAGAGAGCTGCTTAGCCTTCCCTGGCATAGGCTATATTCAACAACTAGACAATGGAATGGGGAGGTTAAAATTCATGCCCCTTCTCCTCAAGCTGGCATGATTCTGAAGAACTGTTTCAACTCCAGAGCTATCTTTGGGATCAGCTGGTGCCTTTATGGCAACTGTATTACAGATCCCTCTGCCCATTTCTACTTCCTTCACCCTCTCCTCAGGGTGGATCCAGGGGCACTCCCAGTAATTTTCCTGCATGTGAATTGCTGTTTCAGAGTTCACTTCCTCAGAGAATCTGACTTAGACAATGAAAAAGAGAATGAGAAGAAAGAAGACACAGAAAGCAGGAATGGTGAAAGGAAAGAGATAGAACCTCTGAAGCTATGCATCCCTCTCTGGAACTTCAACCAAGGCCAGATGTTCCAGCTTTTTGCTTCTGTGCAGAAAGCCCTGCAAGGAGTGGCAGTGATCCCCAAGTGACATAAAAGGGCAACTGTCCATTAACAAGTAGAAGGAAAGCAAAGCTTTGGAATAAGGACAAAGGGAAAGCAAGATAGAACTCCAGGAAATCAAAAACTATTGTTGAAATAAAATTCAATACAAGGATTGAAAGGTAAAGTTGAGATTTCTCAGAGAGTACACAAACAAGGAAAAAGGCAAGAAAAATGAGAGAGAAAAAAGAGACCCAGAGGAAGAATCCAGAAGGTCTAACATCATTAAGAGTTCCAGAATAGAGAAAAGGGAGGGGTAAAGATTATCAAGAAACAATGCAAGAAAACTTTCTAAAGCTGGCAGACCTGAATCTACAAATTGAAAAGGCCTTCATATTGAAAATATTAGGCCCATTGGGTTTCCTTATGAAAAAGAAATAAACCTTCATCCTGACCTCATACCATATACAAAAATTGTGAAAAGTAAGAAAATAACATATCTAGGAGAAAAAAAGTGAGAAGAATAGCTGTATATCTTTGTGATGGGCAAAGATTTCTTAAATAAAACACAGAACCACTAAGTACAGAAAAAAATATTGCTAAATTTAGGGCCTATTAAAAGTAAGAGCTCCTTATATGGAACCACAAAAGACGCTGGCCATAGAAACCCTGAATAAGAAAAGCAAAACTAGAGGCATCAAGATTCCAGACTTCCAGGTATATTACAAAGCTGTATCCATCAAGACAGTATGGCACAAAAACAGACACATCGATCAATGGAATAGAATAGAATAGAAAACCCAGAAATGGACCCATAACTATATGGTCAACTGTTCTTTGACAAAGCAGGAAAGAATATCCAATGGAAAAAAGACAGTCTCTTCAACAAATGATGTTGGGGAAACTGGGTGGCAAAATGCAGAATAATGAAACTGAACTACTTTCTTACACCATACACAAAAATAAATTAAAAATGGATGAAAGACCTAAATGTGAGACAGGAAACCATCAACACCCTAGAGGACAACACAGGCAGTAACCTTTTTGACCTCAGCCATGGAAACTTTTTACTAGATAGATCTCCAGAGGTAAGGGAAACAAAACCAAAAATGAACTATTGGGACTTCATCAAGGCAAAAAGCTTCTGCACATTGAAGGAACCAATGGGAGAAGATATTTGCAGGTGGCATAACTGATAAAGGGTTAATATCCAAAATTTATAAAGACCTTATCAAACTCCACACCCAAAAAATGTAACCCAGTTAAGAAATGGGCAGAAGACTTGAAAAGATATTTCTCTAAAGAAGACATCCAGGTGGCCAACAGACACATGAAGAGATCCTCAACATCACTCATCATGAGGGAAGTACAAATCAAAACCACAATGAGATACCATCTCACACCTGTCAGAATGGCTAAAATTAACAACAGAAGAAACAACAGATGCCAAGGGTGAGGAGAAAGGAGAACGCTCTTGCACTGTTGGTGTGAATGCAAACTGAGGCAGCCAATCTGGAAAACAGCATGGAAGTTCCTCAAAAATTTAAAAATAGAACTACCATATGATCCAGCAATTGCACTACTGGGTATTTACCCAAAGGATAAAAAAATGCAGACTTGAAGGGGTACAGGCATCCTGATGTTTCTAGCAGCATTATCAACAATAGCCAAACTATGGAAGAGCCCAAATGTGAATAAAGATGACTGAAGAATGGATGAGGGATATGCGATATATGCACACACTGGAATATTACCCAGCCATCAAAAAGGATGAAATCTTGCCATTTGCAATGATGGGGATGGAGCTAGAGGGTATTATGGTAAGGGAAATAAGTCAGTCAGAGAAAGGCAAATACCATATATTTCACACATATGTGGAATTTAAGAAACAAAACAGATGACCATATGGAATGGGAAGAAAACAGAAAGGGAACCAAACCATAAGAGACTCTTAATGATAGTTGATAGAGGGAGTTGGGCAGGGGATGGGCTAAATTGGTGATGGGTATGAAGGAGAGCACTTGTGATGAGCACTGGGTATTGTATGTAAGTAATGAACTACTGACTTCTGCTCCTAAAACCAATATTGCTCTGTATGTTAACTAATTAGAATTTAAATAAAAATTTGAAAGAAAAAAGATAAAATTAAGAACTCCTCTTCAGTAGAGACAATATTGAGAGTGAAAAGCCAAAGACCTGATTTATTTGTAATACATACACCCAACAAAGGCTGAGTATAGAATATATACAGAAATCCGACAAATTCACAAAGGAAGAAAACTTTGCTTTTAAGAATGAGCAAAAGATCTACAAAATAAGTCACTAAAATAAGTACAAAAATGGCCAATAAACATATGCAAAAGTGCCCAATACTGTTAGTCATTAGGAAAATATTAAATAAAACCACAATAAAATATTGCTTCATCCCTACAATGGTGAAAATAAAAGGTGTGAGAGTAGGGTGAGAACATAGAGCAAGGGGGACTCTCGGGCATTGCCATTGGTAGCCGAAATTTGCACACCACATTGGAAGACTGTTTGGCAGCATCTACAAGAGCTCAATGTGTGCCTACTCTGTGATCCAATAATTCTTCCACTAAATGTAGCCTGTAAGGACATGAATACTTATTTCCACTGAAAGACATATGCAAGAATATTACAGAAGTGGCTCAAAACTAGGGACAGTTCCAAATCCCAACACCATTTGTATAAATAATTGTTGGTGTATGCTCACAATGGAATATTATGCAGCAATGAAAAAGAACCAGCATTTTGTACATGGGATAAAACATGGGTGAATGTTAGAGACATAACATTAAGAAAAAGAAGCCAGACACAGAAGGGTATTCACTGTAAAAGTCCATTTATATAAAACTCAGAAAAGGCAAAACTAGTCTATGATGTTAGGAGAGAATAGTGGCTACTCTTGCAAAGCTACTAACCAGGAGGAGGCACAGAGGACCTTGTTGGGTACTGGAAATGTTTGTATCTTGATATGTGTTTGTGTGGTTTGCAATACATAAGATAGAAAATTACATGTAAGTTACATCTTAAAATAAGAAAGGGCCCATTGGGTGCTCAACACAATAAATGGAAAGAGTTCATTTAAATTTTCACATTATTGTGAGTCAGAATAGCAAGAGACGAGAATATTCTGAAAATCTCCAAGAGGGAAATCAGGTCACTTACAAAGGGGCCAGAATCAGATGGGCATTAGACTCTCATCAGCAATATCAGATATCTTCAAAATTCTGAAAGAAATTATTGTCAGCCTCTGATTTCTATATTCAGGCCACCCACCATTCAAGTTGCAAGAACCCAGGAAACTTATGTTCTATAAATCCTTTTTAAAGAAGTGACGTGAGGATGTGTTACAATATTGGAGGAGTAAACCACAAAAGGGGGAAAACTGTGAAGGCAAGAAGCTGTGGATAGAACCAGAAGAGCAGGGATGAATCCCAGGGTAAGTGCTAGAGAGCACTCAGTCTGGACTGATGCAAGAGATCCAGTGGCCGGGAGTGATGGTCCCTGATGAAAAGGGGAACTGGGTAGAACACACTTTATAAAGACTCTTAAATAAAAGAATTGGAATATGAGAAAGACAACCATGACAAAAGAATAAAGACAGACAACTGGAAACTTACAAGTGTGCATGTGTGTGTGTGCATGTGTGTGCATGCACACAGTTACACAGTTGCACACACACACAGCTGTACCTGGAAGAAACCATAATCCTAGTACACCACTCGGCTCTGCAAGGAGTAGTCTTTAGTGAGGCACAAATCTGTAAATGCTTTTCAGTGATCTTTAATTCAGAATCAATCTGAAAGTCCTGTATGTTACAGGATAAATGTAAATGTTAGCAACTTTACCAACATAAAAGTAAAAGTATGGGCGGCAGAAGCTAGGAGGTGGAATGGGAGAAGTGAGGGGAAAGCAAGGATGGGAATATTAATATTCCACTTACAAAACGCAGATTCTCTTTTTGCCAAGCGCCACTCTAGAGGATTGAAGATGCCAGGGGTAACTAATGATGAACGAAAAAGAGAGATATGGCAGGAAGGGTGATGGCAGGGGTGTGAGGGAGATAAATCCTCATCTATTACAGTAGCAAGTCAATAGATTGTGTCTAAAATTGATGAATCAAGAAATATCAGCAGAAGCATATTATGTGGAAAAATGGAGGTAAATATAGGTAGAGATGTTTTAAAAAGGCACGGCTGCCTAGGGGGAACCGAGCTGGGAGTAGGAAGTAGTTTAGCAGGATACTGTATTTAAATTTGTGCATATATTATTTCATATAAAGGCAGTTTTTTGTTTTTTGTTTTTTAAAGAAGACAGACGCAGGTCAAAACGAGGACAGTTTTTTCCCCTAAGGACAATCAAAAGCATCAAGGAGCTCCCTGGCAGCCCCCACCTGGAACAGGATTTGAAGTCATGGCTTTGACATCTGGGGGCTGAACTCAGTCAGTTTTTATAGGAGCAGGGATTTGGGGACTTTGAAGTGTCACTAATTTTCATGCCAATGCTTCTCTGTGATAAACTTCATCCCTCCCCTTCTTCCCCCTCCAAAATACAATTTTCAATAAATAGCAAGCTCATAAATAACATGGGGCACTGCGGATCCTAATGAAACAGTGACAAATGTTATATCTTCATGGGATCAGGAGAAATAACAAAGGGGAGCGTGGGGAGGGGCCTGGAGTTCCCAGAGCTCCTGAGGTTTTATTAAAAATCCTTTAGGTTTCATGTGTCCCATTAAAGCAATTCTCCTGAAAAATAATTAAACATCATTCAGAGTTGTTGCTGCTTTATTAGGAGGATGCAGTGCCCAAGCTTCAGCGGGTGAGGGGTGTATTTTGAGTCTGTCCAAGACATGGGGGAAGTGGGGTGGCCTGGGTCCTCACCCTGGCTCCCCTGCTGGATAGCTATATGGCTTGGGGGACCCTTGCCACTTGGGCCTCACACTCCTCATCTATAAAATGGGAGAGCTGGATTAGATCTGTGTTCCTCCTCTGTGTTTTGGGGGATGGGCAGATTTCTCTTCCTCCACAAAATCCCCAGCCTCACACACAATTTTATAAATAATTTCATGGCCCCCTCATGACCATCTGTACTCTAAAGTCATTTCAGCTTGAGTACTCCAGGATTCTATTCTTTTCCTTTTCTATGGCTTACAGCTTACAGCAGCTGGCTTCTAATCATAGTTACTTTAGTTGTTTTTTTTTTTTCTTTATTTAAAGATTTTATTTATTTGACAGAGAGAGAGATCACAAGTAGGCAGAGAGGCACAAAGAGAAAGGGGGAAGCAGGCTCCCTGCTGAGCGGAGAGTCCAATGCGGGGCTTGATCCCAGGATCCTGAGATCATGACCTGAGCCAAAGGCAGAGGCCTAACCCACTGAGCCACCCAGGCACCCCTACTTTAGTTGTTTTAACAGGGTGAAGCAGAACTCTTCATCAAAGTCCTTCCCTCTCCCCAGACACTGTTTTTCACCAAGCACTGGCTTGTGGTATGCGCAGGCTCCCCGGACTTGCAAACTTAGGAACATCCTGTGTTCCTGCTGGACCAGATGGCCCCTGCTGGACCCAGATGGCCCCTGCTGGACCCACTGGTTCCATTTAGATCTCCCTGGGGGAGACCACTTCCTTGGGACTCCAAATCCCTGCTTCTGAGAGAGGAGATCCTAGTCTTCAGGGTTCCTGGGCCAACATCTGCAGGGCCCCCTGTGCTTCTGTGTCCCAAACTCTTGCGGTTACACTGCCTCTGGACTCCAGCTAAGCCACTAATTTCCTTTTCTCCCTCCAGACTAGGAAGGCCACGTTCCTGGTTCTCCATCCTGCACTGCATCCCTGGGTGTGCCTGGTGGCTCGTGAGCCCAAAAAGTCTCTCCCGGAGTTCAAGCCTACTGATAGTACTTAGAAGACTAGTAACCCCCATTGGTTGAGTACTCTCTATGTGTTTGATGCCGAGCACACAATACCCTGTCCGTGGTTATAGAGGAGGAAACCGACACTCAGCAAGGTGAAGGAGTGTGGGCAAGGACCCACAGCTAGCTATGGCTATGGCAGGCTGACTTAGAAGATGGCCCACAGTGACCTCTGCTTCCTGGTGTTCATGATCTTGTATAATCATCTCCCCTTCAGTGTGGGCTGCACCAAGTGACTTGATTCTAACCAAGAGAATATGGCAAAGGTGCTAAGCTGTCACTTTCATGATTAGGTTACCAAAGCACATGACTTTCTTTTTGCTCTCAGACTCTCCTTCTTGCCCTGTTGGCTTGCATGCTTTGAGGAAGCGAGCTGCCATGGGTGGGCGGAGCGGGGGGTCTGGGGGCATGCAGCAAGTTTCTGAGGACCTCACCGCAATAGCCAACAAGAAATGGAGTCCTGCCAGTAGCCAGGTGGGTAAACTTGGAAACAGATTCTTTTCTAAGCCAACCATCAGCTGAGGCTGCAGACCATGGGCTGACTCCTAAATTGCAGCCGAGAGACTGTGGCTTGCAGAGGGCCCAGCTAAGCTGTAGCCAAATTCCCACCCCATAGAAATAGTGAGATAGTAAATGTGTGTTGTTTTAAGCTGCTAAGTTTTTTTTTGTTTTTTTTTTTTAAGATTTTATTTATTTATTTGACAGAGAGAGAGATCACAAGTAGGCAGAGAGGCAGGCAGAGAGAGAGGAGGAAGCAGTTTCCCTGCAGAGCAGAGAGCCCGATGCGGGGCTCGATCCCAGGACCCTGAGATCATGACCTGAGCCGAAGGCAGCGGCTTAATCCACTGAGCCACCCAGGCGCCCCTAAGCTGCTAAGTTTTGAGATCATTGTTGTGTTGGTTATGGATAACCAGGATAATGGCCGAGCTGGGGTTTGAAGCCAGGTCTCTTTGGTGCTAACATTCTGGGTTGGTCCTGTTGCTGCTGCCTCTCTCCATCCTTGCCTCTTAGTCCTACCGTGGAGGAGCTCTTGGAAGTTGGCAGGCCCTCTAGCATCTTGGCTTCCAGCTCCAGGGCTCACCTATGCAGTGGCAGACTAGGGTGGGGGAGCGGGGGTGGCAATTACATAGTTCAACCTGAAGGCTCATGGGATGCCTAGTGAGGGAGCACTGGACCAGGAGCCAGGAGACAACTTCTCATCTGAGCTTTAACCTAACGAGCCCTGTGACCTGGGACAGGCTGTCCACTCTTTGGGCCTCTGTCTCTGTGTGTCAAGGAGGTAGTTGGTTGAGAGCATTGTTAAAGTTCATTTTACCTGGGTCTTCTGAGTAGGGATGAATCATCTAGCTGCAGGAGGCTCTGCCGGGCAGCCCCAGGGCCAGGGTGAGCGACACTTCACCTGCAGAAGATTGAGGGTTGGACAGAGGCTGTGGGCAGCTGCCTTGTTTGATTCTGGGATGGGGGCAGTTATGACTGGAACTCCTGGTAGGGGTCCTGCCTTGGCCCCTGAAATTCCTATTTAACCACCATTTTCCAGGGAACTTTCAGTGACCTTTGGGTGGGGGAAAGCCCTCTGGAGTGGAGGCTTTGTGCCCAGAGCAAAGGGCAAGGGCAGTGGGACTGCACATGTGTGCATGCATGTGTGTGTGTGTGTGTGTGTTGAAAGGGGTGCTACTCATGGGCTTCAACAGGGGGCATTTATTATGTACAGGGGAATGTGATAAATGGGGGCCCATCCTCCTTCTGTCTTCTTTCAGTTCCCAGGGGTGATTTATGCTGCTCCATTTATGGTCTTGGGAGGCTAACACAAAAGTTATTCAACTTCTTTCTTTCTCTTTCTCTTGCCCTTTCCTGTGTCTAGGCGGGGCAGGGGTGAGAGGAGTTCTTTAGCATCTCCAATATAATTATAATTATAAATTATAAGTGTGGGTGCTCATACAGGCTTCTTTGCTGTCTTTAAGCTGCATGGAGTCTCTGGGGTTCAGAGGGATTTGCTTTAATGCTCGAAGGAGGCAGAAAAGCAGAAGGCTTAAGGGTGCAGGCTTGGAGGCAGACCACTGTGTCTGAACCCTTGCCCTAGCACTTCCTAGCTGTGTCACCTCAGGCAAGTTACTTAATCTCTCTGAAGTTGGGTTTCCTCATTCTGTAGGATGTTGCCTCATAGAGTTGTTGTAAGTACTAAATGCGACAAGGTGAGAGGCTCTGCATAGTGCCAGCATATAGTAAGCAGTCAATAAATGCCCGTGCTGGTGAGCGTCCACAGTCCTGAGATGGGACTGGCCTGCTGTCTGCTGACCTTCAACTCTGCTTCTTCGAGTAAGCCGTGTTACCTGCTGCCTCTCGGTTGAGTGCTGTTGTCCTGAAGGTGGCTCTTTGGCTTGAATTGGACCTTGTTTTTCTGCTGCTTGTTCAATGTATCCTTCAGTCTTTTCCTGGAGGCTGCAGAGGCAGGAGGAGGGGGTGAGGGAGGGAGAAGAGAGCATGGTGCTGGGAGCCAGAGCAGGAGGCCTGACTTCTAAAGCCCACCTCTGTGTTCCTATTTATAATTCCCCAGGGGTTTTTGCTTTTCTCGCCTCCTTCTTTCCCCATCTGTACATTGGCATTTATCAACATGTGTTAGGCTTTGTTCTCGCATGACAGAAAAGAAAAACGAAGACTCAGAGACCAAGTGCTTTTGCAGGGTCTTATGACTAGAGAGGTAGAGTTGAAATCAGTCCCTGATATTTGGACCCTGATCTAGAACCTTGACCCTTTTCGCAGAGCTTCAGGCTCTGAGTGACCTTGGGTGCATCTTCCTCTCTAATCCTCATTTCTCTTTGAGGTATGGGGCCCAGATCATCCCTGACAGCCCTTCCGGCCTGGGTTTCCTGACCCTAGGTGGAGCCCAGGTCAGTCTGATTCTTACATGGGAGGAGCAAACTTCTCCAACTTTCTCTGGCTTGGTTGCTGATGGAAAGTTTCTGCCTCAGCTTCACTGTGCCTTGTGGAGGCTTGGGCCCTGGAAGCTGAGTGTCGTGCTTAATTATTCAGAAACCCATATATCCTCTGTAAGCAAGAAATCCACTCCGACAGGCGAGAAATGCCAAAAATTGTTTATTGCTCTTTGCTTCAAATCTGGAGTAAGAAGCAGGGTTTGGGAGGTGTCTCCAGCTGCCAAAGACAAATCTCTGTTCACTTTCGGGTTCTCATGCTTCTATCTTATCCAGCTTTTTTAGGAGCAGGGTGGCCCCTGGGTCAAGGATGGGGAGGCAGGGGTCACATGACCCAAGTCCTCATTTTTCCATAAACCTGCTGACTGGCTTTTGGAGAGCCATTTTCTCCTTGGAGCATTAGCTTTCTCACCTGGAAAATGGGCTGACATATACCCTGGCCCATAAAAACAGTGAGGTTGTGAAGATCGCTCAGGACTTGAGGGAATGCTTAAATTTGTGGAGTTAAGCAATGCCAAGCAGGAAGGGAATAGAAAGCAGTCAGAGAATGGGCAGAGATCGCTCATTTCAGAAGTTTTCAGATAAGCAGGATGCTTAGCCTCCTCTTGCAGGATTTCCAAGATTTCTCCTTGTGTGGGTTCTTGGAAAAATTCCACATCATCTCTGTCCAGGGTCTTTGGGGGCAGGATGGTAGGAGGTCACTGTTGATGCTCCAGGTCAGGCAGGAAGTGAGGAGGGAGACAAGCACTTGCTGTGCATTGATCACCAGACCATGGACTTGGCCTGGATTTCTTCTCTTTCAGCAACTTTGTCCATTTTGCAGATGGACAGAAAAAACTGAGGCATACTAAAATTGGCACTTGCACAGGGCCACAGAGGGATAAGTTGCAGAGCAAGGATTGAAGCACATGGGTCACCTAGTGTCCTTTCCCATCAAATCACAGAGCATCATCAGGGAAGTTCACTTTGCAAATGGAAAAGAACTTGAACGGCACCCAGAGGCCTGGCTTTTTGCATGGCTGCAGTTCAGTGACAGCCAGCTGGTGGTCCTTGTCTTTGTTCCTTGTCTCTGTGGCTGGACCTGGGTCATGTCGTTGGTCTTGGAGTCAGAGCTGTAAGAGGAGGGAAGAATGTGTGGTGTTGGTGGAGTATGTGCCCCGTGCAGCCTCTCACCATCAGGGACACCTCTGCCATACTTTCTACCTCTCCTTCCACCAGGCCAGTGGACTTCTGGCCACATGTGGCCTCTGGTCCAAAGAATTTCTCAAGGTGGGGTCATAGCACTAGTCATTACTCAATTCATTAATTCATTTACTTAGACATGTATTTGAGAACATGTGGTAGGCCTGACTCTGAGTCAGACTCTCGGCTCAGCTCTGGACAGTGCATGCCCACTAAGACACGGCTAAGATTCAGTCTCCCAGGGAGGCCGCCTCGCACTAGGGCCTGGAGTAGGAGACTGTACCAGACAGAGCGAGACTCCCAAGGAGGGCAAGTCCTCTCTTAGTAGAAATGGTGGGGAGGGGCTCTCAGGGAAGCTGGCCCTCCCCTCACCACCAACGGTACCCAAGGAAGTTTACTCTAAATGCAGCACAATTCACTGAGACCTGCTAGAATCAGACCCCACCTGAGATGCTAAGGAAGGATTCAGAGATAATCCAAACCCCGTGGTCTCTGCCTTTGTGTGGC
Source organism: Meles meles (assembly GCF_922984935.1). Classification (NCBI taxonomy): domain Eukaryota; kingdom Metazoa; phylum Chordata; class Mammalia; order Carnivora; family Mustelidae; genus Meles; species Meles meles. The sequence goes on from NC_060083.1 coordinate 17,879,834, forward strand.
CAAGGATGTCCCCCAGCCATCAGCCAGGTGTTGTTCCTGGTGGAGGGGATACTTTTCTGACCCTCCTTTGCTGTGTGGACTAAGGTGGAATCACGTATTGGGTATTTGGAGCTGGGGGATAAGTCATATGGGGCAAACCCAAGGCAGGGGGACCAGTTAGGTGACTGCTGTGTTTATATGGTGAGAGATAACAGGGGTCCAGATGGAGACCTGGGCAGGAAGGCAGATGCTGTTGGTGCTCTGCCTAGGCCCCCCTGTACTCACCATTTCCATGTCCCTAGACCCGGGGTTGCCAGCTGTAGCTTGCAACCTGGGGCTCTTTGCCCAAGGCTCTCTTGCCAACTGGAACCCGCTCAGCCATCTCAGCGGGGCGAGAGAGCATCCACTGGTGGCTGACAGGAGTTGATGGAGGCAAAGCCCAGCTCCGTCACTCATGGGGCAGGATTACCCTGAGGTGTGTTCTGAACTGTCCCCGGAACCGCTTGGTCATCTTCTCTGTGAAGCCAGCTCGTAACACATTCTGCGTTGGCGTCACTCTTTCCCTGTTTCATAGCCCTGCTCTCCTCCTGAGACTTCCTGGGGTTGCCTCCCAAATACCATCTCACACTCAAATCCTGGCCTCAGGATCTGCTTCCGATGGAGCCCAGCCTCAGACCCGTAACGACGAGGACAGTGTGGTGAGCCAGGTCTGGGTGAAGATCTGATGCCACCGCATAATCACTATATGGTCCTGGGCAAGTCGCTCAACCCTCTGAATTCCAGTGAACCTCTTTTGTGAGCTGGGGGTGGCAGTAATGCCAGGGGTGGGGGGTGCTGTGGGAATTCAGTGAGCAGTGCTCCTCACCCCTGGTAGATGTGGAATAAACAGAAGCTAGTATGATTGTTATCTCATTGCGAAAAATCGCAAGGCAACCTGGATGTCCAATTATTGAGCTGAGATATGTGTGTCCCCTAATGTCATGGAGCATCGTCAGTGGGGAGGAGGGGGGCAGTGGAAGGTGAAGGAGGATGCCCTTTAAGACAAGTCAGACAGAGCCGGATGTGTGCATGGAGGAAGAGGATATCTATGGACTTTGGACTAAGGCCCCATTGGCCTCTGGGGGAGTCAGGCTCCCAGAGGGAGATTCTTGACTTCCCAGAAATGGTGGTAAGACTAGTCGGGGAGCTGCGGGGGCACACTGGCTGATAATCCCGGAGTTTCCCATGACGTTGTGAGCATCCCTGGTTCCAGGGTTCTGTTCCACCTGATACTCGGGTTTGCTCAGCCCAGAGTTCACCTGCCATGGACCTGAACCACTCAACACTCAGTCATGGAGCTTCATCTCACGGTTGCTCACCCCACCCCTTTTTGTGCCCGGGCTTCACTGGAAAGTATTTATTACACGTCAGTGTGATAAATGAAAAGTCATATTTTACTGTGAATTATCCCCAGCCCATGTGAAGTTCAGATCTATAGCCTGGAGAGTTATTAAGTGCTTACCACGGAATGCTATAAAAATCTCATCATTTTCCCCAGGGGCCTCTCCCACCAGGGAGTGGGGAGGGAAAGGGGCTGGGGAGAGGAGGGCCTACTGCCTCAGTTGTGGGAGGGGAATAGGGAAGGGTGGCCAGGGCTGGTTGGATTGCTCCGTTCAGGGAAGACACTCTGGGGTGGGATCCTGGGGTTCCTGGCTTCTTGTGTTTGGCTGGTACAGTGTTGGAGGCCTCAGTTTCCCTATTTGTAACCAGCAGCCGAGGGCAGCAATGGTATTGAAAGTTGTAAGCCACAGGCCACATCTGATAGCGGCTGACAACATAAAGTTTAGTACAGTAATGAAATAAAGCTGATGACAAAGTGAACCTGACTCACATTTCGTGGAACTGCTGAATTAATTGTACAAGGTAAAAAGGCCATATAGTTTAATTTTTTTGTCTGATTAAGAACCCTCATGTATCAGCCAGGATCCCAGCAGGAAACAGATGGCACATTCACATTTGGATAATTCTGGGAGGGTTTTAATAAAGGAACAAGTTACAAAGGTGTAGGCAGGGTGTAGCGAAACCAGAAGGGTGGGCGCCATACCCTCAGGGTTAGTGAGAGTGACTCGCTGGCTATGTCCCTCCTCGGGCTGTGAAAGATGAGAGAAGAGAGCAGAAGCCAGAAGCCGGAGGTAGCCGGGGCTGTGTGATGTAGGCGAGTCCAAGGGCAGCTGGGACTTTCTGTTCTGAGGCCCAAGGAGGCCCTTCCTCTCTCCTGTGCCCTGCCAGGGCTCCCGCTGGCCAGGTCCAACAGAAGACAGAGGGAATTGGGGCCTGGGATCAGGGGTCCATGCCTGTTAGCCTCTGGGGGTGGGGGCAGGGTGAGGATGGAGAGGGGATCCGAGAGGTGAATAGAAGGGACCCAGCCGGTCCCCCACTGAGGCTGTTTTTCAGGATGGGGTGGGTGCAGGGAGGCACGTGTCCTCTCTGAGCAACAGGTGCCACTGTTAGGGCTGCCTTAATTACTGGGGAATTCTTCCTTAGAGTTAGCTCAGGTCAGCTTTCCTATAAATCCTCCCCATTCAACAACAAATACAATAGTTATTAGGCTGCATCTGAGACATAAAGGGTAAACAGTGTGACTACAGTTAGTATCAGTTGTTTGCTTTGCATGACCTACTCTCATTTTTATAGCTTTTCTCTTTATCTTTGGTGACTCTCCTGTATCTATAAACAACAGTGATGTGGACATTTCCACTAATTACATGCATGGACTGGCAGGTTTGTCCTCCAGACACTGATATGTGAGGACCAGGAAGGGGTGTGGCGAATGCCTTCACCAATTTCTTTTTCAGCTGGGCACTTTCTTCCTTGCCACTATTGCCTAAAACCCCATGTTCTTTGATTCTGGGGATCTCATGAATGGGAGGGACCCTAGAGGTCTGACTGTCTTTCTGATGCAGAACACTTGAGAACAGGCCAGGATGGAGGCCCAGTGTCTGTCTCGTACCTCCAGGGACAGGAAGCTTGCCACCTTTTAAGGATAGCCTGTGGATGCTGTAGAAGCTGGGATGATTATCCAATCGAGGAGGGTCCTGATTGTTTTAAGGGTTTTTCTGCTTATGAGGGTGAACACGAAGTGCAAAGAGAACAACAAACACATGAGTGACACAGGCTATTGGGGCACCTGGATGGCTCAGTCGGTTAAGCGTCTGAGTTGGTTTTGGCTCAGGTCATATCAGGGTTGTGAGATAGAGCCCTGCGTTGGGCTCTGTGCTCAGCAGGGAGTCTGCTTGAGATTCTCTCTCTCCCCCTCCCGCTTGTGCTCTGTCTCTCTCTCAAATAAATAATAAATCCTTTTTTTAAAAGATTTTATTTCTTTATTTGACAGACAGAGATCACAAGTAGGCAGAGAGGCAGGCAGAGAGAGGGGAGGGAGCAGGCTCCCTGCTAAGCAGAGAGCCTGATGCGGGGCTTGATCCCAAGACCCTGAGACCACGACCCAAGCCAAAGGCAGAGGCCTAACCCACTGAGCTACCCAGGTGCCCCAATAATAAATCTTTAAAAAAAAAAAAAAGACACAGGTTATTACAACTGTGGCTTCTGCTCTGTCTTTCCTATCTTGTTTCAGAGAAGACCAGGAAGGGAGTTCACCTACCACTCCCTCCCCATCCTGGATCTCATCAAATTTCCCTGCTTCCCATCAGATCAGGAGCTCCACAGAGCTCCCCACCCATCGAGCTCTAAAGCCCCCAGCGGGGTGCAGCACTCAGAGAATCTGGATTTACCCTCCCAGCTGCCTTACCCATCATTCTGGGCCCCTGCTCCCTTCCTGGTCCACTTCTGTCTCTGAGACAGCTCCCAAGCAGCCTCACGCTCTAGAGGGAAACAGCGCAGACACCCTCAATGGTTCCACACCTCTACGACCATTCTGTTTCTCCCTTTCAGTATGGTATGCAAGACATTACACGAGATACCCACCACTTTCTTATAATGTAGGCTTTGTGTTAGATGATTTTGCCCAACTGTAGGCTAATGTGAGGCTAAGTATGATGTCTGGTAGGTTCCAGGTACTAAATGCATTTTCAATTATGATGGGTTTATCGGGATATAGCCCCACTGTAAGTTAAGGAAGATCTATATATCCTTCCAGACTTATATGAAGATGTTTTTCCTCCCTTCAAGAACAGCATGATACCATACATATTATTTTGGAACCTGCCTTTTCACTTGAAATATATGTGCACATTCTTCTATGACAATAAATATCCTTCCCAACCTTGCAGTTTTTGGCTGTACAGTGTTCTACGCATGCACAGGTCACAGTTGGGGTTTAAATTCCTAGGGTGCTGGGGATAGAGTGTGGAGATTGTCCCCCTCCCCCAACATATGCAGTCTGCCTTGTTGCTGGTCTGTTGGCAACTGCCCCATTGCCCCCTGAGCTTTCTCTCTTGCCCTGTTTCTAGGAGCTTAGCCAGGCCTGCTTGATGAAGTGTTTTTATTCTCCCTGCCTCCTCCCTCTCACTTTGCCTCTCATCTTCCATCAGTGCTGCTGTTCAGAGGCTGGCGCTGAGGTCTGCCACTCTTTGGGGGCCTAGTAGGTGTTTTGGCAGAGAGTGGGAGTCAAGTGCTCTTGGAATTTTCAGTTAATAGAATTACTTATTCCCCCTTCCCTAAATGTTTGCATGTCCAAATTGCCCCTGTTTTTTAATGGCCCAGGTCTGAAGTCACTTCCTCCAGGAAGCCTTCCTTCTCCAGGATGCTCACAGTATTTTGTATTTATTCTTATCCTGGCTCTGCTACTTACTAGCTGTGTGACCTTTGGGCAGATTACTAAACCTCTCTGAGTCTCAGTTTCTTTGTCTATAAAATGAGGATAATACTAGTATCTATCTCCTATGATTTTGCCTGGTAAACAGCAAGGATTCCCTAACTGTTAGCTGTTGGTAATATTATCAGTCTTAACTTCTCTATAGACTGCAGGCGCTCTGAGAGCAGAGACTGTGTCTTTCTTAGTCATCTCCTGGTCTTACCTGTGCTCTTCATTCGCAGGACCTAACACAGGGCCTGGCACCTCGAGAGCATGTATCACTCACTCCATGAATAAGTGAGTTTGAACCCAAATCCTGACGTGTAGACCAGGAGGGACCATGGCTTGCCAGGATCACACAGCAAGCTGTGGTGGGGCTCAGAGATCCTGCTTTCCACTGAATCTCCTCTTCCTGGCTGGCCTCTGCATCGATGGATCCTATCTCTGTTCAACAGTGGTTAGTTGTTTACTCTATTTAGGAGTATTTGGTCTGAAGGCTTGGGTGACTGGAGAGCTCCTTCTAAGAGCCTGACTCTGTGGTCCCAGGAGGTTAGGTGCCCCTTCCCGTCCCAGTATCCCATTATTCCCCAATCCTTAAATCTGTAGTCTTCCCCTCCCCTCCTTAAATCTGTAGCCTCTGTAGGTACGGGAACGGGATGGAGCCCTTGTCCCTTTCCCTGGTTGCAGCTCCCTGGCCCCCTCTTCCACCCCTGCATCTGTCCCTTGGCACGTGAGGTCTGTCATTAGGGGATGCGATCAGCCTGCGCACTTTATTACGCGGGATGGTCATGGGTCAGGCAGCTAGGGGTTTGGGAGCCCAGCAGGGCTGTGGGCACAGCGCAGCATGGTAGAAATGGGATGGCAGGGAGACACTGCTGCCTAGTCCAGAGGTGACTGAAGTGCCCGGAGAAGACATGAGTGTCTGATCGTTGGCCTCCCAAGTGTCTGGCTCAGAGCCAGAGGGACACAGCCGTGGCTAGGCTATGTGAACCTCCTGGGAGCAGGACAGGTGTGGCGGGGGAGAGGGACAGGGGCCTGTCTCAGCATACCATGGGCAGTGACTGCCCACCTAGTGCATTGAAGGGAAGCGTGGTGAGGCTGTATTCTGGGCTCTCTAACCACTGTCCTCTGTGGACTATTCCATGGAAAGAACATGTACTTTGGAGTTTCGAGTCTTGGCTCTGCCATTTTCTCGCTATGTGGTCTTAAACAGGTCATTTGAGCTCTCTGAACCTCAGTTTTCTCATCTGTAAAATGGGGCTAGCAACAGTACTGACTTAATAGGGCTGTGGGGATTAAGTGCAGTGATTTGTGTGCCTAGCGAAACCTCAGCAAGCCTTAGTTTCTTCTTACATCCTTTTCACTTTTTGGCACTCCCCTTCCTTCTCAACAGGGTGAGTCCTGAGGGCCCAAAGAAAATCACAATTGCCAGGTTCCCAGGGCCCTGTCTACACCCTGCTCAAGGTTTCACCAGCCATACCCTCCCCTAACAGAGACTGGAATCTGAGTTTAATCCCCTTTGCTCCTACTCTCTGCCTGAGCTCCCCCTAGGGGCCAGGCTTCTGCTCATTCTCCCACACAATTAAAAACTCCTCCCTAACGCAAATGCCCAGTTTGGGGAGACTGTGGCTCCTGTCCTGGGGCCTTGGGAAGACCAGACTAATATCCTGAGGTGGAGAAAATGCTCTTGTGATGACTCCTCCAAGCCCCGACCCTCTCTGTGGTATAGACCCCCAGTAGAGACACACAGCTGTGATTAGCACTCACGTGATCCAGCCCCTCCCTTTATAGATGGAGACAGTGGCGGACAGAGGGGCAGTGGCTCATCCAGGTTTGAATAGTGAGTGCAGGGGTGACTAAACTGGGATCTGTACCCGGTTTTCCCAACTCCCAATCTGGAGCTCCTGATAACGTCTTTATCCAACATCCTCTGTGGGTCTTTTAGTGGTTTCTAAGCCCTGGGAGGGACTTAGCCTTAACCTTGTCCCCTTCCTTTGGGGAACTTGGCTTCCAGAGCTGTGCACAGGGTATGGTTCGTGGGGCTATGCATTAAAATGGGTTCAGGGTCTCTGGGGGGCCACCACATTTGGGGCTTATGGCCTCCAAGGGTGGTAGGCGATGTCTTAGAAGTCCCTAAGTCCTTTCACTGAGCACTTTGGGGCCTTTCCTAGGTTCAGAGAGCTGGAGATTGGGCAGGGGGGCAGGGAGGGGTGGGTGTCTGGGGGAGGAGGGTGCCCAGTGGGGCCATTTGATATTATAGAGTTACATCCTCTGTTTCTTGTTCCAGTTCAGAAAACATAAAAATGGCCCTCTCTCCTTTATCCCTGCCCAGGTGGTGGAAGCAGAGGTTCCCAAAGGGACAGATTTTTAAAAAAGATTTAATCATTTATTTGAGAGAGAGAGACAAGAGTGCAAGTAGGGGAGGAGCAGAGGGAGAGGGACTGGCAGACTCTGTCCTGAGTGCGGAGCTGGATGGGGGACTCCATCCCACGAACCCGAGGTTGTGACCTGACACAAACTGAGTCAGATGCCTAACCGACTGAGCCCCTGGATGCCCTCAAAGGGACAGATTGAGCTTAATTCCCTACTTGCCTGCCTGATTCATGGGCTGGGGTGGGAGGGGAGTGTGTTCTATTTCTCCGTGTCCACTGTGGGAGCCACAACCTTCAACCTTTCCTATGTGGCAGGCTGAGTGCAGGGTCCCCCATAAGGAAACTTAGCAGGCACTAAGGGTGTCAGTACAAACCAAACACTTAGCTCTGGTAAGTGTGTGCATCACAGAAGCTGCGTCTGAGAGTTCAGTGCTGTTTTCAGTTGAGTCCCATATGATGGGTGCAGGTAGGGCTGTACCATGGTCTTTCCAGAGCTTGGTGCTTCCAGAGGTCTCATCCTGGCTCTGAACAGATCCATCTGAGGATCACTTGAAGGCTATGGACCCTTTTCCCTGAAATTGCAAATATGTACAGACATTTGGTGTGTACTTTCAGATTTCATAATATCTCCCCTTGTTTCAGAAGGTGGAATCAGGGTCCTTCCCAGCTAAAGCAGGGCGAATTGACCTGCCAGAGGGATAAAGGTAGGGAAGCATGTTTTCTGTCCTTAGTAGTGCCTGGATTGATGCAGGAGTCATATCCTGCCTTGGGGGAGCTCCTAGTCTGATGGGGGAGGAAGTTGGTACTGTCTAGGAGTTTCTGGGCCAGTGTTCATGGACTGAAAAGTGATGAATAATTACAGAATGACTTAAACTCTTTGAGGGCTGAGAAAGGGCCAGAGCTTTTGTTGGAGGGCTGGGAAAGAGACAAGCATAATCTGGGAGGACTTCCTGGAGAAGGGATTGAGGCTGATTCAGAGTGAGGGAAGAGGTAGGGGAGTCAGAGGGAGGTGGTGAGATGGTGCCTGTCAGTGTGCATGCTCAGGTATTGGTGCAAAAGCCAAACCCAGCTGAGTTGCCAAGAAAAGGCACGAGGCCCCAACACATCTGCACTGATTTACAGGGTTCACCTTTAGGAACATCTGCTCGTTTTCTCCCCCGACAAAGGAAAATTGTTTTAAACATAAATCCTGAAATGGCTTGGATAGATTTCTCCACCCCTCCCTCTCCCTGATTGCAGGGCCTGAGGGTGTAGGAAATGTGTTGTCTTGTGTTTATCATAGCCAAGCAGAGCTTGGGGTGGCAGGCCTGACAGCCTGGTCGTGTGGAGGTGATATACGGAGGTTTGGGAGAAGGCCCCGCAGAGAGGACTTGGTATTCGTCCTTCAAACACAAAGTCACGCTCGCTATTTATTTATTTATTTATTTGCTGCATGGGGATAGCTTGCTCACAAGTCTGTTGTGGGCATGAAGCACACACACTGGGAGAGGAGACGCTGGGGGCCTGCTCACCTGGGTGTCCCCAGGAAGAAGAAGTCAGTGGCCCCGGTGTAGGGTAGGCCTTGCTGGCCAAGCAGATGGGTAACCCTGCTCTCCTGTTTTTCATTTGTTTGTTTGTTTTATTTTTTTTTCCAGGACTGTTCCATGGGTTTCAGATTCCTATGACTCTAGAATTCTGTGCCGCTTCTGTAGATTCCGTGATCGATACTAGGGTCTTTGATTTTGGATTGGGATAATCCAGAATTATTTCCTCCGTCAGGAAGTTCGTGATTTTCTTTCTTTCTTTCTTTTTTTTAATGAGTCATAAGTTCTTTAGGATTCTTTCACTCTGTAGCAATGAGAAAGGATCCATTTCTTTGTCATATCCTAGAGTCCCCTCCAGGAGAAGGGAAAGAGAAACCTGGGCTGAAGGTCTGCTGCTGGGAAAGAAGAAAACCCAGTTGTACTTAATTCTTCTTTGATATCCTCGGGATAGAGGGAACCCCAGAGTAAAACCCACACACAAACACTTTCTTCTTGATTCTGAAATCTGTAGCATGATTCTTCTATCACTAGACCCAGTTTTTCCTTTGTGACGCCACAAGGGACAACTCCCCTCTGGTGCCTGAGAATGTCTGGTCCCTCACTCTTTACCCTGGTCCCCACCCTTGGGGCTGCTTACAGATTGCAGTGCTCAAATCTTGGTTTTGAGCTCATCATTTGAAGGGTTCTGGGAGCACAGTGAGGTTGCCTTGTGGGGAGCACTCATCTCATCGTTGAACCAGCCTCTTTGTTAGGAAGGCTGCTCTCTCTTGCCATAGTATCGTTCTCCTCTTATTAGCAGTAGGAGGCAATTACCCCCTAAATCCTTTATTTAGGAAAATCATCATTTGACTTCTTGGGAGACAATAACTACAGGAGGCAAGAAAAACTGGGTTATGCTATGGTAACAGTAGCCTGCAGATCCTCATGACGTAATAATACGTCGAAGGCATCCCTCTTCCCTTGCAAAGTCCACTGGGTATGGCCTCCGAGTCGCAGTTTGACAGTCTGGGCTGCTCCTGTCTCAGCTGAATTCCGCCATCTCACCACGTGGCATTCTTGGCCACAACATGGGAGAGACCACCCCGGGGGCAGTCCCGTCCTTGGTCTTTGGTGCTTTGTCCCGGAAGTGACAGACATCTTTCTGCCCACAGCCTCTTGGCAGGGCTCACCCCAGCCAGAGTCCCGGATGACTAGCTCAGCATCCTATCCCTGCACTCTTTCATGGCCCGGTCCGGTGGGGCCGCTTGGGACGGCAGGTGGAGGCCTGGGAGTTCTCTGGGGCTGCGCAGCTCGGGGTGCTAGGGCCCGCACCCAGCCAGCCTCTAGCCTCTGACTCCATCCATCCAGGGCACGAGGGCCAATTAGTCAGCACGCACCATTATGCCACCTTAACAGCCACTTTAGATGCAGCCAACATGGGCGTTGGGTGGCAGTTGAGATGGACGGCGGCAGCTGTAATTAGCAGAGAACTCGGGGAAGGACAAATGGGAGGCTTTTATAGTCAAGCAAACCTCAGAATTGAAATAATTCTGCTAATTGTGCTTTGTGCGCTTATTAACATGACTTCAGATAGTCAATAATGCCCCCATCCGTGGGCCTCTCTTTCCATTGTCTTTGGGGCTGAGAAGAAGAACAGCGCTCTCACTGACTGACCACCTACTACGTGCCAGGGACTGTTCTGACTAGTTTACGTGTGTCCCCTCATTCGGTTCTCACAGGAAACGGAGGGGCCAGACAGCGGGGTCTCTTGCTCGGGGCTCAGCAACTGGTGGCCATGCTCTTCATCACTGTGCCCCGAGAACAAAGCAGATTCTTTGGGTAAGGTGGAGGCTTCTCTTCTCATGTCTTGGAGATCCCAGGAGGTGTGGAGGAAATTCTGCGGGTCTGTGAACTTGGAGGTGGAAAAGTCATGTCTTTATTTTCACCAGTCTTTACCTGCAGTCGAGTCTTTCCCTTTAGCATGAATGGGGGGAGCAAACTACCAGAAGCAGAATGAGCAAGACTTGGCATTTGTCACCGAGAGAAATCACAGGCATTTTCATATTATATTATATTTATATATTATATTATAATATATTATATTTATTATATATTTCATATTATATTATATTTACTATCTTGAAAAACAACGTTTGCTCAGCACTACCTCCTGCCACTAGATCTTGTCACTTAATGCATTGTTAAAGAGGTACATATATTACACTGAACACACATATATTTTATTTATTTTATTTAAAAGTTTTGTTGACGTGTAGTTGGCATGCAATACTGTATTAGTTTCAGGTGTGCAACACAGGGATTCAGCATTTCTATTAGGAGTGATCGCCACGAGAAACTAGCGACCACCTGTCACATGCAAAGCTGGTAGATATTAACTGTGTTCCCTGTGCTGTGTGTTGTATTCCCAGAGCAGATACATATTTCTAAAAAAATGTCTCGATAGTAACTACTTTGCTATAATTGGTTCCCTTTGCAGTTGTACATACTTCATTTTGTGTTTTTAAAGGCGACATCCCGTAGGCTTCCACAGACTGTCGGAGGCTTCCAGAGCACAAAGAGGGTCATGAACCCCTCTGAGAGGGTCTCTCTGAGCCTCACTCATTTGCCCCAGAAACCATTTCATCTGGAAGTGAGTGGGTTACATCCTGGTTGACGCTGTTCTTACTTTATGTGAAGCTAGTGGCAATTGCTTGAATATGCCAGGCTCTCTCTCTTTTCCGCACCTTTGCGCAAGCTGTTCCTGTTGCCTGAGCAGCTGCTCCTCTGCCCCCACCCCATCACCTGGCTCCTTGGGTTTATTCCCATCAGCTGGAGTGCAGCGCCTGCCTCCGGCCTCTGGGGCGGCCTCCTGGCTCCTCCAGGCTGGGTTAAGTGGGCCTCCCTTGTACCTCCCCAGGGTAAGCTCCAGGGTAGTAATGATCCCATTAGATCAGCTTAGAACATGTTAACTGTGATGGGGTACTTTGGAAAGGCAACCTTCTGGAACACTGAGGTGCTGGCCAGGGTCTGGCTAGGCTACCTGAGTCCCTACTCTGCTTTCTCCTCAGGATGACAGTGTGGCCCTGTTAGTGCCGGGTCGGCTTTACAAATAATCCTGAGTGACTGTGAATTTCTGGAAGTGTGAGCACAAAGACTGTCAGGGTCAAGTGCCTGGATGGTGCCATAGCCCTCAAGCAGAGAAAGCTAGTGGTGTCGCTGGGGTGGGAGGACTCTGCTTTTGTGAAGTTCTCTAGTAGCCACGCGACTCTGGGGACCCTCTGGGCAGCAGCTCCTGCTTAACAGTGTGTGGCCGGGACCCCTTCCTGCCAGCTCACTGCAAACACCCCCACTGCAGGAACTTGCCAAGCACATCACCTGGAAGAATGCCTGTAATCCTCATAAATCTCTTAGAGGGAGGCACTGTTATCGAGATTGTACGCATGAGGAAACTGAGGCAGAGAGGCTTCGTCTGTGCCTCATCCAGATCACACAGTGGCAGAGCCAGGAGCAACACCCCACACTGATTCTGCAGCCGCAACTCCGAACACCAGACCTGTTGTGCTGCCTGTGAGACATCCGCTGCAGAAGGCCTTGTATAATTCAGAAACTTGCCGAATTTAAGACAATCCCTGACATGCCAGTAGGTGTTTCTGCTTATCAGCTAACGTGGCATTGCTGTGTGGTGAGCACACAAACACGGTCCACAATTCACTGGGCCTGCCAGCTTCCACAGTCTTCATGCTTAAAAAATATTTGGGATAGACATTATTTAAAATTTTGCATATGAAGTGAGACTATATTAATATCTTCATCACGGTGTCAAATCCACATACACACAATCTCGTAGAACAGGAAGGTGCTGTGCTGCTGAGTAACTGGATTTTAATCAGTAACGGAGCCTGGACAGGGAGCTGCTGCAGGGAAGGTGCATCTTAATTCACGTGTGTCCCTGTGCCTAGCACAGTGCCTGGCGCCCGGCACGTGCTCAGCAACAAAGGGTTAAGGGAACACTGTCTAACTCAAAGCAGTACAGTTCGATTGGTTGTGATTTCTTCTTTGGAGGAGAGCCACTTGAGCTTGTATTTCTTAGTAGTTTTCTTCATCCTGGATTTACCACCTCCTTCTTTTCCATCCCTAAAAAGGGAAAGAGAAAGAAGAGACATCAGTAATTGATAATGAAAAGGGACAGGGACAGAAGCCCTGAGGATGAGCAACGGGGCCAGCTTGTCATCCTAAAGAATGGGGGCTTGTATGTTTAGGGCATGGGCATGGTTTACATACTGGTCAGGGTGTCTGCAGCAATGGAAACCAAATCTACATAACTTTGCAAAAAGGGGATTCAATTTAAGGTTCATGGAGCTAACTGGGGGGAGGGAGGCTAGTCTTGGGGACAGCAGGAGCCCAGGAGCTACTGCTGAAAAGGGAGGCTAGTCTTGGGGACAGCAGGAGCCCAGGAGCTACTGCTGAAAAGCTACTGCTGAAAAGTAGGAAGAGGACACGCTGCAGCCTGGTCAGGATGCTCCACCAGAGGTGACCCCTGACCCCAGTACACACAGCGGGAGGTTTCCTAACAGGGAGATCAGGTGCTAAAGGGAAGGGGATGTGAGTGCTGGTGTGACAAAGGGGACATGTATCCACAACTTGCATCTCCAAATCATCAGGTGGATGGGACTGTGAAGGTTGTTTGATCCCTCCTTGTGTCACCAATGAGGGAATGGAGTCCAGCTTCATTTCCACTTCATTTCCAGTGGGTGACAGAAGCAGGACCCAAGCCCTCACTGGGTGCTCTGTGCAGAGAGGGGGCAGAAATGTTTTAACACTTGAAAGACCTTCAGAGCACCATCCGTCTTTATCATGATGGGTCAAAGGCCCTCTTGTCAACATGTCCTGATGGGGCTTCCCTCCCTCCCACCCCAGTTCCCTCGACTCAGAGGTTAGAGGGTAGAGACCCTGGTCTACTATAGTGGGTAGAGGGCACTCTCACACCTGGGCACATATGTGGCGGGCAGGGTATATAGTCCTGGTAGTCCCTGGCCGAGCCCAACCCTGCCACGCTTCCAGGTGAGCAAGAACGAAGATGGGAGGAAGGCCCCAAAGGGAAAAATAAGAGGGAGGGTCATCTCGGAAATGTATAAACCCTAGGTTCATGTAAGAAGGGTATTTTTATGTCCTCTTGTGTGCTACTTGCTGTAAAGACATGAATCCCAGCTAACTTCTACCGCCAGAAGACTATAACCACTGCTCTTCTTGCCAATTCACTGGGCTTTATCCCGGGTGGGGATAGGGGAAGGGCAGGGAAACTAAGATTAATTGAACACCTACTATATGCCAGATTTTCTACTTAGATAATCTCATTTAACCCAATATTCCTACCAGTCCCGTGAGACAGTTATAATGGCTTCATTTTGTAGCTGAGGAAGCCAAGAAGCCTCCCAACTGAGAAGGGTAGAGCCCAGGGCTGGCATAGTGAGCTCCAACTCTGGTTCTCATGTAGGTGTGTGTATTATTCAGGGTTCTCCAGAACAAAAGAACCAACAGAACAGAAAGAAGATAATTATTATATTGTATCGATTGATTGTAAGAAATTGGCTCATGTGCTTATGGAGGCCGAGAAGTCACCAGATCTGCAGTCAGAGAGCTGGACTCAGGAGAGCCAGTTATGCTGTTCCAGCTCAAGTCCAAAGACCTGAGGACCAGAGGAGCTGATGTCTGAAAGCTGCCAGACTCAAGACCCCAGAGAAGCCCGTATTTTGAGTCTGATGTCCTGGAAAGACCTATCTCCCAGCCCAGTCAGTCAGGTAGGAGGAGTGCCCTGTCACTCAACTTTTTGTTCTATTCAGATCTTCTTCTGATTGCTCAAGGTTTGCCCACATTAGAGAGAGCACTCTCTGTCAGGTGGTGCTCCGTGAATGGTAGCTCTGACTTCCGTCCTTGGTCTGAGGGTCCAGAGACCTCAATTTTTGGGGGAGCCATTGAGGTCATGGGAAGTCACTTAACTCTCTTTACTCACTTGGGAAACGTGGGAAGAGCTGGTGATTGGATTGCATGAACTCAGAGGGTCCTTTTCAGCCCTGGTTGTCAATCTAGTCCCCCTTTGCCCACACTTTTTAGACAGTAAAACTGAGGCTTCGTGTGGCAGAGACAGCTCACTATGCTTCCTTCCAGGGTGGGGTGAGTGTGGGAGAGCCGCTGCCCCACAGGGGAGCATCGCCCCATTTGATTCTCACAGAGGCAACGTGAGCTGAAGGCACGTGTACTGTTTCTGGGCCAAGATGGTTACCACACGAATGTATCTTTCCCACCCTCTCTTCCCCATCTGCCAGCTGGAAGTCCAGGCCCAGGGCAGCCTGGGAGGATGGTAGAGCCCCTCTTGGCCTGCGCTGTCAGTGACGATGGGGGACGTGGTGCACGGCACCCTCCCCTGTCCAGCACTGCTTTGGCCTTTGTGTGAACAAGACATCACTTGGCTGAGATTTCAGGGCTCAGCTGTTAGAGCAGCCAGTGTTATCTTCACCAGTACACTCCAGAGCTAGAGTGACTTGTCCAGAATCTATGCCTTCTCTCTGGTTCTTGGTGCCATCCTGTTTGACAGTCTTCTCCATTAGGTTGCTGCTTCCTTGAGAGCCAGAACAGTGGCTCATACCGCCGCAGACTGATGACACCCAGTGCGGGTTGTCTCATCCTCCCACAGGGACTGCCTGCCTGCTGGCACCAGGCAGGGGCTGATAAAGACCTGGTAATTTGCACTGAGCATCTACAGAGCACACACCTGAGTCCTACCAGGCTACAAGCTGATCCCACAGATCAGGTGCTGTACCCCGCCATGTCCCTGCAGGCCCCAGGGTGTGGGAACCCCAAAACAACAGGCAAGGGAGCAGCTAAACTCTCAGATGAGGGAAGCCTGATTAAGGTAGGACCCAAGGCCTTGAGGATCTAGGAGGGGTGTCTGTGAAACGGGCGATATCTTTGATACTTTGTGGAATTGAGGATGGACATCTGGACTGGGGCCATGATCTGAGTCCAGCTCTGCCCCAACTTGTGTGTGACCTACAGAAGACCAAGGTCACCAGAGAGTTGGTGACAGGAGCAGGGACCAGAATCCAGGCTCCCCTCCAGCCACGGATGGGTTCTTTCTGGAACCCCCCCCCCACTCTCTCTTCCCTCCAAGCCTGGGTATCCCTGATTAAGATGCTAATGGAGGGAGGGGGTGAGGGAGCTGCAGAGCAGGGAGAAATATCGGGGGACTGGGGAGCCAGTGGCTAATTAAAGTCTCCATGTCAAAGAGGAATGCCAAGTAGGTAATTTCCATGCCATTTGAATAATGGGAAAACGTTTACCATTTCTCAAGTTTGCTTATTGAAGAGAGGGGAAGAAGGAAGGAGGGGAGAAGATTGTGGCTGGAGGGGCCTCTCCATGCTACTGGGGAAGGTGGGGGTGGCACAGGGGGCTGAATTGCTCCAGGGAGGCAGAGAGAGAAAGGGAACAGGAGGGGGCCAATGCTCTGCCTTTCTCCAGAAGGTCCTGGGAAGTTCCTGAAGCCGGGCTCGGGGAAAGGGCAGCCATGCTGCATGGTGGTGATGCTAGGTCCTAGCGGAGTTCAGGAGAGCCTTCCCATGGCTGTGCCACACTTCATAGTTGGCATCTTTTGTCCACCTGGATTGCCTTGAGGGGCTGCAGAGTAAGCGAGGAATGGGTGATGGTGATGCTCATGGTGGTGATGGTTCCTATCTTAGAGGTAAGTAACCGAGCCCCAGAAAGCAAGAACGAATTGCTTAAGGCCACATTTGTGCATTTATTCATTCATCAATTCGACAAAACAGTTTCTTGGGGCAAGAGTGCATGCCAGGCCCAGTGCCATGTGACAAAGGCTGTGGATGAGGAAGATAAGGCCCTGCCCTCCAAAAGCACAGTCTGCAGGGGAGACGGGGAGGTGAAGGCACAAGTCACTGGGTGCTGTGGGTGCCAGGCCAGACAGCCTGAGCTGCTTGCCTGAGGCAGCTGGGTGCATCCCAGAGGGACAGGCATTATGCTGAGGTTTCAAGCAGGAACTTGCCAAGTGACTGAAGGGATGGGCATGTTCCGGACACATGCAAAGGTGCAGAGTCCCAGGAAGGCTTTTCTTGTCTAGGGAAAGGAGAGAGGCCCAATGTTCGGGGACAGTAAGCTCTGTGGGGTGGGATGGGGTGGGAATGTGGCTGGAGGGCTTAGTGGGAGAGGCTGAGACCACTGAGGCAGATCCTGGCCACATTGTGGAGGGCCTGTGTGCTTTGCTAAGCCACGAGGATTTGATCTTCTGGCTACAGGGCCCTAGGGAATGGCTGAGAAGGTCCTGGTGTCACATAGCTGAAGCTACTGCTATCTCCTTGCTCGAAGCCAGCCCTAAGAACCTGTTTTCCCAGCCCAGCCTGCCCAGCCCAGGCTCCTGGGCTCCTGCAAGTCATGGGGGCCCATGCATAGAAAGCCAAGCTGTGGGGTAGAGGGTCCCTGCTGCTCTGGCCTGTTCCTTCTTAAAGCAATTACCTGTTGATACATAACAAATTACCCCAAAACTCAGTGGCTTAAAGGGACAGGCAACATTATTGTCTCATGCTTTCTGTGGGTTAGACATTTGGCAAAAGCCTAGCTGGGAACTTCTGGCTCTGGGTTTCTCATGAAGTTATGGTCAAGATGCTGGCCCAGGGCCGCAGTCATCTGAGGGCTGGGCTGGGGCTGGAGAGCCCACCCCAAGATGACTCTTTCCAAGATGGCTCTCTCACATGTCTGGCTGGTGTGTGCTGGTGGACCCCTCTAGGTAGGGCTGCTTGAAGTCTTCACAATATGCTGGTGGGCTGTCCCCAACGTGAGAAAGAGAGAAAAATTTGCAGTGGCAATGGTGATGTCTTCAACCACCTAGCCTTGAGCTAGGTAAGATAAGACTCAGAGAAGGTCACATGCCATCATTTTGCCATAGCCCCTTGGTTACTCGATGTGGGAGAGGATTATACTAAGGCATGATCCAGGAGTTGAGGCTAATGGGGGCCATCTTGGAGGCTGCACACCACTCCTTCCTCGAGGGAATTACATACAGCAGCTCCTACAGCCCCACTAAGCAGCCAGGGCTGGGGAGATAAGGTGGCTTCCTTGGAGAGGGAGGGTGGGTCACACCCGGCTCTGCCTGCAACTTGCTGTGTGACCCTGAGCAGTTTCCCAAGCCTTCCTGGCCTCTGTTTCCTGTCTCTGTGATGTGGGAAGAACTCGTCTGCTCTGCAGGGCTGGGAAGGCACAGAGGACCCAGTTTTTGAGGGATGGATGAGAATTGCAGAACATGGAGTCTTCTGTCTTCTCATTCTTAATCCTGTTTCTTCACACAGTTGGATAATCAGTTTTCCTGGAAGTCTTTGCAGCAGTCAATTTGCATAACCCCAAAATAAGCACGGTTCCTTCCTTTAAGCTAACTCTCAGCTGTAAATATCCAGCTGGCTTTTTGGAATTTGAACCAGTGTGGTTTATCTTTCCTCTCCCACAGACCACCTTGCTCCCTGGGTGGCTTGGAGGAGAGGCAGGGCCCTGTGTCCCTCACATTACCCCAAACACTGTGTGGCTAATGCCCTGGGGTCAGTCCAGGCCAGGCCAGCTGTCCTCTCCTCTCCTTCTCAGCTCTCCTTTGTGGTGAGAGGGGAAGGGGGTGCTTAGTGGTGAGGGCCTCAGGATGCCAGAGCCAGAAGGGACTTTGGGGACATCTCATGCAACCCTTCCATTTTACAGATAAGACTCAGAGAAGGCCAGTAAGAGCCCAGTGTCACACAGCAAGTAGAGAGCAACCCTGGGCCAAGAATCTGGACCCCATGTAGAGCTCTTTCTGGTCTCACTACTGGGCATGCCTGGGAGGTGCTTTGTGGTTCCTATAGATGGGCCCTGGCCCACCGTGGCTTAGATACCCTCTCTAAGAGAGTTAGGGCAGGTGCAGGGTGTAGAGCAAGGGTGCTATCAGTGTGGGCCAATCAGACCCACACTTAATGGGCACACAGAGGGGGGATATATACAAGAGAAGAATAAGTAGATCAAATCTTTGAAGACTCATGCTCCATGGAGAACAACAGAGCAGGAAAGAACCAGAAAACCAGTACAGAATGACCTAGACTCCATGAACCTGGGTGTAGAGGGCCTTGGAGGTTGGCTTAAATCTGAGAAACCCATGTGAAGGGGCAGGGTGAGTTGAGTTCCCAGTCTGCGGAATGTAGAAATGGGCAAGACAGGAAAAGGCAAAAAGGCATGGCCCCTCAGTGGGCCAGCAGCTCCTTCTCCCACCTGGCTATGGACATCCCTGCTGCTCATAGCAGTGGGGGTGCCATGGTTCTCTCTTGCACGAATCACTAACCAGCCCTGTGGCCTGTGGCCAATGCTTCCTTGTTGGTCTCTGAGGTCCTCAGGTGGTCTCACTGTCTTCTTGTCCCTTTTCCTTCCTACACTGCTCAGTGGGGTGAATGGTACTGGCCCACTTCTGGCTGGTTGACTCAGTAATTTCTAAGTCTCCGTTTTTGGTCATTCCTCTCCCCTAAATTGTCTTTCATTGTGAGCTCAGAAAGGCAGATTCACTTGGATCTTGGCTTGAGTAAGCCTTAATCTCAAGGAAAAAAGTCTGCTAGTGCTAGGACAGTATCATCGCAGGTGCCCAAGAGTAAAGGGCTTCTGAATTATTCAGGCACGAAACTTCTGCAGACTAGAAACTCCCCAAGGGCAGGATTGTGCCTGTCACCAGATGGCAGGGAAGAGGGCAGAAAGTCACATGCACTGAAGGCCTGTTTGTGCCAGGCACATCCTACCTTTGTCTTTAGTTGAATGTTCCTGGTGTGGGAGAATTTCTGTCTCCATTTTATGGCCAAGGAGCTCAAAGACCAGAGAAGGCAGACACTTGCCTAAGGTTGGACAGCCTGTTTGTGGCAGAAGTGGGTTTGGAAGCTAGGCTTAGGCAACACCAAAGTCCAGCTGCTTTTCTGACATGGTGCAGACAGGAGGGGTCCCGCCCTTCAGGCCCTAGCTCTGCAGTTGCTGGCCTTGCCAAGATCCTCAGGGAGCTGGGGAGGAGAGGGGCCCCTCAGGGCAGCTAGATTTGCCACCTGCACAGGGATGGGTGAAAGAGAAGCACTGACACTAATTGGGGAGCAAAAGCCCCCAACATCTTTATTTCTTGTCTCGGCTGCTTGGCCTGACAAAAGGCCTTTGTCTTATTTGGTGCCGTGACAGCATCAATATCATGTCATGTTCTTCCTGCCTCCTTCAGCCTGGCTCCTTCTCAGGGCTTTTCATGCTTCCCCGACTCACCATCACCATTTCATACACAGTCGTGGGCAGGAGACCGGGGGGGACTGCCCAGCCAGCTACCATCTACCTGTGTTATCTTGAGCAAGTTGCTTAACCTCTCTGGGCCTCAATTTCTCCACCTGCAAAATGGGGATAGAGGCCAGAGCAGATATTTGTTAAGTTTCCCTGGTGATTTCCTTCCCATCTTGATGACTGGTGTTTGGGAGGGCAGTGGGACATTAAAGTCAGAGCCACTTCTGAACTCTGGCTGCAGGGATGGGGGACATCCCCAAGCAGAGGGGTCTTTATCCAATCACATTATTGTTAGAGTGATGCTATTTGCATATTTTTTGCACTTTCTTTTAATGTCCAGATGCTCTGACATACCTACCCTAATCTCTCCCTCCCTCCCTGCCTCTCACCACCTGTTTTCTTTCTTTCTCCCCCCCCTTTTTTTTTTTGTTTAAGATTTTATTTATTTGAGAGAGAGAGAGAGTGAAAGAGAGAGAGAGGATGAGCAGGGGCAAGGGCAGGGGCAAGGGCAGGGGCAGAGGGAGCAACAGACTCCCTGCTGGGCAGGAAGCCTGATACGGGACCCCATCCCAGGACTCCTGGATCATGACCTGAACCTAAGGCAGATGCTTAACCAACTGAGCCACCCAGGCACCCCTTACCACCTATTTTCTACAGCCCACCCTGTGTCAGCCCCAGTCCTGTCTGGCCAGGTTGCCCCTACCGCAGCCCCTGCCTGGCTTTTACAGTGTGACTCAGCCTGGTAGCGTCCACAGTATGGCTGGACACTCTGTGCAGTGATCCTCATATTCAGCTCAGAGAGGTCAAGCAACTTGTCCTAAATTCCAAGTGAAGTGGCAGAGTCAGCCTTCAGATCCCTGACTGCCTGACTCTGGGACAGTGCTTTCCTCCCTGTTCCTCAAAGTGAGGTCTGTGGGCCAGGGGCATGGACATCGCTGGGGACTTGTTAGAAATCAGGCCCCATTGCAGACCTGCTGAATCAGGTTCTACATTTTATCAGGATCCCCAAGAGGCCACATGCACACCAGAGGTGGAAGGAAGCACTATTCTAGAACTCTGCTTGCCACGCTGGCTTCTAGGTTCCAGAGCTACTCGATGCTTTCTGGAGGCAAACTTACATGACGTCAGAGCCAGAGAAGCTCTCAGATCTCTTTAATGCTGGTGGTTTCACCATTTGTGCTCTTTGGAGCACTGGGGTTCCCAGAGGTGTCTTTGTGGCTTCTCTGGTGTGGGGTGGGTGCCCAGCAGGCAGGATTGTGGAACTCCCATGCTTGCTTGAGCATTTACCCTTGGATTACATTTATAAACTCATGGAACACAATTTCACTGGAGTGGGTGTGATTGTCAGGTCTATTGGCTAAAAAAAGTCTTTTTCAAATCATGCCTTATTCCATCCTTCTATTTTATAAGTGAGGAAATCAATACTCAGAGATATGTAGGGATCTGCACAAAGTCACACAGAATGTGAGACCAGAATCCAGCGATATCAGTTAGGATTGTTTTTGACTGCAAGTAGCAGCAAAGTTGACCTACAGAGACTTGTGTAAGTAAAGAGTTTCTTTCAAAAAGTACCATATTCAGCTCAATGAGGCATCAGTAGTCCTGGCTCTACCTGTTTTCCATTTTGCCTCCTCCCCTCCCCATCACAAAACCTCCAGCATGGCGTCTTTATCCTCATGGCAGAAAATAGTTGCTCTTGCTCCATACCTTACATCCATGTTCCAGGTGGGAAGAAGAGGGATGGATGAATGAGCAGAAGGCATTTTTCTAGTTAGTTTCACATTTTTATTAATTCATGGAAGGATGCCCTCCCCTGAGGCTCCTATTTGTTATAGGCCTGAACTGGGTTACATAACCACCCCTAACTGGAAAAGAGTCAGGAGTAGGAGAGTGGGGAATGGGCTTGGGTGAAACCATCAGATGGTGAATGCTTCCCTACCTAGGGATCCTGTCCTGGTAACCTGAGAGACTCTTCAGGGCCCAGAACTACAGGCTTTGGGATGGGATGGGATGGGATGGGATATGTCTGAATCAGAGAGGCATGTATGCTTAAACCTAAGGGCTTGTCTTCCTCCCACCCCCCACCATCAGCATGATACTTTATCAGAACCATTTGGTGTGGGGACTAGAACTTTGCTAAACAAAGACTCGAGCCCCGCATAGGGCTCTCTGCTCAGCAGGGAGCCTGCTCCCCCCCAACCCCCCCACCTGTCTCTCTACCTACTTGTGATTTCTGTCATATAAATAAATAAAATCTAAAAAAAAAAAAAAAGACTTACATACTTGGGGGCTTGGGGGCAGAGGGGTTGGATTAAAGGGAAAACCACAAGGGCTAATTCTAATTCTCTGACACTATCTCCACTGCTCACAACCCCTAATGAAAACATGTGTAAGAAACCCGCAGGGTTAATTTTGCCAAAAAAATTCCAATAAAGCCCCATTAGATTTTCACGTTAAATTAATGTAATGGATGCTTAAAAGCCATGCTAATTAGGCTTTGTTATTAACAGGAGTGTCAGGTGGATGGGATCTGGCCCAGAGCTTACATTTTTTCCTGGCCACCTATGGGAGATGGATTTGTCAGTGGTCGGAAAGCACCACACCATCTGGCCCCAGCAACCCAGCTCCCGCTCATGCCTTGGAATGTCTTTAGTTATTTAAATTCATTTGCCAGGAACAGGAATATTTGCCTCATCAAGATGACAGGCAATGAACTCTGTTTTTTTGTTGGTTTTTATTTTATTTTGGGGGGACATTTCCCAATTTTCCCTGCTAGGGGCTGTCCTAATGATTCTGCTAGGGACATGGCTCTCATGGGTTCCTCCCTTGCTCAGAAACATTTGATAGCTCCTTCTTGCCTATCAGGTAAGTCCAGAGTCTCTGATTTGGCATTCAAAGCCTTCTGGAGTTTAGCCCTAATTCAATTTTCTGGGGCCCCATTCCTCTCCGTATATACTAAGGGCAGGCTTCTCGCTGAACTTGGCCTTTCTAACTCCTCTTGACTTTGATTACAACCCCCTAACCCCATCATCTCAGCCTTCCAACACTTGTGCTATTCTTTCCATTTTACAGATGGCAAACCTCACCCTGATCACTGATTTCCTTACATAAGGCACCTGGCATGTTCTGGGTGCTGAAATAATTCCTGTCTCTCACTTTTCTCCCTTACCCTCAACCTGTCTGCTGGACCAGGCTGGACATCTTTAGGGTGGCTACCTGTCCTGCACCAGGGCTTGGGACTTGGGAATTCCAAATGCCAAGTGTGGCATTTGGGAAGAGGCTCTGTTTCGGAAAGGGGAAATGTACAAAGCCAGGATGAACAAGAGAAGGGAAGACCAGGGCTCCTGCTTCTCCCATCATCCTGGGTTTTCTGGGCCTTAACTCTAGAGGGAGTTTGCATATCTTAGGGAGGCACTGACCCCCAACTCCAGGCTCATCTGCTTGTTTATAAAACCTCTACTGCTTAGCTCCAGGCAATCTGGACATAAATACCAGCTGTTGAGAGGAGTTGGCAGTATATCTGGGCCACTGGGGCTGTGGGCAGTTGCATGTCAGAGGTGGGCTGGGGGAAGCCTCTGCCCTGTGGGAAGCTGAGCCCGAGGACAGCCACCTGTGGGCAGCAGGAGACTCTCACCTATTTCTGCATCATAGTCCATGCCCACCCCTGAAGTTTCAAGGACAGAAACCTCTTCTCTTGGGCCACTGGTCTCTCCAATCTGAACTAGGGCAAGCTAGAGGTCATTTAAACCCCTTCCTTCTCTGTTCTTTGGGATCTCTCATGTCTGTGTCCAACCTGTGGAGTTGGTCATTCCCCCATGGGGGTGAGTTAGATTTTCCCTTTAGGGTCACCACCAGGTTTGGGGTGAATTGTGCAGCATCTGACAGGAGAGCTAAGGGGTAGACTTTGGTGCAGGGGTGAGTCTCACATGGCTAGGATTATTTGGAAGGGAGAGGGCATGAGACTTGGGAGCATCATCAATATCCAGATACCTGTTCTTTGAGCCCTGAGAACTCAGAGCAAAGAAGAAGGGACAAAAGAGCCCCCTAGTCTCCAGGAGGCAGCTGGAGAAGCTTAATACTTGAGTGCTTAATACTCTGAGTGCAGAGGCTTTTTTGAGGAAAACCTAGCCATGATAGGGATGTGACAGGACAGGGAAAGGAAATGGGGCTCCTCTGGGCCCAGTTGCCACAACTAGAGGAATTGCTTGAGATTGAGATGTTTATTTCTATCCCGGCAGCCAAGTAAAGTCAAAGGCCAACAGGAAGAGTGTGTGTGCATGTGTGTGCATGTGTTTTTGTGCACACACACACACACACACACACACACAGAAAGTGTAGTTAATGCAAGGCCTCCCACTGCAGAATAAATTGCCCAGTTGACCCTAGGTGGGAGGGGACATGCGTTGCCTCTCTTGCACACTGGAGATTTCCCCATGACTGAGCCTGTCAGCCATATTGCCGGAAATGCAAACCTACACTGGCCATCAGTAGATGGCCTGACTCTGGTGCACCATCAGTGGACATGACGGGAGGAAGGAGGCCCAGGCCTTCCCCAGCTGACTCCATGCATAGTCCTCCCTACCCTCCACTAACGCTTCGTTCTTAATGAAGGTCATGTGGCCTTGTGGAATTTGCCCCTGAGCCTTTGTATGACAGGTGGCACCCAGATGGGACCCACCTTGCTTGATACCCTTCTCCATGAACCTTCTTTAAATGCCTGGGTAATCTCTCTGCCTCACAAATCCTTCCCAGATGGCAGGAAGGAAGTCCTGGCAAAGATGCATGAACCCAGATGTCCAGGGTCTAAAAGAAATGAAGGGGGGAGGGGGAAGGGGAGAGGTTGGGGGAGATAGTGTGCTGGGAATCTAGGAGGAGAGGGTATGAATTACTAGCCTGTGCAGGGATGAAGGGGAGAAGGAGTCTCCATGCACCAGGACATGCCCTGCCCAACCCAGGCCAGGCCATCTGCCTTCCACTTCCATCTTGGCATTTGGCACAAGTGGACACAGTTCTGAGTACCTCTCAGAAAGGGGGGGCATTGGTCCAGCCCACTGCCTGGGGCCACTCAGGCCTCTACTTCTCGATGAACAGCTTGTGGCTTGTGAGGTCACTGAATAGGAAGGTGAGAGAACATGAACTAAGAAGGGAACACTGTGGGGGGATGCCCATGAAACCTTGGCCTTTCTGGGCAGGGGTGTGGGGAAGGGGAAGGGAAGACCAAAGACCAAAGGGTCTGCGGAGGGATCTGTGCCTATGCTCTGGGTTAGAGGCCAGGCTCTTGGGGGAGTTGAACCCTTCCCCTGGATCTTCCTGCCTCCTGCAGCAAGAGGAGGCAACAGGACATTGAAAAGAGACATGAATAAGGTGGCTTGTGTCTCTTTCCTAGACCTCGAGGGTTAGGACTCTCCACATGAGCAATAAAATAGGAATCCTAAAGTTTCCATCTATTGGCTTCTCGACAGCCACCCTCTGCCTGCTTCTTTCTTGCTGCCAGAACGCTGATGCCAGCAGCCCTGATTTTCAGGGGAGCCTGGGACCCTCCTGACCTCAGGAGTGAATCCCGACTAATCTGAGCCAAGCATGGCAATCCCATTTCCTTGGCTGGTGATGTTCACGCACAGGCATGTCGTGCAGTTCTGACTAGTGACAGTTAAGAGGAAGATTGTTGGTGGAGAAGGGGTACCTTCTGGGAAAAGCTTTCTGAGATCTGAAAAACTGACTAGCCAGAAGAAGCAACTACTCCTGCCCACCGCCTTAGGATGTTGTTAGGTGAGGATGTGATGTCTGGAGCTTTGGCAGCCACATTAAGATCACAAAAGAAGTAGTTAAGCTGCTGAGGAATGAATGGAAAGAGAGAATGAATCTGGGTTCTGGATAGTATCCTAGGACTCAGCTGAATTACCCAGACTTGGAATTGCCTTGCCTCCAGACTTCTGAGTGTAAGAAATTACTCTTTATCTTTAAAACTACTCATAATTGAGTTTTCTTTTTTTTTTCTTTTTCTTTTTTTTTTTTTTAAATATTTTATTTATTTGACAGAGAGAAATCACAACTAGGCAACAAGGCAGGCAGAGAGAGGAGGAAGCAGGCTCCCCGTGGAGCAGAGAGCCCGATGTGGGGCTCGATCCCAGGACCCTGGGATCATGACCCGAGCTGAAGGCAGAGGCTTTAACCCACTGAGCCACTCAGGCGCCCCTCATAATTGAGTTTTCTATTGATTGTTGCTGAAAGCAGCCAACCTCATCAAATTTCTGAAGTTTGGATGAAATAATTCGGATTGTCTGCTCTGATTCTGTCTTTGGGGGCAATGAAGATGTCTTTGAGCTCCCTGGAAGCTTAGCTTAGCTGGAATAGCCTTCTTTCCCTCTGGGCAAATGTTGCTGAAGAGTCTGGGAGTGGGAGCCAGAAGAACTGGGTTCAAATCCCACACCTTTATGCAGGCACTGTGTGATTTTATGTTAATTATTTAAACCAGGAGTTGGCAAACTTTTTTCTGTAAAGGGCCAGATAATAATTATTTTAGACTTGGTGGGCCATACGGTCACTCTTGAAACTGTTCTACTTTTGTTTCAGTTTGCAAGCAAGCTGTGGATAACACACAAATAAATGGGCATGCCTGTGTTCCAATAAAACTTTATTTACAAAAAACAGGTGGCCCACTGGATATGACATGCAGGCCACGGTAAATCAACCCCTGATTAAACTCTTGGAATCTCAGCCTCCTCAGGAGGTAAATGAAGCTAATTTCTGTTTTCTTCATGGGGCAAATCTGTGCATCAAATGAGTTGACTTTAAACTATCACTATATAAAGTATAACATATGGGGGCCCCCTTTCCTAAGAGAATCAAAGGTCCTGACACTCAGGGATGGGGAAGTGCTTGACTCTACCACCTACTACAGCTGTGTGGTTTTGGGAAAATAACCTAACTTCTCTGAGCATCAGTTTCCTTCTCCCAAAGTGGGGATTCTAATACTGACTTTATACAAGGTTACAAGGGTTAAGTGAATAATGTGTCTAATGCTTTGCACAGACTGAGTACCCAAGGAACCATAGTAAGTGTTATTAATGAGTAAAGCCCCCTTTTACTGACCTGGCAGATGCCATCTTGTCTCACTCTACCCGTGTCTTGACATTTGGTAAATCTCCGTTCTTCCCATGGACCGCAGAGCCCTTGGGGGCCTGCAAACCTCCCCTTGCCTTGAACTCTCTCTCCCTCCACCACCCACCCAATGCCCTCCCCACCACACCCGCTTCCCCATTTAACAGAACGAGTAATTAACAATGTTAATTCTAATCTCATTTGCTAATGAAGGCAGTCTAATTGCACCATAATTGGCAGCGGCAGCAGCAGAAAAACACAAAATAAACCCTGCGTGGGTAATTCGGTTTAACTTCTTTATAATTACCTTGCAGGCCAGGACTGGGTGGTTGTGAGTGGGATAGGGAAGTTGGGGAATTAGGAGAGGGGAGCCAAGACCTGAGGTTGGGGAGAAAGGATGAACAGAGCCTCTCTCCTGTCCCACTCTCCTGCTTACCCTGAGACCTCTAAGATAAACTTCCTTCTTGAATCCCATTTTCTCCTTTGGTGGGTGCTCTTCTACAAGCCGATTTTCAAGTTGTGACTTGGGGATACACCAGATACACTGAGGCTCGAGGACTTACCAGCCCTCCAGTATCTTTATGAGCCCAGCTTTCCCCAGTAGCGCCTCTGTGAGACCCGAATACAGGCCTGGGATCTGGCCTAGCCTGTCTTCCCATCTGCACCTCACAGCTCTGACCCAATATTCCAGACAAACCCAACTGTTGGTCCTGCTTCTGTGTAGGTTATGTCCTCTGATTGGAACGCCATCCCCACACTTCCCTTCACCTCCTTGGACAACCCACCCCTTTAAGCCATGTGAAGGAAGCCTTCCCTGACCCCCAAAGGCTAATTCTCTCTCCTTTCCACTTTATCTAGTACAAACCTGCACTCTACCACACATCCCATTACTTTACATGGGCCTGTTTACTGTTTGCAGGCTTTCTTTGTCACTAGATTGTGTCATTTTATTTATGGGCCACCCGTGCCTGGCTCAGAACACATGCTGGATTCTACTTTCGCAGAATACGTGAATGAGATGTAGGTGACCTTGAAGAATATTCTGGAAGCTTATGACAAGGCCCTGGGTTCTGGTCCTGGCTCTCTGGCATAACCTGCTGTGGACCCTGACGCACTGCTCTGTCTTGTGAAAGGCTCACGCTCTATAATCTCTCCTTTTCCACTTCTCAATGTAGAGGACTTCTTGCATTATCATAGTTGAAATTCTTTCTGTCGTCATAAATAAATAAATAAATAAATAGATAGATAAATAAATGAAATGTAAAAGTTAGCCAACCTTGTAATATCCATTCCAGGCTGTCTTTGTCACTGGATGCAAAGTTTCTGCTCAACTTCTTGTGCATTCTTCTCTATTTCTGCCAGGTAACCTCACTCTGATGTTGAAGGTTCTACATAAGTAAGTAAACATCTTGTCTGGACCCTAATAGAATGTCTCCCACATCTCAGCCAACTAAGCCGTACCTTAATAGCATCCCGAGCCCGGTTTTGGAAGAGAGGAGTACCCCAGGTGTTTGCTCTGCTTATACATACAATCATTTCCATAGCAACCAGCTGTGATTTAGGAGGAGCTAGGAACTGCTTTCAGTGAAGGGGTGGAAGCAGAGGAAATCTAGCATTTCTGGTCTAAAGAAAGCACTTTATTATTCTTATGTTTAAAGATTTTATTTATTTATTTGACACAAGTAGGCAGAGGCAAGCAGAGGGAGAGGAGGAAGTAGGCTCCCCAGTGAGCAGAAAGCCCAATGGGGGGCTCGATTCCAGGACTCTGAGATCATGACCCGAGCCAAAGGCAGAGGCTTAACCCACTGAGCCACCCAGGCGCCCCAAGAAAGCACTTTAGAAGGAGGGCCCTTCTGAGCCTGGAGTCCCCACACACTGTATCAAACATGGGCATCAGCTCTCTGGGTGTTCACAGGCATCTGTGGTCTCTTGGTTTCATTTTTTTCATTGGCGACATCCCTTGTGGAGTCCTCCATCCTTCTGCTCTCTCATTCCCTAGGTGGACCTGCAATCCTTAATCCTGGGGTTTCTTCAATACTGCCTAGAAGTCTCCTTTGCTTCTCTTCCATCTGGATATCATGTTCCCTGGTCCCCATAGCTCCATTGCTACTTGGTTTATGCTCTTATTTTGGTGCAGCATGGGAGATACAATTTCTGAGACTGCTTATGAGAAATTTAATGCCATGAAGCTTCCTGATCTTTTTTATGGAACCAAACTTTTCCCCTTTCTCTCTGGTGGCTTTAATAACTTCATCCTCAGTGTTTTGAAATTTTCCAATGAAGTGCTTTGGTATCAGGGGCCCATTAATCTGGAAACTCATATCCTTCAATGCTAAGACATTTGCTTATGTTACTTCTGTGATCATTGTCTTACCTCTGATTTCTTTCCCTTTCTGTATTGCCTATGAGTTAGACGTTGGATCTCCTGACTGATTTTCTGAAATTTTAAATCATTTTTATCCTGTATTTTATTCTCACTCTTCATGTTCTAGGAGATTTCCTCAATGTTATTCATCAACCCTCCAGTGGAATTTTCTCTCTCTCTTTTTTAATTCCAAAGTTCTTTTTATTTCCTGAAAGTTCTTTAATTTTTTTTTTATTTTAATAGGAGCCTGTTCTTTTTTCAAGGGTGCAGTGTCTTCTCTTAAACAAGGATAATTGTAGGGTTTTGAGATATCCTCCTTCTTCCTAAATTGCTTCTGTTTGATCTGAGCCCCTCTCTCCCAGTTTTTTTATTCTCTGTCTTTTGTATTGGATGCCCTGGATTCCTGGAAAGCCCATGTGCATGGGCCCTGTGTGTGGCAAGAGAGTGGAGGATGTTTGGGGGGACACTTGCTCTTGGTCTATTCTTGAGCTGTACTGTTCCATCTGAGACGAGTCCCCCTAAGCTGCAGCCTGGGTGGTGGAAACTGTGCTGCCAGCACTCAGGAAATTGCGTGGGCGTATGAAGCATGTAGACTTTCCTTAATACCTGTTTTCTGTCATCACCTTGCCCTCGGTGAGGACTTACGTTCTGGAATTTAAAGCCCTTCAGATCCCATTGCTCTTCTCTCTTATGAGGAAGAATGGAGGTTGTGCCTGTAGGGTCTGACTCCTCCATATGCAGATTTTCAGTCTATGTCTGACTTGAGCCGAGCTCTCAGAGCAGCTGGTTTTCCTCATATTTGAGACTTTCTGGGCTTCTGCACAAGGAACCAGCCAGCTCCTGGACTTCCCCATGGCCAACTTAGGTTTCAGCCTTTTCTGGCCTCCTGAGTCAGTTGTTACTCACCCATCTGCTCCTCAGCCTTGGCAGTTTTGTTGCTGTTGCTTCCTCTCCTTTTCTCTTGGTCTGGTTTATGTCTTAACAAAATCCCTTAGTCATTTTAGCGGGTGTTGGGAGGAAGCGAGGTTAAGAGCGGCTTCCTCGTGTGTGCACAGCACCTTAGCGTTTCTGCAGTCCATCCCCATCCATCCTCTCGTTTTATCTGCACAAGAGCCCAGTGGACCAGGAAAGGAAGGAAGTTTTCTCTACCACGTTTAGCCAGAATCCTGAGCATCACCCTTTCAGCAGCATTTAAATGGAAGTGAGCAAGAGTTGGAAACAGAGGTGAGGGGTGGTTTCACCAGCATTTCCCCTATTTCTCCATGCTCCCTCCTCATGCGGAATTTGCTGAGAAGAGAAATGCCATCGGCGTTGTGGACCCAGTGGGAAGAGGAATTTGGAGTCAGAGCTGCTAGAGACTCTGGGTCTGGAGCACCCGTGGTAAAACTGCTTTGATGTAGTAACTGGTGATGTGAAAATTAAATGTTTGAAAATCAAAAGCAAAGCCAGATAGTGGTGCGGGAGACATTGATGGGGGCCTTTCCGCAACTCCTGTTTTTTTTTCTGGGCCAATCCTTTCTGCTTGTTGGCACATACGTGTATGTGCATGTACATATATATATGTATTTGGGTGCGCCCGTGTATGTGTGTGAGCACACCTGCGTGTGCACCTGTGTGTGCCTATGTGCGTGTGTGTATTCATCTCTGTGTTTGTGCGTACAGTTATGTGCATGTGCATGCACTTGTGTGTGTGTGTGTGTGTGTGTTGGGCAAGAGTGACAGTTTGTGAATTTCAACTTGGGGAAGTGGGAAAGTGAAGGATGTAGAACTAGATTCAAGGACACACCTACTCATGTTATCATAGGCAACTCTTGCTTTTCTCTGAGTCGCTACTTTCTTATATATGAAATGAGATTTATGATGTCAAATCTGGATACCACTTGTGGGGGGTGTAGTGTGAGGGTTCTAGGGGGAAGCTTTGTAAAGTGTCAAGGATCATGCAAATGTCCTTCCTTCATTCATTCATCTGAGACATATTTTTTGAGCTTTTCCTACCGGGACCCCTGTTCTGAGGGATATACTTTTTCTTGGGAGAAATGAAGACATAGGCACCTAAGATACTCTACAGAGCCTGGAGGAGCACCCAGGGGAGCACTGAACCCAGCGAGAGGAGGAGCAGGTGCCTTAGAAGTCAAGGTTAGAAGTAGGGGAGGGGGCATGTGTGAGGAATTGATATTGCAGACAGATGGAGGCAAGAGGCCTGGGTTAAAACCCCTTTAGGCAGAAGAGCAGAGGGACAAAGGTGTGGATGTGAGAGTGTGATCTCTCTGATTTGCCCAGGAGTCGGTCTCAAGGGGCTGGGCACCGTGATGCTCAGGTCCACTGCCCGCCCTCCCACTAGGCACAGTCAGGCAAGTGTTTGCTCTCCCGTGGTCATTCTTTGATTCACTCTTGAATGTAACAAGCATTTATTAAGCTCCTACCCTGCTGTCCCAGTTGCAGGCTTTGGGGATGCAGGAGCAGGCCGACCTGGTGGAGCCCAGAGCTGTGCAGGGCCCCTCTCAGCAGCCCTCCCTGCAGGTGCACCTTCCAGGCACATGCTGGCTGGGAGGGTTCTCCCGGAACAATGTCACTGTGGAGTTTTATGCTGTTTTATCCCCTTCCAGGGGAATGTCTGCCAATGGCTTTTACGATGCTGAATAAAAAGCCTCTTTTTTTCCTTTAGATATTTTTATTTCACCTTTAAAGGATGTACAGTAAGGGTGAGAACATCTCGATGAAATCTCCGCAGTAAATAACTCTTGGATCCCTTTCTCATGCAAGGAGAAGGACAAAAGGGCAAGGCATGCTGGAAGTGGCCTCCTCACCTTTCTCATCCTCATGGGGCTTGGGCTCAGTGAAACCACAAGTAGGTGGGGAGGGTCTGCCCTGCTCTGGAGGAGAGGTGGCAGTACCTCTCTGTGGCCCCTAGGGGCCACAGGCCCTAGTCCTTCTCCCTCCTCCATGGGAAGGGGCGAAGTGTGGTTGGCCGCCTCTCGTGTGTGCCACACCCTGTGCCAAGCATTTACCTTGGTGTGAGAGGGTTAAGTGGTCACGTCTAGACCTGGTCTGCTTGAATTTGGTTCCTGCCTTCCCTGTTTGCTAGCTGTGAGACCTTGGCGGAGTGATTTGCTGTCTCTGTGCTGAGTGGTCTGCCTACGTCAGCTGGTGGGACAGCAGAGGACAGTAGGGCTGAAGGAGAAGTCCCTTCTCTGGAATGCAATTCCCCAAAAATTCTGCTCCTGAGGAGTCGTTCTGAGATTTCCTCTGGGAGCTAGAAGGCAAGCCCGGAAGGGGGAATGACTTCCCCAAGGCCAGCGTTGCCCCAGCACAGAGCTAGGGTCTGTGCTCCTCCGTCTGCCCTGACTCCTGGTCCCAGGCTCCTTCTTCCCTGAGGGACCCGTATCGGGTGTGGATGCACCTGTTGGGGGGCCTCAGATTGGAGAGCTTGCCCCTCGCTTCCAGACTCGGGGTTGTGTGGCGGGGGAGGGGCCCATGGTGGTACCTAGTGCACCCTCAGACACGTGACTCAAAGCTGGACTGTCCCGTGTTTTGTTGGGGGGGGCGGGGAGGTGGCCAGGGCTCTGGGGTCAGTGATGACACATGCCCGTGTGGTCTGCTAGACTGAGAGGCGCCAAAGTCTGTTGTTAATGAAACTGTCAGCTGGGTTGCTGGGTACTGGGGAGCAGACTGGGCAGAAAACCATCAATTTAAACAGAATATGAGTCCGAGGCTTGGGTCGGGTGAGGGCCTGGACTTAGCACGGCAGTCCTGGAGGAGCTCTGTGGGGAGACCATGGCACCACAGACAGGCTCAGCTCTGGCGGCCTGAACCCCACCCTTGCCTCCGCTGCAGGGGTCTCCCATGCTGTTCGGGTCAGTTTGGCAAACCTGGCCTTGGCATTGGAACTTGGCTCAGAACTGAGCCAGTGCTGGGGGCAGAGATAGGAGACGCATCCCTGCCCACAAGGGGCTTGGTCCTAAGGGGGAGACAGACGCTGGAGTAGTCCATGGTTGTGGCCGTGAGAAAACGGCAGAAGAGGGCCGACTCTGGAACTTGACTGTCTGGCTTGTGGTCTTAGCTTAGCTCCCTCCTAGCCTTAGGGCCTCGTGCAAGTCACCTAGCCTGATGGCACCTCTGTTTTCTCATCTGTAAACTGGGGTGGGCTCGCACAGATTTGTGACTATTGTTGCCGTGTAACAAGCCTCCCCAAAACTCAGGGTACAAGCAAGCACCACGCTATTGTGTGTTGACAGGTTCAGTGGTCAGGAATTTGGGCAGGGTGCAGTGGAGATGGGCTGTCCCTGCTCCACAATGTCTGGGGCCTCCGCTGGAAGATGTCATTGTTTAGGGGTGATGAGCATGCTGGGTGCTTCTCTCTCACATATGACTCCAAGGCTGGGCTCAAGTGGGGACTACAGAGCAGGGCTTGGACTTGGACTTCAACTTCTTCCCACATGGTGGCGGCTGAGAGGGAGCCTCCTGAGGGGAAATGCCTGGACAGCAAGAGCCCAAGGTGGAAGCTGCATGGTCTTCCGTGACCCAGCCAGGGAAGGCATCCAGTGTCACTTCTGCTGCACTGTGTTGGTTGGCAGTCACAAACCCCCCTAGGTTAAAGGAGTGGGGTGGTAGGGGTGCATTGTCAAAACTGGCATGCTACTCATAGTGCTGGGTGATTACATTAAATGAGACACATATAGTGGGTCTAGGATAATGCCTTTAAGTGTCCAGTACATGTTAAGTATTAGAATTAGTGCTCTCATGGGGAGGAGGTGGTAAGGAAATGCATCAGAGTGAAGGTGGTGTCTGAGCAGGGCTTTGAAGGATGAATATGAGTTTGCTGTGTACCCTAGTGAACACAATTATTCATGTGGAGGGGACAACTTAGGCAAAGTGAAAGAAGGCTTGAGACAATGCTGTATTCAGGGAAATATGAGTAATTTGGCATTGCAAGGCTTTGAGGGCAAGGAAGAGCAGCCAAAGATATGCTTGAAGGGCGGCAGGTTAACAGGAGCCAACACAGCGTCTTGTGGGCCTGAGAAGTCTGGGTTTTGTCTTGAGGTGTCAGGGAGCCATGGAAGGTTTCAAGCAGGGAAGTGACATGGCCAGGTTTGTCAGAAAGATTATTCTGGCAGCCTTGTAGGGCATGGGTTGGCAGGGTAAAAGCTGATGCTGGGGACCAGTGAGAAGGCCGTTGCAGAAAGAGATGAAGAGGGTCTGACCTAAGTGGGTAACCACGAGGATGAAGGGAGCCAGAAAGATGCAGAGCCACTTGAGACATAACATGAGCTAGATTAGGGGTAACTGGAGGTGGGAGGAGAGAGAATGGCCTGGCGGGGGGTTGTAGATCTGTGTGTGGCAGGAGGGTCAGGCTGGATGTGGGTGGGTAACATTGACCTTGCTCCTGAGCAGGGCCAGGGAACCAGGCCAACATGCAGCCTCCTCAGCCAGGCCTGATCCTGCTGCTGCCTCTCTGGAGGATGCCTTCAGCTTACCTCTGAATCCTTCCAGATCGACTGGGGCCATAGTACTTGAGGTCCAGCCGGCTGTGGAGGTGAGGGAGAAAGAGAAGTCGAGGATACCCCTCTTGAGGGCAAGGGCATTATCTTTTCCCTCCTGTATCCAAAGTTTGGGAAGCCCTTCCTGAGAACAAGGGTTCTCTCTTCCCTTTTTTTTTTTTTTTTTAAAGATTATATTTATTTATTTGACAGATAGAGATCACAAGTAGGCAGAGAGGCAGGCAGAGAGAGAGAGAGAGAGAAGGAAGCAGGCTCCCTGCGGAGCAGAGAGCCCAATATGGGGCTCGATCCCAGGATCCTGGGATCATGACCTGAGCCGAAGGCAGAGGCCCTAACCCACTGAGCCACCCAGGCACCCCAGGAGTGTCTCTTCTTAGAGCCTTGCCCCAGGCTGAGTTCCAGAGTGTCGGTGACCTTGGCTGGGAGTGGCTCTGGCTCAGAATGGCAGAGTTCCAGAGTACTAGAAAGGAAGAGTCCTGGGAGGAAGCCCCAAGTCTGGCACTAGACAGGACTGTGTTTTAGCTGTGACTCTGCTTCTTCTTGGCTGTGTGGACAGGGCACCGTGTAGGATGGAGGTCATGCCCTTACCTTCCCCACAAGATTGATAAGGGGTCTAAATGGGACCGCAGATGGGAACAATGGGTGGGGGGGGGAATATATATATATATATATATATATATATATATAGATAGATATGCACATATACATACATACACACATATACTACTGATCCTTGAACAGCATGAGTTTGAACTGTGAGTCCACTTATATGTGCATTTTTTGCAATAAATGCAGTACAGTGCTGCAAATGTATTTTCTTCCTTGTGATTTTAACATTTTCTTTTCTCTCATTTACATTGTTGTAAGAATAGAGTTATAATATGTATAACATGCAAAATACGGGTTAATTATTTATGTTCTCAGTAAGGGTTCCAGTCCACAGCAGGCTATTAGTAGTTCAATTCTGGGGAGTCCAAGGTTATGCGTGGATTCTCAACTGCATGGGGAGAGGGGATCAGTGTCCCTAAATCCTGAGTGATTCAAGGGTCAGCTGTAAATATGTATATATATGTGTACATCTCTATCTATATATCTATAGCTCTCTATCTCGCTTATTACAAGGACTTGGCTCACACAGTTACAGAGGCTGAGAAGTCCAAGATCTGCAGGTGGCAAACTGAAGACCTGGGAGCCAACAGTGTGAGCTCCAGACCAGTGTTCAAGCTCAACAGGCAGAGAGAGTGAATTCTTCCTTACCCTGGCTTTTTGTTCAATTTCAAGCCTGCAACAGATTGGATGAGGCCCACCCACACCAGGGAGGGCAAGCTGCCTTACTCATTATATTGATTCCGTTTTTAATCTCATATAGAAATACTCATGCAGACAACTCCCGGAATAATGTTTAACCAAATATCTGGGCACCCCGTGGCCCTGTCAGGCTAACATACAAAATAAGCCTTCCCACAAGAGATTGCTAAGGGTTATGCTGCAAACTTGTGGCAGACCCAGAGCAGGGTCTGATCCAGGCAGAGATGGGGGAGGGGAGTGCAGAAAGCAGAGATTTTTTTAAAAGATTTTATTTATTTATTTGACACAGAGAGATTGCAAGTAGGCAGAGAGGCAGGCAGAGAGAGAGGAAGGGAAGCAGGCTCCCTGCTGAGCAGAGAGCCCGATGCGGGGCTCTATCCCAGGACCCTGAGACCATGACCTGAGCCGAAGGCAGAGGCTTAACCCACTGAGCCACCCAGGCACCCTGAAAGCAGAGATTTTTGCCAGCATCTTTACCCGATGGCAAGAGGACAGAAGTGGCCTTCTCCCCAGAGAGTGCTGCATCTGCAGCCAGGTGGCCTGGGTTCTAGTTCTGGCTCAGCTGCTTTCTAGCTGAGTGGCCCCGGGCAGTCCGGTGTTAGGGGCCCGGTTTCCTCCTTTGTGTAGAGGAGGTGTGTTGTGAATCTATTACTGTTGAATGGCCATGTTGCATGTAACAGCGTGATGAGGGAATTTGGGGCAGGAGACTACCATTTAGCAGAGAGTGTAGAAGAGAGCTCAAGACACTGCTGGAGTCCGCTTTCCTCAGCCACCAACTCTTTGTCCTTGCAGGAGGTACTTACTCTCCCTGCACCTGAGTTTCCTTATCAGCAAATGGGGATCCAGTGAGATAATGTATTCTAAGTGCACAGTGTGATATGGAGTTCATGCAGACCTTCCAAGAATATTAGTCATTAGGATTTGTTGAGAGCCTTCCATGTGCCATGCATCTTATTTATTTTATTTACATAAAATCCTAGCTCATCAAATCATCCCAATAGCCCAAGAGGTGGTACGGCAGAGGCAAGACTATGTGTTCCACCATTTTGTTTTCCTCCAGGACAAGCAGTGGACTACACTTCCCAGCCTGCCCAGCAGTGGGGCCATGTGACCTTGAGCTGGCCAATGGAATGCGGGCAATGTAATGTGCTCTGCTGCTTCCTTGGCTGGCCCCTTTAAACTGCCTGTGTGAGATGCCATGTGTTCTCTCTTTCCTCCTCAGTTGGTTAGCTGTGGAGGGCCTAAGCAGAGGTTCTCAGAGAAGGTGATTCTGTTCCCTCTTCTGCTGGGGATGTCCATTTGGCAATATCTGGAGACATTTTTGGTTGTCAAAAGTTGGAGAAATGCTACTGGTGTCTAGTGGGTAGAGGCCAGGGACGTTGCTAAACATTCCAGCATACATTGCACAGCCCCCGCTGCAAAGAATGATCTAGCCCCGATGTCAGTAGTACTGAGATTGAGAAACCCTGGTCCAGAGGTCCCAAGGCCCTGGGGTAGTCTAAGAAGAAGAGCCTGGGTTCTTGAATGGCTGTAGGGAGCACAGCTCTCCTTCCCCCAAGGTGTAGATTGCAAGTAAGAAATAGGTCTTTAGACCACAGAGATTTCAGGGATTATTTGTTAGAACAATTGACCTATCCTGACTAATGCAGGTGGCTACTGCAATACCCATCTCATTGGTGAGACAACTGAGACGGAAGATCACAGAACCTGTAAGTGACAAAATATGGGTTTGATCCCAGGTTGGGCCTGCTCTAAAACCCATGCTTGCTTCAGTGTTCATGCAGCCTCTTTTCGGCTCCTGGTTTCAGGGAGAAGCCTCATCATAATTTCTGTCCCCTCTGTCACATCCTCCAGGGGATTTAAGTGGAGGCAGCCATAGAACAAATCACTAAATTGCTTCCCGGGCTCTTCTGCTCAGAGGCCTCCTGCTTTTGGGTGGAGCACGCGCCCCAGGACAAGCTGGCTGTGCCCTCCTGTCCCATCCCAGGCAGCCCACGTCGGTGATCTGTGACACTGGATATCCCCCTAAAAAGGGCTGGTGCCCACCCCCTGCATGTGTCCACTGCCCAGTGCATGGAGACCCCTCCCATCATAGGCTCTGCCTCCTGAGCCAGCCCCGGCCTGCTCCAGGTTTGAATTTCCGGGCAGGTGTCTGGAGGCATCTTGGCTCCCTGTTAATTTCCTGACTTGCTTCCTGAAAGGCAGAGGGCTCGGAGGTGGCTGCCTGGAGTGATGAGGAGATAGAAGTGTCTGCTCTGGCTTCCTGCCTGTCTGTGGGGGCACCACTGCCCAGCAGCCCAGCTGAGGGGCCCTCCCCTTGCAGTCCTGCCACACAGAGGGAGTTCAGGGTGGGGCTGGTCAGTCTCTCTGGGGGTGGGCTGCAGAGCCTCATCAGGGAGAAACACATGTGTTTAAGCCTCCAAGAAATGTGTGTGTGAATGTGTGTGGTGGCGTGTTTACCTACACCTAAACCCTAAAGGTTTACCTACACCTATGCACACTAAGAACAGTAGGAGCTGCCAACGGGTCATTTGGCGGAGAAGGTTTTTCTGTGTCCACACAGGTTAGCACCGTTCCAATGCTTTTTAGGAAAGGAGACCCTTCCTTCACAAGGGTGAACTCAAGCCAGTACCAGTTCTCTGATGGGTGGGAAGTCCTTCCTCCAATCTACTCCAAGTTCCTCTTGTTGCAGTCTGCGTCCATTGTCTTTATGTTGTTGTGGAAATAGATGACATCTTTTTGCCTCCGTGGTGTCAGTGCTGCAAGTACCTGAAAGCAGAGATTGAGCTCCACCTTCAAAATACTTCCCAGATTCTCTTTTGCAGTCCTAGCAAACCCACCTCCCCTTGCCTTTTTCTACAGAGAAGGATGACTTCTGGGGACACGCACAGTATGAAAAGTGTGTCTGTGGGTTTCCCTTCCTTTTTGAAATTCTTCTCTCCTGTGTAAGTCGCCGTGGCGACTGAAAAACCATAGACTTTGGGAGCCAGGCAGACATGCATGCCAACTCCTACCTCCTCATTTACAAGCTGGGCAACCTCAGCAAAGTTTTCTAACCTCTCTGAGCAAGACTTCATTCCTGTACTTTGCCCTGAGCAAATCCCAGAACACATACTGGCTAAATGTTTATTTCTTCCCCCTACCTTCCTCCTCTCCTCGTCACCCCACCAACCCAGGGAATCAGGTACCCATGCTCTCCACTCCACCTCTCTCCTAATTTCTCTCTGGCCCTCAGCTGCTACTGCTGAGAAGGGACCAGATGTGCTCAGGCCTCCTGCCAAACATGATCGGCTGGGTGCAGGGTTAGCATGGACCAAGTGTGTTAGGGAAGCTAAGCGGTCACGGTAGACATCCCAGGCATCCCTTTGGATGAAA
This sequence comes from Meles meles, assembly GCF_922984935.1. Taxonomy (NCBI): domain Eukaryota; kingdom Metazoa; phylum Chordata; class Mammalia; order Carnivora; family Mustelidae; genus Meles; species Meles meles. Next base: position 17,919,436 of record NC_060083.1, read on the forward strand.
GGGAAGGGAGCTTTCCACCCCCGAGTCACCGAGTCACTCTCCTGGCATCTTCTCTGGGGGCTTTTGTTGGCCCTGATACCTCCTCTCTTAAAGCTGTGGACACAGTCCTGGTGTCATCAGGATGTGCTATGATCTGGGGTCACTCGATTCCCCTATAACAGGATGCCCCAGGTTAGAGTATTGTAGCTGTTTTCCAGATAGGAGACAGACTCAGAATGGGGCCAAGATCTGCTCAACGCTTCCTTGAGTGGGGTGAGACTCAGGTATCCCAGCCCTGAGTCCAGTGCTGAGTCCACTGTGCTAGTTAGAGGGGGAGAGCAACTGTGACTCTTACTCCCTGGGAACCGGGTGGTGCAAAGGTCCCTGAACACAGCAGGGGGTTGAGGATGTTGTGTAAAGAGTTGCCTCTCTGGACGCCTGCGTGGCTCCATGGGCTAAGTGTCCAACTCTTGATTTTGGCTAAGGTCATGATCTCAGGTCCTGAGATGGAGCTGTGTTGGGCTCCCTTCTCAGCAGGGAGTCTGTCCCTCTCCCTCTGCTGCTCCCCCTGTTTGTGCTCTCTCTCTCTCTCCCAAATAAATAAATTAAATTAAAATCTTTAAGAAAAAAATAAAGAGTTGCCTCTCTCCTTTTTAGGAGGAGAGAGAAGAAGGTCCAGGCATCCCTGAGCAAAGGAGCTCTCGGGGGGACCACAGCTCATTTTCCTGAAGCCTAAGGTAGCATTAAGTTCTTTTATCTGCAAGCAGCCTTTCAAATTGGCTACTGCCACTGCTGTCTGTATGTTACATAAATCCTCACAGAGACAAGAAGCAACTAGGGAACGGGTGGGGGAGAGAGAGAGAGCACAGAGATTCAGGTGGATAGAGACAGTGAGAGCTAGAAAAGGAGAGATGGTAAAACACAGAAACATATTCAGATACAGAAACACAAAGACAGGTAGCAGGACAGATGGGGAAACAACAGAGAGACTGAGGAGAAGAGAGAGGAGAGACAAAGCAGGAGAGACATGAAGAGCAAGGGTCAGACAGAGGGACACAAAGACAGATGTACAGAGAGAGGCAGAGAAAGCAGGAAACAGGGAGTGCACGGATGGACAGGCAGGCAGGCAGACCGCCAGTCTGCCAGCCACATACGGAGACACAAAGAGAGGTCAAGGGAGAGAGAAAAAGACATCTAATTAATTAGAAACACAAAGAGACACAAAGACATAAAACAAGCAAAGGGATCCAGAGAGATGGGCTTGCTTTCTTTCTTTCTTTTTTTTTTTTTAATAGATTCTTTATTTGACAGAGAGTGAGAGAACACAAGGAGGTAGAGCAGCAGGCAGAGGGAGAGGGAGAAGCAGACTCCCTGCTGAGCAGAGAGCCCAACATGGGGCTCCATCCCAAGACCCTGGGATCATGATCCGAGCCAAAAACAGATGCTTAACCGACTGAGCCACACAGATGCTCTGAGATGAGTTTTCTTTTTGCAAAATCTGGGGTTTTAAATTGGTTTGCACATGAAGGGGAAGAGGAAGTGTTTGTTCTTAGAATCATGAAGAAATTGGTTTGGGTGGAGGAGAGTTCAGGGATCAAATGCTCACCTGCATGGAAGTTTCCATGTTCACTTACACTTGGGCTTTGTAGGAGCTCTGCGAGGTCGGCAGACAGAGATCGCTGTCTCCCACATTTAGAAGGCGGGAGACTGGAGGGACAGGGAGTTCCCAAGGCCCCCTCCCAGTAAAAGCCAGCGGTACTGGCACCCGCATGGGCTGCACCTAGAACTTGCCAGGCATCTCTTGGAGTGCTCCCGGGGAGGCTGATGGGTCATGGAGCTGTTCTGGATTCTGTGCCTTATGCATCTGCTCATGGGTGGGGCTGGAGGGCACTGCAGAGTAAGGGCAGATTTGCGATCCATACCAGTATTTTCCGTGGGGGTCGCTGGTGATTGGAAATTTGCCTTCCCCCTCCTGGAAGTCAAAATTCTCCCTCTGGGTAGTTTTGAGCATTGGGTGTGCCAAATGAACTGTGTGCTTCCCATCCACCTAAAATCCCAGCTTTGATTTGACGCCTGCCTTTGTCTGAGAGGAAATGTCCAGTGCCTTCGATGGCAACCAGGGACTTTGGGAAGATACTTTCCTTCTTCCCTCCTCTGTTCCCATTCCTTTCCCAAATGCTCTTTATGTGCCAGGTGACTGTTGGTTGTAAGTACTGAGGGATTCAGAATGAACAAAACCAGTAAAAAAGAAAATAAAATAATAAAAAAGATACCTTGCCTTGCCCCTAAGAACTTTGCATTTTAGAGGGGGTGACAAAAGCAAACAAAATCAATTTTTAAAATGGCATTATTAATGATGACTCATGTAGGAAAAAATAAAGCACTGAGGGGAGAGTGGGGGTGTCGGTAGTACAGTTCATAGAGGGTTGGCTGAGAAGGCCTTGCTTTGCAGATGACATCTGATTAAGGATCTGGAAGGGGGGAGGGGCATGTTAGTATCTGTGTACATGCAAAGGCCCTGAGTCAGGAGGCAAGGAGTAGCGAGGAGGCCAGTGTTGCTGGAGCAGAAAGGACGCAGGGGAGAATTGTAGGTGATTAGAGCAGAAGACCATGAAGACTAGAGCACGCGGGGCTCTGTAGGTCATGGTTGTGACTGGCTTTTACCCTGAGTGAGACGGAACCATTGGAAAGTTCTGAGCAGAGCAGTGCCCTGACCTGACTTTGATTTTAATGGGATTGCTCTGATGGCTGGGTTGGGCCTCGTGTGAGGAGGGCAAGAGCTGAAGCAGGGAGACAAATTTTTCCACATTAGCGAGGCTCCGTGAGGCCACAGGATGAAAAGGCACTATTTCTGCTCTCAGAATGAGTTGTACTTGGTTGTAGGTGTGGGGTTCATGGGGACAGGGGACCTTCACCTCTACACTGTATGCCCCAGAGGGAAGAAAGGGCTGAACGTGCAGTGCAAGCTTCTGAGTTAGGTGTAGGAGGAAAAAGCAATTGTGTTAAGTATATGGTAGGTATTGAGCACTGTTCCTACCAATGCAATTTAATTTAAATCATCACACCAGCATATGAGGTATTTTCTCCTCTCTCTAGACAAGGCCCCTGAGGCTTACAGTAGTAGTCCAGGAGCTTGACTGGGCTTCCACAGAAAGGCAGGAACTTCGCTATCAAATAGAGTCAGCCCACCGGGAAAGGCCTGATTCGTGCTTCTGGGCTGGTGGCCTTACCTGGGTACGCTTGCCCTTGGCCCCACAGCACAGAAGCCTCGGGGACTGTTGCTTCCTCCCAGCTGCCTCAGTTCCCTCTCTCCCTTCAGGGGAGGCTCAGCATCGTCCTTGAGTGAGTGAGTCAAACTTTTCTCTCCTGGGGAGCCTTGTGCAAGCTGTTTCCTCTACCTGGAACACTTCTCTCCAACCCTCTTTCGCGGACAAACCTCACCCCACCCCGCCGCCCTGTCAGGTCTCAAATACCAAGTTACCTTCCTGGGGGGCTTCTCCAGATCCCTGCGTGACTCAGCCTTCCCATCCCGTGCCTTACACAGCACTCGGGATTTTTCCTTAAGCATTCATCCCTGGACAAAGGCAGGAATAGAAGGGGGAGGGATGCTGTCAGGGAAGAAGTGGGATGTGAGGCATGGGGGGCCTGGCAGGGTCAGGAATGGTCTGCTGCTAGTGATGCAGAAGGCTGGGTCCAAGGACGCGTGGACCCAGCAGGGTCACGTGTGCGGTGTGCTGTGCGCCGTGCCTGCACTCTGTCCCTCTGACTTTAAGACAGTAAGATGTCTGATACCTCTTTGTTCTCAAGCAGGCAGCATGGGTGAGCTGGGGAAGTGGGGCCTGAGAAAGAGCCTGAACCCATCCCACCTCCCAACTGGGCCCCTCCCTGTGAGCCACAGCCCTTCCCCATAGGTAGGGCAAGGCATTAAGGAAGGCTCTTTGCTTTCCTTGCTCACATTCTTCCCAGCAGTGGAGAAATGGAGGGAACCACTCAGCCTGAGCTCTGTCATGCAAGGGGACTGGGCTTATCTATGCACTCCCTCTTCCTCTTACGGCAGCCCCACAGGTCCTGGCTCTTCCTATAGGGCTCTGGCAGGGCAGTTGCTGACAGAGACTGTGGGTGATGGTGACAGTGAATGACTTTGGGGCGGTCAGGGCTACCCCACCTCTCCTCTGGGGAATCTCAGAAAACAGTACTGGAAATGGAAAGTGACTTTGGTTGTACGGCATAAGAGAAATAAGACCTCAGGCCAAATGAAATCAGGGAGCAAGCTCGAAAGAAGTCAAATTCCCTTTTCTTCCTTTTTAATCTCTTATGTTCGGTGCCCTTGGGACTCCAAGTTTTGAAAGCACCTGCTGGCTGTCACTTAATCCTAGCAAGTGAGGGTGTCCCGGGGGCCAGAGCAGGGAGACAATGCTTGTAGGTATTGAGGAAGGTCAGTGTTGGTGAGAGACAGTTTTTCCTGGACTGGTCTCAGGCACTTTGGTTTTGTTTTTGTTTTGTCTAGAGAAGAGCTGCTTTAACATGGTGCTTATTATTTCTGTCTTTTCCTTACTGGAGATAATTGCAGTTGGTGCTGGTTTCTTGTAGCAAGGCATCAGAGAGGGGTACAGTGGAAAGGCCAGGCCAGGCAGTAGGTGACTGCGCTTTGCTCTAAATGCCCTCATTTGTCCTCTCTGGTCCCTATGTCTGTGGGGCTAGGTTTGACCAGCAGTCCTCAGGCCCCTGGACTGTGACAGGTCAATACGGGAGAGGATGTGACCAGACCTTCTGGAAGGTAAGTCTGGATCCCTTGGGAGGCGAGGCTTCCTGTGGCCACCACATCCTGTGTGTGTGGTGTTCTCTCCTGCTAAGAAACTCCAGGCTGGTCTCCTCTTGCCTGGCTTACTACCCCCTGCCCAGGCATCCTCAGTGAGTCCCTGACCTCCATCTGTTTCTCATTGCCTGCTGGGAATTTCCTTCCAATAGTGGTGGCCTCCATGAATCTCAGCTCCTCCTGGGCTGGGAACACTTCATTTGGCAGACTGGAGGCTTCTGATCCTGCTTCTTTCTTCCTGACCCCCTGGCGAAGGATAAGTGTGGAAACAGATGGGAATGTCAGACTTGAAGAACGACGCCTCTCTCCCAGGCCTGAATATCTCTGCTTCCTGGTAGTGGAGGGGGAATGGGCTCTCTCGGGAGAAACTGGTTCAGAGGGATGCTGTCTCTGGAGTTGGTAGTAGGAACGAGCACCAGGGGCTAGAAGACAGGGTGGCGGTCCTGGCTTGGGTTCTAACTCACCTGAGCATCTCTACTCTTTCTGGGACTCAGTCTCCCTATCTGTAAAATGAGGGGATTGGACGATGTCTGCATTCTCGAGTGATCGTTCTGGGCTACTGCCTTAGAGCCACCTGACTGCTTGTTAAAAATGCAGAAGACTAGTGCCTTCTGTAGACCTTCAGCATCAAAGCTTCTGGGCAGGGGCCTGGGAACCTGTACTTTAATAAATCCCACCCAGTGATTCTGATACACGTGAAGTTTGACCCTGGCTGGAGCAGATGACCCCAAAGGGCCCTCCGACATTGCCGTTCTCCAAGCCCGTCTGCCTCATGCTCTGGCGTGGGATGGAGTGTTGAGTGCCATGTACAAATGTTGCGTCACCTGACATCCTATAGGAGGATCTAGGGGGGCTTCTCTCTCTCTTAAAAAAAAAAAAAAAAAGGGCATGGCACTTTTTATTTTCTTTCATCCGAAAAGAAGCCCTTCATTTCTGGGAGGGAGACGCTAGATGGGGACCAGATGCCTCACCTAGAGAAGAGATCATGGAGAAGGAAATAGTCACGACTCCGGGAGATGCTCCAGGGGAAAGACTGGCCTTGTTCTGCGTGACCCTGGGGGCAGGTGCAGGCTATATGGGCAAATGTGGAAGGAGGGAAATGCTTCATAACAATGAGAGCTGCAGGCTGCCTTTTGCGGTGGTGAGTGCTGGGTCAGGGCGGAGGGTGGGTTGATGTTGTGTGCTCTCTTGGGGGAAATATGGTGGAAGGGCCTCAAGCAGCAGATGGCTGTGAAGACATTTATGAATTGCATAAAAGTCAAGCACGCTTTGCCTGCCTAGGATTTAAAGCAATGTGCGCATACCCAACACACACACGCTCACACACACACGAAGAGACACTCATGTGTGCAAACCTCCAGGCACTCATACACACGTACTCCCAAGTGCATGTTTGCCTACGTGTGGCCGAGGCATGTTCCCATGTGCAGTGAGTGCACACAGACACACGAGAAGGAATACATGCGTAAACACACGTGGCCAGGCATGTGTTTTACATGCTGTATACATCTGTCTCGGCTTCTCTCCTCTGGCTGTTTATTTCCCCTTCCCACCAGAAAACCCGGGGCCTCCCTGTGCAGCTTCCAGGCTGGTCTCTGGAGCCAGAGCCTTATTTAATCTCCATTAGCTCTCTTATTTCCGGCATCAAATTAAAAGTGTGACCAAAAGTTAATTATTCTAATTCAATTTTGCCCTAATGCAGTGCATGCGTGATGGGAGGCCCTGGGCGGAGGTGAGGCTGGGTGTGGGCAGGAGGAGGAGACCTCAGGATTTAATACGCCTTAATGATTGTTACAGGAAAATGCCCCAAAGCCTTTTTTTTCCCTCTGCATCTTTCCCTGCCATTCCCCAGTCTAGATTTCTTAGAAATCTCAGGGTGCTCTTGGGAGCTTGGCTCAGGGATGTATTTGAAGAGCTAGCAGTCCTCTCTGGAGGCCAGAGCAGAGGTGGAAAGGGATGTGAATGTGTGTGCATGAGCTCTTGTACACCCACACGGGTGTATGCCAGTGGAGAACATAGTCCAGACTCTCATGTCAAAAAGCCTCTGGAGAACCGAGCCAGAGCGTCTCATGAGAATACACTATGGAAATCCCTGGTGAGCCTTTCCCCTGGGATAAAGCCAAGAGAAATGAAGATTACTGCTTTTGCTGGACACTTGGGAGCAGCCAGCCCTCTTCTCCTCCAGCTCAAACTGCTTTTCAGATCAGTCTCCTGCTCCTGACTCCACTCCCCACTCAGACTTGTCTGTTCATTCCCCTCCCTCTCCCACTCAGGAATAGAGATTTGGGGCTCAAATCCAGCTTTCCCTAGTAACCAGGCATTCCCCAAACACTGAGTCTTCCCCCACATGTGAACATGGGGCTCTTGATGGGTACTGGGGCTGGGAGGAGCTGGGGTGGAGTCTGAAGGAGAAAGGATTCGTGCCCTGGGGGCTTTCTTTCTCACTTGAGCATCAAGCCAGGGCTTTGGGGAGATCCTGAACCTATGGAGGAGGCAGCGTCTTGTTTGGGAGAGACATAATAAAATCATAGAATCTAAGTTTTCAATTAGCAATAATCGCGCCTCGGATAAACCTCATTGGCTACGATACTGCCGCTGCGCAAAGCTGAATCTAAGTTTTTGAACATAGCTTCAAAATAGGAAGATGATGTCACGCTGCGAGCTGGTGCTCGAGTAGCTTCTATAGCATTCCTACCTCTTTGCACACCCCCAGTGATGGAAGCTCACTATTTCCTCGGGTCTCCCTGTGTCCACTTCTTCCTGCCTGTGTCCAGCTGTGATCTGCATCTTGTCATTTCCACCCCTGTTGGTCCTACAACTGCTTTCTGGGGTCACACAAGATGACTCTGCCCTCTGACTGTGCATAAAGTATTTGAGGATAATGTGTGATGTTCTCTGGGAAACCCCCTCTTCTCCAGGGCAGCAGTTGCTCAGCGGTTCCCCTCACGATGGGGCTGCAAGTCCACCTGTGGTCGTGGGGACAGGCTAACTGCTATGACATACCGTTTCCCAATCTGCAGGGCTTCACTGACATAGAGGAGTTGACTTCTCATTCACGTAACTTCTATTCCGTGCTGATACTCAGCAGGCAGGCTTTTGTGTAGTAATTCCACATCCCTATTTCCTTCTTCCTTGAGTTCTGTCCTCCTGTAGAAGGAGTCTTCTCCATTTAGCTAGGGAGTAGGTCATGCCTGGAAACCATGCACATCCCTCTTGCCCACACTCCCCTTGGCTGGAACCCAGTCTCATGGCTGACCCTAAGGGCAGAGCAGGCTGGGAAGTATGGGCTGGTGGTGTATCCAGGGAGAAATGGGAAATGTTTTGGTGAGCCAACCAGTCTCTTCCAAATCATCCTTAGGTCACCCTTCTCTAAGCATGCTCCAGCATGTGCAGGGGAGAGGGTGGGAGCAAGGGCTGGGAAAGTTGGGCCAAAGCAGGGCGATGGCCCTCTAGACACTACCCACTGGCATCCCTGTGGTCCTGCACAGCAGGGGCTGGGGTGTAATCATTAGGGGCACTGATCTGTAACATGCATTAAGAGGAAAAGAAGGGAAACTAAATTTTGTTTTTAACCCAATTAAGGAAAAATACCAGGGATGGCAGGTTTGTGTGTTTGTTATTCCCTGGCTCATTCAGCCATTTATCTAAACATTCTGGTTCAGCTACATCACTACAGTGAGGCAATTGGCATAAGGAATGAGTTTGCAGCCTGTGGGGGCTGATGGATGAATCTGGAAGGAGACTGAGGGGTGCTTGGCAGGGGTGCATATCTGGGATGAATGAGAGGTGGCCTGAACTTTACCTTTCATTAGGGGATGCTAACACTGGCCCGTGGGCTGAACAGTAGGTTTCTAGATCCCAGCCAACAGGATGGAACTTGGCAGAGTTTTTCCCTGTCCTTGATGGTTGGGCTGGATTTATGATTTCTGGTCACCCTTTCTCCTCTTTTGCTTCCTTTTATCACTCTTCCTTCTTTTCCTTTTTTTCCATCCTAGAAGATGGTGAGGAGTGGAGAGGAGTTCCCAGCAAGGGATTCAGCATGAATAAAATCAGGGAGAAGCAGAAGGCAAGAGGATGGACGATCCTAGCTGGAGGAGGATCGCGTGGGAGAACACCAGGGGTGGGACTGGACCAACTGTGAAGGACCTTGGATGTCAGACTATGAAGTCCTTGATGTGTATTGTTCATTGTTGCATCTCTAATACCTGGCACTGTGCCCAGCACATAGTAGGTATTCAAGAAATATTTTCTGAGTAAGTGAATGATGTTCTATAGCCAACGTAAAGCCTCAACTTTAGCCAACTGAAGCTGGTTGAGGGGTAGAGTGGCATAATCCAGACAGGTATTATGTGCCCACAAATTGTACAGGAATGGGAGTTTGGGTTCTTGCCCTGGAGGAGCTCACTGTCCATTTGGACAGTGAATCCACTCATGCACAAAAGATTCTAAGGCAATTTATGTGAGAAATAGCACGGACATGCTGAGGGCCGCCAAAGTAAGGAGCATATAATTGTGAGATATGTTAGGGGAAGATTCTTGGAGAAAGTCGGACTGTGATTTGATTGGTGGAAGGGTGCTGAGAGGGCACTCCTGGTAAGGAACAGCCAGAACAAAGGCAGGGAGCAGTAGATATTTGTTGGGAGGAGACAGTGAAGAGACTGACCTGTCATTTTTTTTTTTTTAATGACCCGTCATTTTTAATAAGATCCTAGAACCCAAAGACCCTTTGTTTTTTTCAGAGCAGCAAACTGAGACTCAGAAAGGGTAAATAAGAAGCCCAGGGTCACACAGAGGTCACACAGAGGATCAGACTTTGGGATCTCAGTCCAGTGCTCTTTCTTCTACACCATGCCACCAGCGACCCTTTCAGGCAGAACATGGAGTAGAAATTTAACAAACCTAGTCACAACATGTCAAGGAAGAGAAGAAAATCCCCAAACTTTGGGGCCTTTTCTGGGCGTGTGCATCATTCTAAATGCCTTGCATCTTCAAAATATTTTCCTTTGGAGATGCTAAAAAGACATGGGCATCATGGGGGTAAGGAGGAGAGAGAGAGAGAAAAAAAAAAGAAGAGAGAGAGGTATGGAGAGGTGGTGTAGTTGGGGTAGTTAGTTTGCCATATGGTAACTCTGGGCATCTGTCTGCTTGGCTTTGACCTTGACGGTGGAGGTAGGTAGTTATGCACAGTGCAGGCTCACTTGCTCCCAGTCTGGGATTTAGAAAGTTGGTCTAGAGCTCTGTATTTGAGCTGTTAATCTTTTTTCCTTTTGTGGTTAAAGTTTTCCCCATTATGATGGCTTTGGGGTAAGTTTTGCTTTTCCTTCAGCTGATCCCCCACTGGCTCAGACTTTGCAGTATGCATATCCTATTTCTTGGGGCTGATTCTGGCTTTGTTTCTGGGACCTCTGCTGTTTTTTTGTTTTTGTTTTTGTTTTTGTTTTTGTTTTAAAGAACAAAGCTGTCCTTTTACTTCCAGGGAGTGAGTGCAATTTGCCAGTATCTCCAGAAAGATAGTGCTATGAGGAGTGGTAAGGAATGGATTATGGGGCCCTTCTCCTTTTCCTTGATACTGTAAGAGAAATATCACAGTCAGAGCCTGCCACCAATTGTCTGTGTAACCCCCTTCTCTGAGCCTCAGTTTTATTCCTGGGAATATGAGAGAACTGGACTAGATTTTCTCTAAAGTGCATTTTAGTTTTAGCCATTTAGAATTTCTCAATTTCTCTCTTGGTCAGAAATATTTATTGAAAACATCTTCTGTATAAAATACCCTGCCTATTTTCCCTCTCTACCACCTCCATACATGGAAAGACTTAAAACACAGTTGCAAAGTAATGTATCTCATTACACATCTCATTACATAAGCAATGAGAGGGAACGTTAGCATTAGCATCTCTGTCAAGGGCATGGGCTCTAGAGGCAGACCTCTCTGGTTAGAATCCTGACTCTACTACTTACTGCTCTGTAACCTTGGGCTAGATCCATAATCTGCATGGATGTCAGTTCCCTCATCTGTGAAGATAAGGATGTTTAATATTCATCTGTGTGGAGAGTATCGAGGTTATCTAGGTAAAATTCTTAGCATAAATCTTGGCACATAAGAAGTAGTCAGTAAATGTTAGCAATTGATATAATTTAATGACTGCTTTGCTATATATCACAGCACTCTCCTGCCTAAAATTCCCCATCCCCTCCCTCTCTGTTGCCCATACCTACAGTCTAGACCACTTAGTGTGGCTCACAGTGTTTTCTCAGACATGAGCCCTGAGTCTGTTTTGAGTTCCCTGTCCCTCTTTCCTCCAAAAAAAAAAAACAAAAAAAAAAAAAAAACACAAGAAACAAAAAACAGAAAAACACCATGAAAACTTTATGCTCTAATAATACTCAATGGCTAACAATTCTCTGAAATTGTGATACCAGTTCACCCTCAAATGTCTTTGTGTAAGTGATTACTTTTGCCAGGAATGTCTGTCTTCATCTCTCTTCAATACCTGGTCCAGATAGCCCCTCATCTGTGATTTCTCTAACCCTTCAAGCTGGGACCACCACTTTCACTGGGGGAAATAAGGGGCCCAGAGTACACTTGTTATCAGATGGATTCCCCTGGAACTGACAATAGTTACTAATCTGCCATCTTTTCTGTGAGCTACCTGAGAGTGGAGACAGCTTCATTTTTATTTCTATCCCTGTGGTAAATACAGTGCCTGAGTTTACTCTCCTCCCAACCAAGTCATCTTTCTATTGCACATAGAGCTTAGAGTTGGTGCTTAATGAAATTTTCTGAGCTTTGTATGAAACACTGAAAATGGATGTTGGATATGGAAAGAGCAAGGAATAAGTTGAATGGTGTTGGATATGGATATGCAGGAATAATTCAAGAAGCTTCACTGAAAAGATGAGTCTTGAGCTCGTTTTGGAAGCTGGTTCAAGATCTCCTTCATGGGAGCAGGTGCATTTGGGGGCTTGTATCTCCGTCCCTACTTAGAAACAAAGGAATAGATTATCTGCTCACCTAATCTTCATGCCCAGTTAGGTCCCATCACTTCCTTTGTTCATACCTAGAAACTGGGCATTAGTTAGATTGCTCTTTCTCTCTCAACCCCTTTGTTCTCCCCCACTCCAAATATTAAACCATAGGTTTAATCTCTAAAATATTTCTCTAATTCATTCACTTTTCTCTCTTTCCACTGCCACCACTCCAGTCCAACCTGCTGTTACTCTTTGCCTGGATTCTTGTAATAATTTTAGAGCAGATGTATCTGTGGGCACCCAAAGCCCCATATCAGTTAGAATTAGTTTAGAGTATGAGTAATAGAGACCCAAAAGTCTGTTGGTGGGCAGTTCAGGACTACTATGGTGGCTCTCCAGGTGAGCAGTATGGGGTGGACATGGTGGCTCTGCTCCACAGCATTGTCAGGCCCTGAAGCTCCTTTTTACTTTAGTGCTCTGTCATTTTTACTTTGTGACCTCATGGACCAATATGGATGCTTCAGCTCCAGCTATTATATCTGCAGTCCAGCCAATAGGGAGGAGGATAGTTCCTTTAAAGATACTTCCTGGATAGTGCTTCTGCCACTTCCACTCACATCCCATTGGCCAAAACTGAGTTATATGGCCACACCTAGATGCAAGGGAGACTTGGGCTGGAGTCGTGTGCCAACTGGCAGAGCAGAAGCACTGAGGAAGGAGGTGAGTGGTAGCACTGGGGGACAATTCGTGGCTTCTACTACAAAACTCTACAACAAATTCACCATCATTTCACTTTCCTGCTTAAAACCCTTCAATGGCTTTCAGATTCTTTTAGGGTAAAATTCAAAATCTTAACACAGCTTACAAGATAATGATCAGATCCTACCTTTTTGGCCTCAGGTCCCTCTCCAGACCCTTTGTGTTCTAACCATCTTCTCTTTCACCTTTGGGGAGATCAATGGGGGGCAGGAGTCAGTGAACAAATATCTCTACCTTCTGTCCTTAGAGAAACAATTATAAAGTGTATCCCACATGGTTCTTCAGAGGATCTCAGCAGGGCTGAGGCTAGCTGCCCACAGTGTAACCAACTCAACCATGTACATTTTATTGGTACCTTTATTGGTTTTTCTCCTTCCTTGTCTCACTGTCCCTACTCTGGTTTCCTTACTCTGGTTTGCTGGGATCATCTTCTAAGTAAACCATCTCCCAAGACCTTGTCTCAGGTTCCACTTTTAGGGGAACCTCAAGTAAGACAGTTAATACTTGAAGTGGTCCTAGAGAGTACATCCTCCACATGGGATTCTGGAACACCCCTTACCAGTAAGATGGCAATAGGGACTCCATTATAGGTGGGTAGTGGGAGTTATGAAAACCTTTGATGTTCTGAAGCATCCTAATTACTGAAACTTTGACTTAGTGAATTGGGTTAGGTATAGTTAGAGGCCAGACAATGCTGAAGCCCAGGCCCAGGAGTTAATGATAAGAGAGGTAGAACTGCAAAGGAGACTGAATGTGCAATCTCCACAGGCCTCCTAGGCTCAAGTCAGATCTGTGATAGAGAAGGAACGAGACCACAAGAATGGACAGGGACATTGGATGATGCACTTGAGAACATTGAACTCTCAGATTCCCCTGAACCCTCTTGGCTGATGACAGTAGTTTCCTCCCTCTATTAGAATATGTCAGCATCTCTTTGAAGACCATGCAGAAATGTCTTCTGAGGCGGCTGCGTTGTAAGCTGATGCTTGTTCTACCTCAAGATCTGCCCTTCATTTTCCTACCAAGATCAGTAACTAGAGTCAGGTCTTAGCCTAGGTCAAGGGAAATATAATCTCTATTGTGGGAGGAAATGGCTTTTCACTGAAAGAGTTGCAGAAGAGCCTGGCTAATATATGACAGTATGAGCTGGGAAGTCTGTATGGGGGTAGAATTTGGGGGTCAACTTGGAATGGGGTGGAATATAGGCTGGAAACAGATTTAGTGACATAGGGACACTGTCTCATGACTCAGGATTTAATGTTCTGGAGAGAGCTCCTGGAGCCAGTCCTAATCTGCTGCTGGGATGGCTTCTTGAAGATGTCAGAACAGCCTGAGGAAGGGGTCAGAAGGTTCAGAGAGGTGGATGTATTAGAATGGATTTATTACATGAAACCAGGAAAGCACCACATAATCTATATACCCTAGGAAGGCCGATAGAACACTCACCATTAAATTGAGAAGGAATGCACTAGTGAGGGAGGCTGTAGCACCATTGAACTGCTCACTGGGGTTATCTTCTGGAGGCCAGGGCTGTAGTGGGAGGTGCAGCCATAGAACTGGTTTCCTGTGTCAGTAGGGATGAGAAGGTTCTAGACTAGCAGAGATCTGGTGGTGGCATTCATCATCAGAGGCAGGGTGGACATAATGATCATAGTGGGAAGCAGGACACATAGGGAGCTGTGGTGATGGGTAACACAATATGGTGTTCCTAGGGACTAGATATGTAGGTGGCCAGTTAAACCATGACTTGTATAATCAGGAAAAAGTAAAAAAGTGGTTATCTGATGGTCAGTATCAGCCACTGCAATAGAAAAACATGATTTCTCACTCATGCTCTGGATTTGAGCTCATTCTCAGACCTAGTGTTCATCAAACTGATGGAAAGACCAAGTTCTTTTGAAGAAGAACCTGCAATGCCACAGATATATACAGTAAGTATTCCCTTAATTCCTTCCCAAAGAAAGAGGAATGCCCAGACTTTTTAAGGAGTATTGAATACAGGGTCTGAACTATCAGTGATGCTAGGGATCTGTAATACCATCAAAGTTCCCTAGGTAGACTGGGGGTACGTGGAAGCCAGGTGATAATGGAGTCCTGCCTATGTTCACCTTACGGTACATCTCGTAGGTCCATAGACTGTTTTTGCCATCATTTCTCTAACCCTTGTGTGTATTATTGGGATGCCTTCATCTGTGAAGTAAGAGTTTTTATGGGAAGAAGAGCCAACCTGAATATACTGTAATGTGCCCTCTATCTAGCCAACACAGAAAGTGAAAAGCTATCCAAGTGGAATTGCAGGGATTAGTGCCACCCTCAAAGATGCAGGTTGGTGGTCTTCCTTTAACTCTATTCAGTTCACCTGTTTGGCTTTATCCTCATTAGATTTGATTTGTTGTTCCTGGTTACAGTGCTTCCACTGGTATTATTATCTGAGGGACTAAAGTGTGCCTGACTTATCTACATGGGATTCCACAAAAATATCATCTCAGACCAAGAGACTCATTTCACAGTGAAGGAGGTCGACATGATCATGAGACGTGTTGGTGCTGTGCCTCCAATAGCTAGAATACACACGTCTGAGAAACAAGGCATGGAAGTAGGGTTGGGTCCACTTATCATCATTTCTAGTAAACTTTGTGGAGAATGTGTGCTTTCTGTTGCCACAAGTCTAGGCTCTGGTTCCTGTGGGGAACACTTTCACGAGGAGATAACGTAGAGGTCCGAGTGTGACACTATGAGTATTCCTGGTCACATAAGTGGAACAACAGGGAAGAAAGAGGTTGGGGTAATTCACTATGATTTTCATAAAGCTGGGTTTGGTGCTACCTAGTGAGGGAAAGGAGGACTATCTGGAGCTCGGGATTCACTGGGACATCTTTGGATGTTTTCATGCTTGATGATAATAGTGAATGGGCTGTTGTAGCAACCATAGCATGATTAGGGCAAGGCAACCAAGGGCTTCCACCTCTCAGTGAGCAAGCAATGCAGAGCAGCTGAAGTCTGACTTGAGGGTGAAGGAAATATAGGGTAAGTGGTAAAGGATGTAGATTATGAATATTGATGGTAACTTTAGGATCTCTACAGCAGTTGGTACTGTATCTTGATCCACTAACCTTCCTGCTTAAAGACTTTTTTTTTTTTTTTAAAGATTAAGGCCAGTTATATCTTTTTTTTTTTAAAGATTTTATTTATTTATTTGACAGAGAGAGATCACAAGTAGAGAGGCAGGCAGAGAGAGAGAGAGAGAGAGAGGGAAGCAGGCTCCCTGCTGAGCAGAGAGCCCGATGTGGGACTCGATCCCAGGACCCCGAGATCATGACCTGAGCCGAAGGCAGCGGCTTAACCCACTGAGCCACCCAGGCGCCCCAAGGCCAGTTATATCTTGAAAAATCAGTGAATCAGTGACTAGGTGCACTTGTTTTGGGTCATGAGCAGATCTGAGCACTACAAGGGGTGGACTGTAGCAGACACTCCCTGTGCCCCATGCCACATTCCCTCAGTTGACCTGATTTCAGTTCAACTCTGGTGGACAATTCTGGGCATGCTGCCAGCATCTTATCTCAAGCCTGCAAAGTGGTGTCTCTGCTTTTTTAATTCAGGGCTTTCTCTGAAGCCAGAGAAGACTGCTCAGCCTGCACCTATGCAGTGTGGACAGTGCAGGAAAATGAATACCTTGAGGTCACTCTGAAACACCGGGGACAAGAGTCGGAGGTGAATGTCCCAGCTTCTTCCCTTCAAAAGGAGAATTCTGAGATTCATTCTGCATGGTTATTCAGAGGGTCCTGAGTTTTCTCTATAAGTAACTAGTTAAATAATCTGTGCTTTCTTGCTTTTTCCCTTCTTTGTCTCACTCCCCTTACTCCCTTGCCCTGGTTTCCCAGGATTATCTCTCAAGTGAATTACCTGCCCCCGAGGACCTTGCTTCAGGCTCTGTTTTGAGAGGAACCCAAACTAAGAACCCAAACTCATTTTCTCCTTTGAGCTTGTATGATTCTTATTCAGATTTTCACCTGTGTCACTTCTTCCCAAATTCTTCCCCAACCCCCAGGTCTTGGTGAGACACCTTTCTTATTATGGCTATGCTCCCAGCACCTAGTAGAGACCCTAGTCTATAAATGGCTCTCAGTAAATATTTGTGGAACCAATGCCTCTCCCCATGGTCTCCTCCCAGCAGGACAAGAGTCCCTGAAGACAATTTGGGGTCTTGGCACTCTTCGACAAAATGCTGCAGTCCCCAAATACACCAGTGCTATCTCCCTGTGTGGGACAGAAGTCCATTATCTGCTTATATTAGACTCTAATACTCCTCAGCAAGGGGCCTTGGTAACTAGGCTGGATAAGTGCCGCACAGAACACCGTCGGCCCCCCTCCTGGCCTCCTCCCCTGCTCCCCTCCTCTCAGCCAGCCACATTAAGTGAGTAAGTAATGAGAATGGCTAGAAATTGAATTTTATGAAAAAGTAATCTGCAGCTTAGAGAACAAGCAGGGAGGAAGGGGGAGAGATTTGATGAGATGGGGGAGACGATTTTAAGGGCCGTCAGAGGAAATGAAGGAACATGGGAGCCCACAAGGAGAGTCAGGTAGGAGAGTCATTCAGTTAGGGAGGCCGAGACAGTGACGGAATTTTGTCCCCTTCTTCTGTTCTTTGCTTTTTTTCTCCATCCTTTTCATCGTATCTGTGGGTATTTTGTCTCCGTGTTCATGGGGTGGAGGGGAGGAGGACTAAGACAGAGATGGCCGTAGGTGGAGGGCAGAAGATGCTGAGACTGTGAGATAAATTACTCTGCCTGCAACTCGGAGAATATTGGCATCCGGGACATCAGGAATGAACAAGGGGGGAGACAAGGGGCTGAGGAAGTGCAGGGATGGGTGAGGACATGGAGTGGTGGTATGGCCTTGACTCGTCCCATCCCAATTTGGCCTCTCTCCCAGATGGTCTTCGTGGCAGTCCTGGGACAGTCACTGTGGGTGAGCCATACTGGGACGGACAAGTTGTGACCAAAGTAGGAACAAGCAAGGCTAGGTACTTGTTACAGGGAGAAGACCATATTTGCATGGATCCTATGATGTGTGAACCCCTCACTGGGTATGTCTCTGAGTGATCACATTGTATCCTGACAACAGCTTTACAAGGTTTCCACTTTCAAAATGAGTAAAGTGAGACCTGCAGAGGTTAGCTGAATTCCCAGGGACTCACAGCTGGTAAGACAATTAGTCCACTCCTGGAAGACTGAGAGCTGCCTGGATATACCCCTGGAATTGTGCCAAAGCCTGTGCTGACGATGTCTGTGCTTGTGATTAGAAGATGGTCACTTTAGGGCTGTGATTGTTGTCAGGGCAGACCTGAATCCTCACAGTTAACGAGCCTTCCTCACATGCTTACATATATTTCACCTGCCTTGCCAGCAGTCCCTCTACCTTTGTGTCTTCTTACAAGCCCCCCCCCAGGCCCCCTCTCTGGGCTTCAAGCCTCTCACTCACACACCCACGTGCCCCCCACTCCCCACTGCCATTTGCAAACAGCTAAGTGGAGCACAGCTTGAGTTTGATGCTTGGTGATGATGAGTTTCCCAGCAGGGGAAGGGTTTGCTTTGCAGAGACGAAGACCAAAGCAGCAACATTAAATCTTCCTGCTCGTCCACACTCAGAGCTGCAAGGAGGCCCAGACAGCCGCCTTTGGGAAAGCAGCAATGGGGTAGAGCCAGAGCAAACAGAAACCCCAGGGGGTTAAATGCAGCAACAGAGATCCCAAAGCAGGGCTGATGGGATAATGGAGGTGGGTATATGCATAGCCATTAACTGGCCGATGCAAGGACAGAACCACAGAGGGAAAAGGCCACAGGGAGAGAAGAGACAGGGAAGTAGGGGGCTGGCTTCTAGCTCTGGCTCTGCCCCCTAATCATGGAATGATTCCCTGTGTCAGGGAGGTGTCAGGGAATACATGTTCTCATGGACTAGAATGTACCTTCTCCAGCTTGGAGTGTTCACTACATGCTAGGTCCAGTGGACACAAAGATGTATTCAAAAGACACAGTCCCAGGCCCGGTTGTGCCCACTGTCTGGTGGAGAGCAGTCTCCCCCCTCCCCCCAGGACACAGTATGATAGCTGTTAGAGGTTGGCAATAAGGAAGCACAGAAGAGTCACCCCAGAGCTTCCTGTCACATGCATACTGATGGGTTGCAGCTATTCAAAGGGATTTACAGTTCCCTGCAGCCCAGATAGGACAAAGGTCCAGGTGCCCAGCTTCTGGGGCATGGCAGGTGGGTGTGGGAACCAGAGAGAGGATCACCGCAGCCCAAGGAGGCCAAAGGTCCAGATGCCCAGCTTCTGTGCTGGCTGGTGGGTGCAGGAGCCGGAGCGAGGATCACAGCTCCTTGTGCCTGGAGGCTGGGACGCAGGAGCGCAGGCCGGAGTGTCTCCGCTGGCCCTGGCAGAGGCACGGCTGTGCTCGCAATTTACAGCCCGCTCTCTGCTGCCTAATTGCACCATCAGCGCTTGGTGTCGTAGGGCCGGGGTGAGGATGGATGGGCTGCAGTCAGGGGCCTAATGGCCGCAGTAAAGTGTGGTGTTTACAGCATTAAATAGCCCAGCCCACCCATGCTTGAGGGCCACCCTCCAGCTCTGTTTTGGGGCCAGGAGCTCAGTGCATCTGAGCTGGGTTTTGAGAGAGATTTGAGAAGGGACTCCCTACTCTGTCCCTGCATCTCCTTCCTAATGTAGGCAGCAGAGCTCTGTGTTGGAAACACAGGCCTGGCAGTGGTCCTCTTCCCCTTCTCTCTCGGGGTCTCCGAGCCAACTGGCAACTCTCCATGGGTAGGGCTGTGCCCTTACCAAAAGGCTGGGGCTCCCCCCGGGGCTTCCCCCAGGGCGATGTCTCCCTGACAGGACTGGGGGACTGCCACCAGCTAGGGCTTTATATATATATATATATCATGAGCCTACTGGGGGCTACATTTCTCTCATCAGACTTGGGCTCCCCGAACTTGAAGCATGTCTGTCCTCCATCAGACTGACTTCTCTGAGAGGATGTGCTCTGTCTCCCACCAGAGTCCCTGGGGGTGAGGACTCTATGCTTTGGTTCTTTGCCCCTTTAAGCTTCAGCTTGCTCATCTATGAAATGGACTCCCAACACTCTTGCAGGTTTTGTTGTTTTGGTTTGCTTTTAGAGTGGGCATTCAGCGCTGCTCCTCAAAGCGTGGTCTGCAGACCAGCCCCTGGGCATCACCTGAGAGCTTGTTAGAAATGCTGTGTCAGGGCTGCCTCACACCTGCAGAATCAGGGTCTGATCTGAACACCACCTCAGGGGACGGTCACGCACACGGCAGTCTGCGAGGTATTGATTTCCAAAGCTCTTAAGGCGGTGCCTGCCATATGGGGGCCTCAATACTGCTTGTTTCTCCTTCACCCTTTTTGGTGTCCTGGTGTCCGTGGAGAGGCACTGTAGTGGTCGCAAGTGGGAGGGGATGGGGAGCCAGTCTTGGGGGCTGGGCCACAGTACATGCTCAATAGATACTTGTTGAATGCAAGAAGGGGCCACTGCATTCGGGCCCTCCAAATCATCCACCATGCTTGCTAGAACTTGGCCCTGCCCTTCGCTTTTTCTCTCCCAAGTACGTCCCCTCTTGCTGACCGGAGAAAGGGTTAAAATCTAAGGACCAGCAAACCTTCCATGTCATACCTGGTGGTGCCTGCTCAGGCCACATCACTGGGAATCTGGCAGAGGAAGGGTAGTGGACAGGTATTGTGCTGCCCTCCGAGAAGGGACTCTAAGCCCCTGGACACGGCGTCAATCCAGTCTGGGGAAAGGGAGACCAGCTCCTCTAAAATATGTGGGCTCAGAGAGTGTGCCTCCTGACCTCATTCATACTCAGTTCCAGAGTCCCCTTTGCAGGGCCCCCGAAGGGGCAATGCCAGTCTCTGCTTAAGCATCCCCAGTGCTGGTGATGAAGTTTTAGAATGTAAGTGAGGTTCGGTGGGGTGGGGTCCGTAGCCCATGACCAAGAAAGAATTCTTGAGACATCTTTGGTGCAAAATGGTGGTTTATTAAAGCCCGGGGACAGGACACGTGGGCAGAAAGAGCTGCTGCCCCGGGGTTGTGAGGGGTGGCCAGTATGTACCAGGGGGTTGGGGAGGTAAGGAAAAGAGAGGTTTCAGCTTTCATATAGAAAGTTCAAGTGCATATAGAAAGTTTCAAGTTGGGATGCCTGGGTGGCTCAGTTGGTTAAGCCGCTGCCTTCGGCTCAGGTCATGATCCTGGGGTCCTGGGATTGAGTCCCGCATCAGGCTCCTTCCTCGGCAGGGAGCCTGCTTCCTCCTCTCTCTCTCTGCCTGCCTCATTGCCTGCTTGTGTGTACTCTCTCTCTCTGACAAATAAAATCTTAAAAAAAAAAGAAGCTTTCAAGTTTCATATAAAACTTTCATATGCCAGATACCAGAGGGCTTGCCATTGTCAAGGTCATCTTTCCCTTTTAGCAAGCTATTAACATTAAGAAAGTTGGGAGATTCCTAAAGAATGTCACATATGTCCCATCCAGGAGTGGGGGTGGGGGAAGCTTGCAGGGTGTCAGCTTTTGCTTTGTCCTCAGCCAGCCTTCTCTTCCCTCCTCTCTTCCCTTCCGGGAGGGTTCCGTCCCTCACAGGGGGGCCTCTTCACCTGTGGAGTGCCCCCATGGCTACCAGGTACCTGAGCTAATCCCCCCTGTGTTCCAGTTCTTTGTGACTCAGACAAAATCAGAGCGCGTGTCAAGGCCCTGGGAGGAGACATTGTCCCTGCTTTCAGGGAGTACTCAGGAGAAAGAGGGGCAAGTTAGACTCTAGCACGGGACAGAATGTGGTTATTGGTTTGATAGAGATATCAATGGTCTGGGAACACGGAGCAAAGAAACTATTATTGTTGTGGGTGTGGAGGAAATCAGGGAAACTGCATGAAGGAGAGGGTGTTTGGATTGGACATTGAAGGCTGGGTGAGATTTCAGTGGATGTGTCTGTCCTTGGATATCTCTCAGATCCTCCCCTCGTCACCATGCTAGCTGCCTCTGCCTTGGTTCCAGCCTCAGCCCTTCTCACCTGGACCAGTCCAGTGGCCTCTTAACACTGGCCCACCACTCTGTCACTTGTCCCAATCCCTGGAGCCATCCTTCACTCAGCCGCCAGGGCAAGTGACCCTGGCACAGTGGCATGCCCCCGTGCACTGTCAGACCCCGATGTTCCTTGTCTCATCACTACTTCCCTATTCTTCACAACCCAGCAACCACAGACTGCTCCAAGCTTCTCCCGTGTGTGTGTTTTTTCTGACTCTGACCCACTGCACATGCTTTTCTCTTTGCACGACACACCCTTCCCCCAGTCGTCTTACCCAGCTGCTAAATCTCTCTTTACCCTTCAGGATCCAACCCTGGACTGCAGGCGTCCTTGGTAGCCCTCTCCCTACCGTCATGGCCACCATACTATTTTTTGTTCAAAGATTTTATTTATTTATTTATTTAACAGAGACGACAAGTAGACAGAGAGGCAGGCAGAGAGAGGAAGGGAAGCAGGCTCCCCGCTGAGCAGAGAGCCCGATGTGGGGCTCGATCCCAGGACCCTGGGATCATGACCTGGGCCGAAGGCAGAGGCTTTAACGCACTGAGCCACCCAGGTGGCCCCCACCATACTATTTTTAAATTACTTTTGGGGGAGATGGTCTTCTGCTCTATCAGGCAGGGACTTGTTAATTTCATGTTATTCAGTGTTTTATTAGTAGTGCCAACAGTAGGTGCTTACTGCATGTTGAAGGCCCAGATGACTAAGTGAGTGGCATTTCAGGCAGAGAACACAGTCTAGGCATAGGTGTGGAGAATGGACAGTGCGGTGAGCTGCTTGCTGTGGCTGGAATGGGAGGTGAGGGAGGAGGTGGGCTTACAGGCAGAGGCTGCAGCCCTCTAAATCCTTACCCTGCCCTCTGGGAAGGGCTCTTCAAGCCCTGGGTCCTCTGCTGGAATGGGTGGGATCCCCTGCCTCCTTGGCCTCTGCCTTCCTCACTGAGCTCCCTCGCCAGAGACAAGGGGGTGGGAGAGGACTCTGGGGGGCGGCTCTCAGATGCATCCTTCCCCAGCACAGGGCGTGCGCTGCCGCCTGTATATCAGGGGCCGTGTCTGGCTTGTTGCTTGCTGGAAAGGGAAGTGGGGGAGATAATTGTGTCTCCTAGGGAAGAAATATGGGCTTAGGCAGCAGCATCTTTCTTCCAGCTTTGGGAGAAGAGATGTCTACTCAGCATCCTTCCCCAGAGTGGGGTGGGGTAGGAAAGAGTGTTTAACTCTTTCCTTTTAAATGCCCTCTGCAAAATCAATTGCCAAAGGTGCATTGTGTCTAAGGAATTTGGAATCATCCAAAGAGGTGGTAGGGGGAGAGTTCTTGGCATGGGGTGGACTGATGGCAGGTGCAAGATCACAGTGGTCCAAGGGGGCGGTGGGCAACCCTGGAACAGTATCGGCTGAGGGAGTGGTCATAGTGTTCACTTTAGTCTTCCATGTTTATTCCACTGTCATCTTTGTGGATTCTCCTGCTTCACCCAGCCCGGGGCATCGACTTCCTGCGTCACCCAGGGGGAATCTGAGCCCTGCCCCAAAGCCGGAGGCTGGCTCAGAGGGTCCTGGAGGGGCTCTTGCACCAGGCCAGGCAGCCCTCCTTCTCCATCACTCGGTTAATTTGATTTCCAAATGAGTTTATTCATGCCATTCTCCTTCACGGCCCCAATCTGCAATTTCCATTAATTAATGATTGTAAATTGCTAAGTAACGAACCACTTGGTTGTGCTGCTATTATTAATGGCTGGGAGTGGACCTAGATCAGAATGTGGGGGAGAAGGTTCATTAGCCTTGTATGGAGGGAATGTGTGCTCTGCAGACAGGGCCAGCGGGCCATGGGGAGGGCAAGAGTGAGGGCATGACAACTCTCAGGTCCCATCTTCTCACCAGCTTGGAAGGAAGGAAGCCTTGGGGCCATAGGATACCCCCTGGCGATATCCCCAAGATCCTGGTGTCAGGGCCGGGCACTGAGGGATGTGGTGGTCAAAGCTAACCCTAGAAATGGCAGGTTGGGAGATTGCATAGGGTCTGGCCAGCTGGAGCAGTGAAGTGATCCAGCAAGATTGCTGGTGAGGGCTGGGGGTGGAGTGGGGGGCAAGCCTGGGCCCCCAGCTCCTGCCGGGAACAGACTCCAGGTGCTCAGAGTTAATCCAGCCATTTGTGAAACGTCCAGACAGGAGTTGGGTTCCAAGGCAGCTCGAGTTACATGCTCGACAGGGACATGACTCTAGGGCTACCAGAGGTCAAGGGAATGGAATAGTTTATTCTGCCCGGAAGAAGCTTGGAGGTCTCATGGAGAAAGCGCTATTTGAACAGGAGCTCTGACGGTGGGAAAGACCTAACATGGTGAGTGACAAAAGGGCATTTCTGGAGGAGTTTCGGCAGAACGAATGCTAGCGTGTTCTGGTGGCAGCGAGGGATCCAGTCGCCCGGGGGGGGGAGTGGCGTGCATGTGTGCGGACGTGTTCGCAGGCATGTGTGGGGTAGGAGATGAGCAGGGAGGCTTGAGAAGCCAACCTTGGTGAAGTGGGCAACTCGGAGCCCAGCCTCGCACGGTGGTTAAGAGTTTAGTCTCCCCATGGGTTTGAATCCCAGCTCTGCCACTCACGGGCCATGCTCTGGGCCTGTGGCTTAACTCTTCTGAGCCCCCTCTGTAAAATAGGGGTAACGTCAGTAGCCATCTGACAATGAAAGTTGCTGTGCGGATCAAATAAATTAATTCACATAAAGTATTTCGGATAGTGCCTGTCATAGAGAAGGTGCTCTACGAGGTCAGCTATTATTATAATTATTCTATAAGAAACACAGTGTCACTGCAAGATTTTCCAAGGAGGACAGACACAGAGGAACTGAGAACAGAGGGCCCAGAAGGGCATCCAGAAATGGGGTGTTTTGGATTCTCACAATGACTGGGGGCCACTAGTTAATGAGGATATGCTCCTGATTGGTGGGCTAGCAACACAAGTTTGCAGATGTCACCCTTTAATCCTTCTTTTCTTTCTTTTCCTCTTTTTTCCCTCCTTCTTCCCTCCCTCCTCTGTACCCTTCCTTCCCCATTCCTTCCTCCCTCTCTCCCTCTCTTCCTTTCTCTCCCTTTCCCTCCCTCCCTCTCTTTCTTTTCCTTTTTCTCTTTCCTTTCTTCCCTCCCTCCCTCTCTCCTTTCTTCCTTCCTTCCCTGCATCCTTCCTTCCTCCCTCCTTCCCCTTCCTTCCTCCCTCTCTCCCCTTCCTTCCTTCCTCCCTCCCTCTCCTTCTCTCTCTCTCTCTCTTTCTTTTCTCTCCTCCCTTTTTTCCTTCCTTTCTTTTTTTTTTTTAAAGATTTTATTTTATTTAACAGACAGAGATCACAAGTAGGCAGAGAGGCAGGCAGAGAGAGAGGAGGAAGCAGGCTCCCTGCTGAGCAGAGAGCCCCATGCGGGGCTCGATCCCAGGACCCTGGGATCATGACCTGAGTCGAAGGCAGAGCTTTAACCCACTGAGCCACCCAGGCGCCCCTTTCTTCCTTTCTTTCTTTCCCTCTCTCTCCATTTCTTTCCCTCTCTCTCCCTTTCTCTCTCTCTCTCTCTCTCTTTCTTTCTTTCTTCTCAAATACTGTGAAATCCTGGGGATAACATGGCAAACAGGTCAGCATCTCATGGAACCTTAGATTCTAGAGGGAGAGACAGACAAACAGGGTGTGATGGGGTAGTGCAGCATGGGAAAATTTAAAAGTGAATCTAACCCAGTTCTGGGTTCTGTCCTCAGACCTTTGGACTGCAAAGAACAGAGACATTCACTCAAGTTTTTCAACAAATGGAACTTATTACAAGGCTACAATCACAGTCTGTTAGGAATCTTATGGGAATTACAGGATTTCAGCCATCCTAGTCATTGGATCTGGGTCCGTGGCAGCTACTGGGTCTAGTTTTCTTGTTTCCCCAGCACATCGAGCACTGCTGAGCTATCCCTCTACTGAGATATCAGGAGTATAGCTCAGCCGTGCACCACATGGGGGCTTCGCTCTGGCTCTAGCAGCTTCTCCTGTTCTCAAGAGCTTCTCCTTTTTTCAACATCTGGGTGCCTCATGATTTCTACTTAACTTACAACTTTAGGTCACCCTGGGCAGCCTCACGACTTTACCAACTTTGTGTATCTTCCCATTCAAATTCTGTGAAGAGAATCTGCCTCGCTGAGTCCAGCCCTTTTAGGGGAGACCATACCTAGGTTGGCCACCTCTGAGGAGCACACATGCTGTCCAGGTGACTGTGACCTGGCCACGCGGTATATGCCCAGCTCAGTACAGCAGGCTTCACTGTCTTGTCCAAGATACTGGGACCTTTTTCTCAGTCAGTCCCAAAGCAGTCCAACAGGACCCTACAACCACA
The DNA here is from genome assembly GCF_922984935.1 of Meles meles. NCBI lineage: Eukaryota > Metazoa > Chordata > Mammalia > Carnivora > Mustelidae > Meles > Meles meles. Next base: position 17,945,388 of record NC_060083.1, read on the forward strand.
CACATGGTGGCAAGGGCATTGTCTTTCTTTCTGAGAATGGTGATGACCCAAGTTGTAACCGTAACTAGAGGTGAGGTCAGACAACCCCTCTATGAGCTCCCTCTGAAAACTCTGTTCCCTCAAACTTGTCTAATTCCTGCTGTCCTGATAGTGAAACTCTGGAGTTTTGTTCAGGCCACAGACAGCCTCGAGTCCACTGGCATGAAGGCCAGAAGAAGTGGTACCTGGCATGATTTTTCCACGGACTTATCCCTGGCAGTCCTCTTTCCTTTCCTGGAATGTAGTCTGATCGAAAATACAAACTTTGGGATCAGGCGGGGGCTCCATCCCTTACGGGGCTTCCTGAGTCTCGGATTCTTTCCTTGTAAAACAGAGACCCCCGTAGGGACAGAAGAGGTGCTTCCTGAGTGGCTGGCCCGTGGGGGTGCTTGTAGGCTCTTCTTGTAGGCTCTGCTCAAGGAAGCTTGACACTCACTGTCTCCTTCCCATGTCTGTCTCCATGTTCATTTCTTTGTGTTTCTCTCTACTTCTCCCCTGTTGTGAGGACTCATGGCTGAGATGCCACCACAGGCCCTGTTCTCACTTCTGCCACGGTCTCAGGGAACTGGGTAGACACATGGAAGAACTTCCTGACATCCCATGTCGCTGGGGCAGCATGTTGACCATCCTTCCGAGAAGGTGGTTCTTGGGAGACAGACGCTGAACTGCGCATGTGTCTCAGGGGAGCCGACGGGGTTGGGGCAGGAGTGGGTGAGAAAGAGGAGCTCAGCAGGAATTAGGACTCTGCTCTGAGGATTCAAATGCAGTATTGTTCTCTGATCATTCATTCTCCTCCATTACAGCTGGTAACTTAAAAATCTCAAAAAGAAAAGAAAAGAAAAAAATTGACATTAAACAACTCTTGGTGAAAAAAACCAAACATATTCCAATTGAACAATAAGGGTATTTTCATCTCTCCTCATCTCCTACAGCCTTTGTTAATGCACACATTTGTTTTGCTTGGTGGTAAGCAACGTGTGAAGACATTTTCTGCCTTTTCCGCTTATCAGTATTTTACCTGAACGTTCCTCTGTATCCACTTAGTCCACAGAGCTGTCATTTTTAATAACTACAGCACATCAATATGACCACCGTTTGCTTACCACTGTAGCTGAGTATTTGAGTGCCGGCCAAATTTCCAATCTTGCGAACAGCATTGCCTCGAACACCTTTGTCAAACTGCTTCCCCCTCCTCTTTCCTTTGGATTATTTCCCAAGGGTTGATTCCCAGAAGGAGAATTACCAGGTCAAAGGGCACACATAGTTTCATAGCTCTTTTTTCCACATTGCAGATCTCTCCCCCTGCCGATAGACTTGAGTGGTACCACCAGCATCCACTGGGTTGAACAGTGGGGACGAGGGCTTCCATTTCTTGGGACTAGAGTCTGCTCCCAACTTGCTGCGTGATCTTGGGCAAGTCAGCTCCCCTCTCTGGCTCTAGGTTTTCTTGTCTGGGAAATGAAGGAGTTGGACGAGATGATCTGTAATGAGGGACCCTGGACTGCAGGATGGTTTGGCTGGCAGACACTGGAGCATCAAGCTCCTTGGGATTTGCATTCCTTTCCTCCGCAGTGAAGACGAAGCTGGGATGATTTGTGGTTTGTATTTCAGATAGATTGTGTTGTGCATGTGTGTGCGGGGTTGGGGTTGTGCTGGGTGCTGGGTGCTGGGTGCTGGGGAGATATAGCGTGACTATCCGGGGGCCCAGTCACTTAGTATCTCTTCAGGTTGGTCAACACCCGTGCCATGTTGCTGGTTAATATTTTGAATTTCATCCCTGGGCATTCACTGGGGGTCAGACAGAAACGAGTTTGAATCATACCTTGCTTGACACTTGTCGGGTTTGTGGGATTTGAGCAGATGACTTAGTACCTTAGTTCCTCATCTGTAGAGTGGGACTAGAAATACCCACCTCACAGATTGTTCCAGAGAGTGACATGAGGCAATTCATGTAAAACACTATGACAGTGGTTGTCCTGCTGGAGCCAGACCAGATTAGTAATATTTTCCAAGGACCTTGTGCCCTTCCCAGTCTGATGCGATACTTGTCAAACTGGATGCCCATGATCCAGATTACTGCTGCCTCCTCTCCTGAGGAGGACAGAATGGGCAGGATCTTACAGGGTGTCTGGGAAAGGCCTTATCTTCCTTGAGGGTAGCCCAACCCTGGATTCATTTCATGAAGAGCCCTGAGCTGGACTGGCCGTCTGGCTGCTCCCCTTCCCTCTGCACTCACCAACTCCTCACAGAGCTTCTGGGCTCCCAGGGCACTTGGAGGAGTCAGAGACTCAGGGGCCCAGCCAGGATGGTGGCAGCCTGTGCTGGATTTGCTCCGTCTCCAACTCCCATTTCCAGCCTATGCTCTGTGTTCCATCCATACCTCTGCCTGTTCCTGGAGTCTTTCCCACAACAGAAATGGGAACTCCTGGAACAGTCTCCCGCTTCCTGGAGAGCCCTGAGTCCATCCTCAGAGCCAAGCCCCTGCCACTTGTGACTTGCTCCTTTTTCTGCCTTGGCTACAAGCCGGTGGCCAGGCTCTGCCAGGTCCAGCTGCTCAGGCTCTCCCCTTCATCCATCATAGTCTGTACATTTTCCCAGAATGCTTGCCTTGCCAGTGCCTCTCTCACTCCCCACTCCTGCCATGGGAGTGTCTGCTTGAGGACAGAAGCTGGGGGAAAGTCCTCCAAGGGGTTCCCATCCCCTGGGAGATGAAACCAGGGCCCCAGCACAAGAAGTTTCCAGGCCGGTAGTTCTGACAAGGGTGGTAGCCCGATCCGGACAGTAAATCATAGAACGTATTGAGGGAGGTGAGTGGGGAGCAGCCGGGGGACATCTGCATCTGGGGCCCAATGAGGACTTTATACAGGCAGTCCTTCTCATACTGTTCTAATGCTCAGACAGGAGGAGGATATGGTACCACATCACAAGAACTGCTCTAAGTCCACAGATGGACACTGAGGACAAGATGAGAGGCCACCATAGAGCTTATAGGCTAAGATTCAAGTCCTCACCCTCCTTCCCACGTGGTCACTGTCAAGCCCTTAAGTCCTGCTTGGCTCACAGAACCAGCCTCTGTAAGTGCCTACTTGTGCCAGGGACAGAAGGACCGAGAAGAGGCAGCGTCTCACTGCTGCCTGCAGGGAATTTTCTCTATTCCAGGGTTGGAAACCCCTGGCCTGTGGGCAAATCTGGTTCACCATCTGCTTTGTCCATCAACTTAGATTATGGCCACGCCCGTTGTGTCTACACGGTCCAGGGCTCTGTTCCCCCAGTAATGGCAGAGGTGAGCTAGTGGTTGTGACAGAAACTAGATGGCCAGTAAAGCTAGAAATACTTACTGCTAGCTCTTTACTGTCTCCTGAATGTTCGGGGAGCAAGTTGAACCCCCTGGAAATTCAGGGACTTGCTGTATACTGGCTGTGAGGGGACAGTCTGAGGGCTACCGGGGCCCAGGAGGACCAGGCTGGAGCTAGCAGCCCAAGCACAGACTCCCCAAGCCCCTCTGCTTGCCAGGCCCCCTAGTGAGCTGGGCAGCCCCCCACAAAAGGGGAGGTATTCCTCATGCTCCACTGGAACCTTGGGCCTCCCCTACCTCTTTGCACACATTTCCTCCTTCATGACTGGAGGGAACTTTGGGGGAGAAGCTGCCCTGATTCTGCCCTCGGCCCTCCAACCTGCTCATTGGGTTCCTTGCAGACAGGAGCACCATGGAAAGGCGCCCACGCTGCTGAAACATTTTGTCTTCCCTAGTCTCGGTTGATCCTGTAAAATGGAGATGAGAAGACTGCTGGGTTCTTGGGTCTTCCAGAAGGAAATGCACATCTTCATTTGGCAGTCAGGATGGCTGCAGCGTAGTTCATTTGTTGGGGAGGAGAGGAACAGGGTCTCTTCAACAAGAGACCCATGGTTTTTCCTACAGTGAGCCCAAGGCGGTAGACTCCCATTCCTAAAAAGTGTCTTTCCAAGTAACGGAAACAATGTAATTAGCAGCCTCTTTGTTCAGGGTGTTAATTAACTTGTTTTTTCTGAATACACCTTTTTCCAGGTACAGCCCATCATCTCTAGGGTGCTGGCAGGGGGAAGGCAATTAGATCCTCGTTACTGTGCAATTAATTATGGCTTGGAAATAGCTCAAGGAGGCTGGGGGGAATTCCTCAACAGCACCAGCCCCAGGAAGGGGTCTGGCTTAGAGAAGGTGCTGAGCTGAGTCTCTTTCGTGGCACAGGAGCAAAGGCTGTGGAGCCTAGTTCAGGGCATTGCAGGAAGGCAGATCTGAGCACCTCACTCCCCTGCTCAAGAACTTTCAGTGGCTCCCTAGTCCCTATCGAGTCAGAGCAAGCTCCCTACTTGAACACTGAAGGCCATCTATTATCTGGCCTAAACCCATCTTTCCAGAGTTATCTGCCATCATAGCTACCCATAATCCATTTTCCAGACTAACAAGGACTCAGCTACTTGAATGTGCTTTCCGTGTCTTTGCCTACACTCTTTCCTTACTTGGGGAAAGCTCTCTGTCTTTTAACTTGAGTGGCATGATCATCCTTAAAAATACCTACTCGATCCTGGAGCTTTTCCCAAAGCCAGGAGGAGTCTTAGAAGGAATAAGGGCTTTGGACTCAGATATACTTGGCCTCAAGTAATTAACCTCCTAGAGCTTCAGTGCCTGCCCCTCCACTGCTCCCAGTGCAAAGAGTACCCTGGCACTGGCCTCATGGACAGTGTATGTATGACAAGTGCCCAGCTTGGACAAATCTCCTTTGTGCACAGCCACCCCCCCCAACCACCCCCCACCCCTGTCCCCCCCACCCCCCATGATCATGCTGTGGCTGTTAGCATTGCCTTGGTGGGAATGGTCATTCCTCACTAGATCATAAATGCTTTTCTCAAACGAGTTTTAATCTTTTGTCTGCAGAGGTGGGCAGCTGCACTCTGGACACCAACTCTGAGAGAGGGTCCAAGGTGGTGGTTCTCAGTGAGAGCACTGCTGCCCCCTAGGAGAAATTTAGGACAACCACCATAATTGGAGGGCGCCTGACAGCGAGCAAGGCTAAAGATGCTCCATGTCCTGCCAGATGTGATGCCTGGAAAACATGCAGTGTGTATATGTCTGGGGCTAGAACTTAACTCAGTGTTACTTATGGCTCCACTATTTGGGGGCATGAGTTTATATATAAATATAAATATATTATTGTATAGTATATATATTTACATATAAATATAGATAGATATGTCTAATTTTCCAGGAATGTAACAATGAAGTGCAATCAAAGGAAGGTTGGGGGAGACAAACCATAAATGACTCTTAATCTCACAAAACAAACTGGGGGTTGCTGGGGGGAGGTGGGATTGGGAGAGGGGGAGGGGGCTATGGACATTGGGGAGGGGAGGCGAACCATAAGAGACTATGGACTCTGAAAAACAACCTGAGGGTTTTGAAGGGTCAGGGGTGGGAGGTTGGGGGAACAGGTGGTGGGTAATAGGGAGTGCACGTTTTGCATGGAGCACTGGGTGTTGTGCAAAAACAATGAATACTGTTACGCTGAAAAAAATAAATAAAATGGGAAAAAAAAAAGGAAGGTTGGACTTTGTTTAGATGAGTATTTTACTAGGAACTGTTGGTCAGTTGGAAAACCACGTCATGGATGGTGAGGCTGCTCGTGGTGTCTCATTCCCCCAAAGAAGCAACGGAGTCTTTCAGCATTTGTAGGTTTTATGGTCATGAGGCATTCAGAGGCAAGTGTTTGACTCCTTTCTGGGTCTCCACGGGTGCTCATGCTCAAGCATGTTCATGCGGAAATACATAGTGTTTTATTATAATCCCGCAATTATTTCTCCTTTATAATACAATTAGGGCATTTAGAAATTATGTATGGAAGCGGATTGTATTCTCTATGAATTCCATTTCACTTCAAGAGGGCATTCCCAAATATTTGTTATAAAAAGGGATGATGATACACCTGAGACTAGCCCAGCCTGGAAAAATTCCTGGTTGGGCCCCATCCCTGTTTGGTGAGGACTAGGGACCAGGTGGCACATGGAGGGGGGGTTCAGGTGGCCTCAGATCTCCACCTCCCCACCCCCTGCACCTCCACTGCTCTGTGTGTGTGCATGTGTGTGTGGAGATGACTGCTACGTGTGGCTGTTTTGCAAGGTGTGCCCGCAAGTGAGCCAGGCTAAACATGTTCCTAGGTGTCAGGAGCGTGTGTGCATGGCAAGGCAGGCCCTGTGAAGATACTCTCCCCGGGGCACACCTGCTTCTGGGTGTACCTGCAGGAGCCCTGCTGGCGGCAGCTGCCAGCTGGTCCCACTTGGAGCCTTTCATCTTTCAAACAAGAGGGAAACATTTGTTCAACTTCGAGGCGAGTCCATCACACAGCCTTACTGGGAGGTGACAGCCATTTTGGCTAAGGAAAGGCCTCCTGCCCTGCCTGCTGCTGCCAGCCATGCCTTTCCCTAGGCTCCTTGCCTCAGGTCCCTTTTCCCAGCAGACCCCTCCACTCCTCACCTCCTCCCCGGGTAAGTCCATTAGCCAGATCCCAGATCCTCAGGGCTCCTGGCTTAAGCTGAGCTAACCCAGGAGAAGCTCCCCTGCCCTCACCACATCTGAACTTCGGACAGCTCCTTTCCCCTCCATGTGCCTTCGTTTCCCCACTTGCACAGTGCAGGTGTCTCCCTCACTTTCACATTTCCCTAGTCTGTCACTTTTTTTTTTTTTTTTCAATTTTAAATCTTCCTTCCACACTTTTACCCCTCTCTTGGGCTCCCTGCTGCATGTGAAGTGACTTAGAGTTTAATAAAGGGCTTCCAGATTAGGTTTTCTTCTTGCTTCTTGTCCCATCCCAGGCAAGCCCCTACCCTGCCAGTCCTTCTTCTGGGCTGTGTCTGTGTTTGGAGTGGAACACAGCTCCTGAGAGGAAGCTAATGTTCCAGAATGGCAGTGCCAACCTTCTGGGAGTGCAGGGCCCTTGTTATCCTCACAGCTAACTAGCCGATGGCTCCTAGGTGACAGCTTTGGGGGCTGTGGGTGGGGTTGGAAGCCTCTTTGCAGATCAGGTTTCTTCCTTCCTTCCTTCCTTTCTTTCTTTTCTTTTTTTTTTTTTTTAAAGATTTTATTTATTTATTTGAGAGAGAGAGAAAGCAGGAATGAGTGGTGGAGAGGGTCAGAGGGAGAGGGAGAAGCAGATTCCCTGCTGAGCAGGGAACCCAGACACAGGTTCAGTGTCAGGACCCTGGGATCATGACCTGAGAGGAAGCAGATGCTTAACTGCATAATGGCTAACCTAACTGACTGGGGCACCCCGGCGCCCTGCATATCAGGTTTCAGTCTCCAAACAGTGAGGTGTTGTTCTTGGCACTTGGAAGAGCAGAGAGCTGGGCAGTGCTGGGAATATTAGTCCATGTGTGTTCGTGTGTGTGTGTGCACGCATGGGTACACTTGTACCTGCTCATAGGCATATGTTTAGGGATGGGCTACAGGATGGAAGGGATTTACACAGTTGTCTGTGGATGGCGATCTTGAACTCCTTCTCAGGCCTGGACCTGCAGCGGATCAAGAGGTCCTGCCTTGGGCCCATCATTTCCGGTTGGACCACCCAAGGCAGGAGCCCCTTAAGGTATAACCAATTACAGGTCCTTCCAGTCTGTAACCTGGCAGCCTTGGCCTAACCATATGATCTCATGCCCACCTCTTTCTTCCTGAAGAGTGGGGAGTCCTGCTTTGCTGCTGAGGCCTGTGGGGCCAGGAGCTGGTGGTTTGGGGGGCAGTGCAGTGGTTTGAGATGATTGTCACTAGTGGCTAGTGCTACAGGAGGCTGGAAGCTGATACCCTGATCTTCCTTCATAGATGATTTCCCTGTCTTTCCATCTGAAGTTATCCTCCTGTACCCCTCTCAGAGGCAGCAGCAGAGAGTTCCAGGGGAAGGCCCCTCCTGCTTTCAGAAGCCCAGAGGCTAGAAGAGCCTTTTTTTTTTTTTTTAAAGATTTTATTTATTTGACAGAGATAGAGATCACAAGTAGGCAGAGAGGCAGGCGGGCGGGGGGTGGGGGGGAATAGGCTCCCCGCTGAGCAGAGAGCCTGATGCGGGGCTTGATCCCAGGACCCTGGTATCATGACCTGAGCCCAAGGCAGAGGCTTAACCCACTGAGCCCCCAGGTGCCCCATGGAAGAGGCTTTTATCAGATTGTTGGGCCCATGCTGAATGACACATACTTCTACCACACAAATTATTTGTGGTTGAAATTCCAAATTAACTGGGTATCCCGTTTTACTTTTGAAATCTGACAAACATGGAAAGGCATCTGGTCCACCAAATTTGGGCAAACTAGGGTGATTTGTTTTGACCTTGAGTGTGGCCAGCTGTGCTCCTGAGCCTTCTCATCTTTAACGGTACCATGATGACAAGGTGGGAGGCTGAGGAAGACCATAGGTTTTAAGACTTGGGTCTGACAGCCTCCTGGGCTTCTCTTTTGCTCCTTGTGTTCCCAGAGGCTCTGGGAAGTCCAGGGCTGAAGAAGTCTGTAGAGGTCACACAGCTTCCCAAACTTGGCTGATCCCCATTCTTGGAAGGACTGATTCCCCAAGCCAGGGCTCAGGCACCTGTGTGATTGACAAGCTATGAGGTGACTCCAAGGCTCTCTTGGGACAGGGAAAGGCAGATCCAGGCCAGCGTCCCCACTGCACTGAAGAGGACACAGAGGCAAGACCACACCATGAGCTCAGACTGAGCCAGCTCTCAAGGTCAGCTCTCCTGCTTCCAAGCTGGGGTTACAAGACCTTGTTCTTCCTGCCTCGTCCCAAGCAGAAGCCACAGGGACAGGCACCGAGCAGAACCGTGCATGGATACCCTGGAGAGACAAGGCATCTTTGAACCCCGGGCTGTGCAAGGGGCTCAAAGCCTTCATCTCACCGGTGCCCCCCGCCTCTCCCCAGCCTGGATTTGCCACTCACAGCAGCCCCCTCCTCACTGCCTTGCATGCCTTGCTCCCAGCACCAGATCCTATTCCTCTCATTGCCCCTTTTCTTCCTTTCTGCCTCCTCTTCACCTTGAAATTGTCCTGGACGTAGTATGTCAGAACTCAGCCATGCATCCGCAGTGCCCAGCGCATTGCATGCAGTGGGTGCTCAGTGAATAGCGGCTGAACAGATAGATGGGTGGATGGAAGGACCCTGGAGTTAGAGTCAGGAGACCTGGATTCTTACTTCAGCTTGACCCCTAACTGGTTGTGTGTCTCAGGACAGATCACTGAACCTCTCTGGGCCTCCACTGTCTACTCCCCAAAGCTGTTAACACAGAGTCAATGAGGAAACACTGGTGACTTGTTATTTCCTTATTAATTACGTCTTCTTGGCCCTGAATTGTCAGGACATTTTCTTCCTTGTGCTTTACTGCACATAACCACAGGAGAACTTGCGGTCACATCCTCTGTGTGCCTCATCTTCCAAAACAGGCAGGCTCCAGAGAAGCCACCTGTCCCCAGTGAGCACCTGTCCCTAGAAGTCCCCAGTCTGAACCCCCAGTTCTGCCTTCTCTCCTAAGCTGTCCTAAGGCCCAGCCACTCATTACCTGAAACCTGACAGGACAGAAGCTAAGCTTGACATCCTTTTCTCCAGACCTGCTTTCTGCCCTTCGGTGCTCCCTTCTCGAGGAATGGCCCATCATCCACCCAGCTGTCCCAGTGGAAGCCCAGGAGGCAGATTTTCCTGTAGGTCTCCACCCCACACATCCACCAAGTCCTGCTGACTTCACTTCGTACCTCCTCTCTAGGCCTGGCACGGCCTCTGCTCTGTCACCCAGGCCTTGGCCGCAGCCTCCAGGAGCCAGGGCTAAACCCCTTGAGGCCCGCTTCTGAAATGCACATCTGATCCCAGCTCTCCCTCACCTCTTGTCCTTCAGTGTCTCCCTGTTTCCTCAGGGTCTAGTCCAAACCCTCTCAGGGTGCCTTACCGGTAGCCCGGTATGGTTTGGGCCCTTCTACCTCTCCAGCCTCAGCTTTCAACACTCCCCTACACCCCGACTTCCGACTCCTGACTCCAGTGTTCTGAATGAACTGCCTGCAGGCTCCTAAATCTGCTGTCCACTCTCCCTCTGCTGGGGCTTTGCAAGAGCTCCTCCCTGCCTCTTTACCTGGCTGACCTCCATTCAAACTTTAGGTTTCTGGTTTCCAGAAACTTGCCCTGACTGAAGCCCCCCACCCCCCAAGGCTCAAACAGGGGCTCCTTCTGTACAATTCTACAGCACCAGGCTCTTATCACATCTTGGCACATCTTGCCTTATCGCCGCGCACCACAGTGTGTCGTCAGGTCCCATGTATCTTCCCCAACAAAGTCATGGACTCCTTGAAGGAACTGTGTCTGGGTCATCTTTGTGTCCTCAGTGTGCAACCCTGTGTCAGATGCCAGATGTGTGGAGGTAGTTGTGCAGAGTAGTTAAGAATCAGACTGGCTCGGTGCCATCCACCATGGCCGCCGCTTGCCCCCTGTGGCCAAGGAGCCCTTGGCGATGTTGCGAGTCCACACTGGAAACTGCAGTGACCGTCAAATGCACTTGGGATTTTGAAAGCTTAGAATGAAAACAAGAATGTAGAGTATCTCATTAATACTTTGTTTTATATTGATTATATGTTGAAAGGATAAAATTTTGGCTATGATGAGTCAAGTAAAAGATCTTGTCCAAATTGGGGCATCAACTTATTTTTCCTTTTTGGAATGGGATTCCTAGCAAATTTAAAATTGCACACACAGCTCATCTTATACTTGGATTGGATAGCACTGCCTGAGCTCCCTGCCCCTGCGAGGTTCAAGTACCCACTCCTGGGTTCCTCCTGGGTCACATGGCCTTGGGCATGGTGCTTAGACAGTCTGTGGCTCAATTTTCACATCTGTAAAATGAGGATAGTATTTGAATCCTTGGCACAGGGTTGTTATTAATATTAAATGAGTTAACTTGTGCTCTGCAGATAGGAAACCCAATATAAATATTAACTGCAGCCATGGTGATTAGTTACTCGATTAATATTTGTTGAATAAAGCATTGAATTCCTGAATCCTAACCTCCTTGCCTTCACCCTATCCCTGCAGCTACCACTTATCTGTCATTCAACATTTATTCAGCAAATATTTATTGAGAAACTACAATGAGTCAGGCATTGTGATGGCCATTGCCGGCAAAGAGGAACATTTAATCGATCAATTAATTAATTCAGTGAATCTTCGGGTAGCATATCTTTTGTGCCAGGTGCTGGCTGGGCTCTGGATACACAGAGGCTGAATGATGCCCTCCAGGCACAGGGAGGAGACAGATCTAAGCAAGGTCATGGCTGGCACTGTGGGCTGTGCGTGGGGACAGTGCATGTGTGGGTGATGGAGACAGAGAGGATGGACCAAACCCAGCCCCGGAGAGGAGGGCATCAGAAACGCTCCCTGGAGGGGGTGACTGCTGCGAGAGCAGGGTCCAGCCGGGCAGAGGGGGGCGGTGCCCGGGAGAGGAGAGACATTTCCTCCACCATCCATCAGATGCTGAGCAGAGAGAAGCAGGGTCACACAACTTAACCTGAGCCGCGCAGCCCACATCAATATCAGTCGAGGTGGCTGTTTGTTCCTAAGTGGACAAGCCAGCTGGTTGATTGAATTTTTCACTCATCATTAGGATGTTGAACAGAATCTAGAAAACACAGCCCTGCGGCCAGAAGCCTGGGTGTCCCTGGGCTTAAGCTTGGGCTCCCAGACAGCAGTACCCCTCCAGCTCCCCAAACCCTTAGAACCAGGCTCCTCTGCCGTTTAACGCACAGCTGGGAAGTTAAAAGCAGTTTAGCGATAATTCCACCTCCACACTGAAGACTTCCAGCGACTGTTAATGAATTTAAATGCTGGGGATTTTCTCTGATGCCTCATTGCATATGCGCCTCACATTAAGATGCTAATGAGGGATCTGTTGGACAGAGGCGCTGGTGCTCGACCCAGGTCGAGGCGGGGGTGGGGCTGCTGGCTGGTCAGGCCTTTTCTCTTTTCTTATTGGCCCTTCATCAGGGAACTCGCTTACCAGGTTAACTGGCTGGACCCTCCGTGGGGACTGACATTCTATCAGCTGGGGCTGGCTCGGCCTGGCTCAGAGAGAACTTCTCTTCAAACTGGAAGGCTGCCGGTCCCGAGCCTTAGTAAGCGAACAGGGGAGTTGCTGTAAGACTCCTGGGACCCCATCAGAGAAGCTGTGCCTTCCTTGGGGACTGAGCTGGCCTGTGGGGAAGGGCATGGGCCACAAGTCCATGTTCTCAGGAAGCTTCCATCTGGAAGGCCTGCCTGGGTTCTCATAGGTTCCACCTCTTGGGATGGAAGCGGCCTGAGATATTGTAGGTGTGGGAGGAGGACAGGGAGGTGTGCAAGATGCCTTGACCCTGACCCTGAATGGCAGAGGTACTTCAAGGCTGGGGGACGGCCAGATGACACTAGGGGCTGTTCCTGAAGACAGTATGAGAGGTAGTTGGTCCCCAGGCCCAGGGAGATGGGAAAAGGAGCCTGGGCTTCCCTGGTCTCTCCCCTTTCTGACAGAAGCCAAAAGGAGGAGAAAGAGAGAGGCAGGAGACAGAGGGGAGGTAGAAGAGCCAAGAGTTCAAGGGCGCCGATTTCCGGGCCACGCAGCCTGGCTTGGGTCCTGTCCTATCTCTACCACTTGGGCCATAAGTGACTTAAGCTTTCTGTGCCTCAGTTTCCCCATTCATGAAATGGGGATAGTAATAGCACCCGCCTCATTTATGAAGGTGATATGATCAGTTTTGTCAGTTATGCCTCAATAAAGCTGAAAGAAATTTTAAAAAGAGAGAGAGAGAATGAGTTAATGTATGTTCAGTGTCCAGCATGCTAGAAACACTTACTCTGTATCTTAGAATTATTCTTATTAGTGGCTGAAGTTGTCCCTGACTGACCAATGTTGGGGTTCTGTTTCCTAAAGAAGAGACTGGGGCAGTGCAGAGAAGCAGGGGCCCCACCAGGAGGTGCTAGGAAAGGGCCCCTGCCTCCTCCCTCCCTGGCCTCACCCCCTCCCCCCCCAGCAGCTGCCAGCTCCTCCAGAAGCCACTTCCCTTGGCTTCCTGCAAATCCACCGACAATTTTGTAAATTTGCTTAAGGATTAAATTAATAAGCTGCTGCTTCTTGGCTCCCACAACTGTACAGACTGGCACTTCTGTGCTCTGGGAAATGCCTTCTGAGGCAGTGTCTGGAGGAAGTAAAGCCACTTTTAAGCTTACCTCCTCCTCAGGGGTGGCCCCAGGATTGATCTCAGCCTTTCCTTCTACCTACGTGCTCCTGTTCTCAGCACCCACATCTGCCAGTGGGGCAGAGGGCAGGGGACCTTCTCACTGTGTGAGCCTTTGGGAGACCATCTCTGTGTGTTTGTCTTCCTCCCTCAGACTGTGTTGTTGACCCCACAACTCCGTCTCCACCATTGGGAGCTTTTGTATGGTAGCGTCTGCATCTCTTCCATCAGACTGCACTTCCCAGAGCGGAGCTTCCCATACCTCCCAATAGGGAAATTTAGGGCCCGGAACCCCTGCCACCTCCGAGTTCTTCTGCGAGAAGGGGGCAGAGGAAGAGGGGCTGGTAGGTCTCCGAGCACACCCTGTTCTGGACGTTCCCTTACATGGCCCAATCCCAGTTAAATACCAAAGGTGGGAAGGATCTTGGGGGTTGAGTGTGGGGGTGATCTATCCATGCCACCTTCCTTCACATTTAGGGCTAGTGGCTTCCAGAGGGAACCTGGGTGATGTGGACAGGAGGCTCCCCACAATCTCAAGATGGCCCCATGTACCACCCAACCCCAGTATGAGGCTGTGCGTAAGGAGCAGTGATGCTATGGCTTCAGTGGCCCACTTCCCCACTAATACCAAGGCCAGGCCTCACTCAGCTGGGCTGAGGGCCTCCCAGGTGCCTGAAGCTCTGGTTCCCTAGGGCTGTTCCCTCTCGTCCATCTCTGTCTCTGCTCCTTCTACCTCTTGCCACCACGTGCACTTGCTGCCCAGTCATTGGAGCTGGAGAAAGGGCCGCATTCATCCAGTCACTGTGCTCTTGAGCCTTTGATTAAGGGTCAGGGGGTTAACTTGTTGCCATTCAACATGCGGAGGGGAGGGCTGGAGGCCTCCTGATCCCTCTCGTCTCCCAGCCAGTAACTCTGCCAGGAGAGCAGCAGATGAGAAGAGGACGTCCTGCGGCTCTGGGGAGGCCAGGGGAGACAGAAAGTGGGGAGCACGGCCTCTCCATTAGTTACCAAGCTTCCTGTACCCCAGCTCTGTCCCTGTACCTGAGAGGCACTCAGCCCAGCCACTCCCAGGGAACCTCAGGCTTTGAGAAACTGGAGAGATCAGGTCTGACTTTTCTTTTTTTTTTTTTTTTTTTTTAAGATTTATTTATTTGACAGATAGAGATTACAAGTAGGCAGAGAGGCAGGCAGAGAGAGAGAGAGAGGAGGAAGCAGGCTCCCAGCCAAGCAGAGAGCCCGATGCGGGGCTCGATCCCAGGACCCCGGGACCATGACCCGAGCTGAAGGCAGAGGCTTTAACCCGCTGAGCCACCCAGGCGCCCCAGGTCTGACTTTTCTATAGAAGTTCCTGTGGTGAGCATCCAGCCTGTGCTTACATGCTTACAGGGATGGGGAACTTACTATCTCCTCTTAGGGCGCATACATTTCAGAGTGGGACAGTTCTGTCTGTTAGAAAGTTCTTTCTTATCTCAAACTGGAATCTATTCTCTGGCCGGGTGCTGGCCTTTGGAGACATGTAGAATAGGACATGCCCCTTTTCTGTGACTGGCCTTCATGTGTTTCTTCGCTTCATGAGAGCATTGTCTCTTCTCTGCTGTCTAGACACTTCTGCCTCCTGCTCTCCTCCTAGAGGACCCCCATGGACTTTGAAGCCCAAAGAGCATGGTCCCTGCTCCTCCATGCGGCAACTTTGTGCTTTTGAGTATACATGTCCTGCCTTTGACACTCAGCTTCCGGATCTGTAACATGGAGACAGGTTGGATGAAAATGGGCATGAAGTGTCTTGCGCAGCGTCTGATGCCGAGTAGGTCTTCAAGACTCCATGGTCTCTCCTCTCTCTTCTGCAGAAAGTGAGCCCTCTCCAATCCACAGCCTCACTCAAACACAGACCATTATTGGCAGACCATCTCACCCTTATCCTGTCTTTGCCCCAGCCAGGCTTCCCTCCATCTCTTCTCTGCCGTCCACAGGTAAAGGAGACACTCCGGGCTGTGGTCTAACAGTGGCCCCTGGGGTTGAGAGGGGCCCTTGCTGGCACTGAACTCCCTCTAGCTGCCGCACTTGGGTGTTCTTGTGGCGAGGCTTGCTGGAGAGAGTTCTCCGAGGATGGCAGCTGGCATCCTCCTCCTCTGCCTTCTCCTCTGTCCTGAGGAGCCCTGGCTGCACCGTGGGTTCAGCAGGCACAGGGGCATACGGCGTACTGTTTTCAGAGGGTGTTTTAATTACCCCTGGAGACAAGCCTGAGTTACAGAGCCCCACGGGCATGGGACACACACTGTTTATGTTCTGCCCTAAGTCATCGTATCTTTGGTGAATTATGCAGTCCCGTGGAAAAATACAAGTTGGTGGTGGAACTAGAGATGCTAAGGGGGGGGTCTCGCCTGCCTCCTGGCCTGTGTGTCTGCCAGCTCCTGAGGTGGCACTGGCGGCTTGGGGCGTGCCCTGGTGTTTCCAGAGGACTCCTCACCATCATCCCTCTGCCACTCTGTCACGTAGAGCTCCTCTGCATCCCCATTTTATCACTTAGTCTGGCTGGTGCCTTCATTTGGGACTATCCCCTGTCTAACAGGCCCCAAGTGGATGATTGCTTAATGTACACTAATCCCTTCCATCCCTGTGCACACCCCCCCTTTTTTTTTTAAGATATTTATTTATTTATTTACTTATTTGACAGATCACAAGTAGGCAGAGAGGCAGGCAGAGAGAGAGGAAGGGAAGCAGGCTCCCTGCTGAGCAGAGAGCCCAACGCAGGGCTCTATCCCAGGACCCTGAGATCGTGACCTGAGCCAAAGGCAGAGGCTTTAGCCCACTGAGCCATCCAGGTGCCCCTGTGCACACACCCCTTTACCACAACTCCCATCCATAGAAGAGTCTGTTTCCCCAGCCCCGGCATGGACTGTGACTTGCTTTGACCTACAGAATGCAGCAGAGGGTGTCTGGGGCAGGCCTCAGGAAGCTTGCCGCTTTGCCATCTTGGGGGACTATCGGCAGAGGTCATGCGAGGAAGCCAATCTAGCTACTGCAGAATGAGAAGTCAGGGGGAGGAGAGGGGAGTCTCCCTAGCCGACAGCTAGCACTACCTGCTCGATACGTGGGTAGGGTCCTTTGACCTCCCAGCAGAGGAAACCTTCTAGCTGAACGTAGCCACATGAACAAGACTCTAGAAAACCTCAGAGGAACTCTGCCCCCTTCCTCCCCACCCAGAATCAGGGACAATAAGAAATCCCTGCTACTTCTGGCCATCTGGGGATGGTTTGCTAGGTAGCAGTAGTACATGAAACAGAACCTGATTGTAGGTGGTGTTTGGGAATAGTCACAGGAGGCTGGGGGTGGGGGGGGATGAGCCTGTGGTCAGCATTTAATGAACACCCACCACATCCCCAGCTTCTTCTAGGTTCTGGGAGCTACACGTTCATCTGACCCCTGGTGGCTAACAGTCAGGTAAAAGAGACAGACAAACTAGAACAAAAATTCTCTGCAGTGGGGGATGCCTGGGGGCTCAGTTGGTTAAGCTTCTGCCTTTGGCTCAGGTCATGATCCCAGAATCCTGGGATCGAGTCCCACTTCTGCTCAGCAAGGAACCTGCTTCTCCCTCGGCCTCCGCCTGCTGCTTCCTCTACTTGTGCTCTCCATCTCTGACAAATAAATAAATAAAATGTTAAAAAAAAAAAAAAAAGGAAATTCTCCATGGGGACCGCGCCAGCCTTTAGGGAGAGTTTTAGGAACAAGTAGGGACATCTTCAATGGTCATTATGACTGTAGGAGATGCTCCTGCATTGACCGGGAAGGGCAAAGGCTGCTGAAAGTCCCACGACAATGGGATAGCCCTGCCCAATGAAGAATCGCTCCATATCCTGCGTGACTTCCAAGATCCTGGTTGACATTCATGGAGGTGAAAAACCTGTCTATAATTACCGGAGTCTAGGACCTTACTTAGTCTTGTCTTTAAACACAGAGCATTTGTGTCACAGATTTAACATGCACTGAATTTTCCAGGAATACAAATACTATGTAAATGGAAAGGAGATTGTACTTTATTCTGCTGGAAACATTACCAGGAGTTATTCATCATTTTTGGAAAATCACAGTTCTAATGGCAACGCTCATCGTGGTGTTTGAGTTCCGGACGCAACTCCTGGGTGTCAGGCTGTTTGAGACTGAGGCCCTCCTGGTGATCCAGCGTGTGGGGACGAGGCTCTGATTCTCCGCTATGTCTTCCAGAGTAGTCAAACCCGGGCATTTACATATTGAAATACATATTTTATTATAAATGATCTTCATTTTACTTTTCTATTACAGTTAGGACATTATATTGATTTATTTTCAAATGATGTGTCTAGGTACGTTATACTATCCATGAATTTCATTTCAAGATTGTAAAGGAGCCATTACAAACTATTTTTATAAAAGTTGGGGGTGGGAGATTTGATGGGGCCCCAGCACTAAACCAGCGTTTCAAGCCAACGACACTACCGTGGAGTGTGAACATGAGGCTTGGGAGACCTAAAAGAGGCAAGGTTTTTAGTGGGGACGGGGAACGCCAGGAGGTGGAGAATCAAGGAGGACTTCACGGGGGAGGTCCCAAAGGGTGGTCCCAAAGGGTGAATCTGTGGAGCTCGTTATCCCCCAAACAGTTCTGAAGAGTGGCCCGGAAGGGAGTCCCTGAGCTCTTGGTAAATTAAACGCTGGCCCAGGAATGAATTTCACAAATGAGCAAATTGCAGACGGAAGCTTGGAGAGGTGAAATAACTCACCAAGATCATACAGTTCTGAAGTCACTGAGCTTATCGCGTATTTCCGCAGCGAACAGTTTTGGCCGGCCTGCGACACGTTGTGTACATACAGGAGCCGTCAGGCAGCGTCCACGTGCTGAGCATCTACAGGGTGTCAGTAAGGTGGGTCTAAGGGAGCACAAGACCTTCTCGAGTGGGGGAGACGGAAAAGAAACGTTATCGACCAGGACTTGTCAGCCTTGGCACCGCTGACATTTTGGGCTAGACAATTCTCTGGGGTGGGGAGGCTACCCTGTGCATTGTAGGAGGGTTAGCAAGGAAGTGGGAAGAGAGTTTCCTCCACTGCTGCTGTTGTCGTCACTGTCTCCTCCGTCATAGTCACTTCTGATTATATATCACTTCCATGGGCCAGGCACTGCTCCTTACCGACACCGACTCACTGACTCCTCTCAAGCTCCTTCTGAGACAGGGGTGGCTGTGGTCTCCATTTTGCAGATGGGGAAACTGAGGCACAGAAGAAGCAGCAAAGATCTCGAGCATGGCATGTCTTCGGGGCTAAATGATGGTCAGTATGGCTGGTGTAGGGAGTGGTGGGAGACGCCTTGGGGGGTGAGGAGGGCGGATCGCACAGGTCTCGTGGGCTGTGTGGAGGGGATGCTGGGCTGCCCTCTTCTGCCAGTGGCAAGAAAATCTCAGCTAAGACCCTTTCTAGGAACTGTGGTCAGCTCAAGAGAGCTGCCTGGTCCGTGGAAGGGTGACAGGGGGAGATAACCCACAGCTGCCTGATTGATTGACGCGGAAGTATAAGGCTTGACCACCTTCCCGGGACAGCTCTGAAGGGCCACCCCTACGTCAGAGATCCTGCGGGACTGGCTCCAACTGTATCGAGGCTCCCCCTTACCCCGCATCAGTCCCTCTTCCTTCTCTGTCCCCACAGGCATGAACCCAAGTGTAGTCCCTGGTAAATTTCCTGCACGTTCTTTTCCATCTCAGGGTCTTCCCAGGGGAGCCTGATCTGCCAATCATGGTCAGGTATCAGGGTTTTACTCTGTTGTTTAAGCAGGGGGCACACAGTGGGACCCGTTTGCATTGGGGATGTTTGCTCTGGCCGCTGTGTGAAGCAGTGGGGAGGGGTTAGGTGTGAGTGTGGGGGGGCAAGCAATAGTGCAGGTCAGAGGGTAGCAGTAGAGGAGCGTGGTAAGGGGTCAGTGTGGGGGTGTGTTTAGGAGCAGGAGCTAGTAGAACTCACCATCTGGTGTGGCAGAAAAAAGTATCCAAGGATACCTGTTTGGGTATTTGAACCACTGATCGATGCAGGTGCTACTGCCTGAGACACAAAGAGCCTATAAGGAGGAGGAGGAATGGATTCAAAGCGGAAATCAAAAGTTCTTTTTGGACAGGTTAAGTTTGAGATGCCTCAGAGATTCAAGGGCAGATGCTGAATGAGCAGGTGGAAAAGTGCGTCTGCAGGTCGAAGGGACAGTCAGAGCCGGAGCTACGCGTGTGAAGGCGGTCAGCACACAGATGATGGATAAAGCCGTGTGAGTAGATAAGAGCCCCTGGGGAGACTGGGTTCCCACAAGGAGCAGAAGGGGGCTGGGGGCACCCCCAGATTTAGGGCCCATGCAGAGGGGCAGCCGGGACTGGAGATGGGCATGGAGTGTCCCTGAAGGAGAAAAGCAAGGAAAGCAACAGTTTCGAAGGGAGGGAGGCTCAGCCTCGAGGAAGAGTCACCAGCAGTTACATGAGGCGAGAACAAGGCAGCGACGGTAGATTTTGATTAGGGGTGGGTTATTGGTGACCTGGATCACAGCTGTTTCAGTGGGCAGGCGGCAACAAAAGCCTAAGGAGAGAATAGGGGGTGAGGAGCTGGGGAGGTGAATGTGTGTGAATCTGGAGGAGGTTTTCTACAAAGGCAAGTGAGAGAGATGGGGCACCGGCAGGAAGGGATGGGGGGGGTGGCTGGGAGCATTTTTATTTATTGATTTTTAAAAGTTCTTTGTTTGTTTGTTTGTTTATTTAAGTAATCTCTACACCCAATGTGGGGCTCAAACTCACAACCCTGAGATCAAGAGTTACATGTTTTTCCAACGGAGACAGCCATGCACCGCACCCCCACCCTGGTGGCATTTTTCAGACACTATATGAAGGCATGTTTGTGTGGTGATGGAATGTTCCAGCAGATCAGGGAATGGGGACAATGGTAGAAGTGACATCCTTACTTTGGCAAGAGGGGGTACGGGGAGCCCACTGGGGGAGGCTGATGACAGATGGGAGCAGAGGCTTGCCCTGCAATATTCTGGAAAGGAGGACCTAGTTGGTGGGTTGAGATGCGGTGAGAATGAGGGAATCAGAGTGGGAAAGACAGGCAGGCTTTTTATTTCTGAGTCTATTTTTCTCCTGTGAAACATGAGACAAGGTGACGGGGTGAGAGAAGCGTGTTAGAGATTTGAGGAGAGATGTGGGAACTGGTTGTCTCAGGCAGTGGCAAGGTGAATTTTCCAGGGGGTTGTAGGAGAGGCTGGCAGTTTTGAATGCCCATCAGCATGATGCAGGTCCAGCAATCATGACTGCCTGATTTTCCTTCGTGGTTTTCAGCTGTCAGGGGCCGGCACAAAGCAGGTGGGTAGCTGGATTTGACCACAGTCAGGGTCGTGTTGGGTAATGTGGCAAAGGCGAAGAAGGACAAGGGTGTGGGGGGCCCCCGTCCTGGGATGGCTGGAGTGCAGCCCCGGGGAGAATGTGGAAGGGTATCTCACGGAGCTCTGTGCCCTGCCAGGACGGGGAGCCAGAGTAGGCCAAGTGGAAGGAGAGGAGGTGATGGCCAAAGGCTTCTCAGAGATGTTGATGATCCAGATCCCAGGGAAAGCACAGGTGAGATGATGGAAGGTTCCAAGAAGGAGTGTATGAGGGGAGGGAGGAAAAGGTCACAGGCGCTGAGATCAAAGAACTGACAAGTGTATCGACTAGATCCTCTTCCTGGACGCTGACTGATGCGGGGTGCTGATGGAGGGGAAGAGGGAGAGGGAAGTGTTCAACTCACCAGCGCGCAAGGTCTGTCCAGGACTGCAGGGAGTGGGGCAGGCGGCAGATGTCTGTGGCTGCGCCCTCCCAAGAAGTTAATGGAGGAAGCTAGGGACACTGCTGGGAGGTGACACTTGGAAGTAACAGGGTGCATGTGGTGTGGGAGAAAATAGACATCATTGAAAGGGCTCTGAGAGAACACGATTCTCAGAGAACCAGTCTTCTCGGAGCAAAAAGGCCCAGAGAAGCGTCGGAACAGAGGGCAGGAGTAGTGCGTTTGCAGAGGGCTTGGCAGGAGGGCCTGGAGTCTGGGAAGAGGTGGGAGTTGGGTTGGACTAGGCCATGGGCAGGACCACATCGGGATAAGCCCTGAGCCAGGCTCGAGGCTTATCAGAGGCCAGAGTGTATCAGCAGGGGCCTGATGGGCAGGGAGCAGAGGGCCCTGAGACCTATGCTAAGGTCTATCCTGGAGGCCTGTTAGCTGTTCTGTCCTGTGGCAGGTCTTTGAGCTCCTGACGGATGGCAGAGGTCACCTGTAGGGGCAGCCCTTTGAGGCTGAGGCCGATGGCTTGTGGGAGGGGGTCCTTGGAGAGGGGTGGCAGCTGAAAGTCACATTCCCTTTATCTTCTTGCTCTGACTGAAACTGGATTTTCCCCCACAATGTTGATGCCCCTGCAGCCCTTTTAACGGGCTTTATCTCACACTGTATCTCTTGGCCAAGTGTTGGATCCATTACTCCTTGCTGGAGGGCTTCCGGCTTCCAGGTCCCCTCCTCCAGGGAGAAGGGGCTGACCTGCCAGGTACTCAGCAGCTAAAAGTGGGTTCCCCCCAGCAAGTGGCCTGCGTGCCCAGGGCAAGTCACCAAAAGAGGAAGTGGGCCCCTGTCTTGGACGCAGGGCTCAGGGGCTAGGCTGCAAGTTTGTTCAGGGGTAGGGGCCTGAATTTGACCTGAGTAGGCAGACAAGTCTTCTTGGGGAACTGAGGGTGTGGAGTCTGGAGGGCAGAGACGCTGCAGTCTTAGTGACAAGGATGGGGAGGAGCAAGGACCAGGACAGGTGACCCCAGCGCCAGCCACTTGGTTCACTCACTGATATGCAGACAGTGGTGGCACGAGAGCCAATGCTAGGGGCCACATACACCATCCGGTTTGTGTTCTAGAAGCTTCCTCTCAGCAGTGGCATAAGGATGAAGGGGCAAGCATTGGAGAAGAAGGCAGCATGAACCTAGAGAGAGAGTACCACTTTGAAGATTGAGTTGAGAGCTAGGAGGGAAGTTTTCAGCTCCTGGCCCAGTGGGCTCCTCCCACTCCATGTACCTGGGGGTTGGGGAAGGAGCCTCTTCCTCTGCTGAGCACCATCAGGTTCCTCTTGGTTTCCTATCTGCCTTCACCTAAGGTTCCTCCCCAGCCTGGAGTCTCACTTCCCAGCTAGCCCCTTCTGCCCCCACCCAATGGGAACGGGGGTGGGGCGTGGGGTTGGGTGTTGCTGTCCTCTTCCACACTCTTGAGAATCCTGGGGCTTGGTTTCTGGCTTTGCATTGGAAAGGAAATGGGGGGATTGCTTGGGAGCAGGTCTGAAGGTCCCTGTGTCCACAGTCAGGGTTCCTGGGGGAAACTCTGACCAGGCTCTGGCCCACTCCCCATGTCCCTTAATCTCCAGGGCTAGAGCCCACCTGGCTGATTGTTTCCCTGCTGCATAGACAGAGGCATCTGATTGCAGATGGCTTTCCTGGGATCTGAAGGCAGCGGGGTGGGATGCCCCCTGACCTCAAGCTCTCCCCGATGTCATGGCTGGAGGGTGAAAGCCTGACTCACAGAGGGGGCATGGCATATGCCAGGTGACATAGCTCCTCCTCCCGGGCTGCCACCCCGTTCTCGCTCATCTGTGGAGGGGCGCTGGCAAGGCCAGGGACACACAGCGTTTGGACTGGCTTTTCATCTCCTTTCTGCTGCGCAGGTGCCGCTCTCACCTGAGCCCAATGGAAATCACACCACCTGTGTCTGCTGCTCGGTACCTCAATGCAGCTTCCCCATGCGGGCTTTCTTTGTGCCCACTTCACACATGAGGAAACTGAGGCTCAGAGGGGCGAGCCGACTTTTCCAAGGCCATGTAATAAGTGAAATAGGTGTGTTTGAAAAACAGGCTCTCCTGACTCCAAATCCAGGGCTCTTTCTGGTGCACAGGGCTTTGGTCTCTCACCTGTCAACGGAGCCTGGACTGTTAATCTAGAAATTTCCTCCCTGGTCTATATTTTGTGGTATCTCGGGGAAGCAGGCACGTTCCGGAGCAGAGCTTGTCATCGAGGGAGTGGGGGGCAGGAAGGAGCAGGAGGGGCTTTCAGGCTGGGTCTCTCACTCTCTCATTCAGCTCCTGACATTATTTCCGAATGAGGTATTTATCCTTATCTCAGAGATACCCCGACAGGCTCAAAAGGAACTGCTCATCCTATAACTCAACACTTGGTCCTATTACTAGACCATACCATCTGCAGCATATTATAAATTAATTAAAAATAAACCTGTAATTATCGTGTTAATAGAGCAATTATATTACATTGTAATTTTTGTGTTAAAGCATTAAATTGTTAAATGTTAAAATGTAATATATGCCACGCTTTTCGTAAGCCCACTGTGGCAGAGTCCTCATTGTTTGCACATGCCAGGAACCTCTCACAATGGAGGAGGCTCCGAAGGGCCCCCCGTGGTGGCAGGATGAGTCGGCGAGCCTGGTCAGAACGCGGCTGGGGAAGGACATGGGCTCTGGACTTCCTGCCCTGTGTTTTTTTCAATTATTTTCTCCTTCCAGAGAGCCGCCCTTCACCCCAGCCTGGAAGTCCAGGCTGTCAAAGGACCTGCCAAATCAAAGCAAAAGGAAATTGGAAAAAGGGGACAGAAGCCCTGACTCCTGCGTTTCTCTAGTGGGCCTCGGGCGGGGGTGGAGGTCAGCCTGGCGGGGACACGTGGTCCATCAGTGGAAGACGTGGGCTCCCGAGGCAGGGGTGCAAGCCTGTGAGTGCGAGGAGGGGGCGCCCGGACAGGAATGGGCTGGAGATGGGGGTAGGCACCATGTGTTCGGCTATTCCGCGCCCACAGTACTCACTGGTGCTTCCTGGAGGAAGTGGCATCCTGTCCCTAGCTGATCCAGACTCTAAACTGGAGATGGTAGAGCCCCTCCTTCATCCTCCTCTCAGCAGCCATGTGGCACCCATTTTGTCTCCCTCTGGAGGGTGCTCTACCCCAGGAAGAACTGAGGTAGTACTGCTCCTACCTTCTCCCAGCTTTTATCCTCAGAGAAACACATACCCTCATGGAGAAAGAAGCTTCACTTGGAGGCTGGAAGCCTAGGCTGGCAGAGCTGGACCTTCCACCTCCTTGCCACAGTCCCCATGCCCCCAGAAGAGTTAACTGAGGCTCAGAGTAGATCAGTGACTCTCAATCTTGTATCTCCCCAATGCTCCATTTTCTCAGGTATCCGGGGAGCTGGAAGGATGAGTTTGGGGTGGGGGGATGGAGGTCAGGAGGCTGAGGGCCTTTACATTTACTTGGAGTTCTGGCTCTCTGTAGTGAAGCTTGTGGAGAGCTGGCTGTGTACCATACCGTCACCCTAATACTTGTTTCCTGTGCCACAGGCCAGTCTCGGGGACACCGAAATAGTGCAGTGAGGCTGGAGGTGACCTTGGGGAGCATCTTCACCCCGCTCCCCATCACCCTACTTCTCTGCTCCATTTTATTTTCAGTGGAGGAACCTGGGACCAGAGAGGGGCAGTGACTTGCCCAAGATCACACGGCAGGCCCCTGGGGACTCTAGTCTGCACTCAGTGCAACATTTGTCTGTCTACACTGCCCTGTGCCACCCACACTTCCTGCCCACAGGCCTCTCCGGTCCCTACCTCTCTGTCCCATACACCTGCTTGGCCTCCCATCTGCCTACATCAGCTCCTCTCTAGAATTTTCAACAACAAAAGAATGGCTCCCTAGATGCCACCCAAGCCCCAGGGATGTAGGTAGGATCCACCATCCAGCACTCAGTTTATGGTATGCCCCGGCAGCCATATTCTCAATTAGCTTTTTGTACCATGCTGTGGGCCAAGTGCTGTCATTGTCCCCATTTAACCCCAGAGAACTTAGGGGCAGTGTTAAGACTTGCCCTCAGAGTATTTTTGGAACTGGAGAAGGTGTAGAGCACAGGCTCTGGAGCTGAACTGCTTGGGTGTGAGTCCAGGCTTTGCCTCATCCTGGCCACGTGTGACCTTGGGCCAGTCACTTGCCTGTAAAGGCGAGCTCATAATTGTTACCGTGTGGTTATGTGAGTTGATTCTTCTCTAGCACAGAGGAGGGCCTGCCAAAGAGAAAACCTCCATAATATTAACCCTGCTCATTATAATTGTTTGGGAGGCTTTTCCGCCTCTCCTACTGCCTGGATGGCATTTTCTATTCATGGTGGGGACCCATTTGCATTCGTTGTCCCCTCTGAGTCCCATTTTGCACAAATGCGAGAGGGGCATTGGGAGGTGACCAGGCTTTTCTGTACTTCATGTTGGACCAGGCTCTAGCCCTTACTATGTGAGCTGGGGAAAGTCACTTTCTCTGAGTCTCCGTTTCTTTCGTTTGTGAGATGGGGAGAGTGCTGTTACGAAGGCCCAATGAGAACGGCTGTAATAGCAAACAGTCATATTTACGGTGGGATTTCTGACTGGCAGGTGAGGAATTTATCTGAAAGGAAAGGAGAGGTCCCAACAGGAGGGCTTCCTGGAGGCAACAGATCCCAGCTCCCAGGCCTCACACTGGCTCAGACACCATCAGTCACCCGGGGCCAGGCCCATGTTGAGGAAGTGCCAGGCCCCCAGTGGTCCGCGGTTAGGCTGAGGTCACAGCCCTGGAGTGGCCCCATCCCTGCCCCAAACTGGCAGGGCTAGTGGGAAGTCACCTAGAGAAAAAACCCTAAAATCACAGCAGCGCTAACTGGTTTTTAAGTAACATTTGTTCTAAGTACTTGCTTCTCAGAAGGAGGAGGGATTCCGGCGGTGCAATGCAAGCCACTCATCCTGTTTAAACCTTTCCCTCTCTCCCCTCACGCCTCTACCCCACCCCTGTGGGAAACCCAGCTCAGCCCAGGGCTGTGTTCAGGCTTAGGACTGAGTGTGGAGGAAGGGGGAGGAGGAGGCTCAGGAAGCCCAACACTCCTGTGGGAGCCCCTGAAGCTGCTTTGCCTCTCTCCCTCTCTCCCCTGCTTCTTGGACTCATTCATTCATTCATTCACTGGATCGCTCATCGTTCATGCATTCCTTCAGTTGTCCACCCACCCTCCCATCAGGTCCTCAGCATTCGCTGAACACAAAGATGTCCGAGCAAGTTCCAGCTGCCGCGTCATGGACTTGGCAAACCCGCCTGCAGTTCATGCCCTGCTCTCTGTTAAAGGTCCTGGCGACCTGCATCTCAGCCTCTGCAGGAAGGCAGGCCAGGTTCAAGCCCAAGTCTGAGCTCTTTCCAGTACGCCGTGCTCTTCCCTGATGATTCTGTCTCTTCAGGGTGGTTGGACTCAGCTCACCATCCCCAGGCCCGTGCCCTTCTCGGGCCTCCTTCAGGCTCACTGCCCTTCCTGTTAGCCTCCTCCTAGCAGGCCTCTCCCTCCTCTAGTCCGCTGTAGGTGTGGCTACCACCTTACTGTTGCAGTCCCATGTGTCACCGTCTTGCTCAGAAGTTCCCAGCGGCTCCCCACGGTTGGCTGAACAAAGCCCAGGTGTTTAGTCCTGGCGTCCAAAGCCCTCAGCTTGTTGCTTCTAACTTACTTCTCTGGTCTTAACCTCTGTCTTTCCCATTCACGCACACTACCTTTCAGAAAAGTGGGTCCATTTCCTCCTTCCCAACCACCCCATTGGACGTTCCACCACCGGGTGTTTGCTGACTCTTTTCCGTCTGCTTGTGGTGCTCACTTTGCAGTGGCCACACTGCACCCACCAGTATACGTCTCACCCACATGCAAGGCCCTATTAAGTGCCGCTTGCTCCATGACTATTTCCCAGGTCCTCCTCCTCCCCGAGCTAGAATCATCTCTCCCTCCTCTAGGTCCCGGAGCACTTCACCTGAGCCTTGGTTAGGACCCACAGACTTTGAGGCGTGGGAGTTATGGACATGTCTTGGAGTTCCTGGAGGTTCGCGGCATGGCTTGGCCCCCTAGTCTAGTGAGGCACTTCTGTAAATTAAAATTGTCTTTACAGAGCTGTCAAGTGGCATTATTTCCATTCCTATTAATACACGACTTCGAAAGTTTGCAAGAATCTCTAGGAGTCAAGGCAGTTGGGAGAGAGGGAATGGGAAATCAGGACAGGAAATCACAGAGACCAAGAAGTAGTCACTTACCAGTTGGTAAGAGGCTATTTTGCAGATAACTGTCTCATGCCATCTTCACGATAACCTAGCCAAGTGTTGTCGAAAACCGACCTTCGTGCTTCGGAGCTCAAGTATAACACAGAGTTTGGGATAAAGAGGAACCAGCGCTTTCTTGCTTCAGGGGCACAAGAGGCCACACAGGTCATGGCCTTCAAAAACCTCAATCCCTTCAGGTGGAGGGGGCGGGGGTGGTTTATAGGGAAATAGAGGATCCAGCCGGTTTTGACCGGAATTGTGTAGGCGCTACCAGCCTCCTTCATCACATCTTTAGAGTGGTACCGGTTCCTGAAACAAAAGGCTAAGAGGAGTGGAGGGGAGCTCTGTGGAAGAGAGGAAAAAGAGTCCTGTAAAATTGAGCTTCGCTGAAGCATTAGTGCGGCCATTTTGATTTTTGTTCAACTTTGTGCTCTTAAGCAGTTTCAAGAGTAGGAAATACAATCTGCATTTTAGAGGTGAAGGAAGAGAAGCTCGGAGAGGGAAAATGACTCCCAGAGGCCACCTGGCTAGAAAGTGGCAATGCTGGGATTTGAATCCTGGTTTGTCCCAGCGGCACTACATGCTTTTCGCTCAGTCCCGGGAAGTGGCAGGGGGTGGTTGCCTTAGAAAGGTCTTCCGCTCCTTCTCAGAACAGCTGGAGCATGCTTAGGAAGAGGTTGGGGCTGACAGCTGGGAAAAATCAAGAGTGGAATGAATAAATGGCCAATAGAGAAAATAATTCAGTAGGCAGGATTAAAAAGGAAAGATCCTCACAGGGGTGATGTGTGTGTGTGTTGGGGAGGGAGGGATTCTGCGCCTGGGTCCCCTCCTCCCTCTCCTGCTTTGCCCTTTCTCATCTTCAACCCAACTCCAAGTGGCAGATTTATTAGTTTTAATTAACATCGCAAATGCTGGGAAAATGTCCAAATTCCAGCTCCCAGCATCACTGGGTTTCTTCGGGAGGGGGAATGAGGGGGCGGTGCCAGGAATAGCAGCAGGGGTGGGGTGGAGGAGGGACTGCAGGAAAGCTGGTCATCCCTGCCTGGACCTGGCCTGGGACTCCTCCACCCCTCTTCCTCTGGCTCCAATCTGACCCAGCCTTGCTGGAGCTAGGATGACTGTGGCTTTCGGGGAGGGGGGAGGCCCAGTCCAGTGTGGGATTATGGGGGTTGGGAACACTTGGCTCTGGTCTCAGCTCCCCTGCTTTGTGACCTTGGCCAAGCCCCTTGACTTCTCTGGGATGATTGTGAAATTCATCTGTGAAATGAACAGGATGATGTGAAGCCCCGTAAGAGTCTTGGCAGCTCCAATGTATGATTCAAAGTTTCTTCCAGATCTTCTAACAGCTTTCCCGACTCCTCCCCTCCAGGTAAACTCCTTGGATTCCTCTGTTGGGCTCTGCCCATCTCTTCGGATGGTCTTCCAGTCCGGCATCTCCACTCCCAACCTAGATCCACTGCCTCCTCTTGGAAGCATGAGCACCCACCACCCACCTCTTTGATGTCTGTCAATACTGAGCTTGCCCTTGGCTTCATCAGCCCTTACTGGGCAGGGTTCTCAGGCAAGTCTGCCCTTCTGTTTCCTCCTTGCATAGTAGGGATGACAGTGCTTGCTTCCATGGGGTGTGTGTTGGGTGGGTGGGGTGGGGGTAGAGGTGGTGGAAATTCAGTGGGGGTAATGCCAATACAGTGCTGAGTACATTTATCGACCTGGGACCCACCCGTGGCCACACAAGGCTGGGAGCCACCCATGGGCCCTTTCCCTTTGGGAGCCACTCAGAGCAACACACAGAGGGAGGGGCTGGTGTAATGAGCGGACCAGCAACCGCTGCTGTAGGAAATTCTAGTCCCCAGCAGAGACCGATTTGTAGGGAGCTCTTTAGATTCCAATTCGACCCTTCGCCTGCAGTGCAAGCCCCTCGTCCTTAGCTTGGCACTCTTTCATGCTGTGCTGAGATCATGCAAAATTATTCAACTAAAATCATCCAGCAGGAAAAGCACGGTTTACTGCTGAGAAGCCATGGCCTTAACCCAGGCTGGGCAGCAGGAGCTCAGCAGGGCTGAGAGGCCAGCTTGTTTCAGTGTTTTCCAGAGATGGGAATGCAGGCCCCGTTGGGCTCCTCTCCTCCAGCAGGTGCTTAGCAGTGAGCCCCAGGACCGAGTGGCCAGACAGTCTGGATTCACCTCAGCACCAGGCCTTGTGGGTGGCTTCAACCGAGGCTCCAGGCATTTCTGAGCCCCTACTCTGCCAGATGGAGTTGCTGGTATAAGTTAAGGAGTTTGTAGTTCATGCCATTGTTCCCGGGCCCAGAGAAGCATGCCCCCTCTTGGGGTCTTGAGGGCAATGAGGATAAGAGAGGAAGAAATGAGGGTTAGGGGTAAGAGAGCAGGAAGGGGGAGAAGGAGGATAGGTATAGGAGGATATCCAGGAATATTGTCCACGGGAGCACAGTTAGGCATCTCTGGATGCTGTGGTTGCTTAAGGGTCCTTACTCCAAATTTGTTTGTATCTCTCTATCCCCATCTGGAATGCAGGGCAAGACCCAGAGGATCCTTGGCCCTAAATGTGCTCACCTCTCCACCCCTCTCTTCTCTCAACTGATCACCCATCCAGCCATTCATCCATCTACCTACCCACCCATATACCCTCCCACCCATCCACTCATCTACTCACTCACCTATCCATCCACCTATCTACCTACCCATCCATCCACCCACCCACCCACCCTCCTATCCACCTACCCACCCAGCCATCCACCTATCTATCTATCCATCCATCCATCCATTCATCCATCCATGCACCCACCCACCTGTCCATCCATCCAACCATCCACCTATCCACCCACCCACCCATCCATCTATCCAAATGTCCACCCAACCGTCCACCCACCCATCCATCCACCTATCTATCCATCCATCCAACTATCCACCCACCCATCCACCCATCCATGCATCCACTCACCCATCCACCATTTATAATGTTCACATTCCATAACAAGCTTTTTGCAGAGGAAAAAGAAGTGAGAAATAAAATGCTAAAATCTTCAAAACCAAGCTTCTCCCCCATCAAACCTGCTCTTTCCTATCTTGGATTTGGGCTCTGCCATCCACTGAGTTGCCCCAGCTGGAAACCTCAGCCTGTTCTCTGCAGCTTTGTCTGCCCCCCTCACCCCCTCTCCACCCCCCACAGCTCTCATTCTTCCTTTTAATCCATTTCACCTTCATCACCCTGACTTCCTTTGGCAATTTCTCCTCCCCTCCATTCATAAATACCACCACCTCCTGGCCAGGGCAGGAGGGATCGGGAAGCTGGGAAGAGACTGACTTTCTTTCTTGATTCCAGGCCAGGACTGGGCATGGGGGGACAAAATAAAGAGCTGTGGGATCAGACAGGCCTGTTTCTAAGCCTGCTGCTGCCACATGCCAACAATGTGACTTTGAAGAAGTTGCTTCAACCCTGAGCCTCAGCATCTTCCTTTGGAGGATGGGGGTGTTAATATTGCTTCCAGATGTGTGAGGAGGCTGATCCAACCAGACACTGAGTGCCCAGTGCCCCTGCAGGGCTCGGCACACAGTAAGGGCTGCACCTTCCCACCCCCTCCTTTCTCTCTGTCCTCTCCACAGGCATGTGCTTCCCAGCCGTCACGCTGCAGAGGGGTTGCTGGGTCAGGCATCCCAGGACAGGCACAGGCAGGGGACCAGAAGTCACGTCAGAGCTTGTGACAGAAGGAAAGAAGAAACCCTGCTTGGCTTCTGGGTTCTTACCTTTTTTTTAAAAAAGAGAAATACTCATAAAAGTCTTCCTGGCCGGGATGGGGTATAAGCTCAGAGAACCCCAGGGGTCCCCACAGGTCTTTGGGCAGGAAACCCCAAAATTCCATCTCCAAGGCAGACACAAAGAGGCTCCCCCTAATCACAAGCGCCCAGAGCTTGGTGGAAGAAGGACACCACCACTTCTCTGGAATGAGGGAGAGGGAAACAGCACCCTGCAAACGTGTTCAGGGGCCTCTGATCCCTACTCCTCACCTCTGCACACATAGAGTCCCCCAGCAGAATTGTTTCCTGCTGGTTTAAGATTCTAAACTGTTACGGCTTGATGGGTCTAATCCTCCACTTTACAGATGCAGAAACTGAGATCTGAGAGGGGAGTGGAACTGGAGCCATGCCTCTTGCCTTCCAATTTGACGTTCTTCATTCCCTCGAATTTCCAGGTGAGTGCGCTCAGTACAGGATAGAAAAATGTCCTCCCATAAAAACCAGGACGTGGTTTCCCTGAGCAGGGAGGGAGGAGCTGGCATGGGGATGGGTGGCTTCTGGCAACGTCTTATTTCCTGGGGCCTGAGAGGTAGTTTCCTGGGTGTTCACTTTATATAACTCATTAAACTCTACAGTTATGGATTATTTACTTTTTGGTATTTGTGTTATATTTCACAATAAAAAAGGGTTTAAAAACCTCAATAAATCTCACTGAAATCAATTACACATGCAAAAAGAAAGCTAAAGAGGCCTCAGGTATGAAGAAGACCCCATCCAAATTCCACTCCTGGCCAGTGGTCTGTGCCCAGTTACCCTCCCCAGGAAACAGGCGTGGCTGCCTTCACCCCTCGCCCTTGCCATCCAGAGAAGTGAGCCCTGGGCAGGGGAAGTGGGGGTGGGAGCAGGACATTTGCTAAGGGGCCCTGCCGTGCTTCAGGACGGTGATGGTTATCGTGGCTCCTGGATTAGGGGTCAGGTGACGGTGCCATGAGGACATGTTTGTAAATGCCATCCCTGGCCTCACCATCAAGATGATACCTACTCTAAGAACTTTCTGTACTTCTGATCTTTCAGAGCAGCTGTTGCTCGAAGTCTGGTAGCCAGGGTCCCCTCTGGGTTCTACTTTCCCTTTCTGTAAAATGGGAAGATTGAGGGGAGGTAAAACCCATCTTCTGAGAATGTTCCCAGGAATACCTAGACTCAGTTCACCAAGAGGAAGTATGTTATCCAAAGGCCCAGAGATGTCATTTGAATTTCCTGAGGTCACACAGTATTCAGTGTGACCCTGAACTGAGGACCCTATTCCTAGAAGTTCTCAGGGAAGTATACCTCCCCACTTCCCTCTTCTCCTATGCCCTTGGGCTGGACCCTGGGGGGCGCAGGGCAGGGCTCTGCCCGAGAAGCAGCATTGCTTTTCTTCTGTCCCTGGCGATGCAGGGCTGACCCTGAGCACTTGTGACTTTTAGATTCCTGAGATTTAAGGCCAGGCTGGCTGGCGGCGTCCACCTCCCCAGGCTGTGGGTGGGAGGAGGGGGTATGATTCATGTCTCCTCTCCTGGTGCTTAATAAGAACATGGCTATAAATGTAACCGGGCCGTTTATGAGCTCTACCGGCCTGCCTCTGAAAGTCAGCCTCGCAGCTGGCTCTCAGCCTGGCTCAGCCGGTGCTGCTTCTCCCTGTGGAAGTAAAAGGGGTTCCCTCTCTGGTCCCTCTGCCCCCACACCAGGAACCAGGAAGTCTCATGGAGACGGGGTGGGAGGGGGGCAGATTTGCTTGGATATTATTAATTCTGTTATTATTAATCTGTTCAGCATTTGCTAAGCCCCTGCTAGGTCTGTCAGGCGCAGTGCTGGGGCCTGGAGACACACTGATGGGTCATTTCCAGTTCTGGCCCACAGGGGGTTACTGTATCTGGTGCAGACCCATGAGAGGGCCCATAATGACTACTCCTGAGATAAAGGCTCTAATAGCCATCAGCAGGAGGCCATGACATGCTGCAGGGCGGGTGGCAGGAAAGAGTCCCTGAGGGAGCTGACCGCAGAGACCAAGGTACGGGGAGGGGCTGTCCAGTTTAGGTGTGGGGGTGGCAGGGAGTTGTCCCAGGCCTAGCGAGCAGATTTAGAGAAGAATGGTTTATAAGGGCTAGGAAAGAAGGGGATTGGGGAAGGCGTGACTGGGAGGCCACTGGGGCAGGGCCACACCCAAGGGCCTGGCCTTTATCCCAAGGACCAAGAGGGGGCCTCTAAAGAGTTTTCGAAAAAGGCGGAGGCTGGGGGCAGGGATTGGGAGGTGTTCACAGGACTGCCTTAGAAAGATGAGTCTGGCCAGTGCTCCCGCTCACCATCAGATGACACTGCCTTGCTCAGAAGCTTCTAAGGCATGGCCCCACGCTGGCAATAGTCCCGCATCATCACGTGGCTTGCGAGGCTTTGGGCGACGTGGCACTGCTTGCTTGGCCTCCTCCGTCATGCCGTCCTGTGGCCGTTTGGACCAAGGAGCGGGGTCCCCACTGCAGAACCCTGTCCTTGTCTTGCCGGTCCTCTGCATCCCTCAGTTAGGTCTCTGCTCAGATATCATCTCGTCAAGCAGGCCTCCCTGACCCTCCTTGTGGAA
Source organism: Meles meles (assembly GCF_922984935.1). Taxonomy (NCBI): domain Eukaryota; kingdom Metazoa; phylum Chordata; class Mammalia; order Carnivora; family Mustelidae; genus Meles; species Meles meles. Next base: position 17,979,165 of record NC_060083.1, read on the forward strand.
CCCTTAACTCAGCTTTCTTTTTCTCCAAAGCACTTATCTCTTCCACATGAGATCTTATTATAGATGATGCATTTATTGAACCGTACCCGGTTTCCCTAGCTCGTAGGTAGGCCCCACAGAGGCAGAAATGCTCTCTGTCCTGTTTATGATCCCAGCACCTGGAACACGTCCTGCCTGTGGTTCATCTCAGATATTTGTGTGTTGAATGAATGGATGGGTGGATGGTAGTCAGGCCAAGGTCAAGGTCAGGAGACATCTCAGGAGAACATGAAGGTTGTTAGAACCTCTCTGAGGGCTCCCTTGGGGCTCAGGAGCTGTCCCCCCCCCACCCCTGCCACAACGGGCTCTGGCAGAGCTGAGTCCTGCAGCAACAGTCGTCCTCCTTCCACACGCACATGCTACACACACAGCCCTCCTCCTTCCACAAACACACACACTCCTCCCCTTTACACACACAGAGTCCTCCCTTTCCACAGAGTCCTTCCCCTTCCATACACTCTTGTAAACACACTCGCACACACTATAAAAACTATTTTGTTGTCTTTACTCTGTTGGATCTTCACAAGTCCCTTCTATTTTGATGAATACGAGAGAGGATAATGCTCTTCTTAGGGCTATCCTGAGGACGAAATGAGTTAATATATGGAAAATGCTTAGATCCATGCCTGGAAAATGGTGAGCCCTCTAATATCAGCTTTTTTGTTATTTTGAAGGCACTGAGAGGTGAAGTGACTCATCCAAGGTCACATGGCTGAGAGGTGTGGGAATGGAAGGGGCTCCTATCAGGTTTCCCGACTCTTCAACCAGTGCCCTCTCTACTTCCCCTTGTTGTTGTTCCCACGGAAGTCTCACCCATCTCCCTCTCCCACCCTGGCCCGTGGGTGTGGCTAAGCCAGGCCTAAGCCCCGCAGACACTAAGGCAGGGTCAGCTGATCCACAGAGAACCCCATACACTCACCAGGAGTTGTCAGCTTGCTAAATCCCAAGCCTGAGGTATCACAAAGTGCTTCTTCAGTCCACAGGAATCTTCTAGCTGTGAGTTCTTGAGGTCCACCCTAAAGGTGGGTGTCTGTAATGCCTAGTCACTGGATGATGGCATGAAGGAGGGAGATGGAGAAAAACAGTCAGACATCCTGTTTGCTGCTGTGGAGACCAGGACTGATGGGCCTGGGAACCTGCCCAGCTGGCAAGCACACTTGTGAACCAGACCACTCCACTGTCCCCCAACTGGTCTCCCTTCATCCCTCCTTGATCCCCAAGACTGCCATGCTTCCTTTCCCCCTCACTGTCACCATTCCCTTTTCTTTTGACCTTTCTCTAATGAGCTCAGAGTTTCTCCATCTGGGGGAATAACTCCCACCATATTGCCGGCCCCTGAGAGCCTTTGGGCTCTCTCTGTGTCACAGAGGGGCAGCATGAGGTCTACAAAGGACCACTCGTTGAGGCCCACATGGTGAACTGACCAATGATAAAACACATGCATCTGGCAGGGAAAGCAGGGGGAAGATCCCCACGTGAACCTGCTGACTTCTGGTTATGCAATTTTGAACAAGTGTTGGCACCTCTCTGAGCCCCAGTTTTATCTGCAAAATAGGAAAAATAATACCTACCACATTGTTTTGTTTTGTTTTGATTTCTGAAGGTGAAATGAGACAACAGGCATAAATCACATGCACAGTGCCTGGCACTAATAAATTCTCTGTATATGTTAGTTCTCACTCTCCCACAAATATAGAAGAGGGAGTTGAGTTGGTGGAGGTGGGGGGGAGTAGTGGTGGTGGTGAAAAGCTAAACAAAACAGAAAACCCAGCAAAAGAACCCGAAATCCAGGAGCAGTCCAATCAATGCAACTGCAGAAGCAGACCATGCTGTCATTGCTTAACCAATTTTGCAGAGAAAAAAAAATCAAAGGATAGCTACAAATGAAAAACAAACAGAGCAAAACCAATACTCATTTATCTACAACTAGTTTGCTGTCAGAGCAGGGGCAAGTCCCTCTGCCCAGGGACCTGTCGATTCCAATTGTGCAGAAAGATGACAGGCAAGAGATGCCCTCTCTTCCTCAGCCCTGGAGGATGAGGGAGAAGAAAGGAAGGAGGGCGTTCAGCTGAGGAAAGAAGTGGGGACAGCCAGCTAGGATGATAGAGATGTCAAGCTGCTCCTGTAGAATACTGTGTGAGCTTCCCTCATCTGGCTGGCGTAGCATTGCTCAGTTTGCAAAGACATTTCTGGTTCTGCCCAAAGACCCAGAAGGCTCCAGAAAAGCAGAGCCATTACCAGCTGAGGTGTGAACCCAGGGCAGGGCTGCCATGAAGTGCAAGTGGCAAGTCATGCACAGCACAAAGACTCCTAGCCTAAAGGATATGTGGGAGCTAAAATCCAGTGTGTCTTCCTTTAGGGTCCTGGTCTGATGGGGTGACCTGGGATATCCTTCCTATGTCTGGAAGTCAAGGTATTTTATAACTAGCTTTGGGCTCTTTGGAAAGCCCAGCCCGTGGGACTTCTCTGCTGGGCCAGATTGGAACCAGGAACATCACTGGGAAGTAGATATGCTCCTGGCTTTGGCCCCAAGCTGCCTGGGGGATTCTGGTGCTGCCACTCACTTACTATGTGACTTGGAGAAGTTAGATATATGCAATATGTTTCTAATATATAAGACAACTATAATCTAAATGGATGAAGATAAAGGAATGTAAATGGTGGTAAGGTTCCACATTCTGCTTGAAGTGACAAAACAATGATTCTAACTAGACTGTGAAAAGTTAAGTTTGTATAATTTAATTTCTAGAGCAATCAGTACAAGAACATTTAAAGAAGTTATACAAAGAGATATAGTAAAAAAATTATAAATTAAAATAGAATACAAAAAATGTTTACCTAACCCAAAATAAGTCAGAAAAGGAGGAAACAGAGAAACAAATAAAAGAGATTAGAAAGATTAAACGGGAAACTGATAAAATGGTAGATCTAAATCAAACACATCAGTAGTTACATTAAATGTAAATGGTCTAAACTCACACATTTAAATGTAGAGATCATCAGAATGGGTGAGAAAACCAACTCTGATCCAGATATATACTGTCTACAAGATACTCACATCATATATATATATAATATATATATATAAAATATATATATAATATATATATATTATATCACATCATATATATGTATATATTATATATATATATTTGAAACAAGTAAAAGGGTGGAAAACATATACCATGCAAATACCAACCAAAAAGAAGCTTGGTGGCTCTATTAAGATCAAAGTAGACTTCAGACAAAAAAATCATCAGAGATAAAATGGGTTTTTACATAATGATAAAAGGATCAATTCATAAGGAAGACAAAGTCTAAATGTGGATGCACTTAACAACAGGTTCAAAATACATGAAGTAGAAGCTAACAAAACCAAAAGGAGAGATAGACAAGTCTACTAATTCTATCAATAACTGAGAAAGGAGTGTTGACATTTCCAATTACAATTACAGATTTGAAATAAAAAATTCAAATCTGTAATTGTAATTGGAAATGTCAACACTCCTTTCTCAGTTATTGATAGAATTAGTAGACAAAAAAAATCAGCAGAACTGATTCAATCAACTGGATCTAATAGACATTTGTAGAACACTTAACCCAACAAAAGTAGAATATCCATTCTTTTCAAGTGCACATAGAATATTCACCAACCTAGGGAATATTCTGAGTCATAAAACAAATATTAACAAATTTTAATTGAAATCATGCAAAGTATGTTCTCCGAGCATAATGGAACTGAACCAGATTGGTAATGGAAAGATAACAGGAAAAATCTCCAGACACTTTGAGTTGAAAAATATACTTCTAAATAATCCATGAGTCAAATAAGAAGCCTCAAGGGAAATTAGAAAATATTTTGAACTGGAAGAAGATGAAAACAGCATCTCAAAATTTGTGGAATGTAGTCAGGCAGTAGTTAGAATTTGTGAGATTTAGTACGGCAGTAGTTAGAATTTATAGCATTAAACACTTATATTAGAAAAGAAGAAAGCTTTCAGATCATTGATCTTAGATTCCATCTTCAGAAACAGGAAAGGGAAGAGTAAAATAACCCCCATACAAGGAAGCAGAAGGTGGAGCACAGAAATCAACGCTATTGAAAAGAGAAAAACAATTTTAAAAATCAATGAATCCAGAAGCTGGTTATTTGAATATATAAATAAAATTGATAAATTTCTAACAAGACTGATAAAGAAAAAAGAGAGAAAGAGGAGACAAAATTATGAGTATCAGGAATGAAAGAAAGGATATCACAATAGACATTAAAAGGATATTAAAGGAATAATATGAACAACTCCAGGCACATAAATTTGACATCTTAGATAAACTGTACAAAAACCACAAACTACAAAAACTTACCCAAGATAAAATAGATAACCTAAATAGTCCTATGATTCATAAAGAAATTGAATTTGTAGATTAAAAAATCTTAAAAAAAATCAATCTCCCAGTCAAGATGATTTCTCTGGTGAATTCTTCCAAACATTTAAAAAAGAAATAACACAAATTCTACACAATCTCTTCAAGAAAACAGAGGAAGAAGGAACACTTCCCAATTCATTTTATGAGGCCAGTATTATCCTAACCACAAAACCAGACATCGAAAGCATAAAAAAAGAAAACTATAGATCAGTTTCCCTCAGGAATATAGATACAAAATTTCCTAACAAAGTATTAGCAAATTGATTCCAGCAATACATAAAAAGAATAATACACCATGACTAAGTAGAGTTTATCACAGGAGTGCCAAGCTGCTTAAACATTTGAAAATTAATCTATGTCAGCCACCATATTAATAGGCTGAAGAAGAAAAAGCAGATAATCATATCAACTAATGCAGAAAACACATTTAACAAAATTCAGTAGTGATTTATGATACAAACTCTCCAGGAAACTAGAAACATAAGGGTATTTCCTCAACCTGATAACGGATGTCTATATTAAAAAAAAAACAACCGAACCCTACCACTAACAGCATACTTAATGGTGAAAAATATGTTTCCCCCTAAGATTGGCAACATGTCAAGGATATCCACTCACCAGTGGAAGTTCTAGCTGATGCAATCACGAAACAAAAATAAAGGCATACAGATTGAAAAGTAATAAAATAGAACTATCCCTATTCCCAGACCAAATGTTTGTCTATGTGGAAAATTCTAAGGAATCTACAAAAATAAAAACTACTACAACTAAGTTGCTGTTTGGCAAGATCAGAGGATACAAAATCAACACAGAAAGATCAATCATATTTTTATTACCACCAATAAATAATTGGATACCAAATTTTAAAAAGTATCATTTACAATAGCTCCAAAAATATGAAATGCTTATATATAAGGTTAACAAAAGACATTAAGAGTTCTGTGTGCTGAAAACTGCAAAATAAAGATGAAAGAAATCAAAGAAGCCTTTTTAGAAGAAAGCATAGGAGAAAACTTAAGTGATTTTAGGATAGGCAATGGCATCAAAATATTTAGGATAGGATATGGCATCAAAAACATGATGTATAAAATGAAAATTTGATAAGTTGGATTTCATCAAGATTAAAAAAACTCTTACTAAATTAAAGACACTGCTAAGACAAAACATAGGCTGGGAGCAAATATTTGCAAATCACATATCTGACAAAGGACTTGTATCCACAATATATAAAGAATTCTCAAAACTCAATTATAAGAAAATGACCCAATAAAAAATGAGCAAGAGATATTTCATCAGAATATATAGATGGCAAGCAAGCACATGAAAAGATGTTTGGCATCATTAGCTGCTAGGAAATGCAAATTAAAACCACAATAAGATCTCATTACCCACCTTTAGGATGGCTAAAATAAAAAAAATACCGACAAAAACAAATGGGGGTGAAGATGTGGAAAAAGTGAAATTCTCGTACATTGCTGGTGGGAATGCAAATGGTACAGTCAACCCAGGAAATAGTTCGACTGTTTCTTATTAAACATGTATGTCCTACAACCCAGCAGTCCTGCTCCCAGGTATTTACCTAAGAGGAAGGAAGACTGTAAGTGAGCGTTCAGAGCAGCTCTGTTTATGATCTCTCCAAAGTGGAAACAACCCAGTTGTTCTTCAGCGAGTGAATGGATGTGTACGTCCACGCAACGAGACACTCCTCAGCAATAAAAAGGAATGAACTGTGGACACACATACCACTCTAGATGCGTCTCAAAGGCATTATGCTGAGTGAAAAAAAACAATCTCACAAGGTCACATATTGTATGGTTCCATTCATATAACATTCTGGAAGAGGCAAAACTATTATGATAGAGAACAGGTTTGTGGTTGCCCAGGGATGGGAGTGGGGGAAATGTGAAAGTCTGTGGGGCAGCAGGAGGGGCTCTTCCCTGGTGCTGGAACAGCTCTTTGCCATGGGCACATGAATCTATGCAGGTGTTAAAATTCATGGAATTGAGATAGGTATATCTATATCTATATAATTAATTAGTAAATAAAATATGTAAGATAGGTGAGGGAAAGAATGAAAAGAGTATCAGTACCTTGGCAGGCCAGTATGCGGGAGGCTCTGGGATGGAAGAAATCAAGTTGCAGAAGGATATGAAGGCAGGAGTCTAAACACCCCTCCCTGGCAGAAGGTCCCATTCTGGAGCCAAGTCTGGGAGGTTCTAGGTTTTACTGCCAGAAGAAGACAGTTTCTTTTTCGATCATCACTTCTCATTGTCACCATCTCATCAGGTCCAGCTTGGGAGCACTGGGAAACCCATGTTTATCTGTCTTCACACATTTAAAACATCCTTCAACCCCACAGGGACATTTATCTCCTCTCGCCTTCCTCTCGGGAAGACTTGTCCTGCTGCTCCAGCCACAGTTGCCTGCGTTGGAAGCCAGGGGGCATTTTCATGTTTCCCGACCTCTGAAGTCAAATGAGAAGTTCCTTACTATGTTTTGAATCTCTGTGGCTATCTTGCCTAACCCAGGTGGGAGTCCCTGCCTCCCCAACTTTAGCCTCCCACTGCTCTTCCCCTTCAGTCCTGCGGGCTCCATCCATGCACACCCAGGATGCACAGCCAGGATGCTGTTTCTGGGGCACACACCTCACTTCCCTGCTTAAAGCCACAGGGGCTTCTGGCATGGATGGTGAGGGGGCACAAGGGGTGAGGGAGATGGGAAGTGGGGGCACAACTTCTTCCTTAGCCTGGCCATGTGGGGTCTGGCTCCTTCCAACCTTGGTTTCCTTACAGCCTCTCTAGCCCATGCCTCTCTTTCTGGATGTCAGAGACCTATTCATCCCTCCCCTCCAGAGTTCTGTCCTTACTGTTCCCTGTGCCTGGAATGACCTCTCATCCCCTTTGCTTGGCTAATTCCCACTTTTTGTTCAGTCCCATCTTGGGCATTTTCTCCTCCCAGAAGTTTTCCTTGACCTCATCCTCCCCGGGATAGCTCATGTACCTGTAGTGTGAGTTTAAAGCTTTTCATTGTCAGGGCATCCATTTCAAAAGACATCCATCTAGAATGAACATATTCCAGCTGTATGACCCAGCTTCTAGAAAAAAACCAGATGATGAAGTTGGCTGCCCTTCCTCATGAAGGCATGCCCCATCCAGAGTTGGTAAGGCTCTGCCCTGTGACTGATGGCTGGGAGTCCATCTGGACAGTGGGAGGAAGATACCTGTGTCCCTCTGTCCTGCAAGCCATCCATGGCTGTTTACGTAGCTCTATGTAGCAGGAGAATCCCAGTTGGAGCCCAAAGCCCAAGGTGCCAGTGTGGGCTTTCCCACTAGCTCCCACCGTGACCTGGGATAAAGCACCGCCCCTCGCCAACCTCAGTTTTCCGTCTCTGGGATAGGACGCTTTAAACCTGCCAGCTTGTGTCTCAGAGGGCCTGGCTCACGGGTCCTAAAGCTGGGGGGGGGAAGCTGCAGCCTTGGATCAGTGGGATGACCGGGAGGACGGACCGCTGGGGGCTGCACATGCCCTCTCTGAACGTGCTAAGTCAAAGGCATGCAAGGTGAAGTCATGTTTGTGGGACGGCTGAATACCCCCTGCCCCCCTTCTCTGGCACCCCCTCTTAATTGCAGGGTGGGCAATTGCCATCTTCCCCCCCTTCCCTCACCCGCGTTTTGTTCAAACCCCTAATTTGTCAGTCAAGGAAGCAACAGCACATTAGCGATGGGTGGAACGTGCCAGGCAAAAATGTGGCGTTCATTCAGCCTGGGGCCTGAGTGGGGGGGGGGCAGTCGGGATGGTGCCTTTCCCCTCACACCCTTTCATTTCTTCACCTGGAGAGCATGCTTCTGAACCGAGGCAGTCAGCGGGCACGCAGTGGGCGCTTTGCTTTCCTCTGACAGTTGCCATTAATAAAACATGACATTAAATCGGAGCTCGGAGGGGATAATTGGATCCATTTATCACGCCTGCAGCCAGAGAGAGGGCTGGCTCACCTGCACAGAGGCTGGTGACCAGGCACCAAGGGGCGAGCTGAGCACCTGAGGGCTGGGGGTGTATGTGGGAGGGGGGCATTAGGAAGAGGCAGAGTCTAGGTTTGACACTTCTGACCCTCCCACCGAACCCCAGGGTTTTTAGCAGTTTTAGGGACCATCCCTTTGGCCTTGACAGAGGGCAGGAGGCCAGCTCTGCTGCCAGACAGGAGACGTTCGAATCTTGACCCGACTCCTTACCACCTGGGCAAATGCTCTAACTTTCCCGAGGCTCAGTTTTCTCATCTGTAAAATGGAGACAGTTAGTAATTCTTCCACCCAGGGCTTTTGTAGAGATGATGTGAGCTCATGCACTGGAAGTGTGTAGCAGTTACCAGGCACACAGGAAGGGCTTAGGAAACATTAGCTGTTATTTTATTCGTTGAGCTCGCGGTGGGAAGCATGGAACATAGGATGGGTGTCGCCCACTTCCGGGGATGAAAGTTCACGGTCACTAAGTGGGGAAATCATGGGCTTCATCCTCAGGCAGACCGGCGGGGCACTTGCAACCCTGACCACTCAGCTCCTTTCTTGTTGCGAGACTGTAGACGCGTCATACAACTCCTCTGAGCCTATTTCCTCTTTGCATGAGGGGACACTCACATCCACCTCAGAGAGCTGTTTTAAGGTGCCAGTGTGAGCGGAGGTACGACTTCTAGCTCAGAGCTCACCACACTGTGGGACTCACTCGGTAGGTGGTAAAGCTCCTCCTTTCTCTCTCTCTGAGAAGAGAATTGCCTCCATTGTTAAACAAAACATGCTATCTGTTAAGGTATGTAGAGGGCAGGGTTGGGGAAGGCAGATCAGTCAGACTCCAGTGGTGAGCCTGCTTCGGGCTCAGCTGGCTCCAGGGGTTCAAATGAGACCACTTAGAGTATATTGCAGTCCAGGCCCCATCTTAACCTCTGTTCGTACCCATGCCCTTGGTAATAGGACGCTGCTGTTCCTTAGACTTAAGGGCCAAACTGAATTTCAGTTCCCCTTGACTCTGGGCCATAAGACTTATTTTGGCCCATTAAAGAGGCAGAGTGATAGTGTGACCGTTCTGAGACCAGTCCTTACAAGACTTTTGTGTGTTTCTGTTTGATTTCTTGCCTCTTCGCCATTCTATGAGAAGCACTATCTAGCCTGCTTGTCCAAGGAGGATGAGAGCCATGCCCAGCTGCTACTGGCCCTACAACAGAGTGGCCCAGCTGAGCCTGACCCAGCTCAGCCAAGCCCCAGCCCATTTGCATATCCGCAGGAACAGAAGCTTATTGGGATATCTTGCTGCAGTGGTGTGGCTGGGTACTGTACATAAAAGCTACCCGATAACACCAGGAGCATTCCCTCTCCATCTCTCAGTCTCCTTTCTCAAGAAGGTGCTGCCATACTGTGGCAAGCTGACCACCAACATAGCCAGCTTACCTTCAACAGTGAAGACACCCCAGAACAATCCCCAGTAGGTCCTATAAAAGTCCAGGTCTAATTGACTTAATTAGACTCTAATTCACTTAAATTAAGCCAAATGTCTATCCTCAAAAAATCATTGTGACCAGGGGTGTGGGTTTCTTTGGTGGGCGTAGATCACATGCTTACCCATGCACCTGGGGCCTGGGGGTCAACCTAGAGCTCTCCATCAATCCACATGGACTGAGAAGTGGGAGAGCTCACTCCCCGAAGGAAATCAGGGTGGCCTTATCAGAACAGGGAGGAATGGATGGTAGGCAGGCAAGAGCCATAGATGTTCACTGCTGGGAGTCAGGGAGGACATAATTACATACTCAGGAAGGAGAATTTATGGCTATTGATGGCTGATTGAATAAGCAGAACACGATGGCTGATTGAATAAGCAGAACACGACTGCAAGGTTTCTAACTGGTCAAGGACTGGTGAAGTCATCTTCAAGAAGAGACCTAGCGGTGAATGGAGGAGAGGGAAGACTTTGGGATAGAATCCACATAGCTTATTTGGAGGGGAAAACAGTAACCCAGCCTAGCTAGATTGGAGGAATTCTTCCTTTGTGTTTAATTTTAGGTTCCAGAAAAGTCCCAAGAGAAATGGAGCATTTCACGTTCAACAGGCCTCCCTGACTATGTGTTTTTTAGGACTAATGAAGGAGTCCAGGAGGCTTGTCCCCAACAGGTGGGATGGAGTAGGGCACACTTCCATGGAGGAATCTGTACCTTGAGAAGAGGCAGGTAAGTCCCCTCCTGAGCAACAGAGTCTTTGGGGATAGACCAGGATGTCAAAGATCAGTCCTGATGCCTAGAGAAAAGTCCCCCAGCTCCGGGGGGTCAATTAGAATGGTCAGGCACTGAGATGGCAGTCTGGACACTGAGCTGGACTCCCTTCTCTCAGCAAAGCTTAGGCTGGATTCCAAAGCTGAGAGGCTGTCTCTAAAATGTGAGTGGTAAACATGTCTACCATGTTGCTTTCAAAAGTGGATGGACTGGATTTGATCTTCTGGGACCTCCCAGGAGATCGCACAGTGAGAAGACGGCCATCGGCAAGCCAGGAGGGGAGCTCTCAGAAACTAAACCCTGCTACCACCTTGATCTTGGACTTCCAGCTTCCAGAACTGTGAGAAAAGAAATGTCTATTGTTTGAGGTACCTAGTCAGTGGCATTTTGTTATGGCTGTCCAAACAGAGGACTCCGGGGGAGAGAGTGGCCATAATGGAGCTACCTGGGCCATGGGTTTGCTGAATATCATTCCATGTGGCCCTCAAGTGACCTGCTGGAGGAGAGGTTGTTATTCTCCCTTCCCAAGTGAGGAAACCGAGTCCTAGTGGCTGGATCTGTCCGACTCCTTCCACATCGGCACACTCCAGACCCAAACTACTGATGGCCTATGGTTCTGACCGAGGAGGACCTTGGGGACCTTGGTGGTATCACGGAGACGCCACAGGACCTCCCTTACCCATTTAATTCCCTAATTAAAGAGTAGATGCTGTTCATCCCATTTTATCATTGGGGACACTGACATTTAGAGGAGTTCAGTGTCTTGCCCGGTTCCATGACTGGTAAGAATTTGAACCCATGCCTCTCCGACTACAGATCCTGCGTTTGGGACCACAGACCAGAAAAACCCTTGTGGAGCATTCCCCCAACAGATGGGAACCTGCCTCCTCCAGACTGATTCTATTCTATTGATGTCCCTTGAGAAAAATGGCAGCTGGCACCATGACACACGTGGCGTTAGGCCCATGAGAAGCCATGGTGTAATTTGAGGAAGATCTCAGGGGGCGCCACATCAGAGAGGAAGGGGCTCCTTGCCCTGTCTTTCTTGGATCTCATCTTCCTCTAGGCAAGTCTCTCACTTTGACCCACTGCCGCCCTCTTGGTGGCAGAACTGCTGCTCACCACCCCTGTTACTCTCTCGGTCATCCACCAGCCCAGCCACTCTGGTCTTCAGAAAGCCAAGCCTCTTCTCCTCTTCCCAGGCCTTTGCCCACAGCCATGCCCTCTGCCCGGATGTTCTCCCCTGACTCCACATCCTCACAGGACCAACCCCAGAGGCATCAGTTCCTCCGTCATCCTCTCTCAGGGCCCATTCCCAACCACACCCCCTAAATCTGCCCCCTGCTCCCATCTCTATCACTTCATTGTTTCCAGAACATTCTCACAACCAGACATCATCTTGTTTATTTACTTGTTTGCCGCTCTTCCCACTGTCTCTCCCAGCAACCAGAGCAGCTCAACATCTCAGTGCCCAATAAATAATAGTTAAAAGGACAAATGAATGAAGAAGGGCCTTTAAGGTGTCGGCAGCACGAAGTGGGTTGGGGAGCCACAAACCCCTCTTTGGGAGAGCTACGTGGTTGGATAGTGCCCTGGAGATTGGGGGAGACTTCTCCCCTTCGGAGGTGCTTAGCAAAGGAGCAAATGGGCTGATATGGACACAGCCTGTGAGGAACTTGACCAGACCTGGGGAGCCTAGCCCAGCTCTGCCATGCCGGGGAACCCCAGGAGACGGTGCTCACTTTGCAGGAAGCTTCTCTACGAGGCTTCTCTCCCAGGGCCCCTCCTTGGCTCCTGGGCTGAGCAGGGCTGGGCTGGGCTGGGCCGGGCTGACTGATTTCCGCTTTATTATGTTATGATGATTTCCCCCTCCCCGGAATGATTAGGCCTTAATAAATAACATTTCTTTCCGATATTGTGCCATCATTAATTCTGCTTAGCTCTCCTCGGAGAAAATTTTGTGGAAACATTCTCAGTGCTGCTATTTAAAGCTAAATTAATTCGGCTGATTATTTCTATCCAAGTAGATTTGTGCCCAGGCGGCTGGGCCAGCCCAGAGAGGAAGCGAGGTGTGTGCTTATCTCTCTCCCTGTGGCCTTTCCCAGGGTCTTTGCTCACCCCTTGCTGGGCAGAGCTCAAGCTCAAGTCCTCCCTGGAAGGGGGAGGAAAGAGCAAAGGGGACCGGGATCCCTATTCGGGGGCACAAGTCCTCCCAGCCTCACCTAAGGTGAGGGCAGAATTGGGAGTGTCCATCAGCCATTCTTCCTGTCACTGGCCTCACAAAGGCTTGTACAAGGGGCCATGTCCTTACAGAAGCCACTAGTGGGATCCCAAAGGGCGTGGGAGTCTGTGAACCAGGACAGGGTCCTGCCAGCCAAAGCTAAGCACAGTGGAGCCCACTAGGTTTCTATTACCAATTGTGGGGTGCTATGTCAAAATTGGGGTTCTGAACCTCCTGGAAGGACTTGGTGCAGCCAAATGGGTCCTAAAGAACCATGAGATTGGCAAACAACAGTCAGGCGGACAGCAGGGTCCTGAACCCAAGAGCAGGTGTCTGAATCAATGATGCTGGTACAAGTCTGCTAACTTCTCTTAATGGGGCAGGGATATTAGAGCTGGACAAGTTTCTCTGTAACAAAACAGGGTTCTGTGAATTCAGAGTTCTATAAAATCACCAAGGGTTTGGCACAACCAGGCCTGGTTCTGAGGAAAAAGGCAGGATTCTGTGTAACTGGGTAAGTTTCTGTATAACCAATCAGAGTTTCTGTGGAATAAAGCCGGTCTCTGGAGATCAATATGTCAACTTTGGAACATTTTTCTGTTTTGTTTTCTGTTTTTGTTTTTGTTTTTGTTTTTTTTTTAAGCCAAGAGCAGAGTTCTGGGAAGCTGAGTAGAGTTCTGCAGAATCAAGCAGAATTCTGCATAAGAGAGCAGGCGTCTGGGTCCATGAAGAGGGCTCTATGGCAAGCGTGGGGTTTCTGATAACCATGGTGCGGTTGTAGGTTTGGGGGCCAGAAAGCAGATTTCTGTGATATATAAAAACTGAGATCCTTATATAAGGATCTCAGATTTCTGTGATATATACGGACGGAGGGCTCTGCGTGACAAAGCAGAGTTCTCTAAGGGCTCTGACAGATGATCACTTTCAATGACTAAGAGCCTTGCATATGTGCTCTGTCCCGCAGGCATGGTCCTGGTGACAGAGCAGGACACAGCATGCCTCAGATGGCCTGACCCAGGCCCGGTGCCTGCATCCTGGCTGCAAGGGAGAACCAGGAATGTGACTACTTGACCTTTTTAATGACTGTGGTGGGAAGCTGGTCTTGCCAGAAGAAGTCAGGGACTCCTCAACATAGCAAGGGTGTTCTAAAATGGATCAGCCAAAAAGAATGGTGAATTTCCATTGTATCCAGCTTCCATTGTACCCAGTCTCTCCAGCCCCAAGGCCTTTGTTTGTGCTGTTTTCTCTGCTTGTCCCCCCCACCCCCACCCCATCGCCCTCCTACCATGTACCTGCAAATCCTCCATGTACCCTAGGTCCCAATTTAAACCTCATGAACTCAAGGTGCTTGCCCTGACCTTTCTCATGCAACCTTCTTCTTCTTCTCAGAGACATCACCTTATTCTTTTCCTTCCTTGTATTGATCACACTGGGTACGTACATATTGATCTCAGTGTTTGTCCATCTCCTCTCTAAATGCTTAGTTCACCCCTGTGCCTGGGCTTCAGCTCCTTGGAGAGATGATCCCTAAGTCTCCACATCCCTCCCCCGGCCGCCCTGCATCCTGGACAGCACCACCTAGAGGGCCTGCATACACCGCAGCTCCCTGTGTCCCAAACTGGGCTCCCGAAGGCAGGCTCACCTCACAGCCACGCCATGTAACCAGCTCTGTCATTATCCTTCCATGCTCCAAACACATCTTGGACTCTGCCTCCATCACCCTGTGGCTAACCCGGTCTGGCCAATCTTTATGACCCAGCAGTCTACTCTTCCCCTGCCCACCCTCAGGCAGACCTTTCCCCACATTCTTTTCCACTCCTTGCAATTGAGCTATGGTAGCGGGCTGTGGTGACCTAGGAAAAAGAGTGTTACCACTTCAACGGGGGCGGGGGGGGATACCTTCCATTGCAATACGCAGGCCCAGGGTAGCAGTAGCTTAAATGATTTTGTTCTCTTGTTCATAGGCTGGTAGGAGCCGTTCCAGTTAACGTGGCAGCCCCTTGGCATTGGGGATCCCTTCTATCTAACTGTTCTCCCTTCCTCAGGGTCCTGCCCTCCTAAGCATGGGCAAGATGACTCACCAGCATGTCCCCTGGGTCTGCTTTCCTGCCAGTTAGAAGGGAAGAGAGGAAGCCATGGAGAAGGAGGGCCAGCCAGCCTCCTTCCTCAACAGCATACCCAAGAGTTGCACACGCTACTTCTTCCCACCCACTGCTGGCCAAACCTACCTGCAAGGCAGGCTGGGAAACGTGCTAGCTTCTGGAGGGCCGTGTGCCCAGCTAAAATCCAGAGCTTCCACCGCCAAGGGAAGAGGGAAACACAATGGGCAGTCTCCACGGCACAAGTTTAAACACTAAAATAGCACAGACATGAAAAACCACCATTTACTGAGCCCCCGGCAGGCACGCACTTTCATTTGAACCTTAGGACCTCATTGCAGGCAGGAGTGTCGTCTCCTTTTCACAGAGGAGAACACAGGGGTGGGGGGAGGCGAGGGCATTAAGTGACTCACACAGGATCGCAAACCCAAAAGTGACAGGACAGGGTCCAAAGAGATGGCATCTGATGCCGGAGCCCAGGATTTACCCATCACACCACACAGGAGGGACATTCCAGGGTAGGAAGACATGCGGGTTTCCCCCACAGCCCTATTCCTAGCACTTCAAACAGGAGGGGTGGTTCATGGCTCATGAATATTTTTGGACTGATTGGATCTGCTCCTTTCTTTCTGTTGGTGCCTTGACCGACCAGAGAGGAGGGACATCTACCCGTTCGTGCAGGAGGGTCTTCGCATTCCCAGGGTAATGTGCCGACAGGGTCTCCCTTCCCTAACTTATCCCTCCCAACCCCACGCACTGGCCCTGCGTCTCCACTTTCCCTGCTGTGCACGCGTGTGCATGCATGCATGTGCGTGTGTGGAGGGCACACATTCCTCTGTCTGATTTTTCAAGCGTGAGAACTCAGCTAGAAAGAATTCTTGCCGTGGTATCCTGGACCTCGAATTGTCTCTGCACCTTCCCCTTCGTAGAATACAGGGAATGAGAGGCTGAGTAGCCTGAGGGGGGCCGTGCCTCTCTGGCTTCCTCTGGGATAGGTCAGTAAGGGCCCACATTTATCAGCCTCGTAGCACGGGCTGGCCCTCTTCAGGTTCTGCATTTACGTCTCATCAGTCCTACGCATTGGGGGCTCTTTTTAGTCCTGTTTAGAGACAAGGAAACTGAAGCACAGAGAGGTTAAATAACTTGCCGAAGATCACACAGTAAGTGATGGAGCCATGAGAAGACCCCTGAGACCTACACTGTAACTGTGTAACAGCGCACTGAGAGATAGTCAAACATTTTCCCGTGTACAGGGCCCTGTTGTAGCTCTGGTGTATTGTCATTTGCCCGATAAGGAGGCTGAGGCTCAGCGGGGCTAGCTCTGCTCCCCAGTGGACCAGCCTGCTGCTACGCCTCTCCAGGGCTCCATGGGGTCTCCAGTTGGTGGAAGCTTGCAGAGGAATCTAATCCGGAGGTCCTTTTGGCTCTGAAGGCAGCTGTCTGGCTCATCTGCCTCCTTTCCCTCCAGGGGAGCTCCCTGGCTCTCCTTGGGGTTCCCCCCCCCTGCCCCTGGCAGCCCTCTCTCCCTTCTAGCTGTTCCAGCTGTGCACATGTAGGGCGGAGTGGTGGTAGATGGTGGGCGCTGAGTGGGGGGAAGAAGGCTGTTTATTTACGATGTGACAATTTTGATGTATTTGCTAGGGGGAAAAACACCCCGGCACCACACAATTAAAAGACTGGCTGTTGTGGGCGAAGCTGGTCTACAGCTGACTTAGAACCCAGTAGATTGGAGAAAAACAGAAACGGCTGCGGCTTCAGTCCCTCAGCCAGGCAAGTCCCCTGTAGCTCCTTGATGCTGCTCTGGACAGGTCCCAGCCTGCCCAGGTGGGTGCCCTGATTAGGACCCTGTTTATGGGGAGTGGTGGGGACCTGTGGGGGGGCAGTTCTATGTGTTTACTGTCTTTCATGGTACAGTGGGCCTTCCTGGGGCATCAGGGAACAGAAGGCCTCCATATTCTCTATGGACTACTCCGTGATTTCTCTGCTGTCCAAAAATGTGGCCATTATAGTCCTGTGTCTCATCTGGACTGTGGCATTCGTCTTCTATCTCGCTTCCTTGCCCCCAGTTTTGCCCAATTCAATCTTCTCTACACTCAGCTTTTATTCTCCTACCTGCATGGATCCTAAATGTGTTAGCATGTCATTCAAAGCCCTTGTATCAGTCAGGTTTCCGCTCTGATAATGCTGTATCACAAACAACCCTCCCCCCATCCCCAATCGCAAAGGCTTACAATCGTGAACCCTTACTTATCTCAGTCCTGGGTCTTCAGGTGGGCTGGGGCAGTTTTGCATCAAGCTGTAGGCTGGGTTCAGGTCTGTGACACAGAGCTCCCATCCTGGGATCAGCAGATGCCCAAAGCATGCTCTTCCATGCAGATTACAGAAGCACAAGATGCCATGCGGAACCACATAAGCAAGTTCAAAGTCTCTGCTCACATCAGGCCCACTGACACTTTATTGGTCAAGCCCATGCAAATCACACAGTCAGGCTCACTGGGGGGCAGGGAATATACTCCACCTCCTTTAATAGGAGGAGGCAAGTCACATGGCAGAAGGAGCAGATACGGCATTCTGTTACAAGCAGGAACTGAAGAATTGGGAATAATAACCCAATCTGTCACAGTCCTTTATAACTGTAGTTCTTGAAGTCACAGTCCTGGACAGGTATCATCGGCATCACCTTGACCCCACCCCAGACTGGAGACCGAGTTAGAAATCTGGGAATAGGGCCTGGTAATTTTGAGTTCTGATTAGCACTCCAAGTGATGTAGGCTGTAGTTGGAGAACCACCGCTGGACAACCAGGCTGACCCCCCCATTTTTTTTTTTAATCCCCGAATCCTCTAAGCTATGCCCCTCCCTGAAGCCTTTACCTTCTCTCTTTGTTGGAATGCTCATTCCTCCTCCATCTGGCAAATTCCTGCTCATGTTTTAAGGCCTGAGCCAAATGTCTCCTCCTCTGGGAAGCCCTCCTCCCCGCTGATGCCAGGCAGAATTAATCATTCCCTCCTCTGTGTTTCCACAGAACTCCTATAGTTATACTCCATCCAGCCGGCCTCAGATTGGATGATGACTTTGCCTGTGGGACAGGGCGTCCCCCAGGACCAGGACTCTGCCTTACTGGCAGTTTCATCCCCAGCACGCTACATACACCAGGCACACAGTCAGCGCCCAGTTACTGTTCAGAGATTCTGTTGTTGATTTTCAGGTACTCCTGCTGGGCTGGGGGTGGGGGGTGCCTTGTTTCTGCCTCAGGAGCCCGGGCTTCCCAGAACGTTAGGTGGTGAGTGTGGATGGAAGGGGGGTTATCCGTGAGGATGGTCAAGACAGCCCAGTCTGGGCTCTGCTCAGGCTCCAAGAGTCGAGCTGCAGGGAGGTCCTGGAAACCTGGGCATGGGCAGGAAGAAGAGGAGGAGAGCATCTGGTGCCCAGATGTCCAGCAGCTGTCCTTGCTTATGGCAAATCTGGTAAAGGCTCACCCAAGGGACTCTGCAGGGTTGGAAAAGCTCTGATTGTTTATCAGATGTTGGGAAAGCTGACCAACCTTCAGACTGGGGGATCTTGGCAGAACTACCACCTCCATCAGACTAGGTGCTCGTGTGAGGCAGGGCTATGTCTCCTCTGTCAGGCTGGCAGCTCCTGGGCAGTATGAGTGTTTTTCTGCCCCACCAGACAAGGAGAACCCTTCTTCTCCAGTTGGGCTGTGTCCTTCCCATCACATGGAGGGCTCCTGATTCAGGGACTGGGTCCCTCCACCAGACTTGGGCATCCCTGGGATGGGGACAGGTGTGTCCTTTTTAGTCCTCTGCTCAGAGGAGGCAAAGAACTCACAATTCATTTTCTATAACTGAGATCCTTGTAAGGCTCTGCTCCCTCAACACACTGATTGCTCTGCCTTCAAACCCAATGTGTATCCAGATGAGCTTTCTCCTCCTTTCCTGAAAACACTGAGAGAATGAACAGTCAACCCAAGGAGGAAGAGATTTCAATGGCCCTGTGGAGGGATGGGACCTGAGGCGCCGGGTGCTGGGAGGAAGGTAGATGCAGGCCAGGAAGTCCCCCACACCCCACCCCACTCTCTGATCTTTGCCTGTGGGCTGACAGGTACATTTCAAGGGAAATTGAATCTGTACCTCTCAGTTTCATTTGCGTTTAATACATCTGGTTGGCAGTGGGCAGGAGGCTTTTGATGTCTGCTTCTCATTGCCCAAGACTTTTAAGCCTTTTTCCTTCAAAGCCAAGGATACTTGTGTTTCTGCCAAGGAGTAAATAGACTTGCATACCCTCCAGTGCCTTAGTCTTTGGAGACCCAGCTCCCAACGCCCTCAGGGCTGGAGGCCCTTCTTCACTCACCCAGCCTGCCAGCAGCTTGTGCGGGTCTTAGCTTGGGGAAAGCTTTCAGAAAACGGTCTTTGCTAGCATGGGATCAGGAGCCACCATGGGAGATTTCAGGATTGAGCTCACCAAGTTCATCCTTCTAAGAACTGAGGGAAGGGACCTGCATTCCTGCCAGGGCTTCTTGGCAGGTGTTCAGCTTCCCTGTGATTTCCCCGGTGTCCCCATCCCCCCTGCCTCTAAAGTCATCCTAAAAATGGTGTTCTTGTTCGTAATATGGGCAATTGATGATTTCTCAATCTATACAGCCCCTTTAGGAAGCTTGGCTGTTTCTATTGATCTGGAAGCATCTTCATGGTTATTCACGATCTTCACAGCAGGCTTGCTGTGCGAGGCAACTTAGGTGTGGCGGGCTTCCTTCTGGAATAAATTGGTGCCCCCCGCCAATAGAAATTTTGCAAGAGACACAGGAAAATACCTAGGCCTCCTCTGTCCATTTCCACTGACTCTGCTTCCTGGCCCCCAGTCTGATCTCAGCCCCGTCTCTACTCCACTGGAGACTCTGAAGGGAGGAATCCCACTTTGGACGCTGCCCTGAGTGAAGGCAGCTGCGGTCATTTCTCTGGTTAGAGCAGTGAGGAGCTTCACAGGAGGGGGAACTGTGGCCTCTTCCCTTGTTCACATGGCAGGCCTATGGACACTGGAATTGGGCCGTCTTCTGACGTCTGGATGGTTTTCAGTGCTTTAGCAGGGATTGGGGCATCTCTATGTCCTCCTTCCCACTCTCTGTGTACCCAAACATCTCCATGAGGGGTTGGCACGTGGCTCTGGGTGGCTCCAGCCCAGCCTGGTGCTCCACGGTCTGGAAGGAGGTAGAATGTGAGCTGGTGAACAGGGGTCTTGCGCGTTCTGAGAATAGAGGAGGAGCAGCACATATGGAAAATGGGGCCTTTGTGTTCGGTTGTGGGAGCCTGAGCCTAGGGGAGGCTCCATCCTAAAAGGATAGACCCAGCTCTTTACAGGGATGGAGGGATAGTTGTCAGCCTTACCATAGTGTTGGAAGCAGGGAAGGCTGGAGACTTTGGCCCCAGGAGCTGTGATTAGAGTGGATGGGATTAGTTCCCTTTTCATCGTTTTATGGTGACGGAAGTGGGCAAGGCAAGCAAGAGAAGGGGCTCCCCAAGGGCTGAGCCACAGAATGAGCGTGATCTACAGGACATCTTAGATGTCAACTAGAAATTGAAAGAGCCTCAGCAGACCCCAGCTAAACTCCTGTGACCCAGGGGTGGGCACACAGCACGGTGGGGATGGAGTCGGGACTGAGACTTGGGTCCCTTGACCTTCAGCCTAGTGTCTTAGCCCTGACCATTCCAGGTCAAACTTGAGAAAGGAACTTCCTGCCTCTGTCAGTTGATACAAACACAGGGGCATCTCAGAGTCAGCTGACAGGGAGCTCCAGGGAGCTAGGCAATCAAGGGCAGCCAGAGAGAGCTTCCCCTGGGAGGGAGGAAGGACGACCCTGACCCCTAGCTGCGTGCATCCTCCTGGCCTGAGCAGAAGTTTCCTGTGACTCGGAAGGGCAGCCTGTGGAAAGCAGGCCTCCCTGTGGAGCTGAGGTTACTGGAGGAGGGGGCACCTGGCACCAGCTTCCTGCTTAGAATAGACACAGACTCATTATCTAGCGAGCACCTATCATAATCCCAAAGATGCGCGGTTCCCCTCCGGTGCCTTCAATCACCACCCTGAATGCAAGCGGAAACTTAAAGCAGGCGTCAAACCCACGCAGATGGGAGCTGACAGCTCGGTCTCCAACCTGCTCCCCGCTCCCCGCACCGAGACACCTGGCTTGTGAGGAGGGGGTGCTTTGTCCTCACTAAGGCTGGTCCAGCCTGAGGAGGGGGAGGAGGAAGCCCCGCTGAGTGGGGGTGTGAGTCGGGGTCCCTGTCATGGCAACTCTGATCCTGGTCGGGCTACGACAGGTCAGGGAGGCTCACACCCATCTCTCACTAACACAGGGCTGCTGGAGATGACGAGCGGGATGCCTGGCACACAGTAAGCCCTTTATCACGGCAGCAGACCTACTATGTTCCTAGAGCTCCATTCTCCCAGGTGCTGGGGCCTGTCACCCCCACACAAACCCTGAGGAATCAATACAGCTGGCCCAAGGCAACCTGTAATCCTGTCCTCCCCTCAAAGCCCAAGGGCCCAGGCTTCTCAAAAGGCCTGTGGGGGGAGGAGCTCCCACCCGGTGCAGGGGTGGGGCAGGGCAGGAGTGCCTTTGCCTCAGCAACCTGGGCTGGGGGGCTTGGCTAAACCCCTCCTCTTCTCTGCACCCCAGTTGCTTCACCTACCAAATTCTAGGGATTGCTTCACCCACCAAATTCTAGGACGGTTGGCTGGATGGTCCCGCAGATGCAGGCCCTCTGGGCTCTTTGAGCCTTCCTTGGCATCCCCTGGGTCCCAGAGCAGACAGGGTAGAGGAACACGGATTCTCCATTACTCAGACTTCCTCTCGGGAAGGAGGGATCCAGGAAGTGGCCCCTTCCATGGGCCCAATCTGCTGGGCGACTGCCAGGAAGCCACACACCCCCTCTCATGGGTCTCCCCGTGGACACGGTCCGTGTGGCTGCTGCACCTCCAACAAGGGATGTTTAACCCAGGACTTGCACTCATGCAGCGTAATGCCACAGAAAGAATGTAAGCTGGGGTCCAGACAGACCTGGGTTCAAATTCTGATTCCGCTACTTCTAGACTGTGTGGCTTTAGACCTGTCCTTCTCCCATCTGCGGCCATAAAGTGGGGACAGGAGTGCCGTCCTCCCAGGGCTATTTGAGGACCCAGTGAAGCCCTGGGCACGGACACTACTTGTTTCTCAGGGGGGATTAATCCCCTCTTTCCCTGGGCACCTGGTCTCAGTGTGGCAGGAGGGTGAAGCTGCCACCTGGGGGTCACGCTGTGCCTGTCTCCCCAGGACCTGCGCCTTCCCTGCCTGCATCTCTCCCGTGACACCGGCCTGCAGCAGAAACCCCAGACACAGCGCCCTTCAGAAGCAAGGCCCAAAGGCCAGATTTGGTGAAAAAGTCATCTTTGAGGGATTTTTGCTTCCTTGTAAACATTTTTTTGTTTTTTTTTTTTAAGATTTTATTTATTTGACAGAGAGAGAGAGAGACCACAAGCAGCCGGAGAGACAGGCAGAGAGAGAGAGGGGGAAGCAGGCTCCCTGCTGAGCAGAGAGCCCGATGCGGGGCTCCATCCCAGGACACTGAGATCATGACCTGAGCCAAAGGCAGAGCCTTAACCCACTGAGCCACCCAGGCGCCCGTGTGAACATTTCTATTCAGGAACACAGAAGGAGGCACCGACCAGGAGCCAGGCTGACATGAAAGCTGGTGCTCTCGCCGCAGAGCTGTGAGGGGAGGGTATTCAGGGCCCCAGGGCTGTTCCAGGAGGACTGGCTGTCAGAGTGGGTGCCCTCTCCCCTGCAGCTCCCCCACATCAGGGGAAGGGTGGCAAGGTGAGGAGGGACAACCACAGTTCAGTCAGGCTGCCCTGGGCATGACTCCCAACTCAATCACTGGAGAGCTATGCAGCCTGGGGAGATAAAGTTAACCTCTCTGAACTTTGGTGTCCTCTCCTGCAAGATGGGGACAACCACAGTTCTCTGAGCACATTGGAGTGCAGATTAAATGAGGCAAAAATCTGTGAATCTTCATAGTAGGTGCTTAATGGATACTTGTTTTTTTCCTCCTATTGAGACGTTTTTGTTGAAATCTGATGTAAGGTGATTTATTGTTTGATACTGAGGACCCAACAAGGAGTAAGATCTAATTGCTGTCTCCCTGGATGCCACAGTCCAGTGGGAGGAGCCCTCCCCTCCTCTTCCCCTCCTCTCCCCTTCCCTCTGCTCCCTTCTAACCCCTCCCCTCCTTCCCTTCCTGTTTCACTCTGGGGCTGCTGGAGGGGACAAGGGGAGTCATATTGGAAGCTCAGAAGGGCTCAAGCTGGCTGCTGTTGAAAAGGGGATGCTTGGGGGCACCTGGGCTCAGTTGGATAAGCATCTGGCTTGGGCTCAGGTCATGATCTCAGGGTCCTGGGATTGAGCCCTGTGTGGCCCATGTCCAGCTCTCTGCTTAGTGTCCCTCTCCCTCCGCCTCCCTCTGCTCCTGCTCTCTCTCTCTTTCTCCAATAAATAAATAAAATAAAAATTAAAAAAAAAAGAAAGAAAGAAAAGGGAAGGGGATGTTCACAGGCCCAGAGTATATAAGCTTGTGTTCTCTATCTCCTTAATCCCCAGGCCTTGTCTTCCCTTAACCTCTGAGTTGAGTGAGGTCCCTTTCTAGGGCTGTGTTGCAAACCCTTTCTATTTTGAGCCCGGCCGAAATATAAGTAAAATCCCGGGCCTGTGGGGAACTGGAAATGGCTGACCTTCGCTCCCGGCGCTGAGTTTCATCCCCTTCCTCCTGCCATTCAGAACCCTCACTTCATTTCCTCAACCAAACAGAGCTCAAGACCAGGTTAAAAGAAAAAAGATTTTTAAAAAAGAAGAGGAGCCGGTCTGGCTCTTCAGCCAGCCCTAGCGTTGGGCTGGCGCTGGGGTTTTGTGTTGGTAGGGACCATGTTGTCCCTTGGAAAGGTAGGGAAGAGGGCCCGCTGGCGAACCTCAGGAGCCCACTGCTGCTGCTTGCCAATATACAGCCTTGACTAAGTCACTCCTCGGCCCTCCTGTTTCCTCATCTGCAAAATTCATCTGCAGAATTCTGGGAGATGAGCTTTCTCCCAGCAGAAACCCTTGCCACCCCTTTTTCCTGTTCACTGCAGTTCCAGGTCCCCTGGGCCTCTGAAGAAGGGAGGCTGGGGAAACCATGGTGACCCTTCCAGAGGTGGGACTGCAGTTCTCCAAGGTCCCTCCACATCCTGGCTCCTGACTGGGAGTCAGAGGTGTGATTGTAGCATGCCGTGCCTGGAGTTTCCTGTCTCTACAGGAGGGCATATGTCCCAGTGAGTGCCTCTCATGAGCTGGTGTTCTCTCATCTTCTCCTGGGAGACACAGCACTTACTCCTGCCATGCTGTGTTTGCTCAGACTATCTGGGGGGTCCCCTTTGGGAATGGCCATCAGAGCCCCTGGGAGACTTGGGGTGGGGAGACCCACAAAGGCATCGCACCAGGCACCTGACTTGGCTAGTTCTTCAAATCACACCCTGCTCCCTGCGGGGGCAAGGGGCTGCAGAGCCCCTGCCAGCGGCACCATGAGTCATGGGTTGTGCAGTGGGAAGAGGATGGGGGTGCTTCCTCGACGTTCCCACTCTCCCTGGCCTCTGCCCCATCCATGGCCCTCCTGCTGCTCTCCTTACTTCTGCCCTCACCCTCTCCAGGTGTCCCCTGCTCCCCTGGAGTGAACTCCAGGTCCTCAGAAGCTTCCCTGTGCATGTGTGATCCCTTCGGCCTGTGCTCTCCACATCGCCTGCCCCTGATCCCCAGATCCCCACTCTAACCCAGCACCCCACCTGCTGCTTTATAAACTCGAGTTTCATTTTCATGCTTTTCCGGGTGCGTTTGTGGATGCGGAAGCCTGGAAGGGCTTTCTGTCCCTGCTAGGCCAGCTTCTTATTCAAACCAGAGCTCTGGCGTTAGTGACTCAGGACTGCCCCCCTCCCCACTTGCCTGGTCCTCTCTTGCTTCCATCTAGCACAGGACCCTCTGTGGGCTTCCGTGGCCTGCTGCCTCCATGAGACCCACAAGTGAAGAATTATTATGATTTTTTTTTTAAATCTCTGTATCCCCAGGGCCTCGAACAAAGCGTGGCAGAGTGTAAGGGCTTGACAGATAACTGTGAATGCATCCATAGAGAGGGTGCAGGCTGTCTGGAGCCTACTAGTATAGGGAGGAATGAATAATAAACCTGCTTATTGAGTGTTTACTATGTGCCAGGCATTCTAACGACAACAGGTGACATATACTGCGAGGGTATACTGTGCAAGCAGGATGATATTTATTCCTCACAATAACCAACAGAGGGAGGTAGTTCCAAGATTCCTCTTTTATGTAGATATGGAAACCGAGGCATGGGGAAATGCCAACACTTTGTGACAGCTTCTTCACCAACTGAGGCTGTGTGCTTCAGAGCCGGAACTCTGCCAGGCTCTGGGTCTACCCGTCTCCAGCTAGGGCATCAGTTGTGAGGCCTGGAAACTTCTCGAGGACCATCTGCCATGGTCTCTTTACATAGTGGGAAACTGAGGCCAGGGCCAGAAGAGGCTGGCTGGGCTGCCCCACTCTTGCCGTCGGCTATGTCTGTTGCCTGGCTCCCCCCCCCTCATCCTTCTGGCTTCCTCCTCAGAAAGAGGAGATGGGGGTCCCCCTCGTTGGACCCTGCTCATTCTCAGCCCTGTTTCCTGGCCGCTGTTTTCTGGGCAGCGTCCCCCTGATGCGGCTTTGTTGCCATGGAGACCATGGTGGGTACAGGTGCACCTACACGATGATGAAGGATACAGCCCCATTTCCTTCCCTCTGAGAGCTGAGAGGTGCACGGATAGGTCCTGGGACATGCAAACTGGCCAGGCACAAGCCAAAGGACAGGGTTAGGCTTCCGGTGTGGGCGGGGCTGGGGGCGGGGCCGGGACTGGAAGGGCTAGGAAGGGAGGGTACAGGACTCAGAGCCTGGTTCACTTGAGTGGAAAAATTTCCCCTCGAAATTCCCGCTTCAGAGTCCACACCAGAACATCAGCATCTAACCCCCGGCCTCATCTTCCCAGAGCAAGGAAGAGAAAGGGATTTCATCTTCTTTGGAGGAGGGGTCATCTTTTATTTTCCTTTTTTAACTTGAAAAATATATGAAAAATACACACCCCAAGGAAAAAGTCACCCCGAGGGCCACTACATAAAATTACCCCAAAATAAATTAAAATAGACACTCCCCTCCAAAGTAAGACCTATCTCTCAGAGGTTAAAAACTAACAGTTTGTGAAAACCTCTAATTATTTCTATGCTGAGACAGAGATATCCATCTCTCTCTAAATACATTCATATCTGTAAAAACACGTTGCATTGAATTGGAATCATACTCTGCAAATTGGCTTACATCTTGCTTTTTTTTAAAAAATATTTTATTTATTTATTTGACAGACAGAGATCATAAGTAGTCAGAGAGGCAGGCAGAGAGAGAGGAAGAAGCAGGCTCCCTGGTCAGCAGAGAGCCTGATGCAGGGCTCGATCGATGCGGGGCTCGATCCCAGGACCCCGAGATCATGACCTGAGCTGAAGGCAGAGGCTTTAACCCACTGAGCCACTCAGGCGCCCCTACATCTTGCTTTTTTTTTTTTTTTTCATATTTTATTTATTTATTTGACAGAGAGAGATTACAAGTAGATAGAGAGGCAGGCAGAGAGAGAGAGAGAGAGAGGGAAGCAGGCTCCCTGCTGAGCAGAGAGCCCGATGTGGGACTTGATCCCAGGACCCTGAGATCATGACCTGAGCCGAAGGCAGCGGCTTAACCCACTGAGCCACCCAGGCGCCCCTACATCTTGCTTTTTTAACTTCACAGTGTATCCTGGAGATTTTCCGTATCGGTAAATATCGATCTATTTTATATTGCCGTGGAGGGGATTAAGAGTAGAGAAAGAAAAGGACTGAAACAGGACAGTCCTGGGGGGGTGGTCCCTGAAGGAGGTAGGGGGTGACTGATGACCTGAGCGACAGAAAAATCCTGCTTATTATAATGACAGTGTGTGGGGTATGGTAATCCCATCATCCCATTTCCTTCCCTCACAATCCACAAAGGAGATCTGATCCTCCCCTGTTTACAGATGCAGAAATGAGGCTCAAGTTCAGAACCATTGGATGCAGAGAGAAACCAGGTCTCGATTCTGATTCCTGGCTGGCAACCACCAAGCCTGTGGGATTCCCCCACCCCAGCTAAGGCAAGCCTCTGGTGGGTGGGATCTGGGGGAGCCTCTTCCCCTTTCTGAAGACCCCTCTGTCCTTTCTCTTCCAGGAGTCAGAGCCAGGTGGAGCTCTGCACTCCACAGAGCACTTTGGAATTCATAAAATAGTAATTTATTGAACAAGCCTTTGGAGAAGGGAAGTAATGAAAACCGCTATATAAATTACGAGGCCATTGGTGTTATATGGCTGGCGCTAATGCTGTTAGTCCCCAGAAGGGTGCAGGGAGCCTCCCCCGACTCCACCCTTCTTGGCCAAGCTGTCAGCCCCTGGGGAAGAGCTTCCAAGAACAAGAGGCCGGTGGGTCCCCGAGACAGACAGGCCTATGCCTGGGCTCAGCTGGGGAAGCTCCTCCTTGCCGTGGTGGCGAGAATCGTGATGGGACCCAGGGTGCTGCGTCCTTGGACCAGGGCCCCGTGCATTGGGGTACTCACCACTGCTGCACCTCCCCAGCCTGACGATCCCCATTCTCTTCCCTGCCGGCTTTTAATTCCGGCATCATGACGCCTCTTCCATGTAATGTGGCCCCCCTTTTGCCCCTGAAAAGCTGTTAACTTGACTTTCCCTAGAAATCAATGGCCTCTTAGAATTGAAGAAATATTACATTCTTGTTTCTCTTGTATGTTTATGGCCATTAGGATTTGCAGTCCTGGATGCCACCAGCCGGTCCTTCCCTCATGGGAAACTGGTTCCTGGGAGGGGAGAGCACGTGCTGTGTGACCCCAAGCATGTGGCCCTCAGTCTGGTGTGTCTGAAACTGAGGATTTTCCCCGGATGTGGGAGCTTTAGGGCTACAAAGGGGCAAGTCCCACTGCTGTCTCTGGGCCCTGACTTCCTTCCCCCATCCGCTGGGGACGACTGCCATATGAAGGCATGACAGGTTTGTCAGAGACAAGCAGCCTCCCGCCATGCAGAGTCCCTCTGACGCGGCCACGAGGTCTTAACCTGAATGACCCGGATGGCAGTGTCTGTGAGCAGGAACCCGAGGCTTTAGGGGTGACTCGTCCTCTTGTCTGGTGACCCATTTCCACATGGCCCAGGGAGGTGGCCAGAGTCACCACTTGGCGTTTGTAGGATTTTCGTTCTCACTGGGTTCTCCCCTCCAGGAAATAGAATGATCGCATCTCAGAGATTTGAGTGATAGATAGAAGAAATGAGGCCCAGAGAAGTTAAAGACTTTCCACACAGCACATCCTTGCTAGGCCCAGAAGGGGAGGGATGTGGAGTCAGGCCACTTGTTCCCTGCGAATGTCCTGCTCTAGCTTTCCTGACTCGGTTACTTGGGAAGAAGTGGGGGTGGAGGTGAGGAGGGGGTGGTGCTTGAGAAGGCCTGGCGCCTGGCTGCTCTCTGCTAATGGCCCCCCTCCAGGTTGAAAGGGAGCTGGGATTTAGGACTTACTCCAGGCTTTTGCTGTGTGATCTTGGGCTGCTTGCATGCCTTCTCTGGGCCTCAGTTTTCCCACCTATAAAATAGGGAATTTGGGCCAATAAAGTCGTTTCTAAACCTATTTGCAAATTGGAGCCACTAAAGCAGGTTGTTAAAATACAATTTCCTGGGCCCCACCCTTGGCCAAGTACCCTGGGGAAAAGGCTCAGGAACCTCTGAATTTAACCAGCTTCTCAGGAGACTGGATGCAGTTAACGTCTGAGCTCATATTTGGACACCGTGGGCTGGATGACCAGGACGTGGGTGGGAGAAGCCAGACTGTGTGAGCCTGGTTGGAGTGGGGTTCGAGGAGGTATTATAGGGGAACATGGGAAGTGCAGGGCTGGGCTTCAGAACAGCTGACATGTTTGTCTCTTGGTTGTGTGACCTTAAACAAGTTACTTAACCTCTCTGAGCTTTCGTTTCCTCATCTATAAAAAGTGGCGTAATAATAATAATTCCCTGGAAGGGCAGTAGAGAGGATTATATTCTATGATCCATGGGGGTAAGATTCCTATTTATGGACCACACATCTCCCATGTCAGCCCCTCCCAGTTTGGCCCACCCCCTCCTGTGGTCCTGACTGAGTCTGGCTCATAGCTCTGTTCCCTGGAATCTGGGGGACCAGAGGGTGAGCCACAGGGCCAAGGAGAGCAGGGGAGGGGCTTGGCAGAGGAGGAGAAGGAGAGGAACAGAAGAGAGAGAAGGGAGGGAGTGGGAAGAGGCGGAGGGTCCTCTGGGGACTGAAATATGGCTCCTTCATTCCGGAATGTGCTTCTTAATCAACTTAATGGGCCTCTGACTGAGCAGGGGCCTCAGAAGCTAGGAAAGATGGGGATGGCAGCCTAGGCCGCCCACTCCAGGTCTCCAGAGAAGGGTTCTGCCGTGGAGGAGGAGGCTGGAAGCTGGGCTGGCTGTTGAGACCTTCATCGTTTTCCCTTCTGACCCTTGCCCTAACCCCGGCCTGGCTCCTCCTGGATTTGGTGGGAACTGGGAGCCCCGACCCTGGCCTTTAGATTTCCAACTTCTGACTTAGCTTAGCAGCGTCATGAATTCAGGGTGTGCTGGAGGGAAGGTGGAGAAGCCCACTGCGGGGTGGGTCAGTGGTCACGGTCGTGGCTGGGGCACCCAGGGGTGGCTCTTTCAGATGCCATCCCTCAGGAGAGCTCTAGAAATGTCCTGCAGGCAGCGGCATTGACTCTCCGCCTGAGTCACCAGTGGCGCCAGCTTCTCGAGCAGGACGTCTTGTGGGTGCCCGAGCAGGGGCGCCATGATGGGAAGTGGGGCCGCAGCCATTTCTCTCCACCTCCTCTCCTTTCTCCGCCCCGGAACTACTGCCCATGGGAAGGAATCAGGATCTCCCCCGCCCAGCCAACCATTCTAGCAGGGTAGCTGCTTTCCGGTGGCTCCGTTCTGGGCCTTGAGCCTCCCGACCTTAAACTGGGGATCCCGATGCCGCCCTCCCAGCAGTGAGGGAGAAGCGTGATAAGTGAATGAAGCGCTTGAGCACCTCGGTGAGATTTGATCCGCCACTGGGGGCCTTCTGCCGACGTGGGAGGCATCTTAGATCTGGCCAGGTGGCAGGGCAGGGTGCCAGGGCAGCAGGGACAGGGCGGTGTGGAAGGGGAGTGGTGGAAGCAGGAGACAGAGCTTTCCCCGGGTGGTTGGGCAGCGCCTTCCCGCGTGTAGAACTGAGGAAAGCGTGTCTTCCATGCGCGACGTGTGTGATGGCCAGCAGCCCGGGGGCAGGCTGGGATCTTGCGCTGCCGGACCTTGTCACAGCTCGAAGGGCGCCGGAGCCATCTCTTTGGGGGTACAAAGGCCGAGGGGGCCAGAGGACGAGGGGCAGGGTCAGAGCAAAACCCTAAATCTCAGGTTCCTGGTCCTGGGTGCATTTTTTTTTTTATTCGTTTATTTGTTTATTTACAGCATAACAGTGTTCATTGTTTTGGCATCACACCCTGGGTGCATTTTTTACCCCATAATGATGATGGCAACGATGGGGATGATGGCGGTGATAAAAATAGTAGTACCAGTGACCGCTTACCAAGTGTTTTACTAAGAATTGTACCCACGGTCACTCATTCAATCCTCACACCAACCCTATGGGGTCGGTGTTACGCTTTATGCCCATTTGACTTCTGGGGGCACTGAAAAACAAACAGGTTAAGTGATTTCTCCGAGGCCGCAGAGCTGAATGTGGCGAGCTGTGATCCACATCCGCAGGCCACATGGCCCACTGTGGCCTGTAATGCAGTTTCACCGTGAAGTGCACAGATGTCCCTCCTTGCCCCGGCCCCCCAGCTCCTGGCCTCTCGCTGCCCCAGCACACACCTGGGGACCGGGTTGGGGGTAGGCAGGTGGGAGAGGCAGGGTCCTGATGTCTGGGACTCCTTCCTGGAGATGATTAAGTTGATTGCCTTGAGAACATTTTTTGTCTCCCTGGTGTCAAGCCCAGAACAGCCAGGGAGACAATGGCTGCAGGAATCACATTTGTTAATCTTGCATTCGTTAATTTATTTTATTTTCCATCCTTAGAATTAGGACGAGCCTCTTGAACTCAATATGCAAATGTATGCAAAGCAAGATGAACAGGCATCTTTTAAAACCTTGGCACTTTGTTTCCCCTCCTTTCATTAATGGAATTGCAGACCTCCCCAGGCAGTGGGTGGAGGGGTGGTGGCAGTGGGCGGGCCTGGGGGAGGGGGTCTTTTGTCATATTTCAGGGCAAGTTTCTGTCCATGAACTCATCTGACCCTGGGACGCTCTGCGGGGGGTCCAAATTTTACCTAGGAAGCCAATGAAGGTCAAAGCCGTGAAGTTACATATGCTCAAGGTCACATAAGAAGGAAGGAGTGGAGCTCAGGTCTGGGGTTTTGGACTCCAAACCCCATTCTCTTTACTCTGCTCTGCACACACACCCCCTGCGTCTGCCCACGGCCCAGCACTAACTTCTTTTCTAGCCCTCCTGAGAGGGGGGGCGGAGGGGGGACATGCAGCTCAGTGGCCTGGCTGGGGCCCAGTTGGGCCTGTAGCCCTTGAAATGTGGCATGCAGGGAGGGACTTTTGAGACCTGTATCCCACCGCAGTCCCCAATACCTTCTCCTCCCCCGCAGCCCTTCCTGCAGTTAGTTGGCCTTGGCCTCTTGGCCAGGAGGTGGAAAGAGGCTCTGACTGCTACCCTGCCCTCCCCACGGGGCCCAGCGGAGCGGGTTATTGCTCGCCAGGTGTTTAGCAATCTCTCGGATCAGAGGCCTTGGCCTAATTGCTAGAAAAGCCTCCCTCGTCTCCCTAGGAAGCAAAAACTGACAGATTTCCCAGCAGCTGTCATGTTGCTGGAGGGAAGATGGAGAGAGAGGGAGGAAGACAAAGAGAATCAGAGAGGGGCACAGAGAGAGAGAGGTGAGTATCAGGACTTGCACGTCTCCAGAAAGGGAAACCCTTTCTCCCTTCTCACCTCTCCCCGTCTCTGTCTGTCCCCTCCCCTCTCTCCCTTAATCTACCTGGAACCCAGCTGCAAAGCTAACAACCTGAAGGATGAGGACAGGGCCACAGAAGGACCTGGGGACTGCTGTGGAGCAGTGAGCTGGGTGGGATGGATAGGGAGGTGGGAGCAGACCCCTGGGAAGAGGCAGAGAACATCAGGGAGTCTGGAGGAGCCTATGTGAGCAGAGACATGGTTCTGCTTTCTTTAGACCAAGCCCCACAGTGGGTTTGTGTCGACTCTGAACGCTGAGCTGGGAATATTATCTAGCCCGTGCCCTACTTCCCTGCTCAGATGGTTCCACCCTTGCCCAAAGCCCTTCCCTTCCTTAGATGCAGGAATGAGGAGTTTGGAGGCCCAAGGGAGAGGTCATGCAGACAGACCAGGGCCATCTCCCTGGGCATCTTGCTCCTGGTTCCTGCACCTATGGAGCATGTTCTAGGCATCAGCCTGTTGCTTGGGGAACTATGCCCAGAGCCAAAGTGAGGCTGCAGGCTGGTGTCAAGGGAGAGGTGCCCACCATCTGTTCGGTAAAGAAACAGATACCATCGGCTCAGCCAAGTCAAACAGTCTGGATGAAAACAGGTTCTCCCGGAATCCCAATACCAACAGCCAGCGTCTCAGTGAGCGATCTAGGGTCCTAGGCAGAGGGAATCGCAACAGCCCTGCCCCAGGGTATCAGCGAGCCTGCCCTCTCCAGGGCAGGTGGGCACCAGCAGGCCACCCATCCCCATGACGCTTCCCCACCCCCCAACCCCTTCCCTTCACTGAATTATTCTGCAGTGTCAGGTTTTACTGGGAAAGAATGAGAGGGAGTTTGAAAAATAAATAAACATTTAAAAAAAAAACAAATCAATAAATTAGAGAGCAGGCCACTCTTTTCCCCTTTAATTTTTTTAAAGGAAAAATTAATTTTCCCTTCGCCTAAGTACCTGTCACCTTAAATTAATGTCTCTGAGAGCGAAAATGACGGAGAAGTTGGGTCATTAGGCAAATTTTAATTAGAGGCTCAGATGTCCTTTACTAATAAGATGCTACATATATTTCCTTCTGTTCTTGCCTCCCAACTGCCAGGACATCTCTGTAATGCAACCAAGGCCCCTGAGGGGCCAAGAAGTTGGGGCCTTGGGGAGATGGGTGTGGGGCAAGGGAGGGGAATGGTGGGGGCTTTTTCCATGCAGGGGAGAGGAGGGCAGGGGAGGGGATTGTGAGGAGAGGGGGTCCACTCTAGGGCCCAAATCAGCTTCCCTTTTCCTATTGTGTGTTGTGTGTGTGTGTGTGCACAAAGAGACAGTGTATCGGAGATAGCAGAGTGGTCAAGAGGTTGGGTTCAGAAGCCAGACTAGTCCAGATGGACATTTAAGCTCTAATTATATGTCCTTGAATGACACTTAACTTGTCTGTGCCTCAGTTTCTTTACCTGAAAAGTGGGGTCGAAATCGTTCAACTTGACTTAATAAAGCCTTTGAACAGGTCCTGGTGGGGGTAACCCTTGATGTTGGCCACACCCAGGTGCTGGGGAGAAGGGGTGAGGGCGCACGTGTGTGTACTTTTGTGTGTGTGTGTAACATTTCTAAGGAGACAGCACTGAATTTGGACTCAAGGACCTGACTTTGAGTAGGACATCTGCTACTTCTAGTCTGGGTGATGTCGGTAGGTCACCTTCCTTCTTTGGTCCTTTTTAGGTTTGCCATCTGCCAAGAGGCTCAAAGATGAGACCTGGGACTCTGACTGTCCCTCTGTGGGTAGGACATGTGAGATGAGACACGTGACAAATGCTGGGAAGCAGCGCTGTGGATCAAGAGGTGTGTCTGCTCACACTGGCCCTGGAGGGAGCTCCAATCAGCACGCAGGACAGAATGCCTGGCCTGCCTCCAAGCAGGTGTGTAGGAGTGTCTGTCTGTGCATGTGCTCAGGGACAGGCTCTTTAAAAGTCTCCCTCTACATCCCTAAGGGGCCCCTCTGTGCTCTTCCTGATCAAGTCCGTCCCTGGCTCTGCAAATGGGCATCATTTCACCCAGGCCCACACCAGCCACGGTGCGGGCATAGAGCCCGGCGGCCCCTCCATGGCGTGGTGGTGGTCAGACACAGCCGTGTATGCAGAAATTTAGCACATCCTACCCTTCTCTGTCCAGATCTAACATGCTCAGGCTCAGGGCTGGAACATGATTCAGCAGGAGCTTCTCTTATCTTATTGTGGGAACTGAGGCCCAAGGGACCCCCTAGACTCCTCTGGTGAAGGGATTGTCCATTTCTGGGCCTCTGTTCCCTCTAGAAGCCATTTAGCATGGGGCAGGAGGACACTGGCTGTGAGTGTCATTCTGGATATTTTTGGGTATTCTTGCTCCCCTTGGCCATGTTTGGGGGAAAAAATGGAGAGTGGAAAAGTGCACAGGCTCTGTGGATGTTAAGCACCTACCATGTGCTGGGCTGACTCTTTTAATCCTTTAACCAGCCCAGAGAGACTGTCATTACCACCTTTCGTAGAGGGAAACACTGAGGTTTGGTAATTTTCCTAGGTCCCTCTGCTTTTTGTTCTTTCCTTTGTAGATAGCATGGAGGCTAGTGGCAGGGCCCTGGGAGGGTCAGAATGTCCCACAGCCTCTGTGGCTGGCAGGTGGTAGGGTTCTGAGCAGCTGTGTGCCTGCAGATGAGTCTCTGCCCCTCTCTGGGCCTCCAACTCCCTCTGGTGCTGAGAATCAAATGAGCTCGGGCAGCATCTCCTGAGACCAGGTCTGGAGGACTCCTTGGAGAAGAGCAATAATGCAGGGCTGAGGGGCTGATGTAGGGGTGGTGCAGCTGAGTTGAGGCTCATTGGCCCTAAGTTCATCTTTGGGGCATGAGGTACAAGCGAAGGGCAGAGCCTTTGCCTGGACCATTACTCACCAAGGCAACACCTCGCTGCTGCTGGCTCACTGGACCCAGCTTCCTGCAGAAAGGAGGGAAATTGCACTCATTTTCCAGGAACAAAGAGGCCAGCTCACTGACCCTGTCAGTTTCCTCCCACCTTTGCTCTGTTCCCTACCTCTGCTTGGTTGTATAAAGACTTCTGCTTCCTCTCAGAGATGGATGGAAAGACACCCTCCCCCCCACTCCAAAAACAAAAACAAACAAACAGAGAGCTCAGAAGTGGGGCAGAGACCTTGAAGTCCTGCTCATCAATCCCTCCTTCCCTAGCTCACTCTGGTGGGGAGGGAGTCAGGGGCACTTAGATAGTAGCAGGAAAAGTAACGGTAGAGGCCCTCTAGGGAGAGCAAATTTGCTGATGGGGTTGAGAAGGAGCTGGGGGTAGACTGCAGCTACAGAGGAAGCCCAGACTAGGAAGAGAGAATTCGCTTTTTTGATCATCTGCTGCGTATGAAGCTCTTCCGCATGTGCTATCTCATTAAATTCCCACGGTACCCATCATCGGCCCATTTCAAATACTGAAACAGACTCAGAGAGGTTAAGTGATTTGCCTAAGAACACAGAGCATCTCAGGTGGCAGGGTAAGGATTGGAACACCAGCCCTGTCTGACTCCAGAGCCTTCTCCATTCTCTCATGATGCCTCTGCCCTGCTCAGGAGGTGGGAGTTCTGAGTTTCAGACAAGGAAAGAACGTTACATTACTATGCAAATCTCTCTGAGCCTATATTTACCAATTTTGTAAAATGAGATTAGACTAAATGATTTCTAATGTCTCTTTTAGTGCTGTCTTTCTGTGCTTAAGAGGGGAGAGTTTTGGGGCTCCCCAAACCCAGAGTCGAGAACGACGAATGGCTTGGAGGGACATTAGGGCATCAGGACTGTGATGAGTGAATTAGAATGAGGTCTTTTTGACTCTCAGGACTTCATCATTACCACCTTCAGACAGAGTACATTGTCTACTCATTCTAGCTCTGCAGACGTATGCCTACCCCTAGGAAGGGAGTAAAGAGACAGCCCCATCTCAGGGATCCAGCAGGCGAGGAAACACGCCAGTACTTTCTCTGTGACACAAGATCCCTGTCTCCAAGCCACAGACCCCAATTAACAGCTTAGCACCAAAGTTCCCAAGATGCCTTCCTGTGTTTGGATACACTGAATAATGGAGATGTTTCTGGGGCTGGAAAGAGAAGGATGGGAGGTAGGATGTGAACCTGTAAAAATGTAGAAAGAGAGATTTCAGACTCCTGGGTGTTACACTTCCTTCACACTTTTAGGAAGGTGTCTGGCTCCTGAAAGGTCTCCTGGCCCAAGTATAATTTTCTTGTAATTAAACCCCTTCCTCTGAGCTCACACTGTCATCGTAAGTATTGAAGAGTGAGAGAAAGAGACAGGATTCTGCCTCCTGGGGGAGACCAGCTGTTGTCCTGTGGGAATGTGAACCCAATGAGGGTGACATAGCTCCCGACGGGGAGTCGTGTCCAACCCAACAAGCTATCATGGCTGCCTCCCTTGGGGCATTCTTGGGCCAGTGGGGAAGATAGAATCCTTGTCTAGTGGGGGTAGTGGGGGGCTGGACTGAAGGAGTTAAAGGGACTGAAGGCAGAAAATATAAAGTTCAAATGCAAAAAGATGAAATATCCGAAGAAGAGCATTCAACTTGGTGCTGGAGGGAAGAGGGAGAGAGGTAAGTCACCCTCAGGGAGCCCAGGGGTAAAGTCGAAGGGTGTGTGTGTGTGTGTGTGTTTGTGTGTGTGTGTGTGTGTGTGTGTGTGTGTGTGTGTGTGTATGCATGCGCACACATGCAATCGCATACCCAGGACAGGAACTCCTTTGTTTGACAGAGACTGTAACAAGGAAACCTCAAGAAAAGGATTCTCTTGTCTTGTTCCTCATCATCTAGGGCAGAAAAGCTCGAATTGGAAACATGTATAAATATCATGCTTCCTTCTACCAAGTTGAAGTTGTTAGACTTTGTACTCTTTGTTGAGTTATGAGACAAAGGTCTGGAAGTCATAAGAGCACACTTGCTCACTGTGTGACTTTAGAAGACTTCTTTCCCCATCCTGGGCCTTAGTCGGGTTGACTGAATTTAGAAAGTCTCTCCGATCTTTTCTAGTCCCTGATAGTCTTGTTTTTATTTTTGTTTTGTTTTTCCCCTTGTGAGCCTTCTCAACCAGCTTCCTGAAGGGGGCAGGATCTCTCTGTGGTTCTGAAGACCGTGGGGCCAATGAGAATCACCCTTCTAGCCCAATTACAGCCATAATTGAAGTAATCTGAAGTTCAAGTGGCCTTTGCCTTCTTGGATTTCTGTGGCGGTGTTCAAAGGCTTGTTGTATATCTGAGATGAGTGAAGCCAAGAAGAAAGGGCAGAAGAGAACCTGTCATTCACTCAGTCCTCAGGAGAATCCTGTGAGGAGGGATTGTTATTATCAGACTAGTTTTACTGATGTGAAAGCAGAAGTCCAGACAAATTAAATATTTGGTCCAAACTGACCAGTTAGCAAGTGGTAGATCTTAGTTTCCAGTACAGAACCCACACTTCTTCTGCCGCAAAATGAATGGCAGACTAGGTGTAAGAACAGAATGGGTCTACAAGAATGTCTTAGTGAGTCCTTTCAGATTTCCCATCTCTTTCTACCTGCACACCTGTCTTGGTTGTGGCAGGCAAAATACCAGATTTCTTCTCAGAGTCAGTCCATCTTTCTCCCTTCTCTGAAGAGTGAAGCTGGGCGGGGCTTCTCCCTCTTTATCCTTGCCCTCCAGATCTCAAATATGCCTCTTGGGAGAGTTTTTGTCACACTAAGTGGCTCTGCAAGATTGGAAATGTTCAGACAGCCCACTGTGCTCCACAAGGGTCATTTGGTGGCTCCCTAGAATACTAAATCTGCAGGTGGGGAGACATCCTGCTGGGACCACTCTACTCACCCAATAGCTCCTGCTGATGCTGTTCTTTCTCCACTTCTCACCTCTGCATTGTGTACAGGGAATTTGTGAGTAGTAACTGCGTTAAGGGAGAAGAGCCCCCTCAAATGCCCAAAGGAAAACAATTTCCTGTAAATGTTGGAAATGTGATGGATTTGTCAACATTACTCAAAACCAATTGCATCAGTTGTGAAACACAAGTCATGATTCTGTTTATTCAGCATCAGTGTAAAAATTGCTAAAATGTCATCAAGAAAGGAAGTAAAAGCAAAGGAAGCAGGATGAGAGTCACCAGAATCCGGGATTTAGAAAACAATCAGGATAAAGTTTATTAGCATGAGTCAGCACCACGGACAGAGACAGAAGCTTGTTATCCGCCCTCCCTCTTTCTCTCTTTTTAACGATGTTGTGCCTATGGCTAGGGTCAGGTCCTCCAACTGGCAGGCCTCCTTCTCCTGACCCCTGCCTTCCCTTTGCCCTAGCTTCGGCATCTCCTGGGGGCTGTGAACAGCTGGCACTGTCCTGGCACACTTACAGGATGAACTTGCTACTTTTCAAAGCTCAGGCCTCCGACACAGAGGGCATCTGGGCTGCTCAGGCCTCCTCCCCACAGGGTAGGTGACCTTCTTCTTTGATGAAGGAGCAGGTGGGTCGGTTTGGCTCTAGTGAGGATTTTTTGCTGTGACAGGTGGCCTAGAGCGATTGGACAGGAACCCTCTCCCTTCCCCCACATCCAGGAGACTCTGGCTGCAGGGAAGAAGGAGAAAAATTAAAACTACCGTTTATTATAAAATTAGGGCCATAAAACCACAGGCTATAGCAATGTAACAGCTACAACCATAAATATGGAGCTTATTTGATCATCGAGTAGGTGATTTTACACATTAAGTAGAAACACTTATGTACAGGTAACGGAGAGCAACTCTTGTGTTTCTGTTTGTGGCAATAACTGCCCCTTTATGGAGTTCTTGTGGCTGCTTATTGTTGAATGGACGGAGGTCTGGAATGGGGTAGGTCAGTGTATATAAATCTGTAGCCAACCTCCAAGGAGCATGGGCAGTGTTCAGGTCAGATAGGTAATGCTTACGTTGGGATGTAGGAGGCAGGATGTTTTTTGCTTGTTGTTGTTTTTCTAATCAACATTTTCATTAAGTTTTGCTCTGTGGTATGCAGTGTAGCCCCATCTTTCATCTTCTGATGAAATCTTCAGCAATACTGGCTTCACTTGCTAAGACCTTATGATGTATTTGGATCAGCTGTTGGGGTCTTGGCCTTCCTTAAGTGTGGGTGCAGTTTGCCAACCTGGAGCTCTCTAACTGGTTTCCAACTCTAGGTAATTTAAAAATAGCTCAGCATAGAGCAGAAGCAGAAAGAGCTTTTGTCTTGAAACACAATGAATAATGAAAGCCCTGTTGTGTTTCACGAGCTATCATCAAATGTGATACTGGTCCATAAGACCGGAGCTTTTTGGTGGCAGGTTATTTTCCCTCCTAGTCCTTCTGTTTTTCCTGGCTCCAGCCTCATCAGTAGAGTACCTCTCTCTCTGCTAACTCCAAGGACAATGCCAGCCTGGGTGCTTCCAATTGCCCAGGTTCCAGCTTG
This sequence comes from Meles meles, assembly GCF_922984935.1. Classification (NCBI taxonomy): domain Eukaryota; kingdom Metazoa; phylum Chordata; class Mammalia; order Carnivora; family Mustelidae; genus Meles; species Meles meles. The sequence goes on from NC_060083.1 coordinate 18,018,813, forward strand.
CCACATGGAAATAGAATGTTTTGAAGTATTCCTTGGGTTTTTCTCCCCCCACCAACCCAATTTTTATTCAGCAAGTCATGGCCACTGTCAACATTGAGAACTCAGCTCTGGGGCTGGTTTTTGAGCTTAGGCTTCTCTCTTCCCTTCTGATAAGGGTTTCTGTGACCTCCCCTGATCTGTCAGGGTCACAAGACAAAAGTGGATTTGTAGAGTAGGGGTTTTTTTGTTTGTTTTGTTTTGTTTTGCTCCCTGAGTTCTAGAAAAGGCTTAGAGGTACAGTTGACCATTATCCAGAAATGTCCCTAACAGCGAGTGATATATTCTACTCTCTAAATTCAACAAACATGCTTTCGACAAAATTTGATGAGCACTTATGGTATGCCAGGCTCTGGGCACAGGGGTGTAAAATGAATTAGACACAATCCCTTTCCTCAAAGCATTCCCAATCTGATGGGTGGGGGAGTTGTAAAAGTAACAAATAAGTGATAATGTAATAGGGGATGTATAACAGTAAGACTATTGCCGTGTCATTATCTGGGGGCTAACTAATGCATTACCTGTGGCTAAAATACTTTAAGAACCGGGATGTGCTTAACTCCTACAAAGGGACCTAGAAGAGGTGAGTAGTGCACATTAAGACCTCTTTTGTGAAGGGAGAATGTCTGTGATTCCTTGTTGGGAGGGTCATATCCAAGCCCCTACCTATGTCCCAACTGGAAGAGCCCACCTCATCTTCTCCATCCCTACTCCAAGCTTTCTGATCCCAAGGTTAACTCCTTTCTGCCATTGCATTCATTACCCCTGTGCCCAACTTCCAAGCCCCTTCTGAGAAGTGAGTACCTCTGGGTCCAGTATTCCCTTACCTACAGATAACATGTAATGGAGGATTGACTGTAACTTAGCTCTATCTGTAGCTTCCTTCCATGCCCAGTTAATTGAGGTTTAGCCATTTATATAAGCAGCAGAACTATCCTGGGGAAAGGGGTGAGGATCACTTGCTGGGGGACTCTAGGCAGTCTTTCTGAAGGAGGTGTGGTGTGAGATATGGGACTTTGAAAGATGTAGAGATATATATTTAGCTTGGCTTCATATCTGTGAATGTTGTAGGAGACTGGTGTGGGACAGGTAGCTGACTTACCCCTTCTGCCTCCCTTGTGTGTATTCTGGGGAGGACCCTGACCAGGCTTATGCCACAGAGGACCCTGAGCGTCCTTCCCCTGTCAGATGGCAACCCAATATTCTGTAAGCTGGCTCTTGTTCGCATTTTTTTCAGAGGTGGGAAAAGCCATACCCTTCCCTCCTCTCTCCTGCAACAGTTATTTCAGCGATCTATACTGCCAGGAATAATCTTAATATGGCCACAGAACTTTGTAGTTGATGAGTCTTTCCACTTGGGTGTAAGCAGAGCCCTATAGTATGGATAAGGTGGGAAAGAACTGTCAGTTTCATTTTACAGACAAGGTACTTGAGCCTCAGAAAGATTGATTGCCTCAGGTGGAGAGCTGGGACCAGAACTCAGGTCCCCTGACTCCAAGGAAGGACCTTGTTGTTCTGCTAGACCGGAAGCTCTACCTCAGCCTAACCTGAATACCTATTGCTGAACATGACTCTCACTTCTTCATTCTTGGACTTGGAGAGCTACCACAAGGGGAATCCCCACATAATTTAAAATCTCCTGGGTTTAGCCCATATCCCCTGAATGGTCGTGATATCTGGCACTTACTAGATGCCATTTGTGGGCATTGTTCTAAGTTCTTCACATGTATTAACTCATACATTCACACAACTCTAAGACGTCAGTCCTATTATTATCCCCACTTGACAAATGGGAAAATCAAAATACAGGGACATTAAACAACTTACTCTAAGTGGCAAATGGCAGACCGGGCAGCCTGCTCCAAAGTCTATACCGTTAACCGCTATACCACATTGTCTCTGGAGGCGACATGTGTTCAAGCCCTTGTTCTGCATTTACTTGCAGTGTGACTTTGGATGAGTCGCTTAACCCCTCTGGGACTGTGCTTCATTCATTGACAGATAACAACAATACCTCACATTCATGTGGTACTGTGTAGTTTACAAAGTGCTTTGTCAGGCACCATCTCATTTGATCCTCACAGATGCCAGCGAAGATGACAATCTTGACTTTCCCCACGAGAAAGCCCAAGGCTAACTAGTATGCACTGATGTAAGTCCTGGAACCCAAGCCTTGGTGGTTTCCTTGATGTGGATTATGTATTTCTTAGACTAAATGCTGTCCAAGGGTCCTTCCAGCTCTTGTCTTCTCTGTACTGAGAAAATAAGAATCTGAGGTGGTCTCAGTCAATTTGGGGTGCTACAATAAAATACCATAGATCAGGATGACATAAACAACAAAAACTTATTTCTCGCCATTTTGGAGTCTGGATGTCTGACATCAAATTGCCAGTATGGTTGGGTTCTGGTAAAAGCCCCCTTGTGGGTTGTAGACTACCCACTTCTTATGACCTCACATAGTAGAGAGAGTGTGAGAGAGATCTCTACCAACTCCTTTGTAGGAGAACTAATCTCATTCATGAGCGTTCTACCTTCGTGACTTAATTACATCCCAAAGGCCCCCACTTCCTAATACCCTCACACTCAAGGCTAGGATTTCAACATTTGAATTTAGGGTGGACACAGACATTCAGGCTATAACAGGGGTAATAGTGAGCTCTTAGCTTGCGGCCAGCCCAAGCTGGTGGTACGGATAGCAGGTCCTTTGTACACAGCCCGCAGACATCTGAAGTTGTCCTTTGTAATCCCTTACCAACCACAAGGCTTAATGGGAGCCTCCCACAGACCATCCTCCCAGGAGAAGCTGGCTTTCGAGAACAGCTGTGAAACCACCTCTCGACCTTCTCTTCCTCAGTCTGAGAAGCCTCCTCTCCCTTGCCCTTTCATTTTTTTTCAGATATCAACCCTGGGGATGACCAGGAAGCATCTCTGAGCTGAGGCTTTGTCCCCAGAGAGGCAAAGGGAAAAAGGGCAAAAATATAAAATAAAGATTATACAGAAGAATTACCCTGCGTGTTTCTCCCATCTCCTTCATCTCCCCGTGTAAATTACCCTATTATTCTGCTCCCTTAGGACGCCTGATCGTCCTTATTTCTTCTTTTGAGCTAAAGTCATTCATGCAGTAAATTAGTTCTTTGCTTCGAAACAGCTCTGATTGTGGCAGTTGCCCCCACCACTAGCAGCACCACATCCCCCGGACAGTTTCCAAAAACAAAAAACAAAAAAACAAAAAAAAAAAGGAGAAAAGAAAGATATAAAGAAAAAAATCCTCAACAACTCTCCCTTCCTCCTACTCTATTCACATGTATGGAAAGACATGGGGAGCCTATTTCCTGGGAAATGTTTTCTTCGAAAGGCAAGTAGGTGTTGAGAGGGAGTCCAGATGGAATCCTAACTCAGAAACAACTCAAGTTGGACATGGTCTGAAAACTTCCACTCTCCTGTCTCCCTTTAAAAAAAACAAACCGTGGCTTACCTTGGATTGCTGGGGAAGCAGAATAATACCATAGAGGTTAAGGACCCAGTGTTGATGATGTCAGACACTCCTGGACTGAGTCCTGGATTCTGCCACCTTTTAGCTGTGTGACCTTCAGTAATTGTCTTAAAAGGCCTTAATATGTAAGTTTCCTTTAAACATTTATTCATATTCATTTTATTTTTCTATCTGACTGTCCATCAAGTCATATTCTATATGACTGTCCATCATAGTGCCTACTATGTGCCAGTTTCTGTTGGAGAAGTTGGGGGTTCAGCAGTAAGGAAAATACATAAAAATACCTGCTTTCGGGCACCTGGGTGGCTCAGGGGTTAAGCCTCTGCCTTCAGCTCAGGTCATGATCTCAGGGACCTGGGATCGAGCCCCGCATCAGGCTCTCTGCTCAGCAGGGAGCCTGCTTCTCCCTCTCTCTCTCTGCCTGCTTCTCTGCCTACTTGTGATCTCTCTCTGTCAAATAAATAAATAAAAATCTTTAAAAAAAAAAATACCTGCTTTCATGTAGCTTACACTCTAGTGGGATAATTCCAATATCTGAGGTCAAATGATTTGCAAGTAATTTCTCTCATTCTTTGGGTTGTCTTTTCAATTTTTTGATAATGCCTTTCAATGCCAGTTACCATATTCTTGCTTATTATGGCTTTGTAGTGAGTTTTGATATTGAGGAATTGTGACTCCTCTGATTTTGTTATTATTTATCAAGATTGTTTTGGCTGTTCAGGGTCTCCTTACATCTCCACATGAATTTAAAGATTGGCTTCTATATTTCAGAAAAAAAAAAAAGGCTATTGGAATTTTGATAAGGATTGCACTGAATCTCTGGATCACTTCAGTTAGTATAGGCATCTTAACAATATGGTCTTCTTACCTATGAATATGTGATGTGTTTTGTTGGGGAGGGAAAATTTTCCTCTACCTTTGAGGTTCTTTTGGCTGGTCTAAGAATTAAATTGATATGAATAGACTACAGGAGAAAATCAGGTTTAATCATGCATTTACAGGAGCTCCATAAGAATATGAGGCCTCCAGGCAATCAGGCAATCAGGGCTTGTATGCCATCTAAAGCTAAGGAGAAGGGGGTATGGGTCTAGAAGAGAAGGAAGACAATTCACAGGAGCATAAAGGAGTAAATATTTGGTAAACAATTATTTGCTGGATCGTGCAGAAACAATGGGACACAGAGGAATTTTAACACGACTTTGTTGGGTTCCTTCCTGTCTACCACACCTAGTTCACATTATACTCTAGTTGTCTATGGCGATAGCTCCCTTCCTGGAACAGGTTCTCTGTCTAAATTTCTTTTAGGCAGCTAGAGGGGAGGCAATAAAGAAAAACTTCTTGAGTCTCCTATTTCTTAAAAATAATCAACCTAAAATAAGCCACATGCCAAAGAGATACATTTTGGGGTGGCAAATTTTGCCCTCTTAAGTTTCCATTTAGTTAGGTCTTCTTTAATTTCTTTTGACCATTTTTGTGGTTTTCAATGTATGAGTTTTTTATCTCCTTGGTTAAGTCTATTCCTAAATATTTTATTTTCTTAGATGCAATTATAAATTTTTTTGTTCTCTTAACTTCCTTGTCTATATTGCTGGTACATAGAAACACAAATGATCTTACACCGTACAACTTTGCTAAATTGCTAGCTCTAACAGCTTCCTTGTGAGTTATTTGGGATTTTAAACATATGGGATCATGTCATCTGTAAATATAAGTAGTTTTACTTCATGCTTTCCAACATGGATGCTTTTTATTTATTTTTCTTGTCTAATTGCTTTAGTAGTTTAAATAGCAGTGGTGAAAGTAAGTATCCTTGTCTTGTTCTAACACCTGCCTTTTGAGTTACCTTGCTTCTTATTACTCCTTGCCCTAGTTTCAGTAATTTTGGGGGGATGGATGGGACTATTACATATTTCTCTAACTTATGTTGACCCTAGAAATGCACTTAAGTCTGTTTTTGCAGGAGCTAGTCATTTTGTAGAAAAGACCTCTTACATTATTTAGTCTCCTATGGCTGGAAGCAACACTGAAAAACTCTGACATAGAAAATGGGAGATTAGTTCTCATGGCCTAGCTTAATGGCCCTCTCTCCATCTCACCCAGAATAATAAAAACAAGCTGTATTATCACATTAGAAACTGAGTCCCAAAGAAAATCTGGAAGTTAATCAACTTATAGGGGTCTGAGGTTGGGGAAGGCTCTGGGAGAAACAGGCTTGAAGGATGGGAGATGAATAGATCCTGTATCCCATACAATTACCAAGTTTGTTCCATTTCTCAGCTAGGTGTCTGTTGTCCAATCATGGAACCCCTTGGAAATGTGTCATCAGTTGCTAGGGAACTTACCCTTGAGAGCATGAGTCATACTTTAAGCTGTGCATCTGTATATTCATGAGACAGTGGCGGGGGTGGGGTGCGCAGGAGGAAAGGGAGAGAGAATGAGATAAGGGGGAGATATACTAGTTGTCTCATGGAGTCCTCTAAAGAAGAGAAGCAGAGAAAACACTTTGGCTCTTCCCCCTCTTTCTTTTCCTGTCTGTTCTTCCTGGGGCCTCTGCACCATCCTCCTTTCTCTGGATATCTGGGCACCACCCCCCAACTCCTGTGAGCCCAGGTGTGTGAGGGCGGACGTGCTTCCAACTGCCCAATAAGCTGTTGAGCTCTGTGACCTGCTGCCAATGCCTGGGGGTGACGTTGCCCAGCTACAGTTGCTGGGGGAACCTCAAGTTAGAATTTCTTCACTTCAGGGCGTGTAGAGTCTCAATCACTACCCTGAATTAATGTTGCTTTTCCCTGGCTAAATGTAAGTGAGTGTCGGCTTCTGGGATGATTGAAGTTAGAGTGTTCCTGCTTGGATACTGTCAATCACTCCTCCCTCACTCTCTGCTGTGTGCGCTCAGCCTGCACAGCCCAAGCGGGAATCATGGGGGGAAACACAAGAAACCACGGGCAGGCCTCTGAGAATCCCCTATCAAATGGCAGGTGCATCCAGAGAGGTCTTCTGGTGGTGGAGTTAGTCCCCATGCTAAGAGCGTTCCCAAGCTGGTGGAAAAGACAACTTCTAGCCTAAGGAAGCTCCTGGTGTGATGGGGGAAGGCCAAGGTCCTATTTAAAGTAAGCACTTAGTCTGATGAGGGAGGCCTAGTCCCTGCCCTGGGGAACCTCTAGTCCTAGGGGGAGGACACTCATTGGGAGATGGAAAATGTGGATGGCACCATGCTGTCCCTCAGATGTCGTATTTGATAGGTGTGATCAGGCCGGCTGGGCATGACTGTTGACAGAACTGCTGGGACTCATGCTGACTGACTTTCTGACGCACAAGGGCTGTAGAAGCCTAGCTGAACCCTTATTTCACCCACGAAACCCTGACCACTCCTTCCTGCTCTCACCCCAAGGCTATTCTGAGTTTTTTCCATTCTTCACCAGCTTTGCATCCCCTCTTTGGACTCCCCTTTCCCCCAAATGTTTATTATGAAATTTTAAACATGAAAAGAACTGTGAGTACTCACCACTGAGTACTCAGCATGTAGAGTCTACAAGTGTGAACATTTTACTCTATCTCCTATCCATATGTCTACCCCTCAATCATCTTATTTTTGGCATACTGTAAAGTAAGACACAGACCATCAGTATACATTACTCCAAACACTTCATCATGTATATCATGAAGCAGAATCCAGTGTTTGCTAGTGGTTCTTTGTGTGTGTGTGTGTGTGTGTGTGTGTGTGTGTGTGTGTGTGTTAGGGGGTGTTAAATTTGTATCAGTGAAATGGTTAAAAAACACAGATTATAAGTATATTCTTCCAGAAGATTTGACAACTGCTTACACATGTGTAACCCAAATCCCTACCAAGATATGGAACATTTCTATCACATAGAAAGTCTCCTCATGCCCCCTTTCCAGTCAATCACGTATCTTATCTTGCAGCAGCAATCGGTTTTCATTTTTTAAAAAAAACCTTTCTAGGATTTCATGTAAATGGAGCCAAATAGTACGTACTCTTCATGTTTTGGGAATTCACCCATTTTCCTGCATGTGTTGCCACTTTGTTCCTTTTGTATCACTGAGTAGTGGTAACAATTTGTTTTTCCATTTTGTTGTGTGGGGTTGTTTCCAGTTAGGGGCTACTGTGAATATTCTTGTAGAAGTATTTTTGTGGATCTATATTTTCTTTTCTTTTGGGTAAACACCTCAAAGTGGAAATGCTGGGCCATAGGGCAGGATACCTTTAGTACAGTCACCTTATTTTGAAATGTCTGTTCAAATATTTTGCCCTTCTCTTTATCAGGTTGTTTGTGTTTTTATTGTATTTTTGTTCCTTATATATACTTAATATAATTTTTAATGGACATGTTTTGCAAATATCTCCCCCTAGTCTGTGACTTATTATCCATTTTCTTTCTCGGATAGGAAGTAGGCTTTATTGGTGGGGCATGAATAAGGAGGGCACGATGCAGAAGCTGTCAGGAGTGCATGACGCACCGTTTGTCCATTTGTCCAAGGGGAGCCACAATTAGGAATGTATTTAACCTCACAGCCAACCAGGATAAACTGCTTTTCAGCTGCCATATCTCCAAATTCATCCATATCAAACTTGGTAAATCCCCACTTCTTGGAGATGTGGGGTCACCTGGCCACCGGGGAACTTGAACTTGGCTCTGTGAAGGGCTTCAGCCACACGTTTCTTGTTCAGTAGCTTGGCATGGAAGGACACGATAACTTAGCGAGTGTGGACCATGGTCACTGTGCCCTGGGGCTTTCCAAAGACACCCCAAATACCTGACTAGAGCCTAGACTGGAAGACGGCGTGAGATCAGACATGTTCACTGGAAGTGTAGTTTCCAAGGTCCCTTAGGACAACCCCTAGGCAGCAACAGGCTGTGTACACCACTGAGGAGGCCGCTGTGTGCAGCCACTGCAAACTATCGTTTTCTTAATGACGTTTTTGATGAGCAGAAGTTTTTAATTTTTATAAAATCTAAATGGTGATTTTTTCCTTTGATAATTATTGTTTTTTGCTTCCTACCTAAAAAACCTTTGCCCATCTGTAGGTCGTGAAAATATTCTCCTATGTTTTATTCTAGAAGCTTTATAGTTTTACCCTTTACCTTTAAATCTGTCATTCACCTCAAATTAAATTTTGCATATTTTGTGAGGTAGGGATCAGAGTTCATGTTTCTCCATATTATTAGCCAATTGTGCCAACCACAGCTGTTGAAAAGACTGCTTTATCCATAGAATCATTTTGGCTCCTCATTGAAAATCAAGTGGTCATATACATGTCAGTCTATTTCTGGACTCTCTGTTGTGTTCTATTGAATTATACATATTTCTTTACACTAACTACCATCCTGTTTGCAAGACAGTTTACCAGCTTTATAACAAGGCTGGAAATTAGGCAGTGTTAAGTCCTCTGACTTTGTTTTTCTTTATCAAGATTGCCTTGGATATTCTAGGTCCTTTGCATTTCCATATAAATTTTAGAATAAGTCTATCAACTTTTACAAATAAAGCCTGCTCGAAAATGGGATTAGGGTTGTGTTTGCACATGTAGATCAAATTGGAGAGAATTGATGTTTGAACAATATTGAGTTTTCCCAGAAGACAGAAACATTTATTTAAGGCTTCCTAAATGTATCTCAGTATTGTTTAAGCAGTTTTCAGTGTATAGTTCTGGTACATATTTTGTTAAATCTATTTTTAAGTATTAAAAAAAATTTTTTTTTGCTTTATTGTAAATGAAATTTAAAAAAAAAGTCTTCGTCCAATGGTTTGTGGCTAGTATGTGGGAATATAATTGATTTGTGAGTATTGCTCTTTTATCTTGTGTTTCTTTTTTAAGATTTTATTTATTTATTTGATAGAGAGAGAGAGAGCTAGAGAGAGAATACAAGCAGGGGAAGAGGCAGAAGCAGACTCCCCGCTGAGCAGGGAGCATGAAGGGAGCTTGATCCCAGGACCCCGGGATCATGACCAGAGCTGAAGGTAGCCACTTAACCTACTGAACCACCCAGGTGCCCTTAACCTTGTGACTTTGCTAAATTCATTTATTCCACCTAGTTGCTATTTGTAGGTTACTTGGGATTTTTTACATTAAAAAAAAAAATCATATCACTCGTGCATAAAATTTTAGTTCTTTCTTTCTGATCTCTGTGCCTTTTATTTCTTTATCTTGCTTTATTGCCTTGGCCAAAACCTCCAGTGGAACATTAAATGAATGTAGTGAGAGTGCACATCTTTGCTTTGTTCTTAATCTTAGGGAGAATGTATATTAACTATACTAAGTATAGTGTTAGCTATAGTTTTTCATAGATGTACTTTATCAGGTTGAAGAAATTCCTTCTAATTTTCTCTGATTAAAAAAAAAAGATGAACAGGTATTAGATTTTATAAAAACAGTCATGGTTTTTCTTCTTTATGCTGTTAATGTAATGAATCACATTAATTAGTTTGAGTGTTCAAATAATCTTGCATTCCTAGGATAAACTTACTTGCTCATGATGTATCTTTCTGTGTATTCCTGGTTTTATTTGCTAATAATCTGTTAAGGATCTATGTTCATGAGGGATATTTGTTTGTCTTTCTTTCTTTCTTTTTTTTTTCCCTTTTGTAATGTTTTTGTCGGGTTTTAGTATCAGGGTTAGTCTAGCACCATGAATCAAGTTGGGAATGTTCATGTTCCTCTATTTTTCTGAGTTTGTATAGGATTAATATTATTTCTTTCTTAATTGTTTGATCAAATTCATAGTGAAAACCTCTAGTTATGGAGTTTGCTTGTGGGAAGGTTTTTGATAACAAATTAACTTTATTTAGTAGATAAAAGGCTATTTAAATTTTTCTATTTTATCTTGTGTCAGTTTTAGTAACCTGCATTTTTCAAGGAATGTGTCCAGTTTGTCTAAAGTTGTTCATAATGTTCTTATTACCCTTCTAATGTCTGTGGAAAATGTAGTAATAGTCCCTCTTTCAATAGTCCCCCTTAAGTCTCTGATATTAGTAATTGTGCTCTTTTTTTCTCTTCTTCAACCTACAGACCCTCCCCCATTCCCTACTTTTTTGTTTAAACTAATGCTCTTGGGGCGCCTGGGTGGCTCAGTGGGTTAAAACCTCTGCCTTCAGCTCAGGTTGTGATCCTGGGGTCCTGGGATCAAGCCCCACATCGGGCTCTCTGCTCCGCGGGGGGCCTGCTTCCCTTCCTCTCTCTGCCTGCCTCTCTGCCTACTTGTGATCTCTGTCTGTCAGATAAATAAATAAAATCTTAAAAAAAAATAAACTAATGCTCTCTGCTCTGATTTTCTGGGAAAGTCAAGGATGGACCTCCTAGGCAAGTCAGTTCACCACTCTTTACTTCAACATGATTTTATGTTCTCTTTCTTCCTTCCTTCTGACTTTAAAGGAAGAATTGTCCTTAATTCTTCCTGTTTGAATGCTTCTCTGACAGGAAACACATATCCTGAACTCCCATTAGGGTTCCAATACCCCCAACACAACATTCTTCTTGATGCTTCCCTCTTTCCCTTTTTTTAAAAAAATATTTTATTTATTTGACAGAGAGAAATCACAACTAGGCAGAGAGGCAGGCAGAGAGAGAGGGAGAAGCAGGCTCCCTGCTGTGCAGAGAGCCCGATGTGGGGCTCGATCCCAGGACGCTGGGATCATGACCTGAAGGTCTGAAGGCAGAGGCTTTAACCCACTGAGCCACCCAGGTGCCCCCCCCCTCTTTCCCTTTTATAGCCCACACTGCTCTCCGTGCCATGGTGTCTATAGGCATCTGCAGCCTCAGCTCTGGATCTGACAGTCCCAAGTATCAGAGTGACGTCTCTAAGTCTAGAACATGTCATGTTTCACTCACTGGTATTTTCCTCAGGTTTTGCCTCCATATGGAGTATGTTTTCCCCCCACAGTCTTCCTGGAAAACATTTATACAGTCCTTGAGTAACTTCCTCCTTGAAGTCTGGTGAAATCAATCACCTTTTTGTTCTGTGGTCTACTTGGGCTGCTACTGTAGATAAAAGCATCTGTTCTACTTCATTGTGTGCATTTGTTGATGTCTTTGCTTCCCCCACTGATACCATAAAGTCCCTGGGGGCAGGAACCATGTCTGTTTATATTTATATTCTTAGTGCACACTGTAGGCTCAACATATGTTTGTTGACTGAATATAGAACATTCGCATTTTGTGAAGATCAGGGTTTCCAATGTGGAACTATTCACCCTTTTCCCCATCAGTCCTTTCTTCTCCTGTTCTCTTAATCCACCCCCCGACCCTTTCTTAAAAGTGCAGTGTCACTGGTGAGTCCTTGCTCTTCATTATTTGCCAATTTCTGCTCTGCTGGGTCCTTTTCTTTTTCCTCCTATCAGTCTGTATTTTCTCCACTGAATTCTGCAGCAGCACCACATTACTCATGAGCCACTGTCTCAAAATCTAGTTCTTAGACTTTCCCCTTGCCCCACTCCAATCCATCCTTCCCACCATGCAATGACTAATTTCCTTAAAACATGCTGGGGAAAATGGGACTACATCAACATAAAAAGCTTCTGCTCAGCCAAGGGAAAGGTCAACAAAAAGAAAACAACCTACTGAATGGGAGAAGATATTTGCAAATGACCTATCTGATGACGTGTTCGTATCCAAATATATCAATACAACTCAGCATGAAAAAAAAACCAAATAATCCAATTAAAAGTGGGAAGAAGACATCAATAGACACTTCTCCAAAGAAGACAGACAGATAGATGGCCAACAGACATATGGAAAGACGCTCAGCATCACTCATCAGCAGGGAAACACAAATCAAAACCACAATGAGATACCATCTCACACCTGCCAGAATGGCTAAAATAAAAAACACAAGAAACAACAAGTGTTGGTGAGGATGTGGAGAAAAAGAACCCTCATCAGTTTGCTGGGAATGCAAACTGGTGCTGCCACTGTGGAAAACAGCATGGAGGTTCCTCAAAAAATTAAAAATAGTATTACTATATGATCCAGTAATTCCACTACTGGGTATTTACCCAAGGGATATGAAAATATTAATTTGAAAAGATATATGCGCCCCATGTTTATTTATTTTTTAAAAGATTTTTTAAAAATTTTGTTTATTCATGAGAGACACAAAGAGAGAGGCAGAGGCAGAGGGAGGAGCAGGCTCCCTGCTGAGCAGGGAGCCTGATGTGGGACTCGATCCCAGGACCCTGGGATCAAGACGTGAGCTGTAGGCGGATGCTTAACCATCGAGCCACCCAGGTGCCCTGTGTCCCCGTGTTTATTGAAGCATTATTTACAATAGCCAAATTATGGAAGCAGCCCAAAAATCCACTGACAGATGAATGGATAAGGACACACACACACACACATACACACACACACACACACACATACACACACACACACACAGAGACACACACACACAAATATTACTCAGCTGTAAAAAAGGAATGAAATCTTGCAATTTGTAACAACATAAATGGCTCTAGAGGATATAATGCTAAGTAAAATAAGTGAGAGAAAGACAAATACCATATGATTTCACTCTTATGTGGAATTTAAGAAACAAAATGAACAAAGGACAAAGGAAGCAAACCGAGAAACAGACTCTCAACTACAGATAACAAGCTGATGGTTGCCAGAGGGGAGGTGAGTGGGGGAATGAGTAAAACAGGTAAAGAGGAATAAGAGTACATTTATTGTGATGAGCACAGTAAGTAAGGTATGGAAGCGATGAATCACTCTATTCTATACCTGAGACTGATACAACACTGTTAATTATACTGGAATTTAAAAATATATAATAGGAGAAAGCGTCCCTCACTCTTCATCATTCACAGGACAAACCATAGTTCCCACTGAGTACCATTGCCTTCCATGTGCTGCATACATGTTAGCTGAGTATTACATTTTAGGGCATGAATTAGTGTCCTGGTAAGGATAAGAACACTGAGGCTTAGAACCGTAACTTACTCAAGGTCATTCAAGTACTAGGAGGAAATGGACCCAGATCCCTGCCTTCCCTGGCAAGCTTGAACCTTGTTTCCTAATTCTCTGCTCTCCCCATCTTCAGGCAAAGTTGCCAGTAGAGGAAGCCCTCACAATTTTTTCTTTTTTCTTTTTTGGAACGCGAGGGCTGGCTTATGCTGTCATTACTAAAGCATCCACTTCAAAGACCATGATCTCGCCATCTGGAATAAATATTTAGCTGGCCACAGGCTGGGTAAAGAGTCGGGTCACCTCCTCCAACTGAGGCTTCTCTGTTTTAGAGATTGTGGCTGATTTTGCTAAGTGACCATTGGGGCCACTTGTCTTTTCTCTTCTCTGTGCTTTAAATTCCCGCCTGTATATTTTAAATTCACCACTAAAGAGTGAGCCTGAGAGATGCTCAGCCTCTAACCTTGACCCCAGTGAAAACAGAAGCCCGGTCCAGGTGGCCTCTCTCCACCTGTGACTTCACCATGTGGCCCCAGGTATGCTGTGTAATTTCCAAGTCTTATAACTAATAATCCTTTTTTTTTTTCAATTTTTAAAAGTTTTCTGGTGGTTGTTGCTGAAGCGTATCTTGCCATCGTAATGAGAACCACAAGGGCTGATCTAGTCATGGTGTTGGTTTGGAAAGGGGAGACGTCTGCAGGATGCTCACCCAGGCCCTGGTGAGCGCCCCCAGGCATTTCTAGCCCATAGCATTACCGCTGTTACGTTGAGACCCACACAGAAATGCCCTGTAGAGAACCCTGGGGCCTATCCTTGTGTGTCCTTCACGGTCTTCCAGAGGGCCATGTGCCGCTACCCTGGGTCTTGGCTCATTGATCCCCTTTCCAGAATGCTCCCTCCCCAGCCCTCCCACCCCCATTTGTGGACACTTGCCAAATTTCCAGCCCTCCTTCATGCCTCATGCAACTCTCACCTCTTCCGGGAAGCCTGACTGCTTATACCATCGGGGATATCACAACCCTTTCTTTGATCGTTCCTTCCTGAAAGTGCTGGTTGCCTGAACTCCGCATAAGCCCTCCAAGAGCGGCTGTTGTTCATCCTGGCAGCCAGCACAGGGCAGGTGTTCACAGGCGCTTCTTGTAATCGAGGGTTTCCTGTTCACCTCATAGCTGGCTCATTCACTCACTTGATCTTTGTTTCCTCCCCGCCAGCTTTACTGACATTTAATTGACATATAATATCGTGCAGGTTTAAGGCGTATAACGTCTGATACATGTGTATATGGTGAAGCGATCACTACGGGAGGGTTAGCAAACACCTCCATGACCTCACATAATTACCATCTCCTTTTTATGGTGAGAACATTTATGATCTACTCTTTCTGCAGCTAATACAGTCATCCCCATGCTGTACATTTGGTCCCTGGAGCTTATTTTCCCTGTAACTGGAAGTCGGTGCCCGTTGGCCGACATCTCCCCATGTCCCCACCTCCCAGCCCCTGGCAACCATCATGCTCCAAGGTGTTTCTACTTTGTTTCTACAGGACTGGCTTTTCAAAATTCCACATGTAAGTGAGAGGATTCAGTACTTGTCTTTCTCTGTCCCACTCACCTAACTTAGGATAATGTCCTCACATGCCATCATGTTGCTGCGAAGGTCAAGATCTCGTTCTTTTTTAAGGCCAATGAATATTCCTTGGTGTATGTGTACCACATCTTCCTTACCCACTCGCCTGCAGTAGACACTTAAGTTGTTTCTGTGTCTTGGCTTACTGTCAATAATGCTACAGTGGCCACGGGAGTACAAACATCTCTTCAAAATTCTGATTTCATTTCTTTTGGCTTTGTACCCAGAAGCGGGATGGCTAGATCGTAGAGTAGTCTTAATTTTGTGAGGGCCTTCCTCCTGTTTTCCATAGTGGCTGCACCAATTTACATTCCCACCAAGAGCGTACAGAGGTTCCATTTTCTCTGCATCCTCGCCAGTGTTTTTTATGTCTGTCTTTCCTCACTGCCCCAGGTTTATTAATGTACAATTGACAAAATTATAAGATATTTAAAGTGGTATGATGATGATATGCATATACATTGTGACCCGATTCCCCCCATCAAGTTAAGCAACACACATTCCCTCACCTAAGATAGGGCATTATGCTAAGTGAAATAAGCCAAACAGAGAAAGACAGATACTCTTTGCTATCACTCATCTGTGGAATCTTTAAAAAAAAAAAAAAATTGAGCCCATAGAAATAAAAAGTAAGGTTGTTGGCACGGACTGAGGAGTCGGGGAAATAGGAAGAGGTTGGTAAAAGGGTCAGACTTTCAGGTATAAGGTCACTAAGGCCTGAGGATCTAATGTGTGTGTGACGGTGTGTGACACCGTGACTGTAGCTGATAACATTCTGGTGTATAACTGAAATTTATTAACAGGAGAATTTAAATGTTCTCATCCTCCCAATAAAAAAAAAAACAAAACCCCAAACCAAAAAACCCCACTTTGATCTTTGAATAAGCCCTTTCAAGAACCAGTCTTTGGGAAGGTGACCTAGAGCTGAGACTGGTGACCGGATGCTAGGGACAGTGACATAAGCACACAGGTTCTGGGACACTTGTTCTGTGCTAGGTTCTATTCTAAATCCTTTACATGGATTGCAGATTCAATCCTCAGAATAATCCCTTGAGGTAAGCACTTACTAGCCTCATTTTACAGATGAGGAAACTGAGGCACAGAGTTTTTTTTTCTTTTAAGAAATTGGTCAGATGGTAGCTACGCGTGTGGTGAGCAGAATGTAATGTATAGAGATGTTGAATCACTATGTCATACACTTGACACTAATGTAACATTGTGGGTCGACTATACTCAAAAAAAAAAAAAAAAAAAAAAAGAAAGAAAAGAAATCTGCCCACGATCACACGGTGAATGGCAGATCAGGAGCCAGGCGTCTTGGCTGAGTCCAATCCAGACAGCTGCGGAGCTCCCGTTTCTGCGTAGGTTTACTCATTACAGACTAATAATGATAACTGCCCTTATTGGGTACTTAAAATGTGCAATATATTATTCTAAGCACTTTAGATGCCTTGTTTCGCTTTAATCCTCCCCCCCCCCACCAAAATCCCATGAAGCCGGTATTATGACTCACATTTCGCAGGGAGGAAATAGATGTTCAGGGAAAGTTAACTCACTCAAGGTCACACAGTAAGTAAGATGCCGAGTTGGGACCTGAGCCCAGGTCTGTCTGACTCCAAAGTGTGTGCTCAAGACTGCACCATCCCGCTGCCTCTGCTGTCACAAGATCTCGGAATTAGAAGAGCCGCCTTTAGAATCCTACTTGATGTGGAAGTTGTTCTGAGAGTCTCTGACAGAGGATCTTCTTAGCCCAATTTGAATGCTTCCAGGGGTGGGGAGCTTTCTTCCTCCTGGGGCAGCCCACCCGTGGTTGCACAGGGCTGATTGGCAAAGAACTCTTTTTTTCCAACAAGCCCAAGAAGTCAGTCTCCCTCGGTCCCCAGAGAGTCCCTTCGCAAGCAGCCTCTATCCCCCGTCCTTCAGGACAGACTGTGTACTCCTCTAGCTTTGCCCGCGGGAAGACGGAGTCAAATCTCCTGGGCCAGAGAGGGCCTGACTGGCCTAAAGTTGTGTGGTGGGGGTGGGGAACCAGGATGTAGCAGGCATCCATGGGCAGAGATGTTCTGGGTCTTTCATCTTAAGTGGTTTCTGATCTGTCTGGCTGAGCGATTGCCTAGAGCCACTCCTGTTTAACAGTCCTGTAGACTCCAGGCTGGGCTATTGCAGGAGTAAATCACCGGGGCCTGACTTAGCCCCCACCCAGGCCCAGCCCCCCAGGACACATACCCCCCTGGTCTCCATGGCAACAGGGCCATCTGTTTCACGCAGCATCCCAGGCCAGGAGAAGTTCATTCTGTCCCAACTCTGCTAAGTTATCGGTTGTGCAGGAAGAAGAGGGAGGAAGGAGCCTCGGGGGAGGAGGGCAGGCTTTTGTAGTTCCTTCTGATTACATTTAGAACAAAGCAGCCTATCAGAGCTGGAAGAGCCCTTAGAGGGCCGCTGGCCCAACACCCTCACTTTATGTACAGAAACTGGCTTGAAAGAGGAAATGAGTAGTTAGGGACAAAGCTGGGGCTAGCGGGTAACCAATAAACATTTGCTAAATGAATGAATCACAGAATCAAAAAGTTGGAGGCAGCCAACAGATTATGCCAAAATTCTCATCCAGTGCATGCAAGTGTCCAGAAATTACACTCTACAACAGATGGTCCAAACTGGGCTTGAATGCTTGATCTGTGCTAGGTCACTACCTTAACTGCTTCCATTACTGGACGCTTTGAATAGAGAAAGCTTCTACATACTGAGTGGAAGCCTGAGTGCCTGTCAGTTTACCCATGGGTTGTGATTCTGTCCTTGGAGTCCCGAAGATTCTAGCCCTTTGCGGGTGTTGTCTTGTTTGACTAGCTCTGGGCAGGGGTGGGTGGGGGTGGGGAGCGGGGGGATGTCTGAGAAGGGGCGATTCTTCATCTTCTAGGGGTCTTGGGGGTGAAGTAATTGACCAGAGGTTGAGCAAGAGCTAGGTAAGAGTACCCTGGCCCTTGGGTGGGCCCTTGGGTGGGGGCAGTTGTCTTTTATCTCCTCTGGGTGCTTCCCATTTTCCTCCCATCAGGTGGGCTGGCCCAGCCCTTTTCTCGTCTGCACCATCTGTGGAGTTAGCTTCTGAGTTACCTTGGCTCCCCTCGGGGCTGTCCTGGCCTCCCAGGACCTACTGTCTCTGTAAGGCAAGAAAGCAGCTCCCTCCTTCTCCCCAGCCCAACCTCAGGGCCAGGTCTTGTGAATGCGTGGAGGATGGTGTCAGATCCCAAGTCCCCAACCCAGCCCCTCCCACCAGCACCCCTGGCCCCAGCTGCCAGCAGCCTCCCTGCTCCCAGGTGTGGAGGCTGAGGACATGCCAAAGGGCCAGGGATCTCTCACCTTCCTGCTGTAGATACTCTGTTGTGTGATTTGGCAGGAATTGGGAACTATAATCTCCTCCTAACATTTCTGTTTCCCTTCTCAGTGTCCCTAGTGCCTTGTATTTCTCGCAAGAAGTTCCACGTGGGGAAGGGTTTGAGCGGGTGGGCTTCCGTTCACAGTTCCATAAGGGGGTCTCCTTGGCAGATGGGGACAAAGGAATGAGTGTTTGGGCAGAAGACAGAATTAGGGTTAAGAAATGGGCAACAGAAGGTGATTTTGGGAGTCTCTCCTCCGTCCTCTCTTCCCACACATCTTAAATTCTGCTCCTCCCTCCCATCTTCCAATTAGGCTAAGAAGCTCAGAAGGGTAACACAGTGTCCTTCCTGGACCTCAAAATAAGCCGAACGCCTTCACGTGGATTGATAACTGGATTCCCTCCGCCTTACCTGGGAGCTTGCTTTCCAACACAGGGGGCAGTGGTTTAGCCAATCAGTGCAGGCATGCAAATAAGAGACTCCAGAGTAGCCTTTTCCCTGGCCATTCATTGGCCAGACTTACACCCTCAGCTCTATGATTGGTTCATCACAAGACTGAGCTTGGGAGTTCAGGCTGTTATTTTTTTTGAATAACTGGACCAGTGGGCAGGGGAGGGAACACGAGAGTAGATAATTAGAACACACTCTCTCTCTCTCTTTCAATTTACTTTGGAATGCATTATATCACAATTTTACATCCTGTTTGACTTCAAATAATGCAACCATTAGTTGACTTCTGTTAGATGGTGTGGGGCGTTGGGAGAAGGTTGGGAACGGCAGACAGGGACAAACATGGGATGGATATGGTAGCTGCCACCGCCACCCCTACCCAGTCACACTTCCTGTCACACATTACATCCTGTCTCCCTTCTGATTGGTGTCAGACCCCTCTCTGTGGCCCCCTCCCTCAGATGTGTTCACTGAGACCGCTCCACCATTTAGCACCAGGGCCTCGGGTGCGCCCTGAGTGGGGCTGTGTGTGTACAGACCAGACATGAAGATGGATTGCTCCCCGCAATAAATATCGACTGATTCATAAATCTGGTTGCCAGATTCAATCAAAGTGGCTGCCTGCATAATCCAGGAGCGTAAGATGCCAGCTAATTCTGTGTGGGGCCTGCTGATTCCCAGCGGAAGATGTTGTATGAACGTCAATGTCTCTAAGCTCCGTGCAACCTGGAGGCTGTGTGCGGTGGGGGTGGAGGTGGGGGCTGGGGAGAGCACATTTTCTCAGCCGAGGGGGCAGGTGGTGAAGACAGAGTGAGCCGGGGGCAGAAGATTCCACAGGGCAGGACTACCACCGCTTCTCTCTCACCATCCCCTAGGCTCCTCCTCTCGAGCTTGTCTCGACAGTAACGCTGTCAGGCTGAACCTAGGGAATGCTGAACATCTGGGCGAAAAGCACAACCAGCCAGCCCATCACTCAGATATTTCTAAATACCCAGGGCTTTGTACTGAAAAAACAAAACAAAACAACCCCCCCCCAAAAAAAACCCCACCTTGACAATGATGATTTTTTACTTTTCATCCAGATGTTGGATGTCAGGTAAATACAGCCTTGGGGGCCCTTAATTGCTCTTTCCTAGAACCCCTCTTGTTGATGTGGGGCCCCACAGCCCTGTGAGGGATTTAATAGGAGGGAGAAGCCAGTTGCTCTTGCTGGTACATTCTTTTTCAGGTGCTTTGAGGCGGTTTCTTCTTGCACTGGGGTTGGCTGTGTGGCTGGTGCGGCTGGGGTTGTTGGAGGGGGAGATAGAGGGACCCGACCCATCTGCCCTCCATCACCCCTCCAGCACTTGGACCCAGCCTCCGCTCACCTTCGCTCTCTCTCATTCTCTTGTGAGGCATTCTTTCATTTTCTTGCTTTGTGCAGCCCTTCTGCTCTTGTTCTCTTCTGGGCTCAGAGTCAATAATCCAAACTGCTCTCTCTTCCCCAGCCTATTACAGGAGCGACTCCAAGAAACCAGCCCTGCCCTGCCCAATCCTGGACGAGGCTGGGTTGCCTGTGCTCCTGATGGAGGAGAGGCAGGGCCAGGAGGGTACAGGAACTGGGCGTGGTCAGGCCAGGGGCTTAGGTGGGGGTGGGGGGAGGCTGCAGTAGGTACAGCGGCTAAGAACGTGGGCTAGGCTGCCGGATCCTCTGGGCTCTCATCCCAGTTCTGCTACCAGCTCTGTGGCCTCAGGCGGTCCCCCGAGCCTCAGTGTTCTCATCTGGAAGACAGGGGTAGTAGTAGTGCCTGCCTCACAGGATCGTTGTGGGGTGAAGTCAGTCAGTGTGTGAGTGAGCTGGAGCAGTGACTGGAACAGGAAACACAGTCCGGCGTTGGTGGGGACTTCTGCCCCAGGGCTGGGTCCTTGCCACCCTATTCTACCAAGTGTGTGGAGCATTCAGAGGGCGCAGTTCCCTGGCTGGTACACGAGGGTGCAAAAGTCAGTCAGAAATAGTCTCCATCATGCTCCTGTGTGATGTCCATAACGACTGCAGGCAAGGGGCAGAGGGCAGGCCTTGGTCGAATGTTCCAGCCATTTGGAGAGTCAGGGAAGGTCTGATGGAGAGAGGGAGGATGGCCTCTGCTGGGTCCCTGGAGGATGAGTCGTTATGACTGGTGTGGGAGGACACTTGGGGGGAAGGTACTAGAGTGAGCAAAGGTGCAGAGACAGGAAAGCACAGGGTCTGGAGAACAGAGGATGAGAGAGGGAGCTCAGCTGGAAAGGGAAGGTGGTGCTGAATCGTGGAGGCCCTAGACTGCTCCGTGAAGGACTGTGCCTGATCCCACAGGCCGCGGGACGGGCAAAGGCTGTGCAGCGGGGGAGGGAATCAGAGCCGCACAGTGATACGGTCTCTGTGGCAGAGATGTGGCATCAGGAGAGAAGGGGGCGAGACTGCCTTGGGGTGGGGTATCCCGGCCCTGAGCGAGGGGCTGCGGAATGGAGTGGACAGCGACCCCACCTAAAGCGAAGGGCGGGTTCCCGAGAGCTGGCACACCCTTCCAGGAGAAGTAGGGTGTGGGCAGCAGGGTGGGACACACCACGTCTTTTGTAGTAGTTACTCAGTTTCCCTCTGGGGAAGGGGCACAGTGGCCTCCCTCCGGAGGTAGGTTGTGGGATTTGGAACAGAACCCTCCTAAATCCAGAGAACGTTAGAGCTGGAGACACCCAGAGAGATCTTGTGGTGCAGCCCTTGGATGAGGTCTCCAGAGGGTGGAGGGTAAGGGGTAAGGAGGGGCCCCCTGCTGCTCCACCCCCACCTGACCACTTCAGTCCTGTTCAAAGCCAGCCAGTTCCTCAGAGGCGGCCGGCTGGTGTTGCCCCCCAGACACCAGTGAGGCACGCAGGAGGGCAAAGTCAGCAGCGCTGGCCCCCCTCCCAAGAGCCCGCGCTGCAGCAGGAGGGTGACGGGTGCTTCTAAGTCCACGCGTGTGATCCATGCAGCAAGAACTCCAGCAGCATGAGGTGCCGCCGTGTTCCAGCAACTGCGAGATATTCTCGGCAACTCGCTCTCTCCCTCTCACCCCCTCTGCCTTCCCGTCAGTCTCTGGCTGCCTGTTGACTCTGCATATCTTTTTCTAAATTTTCCCCTCTCCTTTCCCTCCCTCCCACTCACACCCTTCTTGGCTTCTAGGGACCCTCCTGATGGAACAGCTGCTTTTGCGGCAGTGGGGACAAATGGGCGGTCCTAATGGTCATGATCCTTGGGACCACACAGCGAAAATGTCCTGCCTGGGTTGGCCTGGCTCCCACTGCCCTCACTTCCACACTTGCTCGCAGCTGGGTGGGTTTACAGGTGCATGGTTGTGATATCCTCCCGTCACCTCCGAACACACACCCACACTGTGGCCCAGGTGATGCTGGCTCCCACCTTCAGAAGGTGAAAGACCCGGAGGGGGTGCATGCGTGTGCTAGGTAGGACAAGATGCTCCGGGGATAAAGCAAGCTGGACGAAATCCATGCTCTCCCAGAGCATGTGTGGGATGGACAAACACATCCGTACATTAGGACAAAATATATTGTACTAGATGGCCAGAGGTATTAAGGAGAAAAGACGAGGAAGGGGGGTTAGGCCGTAGTGGGGCTGACTTGCAATTCTAACTGGTGTTGCTGGGGGAGGGGGCTCTCTGACAGGATGATATGTGAGTCAAGACTGGAAGAAAGTGATCCAGCCATGTGATGTCTAGAGGAAGTGCAGGCGGGGGTGGGGGGGGGTGGGGGGGGGTGGACCGCAGTTGCAAAGGCCCAGAGGCAGGACTGAGCCTGTGATGTGTGAGGAATGGGGAGGTGGCCCATGAGACTGGGGAGGGGCGAGCAGCCTGGACTAAAGTAGGATGGGAGGTCATTGAGGTCACAGGGCCTGGGTCATACAGGTCCCTGGCAGCCAGCACAGGACGGTGGGCTTTTCCTCTGGCTGAGCTCCGATCCCTGGGGGAATCCTCCTCAGACACAAGCCCTGTAGGAGAGCAGCTTCCATGTTCGCCAGCAAGAGCCTCCTCCTCTGCCCCTTCTTCCTCCACCTATCCAGAACTTTCTGGAATAGGGGCGGGTCCTTCCGTGCTCCTGGCGCAGTATGTGCGTTTCCATCTAGTCTCCACGCCTGTTCTGGGGGCGTCCAGGTGCCTTGGCCTTCACACAACTGGGCCGTGCACACAGGCAGGGCAAAGGTCTGCGGGGAGAGAAGAAAGGCCAGATCCCAGGAGCGTCTGATCTGAGGGTGCTGTGGGCTGGGGCCACCTTGGCTGGAAGCAAGGTCAGCTGTCTGCCGGCTTGCTCGGACCTAGCACTTGTGACCGACAGTGTTGTTTTTCAGTGGATGAGATGACCCCCCCCCCCCAGCCCTACTCTGACCCTCTCCATCTGGCTTCCCAGCTTGTGGAATTTTCAAAAATAGTATTGGGGAGAGCGTGGGCTCTGAGGCCGGACAGCTTGCAGTTCTAGGTCTCCCACAGGCCTGCCGTGTGATCTTGAACAAGTGGCTAAGTTTCTCTGCGCCTCAGTTTCTCAATCTGTAGAGTGGGCAGAGTGGAATGTTGCCGCTGTTGGAGGGCTGGATATGACGATCGTGCCTAGCACAGAGCAAGTATCTTGGCTTCTGTTGTGGCAGCAGCCAAAACAAAGGTAGATCCTGGGATCCTGGCCTCACTTGGGGGGATTGGGGGGGTAGAGGCACCAGAACCACTATTGCTCAGTGCCCAAGGTCCTGCTTGGGGCACCAGGGGGCTCTGGAGGTGGCTGTGGTTCTCGCACTGCAGGTCACCGCAGGACTGTCCTCATATTTGTGCGGCTCTCTGTGCGACTTCTGCCTTCTCTCGGGCGCCACTTGCTGGTCCTAGTACCTCCTGCTTTTCTCTTTAAGTGCATGGTTTGTGCACGTTATAAAAAATGACCCTCTGCAGGAGAGGGAGGAGAGAGAAATCCACACAAGGGACCTCAGGAAATGTGGGTTCTCACCCAACCTGTGCTGTGTGGCCTTGGACGGGTCACCTCTCCCCCCTGGGTCCTGAGCAATCATTTCTATGAAAGCTCCAGCTTGGCCCAGAGGATCAGGGGGTCCCTCTGGCTGGGAAAAAAAATCTATTCTGAGGATCAAAAAATAAATCAAACCCAGGTTCTAGTGCCAAAGTTGAAAGCCTCTCATCTGTGAAAAAAGGGTTTAAATTACCCTGTGTTTAAAAAAGAAGAGAGAGGGGAAAAAAATTAATGGGGCTTAGAATGGAAAGTCTGAGTGCAACCTGCTCTGTGGGCAAAGGGGGTTGAGGGGAGGGTTATTATCTTTAGCATCTGAGCTTTTGGAATCTGTTATCTCTGATTTAAAAAGTTTTGCAGGTGTGGGGAGGGGGTGGGGGAGTTCCGGATTAGGTGTTAAACGGGAAGGAGGTAGGCCTCAGAGTGGGAAACAGGGGAAGATGCAGATGGGGGACAGCTGGAGGAATCAGGCCAAATATGGCTGGTCTGAGGGTGGGGGGTGGCTCGGAGGCTGAACTGGTGAGAAATTTTCTCAGTCTAGAGAAGGAGTAAGGTTTGCTGAGGAAAAGCCTGGCAAATGGTTTTTGCCAGTGGGGTAGCCTCTGCTCAGAATTTGCATCCGCTTCCCCCTGTAGAATTTGCTTGAACATCAGTGCCAGCCACTGGGGTCAAAGTGAGGACTGGCACAAAGGATGTTGTGCCCGGTGCAATTTGGGACCGGCAGGACCGAACCAGGCTGTGTCGGGGAGAGCAGGGGCAGGCCAGGAGTGAGTCTTTGGCCGTGGCCATGGTGTCAGAGGTGGGGTGAATGGGGCCATCTCAAGTGATTGGGGGACAAGGGTTGTTAACCGGCTGGAGGACTGGAGGAATCAGGTCACTGGGTGTGGACCAGGAAGGACAAATATTTGTCGGCAGGGTGTTCCAGGTCAAGGGACGACATGACTCAAGGCTTGGAGGCGGGCAAGTGTAGGTCTGTTGGAGGAACAGGAGGTGGCCTGATGTCAGCTATAGTTTCTAGGCTCATTGCTCATTCTAGAGACCCAAGACCCTCTGACAGTCCAGTCTTATGTCTAGGGAACTCTGGCTCTTATTGGCACAGCTGAGTGGATTACGGTATGCTGAGCCAAGCAGAGAGCCCTGCTCCTGGGAATTGGGAATTTGGACTCAGAACTAGTCAGATGGATGGTGAGGAGGTGAGCCGGCAGGAAGCCCATCATGGTGGCAGAGATTGGGGGCAGACCAGGTAAAGTCGCCTGCCAGCCCAGGGCTATGGGGCCCTGCCTGAGTAAGCAGAAAAAGCCAGCATGTAACGAAGAGCAGGAGAGGATAGTAGAGAGAGGATGGAGGTTGATACGACCCTGGAGACCCTATCCAAGGTGTCCTGTTCTGCTTCCATGAAACTCCCTTGAGTTAGTACCATCGGGTTTATGTTCCTGCCACCAGCAAGCCCTGGGCTGGGCCCTCTGGCTTGCTACAGGTGTTAGAGAGGAGTCTGAGGTGTGGGGGCCAGGTTGGGCAGGGTTGGGAGCGGTGGGCTTCCAGATCCCATGTAACTCTGTGGGTCGTGTGCAGACGGAGGGTCGCTGAAGTTTTTGAGTGCCTCGGGAGCCCAGATGTAGTGGAACGGAAGGGGGTGGATGGAGCCTGAAGCGAAGGCTCTGAGGGTTCCCAGATGGAGGGCCTCAAGGGCAGGAGGCAGCTCAGACAGTTGCTGGATGCTCCTTGCAAGGGCCCGGACCCAGGTCCCCAGTGGATGTAGGAGGCACCTTCTGTCAGATTCCCTAGCTTGCTCCCTGTCCCTAGGACCGGCAGTCTTGAGGAACCTGTCCCTGATCCCACACACCCAGGAACCCCCAGCCATCCACAGATTCGTGCCTGCCCGGCCCAGCCCACAAAAACAAGGACCCTCCAGCTCCCAGCACAGAGGTATTAAAAGAGCCCGGTGTTTGGATTCTGACAGATCTGGGTTCCTATTCTGGCTCATACTTAAGAGCTGTGTGACTTTGAGCAAATCCCTTATCTTCTCTGAGCTGCAGGGACCTCATCTGTAAATCACGATCGATAATTCTCCCACCTAGAGTTGTTCTGAAGATTAAATGAGGCACAAATGTAAGAGGCCCAGTGGGTGTCCAGCACGTGGTGCATACCCCAAATTCCCTTCCCTCTGCCTTCCTCCTTCAGGAGGTAGGGCTGGTCCCGTCTGTCTACACTGCTGTAATCGCTGTGCTGTAGGATCCAAGAAGGTCTCCCCTCTCCAGTGATGAGGGCACGCCTGGTACTTCCTGAGTGTTTAATATGTGCTTGCTAAATAAATGAATGCATGTAGAAATGATTCCTAGAGATGCCGTACCTGGAATCCAGAGGTTACTACCTCTTCACCTAACTCTTCCTTCTCTCCACCGTGAGCGTCCAGTGTATAGAGTTGGTTCTCTGCTCGGTCTGGGGCGACCAGTCTGCTGTCTGCTATAAGCTGGCAGTCCCCGGGGGCTACACCCAGCTTCCAGCTACTTCTTATCTCCCTCTCCAGTGACCTCTCCCACTGGTGTCTGGGTACCCTGTCCCCCCTGCTCCCTGCCCTGTCCCCACCCCAGACTTGGCTGAGGCCTCCTGCCTCCCTGAAGCTGGGTCCCTCTGAGGCTGTGAGTGGCCCAAATTTGAATCCCACCCTATAACTTGACATTAGTCTTGCTGTCTCTGATACCCTGTCCTTTCCTCTTCCACCCCTCAACCCTCTCTCCTCAGTGATAACCACTGTTCAGAGCATGACAGGTGTTCCTCCAGGTCTTTTTCTATACATAGCTTAAAATCCTTCCCTTAACATAGAATCCAAACTCCATACTGTAGATGACAAAACCTTTTCTGAGCCAGCCTCTGCTTTCCTCTCTGACCTCACCCTCTGCTCCCTTCCTCATCTCCTCCATCATGCACATACCAGGCTTTTAAACACTAAATAAACTCCTTCCCACCGGGGCACCTGGGTGGCTCAGTGGGTTAAGCCGCTGCCTTCGGCTCAGGTCATGATCTCAGGGTCCTGGGATCGAGTCCCGCATGGGGCTCTCTGCTCAGCAGGGAGCCTCCTTCCCTCTCTCTCTCTCTCTCTGCCTGCCTCTCTGCCTACTTGTGATCGCTCTCTCTGTCAAATGAATAAATAAAATCTTTAAAAAAAAAAAAACAAACAACTCCTTCCCACCTCAGGGCCTTTGCACAGGCTGTCCTGGCTGCCAGGAACAATCTTGGCTTTATGGTCACATAACCAGCTCCTCATACTTAAGTTTCTAAAACATGCTACCTTCTTAGAGAAGCCTTCTCTAGCGACACTCCTTATTTATTTTTTTTCACAACATGTATTATTGTTTAAAATTACGAACTGCTGATTTACTCCTCTGTGGGTCCATGTCTCCCTCTGGAATGATGTAAGTTCCATGAGTGTGGGGCCTTACTTTTTCTTTTTTTTTTTTTTTTGCTACCCTGTATTCCCTAGTAGCTAGATGAGAAACAGCACACAATGGTCCTGTGAATATCTGTTAAAAGGAATGAATCCTTCCGTGTGTGTGTGTGTGTGTGTGTGTGTGTGTGTGTGTGTGTGTGTATAGTTTATTTAACTAAAGTGGGAACACCCTGTAGGTTTTTTTTTAACTTGCATCTTTCACTCAGCGGTGGGGCAGGGCTGGCTTCTTCCTTCAGCGTTCACTGTCAGTTTATCTGCCTGTCACGGCTAGTCTGAGAGCTCCCGAGGCAGGCCTCCCCCAGGGAGGATGGGGAGGCAGGGAGGTCTGCCTGTAGCATCTCTGGATCTGGCTTTAGTCCTACCTCAGGCTGGCTCCTTGGCCCCAGGCAAGTTCCCTGGAAGCTTCTTTTGTCTCAGCTGGGATCCCGATGGTTCCCACTTTGCTTTCCGGCCCCTGAGGTTGAGTGTCAGCCTGTGCTCCAGGCCCGGCCTAGCTGGCTCAAGGATACACCGCCCACAAACCAACCTAGGGTTTTAGCTGGATCTGTGGCACCAGGCTCTGGCTGTAAACCCAGAAGGTGGCCCTTCCCCTTGCCCCCATGGCCCTGGCCTCCCACCTCTGTCCCCTGGGAAGCGGAAAGGCTGTCCCTGAGGAGGCCAGATAGCCCTGAGCAGCCAGCCTGGCCCCCTCTGCAGCATCTGCCCCTCTGCTGGGAAAGCAAAGAACAAAAACAAACCTTGCTGTCATCATGCAATTAAGTGGAAATCAAATAATCCCAAGAACAGAAAAGCCAATTAATAAAGGAGCAATGAAAACTAACAGAACCATGGGGGCTGCGGGGAAATTTTGCACAAACACAGAGCCGGATGCTGGAGCTTGTCTGGAGACGGCTGGGTTCTGGGCTGTGGCCTGGGGCGGGGATGCAGTCTGAAGGTGCCCTGCTGCAGGGGATCCCCTTGGGCACAGCACAGCCCAAGGGGGCTGCCCAACTCGTTGAGGAGACGTGGTCTCTGTCCTGGAGGTTAAGGATTCGAGTTTATTAAGTGGCTGTTATATGTCAGACCTGGTGCAAGGTATTTTTACACAACATTAATTCCCCAAAAGTTAGGACGCTCAACTAGACCATCTCGTTTGGCATAAAACCCAAAGTGCTCCCCCCTGTGGCTTGCACATCCTACTCACGGTGATCCCCATTGCCTCTCCAAAGTCCTCACCTACAATTTGCTTCCTTCTACCATCCTGGTCTCCCTCACGCTCTCTAAGCACTGCAGGCACACTCATGCCTCAGGGCCTTTGCACTTACTGTTACTGCCTGCCTGGAACCTGCTTCTCCTGGACACTCCTTGATCCACTCACTTCATTTTCCTCAAGTGTCACCTCACCCTAGAGGCTTTTCTTGACCATTTTCACTAAAATGGCACCCTACCCCACCCTTCAGTCCTCGATCCCTTTCCCTGCTAACTTTCGTGCATAACAGTTATTCCCACCACCTGACCTTTTGTATGTTGATTTGGTTCTTTTCCCCTCTCCTTCCTACTAGAACAGAAGGTCAGAGAGAGGAAGAGTCCTTGCTTTATCTCCAGCTTAGATCAGCCTAGGGGGGGTATTCTTTGCACAGGTGTTGCATGGATGAGACCCGTGAGGCACAGGGAGGTGGAGTGACTTGCCTAACTCCAGCCCAGCATTAAGTGGCAGACCTTACCGGCTAGCCTCGACCCTTTTGCCCTCATTACACGGCGTTCCAGGCTTCTGTGGCTCCTGGCAGGATGTAGGCAGACGGGGCCTCCCCAAGATGCTCGCATCCTAACCCCTGGAACGGTGACCATGTTAGATGAGCAGCAAAGGGGAAGTAAGTTTGCAGATGGAATTGTCCGTTTACTGGCTAAGCTTACAAAGAGGCAGCCCATGCCCCGTTATGCACGTGGGCCCAGAGTAATCATAAGGGCCTTTCGACTCGGAAGGGGAGGGCAGAAGAGGCAGGGGGGATGTGATGGCAAAGGCAGGAGTGAAATGACACAATGGGAGGGCTCCGCTGGCCCTCCATGCCCTAAGCCAGGGATCTCCGGGGGGCCTCTACTGCCTCCAAGAAGGAACCCAGACCTGTGACACGTCAGTTTCAACCCAGTGAGACCCGTTGCAGACTTCTGACCTCCAGCACTGTAGAATATTAAATCTGTATTGGTTAAGTCACCAAGTATGTGGTCATTCATTACGGAAGTCACAGGAAACTAATACACATCATGTCTGGAAGCTGCCTGGTCTCAGGGCAGGAGCTTGAGCAGAGGGGGTGGCTGGGCCTGGGGACCGCTCAGGGCACAGGTGGTCAGTGAACCCTAGCCCCTCAGGGCTGTGGGGTGGCGTCTGGGGGAAGCGGCTGGCCTGTGGGCTGGGCTGGAGGGGAGAGCTGGGGGGAGGCAGGCAGGAGGAGGTCTCAAGCCTGTGCCCCTGGCCTGGTGGCTGCAGTGGGGGCTGGGGTGGAGAGATTTTTTCAGAGCACTGTGAAGCCAATCCCCGGCCCCCAGGCCCTTGGTCATTGCAGGCACTCTGTCCTGATCCCTCCCTCTCCATGCTTGCCTTTGGCTCACAATTAAGCCCACAGATACCCCGGTGGGTACCAAGTGCAGTGGACCTCTGCCCCGGCCTGAGTGAGGCTGAGGGACGGGATGGAAAGGGAGGCCAGCTAGGAAGCAGCGGGAACAAACCAATATATCCCTGCGAAAGTCATTTCCCGGGCTGGGGCAGAATGCCTCCTTCACAGGCATTAAAGCCTCCCAGGCAGCCTGCAGAGGCTGTCAGGATGGCAGGGAAATCCTGACCTGAAGGCACCAGGTAGGAGGCCCAAGGCCAAGTCACATACGGGGCCAGGGAAGGGCCCAGGCCCTGGACGTGGACAGGCCAGAACCCCACGCGTGGCCCTGCTCACACTCACTGGGTATCCTTGGGCACGTTTGTTCCTGGAGCCCTCTTGTCTTCTGGCTTCAGCTGTCACATCCATAAAATGGGGACAGTGACAGAGGTCCAAATTCCTTACCTGGGATTCAGGGAGCCTACAGTCCCTGAAAACTGAGCTGTTTCTCAAATCTCATTTGGTGACAGACTTGATTTGAATTGACATGAGGCTATGAACACCAAGTTTACTTATTTTGCTTGATGTGAAGCGTCATGAGTCTCACTGCAGACACGTTAATGTATTTGGTGATGGGATGCACCTCCGGAGGCTTTATCAAATAAACATTTTATGTACCGAATTACTTTTAAAACATCTGGTTCCCAGGGTTTTTGAAAACCATTTGGACCCATTGCCTCCACGCTATGGGGTTGAAAGGAAGCAGTCTTCTTCGGGCTCCTGGGATGCTGTGGGCACCCGACAGATGCTCAGATGACCCCTGTAAGGAGGCGGTAGTGTTCTCATTCTACACGTCAGAAAACAGAGGCGCAGACAGGTTAAATAACTTTCTCAGGGGCGTCTAGCTGCTCAGAAGCAGAGCGGCACTCAAACACAAAATTCCTGGGCTTAGTCACTCTACAAGTCACTGAATTAGTTGTCCATCATCAGGGGACTCCTTCTTCCGAGAGTCAATCCAGGGTAAATTCTATCCCATGACTTCTGTCCCATGCATCCCCCACTTTGGTCCTCCTGGACCCAGGACTCAGAGAAAGGCAGGCTGGAGTTCTCGGTTCCTCTTTTCTGACCAGGTAGAGGTTGGGAACCCCTAACTTCCACATTCCTGGATGACCTGTGTGCAGAGAGCTCTTGAATGCTCGGTCAGCCATGACCCTCCTCCCCCTCCTGCCCCAGCCATTGGCAGTGGCAGGCTTGCTTCATCATTTCTGTAGCTGGGAGTGGGCTGGGGTTGGTGTTCAAGCCCCCTTTACTATCTGAAGTCTGTGCGACTTCTAAGTTCATAGAGTCGGGGAACTGTGGGGTGCTTGGGGGTCAGAGAGGGCTGGCTGGAGGTGCCTTGGCACCGCTGGACCACCTGGGGCCATGCGGGGGCGTGTCCTATGAAGCCAGGGTCCCCAGTGAGGCCCTCTGGCGCGATGGCAACAACATGCGGTAGGGATGGGAGGCCTGCTGGTAGTGGGCAGTTCAAGGATCCTGAGCAGCCCACGTGTGGATCACCCCTGAAGAGTCAGGGGAGATGGGGGTGTCTTGTACCCAGTGACACTCAGAATGTCCCCAGCGGAGCTCAGGAGCCCTGCAGCCAGAAAGGACTAGGGAATAAACTGAAGGCTCCAATCAGAGTCCACGAGGATCTCGGTTGATTGGCGCAAACACCAGAACTGAACAAGGTGAGGCTTAACAGGGACAAAGGGGACATCCCGCTGTGGGTGTCCCAAGAGCCAAGGCGGGGCCAGGCAGCAGGAGGGATGGTGACCTGGGGGCTTTAGCAGATAGACAGCAGACAGCATGCAGCAATGAGTCTTTTGAGGGAAGGTATAGCTATCCAGGCGGAGATGTTCTCCTAGGCTCTGTTGACGCAAGAGCCAAAATAAAGGGCAAGAGGGTTCTTCTGGGGCCAAGTCCAGTTCCTCGTGGAAGATTCAGGAAGGATATTGACAAAGCAGGATGTCCACATCCAGGGGTAGCCCTGGGGGGGTCTGGACCTGGCACTACACATCAGGGTTTAGAGTTAGGGATGAGAAACTTCCCGAGAGGCGCCAGCCCCTGTCTGGTTTTAGATAGCAGTGACCAAGAATGCCTCAGACTAAAGACCATAGGGCATGGGAAAGCAGGAGGGACGGGGCCAGAGACAAAGCACATTGTGAACTGTTAGGAATACCAGACTCAGGCATCTGTGGGGACTAAGATGCCCTCCGTGGGTGGATGGGCTGGCTCAGGGCAGGGCAATGGCCCTGGTGCCCTCAGGGTGTCCCTCCCGGCCCCCCAGGGCATGGCTGTGAGTGCCTGAGCCAGGAAGAGAGGAGCATAGCGGGGAGTGCGGTGAGGAGCCCCGGGACTGCTCTGTCGAGAGACAGACTGGCAGCCTCAGCTGGCTCCGAGGCCCTGGGAGGGAAGGAGGCCGGCAGGGGCCTAGTGGAGCGCACTCTCCCTTTTAATTACCCCCTCGGCCTAATTGGTCTCCCAGCCTCTCCTCCCTCTGCGAGGAAGAGGCCTTTGTTTGCCGCCTGCATGTTTACCAAGCAAATGGTTTTTAAAAGCTTTCGTAGACACAGAGAACCCATTTAGGAGGCTCAGCGGATAAAATTATTTATAGAGATGAATGGTTATCGTTCCTGTGCCTTTAGGAAATCAGGAGCCATATGCCCAGGCAGGCGGGGCCAGGGCGTCTCGGCCAGGGCGTCTCTGCTCGCTCCCCCGCTGGCCACGCTGGTCCGGCGCCTCCCCTGCGCTGCTGGACTGTCCCCTGGCCCCGGTCCTTTCCGTGTCCTCCGCAGCTTGTCTGTTTCCTTTCGGAGTTCCCTGTAGCTTCCCACGCCTCTGCTCTCCTGGCCCATCTTTCCCACTCTTCCCCAATCCACGAGCCCCTCCTTCCCTTGGCTGGCTTCCTCAGCTTTCCGTTTGCTTTTGTCCAGGTGTCTCTGCCCCCTTTGTGTTCTCGGCCTCCCTGCATCTCTGGCTGTCCTTTCTCTGCTTCTCTCTTTGTAAGCCTGTAGCTCTGTTTCTCTCTCTCTGTCTCTCTCTGTCCTCCATCTCTTTGTCTCTCTACCATCTCTGTCTCTATCTCTCCTCTATCTCTGTCTCTCCACCATCTCTGTCTCTCTATCTCCAATGTCTCTGTCTCTATTTCTCCTCCATCTCTGTCTCTATTGCTCCTCTATCTCTCTGTTCCCCCTTGATCTCTCTGTCCATTTGGTGCTGTCTCTCTGTCATTTCTCTCTCCCCCATGTCTTGGTCTCGGCCCCTCTTTCCCTTTCCCTCTATCCCTCTCTTCTCCCTCTGTACCCCGGGTGCTTTGTCTGGCGCACCACACTGGGCTGCAGGCAGTGGGGGTGAGTCCCTCTCTAAGCCATTGTGAAACCCTGTGAGTGGCTGGTGGGGGAGGTGGCTCCAGAATGAGTTGGGCCTGCCTGCCTCTGCTGGGGTGAGTACATCTTGGCTGCATGTGTCTGGGGCCTTGAGTGGGGGCCCTCTGCTCCCCCCTGCAGAAATAAGGCCCACAGTAGAAAAGCTTGCCCCCCAAGGTCACCCAGCAGATGAGGAGGGGACCAGAGAGAGGCAAGACTGAGAGCCAGATCACTCCCCAAGCCCTCACTTGTCCATAGGCTCAGACTCACTGGGACGGGGGCGGGGTGGGTAAAGTCTAAGGGGCATGGGAGGCTCTCAGGGGTCAAGGACTCCAGGGGAGCTCTTGGGACCTGGGCAGAACTTTGTGAAATTTCTCTGAGATCTGGTCCACTGAGGCCTACCCCAGATAGGCTCCTGTCTACCTGCTAAGCCTACCAAGGACCCCAGGTCCTTCCCTGTAGTCCCTCAGGGTTGGGAAACCCTACTGTGAGTCCGCTAGTCTGCCTTCAGGCAGCTGTGCCTGAGAAAGCATCATCTCTTCCCTGAGCCACTCCCAGCTGGGGACCCTGTGTCTGGAGATAGAGAGGGGTCAAGCCTCGCGCCTGGTCCGAGGGGGGAGATGTAGCTTCCATGCATGCGGCAGCCTTGTGGTATCCCAGGAAACAGTGGTCTTTGGAGAATGGGGACAGGCTGGGCTCCAGTGCTGATTATGTGTCACTAGCCATGTGCCCTGGACTGGTCACTTGGCCCTTGAAAGGCTGGTTTCTTCCTCTAGAAGATGGTCTGGGGATACTACATCTCAGGGTTGATGGCAATATGACATGGTGATGATTAAAGCCCAAACTTGGGGTGGGCGATCACTGGAAAACCCAGGTCCTAAGTCATATTTTCCCCTTCTTCTTAGCTGTGTGATATTAGGCAAGTTACTTAATGAAACCTCTGAGCCACGGTTTCTTTCTCTATAAAATGGTGATAAAAATAGTCTCTTTCACCATAGAGTCGTCGTGAGCACAGTTCAATAAGATCTTGTAGCACAGTCTTGGCTTGGACAAGTTATTTAACCTCTTTGGGCCTCAGTTTCCTAATGTGTGCATTGGGGATAATAACAGCACTCACCTTCCATGGTTGTGAGGGGGATAAATGAAATAGCAAGTGGAAAGCCACTGGACCACTGCATGGGACAGAGTAGGCATTGACCAGAGGCTATCTCACTGTTACTAGCACAATGCCTGGCCCTCAGGAGGAGGTGGTCCCCTCCCTGCCCCTCCCCCCACGGTCCCAGCTTCCTCTGTCTTCCTCTGACACCCTTTCTCTGGGAGTTCCCCCTTTATCCTATCCTGTCTGCTATGACTGGAAAGAGGGGAAGCTGGGGGGCTGTGGTCTCCTGGGATGATCTCTGTCCACATTCCTATTCATCCATCCATCCATCTGTGAACTTGCCTCTGGAGTCTCCAAAAACCTCTTTAATGAGCCCCTCTGGGGGCTTTCAGATCACCTGCTTCCCAGGAGGCCCATGTGCTGCTCCCAGCGGGCTGGTGCAGCCCTGAGGGAGTGGGGTGGGAATAGGGTAGAGCATTCTGAGCGGAACCTAGGTGTAGGAACCTCTTGCCCCTCTTGCGCCCCAGCAGGGGTACCTGGTGTTCCAAAGCCAGCGTTGGGAGCAGTTGCTACCTGCATGGCCCTTCGCTACACTGTGGTAGACACAGCAAACTGGGCTCAGGGCTCCTGGGATTTTGGTGGCAGGTCCCCTGTGGTCATCCTTATTGTTCTGCCTGATCTGCTCATTAGATGGTCCTGCCCGTCTTCCTCCCTGTGAAACTGAGGAGGGGAATTCAAATCCGGGTTGCGGGGGCTCGCAATTCTTGTTTTCTGACTTTGTACTTGAACTTACATTTAGAGACACTTTGTATCTCCTTATCATCTGGACCTCAATTAGCCGGTTTATAGGATGGAATTAACAACTCTGACCCCACTTAGCTTTTTATGGGGGGGTAGATTAATAATTAATAACCACACTGATGCCTGCCAGCGTTTATTCCGAGTTCAGTGTGTGCTGGGCACTGTGCTAGGGCTTTCCGGCATGGTCCTATTTACTGCTCGCGACCTTATGGGGCAGGGGCTATTATGGTCCCCGTCCTCCATGTGGCAAAGCAAACAGGTGAAGCCCTTGGACCAAGGTCACACAGCAAGCACCCTGTGGAGGAGCTGGGGCTCTAGCCTCGCTTTGTCTGATGTACTTCTGGTACGCCTACCACTGAACCACACGGGGGACTCTAAAGACCCAGGAACTTTGGTGGGGAAGGGTGCCAATTTCTTTCTTTCCTTTTTTTTTTTTTTTAAAGATTTTACTTATTTATTTATTTGACAGAGAGAAAGAGTCACAAGTAGGCAGGGGGGTGGGGGAGCAGGCTCCCTGCTGAGCAGAGAGCCCTATGTGGGGCTCTATCTCAGGACCCTGAGATCATGACCTGAGCTGAAGGCAGAGGGCTTAACCCACTGAGCCACCCAGGCGCCCCTGCCAATTTCTAATCTGGGGAAGGAGACCCCACTGTAAGAACATCTTCCCAGGGGACGGTGTGGCGTCGTGGCAGGCCAGCTGCCCTGGAGTCTGGAGAGTTTTGCCTCCCACAGGAGGATCTTTGGCCGGGCTTGCTTGGGCGGGGTGTGGTGGGAACATAAGGTCTCTCTGGTTCCTTAAGGCCTTACCTGATGCTGGGGCCAGCTGGAACAAGAGTGACGGCAGGGCCGAGGTCTAGGGAAGTTGAGACAGACCCAAAAGGGGAGCGCTCCCGGTTGGCTCTGCCCTCAGAGCACTTAGCACATAGAGGGGGCTTAATTACTGTAGCTCCAATGATGGAGGGGCCCAGCATAAAGATCCCGAGCACACGCCCTGTTTTCCAGAGCCCTCTACCGTGAAGCCCACGTTCTGGGCATGACTGAGAAGAGGGAGGTCCCTTTCTGCTCAGAATGTGGGGCTGGGGCCTCTCCTCAGGACGGAACCTTGGCGTCTTTCCATGTTTCTGTTAGCAACAACATCGTGCAACAGCTGTTGGCAAGATCACTGGAAGTCCCCCACCGCCTTGGCCATGCCCCATGAGCAGCACCAGCACCGGTCAGACAAGTAGGGGCACACCATGCCCCTGAGCAACCCCCCCCCCCCGCCCCCCGCCGCCTTCCCAGTATCCAGATGAAAAACTGCCAGCCGTCTTGGGAGTATTCAAGCATAATTTATTTTGAAAAGGTCCCATCATGACTCTCATACAGAAATAAAGTGAACACGTGTCAAGATTGTATTTAACTCATTAATTAGCGAGGGACCCCGTGAGATGTTACAACCTGTTCAAAGGAGAATTCGAAGTACCTCTCACATATAGTCAAATAAGGTATGCTGGAACGAATTTACAAATAGCTGCAAAAAACTGGCAAGTCTAGTCAGTATCCACAGAACAACAATCGATTGCATGCCTCGGAAAGCAATTTGCATTTCTATGGGCAAGAATTATTTACCTGATGATCACTTGGGATGTGAATGACAGCAGGGCAGGGGGCCAGGGAAGGAGATCAGAAGGGCCCCCTGGTTTCCGAGCTTTCCGAGTTTGCTATGGGCAGCCTCCCCGCATTTGGCCGGCCCACTCCCTGTGGGCGGGCATCATCTGCAGGGGCTGTGCGGGGCGCACCCGTGCACAACCTGGAAGCAGGTGGAGCTGAGCGGCCCGGCATTTCACCTGCTGGTGAGCAGTTTGGGGCCTGAGCACTCCAACAGGAAGAGTCGAACAGTGCTGGTGACCCCGCGCCTGCAGGTGCCCTCTGCATTATGGACAGAGCACATTTGAGGCGATGGGGCCAGCTGAGGGAGGGCCAGCTGTGGGAGGAGGTGGAGAGAGGAGGAGGAGCTCTGGTGGGGACAGAAGGTTGGGGAGGGGAAGTTTGCAGGGAGAGAAGGAGAAAAGCCGAGAGGTGGTTTGATGAGGAAACAGAAGCCTCCGCCTGGAAACCTCGGGCTGAGGTCCCACCCTTGGCCCTGGCGTTGGTGGGTGGAGCCTTTCTCTGGTTGAAGGGGTGACGTATGATGGAAAGATCAGCAGGCCCCCATCATTCTGACTTCTCTGTGGGTCTGGTGGTACTTAGGAGCGTGCTGTTTCCCAGCCCTGCCGCCCCCTTCCACGCCTCTGTGCCTTTGTCCATGCTGTTTTCTTTGCTTGGAAGGCGGCTCTCCCTTGTCCACCTGCCTGAGTCCTATTCCCTGGCAGGGCCCATCCTTGTCAGAAAGTCACCTTTCTTTAGCGTTCCAGACTCTCCCAGGCGTCATCAACTCCTCGTCCCTCGGCCATGCCGCGTTATTGGGGTGTAGGTAAAGAACAAGGGACTTGAGATCCGACACACTGGGGCTTAACTCTGGCTCTGCCGCTTAGATGTGCTACCTCGAACGAGGTGAGCCTCTCTGAGCTTCAGTGTTCCTGTGTCTGAAAATGGGACCATTTCATTCCAGTAATGGCACCCACCCCTCAGTGTGGTGATTTTCTGGGGGATCATGCTTGGAAATCCCCCAGCCCCGTCCCTGGCTAGAGCCCGCAAGCTGTTAATATACACCTGTAAGATGGAGCACGGCCCTCAGGTCCCTGCGGTTGGTCGTGACCATATGCCCCACCACGCTGGGCTGTGTCTCATCTACTTATGTGCCCCCATGCCGGGTCCAGTGTCTGGACCTTAGCAGGCTCGCAGTGAATCCCAGTTGGGTACCGTGATTTTGGAAACAAATGGCAGAAGTGGAGCGACAGGGAAGAACTGAGAGGAGGAGAGGCCCAGCTGGGCAAGGTGTGG
This sequence comes from Meles meles, assembly GCF_922984935.1. Lineage (NCBI taxonomy): Eukaryota > Metazoa > Chordata > Mammalia > Carnivora > Mustelidae > Meles > Meles meles. The sequence continues at coordinate 18,056,959 of NC_060083.1, forward strand.
AGGTCTGAGCTGCCAAGAGGAGCTGCCAGGGACAGCGATAATTAGCTTGGGAGGGAGGGGTACGGGCCCAGCTAAGGCTGGCTGCCGGTAGGAGAGCTGGCATCTGGCTGGGGACTTATCTCCCAGGGCAGGAGCCCTCTGGATTTTCTCCAGGACACTGGAACAGCCCCCTGGACGTGCCCAAGGATGGATGGAGATGAGGGTGTGGGTAAGAACCGATCCTTGGCTTTCTTGCAGGGGGAAGAAAAGAAAACTTGGTGGCCATCCCGGGGGACTCCAGCTGGGAGATGATCTCACCATTCTCCCTGAGACGGGGACCAGGGCAGGAAGGAGCGAAGCACTTACTGGCTGCTTTCCTCGTGCTGCCTCATAGGAACTGAAGCCCAGAGATAGGCAGTTACCTGCTTAAGGTCACGCAGCAAGTCGATTCATTCCACTTCATGATCGCATTTTACAACCACAGAATTGTGGGAGGTAGGGAGGACAGAGCAGGTTCTTTCCATTGGACAGATGAGAAAATGAGCTCTTGGAAGAGGCAGGCACAAGCCTGGGACCAAGAATGAGTCAGCAGCAGAGCAGTGAGCTCGAGCTCGGGACCCCGGTCTCCTGTCTGGAACAGGAGGCTGTCCCTGAGCCTTGGCGGGGCTTTGTTCCACTTATAATCAAGTTTTGGACCCCAGAGTTCATTGATGGGACGGTGAGAGGTTGTCCTGTCAGGGCTCAGGCAGGGGCACCTCACCCCACTGGCAACTGGCTTGGCAGAGTCCCAGGCTCCCAGGCTGCCCTGGAAACAGAAGGGCCAGGGGCTGCCAGATTTGTTGGCAGTGTGGCGGCCCCACCCTGGGAATGGGGAGAAGATGGGATTTAGGAAGCAGCGTTGGGCGGTGCTCCAGTATCCTGACTCTGCTCCTGGCCGTGCCAACTTGGATCCCAGCTGCTCTGGGCCCTGTCCTCCCGCCACATAGGGTCTGTCCTGGCAGCTGATCCCAAGCCTGGATGCTGCCTAGAAAAGCCACCTCTTCCCTACCTTTCACTACATTATAGAGGGGAACCCATTCACCCCATCCCATGGTGCGGGGGGGGGGGCAGGGAACTCAGGGGCCCTGAGCCTCCAGCCTGACTCTGCCCCCGTCACTCCCCGTTCTAGCTGCCTGTCCGCTCTGCCAGGCTATGTAGAGGCTCAAAGGGCAGGTGAGGGGGGTCAACTCCCCTTCCATGGGGATCCTGGGCCTCCCAAACAAAGGTGGGAGGATGGGAGGGCAGGCAAACACAGACATTTACTAACAGTCTGTGTGTGCCTGTAGACATCATTAATTCTCCCAAAGACCCTACGAAGTAACTGTCCTTGTTCCGATTGTACAGACAGGGAAACAGACGCAGAGACGCCAGTGCACCCGCACAGAGTCATAGCTCGGAGGTGGTGGGCTCATCTCTCACAGGGGAGGCCTTTGGAGCCGGGCCTGGCTGAACAGGTAAGGACGTCTTCAGGCGGAAAAAAGAGCCAGAAGGCTCTGGGGGCCGCTGCAGTAAGGCTGGAATGTCTGTCTAGAAAGTTTGGGCTGCATCCTGTAGGCTTTATCCGCTGGGGATGTGACTATTTGATTAAGGTCTGTCTCTCTTCCCAATTTGTAAGCTCAGTGAGGGTCAAGGGCTTGTCTTAATATTTATTTCTCTTTCCCAAACTTGGCACACTATAGATGCTCAGTACATCTTTGTCCATTGAATGTTTGAGTCCTGCACCCAGGACCCCTTGCTCTGCCCCTCCCTTCACCGCTCTCCCACCTACCCTGAGCTTTCCACCCCTGGGTCCTTCGTATGGGATTTTTCTGCTGGCTCTGAGCCGGCCAGAGGGCCAGAGGATCCTTCCCTCTGGGCTGAGTCACACCACCCAGCCTGGGCTCCGGTGGGGTAGGGGAGGGTGGGGGTGGGGTTAGGGGAGGGGGAGGCTCTCCTGCTGCTTTGGCCTCTCTTCTCTCCCTCCTGGGCCCACCCGTGCCTACCATCTGTGGGAGCCTGGGCAACAGTGCAAGGGGAGGCCCACACACCACACGTCTAAATCCCTAAATGTCACTGAGACAGCCACCCGACAGGCAAACATACCTGCGTAATGACAAAATTGCAGAGAACGTATGAGGCTCCGGCGGTAAACTACAAAGCAATCTGATGATGCCTATGCAGGTCCCGGAGTCCTGTTGGTGGGCTGCTGTCAGGATGAGTAATACAATAAAAACCTGTGAGGAAGCCAGACGCCAACGAGTAGGAGACACAGGATTCTGTTCACGTGAGGTTCAAGAACAGGCAGGCTGTGTCTGTGGTTACAGAAATCAGAACATCTGTGGCTTCTGGGAGGTGGGTTTCAGGGAGAAGGAATACGACGGACCCGTCTGGGGTTGTCTTCTATCTAGAGGGGGGTGTTGGAAGAATGGGGGTATACACCGAGCCAGACTCATCCAGCTGGATTCTTCAAATGAGGCCGTCACAGCATACGTCAATTACACCTCAAACACAGTAACAGAAAACCCTGTAACATCAGAATCACGAGAAATTTAGAACTCAGGATTAAAAATCACACAAAAATAGCTGTGCGCAATGCTTAAACTGTCACATATTTACTCCACAAAATTTATTTCTCTTGCCATCATGTCATCAAAATCACCAATTTTGTTGTTATAATTAGGATTTTTGTATAATTCGTGTTCTATTTACAGGAATGATCTAAGGCAACCTTGCCTGATAGAAATAACATGAGCCAAAGATGGGAGTCACATTTGTAATTTTCTAGCAGCCACATTTTAAAACGTGAAAATAAACTGGTGAAGTTCATTTTAATAATATATGTTATTTAATCCAAGGTATCCAGAATGTTTATTACAACAAGGAGTTGATATAAAAAATTACTGACAGGGGCGCCTGGGTGCTCAGCAGGTTAAAGCCTCTGCCTTCGGCTCAGGTCATGATCCCAGAACCCTGGGATCGAGCCCCGCATCAGGCTCTCTGCTCCGCAGGGAGTCTGCGTCCTCCTCTCTGTCTGCCTGCCTCCTTGCCTACCTGTGATTTCTGTCTGTCAAATAAATAAATACAATCTTTAAAAAAAAATTACTGACATTATTTTGTGCTCTTTTTTCTTACTAGATCTCTCTCTGGAAGTTTGTGTGTATTTTATACTTAGAGTATATCTCAGTTCGAACTGGTTACATTTTATGGGCATCTGAGGGGCTCAGCAGGTTAGGGGTCTGCCTTCTGCTCAGGTTGTGATCTCTCAGTCCTGGGATGAGCCATGCATCAGGCTTCCTGCTCAGCAGGGAGTCTGTTTCTCTCTCCCCTAGTGCTTCTCCCCACCACTTATTCTCTCTTTCTCAAATAAATAATATCTTAAAAAAAACAACTGGTCACATTTCAAGTGTTCAATTATTGTATAAAGAGTGACTATTGTCTAGGACAGCTCTGCTAAAGGATGAAAAAAAATCACATGCAATCTTATTCCAAGTGTACAAAATTTGAATATAGTTTCATTTAAATACTTAAGTCCAAATGATAGAAAAAAATTCAAAAATTAAATTTTGTTCATGTTTTTTAAAAAGCATGCAAAATGATTGATTTAAATCAAAAGATGTAATTACCTATTGTGATTATATATTATAATTAATGAATATCAAAAATTTAAATCAAAATTGTTTACATAATGAGGAAATTTTATTTTAATTTTTTAGAAAAGATATTTATCATTCAATTTTTTTTGAAGATTTTATTTATTTTTTTGACAGACAGAGATCACAAGCGTGCAGAACAGCAGACAGAGAGAGGGAGAAGCAGGCTCCCTGCTGAGCAGAGAGCTCGATGCGGGGCTCCATCCCACGACCCTGAGACCATGACCTGGGCTGAAGGCAGAGGTTTTAACCCACTGAGCCACCCAGGCGCCCCTCATTCAATATTTTTATAAAAAATTTTCATAAGAAGATGGCATTAACTGTTCCATTTTTTTGCTAATGTAATGAATCAGTATTGTGCTTTTTACATCTCGACCTGCCTATAGATCACATGATTAATGTGACTTGCTCCATGTAACAGAATGTTCCTTAGTTGCTGTGTCAACTGTAGCAAATACTACAGGTAATAACTTGGTAATTGCGAGTGCTTCCAGGAGCATTAATTGGAGCAGTCAGATAGCTAGAAAAGGACACTCGGCATTACTTGGAAGCGATATTTGTTTTTCAAGGATCTGTTGCATTCATGCTATCTAAAAGTGAGGATGTTTGAAGAGCTAATTAATTCTTCTTCTTGGTTACCTAAGGGTTTCCGTGGCTCCGTGCTTCCTCCACGCTCCCCGTTCCATCAGGTGGAGCATGATGGCAGCGGCAGCAGGTCCCAGAAAGCTTCGCAGGTTTCTGACTGCTGTTGTTTCTTTTGGTAACCTGCAGAAAACGACGTGGATGGGGAGATGCATGTCCCTGGGGCTCTCACCGGACAATCACGAGGGCGGGCACTTAGGATCATGGGTCGTCTGATGCCGGCCCTGAGCGTATTCTTCCTGAGCGGCAAGCGGTGCCCTGTGTTCTTTATGGGGTGAACTCATATGTAGTGAGTTCCAGCAGCTGCTGCCTGGTGTTATAATAAAGCAGTAGCGCAGTCACCCCCGTTTGCTCAGGGACTGTCTGGGACCGCTTTTGAGCTGCATGGGAGTGACCACACTGCGTGGCTGCAGGCCTGAAATAGTTGCTACCTGGGGCTTTAAGATAATTTGTCCACCCAGGGCAGAGTCTTGCCTTGGTCTGAGTGGTTCTTCTCCTTGGGGCTCCTTGAGCTGAGACCTCCCATGCCGTCCAGATTCTGGACAGACTGCTGCTATGGTTGCAAGCCCCTTAAAGGAGGAGATCTAGGGGACCAGGGAGGTCCCCCCAAAGCATGCCTTCCAAATTAAAGTCTTTGGGCCTGAGGTGTTTTCTGCAGTGAATTTGCTCTATGCGTGGCATCTGGGATCATATTCTCTCCTTAGCGAGGCCAAAGCAAGCACAGGGTTGGGGCTGACCAAGAGAATGGTTTTTTCCTTCACCGTTTCTGTCAGTCACTCCCCAGCCCTTATAAGAAGAGCCATGATGGAATTTCCCACAATTCTCCAACTTTCCTCTGGAGGAGCAGAGCTGATATGAAGCTCTGTCTTCTGGCCCCAGTGTCCTGGACAAGGGATATTGGTGAGCTGGGCGCCTTACCTGCCTGGGGAAGCCCAGTTCAGGCCCAGAGGGGGGCCAATGTGGTCAGAGATGAGGGGTGAGTAAAAGGCAAAGTGTTGGGGTAGGGGCTACTCACCCCTGTTGCAACTGGGCACCCCTGGTGCAGTATTTTGTTTGATTTCACACCCATCTCCCCAGGAGATGCATCATTCTTGGTCAGCCCCGTTGGGCCTACATAGTCCCTGGCACATGGCGGCTCCCCAGTCTGCACGTGTGGTCAGCCATCTTGGCAGGTGCTCAATGCCAGGCACAGGTACGGATTACAAAGATGACTCCAAACGGTCTGTGCCCTCAAGAGGCTCACTGTCCAGTAGGGGACACAGAGAGACTAGCAGTTTGGGGCCTCACTTTGAGGGTAGAAGCCTTATGGAAGCACTCCCTCTGAGAGCTCCAAGTAGGGCACCATAATTCAGCTTGTGGGTTTGGGAAGGCTTGGGCAAAGGGTGACAGATTAGACCACTTGTTGAATGAACGCGCGAGCAAATGAGAGATGAGGGCCTAATGCTGGGTCTGTGAACTTTAAAAATGCGGGGAGGGATTGCTTCTGAAGTTTAAAAAAATTGAATCCATTTAAAATGTTCCCGAGCTGAAAGTGGGACAGGAGGAGAGTCCTGGGGGGAAGGGCTGAACCGGGAGGGGCTGCCGGGAGCAGGAGGGCCAAGGCCAAGGGGATGGGCTCCTGGGCCTCCTGCCCAGACTCACGGGGCAATCCCCATAGAGCCGCCAGCCCAGGGAAGTTGTCACTGCTGGCGTTGAAAGAGAGGAGCTGTCGCAGTGGCTCGAGGACAAATCTCTTTTAATTCTGTTCTTTGGAGGAGGGGGTGGGGTCGAGCAGTGTCAGAGTGAGAGATTGGCTCTGTGAGTAATGGCCATGCCAGTTCCACTAACACCCCCGGGGAGGGAGGAGGGGAGAGAGGCCCCCTCCCCTCGCCTTTCCTGGGGGCTTGCCACCAGGGGACTGGAGGGGACTGCTGTCCACCTGGCCATGACATGGGCATGCAGAAGCCGATCATCTCAGAGAGCTGAAGCTGGGAAGGTCCTTAGGAACCATCTTCCAAGGGCTTCTGAAGGGGCCTCCATGGGGTTTTAAGGAGGAGTCCATGGGAGAGTCCTCCGGGGTCCACCACCCCCACTGAGTAGCAGGTGAAATTTTGTATGCATGGGAATTTGTTTGAGAAAAGTGGTGGGGGTACATTCATGGTTTTCCTTGGCTTCTCTAAAGGTACTTCTCACCCCAAGTTAAGATTCTGCCCTCTTGCTTAGCAGATGGGGAAAGAGAGGGGCCTATCCTATATCCCATGGCAGATGTGTGGATGCTGGGGGCTGGGCTGGTTGTGTTCATCTTCATCTCCCCATGATCTCTACCAAAGGGAGGTACTGAATGAGAGCATCCCAGTCTCCTGGTCCTCCCTGCGTGGGCTTTCTCCTTGCACACCACGCGGCGGAACGGCCGGGGGCAGTGAGAGGCAGGGGTGAGACCGGGAGATTCCGGCAAATCCCGTTATGTGTGGTGTGTGCACGAGCCTCCCTGCCTGCTTCCCCAGAGGTTACTAGGGGTGTTGAGGGGGCTTTGGTGCTCCAGGAGGCAGACTGAAAGCCCCTGTAAAGACTCCTCACCTGGGGCAGCCCATCTCTGTACTCCTCAAAAGACACCTGTGTATGGCAGGGGGAGGGGACAAAGGGCAGCCTCATGGAGGTGTGAAGCAACCACAGGCTGCAGTGAAGGCCAGACAGGAGGGTGTCGTAGTGGTCCTGGTGAGAAGTAGGAGGTGGGAGGACTGAGAGAAAGAGCAAAGAAGTGGTCTCTGTCCCTCGTGGTGACAAACAGGGGAGGGGTGGACTTCCTGTTGGTGCTAGGAAGTTTGAAAATGTGGGAAGGGGATTGCTTCTGAGGGTTCAGACTATATCTAGCCCTAGTCCCTGCTTTGGCTTTGTGTCACTCTAGGCAAGACTGGTCTATGGGGTGGCCTCCGTTTTCTCGTCTGTTAAATGGGAAATAATCATAGTAGCAACCCTTCTTAGCAAACAAGGCCAGAAGGCGGGAGGGCGGCATGAAACACTTGGATGCCTACGGAGGACGGATGTGGGATTGTTGACAAGCCTTCCAGAAAGGTTGCGTAGGAAGAAGTGATGGGGTGGGGAGGGGAGGAAGGGGCAGGGAGAGCAGGGAGAGAAGGAAGCATCAGACTCCATTCAAGGTGTCTACTTGCCTTCCCCAAAGCACAGCTACTTGACAAGAGCATCTGACAGAGCCTGACAGGAGACAGCCTTCCACCTGGGAGGGAAATGGTGAACCATGATTTTGCACATGTTCTAGCCCAGCCCTTGACTGCCGTGGAATACAGATAGCTCACTACAGGGGTAGACGGGAGGGACGGAGTCCAGAAATAATATGGCCACGGGAAGCAGAAGCGGGATAAGAATTATTCAGCTGCTTAAAGCCAAATTGCTCGTAAGATCCATACTCAGAATAGCGGGAAATAAATAAAGAAAGCTGGGAGGATCTGGGCAGGCTCCCTGGAGGAGGTGACTTGTGTGCTGGCTCTGGGTAGGATCCTGAGAGGGACCCAAGGAGAAGAACAGCCCAGTGCAGGGGACTGCACAGGCAAGGTCGAGGCTTCAGGAACAAGGGAAGCCCAGCTGTTTTTTTCTGCTGGATCCATCTCAGAGGCAAGAAAGGTCATGACATGGGTTCGTGGTCCTGCCGACTTCCTAACTTTGGCTTCTTGAGGTGTGTGTGACTCCCCTGAGGGCCCCACCCCGCGGGCTCCCAAGACTGGGAAACGCATCCCAGTGCTTTCTGTGGGCCTCTCAGCCCCTGCGGGAGGCTCCCCGAACTGGGCTCCACTCCAGGCTGTTCTCTGAGAAGCTCGCCTGTTTACCACTTCGCTGCAGAGCAGATGGATGATGCAGAGGCCCCATTTTTCTCCCCGAGCAGCGGGGAGAATGAATCTCACCAAGTGTTGCCGACACCGTCCTACCAGGTTCCCCATCCATCTCGGATGGGGCGGCTGACAGAGCGCCGGCCTATCCCTCAGCCCTGCTCTGGGGCCCAGCGGAGAGGGTAAGACCAGACAAACATTCCTCCCTGCAGCTCCTTCTCTCCCCACGCTGGGCCTCTGGCCTGGACGGCGCTCGGAAGCAGACGTGGCTCCAAGACAGAAAGAAGAGGAGGCTGGGTGGGGAGGGAGATGGACGGTTGTGCATTCAGGCCTGATAGCCTTGCACAGTCTTAAACCTTGTGATACAAGGCCATCATTTCACTGAAACCCCAAAGGGCAAGGCTTCTCGGGGATGAGGCTGCTAGGAAGAAGGGACGGTGGTCCAGAGAGACCCAGACCTGAATCCTGGCTCCTCCCATGAAATTCTAGGACTTGGGGCAAATTGTTCTACTGTTCTGGGTCTTGTTTTCTTCCAGAACTGGAATGGGTTCCTCCCAGTGTTTGTCACAAACACTCCGTCCAGTGTTTGTGAATGATGACAAACTGGGGATTGAAAGATATGGTATGGATTCCCCACCCCTCCATTTATTGATCACTTACTGTGTGCTTTCGGCTGTATGGAAAAGAGGGCTGATCTTCACAAGAACCTTGTGTCGAGGACAACTTCAGCCCCGTTTTACACGTGGGATAACTGAGATGCTGAATCGAAGTGACGTTCGAGAAGGAAAAGGCAGACCCGAGACTCTGGCCCAACCCTGTCATTTCCACAGTCTTTTCTTCTCACTACATGATGTGCCCATCCCAGGCTGCAGGGACTCTTGGGGGCCTGGCACGTGGGGAATCTCATGGAGAAATAAATAATTGAAAGGAGGGATTTGAGAGTCTGGAGAGAGCCCTTGGGGAAAGCATTCCCATTCTGGGACTCAGGTAATACCTCAAGTAGCTCTAGCTCTCAGTGAGCCCCAGGACCCTGCTGCCATCTCTCCAAGACCTGACCTTCCGGGGCCACTCTGTCAGTCCCCACTGGCGCACACTGGCCCCAGGAGATTGCCCACCCTCCTAGTTTGGCCCTGCCTACCCCCCAGTTTGCTTGCTGAGCTCCGGGAGAGAAGCCTTGTGTGTCTCCCCAGTCCCCAGGCCCTGCTCTTACTTCTCTCTCTGGAGTCTGGGTTTCCTTCCAGAGGGAGTTCTGCTTACCAGGTTTCTAGAAGAAAGTTTTGACCTTCCTAAGGTCTTTTCCATGTGGCCATTGGACTTGTTCGACCTCCCTCCCTACCCCTTGGGAAATCCTCTAGGCAAAAAGGTAGAGCCTGTGTTTACAGGAGAGCGAGGCGGCACCCGCGGGGGTGAGCCCAAGCACACCAGGGTAGGGGTTCCTCCAGTCTGTCTTTGAGCACAGCTCCGGCCAGGCCTGCTTAGAGCCTATGGGTCGCAGGAGGGCGGGGGGGGGGCGCGGGGGGGAGGTAGGCACCACCCCCTGTGTCCCTGGGGCCAGCTGGGGCTGCCTCCCCACCTGCCTTCCCCGTCGGCGAGAACCAAGCTTGCTGCACATTTATTCCCTTCCAGCAGAGGGGCCTGGAGGGCAGAGTAGCCCAAATAGAATCACACACCCTATCCCTGTGCAGTCTCATGGGGGGACCGAGCTTCAGGCCTCGGAAGGGGAGAGGAATGGGGAATGGCGAGTGGAGCCCTGGCGGCAGGCCAGCCATCCTGTGAACACACCCCAGAGAAAGGCTAGCGTGAGATAAGCTCCCTGCTGTCAGGGTAGGCCTTATCTCCAACCTGCAGATACCAATCTCTGCCTGCCTGCATGCTTACAGCCCACGGTGGTCCTCTGCGCCCTGTGCCAGGCTGAAGAGTGGGAGCGGGGTCGGTGTGTTCAGGCAGGTGGCTCCCTGCCTGCCGTAACCGAGGCCCTGCTTCTTTGAGCCCAGTGTCCCTGGCCTCCGCTCCAGGGACCGGCTCTCTCCAAGCATTCCTATCCCTTACGATGTCACCTGGACCAAGATCAAGGCACTCCAGCTTTCTCCTCCCAGCACACACAAAAGATTCAGTTCAGACCTCCTAGTTTTAGAATAGCTCCAACGAATATCAGTAAAGACTCTATCCCGAAGAATTTTAAATGTAGGTATTATGACACCAGCCCGGATTCAGATCTCTTTTGGGTTGTCAGACCCATTGATTGAACCCCTCCTGCCCCTAGATTAGCAAAACATCAAATCTTTCTTTTAGGGACACCAAGCCTCTCCTCCAAATTTTTGAAGTACCCCAGAGAGGAGACTCCGTCCAAGAGGGAAGTCCCACATCTAAACACCAAGCTGGAAAAAAAAAGCAGGAGGGGGGGGAGAGTCTCATATGGAGAATCAGATCGTCTGTCATATCACTGTAGAAAATTCATGTTCCCTGGAAAATGATAAAATAACAGCTAGTGTTTACGGAGGTGTGAGCCGCGGGTTGGACATTTTCTGCTCTTCACGTGTAATAACTCATTTCATCTTCTCAAGGACCCTGCAAGGTGAGCGCTATCTTATCCCCATTTCATAGACAGGGAACTGAGCTCAGGGAGAAATCCATTTCTGCGGCTTTCCACGGCAAAGTCAGGTTGGCCGGGGTGACCCCCACGTCACTTGAGGTGCCCTTCCTGTGCAGGTAGCCTCGCCGGGGCTCCCTCCATCCACAGCAAAGGTGTTAAGCTCTCCAGATCTCTGTCCCCTTTTCCCACAGGAGTCTTCATGACTTATGTGCAAAGAATGTTAGCCCAGAGAGCCAGGGCGTATGCCACCCCCCATGAGGGCTTCTGGTCCTAGGTTCTACCTCACCAGGCACCCGTCCAAAATAAATCATTTCATTAGAGTTAATAACATAGTCCCTTAAGCTGCACTGTTTCCAAATAGAGGGCCCTCCAGTCTGCTTTAATGAACAGATAAGAATCTTTGTAATTAACTCAGTGATGGCTTGCATGTAAATGGGACCGCTTCTGAGTGCCGGGAGACTAGTTATTTATTTATTGTTTTAAGTATGGGGTAAATATGCTTCTGACCCACCCTGGCTCCAACAAGGTCCCATGCAGCCAACCTCCCAGGGTTATTTTTGCTGATGGGCAGAAGCGCCTCTTTGCAGAGACCCCCTGAGTACAGGAGAGCCCAGAGTGCTGCCTATCTTCATTCCAGCAGGGCCCTCTTGGTGAGGCCCTCCCAGGGTTATTTCTGCTGATGGGCAATAGCTCCTCTTTGCAGAGACCCCCTGAGTACAGGAGAGCCCAGAGTGCTGCCTATCTTCATTCCAGCAGGGCCCTCTTGGTGAGGCCCACCGTCCTTCCTTCCACAACTCTGGGCCGCCCTGCCTGGTGGCGCGGTGGGGCTGGGGCAGCTCTGTCCCATTATGGGCTCAAGCATTAGCCGTCTCTGCCCATCGCCGTGCTGGGGCTGTAGCAGGCACATGTGTGTGTCGGCCTGTGTGTTCTTGTGTGCATGTGTGCGTGTGTGTGTGTGTATTGTGTGTGCATGCATGCATCTCGGAGCAGCGAGCTTGGCGGGCATGTGGGTGAGAAGTGGTGCTCAGAGGCCATGCACTTCTGTGCTCTGTGCGCACGTCGGGCACGTGTGACCACGCATGTGTCTGTGTGCTCTCCTTGCCCAGCCACTCACCGGAGCCCGGTTCCTCATCTTTTGACAGAGGCAGCAGTTGAATCACCGGATGCTTCTGGGGCTTTGTGGTGTCTGTTCATGGAGCAGAGTTTGCTGGGGTGGAGGGTCAGCTCGTGGCTCTGGCATCTCTGGAGTTTTCCTAGAGGAGCCCAGCTGCTGACAGTGCTTTGGGCTCCCCCTCCTCCCCTCTCCTTTCCCTGGGAGAAGCCGTCCCTGCCCAGAGGGTTAACCCCCGTCTAGCTCCTGTCCCCTCGGCCCACTGCTTCCCTGGATCCTGAGAAAGCCATCTCACCAGGGGACTGGAATCTGGACCAGAGCAGCAAGGAGGAGGGCAGAGGCAGAAAGACCCTGTGGGGTGGGCAAACGTGTGTGAGGGAGGAGGCCTGGGACCAGTGTCCTAGCTCGAGGGGAGGGCAGACTATGTGTGGAGGTGGTGGGGGGCAGAGAAGGGGAGGCTAGGGGGACCCTTCACTCTCTGTAACTCTCTCCCACTCTGCTCCCTGAGAGGTCCGGGGTGCAGGGCTGAAAGGGGAGTCCACTTCCAGGGCAAGTGTTGGGCTGCAGGGCTAGGTGCTAAACATGGGACCCAGAGATCCACGCCAGGGCCCTGCTCATGTTCCCTCACTCCCTGGGCTTGCTGTCAGTTCTCCTAGCTGGCAGGACCCCTCCTGGAGGGAGCAGCCCCAGTGCTCCTGCCTGAGGTCCATGCTTAGTGCCCAGGGCAGGGATGCCGGGCACCGTGAGGCCTGTGTTTGAATGTATGTATATGAGTCTGCCTATGGGTCACCTTTGGGCTTCTGGTGGGAGGGCACAAAGGCGCAGCCCTGGGAGGGCCCTCTGATGACATCTAGTCCACACCCCTTGTCTCACAGAGGAGGGCTAGAGACCCATGCCAGGTCATACTGTGTGAGGGGGTGGCCCAGGGGACTGGAAACCAAGACTCTTGGCCCTGAAGCAGGCCTCCCCGCTGTGCACCAGGCTCCTTTCCCCCACCCCTTGAGGGGCAGAAAGGGTTAGGGCCTCTCCCCAGGCTCTCCCACACCTGGACAGCGGCACTCTCCACAGTAGCCCAGGGCTTCTCCAGCGTCACCCAAGGGACTGTACTTCCTCCCCTCCTCACACCTGTTCCTCTGGGTCCGGTGCCTGTGGAGCTCTCTCTGTCCAGCCAGGAGAAATCCATCCTGCCTCTCAAGCTCCAGAAGGCTGGAGTCTGACTTCCCAGCTGTCTGGTAGACCCTTCTTCACAACTCCCTTCAGCACCATGGATAACCCGGCTTCAGGCTGCCTTTCTGGATTCCTGCCTGCCTTCCACATTTGCTTCGTTCTCTCTGCTCTATGGGCTAGATGCTTGCACCAAGTACTTTGGGCTTACTTGTCCCTGGTTGTATGTCCCTCTGATATATGGTGTCCTTTCTTCAGGGTGTGATCTATTTCTCTCATCAGACAAGGTGTTTGTCAAGGGTAGCTTGGCTTGTTTTCCCCCTCAGACTGGGAGCTGCTGTAGGACAGGGCCTCTTCCTTTTCTCTAAGACTGGGAGCTCCCAGGGAACAGAATCTGGTCTCTCCCCTCCTACCCAGAGCAACCTGTGGGCAGGGGACCTTTCAAGCTCTGTCTTAGCCCCGAGACTCACCGCCCCTCCAGCACGCACAGGGATAGTTACCATTCCCATCCCACTTTGATCCTCTGTGCTCTTCCCACCCCAACGTGGCAAATCCAAACTCACGGTGGCATCCGGGAGAGGGTGGCAGAGCTGGCAAAGCTTTGAGAACAGCCAAGGACCACTGAGGCCTGTTACCCTCCCTGCTGCCCTACAGCAGCTTTAGCTCCGTAAGGGCAGGGTGGCAGGGGCTGGGGGGAGGTGTGACCTGGCAGGGCGGGCTGGTGCCCAGGGCTTCACACCTAAAGACACAAAAACCATCAAGAGTGAAGGCACTCAAGTCCCTCGGGTGACTGTGGAGAAGCCCCTGGATTCTAGCTGAGGGTCCTGGCTTGTTCACACATGGGGCTCAGTCAGTGGCCGAGCGAGAACCCGCACCAAGCCCCTGGACTCCCAGCCCCGTGTTCTTACCTCTGCATCAGAATGATCCTCTGAGGGGCGCCTGGGTGGCTCAGTGGGTTCAAGCTTCTGCCTTCGGCTCAGGTCATGATCCCAGGGTCCTGGGATGGAGCCCGGCATCAGGCTCTCTGCTCAGCAGGGAGCCTTCTTTTCTCTCTCTCTCTCTGCCTGCCTCTCTGCCTACTTGTGACCTCTGTCTGTCAAATAAATTAAAAAAGAAAAAAAGAAAAAGAATGATTCTCCAAACTCCAGGTCCTCGAGTGGGGGGTGCTGTGTGGCAGTGGAAAGATCTGGAACTTGGAGCCCTGTGCTCTGGGTTTGAATCCTGACGCTGTCTGCTATTTATTTGCTCTGTGTCATGAGAAAAGTGGTGGAATCCTCTCAGTAGGAGAAGGCATGGTCCCACTAACTGGCAAAGAGGCCACAGTGCTCTTCTGTTCCGTCTGTCCCCACACACTATCCATGATCTGTGTCTTCAGCGGGGGCCCCACAGGCTGCCCCCATCCCTGAGCACATGAAATCTCTAGAGACCCCTCCTTATGCCCCTCTCGACCTCCAAATCTGTGCAACCTCATCCCCTTCCAACCGCCGATGTTGCTTAAGGATGCAGCAGGAAGAGGGTATCTTTGTAGCTGCCCACCGGGTCACTTCTGAGCTGGAGACCATCGGCGAGTTACTCACCCTCTCTGTGTTCCTACATCTTTAACATGGCAGTAATAATTCCTACCTCTCTAGACTCTTGTTAGCGATACAGGTGTTGAAACAGTGGGGCCTCATGAGGGAGGTCAGTGGACACTGCCTAGCAGGGGTGATTTCCATGTTTGTCCAAATGGGGAAATGAGGGCCCAGAGCTGGTGGTAGACTGGCTGAAGGTCACACAGCAAATGTACTGTCAGACCCTGGGAGTCCTTGCTGACCTGTCCTAGGAAGTATCCTCCCTTCAAGTGAGGGTTTCCTTTCTCTGGCCCATCTGTTGCATTTTCAGCCATCTCAGTTTGGCTTCAAGACCTCCCCCTCTACTCCCGAAGCCTTCTCTTCAGGGGAGCAGCTTGCCTGGCACTTAGTAGGCACCTGTGAAGACTTGCTGAAGACGGACATGGTGGCACATGCAGGGCAGGTGCGGACGGATTGCTGCAGGGGAGAGGGTGGTGGGCAGGGAGCTGAGCACCAGGGTGGGCAAAGGCTCGAGGTGCTTTTTCCATCCCTCCAGCTCTGCCTTTGCCAGGCCTGGCTGTCTGAGAAATCTCATCTTGCTAGCAAGCTGATTCATGGGCCTGGGGTCCTAGTGCTCCCTGAGCCGCTCTCTGTCAATAACTATTCTTTACAAGGTCCCGCGATTCATTTTCGGGGTTGAAGACAAATTTTTAAAGAGGAGTTCAGTGCCAGGGCCATTCCAGAGGGGCTGTTAACTTAATGTCCTGCCTCGTTCCCTCCAAGCCTGCTCCCTCTTGAACTACACGAGGGTCAGGACTTGCCATTTCCAGCAATTGCTTCTGAGTTCTCGCATTTGGACGAGGGGTGGGGGGTGAGGAATGGAGAGGAAGGGGCACGGATTACAGGACAGGGCAGCAGGCGGGGCTCTGGCTCTGTTATGAAGTTCTCCGGGTGACTCTGGGCCAACGGTCCCCTTCTTTGGGGTCCCCTGGGTGTGGAAGTGCGGAGACTGACAGACACCATCACGGCAGCGTCCCCTTGGTTTCCTGGAGTGACCTGGTCTCTGTAGTTCATTTGGGCAGGAGGTCTCAGTGTCGAGCAGCGGCTCGTGTCCCCTCCCCCTCATCCCCATGCGGGACCAGGGAGTTGGCAATTCCACATCCAAATGCCACGGTGTCCACCCAGCTCTGTTCCTGCTGCCCTGGTTCTTGTCCCTTCTGCTGCAGCATCCTCCGAACTGGTTCCCCTGGCCCCCCCGAATCTTCCTCCGGTCACTGGGTCAGAGGGAAATAGCCCAAACCTCAAGTTTGAGCCTGACACCCCCACCCCTGCCCTGTCCATGCTGAACTCAGCACACTGCCTCTGCCTTCTGCAACTTTGCATGTGTATTTCATGTTTTCTTTTACCACTGGGGACTCCTATTCCAGAAATATATGCATAGAAAAATAAACATGTAGAGAGATACGGCCAAAAAAAAAAAAAAAAAGGCACGGGGCATGGGGTGTGCGGCCTTCAGGCCTTTATGCCCACCAGCTTCCCCTCCCAAAATGCTCTTGGCTCCATCCTTAGCAAACTCAGTTTGAGAATGTCTCCTCCCACCTCCTTTGTGTCCCACCAACAAGGTTAAAGCATCACGCATGGCATCAATCATTCCAGATAACGGTGGGCAGCTGACTCGTCCATCTTCCCAGCAGGGCTGGGGCTCCTAGGGGACAGGGCCCTGGTTTTTCCTCCATGCTCCCTGACAGGGCCTGGTGCACAGTAGGAGCCCAATGTCTTGAGTAGACCAATGGATCTTGAACATGAAGTCCTGAGAAACTCCATTTGCTGAGAACCTCCAGGAGCAGGGACTGTGCTGGAAGCTTCAGTCCGCACAGCAACCCGAGGGCTGCCGTGATCCCTTGAGCAGATGATTGTGGAAGGCAGGCTTCCTTCCATGCTGAGGGGCAGCATGTTGGCGTAGGTACCAGTGCAGCCCTAGTCCTGCCCTGGTACCTCGAGGCACGGATTTCGGTGACTGTAGCCACCTGGCTGGGCCCCTGGAGGCTGGCCTCTTGCTTCTGGCCAGGCCTCCTGTCTCCACCCACATCTCCACCCACCCCAAGGCTGCTGCCCATTCTGGGGAGTGGCAACCCAGGGCTGCATAGGCCCTGTGCAAACACACAGGCCAGATGTGCCCAGGGGCTGTGGGCTAGCCCTTGCTAGTCCTCCTGAGAGGGAGACGCCCACCCAGCCGCCTTTGCTTTCTCCTGCCTGGCTCTTTGCCATAGAGCCCCCCCACCCACGCAGGCTTTCCTCCATGGAGAAGGGAAGCCTCCCTGAGTGTGACAGTGACAGGCAGGGACCTGGGCGGGGGGTGGGGGTGGGGGTGGTGGGGTGGGGGGGTGGGATTGAAGGTGGAAAGAAATCCAGACACCAATCTTTTTTCACCTCCCCACCCCACCCCAGCCTTTTCTCTTGAGGCCCTGAGGTTTACCCCACCTTCCCGAATCAATGAGGGCAACTCCAAGAGGAGGTACCTCTTTGTAGGGGAACTTTCTGGGTCAACACGTCCTCAGCCCCAGGGTCCGAAGGGATGTGAATGTCGGAGCGGCAGCAGGCCTGTGGCCCGGCTCAGCCGCGTTTTGATCTTAGGCCATTTAGTGTGTCCACAGTGTGCGTGTGCGTGTGCACACACGCACCAGGGCGAGACACAGAGCCAGGCACTATGCACTTTCTCTTCTCCAGGAGCTGCTGCTCCGGTCCAGTCTGGTCACCCCCATTTATTTAAGAAAATCAGACACAGTGGTGGGTAGAACCCAAGAGAGAAGTAGCTGTGGGCTGGGAGGGGTGGGGAGACGCCCGGCTCCCTGCTGCCTTGGCCTGTCCCAAGATCCTCCACAGCATGTCCCCTGGTACCCTCTCCCCCTCCCACCAGATTCCGCTTCCTGGGGGGAGGGTAGCTGGCTGCCCCTGCGGAGAGGAAGGCATGGTCAGCAGAGCAGGAGGGGTGGGGCTAAGGCGCAGTGTTGACCTCGCTGTGGGCTCAGCAGGGGGACCCGGCGTCCCTGGGCTGCCCAGACCACAGTGCTGGGGTATGGTTTTCGAGGGGCAGACCCAGGGCTCCTCTCCACTGAGGCCCCTGCCCACAGCCAGTTGGGACAGAGGAGGGAGTCCTGAGATCTCAGGAAGGTGCCTGGCTTGGCCCAAGACCCCTCTGTAGGGTCAGCTCCCAGGTCCTGGGAAGGGACCAGGGACACCCAGAAGCCAGCAGATGCTACAAGTGTCCCCCCCGCCCCCCACCACCTCTAGTTTGTCCACAGCAAGATCCTTGGCAGGGCAGGCTGCCGCTGCCTCCCCACCCTGCAGGACAGAAATCCCTGAATAGTGGTTTGAGAAAAGTCTTTGTGCAGCTTGTGACACAAGACCCCCCCAAAGCCCCCCAACACAGGGGGAGACAGGGGACACGGGGGGTGGGGGCACAGTGTGGCCCACCTCACCCCAACTTGGCCTCCATGCCTCACTTTTGGGGCAGGGGGTTGTCTAAGATGGGAGGAGGTCTGGAAAGGGTGGAACAAGGCCTGGGATTGCTTTCCTCCTCGAAGCTCCTGAGGAAGGAGCCCTCCACCTTGGGTGGCAGAATCGGGTATGGGGTGAGGTGGCGGGAAGGGCCCCATAGGGTAGGCTGCTGCCCAGCACGGAGCAAAGCTGCAGGGACAGGGAGTACAAAATCCACGTAGGCCGGCCTGCGTCAGTGTGAGCCAGGGCCCCAGTCATGTCCCCCACAGAGCCCACCCCCCCAGGGGACGGCGCCTCTACGCGATCTCTTTGATTCTGCGCATGTAATTGTGCAGGTCTGGGGGTGCCGTGGGCCGCGTGGTGCCCGCCACATCCGGGCAGCCCCAACCCAGGTCCTCTTCGTCCTCCTCGTCCTCCTCACCGGCGGGCACCGAGTCATAGGCCAGCTCCTCCGTGGGCAGCGTGGTGAAGGTGGTAAACTTGACCCGCTTGCGCTTGGACGTGGGCGAGCTGGCAGGGTCCTCGGCCTGGTCACGGGCCGAGCCGCCCGAGGAGCCGTCGCCCCGCCCGTGCACCTGGCTCTGCACGCTGGTCTGCGAGCTGCCGCTGCTGTGGTGGTCGCCGTGGCAGCAGGCAGGCACGGTCTCCAGTGGGTTACCTGCGGGCGGAGACAGCTCCCCCTGCACCCGCAGGGGCTGCCCGTTGCCCAGGAACACCCAGTGGTGAGAGTGGTCCATGCTGGTCTGGCCCTCGGGCGGGATGCGCTTGTGCCGGTACCGCAGCACGAAGACGATGCAGTTGATGAGGAAGACGAGGATGGCGAGGCAGAAGACGCCCAGCAGCGCGTACATGCCGATCTCCAGGTCCGTCAGCCCGCGCGGCATCTGCAGGAAGCCGGTGGGCAGCGGCAGGAAGTCTTCCGTGGGCGGCACGGCGCTGGCAGTGCCAGGGCCCGGGGCCTCAGCTGCTGGCATCGTTGTGCCCGGGGGGCCGGCTCCCCGGGCCTCATCCTCGCCCCCGCCGGGGCCTGGCTGGCTGGGCCCTGGGTAGTCGTAAGTGGGGTCCTCCTCGTCCCGCCCAAAGTGCACCTGCAGGCCCACGGGGGTCGTGGCCAGCACACTCTTGCGTTTGGTTTTCTGGCAGCTCTCGGCGATGGTGAGCTCTGCGCGCAGCAGATCCCCGGCGCCCTCGGCCTCTGCCACCACCAGCGGGAAGGCCCGATCCTGGGTCACCGTAGCCACCCGCTCATCCAGGCTGCTCACCAGCAGCCCGTAGTCCCGGGGGCTGTAGAGGGAGAGGGGGGCTGTGGTGCCATCACTGTAGGAAAGCCAGAGGCTTAGAAGGGCTTCCTGGAGGAGAAAGAAGGGGACGGGAGTCAGAGAGCTGGTCCTGGCTGGCTTCCCTGCTAGGTGCTGGGCAGATGCTGAGCTCTCTGAGGACAGGGACTGCGGTACTGTGGGTCCCGCCTGTATTCCTGGATACAGCCCTGGATACAGCCAGGGATACAGCCCTGGAACTGTTCCTGGCACGTGGCAGGGCTTAGGAAGAACTGTGGGAGCAAGAAGTCCTCCTCTGGAGGTTGTAGGCAGGTAAGGGGCATGTTACTGCCCTAAGAATTTCCTTGTCCAGTCGTCCTTCTCCCCTTGATAAGCTGAACGTATGTTCTGCCTTGGGTTGACCTTGAGCCCCCTTTTTTGCAGGAGTAACCCTGTATCTCCATGCCTGACCTTGGGATCATCCCCATTAGAAATGTGGAGACTGAGAACACATATTCCGTCCCAGTCTTCTCCTCTGTTAAAACATTCTGAGAATTGCCTTCCCTACAGATGAGGAAACAGGGCCCTGAGAGAAGGGATTGGCCTGGGGTCATGGAGCAAGTTAGGGGCAGGGGGACTCCTGGCTCAGTGCTCGACACCTGCCTTCTTGCTCCCTGTGCTCCTGCCTGTCACCTTTCTGCCTCTGTCCTCTGCCCTGGTGCTCTGTTGGGGGCTGCAGCTGGGGCTCCAGAGATGGGAGAAGGTAATTCCTAGGCGTGGAGGCAGAGGTGATGGGCTGTCTGAGAATCTGGGAGGGGGAGCCCTCAGTGGGATCCCAGAGCCATCTCGGGATGGCAGGTGCCAGAAGCGAGATCTTGGCTGGACTCCCTGTGCAGATGGCAGGGGAATGGGGTTGGCCAGGTGTGCTGGGCACCAATAGTAGACAGATCTTCCATCAAAGCCTGAATTTGGGGGACTCATGGCACAAGGACAAACTGGAATTTCCTTCATCCTTTCACACTGCAAGCCCCCCGGCCAGCAGGCTGGGCATCCGGTTACCTGCTTGAGGAAGCTGAGGGTCTGCTGGGCAGCTGTGGTGGCCAGGATGGTGTGACTGCTCCCTGGGCTGGGCCGCAGGGAGAGGGCGAGGCTGGCCACCACCTGGGCCTGCAGCTGTGTGATGCTGACCTTCTCCTCCGTCACTGTCAGCAGCGTCTCTCCAAGCACAGACTCTGTCAGTGGGGACACCACCTGAGACAGAGTGGAGCAGGGGTGGGCCAAGGCCAGGAAAACAGCATCCCCAAGATTCCCAGCCACAGAGGAACCCCAGTGTTGTTGGAAGAGAGGGCCAGAGCGCGGGGCGGGGGTGGGGGGCAGACTGGGAGGCTGGACTCTTGGGCCCTGCTTTAGGGCTGCAGCTGGAAACCAGGGTCCAGAGGCCAAGTGAGGTTCAGGGGCTTGCAGGAGCCAGGCAGGAACACAGATGAGAGAGGTGGGGAGATTATAGGGTAAACAATAGCCCCACACATTGATAGATAGCGATTGATCTTGGGGAGACAAAAGGGAGTGGTGGGGACTGTGCAAACAGAACTTGTGCTCATGCAGTGTTGACTCCAGCCAGTTAGTGCGGCGGGGGGGGGAATGCAGGCCCAGGGTTGCCAGATTCATTGTCTGTAAAACCGGAAGTCTAGGTCTTTAAAAACAAGAGAGCTCCCAATGTTTCAATGATGAATCAGCCACTTTACAGATAAATGGATCTGGAGGCGGCTTGTAGCTGGTGGGTCACACTATTCACCATCTCTTGAGGGAAGATTTCTACCCGGGCACCCAGCTGTAGAGGAGGAGGGTTGGACTTGAGTTCCTAGGTCCCCAAATTGCCTTTCCTGAGCCCCCTCTCCTCACCCACACCTGCTCTCAGGGACCACACTAAGCCATACGGGGTTGGTAAATGTCGCCGGGGCTTGCAGGGAGATTGTCCTCCAAGGAGAAGTGAGGATCTTAACCTCTGGTGGTGGGGTTTCAGGAGGCGGGGGGGAGGAGGGCACGGGGCAGTGAGTGTGTTTTGGGGGCCTGCCGGAGTTGATCCCAGGGACAGAATCCCTGTCCCTCCTGGGATGTCTGTGTTCTCTGCCCGCGCAGGGCCCCTGTGCCTACCTTGAAGGGGGTGGTGCCCGGCTCCAGGCCAGCCAGCGTGCTGCTGTCCACCATGCGTGCCACGCGGGGGTCCCCCACCCGCATGAAGTCGCTGACCAGGTCAGTGACCTCCACCAGCCAGTCCGGGCCCAGCATGGGGACAACCTGGTCGGCGCCCTCGGACGATGTTGTGTGGAACTGCGTGAAGACCTGCAGAGTGGCGTGCTGGTACTGCAAGGTGCAGCCGCGGCTGGCGCTGGGCCGCCGCTCCTCCTCCTCGTCGTCCTCGTCCTCACTCTCCCGGGCCGACCTGGAGTGGTGAGGCCGGGGGTCAGGGCTCCTCACCCTCCTCCGACCTGCACAAGTCACTCCCTCACCCGTGCAGGCTGCAGGGTCCGCCCCGGCTCCCAACCCCGGCCTCACTCCTTCTGTCTCTGACCAGCCAGGAGCCAGGTGTCCCCAGCCTTTTCTCTCCCAGAAAGCCAACTTCCTGCCCCTCCCTTGGTCCCCTCAGCCTCTGTGGGTCTTCACCCATGCCTGGAAATCAGCGGCGTCGGACCCTGACAAGCATGGTCTCTTTCTCAGCACTGAGCACAGGCCTGGCCCTGTTCTCCATTCTAAACTGGGGCGAAGGCACTCCTTGCTCAGAGCGCCAGACTGCTCGGCTGGGGGTGCCCTTACAGCTGGGTGCGAGCAGAACTTGGAAGGGATGAACTTGGAGATTTGGCTGAGATTTCCAGGCAGCTGTGGAATGTGTGGCCTGGTTCCTCCTGCTGCCTATAGGAAAGCCCAAGAGGAGAGAGGTAAACTGAGCCAAGCACCAGTAAGCAAAAGGGAGGCAGGACTGGATGAATCGGGTAATTCAGCCTATCCAGGTTGCTGAAAATGCTAACGCCGGGAGATTCGCGGTCCGGAGAGCATGCTCTGGAGAGAGCGAGCCACAGAGGGCTCTCTCACCTGGGCTAACCCATCTTCACCACCACGCTGAGGTACATGCTAATGTGCCCATTTTGCAGAGGAAGAAATGGAGCACACAGAGAGGTTGTGTTAAGTAGTCCAAGGTTGCCCAGCTAGGAAGAGGCAATCAGGATTTAAACCCAGCCTATCTCACTTTACAGTTCACTACACCCTCGTGAACTCAAAGCCGGCCTGGGAGCTGGTCCCAGGGCAGAATCACAGACCCCCTCCCAGACCCACTGGGTCAGAATCGGCACTTTAACTGGCTCCTTGGGCGACCACGTGCACGTTCAAGTTTGAGAGGCTCTGATCCACACGGCCTGGCTCTTCCTGATCTCTGCGTAATTGAACTGAGCCCAGCTCTTCCTTGACCACCACTTCTCCTCCAACCCAGCCCCTCCCCGCTTTGCTGCCCGCCCCTCTTCCTCCCTCTGCCCTGCTGGCTCTTCCCTCCAGCAGCAGTGAGGGGCGAATGGAGTACATGCCCCTGAGATGCACACTCAGGTGCATGAGGTGCCCCCCAGCAAGGGATCCTGGTGTGAGTCACTGCATGGCTGGGTTGGTACACACGAGAGTGCCCTTGGCGTTCATAGGCTGAGGCACCCACATACAGGTTTTGTCTTTGGCTTGGCTGCTCTCTCACCCTGTCTTCCCAGCCAACTCCTTCCCACTCATTCTTTAAAACTTAGCCAAGAGTCACCTCTTCCAGGAAGCCTGCCTTGACTTATCCTAGAGGAAGAGGTGGTTCTCTCCTCTGTGCCCCCTGATTCCCCACACAGAGGGCTTCCTGTGTCCACCATGTCCTGTGGCATGTACAGGACAGCCTCCCTGCTGGACCCAGATCTTGGCTGGGTCAGGCACTGGTCACACTTACCCCATGCCTCAAGCACCCATCAGTGCCCGGCATAAAGTAGCTGCTCAGTAAATGTTTGCTGACTGCCTAACCGACCAGCAGCCTGTGTACACCCGGGGCCTTATACACATATGTGGATCAGACCCCATGCCAGCCGTGTCCACCTGTGAGTATCCCGAGTATCCAGTATGTGGAGGGGCTCTACCTCCGGTCGGGGAGGATAGGCACCCTCCAGCCCTTCACTTGGCTGAGGCGTGCATCCGAGAGCTCAATGTGCAGGGGCAGCTTGGGGACCCAGACTGTCATTTCCAGAGGGGCATTAAGGATGTCATAGCGGAAGGTGACCCTGGCGTTCATGGACCCACGTGACTCCTTTCCACTCACAAACACGTAATCGCAGCTGCTGGATACCTGGGGAGGGGGAAAGAGGGAGGTGTCAGCTTCAGGTGTCCCCATTCCCATTATTTCTTCACAGATCATCTCTCAGTGGCTACTACAGGAGGTGTTTGCTCCCTGGCAAGGGATGAACATGCACCTGCCTTTACAGCAGGCTGCTTCTGATGGGGCAGACCACACCTCAGAGGAGCCTTAAGGCTGAGGGCCCCCCAGGCTGGCTCTCCTTCCCAACATGACTGCTTGTGCCCTGGCACAAGAGAGGGATGTGTCCTGAACTCATGATTCCCCCATGGTCCCCCTGGCCCTGCGGCCACTGGAAAATAAGCAGCTGGTTAATTTCTGAGGCAGGGACTGTTCTAGCCAGGGGTGGAGGTAAGGGAAGGAGAGAGGAAAAATCAGGACAGACAGGTGGCTGGCTGCCACCAGTGGGTGCAGCTTGTACAAATGCATGCCCACCAGGACCCCGACTTACATTCCTCGAGGTTCCTTGGGTGGGCACGTGCCTGCCGAACACATCTCGGGGGAGACCTGTGCCAGTCCGCAGGACAGATGTAGGTGGGTGTATACGTCAAGTGTGCCCAGTATGTACCTGGCACACTCTGGAGTAAATCTCATGTGCAATGCGTTGAGGTGTTCCTGCTGGTACACGCCCATGGGTACACACCCTCGCATTTGGGGAGGATCTGATCATGTGGCTGGTGGGCTCATGACATTCTAAAGACTCTGCTGGGTGCCAGGGAGGGTGCCAGGACTCTGGCTCAACTCTCATGAGCCCCTGGCTGTTCGCAAACTCCTGCTAGCTCCCTTAATCATCTCAGGTGGGGGTGCTGGGACGTGGGACAGCAGCCCCACCAGAAATGCTCGTTTCCCACTTGAGAAGGCAGAGAACTCCATCTGAAGCCTGGCAAATTCCACTCTGAGTGCTGGCAAACTCCGTAAAGAACCCGAGTGTATTCCATCGAGAGTGGAAACAAATCCCATTTCAGATCTTTATGAATTCCCTTTGGTATCTAAGCAGTCAAGACTTTGTTCTGGTCCACTCTGCAGCCGGAGTGGCGGAGCCTGGGGGGCAGAGGCAGGATGAGGGCCTTTGCGAGCAGGTCCGTTTTTCTCCTGTCCCAGCCTGCCAGCCCTGGAAAGTCCCACGGGCCTGGGCAAGGTTTCTACTCCCCAGGCACCAAGCCGTCTGCTCTGGCTCATTTGGGGTGAGGGGTCATTCTTCCTGGATGCGGGAGGGATGAGGTGAGGCTCCGGCTCCCCAGACCTGGAGGGATTTGGGGTAGAGTGTGGAGAGACAGAGCATACACACTCCAGCCCCAGTTAGCCAGAGGGAAAAGGACACCCACGGCCCACTCCTCCTGCTCTCCTTTAGCCTGAGCTATTTACAGGCTCAGGGAACAGATTCCCTTTCCTGATCATCTGATTTGGGCACCTGCTGGAGGCTGGCCCAATAAACAGCTCACCCACCACACCGGCACCAGGACTGCCACTCTCCTGCGTCACTGCCTGTCCCACTCCCTGTGACTGCTGTCAGAAGGGGTAAATCTGGAGGCCCTCCTGGGGAGGTGGCAAACTAGGGGGGTCCCTTAAGTCAGACCGCTGTCCTGTTTGTCAGGCTGTGAGGACCTGGGGCCCGGAGTGGGTTTCTGGGGAGAGAGCTGTGGGAGGGGCCTGCAGGAGTTGGAGGATTTGAGGGGGTGTGCCCTGAGCAGGTCCTTCCTTGTATAACCTTCAGTCCTGGCTTAACTCACATGCTTTTGGGGCTTCATCTCTGAGCTGAATCTCTTCCATTCCCGCACCAGCACTGGGGTCAGGGTGTGTCCTGGAGAGGCCCCCTTCCCACCCTTGTTGCCTTGCCTGGTGTCTGTCCGGGCAGGGGCTCAGTCATCACTTGCTGTGTTGGATTGGGCTGTCTGCCTGCTCCCCTCTACCTGCCAGATGGTCTCTTTCATATTCCTGCAGGAAGCCCTCCAGGACCAGCAGTACCTGGGGCTTTTCTTCACCCCCACTAGCCACGGATGCCTGAAGCTATTCCTGCCACCCCCACCCCAGTTTCTCCTCCTCTTGCCTGCCACGGGGAGCTGCTTGGGATGCGAATTCCCCTCTGGCTTGGGTTTCTGTGCTCCCTGAAGGTCTGAGGTCCTTTTCCCAGGGCGCCCCCATCTCCAGGAAGCCCACCTTGATGATGTCCTCATTGTCAGATTCGCATTCCACTAGGGCAGAGACATCTAGGACGAGACCAGTCACCTCGATGGCGATGACCTTGACCGGG
Organism: Meles meles; assembly: GCF_922984935.1. NCBI lineage: Eukaryota > Metazoa > Chordata > Mammalia > Carnivora > Mustelidae > Meles > Meles meles. The sequence goes on from NC_060083.1 coordinate 18,082,852, forward strand.
ATGGCCACCGTCCTGCCCGTCAGGATAGCCGTGTTGATGATTTCGGTGTCCTGCAGGGAGGGTGGGGCCCTGCTGAGCGAGGGGCACTTGTGTTCCTCTGCTCTCCCAGGACACGCCAGCCAGGCCCAGGCTCCTGACTACCCTACCCCTCGGTTGCAAGGCCTTCCCCTGGGGACACCTGCACACATATGCGCAGAGGTGCAGCTGTCCAGTCTCACTCATCTTCTCAGATGCTCTGCTCGCTTGGCCTCCTGCTGTAGCTTTCTGGTCTACCTCCCTCCGCTTCCATGAAATAGCCCTTCCCCAGTCCCCCAACCACCTTCTCTTTGAAAACTTATATGCCTCTCAGAGTCATATCCAACACATCTGCCTGGCCATTCCAGGTGCCCCTGGGCTGGTCCAATGTCCCTCTGGCCATTGCAGGTGCCCTGGGCTGTTTGCAGACGATCACTCCAGCCTCACTACCCCATGGCACCCTTCCCACATGCACTGCACCGTAGGGCAAACTACTCCCATTCCCATCCCCACACCTTTGCCCGCGGGATCCCTGACTAGAGCACCCTCCTCACCATCTCTGATTGTATGAGCCCTTCCTTACACCTGTCCTTCAAGGCTCAATAGCACGGCCCGCTCCTCCAGGAAGCCTCTCCTGAGTAGCCTCTCCCTGGGTGAGTTTTCCCACCTCTGGCTCCCTGAGCATCTGCAGTCCTACTCTAGTACCAGGCACAGAGCGCCGCCTGCTTCCAGTGAGTGCGCGCGCGTGCGTGCACACACCCCCCCACCCCTCCACTCACAGGCACGCCTGGGTGCAGGAGACAGTCACACACTTGGGCACAGGCCCCCGCGTACACATGCACTGATCCATACGCACGCTCAGCCGGGCACATGTTGGTCACACACAGGCACCCATGACAGACACACGCGTCCACCAACCCGGCCGCTGCCTCCCCGCTCACCATGGCCAGGGGCAGGATGGCCTGCACATCCCGCTGGATAACCGTCAGCTCGGTGACCGCCCGCTCCAGGTCAGGTAGGGCGCTGTGGCCGCGGTAGTCGACGTGCCACATGATTCTCCGCTTGACTGACTGGCTGGTGAAGTTCTCCATCTCAAAGTCCAGCTGCAGGATCTCCAGTGGCCCCTGGCCTTCCCTGCAGGGTCAGGGTGGGAAGCAGAGCCCGGGAGGAAGGGCTGCGAGCGGCCCAGAAGCTCTGAAACCCCTGGTGGGGCCCCCAGCCCTCCTTGGCAGCCTGCCTGCTGGGGCCTTTGGAGCCTTCTCTGGCCACCCCAGGTGCCCTAGCCTGGACCTAGAGTCCCAGCACCACAGCACCAGCCCTCCTGCCAGCCTGGCTTCCTCCATCAAGGGTCCCCCCACCCCTTCTCAGTGCCATCCAGCAAGGAGGTGGGCAGAGGTGCTTACCAGGGGGGCAGCGGGGTGCCCTGGGCCCAGGCCACATCCACGGTGGCTGTTGAGTGCTTTGCCCCAGTTAGCAGCTCCGAGGTCACGTGCCACTGGCCGCTCCGTGACTTGGTGCCCAGAAGGGTCACACCCTTCTTGGCCTTCACCCTGGGACAAAGTGGAAAAAAGGAGAGGGAGAGGGTCAGCCTAGGGCCCAGTGACTGCCTGCCTGGGCCAATCCCGCCCCCCAACCCCAGGATGGGGCTGGGAGTAGGGGGAGCAGGTGAGTAATTCACCCCAGTAAATTATCCTGGACTCAATGCTGGAGATGAACCTGGGGAATCTGGTATCATGTAGCTGAAACCTCCAACCCTCTGTGGAGGCTGCAATCACTTCTACCATATCTCTCTGCCAAGCTTTTATCAAACCTCTACTTGCATACCTCAGTGATAGGAGACTCACTACTGCACACATCCCATTCCATTCTTAGAAAGCCCCTAAGGACTAGAAACCCCTTTCCTACATTTAGCTGAAGTATAACAGTCATGGGTTCTGCTGGGGCAAGGGAGAACAACTCTCCTGCATCTCAATTGTAACAGTTCTTCAGACAGTGGGAGGGGGGCAGGGGTTCCCTGAGTCTTCTTTGTTACTTTTTACCATAGTTTCAATTGCAGTTAGGTTTCAACCCTTGCAACTCCGTCTAGTCACCCTTCTCTGGACACTAAACACATGGGCATTGTGGCCTATACTAAATACAATACTTCAGCTGTGCTCTGATTAAGACTGACTAAAGAAGAACAGTGACCACCTCCTGAATTCTACATGCTCTACTCCTATTAATGCAGCCCAAGATCTGTGATGACTGATTTAAATCATATTCAAATTCAGGTCACAATAAATCAGGTCTATCCCTCCCAGGAATATCTGAACTTTAAGGTGGTGCCCTCAGGAAAGAGGACAAAATTTAACTCAAAGAAGTTGGAGGTTAATGCAGTGTTTTGGGTCCTATGCATAATGCCTGGGGCGGGGAGATATTTTGGTGGGGCCCTTGATACAATTGACTTAAAATATTTCTGAGTTTGTGAACTGTATCCTGTTCAGGGTGTAGAAAAGGCTGCGACTCCCGGAAATTTTTTCTCCCAACTCCAGGATTGGGCAAATGTCCTGACACATGGACAGACTACTGCTCATCTTTTGGCTCCCAGCCAATGGGCTGCTCTCTGATCTCCATTTCTTCTCTTTGGCCTTGGTCTCCTCATCTGTAAAATGGGAGAGTTGCACCAGCTAACATCTGTGGGCCCTTCCGACCCCATTCTATCATTCTTGATACCTATGCTTGTGAAAACTGACATTTCTCCTTGACCGTTTCCCTGAGCTACAGAGGTCAGAGGTCGGGCAGAAATTTTTGCTGTCATTAAGCCAGTGAAAACACTGAGACTCAAGTAAATAAGGTGTCTTCCTGAAGTTGCTCAAGCGATAAATGGAAGAGGTGGGATTAGGATGCTGGCCAGGCAGGCAGGCAGGGGCTCGCCCTACAAGGCAGGGAGCTATGCACTTGACCTCTGAAGGGAAGGCAGACCCCCTCCAACCCACCAGCCCCCTACCTGAGTGTGAAATGCTCCACGCTGGGGCTGGAGGGAGAGGAGGAGTTGGGGGCTAGGTAGAGGAGAATGCTGAGCACCTCCCCAGGCTTGAGGGGCCGATCTGGCAGGCGGATCATCAGGTTGCTGTCCAGCCGGTGCTCCTGCAGGGCTCTCCTGGGGGGCGGGCGGAACAGGCTGATGCTCCCGATGCGCAGTAGTGGGTGCTGGGTGGGGCTCTCCGCACGGGCGCCGGTCCCTGGCCCGGCTCCCCGACGTGCACCCCCGCAGCCGCCCGACGCGTCGGGGGCATGGAGGGTGTAGTAGAGTTCGGCCTGCTGACTCTCCCCCGTGGCCTCGGGGTCTAGCCCGTCGGGAGACTTGCGGCGGGTGGTGGGCGGCGCGGCTGGGGCGGGGGGTCCGAACCAGGCCAAGGGCAGCTCGGCCTGCACCAGGCAGGTGGCCAGGCCCCCGCTGAGGCGGCAGGAGCTCTTGACCTCCCGGGCGTCCCGGAAGGCGTGCAGGCGGACACAGGGCAGTCGCTCGGTGACGCCGAAGTCGTCCCAGTCGCGGCCAGCCACGTAGAACAGCACCTGGGCCACCGGCTGCGAGGCGGGCACGCGGGCGCGGACGATGAAGGCTCGCACCTTCCAGTTGACGGTCAGGCGCTCGGGGATGTCCAGGGTGCTGGACGGCTGTAGCAGCTCCCGGGCCACCACCTGGCTGGTGCTGAAGGGCCCCAGGGAGACGTTGAGGACGGGCAGCTCCTTGGTCTGGAATACCACGAACGGCTCCGAGCGCTGCAGGGAGCCGTTGGCGACCGCAGGCGGCGGGGGCCGTGCGTCCCGCAGGAAGAAGGCCAGCCGAGTCCGCGACAGGCGGTAGCTGACCGGCAGCACGGGGCTGGCCTGCGGCCCCGGGGGGCTGGGGCTGGCTGGGTGGGAGCGGCCGGAGGCTGGGGACAGACAGAGGCAAGAGCCCGGAGGGGTCAGCGGAGGCTGGGCTGGGACCTCTGGGCACCCCTGCCTCCCACCCCGCGGGGAGGGGGGGGCGACAGCTCCAACCCCCGCTCCCCCCTTCACCATTGCCTCTTTTGCCCCAGCATGGGGGCAGGGGTAGGCCTGATAGCAGCGCAAAGCATGGTGAAGCTTCCCTGGCATCCTCATCTGTAAAATGAGGATAAAATGGGCTTCTGCCTGGAAATGCAGTTGTGAAGATTTACCAGTAGTGTGCACAAGGGGCTGCAAGCAGAGTGTGGCCCTGGGAAGGCGGGGGCTCTGGGGGTTACAAGCTGCTCAGCACTCCGCAGGCATTGGCCTGTTTGATGCTCAGATGGACACTCCCAGCTAGGTAATCTACCATCTCCTTGGATTTGATCTGTTTTCTACAAATAATTTCTCTTTTTTGAGAGCCTGTTCTTGTATCTCACAGGTCAAGGTGTGGGACGCTTAAGCAACTTACCCAAGTCACCTGAGCGACAGGGGCCAGGAGTAAGATTTGAACCCGGGGCCACCTGACTCTCAAAGTCAAGCCCGTTCCTGCCCCAACTGCCTCAGGGTGCAGGGCCCCCGGAGATCCCTTATTTCCCACTACTCCCTCCCTCCACACGCCATACACTCAGGGAATTTGACCCAGTCTCCCAAACACAACGTGGGCCTTGGGTCTGACGTCTCTGGTCCCCACATCCGTGCAGGACCCTGCCAAATTCTAGCAATTCCGCTTGTTGACGCTGGGCTGTGTCCCAAGCTGTCCCCGTCCTCCATCCCCAGAACCCTACCCCGGTTCTGGCCTGGATGCTGTTGCTAGGACAACAATACATGGCACGACTGGGTCTCCCCTCTCCCTGTAATCATCTCCCCGGCATCCCCCCTCTCCACAGCAGCAGAGTGTTGTGCTCGTCCTGGACACAGATGGGAGCTTGTTGGCCCCTCACCACCGGCCCAACTCCCATTGGACACTCTCAAAGAATAGGAAGGACCAACATGTGGGGGTTCGAGGTTTGAGAAGCAGCTCTGGATCTTGCCATGGACCCCTGAGTCACTTTCCTCATACTAAAAATCAGGGTAATAGTAACAATGTTGATCTTGAAGGATATGGTGCTGTCACTGTTCTGTTTTCGAGAATCAAGTAAGAAAGCACTCTATAAATTATGCAATGCCATGCCAGTGTCTGTAAATATTAGGAAAGAATCTCTCCCTTTTGCTTACAAAACAAAATCCAAACTCACCTTGAGCCTGACTGTGACCCTCTACAACGGGGTTTCAGGCTCCCCTTTCTCCACTGCTCCCCCCAAGTTCCCACTGCCAACATGACTGGACACCTTCTGGCTTTAGCACTCGCCAATGTCACCTTATCTCCCCTCCTTGGCTCCGGCCATGCCCTCTAAGTCAAATTCGCTCCTTTCCTAACTGCACATGTCCAGATAGGAATCTTCCTCCACGGTCCAGCGCCAACACCACCTTCTCCGTGAAGTCCTCCAAGATATGACCTCAATTCCTGGGACGTTCCTTCTCTGAGGGAACCTCTCATCTTGTCTTGTGTGGAAGTTAGTTATCTATGAAGCTGTGCACTGAGGAAGCCTTCCACAAAGCGTGGCTGATTGCTGGGGACCCGTGTCGCAAGGAGACTCCCAATCAACGCTATAGTGGTTATTTGAAGTTTACATACATTTGTCAATTTATCGCTGTCAAAGAAACCTTGACAGTTCTACAAACCTTCCCAGCCAATTCCTCATAAAGGCAATGGACTAAAAATTCCCAGCTCTGGAGACTCTGGTGTTTATGTCCCATATTTTTTTTTTTTTTAAATCTGTGGTTTAATTTCCTCATTCAGAAAAAAGAAGCATTTGGCTCAGGGCAGGGGATAGGCCCTTGGGGTCAGGTGCTCTAAGAGGAGTGTCACCTGGTCTCATGCACCTGCTCAGGGCTCTTTCTGATTGGCCCTTGGGACCAGCTACAGAAACTGCCCATGGGGGTGCAGCCCATGCTTTAACCACCAGACTGCTTCTTCCATTCCCAGGAGAACTCTGTTCTCCTGTTCCATTCCCAGGAGAACTCTGTTCCTGGGCTGCCTTTCTCCCTGGATGCGCTGCACCCTGTGGGGTACGCCGGCTGCCATTGGTGGGCTAGAGGTGGGTAGCTGAGTTCAAGAGGAGGACAGGAAGATGCCTGGAGAGATGGGAGAGCCTTCCTGGCAGGAATCCCTGCCCCACAGTTACTCCAGGAGTCTCTGACCCTCACCATTGTAGGGAGTCTGGTCCAAGTCACACATTTGGGGTCCAGGACAACAATCTGAGCCAGGGCACAAGGAGCCAGCCAATTGCCTTGGAAGCAGTGAGAAGCAGGCAAACAAAGATTTCAAGACTCAAGTTCAAGTTTCTGCCTGTGGCACTCGCTGGCAAATTACATCCCATGTTGGGCCTTGGTTCCCACATCTAAAATTGAGATGGTGGTATCGGCCCCCTCAAAGGGATGCTAGAGAGTAGCTAAAAGGCCAAGGGGGTGGAGGAGGGCACTGACCTGGGTGGCAGGTTGGCCAGGGCTGGGATGGGGAGGGTGGCCATGCCTGTCCCACTGGGGTTGTGGAAGGGCAGCTGCCACAGCTGTAAGTGCTCCCTATCCAGGCTGGGTGGGGCTGCAGAGATCATAACCACTGTCCCTGCCTTGCTTACCATCCCTGGGAGATCCCAGACGCTGCTAAGTGGCATTTAGTCCCCTCTGACCCTCTCACTGTCCCAAGCTCCCTGTGGGCCATCTGGACCCCTGGGAGGCACAGCGGGGGCAGAAGCCATCAGATGGGCAGCAGATGGGGGCATGGAGGAGGGGACTGGAGACCACGTTTGCATGCATCCCTCTGGCCTCAGTGGATTTTTGGTGAATAAGGAGTTCTCCGAAGGACCTGCCCACGGACTGGGGTGCCATGTGGGGTAGAAGTCTCTCCTGCAGCATCCGAGGGGACACTGGGTGGCATTGAGGGGGAGGGGTCCTGGCACTGGGCAGCAGTGGATAAGGAGGCTGAGTTTCTGAAAGGGGGAGCCACCTGAGTTAAAAAAAAAACAACAGCTTGCTTTCAGACGGGGGAGCCAGAAAAGACAGTATCAGGGCGCTACAGTGTTTGTATTTATGTCGTCGTGACACACGACAGCCCCTCCAGTCACCACCGTGAGTCAGTCTATCCTCCAGGGCTCTGAGCCTCCTCTGTGGGGGCGGTGAGTGCTTCTGAGACTCCAGCACTAACCCCTGCTCTCCTGGGCTCACTGACGACTCTGCCGCCTGAAGGAAGTTGCTCGATCTCTCTGGGCCTCGGTTTCCCCAGGGCTGTGGGAGAGGCTCTGGAAGTGTTCTGGGGGTGGTGGGGGCCGAAGGGGAGACCTGTGGAGCCGTCGGCAGACAGATCAGGTTTTCAGGGATGCTCTGTGGGAAGGTGTGTGCACGCTTGTGTGTGTGTGTGTGTGTGTGTGTGTGTGTGTGTGCAAGTGTGCATGCTGGCCTGCATCTCGGCATGGAGCAGGCCCAGCCTGAAGACAGAAGAGCTGCTGGACGGTTTCCTGAAGGACCGTGGGTGGGGGAGGAGAAGATCTACACAGATCTGAGGTTGGGGGGCTCAGGGTCGGTGGGGAGAGGTGCTGTAGGGGTGTGAGTGGTGGATAGCCTGGACCCCCAACAGAGGGGCAGCTGCTCCCATGGGTTGGCGCACACCTGCCCCTCCCTCACCAGGTGGCCCCTACCTGGTCTTCAGGCTTGGCCCCTCTCCCGGCTCCCCTTGCTCCCCAGATCACTCGCCCTCTAGACCCCTACTTCCTGCTCTCATGTTCTGGGCCAGCTCACCCAGAGGACCAGGCTTGACCCTGTCTTCCTGTCCCGCCTCAGCTCCCCTCAGAGCGGCCTCCCCGCCGGAGTGGCAGCTGGTCTCCACTCTGTGTACACAGCCCCGGGCCTCCTGAGGCATTTGGGCCTGGCCCCGGGATCCTCTCCTTCTCACGGAAAGGGCTTCCCCACATCCTCTCGGGCGCATGAGGGGTGTTATGAGTTAAATTGTGGCCCCCCCCCACCTCATTCGTGAAAGACCTGACCCCCCAGGAGCTCAGAATGTGGCTGTGTTTGGAGACATGGCCTGCAAAGAGGAGATGAGAGTAACATGAGGTCATTAGGGTGGGCCCCAGTCCAGTACGACTGGTGTCCTCACCAGCAGAGGGGATCAAGACATAGATACCCAGAGGGAAGGCCTCGGGAAGACGCAGGGAGAAAGCAGCCCGCTGCAGGGCAAGGAAGGAGGTCCAGGAGCAGTCCTCCCCACTGACCCTTTGGCCTTGGACTTCCAGCCCCCGCACTGAGAAGCAAGAGTCTGTCGTTTTAGCCCCGCAGCCTGTGGCGCTGTGCGAGGGCCGCCCAAGCAGACTCACACAGGGGATTGGCTATGTGTGCCCCTCACAGCCTCAGCCTCCCCAGTAGGGAGTGGAGACACCGTACTGGGGATGAAGATGGGCTGGGAGAGCGCACAGGGATAAGGATGGCGGCCAAGCCACTCCCAGCCCCTTCCTGACACCACACCCAGCATGTGACCCTTTCCCGCTCAGCTGACCCCAGCAGTACACCCAGCTCTTCACAGCGGGGGTATCTCGGAGGGGGGTGTCTATGGGTGCCACAGTCTGCACTCCCATCCCTCCCTGCCCAGCCCCTTGGGGAGCACCAACCCAGGGCTGCTTCTGGGTTATGCTCCCCTGAGAGGCAGTGGCCTTCATCGTTCCTTTTTTGTTCCAGAAAGACATGATGGCATGATAGAGGCTTCACTGGCCCTGTGTCCAAGGGCATTGGACTGGACCCATCAGCACCCAAGAGAAGAGGGGAGGAGATGAGGTGTGGGGTCCCCTCATCCTTCTGTGCCTGGTCCTGGCACCGCCTCTCACCACAGCCACCTGGATTGTGCTTCCCTACTGCTTGGCTCTGTCCAGCTTGGGCTCTGACCGGCCTGGAGCTCGGCCCTGGTGTGTGTGACATGCAAATGATCGCCAAACTATTTCATCTGTCACTCCTGGGAATGCTCCTCGCAGGCAGGCCCATGTGCCCCTTCACCTGTGCAGAGATCTCTCAGGCCACACCCAATACCAGGAGGCATCTGCTTAGTTATGTTTTGTCTTTCCAGCTGGACTGGGGTATGGGCGGACACTGGGTTAACGAATCTCAATTCTACCATCTTATAAGGCTTGGGACACCTGTGCAGGGCCAGTGGCTGGACAGAGGCCCTCCCTTCTCATCTCAGCTGGCTGTTGGTGTCTGGGAGCACAGTGGGGGCCTCTGGACACCCCCAGGAAATCTTCTCACTTTCTCTCCAGGCACACAGGCCAGCCCCTGCCCTTTCCCCCACAAACTGATTGGAGGCTAGAGCCAGGCAGGCCGGAGACGGGGAGTGGCCCTGGCCATCTCCCTGCTTCTATCTAATCAAGATCAGATGCCTCCTGCTTCTACGTCTAATTGTCCCCAAATTAAAACTAATCACTGGCAAATCAGAAAAAAAAAAAAAAAAAAAAAAAAAAAAAAAAAAAGATTGTCGTTAGCTTTGGTGAGTTTGAGGCTGAGGGACACAGCAGGGTATCAGCAGGGCCCGAGGGCACAGGGCTGTGCTGGGAGCGGGCTTGGTTACTCACCGGTGTGTGTGAGCGTGTGTGTGCCACACCAGATGTCAGTGTCAGGGTTCCCGAACTTGCCTGAATGTCAGACTCATCAGGAGGGAAAAAAACAAGCGCAAACCGACTCTAGGGCTGGACCCGGGCTTAACACCATCCTCATCACCAGGGCAGAGACCCGACGATCTGTATGCTTAGCAAGCATCCCAGGCCTTGTTATCACAGGGTCTGGAAAACAGCGCTAGGCTGGAAGGGTTGGGCGATGCTGAAGGCTGTGGCTTGTACGGCGTAATCTGGCGCTGCTGACAGCGGATAATGAAGGACCCAGAGTCTAGAACAGGGCCTGGCATACATAAGCACCAAATCTATGAATGGATGAAGGCATGAACGAGACACAGCAAGAGACATGGTTGCTGCAGATGGCCAGGATCCCAGGGTCCATGCGTCCACTGTCAAGGGGCCAGGGATGGGCTTTGCACAGTGAAACCACCCCCCTCCCCGCCCCCTGCAGGTCAAGCTCAAACCTCTAGGCCCATAGCAGGGCTGGGACTTCAGGGGAAACCTCTCTGGCCCAGGAGAGCTTCAAGGGAGGAATTAGCAAGGGCTGTAAGGAATGGGGCATCCCACACACCCTATGGTCAGAGGGTACACGAGACAATTTTCTCATGTTCAAAATATGCTTTAAAGACCTTGACACCGTTCATGCTCCTTGACCCAGCGGTTCCCCTTTGGGAATCCCGTGCATAGACATCAACTCAAAGATTTATGTAAAAAGATATTCACTGCAATGTTATGTTTCTCAGTAAAAAATTAGAAACACCTTAAAGTGTCCAAAAGCAGGGTTTGGTTAAATAAAAGCAGATGCTTAAGAATGGATGTGTGCAACCATTACACGTCTAGTTTTCAAAAAAAGAAAACATTGACTCAGACGGGAAAATGCTCACAAAATAGTTTGAACTAAACAAAGAAGGGTATAAAACTGGCTCTACGGTGTGATACCAATTTTACATAAAAAGATATAGACCCTGGGAGGAAAGACATCAGAATGCTAATGGTGGTTATATCTGGGGGGCGGGGATTCTTGGTGATTGTTATTTTTTTACTTTAGGCTTTGATGTATTTTCCAGTTGTCTGCAACGAGCATGCATTGCTTGTAAAATTAGAAAGGAAACAATAAATGTCATTAAAAAAATGAAGGAAAGTGTTTGAAGCCGTTCCAAGATTTTTTTTAAAAGGAAATTGGGAAAGAAAAAAAAGAAAAGAAAAGAAAGAAAGAACCTGTGTGGTTGGGGAGCCACACAAACTCACACTCAGATCCTAGCTTTGACGCTTCCTCGCTGTGTGACCTTAGGTAAGTTACTTAACCTCTCTGGGCCTCAATTTCCACACCTATGAAACGAGGATCCTAGAACCTATTTCCTCACGTTGTTGTGACTAAATAAGCAAATTGCTGGTACAGCGTCTGTGCCCAGTGTTCATTCGTTTATTCATTCAACACTTATTGGTTATTTCATTCTGAGGAGGGAAGGGCCGACCTGCTTTTCTCTAGCACTTGATGTATTGTTTAGCTCACAGCAGTCTTCTGTCAGTGTCTGTTAAGTTAAAAAGGACAAGTATGGAGATGATTGGTGCGCGGAGCAGAGCGTCCCAGGGAGCTCAAAAGCAGCATGAGGCTGGAAGGAGTACAAGCTTTGGGGGGCCCTGGAATCCAGCTCAGGCAGACCAACCAGTGGCCTGTTGTGTGACATCCCGCCCCGCCTTCCCTTCTCTGGGCCATCAGGGAGAAGCAGATAGTCCCTGCCCTGCGTGCCACCTGGGTGACCTAGGCACGGGCAGGTGCCATGTATGTGGGGAGTCTGGTGGTTTCTGGATCAGGCAGAGGTCAGCTGAGTAAAGAGGAAATGACAGCTGGGCCTGGTGGGCCCCGAACACTGCCCTGCCCTATCCGCTAGGACAGGGCCTCCACATCCTGGGAAATAGTTTGGGTCTTGCGCGAAGATGCCGGCCAGAGAGCCAGCAGGGGATTACGCCCAGCCCGAGGCTCTGCTCATCATGCAGAGACACGTCTGTCTTCTTATACAAGGATGTCGTATAGGCTGGTCCATGGAGGATGTCCCCACCCAAGGCTGGGGCTGCCCTAAACCATCTCTTTGAGGAGCAGCCCAGTAGAGGAATGGGTGCCTCCCTCCTGTGGGCCTGAGCTGTCCGCCTTCCCCTCCCCGCCAGCCCCCCTCTCCCTCCCCTCCCCCACTTCGCTATGCCCCTCCCCAAGGCAGCTCCATCAGGGTGGGGCTGTCTCCCTCCCAGCCTGGCTCCTGAGCTCCCCTTGCTGAGGCCCCGTGTGCCTGGAGCCCGGGCTGGGCTGGGAGCAGCCAGGGTGCGTACAAGAGCTAACCACTCCCCTCGTGGGCCGTGGAGGGTGGGCTGGAGGCAATCAAAGCTTCCAGAGGCCCATAGCCCCCAGGTGGCTCTTGCTCTCCTCCTTGGAGGCTACAGATCCTCAGGAGGCAGCTTCCCTGTATGGTAACACCCTCTGTGACACCTGGCTGGGAGAAGCTGGGGGGAGGGCCTGGGAGGGAAGCACCCATCCCCTACTCTGCTTCAGTTCCCCACTGCCTTCTCACTGCCAGGAGCACCGGTGACGGGCCACCAGGTCGCTTCCCGCGTCTACCCGGGAACTCCCTGTCTCTTTGCTGTAGGGATGGCAGGGTCCCCACCCCAAAACAGAGGGTCAGGAAGGCTCCCCTCGAATGGGCTCTGCCTTCATCAGCTGTGTGAGCTTGGGTAAGCAGCAGCTGAGACACCTCTATCTCAGTTTCCTCAGCTGTCCTGGTGAAGGGTCATAGCCTCCCTCCACCGCGAGGCTCCAAAAAGGAAATGCATGTGTTGTAAGCGGACTCATAAAGCCCTTCAGCCACGCTGTGCACGTCAGCCTCTTTAAATGTCAGCTTTTGTTTGAGAGTTACCGTCCTCGTCACTGAAGGGACACCACACGGCCTCCTGAGGCGGGGTCTGGGGGTTCCCCAAAACCCAGTGACTGGCTCCCTTCCTCCCTGTGCCCAAGCCTTCTGTGCTGTGACCAGGGGTCACCTGCATGCTGCGCGATTGCTTCCTTTATCCCTGGCACCAAGCACACAGCCATGAACCGATGTCTGACTGGGGGTCCTGGGAGGTCATGTCTGCTGAGGTATACACATGCACGGGCACACACACACACACACACACACAGAGGCCCACACACAGGGTCTGTACCAGTCATCCCCCTGCAGGCACCCTGCCCTACCCCTGTCCTGGGACAGCTATCCTGACCTGGTCACTCCTTTGGCTCCCTCAGCCTAAAATCCCTCCCTCCACCAGCTGTGACCCATCATCTTCTAGAAGAAGGAAGGAAATCAGAGAGACACAGACAGAAGAATGGAGGGGAGGAGGAACCATTGGCAGATGAGAGGAAGAACCAAGCTTAGCTAAGTCGGGGGCTTCCCAGGGGCCCAGACAGCCACGACCCCCAAGGACCTGCCGTTGGGAGGCCCTCCTTGCTGGCCCTGACCATCGGGTCCTGCTCCTGGGTACCTGGAGCCTGGGGAGGGAAGAGCTGCACAGCAGGTCAGAGACCCCTGGAGCCAGGGATCCTGTGTCCCGGCTCCCTGCTGGCCCCAGGGGCACCTTCCTGCTAGCCCTGGAGCCTCAGAGCCAGAGGGGAGCGACTCCAGGAATAGTTTCCTGGTCCTGAGAGCCTGGCTAGGCTCCCTCACTCCCTTCCTCTCAAGCCTCTGTGCTGTCTGTGGAATGCTGTAAACTGCACCGGCCAGGCCGGGGGGTGGGGGGCGGGGTACAGAGCCTCAGGACCCACAAAGAGAGGGAGGGTGAGAAGGGATGGCCTGGGAGGGGGTGAGACAGACCTCTCGGGGGAGTCCAGATGGTGACCCCAGTGCTGGAGGAAACTGAGCACAGAGGCAGGGTTCCTGGGGTGGGTGAGTCCCAGAGAGGAGGGGTTAATCGGCTTTGGGGACAGAATCCTGGTCCCTTCCAAAATGTGCAGCAATCCGCCCCCGCCCCCCATCCTAGTGCCTGCTCTGGGGACCTGCCCTTAGGAGCTGGGAGCGTGTGTCTGTTAGTCTGTCTGCATCTGTGAACTCAGGATGAGGACCAGAGGCTCAGACAGGCTGCTGCGGACAAGGAGGCCTTGTGTTTCCAGGCAAGCATCCCTCACCCCTGGGGAACAGCTCTTTTATTGATTTCTGAAAATCCGGAGGGAACCCCATCCTCACCTCTGCCCCCCGCCACAACTCCTAGGGCGAAGGCCAACCTCAGTCTGCCCAGCTGTAATGGGCCTGATGTGAGGCCCCCTTTGTGGTGGAAAGGGTTGGGTGAGGGCTCTAGCGTGGAGGAGGAGGGGTTGGGGGAGTCCTATGTGGCCAGGTCTGGAGTCTCCCAGTGGCTGTGGGTCTCAGAACAAAAGGAAACTGCTGGAATAGCCCCTGGTTCCTGGCTTCCCCTACCCACCTCGGGCCATGTGAGATGGAGTTCCCCCAGAACCCCAAGCCCACATCACTCCAAACATCCCTGTTTCTGGGATTTCAGGAAGATCACAGGTGCCTGGGTGGATAAGGCAATGGGTCCCACTGCTGTGTTCAGGGGAGGGGGCTTCTGCAGACAGAGCCCTGCTCTGCCAGTCCGGTCCTCGGGCCTCGGGCAGGGAGGAGGGAAGGGCGGCTACAAGCAGGGCACCCTCCAGGGAAGCAGGCCTGAGGGAGGTGGGCCCCCCCACGAAGTCACACCACACACTCGAACTGCCCCTGTCCAAGAGCCTGGAAACCCAGGCTTGACCACCTCTGCTGGTCTTACCTGTGCAGGCCTCTGATTCTGGCTCCCAGGAGGGCTGGGAAGGGGGGATGGCGGAAATGAGGCAAGAAAGAGGAAGGGGTTGGGGGGGGGTGGTTGGGAAAAGGAGAGAGAAAACTAGAATCAGGAGAGAAGAGGGAAGGTAGAGAAAGAAACCAGGAGAGGGAGAAGGGAGAGGGGGAGGGAGGAACACCTCATCCCGGCAGGTGCCTGGGGGTGAGGGGTGGGGATGGAGGACAGGGCAGGGAGGTGGGCAGAGGGCAGGGGTGGGGGACGCAGGGCAGCCCCGCCTGGAGGCTGCCACCGGAGCCGCAGGGGAGGGTCTGTTCTCTGAGTTACACTAAATGACTAATGTGCATTATCCTAATTATAGCGAAGCAAGCTGAGTCTTCCCACTGGCGCAGCGCCTGCATCTCCTAATAAACAATTAGCTGCAAACAACAGAAAAAGAAAGTGTGTGTGTGTGTGTGTGTGAGTGTGTGTGTGAGTGGCTCCAGCCTGCGTCTGCCTGCGGTGGGTAGGGGTGGGTTTGGAGCTGGGCCTCGGGAAGGGGGAGGCTCGGGGACAGCTGGGGAAATCTCCATCACCCCTGCAGCCCACTCCATCTCTGTGTGTGCGGGTCAGGGCTGCCCTGCTCAGAAGGGCCTCGAAGGGCAGGGCAAGCTCCTAGGGGGAGGAGCTGGCTCAGACCTTGGGGGGGCCCGGCTTAGACCTCGGGGCTACTTTACAGAGAGCAGACCCTGGGCTGAGTGTATTGCTCCAGCCCCACAATAAACTGCCAGGGAAGGAACCACGGCTCAGAGAGGCTAAGAGGCTTCTGGCCCCCGGCCCCAGAGCTGGGGTCAGGCCCCAGTGGGCCTCCTGATTGCCCTCGCCCTGGCCTCACTTCCGCGGAGCACTGGGAACTGAAGTTGGGGACCGGGCATACTGACCAATGGAGCTGTGTTTCCTCCCAGAGTTGCTCCGGGGGTGGGCACTACCATGAATAAGGGACTTGGCAGCTCGGCCACAGTGCCCATGTACGTGAACTGTCTCTGACCACAGTCCTGAGAGGTGGGCCTTCCTCCGATCCCGTTTTCACCAAGGCCCAGTGACAGGAAGGTGTTTGTTCATCGTCCCAGAGTTTTTGCTGCAGAGCAGGGTTTGGAAGTCAGACTCCAGATCCCTGGATGGATCAGCAGGATGGGTGGTGGTGGGGGGGCGATTCAGCTGGGGCTGCATGGCTGGGCCCTGGGTGACAAAGCCCCTTTTAGGGAGTTTCCAGTTGGGAAGGAGAGAGCTGCCCACCGAGGGGCAGAGCACATTCCGAGCCGGTCTGGGCATCGGGACCTGGAGAAGGAGCCCAAGACGGTCCTGAGGCTTTGAGCCTTGGCTGGGCTTCCCTGACTCAGTTGCAGCTGTCTCGTGCCTTCCCAGGGAGCCTCCTGTGGCCTTCAGCTGGGGCCTTGGGAACTGGGAGGCTGGGGCGGGGGAGGCCCCACTCTTAAACCGTCCCTGGGCTGGAACACGTGTGTGTGCCAGAGGTGGGGCCAATTTGGGGACCAGGGCCTTTGCCCCCTGCAAGGAGTGACTTGGGACTCAGTTCACCACCGGCAGGGGAGCAGTGTGACCCTCTGTCTTGGTTCGCTCGAGACTGTCATGGGTTTCATACAGATAGTCCCTCAGTCCTGGGCAAAATGACATACCCAGTCACCTTAAGAAGGAGGTTAACCATTCCTTCCCTCTCTGCCCCACGGGGTTGTGACAGGGCCCGGAAAGAAGAATGACCATGTGTGCAGGGTGACTGTGGGGCCCGGCCAGTTTCCCGGGGGCGGGGCGCGTGGAGGGTGGGACCTTGGGTGATAGGATCTGCCTGTCAGCTGCGGGGAGATCAAGCCACTTAATCTCTGGGCCTCAACTCCCTCACCCACAAAATGGGGCCAACAAAACCCACCTATATACAGGTGTTGTCAAGAGTAGGTAAGGGAATCCATACTGAGGGCTCTCACGGACCCCGGCTCACAGGTCCCTGGCTCACATCGCCCCCACGGAGCCCTCCTGATCTGCTCTGCCCCACGCTCACTGCCCCTCAAAGCCCAGGCCCTCTGGTATCTGGTTGCTCTTGGCTCCACACTGACTGACTGACAGGCAGTCGTCTAGCTGATGCTTCATGGGCATTTCTGATCCAGGGCTGATCAGGGGTCTTCAAGACTCTCTGATTGGGACCACCCAATTTACAGGTGAGAAGACTGAGGTTCAGAGAAGAAAAAAACCCTGCCGGAGATATCACAGCTCCCACCTCCCCCCATGTACCGTGCAGCCTCATTGCTGCCCATTCCTCCTCCTCATGGGATGCTTTCTATCCTGCTTCCTGGGCCAGTATCCCAGGCGCATTTCATTCCCACATACCCTGCATTGCGTGTCCCTACCTGCTCTCAAGTCATCTCCCACTCCCCACACCACACGTGGGTCTGGGCCACTCCAGTCCTGCTCTCTGCCTCTGGGCCTTTGCAATGCTGTTCCCCACACACTTTGCCTGGTAGGTGTCGCTTGTCCTTTGATTTCTCCCAAGTGTCACCTCCTCTGTGATGCCCTCCTTGACCGCCCCCAAGTCTGGGTTAGGCACTTGCATCCATCATTCTGCATTTTTCTCTGTATGGTGACTCGTTTTCCAGGTTTTGCTTTCTCTTAGACCGAAGCCTTGCTGAGAGCAAGGACTGGGCCTTTCACCTTGCAGCCCGACTGCCCAGTACTACAGTACTCAACAAAGATATTCAACACGAAAATATTTACTCAGCCCCTTCTCTGCTCCAGACCCTGCTGGGAGCTGCCAGGGAGACAGAGATAAAGAAGATAATTTCTGTCCGTAAGGAATTTGCTGGCGAACAGGGAGAACAGACAGGTGCATAAATAACCACGCTAAAAGGTAGGAAGTGCTGCAAGGCTCAGGCAGAGCCAGATGCCCCGGGGGTGGGGGCGGGGAAGGAGGGGCCCAGTAGCAGGGGTGTCCACGAATGGGAGAAACACATCAACTCAGGAGTGTGAGGGGACCTGGCAGAGAGGGGGCTTCCAGGCGGAGGGAGCAGGGTGGCAAATGGGGCCTGGGAGTAAGGTTGCTCTGGGCTGGGTGACATTAAACAGAGAGCTGGGGAGGATGGCAGGGGTCAGTGATGGAGGGGGGTGAAGGGCTTTGGGTGCCCGATGGAGGAATCTGGGGATTTATCCCAGGGGTTTTCTAGCTGTATACCCTGGAGCCCTGGGGCTCTGCATACAGGTCCGAGGCCCTACAAGGCCCAGGGTGGCTCAAGGAGGGGGTGTTATAGGGGTCCTCAGTAGCTTCTGTAAGTCAGAGATTTTCACAGAGGCTTTCACATGCATGATAGCTTTTAAAAGTTTGCCCATCTATGCCTCGGGTGATGGGGAGCCACTAGGGTTCTGGAACAGGGCCGTCATGCCATGAGGTGGTATCTGGCCTGATCTCCCAGCCCCCCTCCCATACACCCTGCCTTCAGCATACACTCAAGACAGCAGGACAAAAGCAGGGGACCTGGATGACGCTGCGGCTCTGAGGGGCTGATGCATGGCGTGAGAAGCAAACGCCGTAATTCCCAAGAATTTCCCGAGTTTATGTTATTGCAACAACCTGTCAGGTCAGCCTGGGCTCCAGACATCCTCAGACCAAGGGGCCAGACCCCTGGCAGGTACCCGCCCCGGTCTCCAGCTCACCTGATGGCCCCCTCTGTTGACAACAGCCTTCTGCTTCCTCCTCTCCTGCCGGGTCCCTGTACCTGGTCCACTCAAAGCCAGTCCCACCCGCTGTCTCCTGAGTACCTGCTGGGAGGGCAGCAGAACTGAGCCCAGGGCCCTCCCCACCCACACCTGGAACTTGCCTCCTTTAGGAAGCTGCGTGGGCTGCTGCAAGGCAAGGCTGGTTGAGGAATTCCTGCTCCTCGTGCGGAGGAGCCTGAGTCGAGGGTGACCGTGAATCTGAGCAATCAATGCTGAACCGTGTCTGCTGTGGGGGCCGGATGGGGACACAGTGGTCCCTGCATCTGTCTTTAGTGCCCAGACCCCGGTATTCAACGAGCCCTTTCTGAGCTTCCTTGCAGCCCTCAGATTCCAGAAGACGCCGCACAAGGGCAGGCTGCATCGCTTCAGTGTGAAGGCCACCTGCTTCCCCATCTCTGCTGAGATCTGCTCTGACACCTCTGTGCTCGTAACGCCCCACATGGTTCTCGGGGCGCGGCGGCTCCAGTCCTCCTTCCTGAGAGGAAGCAACAAGAAGGCAGACAACAGACTCCCCTTCTCAACAGCCCTTTGTTCACTCTGACTTGGGGGCAACCATGAAGTCCCACCCTGCAGGTCAAAGTCTGAACTTGCCCGGTGAGGATGTGCTAACTGCTGCCTCCTTCTTAGGGGGCATGACGAATAGCGATGGGGATGGCAGTGCTATTCATGGAGCCCGTCTGTGTGCCAAGAGCTTTATGCAGTCTTCTTTCCGTTCTCCCACAAGGCCGTGTATGCATTCGCCCAGGGTTATACAGGAGGGCGCTATGGCCTAGCCATGCCCAAGGTCACAGCTAACAGATCATGACTCCGGAATTCAAGCCCAGGTCTGACTAGCACCAAGGCACTTCAGGATGCGAGGGAAGAGGAATAGATCTGTCTGTGGCTCCAGGAAGCAGGAAGGTTAGGACAGCACCCAAGGACAACCACGACTTCCCGATCTGAACACCCGTCACCCTGTACCCTTGTCCGCCTCCCCTGTGGTCTCACGTCCTTGGACATGAGGACAGACTCTCATCTCATCGCTGTATCCCCAGGCCCCAGAGGACATGTAAGTTTTCCTAAATATTGGACAAAGATCAGCGAATGGAATTTGGGGGCAGGCAGACTTGGAACTAAAAATGAGGTGGTAATTTCTTGGGGTCTGAGCTGTCCAACAATGGAAAGGACTGCCTTGTGGGGGTAGTGGGCTCCCCATGCCTGGAAGGATCCCAGCCACCTGAGGCTGATGATCTCCCACAGGGGCTTCTGGGCAGGCAGAGGGTTGGCCTGGAGGACCTCCCAACCATGAGATTCCGTGAGGCTACTGTTCTTAGGAACTGTGTCTACATGTAAAGCTGCAGGAAGGAAGGAAGGAGTAAGGGAAAGGAGGCGAGAGGGATGGGGTGAATGGGAGATGCAGAGTGGGGAGCTGTCCTTCAGGCAGGGCGGGTGCAGCCAGGGAGGGCAGCTGGGATGGAGCAGGAGACATCAAGCTGTCGTGTGTCTGCTCGTTAGGGAAGTCATGGGATTGGGGTGGAACACTGCCCCCAACCCCAGGTGGTCCAACCCCTCCCTCTCTCTAGGGACACAAACACAAATGCAGAGTATGAGGCTGCGTCCCAGGCCTCCCTAGGCACATCCTGTCCTATCCCTGGGCCTCAGTCTCTATGCCTGTGATCTCTGGGGCCCTTTCTGGCTCTGAGTCTGCCTCAGTTTCTCCCTGGTGGCAGATGGAATTGTTGGTCTTGATTCTTCAGCGCCCTGTACCCCGCCATGGCCTTGTGGAGGTGGGTGGCCTTCCCCACCTGCTAATCTGGAGCTTGGCCACAGCTTGCTTAAGCTAATGAGATTCTAGAGAATGAAACACACACAGAGGCTTGAAACAGGCTTGCACAGTTGGGCCTTTTCAGCACAAGAATACGCCCCAAGTAGCATCTGATCCAAAGAAGATGCGAGAAACGTGGAGCAATGGGGGCCCAAACCGCAACTCGGTGTCCAGCTGGCCGAGCCCAGTGCAGAACAGCCAAACCCCAGGCACCCCGCAGACTCACGAGAAAGAGACACACCTTGACCCGGAGGGGCGGGGCTCATCTGTTATGCGGCTTTATCGTGGCAGGAGTTGACTGATAATCATTCCTAGACACAGGGAACCCTGTGAAAGGTCTCCTCAGCCTTTCTCCTGCCGGCAGACAAGCCCGGAGCCTACTGCAAGCACAGGGCGGTTCCCTGTGAGGCTGCAGCCCCAGTGGGACAGCGGGACAGGGTCAGGCTGCCCTGAAGCTAGAGTGTATTGGGGGGGGAAGCTGGTGCCTCCTCCAGGCTGGCTCTGGATGACCAGGGAAGGGCCCCCAAGGAGCCTACCTGGAAGGGGCAGCTCCTCCTGTCCCATGTGGCCCTGAAGATGGGGTACCAGGCACACCTGACTCCCCAAAAAGAGAAACCTTCGCTGGCCGCAGCTGTGAAGAGCCACGCGGTTCTAGCGCTGGGCTGAGCCTCACTCATCATATAGTTCATGCTCGGAGGGCCCCAATTGCCCGTGTGACAGTCGGGGACAAGGGACCTGAGTCTGCTCACTTAGGACTTCATGGCTGATTACAGATGGAAATGCAAGCTGCTCTTCAGGCCGCCGAGGACAGGCGCATCCTCTCAGCGCTGCCCACGTACATCCGGCCCCTCCAGCTCACCCCATTTTTCTGGGCAGTTCTGGGCAGCGGGGTTGCCAGCAGTGGGGGTCTGCAGCTCAAGTTTGGACTCAGACAAGCCTGGCTCTGAACCCCAGGCCCGCTTCTCTCCAGCTGTGTGACCTTGAGTGAGCTGCTCAACCTCTCTGAGCCTCAGTCGCCTGTGCATTAAAGCGCTGACAACGGTTTGGATGCTTCATGGGGCAGCCATGAGGACAGGAGGGTACGCACAGGCTTGTGCGTGGTGCCCGGCAGATAGGAACTCACTCAGGAATAAATGCTAGCCATTGCTGTTCATCATAAATCCCGCTCATTAGACTTAGGGCTTTATCTTCCTGAAAATGCATTTGTTCCTTAATCAGTCCTTCAAAGTCTTTCCATGCACCAGGTGGGGCCAAGAGGTCACCACTGGACGCTGAGGGGAACAGACCACAGGAGCTAACTTGGCTGCTGGGGGTGTATAGGGCAGGGAATCATGGGGTCCTCCCGGAGGCTCAGCCAGGCCCTCAGCTGGCAGCTTGACTATGATTTCGCCAGGAAGAGCCAGGGCTGGGTCACATGGGACATTCGGGGCGTGGTGAGTTCAGGCACCGAGAGCCATCCAGGTGGGGGAGCGCCCTGAGAGCACATGTTCGTGGGGAGAGGGCAGAGAGGTGGGTGAAAGCACAGGAGAATGGGCAAGGCCAGATCAGGGCCCCGGATGCCACCGTGAGGAGCTTGGAGGATTCTATCCTGCACATGGGCAACAGGAGAGGGAAGCTAGTAAAAGGTGGGAGTGTGATGGTGGCATGGTCAGATTTTCGTGTTGATGACAGCCCCTCAGACACGGGATGCAGTTGCAGTGGTCCAGGGGAGAGACACGGGGCCCGGGTGGTATGGTGACAGTGAGGAAAGGGGGGTACCCTTCCGGAGAAGTCTCTGTGAAGCCCAGACTCAAGGGCCCGTCTGTCTGAGCCTGGTCCCGGCTCCACACCCCAGCTGCTGTGTGGCTTTGGGCAAATCACCACCCTCTCTGGGCCTGCTTCCTTGTTTGCAAAGTGTGAACAGCACTGGTACCCACTGGGGTTGTTAGGAGGATTCTATGAGTTAATACGTGCAAAGCCCTTGGGGGAAAAATGCCAGGTCATGAGTAAGCTCTGGCAGGTGACAACTACTTCTGCTGTCACTTTACAGCAGCACTGCCAACCAGACCCCAGGCTGGGTGAGGGAGGGGGAGGCGGGAGAGGGAGAGGTCTAGATGGCGGGCACTTTGCCCACTTTGGCCTCTAGGTGGAAGCAGGGCAGCTCCGCTGAGGGAGGTGGGGCTCAGAGGGTGACTGGGCCTGTGGATGACCTCAGGGAGGAAGGCGTGCGATATCCAGAGCAGACGTGGCTGGGTGGCTGGGTCCGGCATCCAGAGCTCAGAGCATGGCTGAGACAGCCTAGGAGAAGGGCTGCCCCCTAGGGCTGAGTGCAGAGGAAGGAGAGGGGCCCCAAGGAGGCTGAGAAGGCAGGGTCAGCGGCGGGGGAGGGAGGCTCAGGGGAGACAGCTGGCCAGAGGAGGCCGGGGCCACAGATCACACCTAGAGAAGGAACGGCCCCTTGTGGGCTCCCTCTAAGGTCAAGGCCAAAGTCCACTCCGCATGACCACCCACCTTGCCCTGTGTGCCCCCACTGTCAAACGGATGTCTGTATGGGAGCAGGCATGGCCCACCCCTCCCCGCCCACAGTACCGACCCCAGTGTGGGGGTTTATTTAATATGACCTGGAAGGCCGCACTTGGCTAAGCTTGGGAATCGTCCATGGAGCACATCCGCACGGCGTGCTGGCCGCTGAGCCGTCTCCTCCCCTGTGACCTCTCTGGGCCTCGGTCTCTCTCCCAGGAACGCTGCAAAGGGCTAAGATGGGCCCTCCCTGGGCCCCTTCCAGCTCTGACAGCTTCTGCCCCAAGGGTTCAGGTGGTCTGTGAGTCTGTCACTCAGCCTTCTGCCCTGTGGGCCCCCGAGACCCACAGACTGGGGTATCTGAGGTCCCTCATATCTGACATGCCACACTAGTTTATCCATGGAGGTAGTGACCCAGGAGAGGACGCTTGGGAGGTGAGGGTCTCCTGCCTTTGTCACTATCCTGTACCCTGACCCTCACCGACCTGCTTCCTGTCAGCAAAGGTACAGCCCCAAAGAGGACTTCACAGAAGAGCTTAGCACCAAGAAACTACCGCTGGGCCCAGCACAGGCCAGCTGGTCTGCCTCCATCCCGGGAAAGCAGGGCCTAGGCTAGGCGACAGGTCTCACAGGAAGGTCTCCTTGAGAGGCCATGTCCCCACGTGGCCCTGCGCAACTGCCTCTGGTGTTCTGTACCAGCCCTTCTGGGGAGGTCTCCTGAGAGATGACTCTCTTCTCTCCACAGAGGGTTCACTTACTTCAGCCCACCTGGACCTGCTTCCCCATCTTCCGCCCTTGGTGTGAGTGGTTCTGGTCACGAGGCGGGTGAAGGAGGCCGTCTGGTATGGTCTCCAAAGGAAGCTCGACTCATTCCATGGTGGCCGCTGACCCTGTGTGCGGCCTGCTTCCAGACTCCCTTCTCCTGCCCACCTCCCCTGGAAACCAGTGCCCTGGGCAACGCTCTCCCTCTGGCCTGAGGGTTAGGCCCAGACTGAGTCCATGGGGAGGAAGTGTGAGGTATAGTGGCTTTCAGGGGACACTGAGAAGTTCCTCTCCTCATCCCTGCCAGCCCGCCAGTGTGGCAAAAATGTCCCGCCGGCTCTCCCCTCTACAGAGTGGAGGCTGAAAGGGAGCACTCCATCTTGCAGGCATGGAAGAGAGAATGTCCCTTCCCCTCCACCTCCCACCCCTTCTAGGATGACTTGTCAAATATGACAGCTGCAGGGCCCTAGTTCACCTTCCTCTTCAGGTCCAAAGTTGGGTAAACTAAGGCCCGGAGGAGTGAAGGGGCCTGTCTCAGCTCCCACAGCTCAGGGTAAGCGGACCTACATGTTGGTCTGGGAACCTGGCCTCTGGCCCTGTGCTCCCCTCAAATGCTGCTGCTCCCACCCCTCTCGTGGGCGAGGCCAGGCCCGGACACTCACAGGGCCCAGCTTACAGGCAGCACTAATGTCCTTTCCAGAAGATTGCTGTTCTCTCCTTGGCTGGAGACCCTGATTTTTGTCCCCACCTCCCTCTTCTGGAGGAAAATGGAGGCTGATAGAGTGGGGAAGTGGTTTCCAAACGGTGTTCCTGGGAACCTCCCAGAGGCACAGACCGAGCACCCTCAGGACGCTGTAGAGACCCAGTGGTGTGGGGAGAGGAGCATGCGACCAGACTCCGAACGCCAGGCCCAGATCCTTCCATTCCGTTAACTCAGAGCCGTCTCCTCCCTGGAGGACCCCCTAATTGCTCATCTGTGGAGTGGGATTAACCCTCCCTGACCTACCTTCTGGGGCAAGTGCAGGGGTGACAGCTGTGGAGGCCGTCAGGAAGTGCAGCAGGCGGGGTCACAAGGTTCAGGACTGTCCCTGAGCCGGGGGCTTTGGGATGGGGGTGGGAGAAAGGCCACTGAGGCCAGGGCACTGTCTCCTCCTTCCCTCCATCCTGCTTCCTCCCTTGGGAGCCCCAGAGGGACCGCAGCCATTACAGAGAAGGGACTTCAAGTGACAAAGACAAATTGGCTTAATTGACCCAAATTAGCAGCAGGGAGGGCCCTGATGGCCCAGCTGCTGGTACGTTTAATCACTGTCACCCTGTGTGGTCAGGGGAGGACCCCTCCCCCAAGGCCAACAGGGTCACCTCCCCTGTGAATGGCTGCCTCTCTGGAGTCCTCCGTCAGCAGGAAGTAGGACAAAGACAGCCTTCGGCAGGAGGTCAGAGCACCCTGTGGAGCGGAGCCCTGCTTCAGGAGAGACAGCCTGGGCTAAGCTGGGGCAGCCTCAGGAGCCGGGGTGGGGCTCTCTCAAGCCCCTCATTCTGAGTTCTATGGCTGCCCTTTGGAGATAGATGGATGCCCCGAGGCGGTCCAGCCCGCAGAGTGACCGTCATTCCTCCCCGGAGATGCTGTCCTGCTCCTGCACTTTGGAGGCTCAGGGGAGGGAGGGTCCTGACCAAGTCTCTGGCCCAGCCTCTGCTTCTCTGTCAGCTTTCCAGAGTTCCTTAATGATGTTGGGATGATGGTCAAGTCGGGGTCTCCTGCAAACCTCCAGAAGGTTGTGAGCCAGACCCCTCCTTGGTGTCTGGTGACACTCTTCCCAGGACTCTGGTCAGCTGTCACCACCCAAATCCTGGGTCATGAGAAGGCAGTAAAGACACTCCCCCCCACTCCAGCCCCTTTCTGGTTTCGGCCTGCTCCCTGGTGGGGACTGTCCCTTCTCTTTTCACAGCAAACACGGTTAGAGACCCACAGTGAGCAGGGCCTGGACTGAAACTCCAGGTCAGGGGCTCCCGTGACCTCACGGCCTCCTTCTCACAGTTCCCTATCTCTGGCTGTTTCTGCTTGGAATCTCTTATCTGCGGGAGCTGTCCTTGCACACCCTATGGAGGCCGTGTGTGCAAAGGACCCTGACATCTGTGTCTTTCACCGTGGCATCCCGGGCCCCAGCACTGTCCTGGTCACTCCAGCCCCGTCTGCCTGCCCCGGACACCTCAGCCCATCTCTGGCTCCACTCCTCAACTACCACTCAGGCCCTCCTCCCTCTAACCCCTCTCTGCCTTCTCCATAAATGCACCACAGAGCTCAATCTGGGTACCCATAGCCCATGTCAGTGCCGGCCCCGAGGGTCGGTCTCATGCTAGGGAGCTGAACAGTCTCTCTCTCTCTCACACACACACAAACACCCACACACACTCCAACTTGTCCGCGGGCCGCCCGTCAGAAGTTCCCTGGAAATGGGGTATGAGAACCTAGAACCGCATTTCAACATCTTCCTCCATAGAGCTGGTGTTATCTACAGAAGTTCTGTTCCCGGGCAAGCCCACCAAACAGATCTCGCCTATAATGCGTCCCATAAATATGTACTGGGCACCTACGATGTGTCTCATGAAACTGAACAGGGGTTCTAACCGTGTTCCCTTGAGTTCTGGGCCCTGAAACAGAGGACTATGTGAGAGAATGAGAAGATGAAAAACCAAAACCAAGTCTCTCTTCAAATCATTTAAAAGTAGGTCAGGCCCGTGGTTAACTCCCTGTCTACTCTCTTCCTCCTTCCCAGCACCCCCAGCCTCTGGACCTCAAGGCCTCCAAGTCCCCTCTGCACAGGACCCCAGCATGGCAGCAGCCCCCGAGCCCATCCCGGTTCTAGAAGCTTTATAAGATCCAGGTTCTAGGCCCCTCACCAGCCACACAGGTCAGCAGGTCTCGGTGAGTCCTAGAAGGCGATGCCTGCCCCACTGCCAGCCCCCCCCCCCCTTGCTCTAGTAATGAGCCTCAAGGATCACTTGGGAGCCCATGCCGCACCCCAGACTGGTGGCTTTGGAATTGCCAGGGCTGGGACCAAGGCACGAGCAGTTTTGTTTTGTTTTTAAACTCCTGGATGTGCGGCCAAGCTTCCGAACTGCTGCCCGAGTTGTTCTACTTCTCTTTGTCTCCCCTTTCCGTAGACCTGAACCCACAGACACCAGCACTCACACCTGCCCCCCACTCTTCTCACTCCCATATCTTCTGGGGACCCACGGCCCTGCCTCAATGTGACACTTATTTCCATATACCTGGAGTCAGACAATCAAGTATCTGTGGGATCTGGGATGGGGATTCCACATCTTGGGTAGGTCAAGTTTGGCTGAATGGGATACCAGAGGCTGGAGGCCAGAGGCTGTGCTCGGGCAGAGGGAGCTGGCTGGGATGGCCCTGCATCTCTCCCAGCTTGGGGGGTGGTGGTGTCAGGGGTCCTGTGGGTCCCCACTTGCCCAGCCCCCAGAAACCCTGCACTGCTGGGCCAGGGCCGGGGCCGCAGCCCGTGTCCCACAGACTCATGCCGAGTGCAGGATCACATCCCCAATTCCGTGGAAGGTGATTTCACATTTGTAACAATTACTCACTTAATTGGGTTCCAATTAAATTGGAGAGGAAGCGGAGGGCTGTGTCTGTGTTTATTCTCCTCCTTCTCCTTCTGCGCATCAAAGAGAGTGCAGGGAGGGTGACAAACGGGCTTTATCCCATCTGGAACAATCCGCCTCCTGTCAGGGGAGGGCAGGGCTGTCCTGGGGCTGGCCCCACCTGCCGCCTTCTGAGTGGCTCTCATGCCTGCATTTCTCATCAGAGGCTGAACTCATTCAAGGGCCCTAGGGGGTGCTGGGTGTCCAGGAGAGAGCCCTGTCTTCTCATGGGCTTATCCCCCAACTGGGGGGCTGAGTGTGGACCTGGGGAATCAGGGGGCAGAGAGGTAGAGGAAACAGCACTACCCAGGCAGAGTGGATGGGGGCTCAGGGCTGGGTTAAGTGGACCCCTGTCTTGCCAGCTGGACTCACTGGGGAGTCTCCAGGCTGCCCCAGAGCAACAGGGGGAGGTGAGGCAGATAAGCCCTCAAGGAGACACCCCTACTCTCCATTTAGCCAGTAGCTCTGCACTGCGTAACACCTGTGTTATATGAAACTCACACACTCTATGTAATATAGAGTATAGACTATGTATTTCCCTTGCCAGAAAAAAAAAATTGCTGATTGAGTCCAATTCT
Source organism: Meles meles (assembly GCF_922984935.1). Classification (NCBI taxonomy): domain Eukaryota; kingdom Metazoa; phylum Chordata; class Mammalia; order Carnivora; family Mustelidae; genus Meles; species Meles meles. The sequence continues at coordinate 18,110,361 of NC_060083.1, forward strand.
GTCACATCCTAGAAAGGGAAACTGAGGCCCAGAAAGGGGAAGAAATTTGTTCAAGTCCATGCCACCATTTTAGGGCCTGGTTTGTTAGGATCAAGGACTCCTGGCTTGATCTCAGCCCCCTGTGGCTAGGAGATGGTCTTGGGGTGAGGAGGGTTGGGGAGAGGTTAAGGAGGGAACGATGGGCCAGGCCAGGGTCTCCATGGAAGCACCTGCCTCTCGCCTCTGTTCCCCAAGAGGGACCCCTCTCTGGTCCACACAGCAAAGAGGCCAGGAGGTCATGATGGTGACCAGGGGCTGAGGCTGGGTTCATGCCCCTGGGCGATGCTAGCTCAGCTGGCCCTCTGGCGGGATACCCTACCCCTAGGAGAGCCAGGCTTGTGCCAGGGGGCCCTGGTCAGAGGAGCCCCGCAAAGGGGCCAGATCTGCAGAAGGTCAGTGTCTGGTGCACAGGAGGTATTTAGGAAAGCTTTGTACAATGAATGAATGAATGAATGAATGCTTGATTGAGTCAAGGACACGGAGCCCAGTCTAGGAACCAGGGCCCAAGCTTCTAAGGTGGGCTGAAGGAAATGAGGTTCTACAAAGAACTGGTTGCAGAACAAGGGAACTTAGCCCCACCCAGAGAGAAGCCCCTGCTTGATGGGGCAAGTGCCAGTGCCCCTGGGAAAACCTCTCATCTGACGACGGAGGCACTGTCTTCTCTGGAAGACTGATGAGGGAGGCACGGCTCCATCCTGGGAGAGTCCCCAGCTGGGTGGGGGTGGAGAAGGGGAAGGAAGAACGTCCCTGTCCTGGGGCTCTCTCTCTCTCAGATGAGGGATGCCCCTGACTTGGGCGGCCTCCTACCTGAGGGAGGAGGCAAGGCTGGGTCTATGACGCCGTGCTCCTCGTTCCTGGGTTAAGGAGTGGAGGGTGCTCTGTCTGGGTGCCGGGCAGGAAGGAGCTGGGAGCAGGGACCAGGCAGGGGGAAAGCCATCCGCATTCTGGTCAGGCAGCCACTCACTGAGTTATTATTATTTCTTTTTTTTGAGCTACTTAGAGCAATTTACAGAAATCATTTAGGGGCCGTTTAGGGAGAAGAGAAAAGATGAAGACTTTTAAAGGCAGGGCCCGGGGATGGTTTTATGCAGATCAGCTTCTCAGGGCTGCCAAGGAGAATCTGGATTCCGAGGGGTGTAGGGAAGGGGAGGGGGCCTGCAGGGTTTCTACTCTGACAAATCTCCCGCGGGGGTCCCGAGGCAGCAGCCCTGGACCAAGGAAAGGGATGAGTGGGGAACATATGTCAGGCAGAGGGCTGAGACCCATGAGGAGGGAAGCCAGCCCCAGGGGATGAGCCAGTCACTCTGTACCTCAGTTTCCCCTTTGGTAACTGGGGCGTGTGCATGGATGAGTTGACGGCTCTGGGCCCACGCTGAAAGGGGGTGACTCTTCCTTTATGATATCGGAGCGAGAAGAGAGGCCCTTGGACCTGGAGCCACAGACTCAGGAGATAGGGCCCAGGGGGAATGGAAGGCAGTGTCCAGAGGAAGAGGCAGACTTCCCCATCTGTGACCTGGGATGGTCATTTCTCCTCTCTGATGCCTGCCTCATCCATATAATGGGGATCAGGATGGCCCATTTCACAGGCAGGGCTTACCTGGGATAAGGTGATAGAGTGTGTGCTAGCAGTTTTGGAACTATCCGGGGCACCACACTCCTTGGTCTTGGTGGGGAATGGTGGTGACCATCAAGGGTGACGAAGAGCCCCTCCTCCTGACCCCCCCACTCCCACCCCAGCCCGACAGGAGAAACTGCTCTTCGAGGGCTGAACAGGAACCTAAGTGACCTACGCCAGGCTGGGACCAGAGGCCCCAACTGGGATGCCTGGGGAGTGCAGGTCACATGCGTGTGCGTCCACGTGTGGGCGTGTGATGTGGCATCGGTGGGGGGTGGAGGGAGCTGGCGGGTGGACGGAAAATAAGGAAACGGGTCACACATGTAGCAAAGCCTTCCCCACACTTCCCATTTCATGCTGTTTGTGATGTGATTATTGGAGACGGAATCTGGTTACTCCATGTAAACACCGTGCCTGCTGAGACAGACAGATCCCCCAGATACAGCCGCTGGGGAAGCCGGATGTGGCGGGGGGACCCCACCTCTAGTACCCTCATACCAGACCTCTGAGGACACAAGGACAAGCCCACTGGGTCGGGCATCAGGAACCTGGGTGTTAGGCGTGGCTTTGCCGTGCCCGGTTGCTGTGTGATTTGTCCCTTTCTGGACCATCGTTGTTGCTCTCTCTCCCAACAGGGATGGTTCAAGAATGAGAGGGGGGCCTGACACTCCCATCTAGCTCCCCTGACCCAAGGAGCTCTGACGTTAAGGATCTCATTGCACTGAGCGGCCCCCGTGTGCCAGGGTGCAGATGCAGTTTCGGAGGGCACCGGCTTTCAGTGTGCTCTGCAGGCACAGATGGAGAGCCCACCGCGAGTAGGGCACCATGCATGGAGACTCCGCTGCCTGCCAGTACTTCAGGAGCGAGGGTGATAATATAACTGCTATCTCTTGTCTACCCGGCACCCAGACAGAGCCGGGGCCATCACGTGCACCAGCTCACCGAACCCCCGTGATCTCAGATGTAGGTGCTGATGGGAAGGAGGTTCCCTCGGCGCTCCCCTGGACTCTGTCCAGCACTCGGCAGGAGCCAGGTGGGCACGGCTCGGGACGGAATGGACACCCCTGTTGCTACTGGGGCTCACTGTACCAGGTCACAGAGATTTGGACAGTGATTGTGGCAAAATGACAGGATGCCGCCGCCGCTGCTGCTGCCGCCGCCCCCCAGAGTCCAGGGGAGGCCCCTCTGCCACCCCGCTCTCCTGCACTTGGCCACCCTGGCCCGGGTTCTGTTGCACAGAAGATGTCTGCATCCTTGTCCCACATCGGCCAGTGACTGTGTCGTCACTGCTGCATGACCACTGTTGGTCACAGCGCTGGGCACGGAGCAGGTATGCAAAACCATGGGCTGAACAAAAGTATCGTTACCATTTCCTGAGCACTTAACTACCAGCCGGGCGCTGCTCCAAGTGTATTACGTGCATTAATTTATTCATTGCCACAACCCTATGAGACGGGTACTCTTGGTCTCCCATTCTATGAATGTGGAAACTGAGCCACAGAACAGTGATGTAATTTTCCCGAGACCCCAAAGTTAGGATACGGCAGATGAGTGTGGGAAGGAAGGACAGGAAGGAAAGAAGGAACAGGAAGGAAGGAAGGGAGAGAGGGAAGGAGGGAGGAAGCAAGGACAGAAAGGAAGGGAGCCTGGGAGGGAGAGAGAAATTGCTCTTTGGTCTATGTCATCCATTTAACTCTCAGAATCTCTCATCCCAGCTGCAACCTGGGGAGAAAGGTGAGAGGAGGGAAAGACGCAACCTTTTTATTCTTTCATTCCACACATAGGTACTGAGCATCTCCTGTGTGCCGGGCACTGATCCAGGTGCTGGGAATGAGTATAGCAGTGAACAGGACAGCCAGCACCCAGCTCTCAGAAGCTCCCATCCCAAGGTGGATGCCGGTCCCTGATCCAGCAGACACATAACTACACATCATATCAGGTGAAGAGAGACAGTGGAGGGCAGAGTGACACGACTAGTGTGGCTAGGGGATGGCCAGGGAGGGCCACTCTGGGACATGCATTTGAGTGGAGGTCTCAAAGGATGGGGGCATTGAGTCGCACGTTTTGGGGGGAAGAGGCCAGGTGAGGGGCAGCAAGCATCAAGTCACTGAGTCTTGGTGAGGGCAGTGGAGGACAGGGTTGGGGGTGGGGCGAGCCGCTGAGAAGGAAGATACGTCCAGGAAAAGGGACAGATCATGCCAGCCTTATCACCCACCATAAGGACTCTGGCTTTCCCTCTCAGGGAGGTGGAGGGCTCTGAGCAGGCAAGTGACTTGATCTGACACGTGGTTTAAATGATTTCAGGACAAAGCAGGAAGGAAAATGCCCCTGGGAGGCTACTGGGAGCCCCTGCATGGATGGGACACTGTAGCCAGGGCTGGGGAGGAGCTGGGTAGGCTCCTAATGTGCAAGGAATCTCCTAGGACTGCATTTGAAAGGCCAGTGGCCCAGCCCACCGGCCCCAGGGCCCCCAAAGGAAGCTCCCAAGGGGGAATTTGGTAGTGTCCTTGGGGAGCACCTAGCCCCGGCCTGTCCAGGATGCCAACCACGCACACTAACTCTCTGCTCCACTACGGAGCAACCGAAATGGAGTTAGCTGGGATTGCCATGTGCCCCTACAAGAGTCAACCATAAGGGATTTCGAAGATTTAATACAGAAGTCAAAAGAAACAACGTGAAATAGCTCTTTACTGTGATGCTCCAGCATCTCATCACTAGGCCTGAGGAGCCCAACGGTCTCCCTGGGTGAATACAGGTTGTCCTGATGGTGACACATTGATCTTTTCTACAACTCCATTCCCAACATGAGGCTCAGACTCATGACCTCGAGCTCAGGAGTCACATGTTGCACGGACGGAGCCAGCCAGGGGTCCCTTGAGCTATTTCCTCTAGAGGTTCATTCAAGATTCTGCCCAGGGTTGAACTCCTGGCAAGTGTTAAGGATGAAGCAGCTTGTTCCTGTGTGTTACCCCAAAGTCTCCAGAGTTAATAGGTGCTGTTACTCATAACCTGCTTGTTGATTCAAAGGTCCAGTACCTTGTGTGGAGCCCAAGAGTGACTTGAGGAACCCCGAGCCATTTTTCTGCTTGGCTCCAGTCTGAAGTCAGCGGTCTGAAGAAAGAACAAGGCCTGTATCCTAGGAATCCAGTTCTTGAGGGATATCAAAAGGAAGTTTTTGGGTCATTTTTTTGTACAACCTAGTAGAAGTGAGCATACAGTTGTTTCAACCTTTGTAAATAAAAGTTTAACTTTTTAAAAAAATAGCTCTTTACTAATTTTTATGCTGATTAAATGGAATGATAACCTTTTGTATATATTGGTTAAAATATATTTTGGAATATATTGGAATGATAACCTTTTGTATATATTGGTTAAAATACATTAAAATCAATTTCACCTGTTTCTTTCTACTTCTTCTCGTGTGAGAACTAGGAAAATGTAACTCACATAGGTGTCTTGGGGGTCTATTTCCATCAGACAGCCCTGATCCAGTACAGAAGCCCTGGTTTCAGAGACCTGGGCATTGAACTCCAGCGGGAGGAAGGCTCTGTCTGAGGCGGGTGGCTGGCGGGAAAAGCCCAGAGGCAGAGGAGGGACACGGCGTGAGGCTGGGGAGACAGGGGCCCCGTGGGTGGTTTGGGTCATTTGAGGTGACCACTAGGGGCTCATGATGAAGAAGAAACAGTCACAGTGACCTGTACCAAATCCCGACTCTGCTGGCAGGATGAAGAAGCTCAGGGACCCTGCTCTCAACTCCCCTACACAGTGGGTTTGTTTTTTTCCTTCCAGTCTGCAGAAGAAGAATCGTGAGAGCCAAGAGGGAGACGAGGGTCTGCACATGCTTTGGGCAGCAGGATGCATCAGAGTTAAGTGTTTTAGGAATGCCCCGGGCTCCGCATCTATAACCCGTGACCTGATTTTTGGCCATGGCTCAGAACTACCGTGCAAGCAATGCATGCAGCCACAAGCCAGTATGACCCAGGCACTGCAGTGGGGTCAGCTGTGGGACCCAGGAATGCTTCCTGTGCCCCGGGGTGGGAATGGGGGCTCCCCAAGGTCTGTGGCTGCTTTCCTGGTTAAGGACACAAAGAGAAATGGAGGGAGGGCAGGAGAGGGGCTGGCTGCTGGCCACTGCTGTGTTTAAAACAGGCAGCATGTTGCTAGGAGGCATCGAGGGTAAGTAAAATAAGACCCCAAACAAAACAAAACAAAACAAAACAAAAAAACCCAACCACCGGAAAGCAGAGCTCCGGGAAGCCTTTGGCACTGTCTTAACCCGTGCTTCCCAGCAGCGAGGCCTGGCTTCAGGCAAGAAAGGAAGGACACATACCAAGCCTACCACATTTACCGAGGTCTCCTGCAGGCCCACAGCTTTTGTTCCAGGCACTTCCATGCTTGAACCCTTGGAGTAGCCCCACCCCGGAGAGGAGACAGTATTATGCCCATTCTGCAGATGGAGAAGCTGAGGCTCAGGGTGATAGGCCGGCAAAAGCTTCTGGGTCACCCAGCTGCACTGCCGCAGGGCTGAGAGTCAAACCTACATTTGCATGACCTGAAAAACCTACCACCGTTCTCTGAACTGATGTGGCTTCTTCTGAGGTTTTCCCGGAACCCAAGGGCTGGCAGTGACCCCTGGGATCTGACCCCTTGGCCTCTGGCTGCCAGTTGGGCTGGGGAATGAGGAGGGAGGCTGGGTGTTTGTTGAAAATACTGAGGGAGATCTTGTCTCTCTCACTTCTCCTACCAGGCCATGTTCCCCAGGACTCCCGACACTCCTGGACCCCCAGGAGGTCAGAAATGGCTGTGGGTCTTAGGCAAGTCTCTTTGGCTCCCTGGGCCTTAACTGCCAGGACAATTAAGGTAGCTCCAAACACTGAGGCTTAGGCTGCAGGCTTTAGACTTCATATCTGCTGTCAGATCTCAACAGAGGCGGCAACCAAGGAGTAGAAAGAAGTCAGGCCACCGGCGAGTGGCAGAGCCAGCCCTTAGCTCTGTCTCTCTGGTTCTAAGGATGGACTCTTTGCCCTATGGTGGTGCTCTTATGATGGCTAGTGGTTACTTCCCATCCCCAGTGTCCTCACTCGACGGTGTCCTTCAGCATTGCTCCAACCTACAAATTGCCCCCAACCAAGTCATTGCAGAGAACCCTGCTTTGATCACATCACTCCCTCACTCCAGAACACTCAGTAGCTCCCTAGTGCTCCATGGACATTGGATCAAAGTTATGAGGGGGTCTCAAAAAATCATCCAGGTAAAGAATTACCAACCATATACCCTGCATTTAGCCCCTGTCCTGCTACTCCTTCCCAGGCAGCTTGGCTCTCCCTCCCTGGACTGAATTTGTAGGCCAAGAGCCATTTTTGCCCTGCATTTCTGTCCTCCCCAGGGTAACAGACACATAGTAGATGTTGACTGATTAGTCTTCGGGGGCAGAACTCTCAAACCTTGTTAAGGCCTCCTGAAGTGGTACCTCGTCCGTGAAGCCTGCCCTGATTTCTTGAATAGTTATAAGATTTCTCCCTGCATGACCCTCTTCATCCCTCCCGACACACCTATGACTGCATTGTATCACAGTCTGTGCAGACACAGCTCCTCTGCCTGGAGCACCCCCTTAGAAGCCCCTCCAGGGATAGGCACCATGTTTCCTTCATTTTTACATTTAACACAGTGCCTGGCATATACTTGGAATAACAGTGGCATTGACAGCCATCATTCTGGGGCACTTAGTATGTGCCAGGCACTACTCTCAGTATCTGACATGAAACACAGACTCATTTATGTAATTATGACTACAACTCTGGAATTTGGGTGCTTTCATAATCATTTGCAGATGAGTAAACCAAGGCACAGAGTCACACAGGAAGGGACAAAGCCAGACAAGGTGGTTATAGAGTCCAGAGCAGGGACGAGTGAGGGTAGAGGAGGAGAGCTGTGAACATCAGGACTAAAACAAAACAGAACAAAGTCTACTCCTGGCTCCATGGGAAAGATTCCTGGTGCCCAGCATAGGGGGTGGTGTATAGCAGGTGCTCAGTTAACAGAATTGAGGTAGTCAGATAATTCCATAGGTGCTCTGACACAGACTTGTGGTCAGTTGGGGCTGGGCTGGAGGAGGGTTGCAGGGCCCCAGTGGGGAGGCCAGTCTCCTGCACGATGCCACGAGCCCCCACTGCTCACCCCACCACCTCCCCCAGCTCCAGCCTCCCCTCTCCTGTGTTTCAGACCTCTCATGCATGGGGCAGGCGGCTGGCCATTTTTCTCCTGCCGAGAAAGCTACAGAAAATTGAGATCATTTCTCTGCTGTGCTGGCAGCTGGGAAAATGGTAATTTTTCCTATTTTCAATCCAAGAGTTCCTTCCCATTGGACAAAGGCCCCATACCATCTCTCTCTCCCCAGAGAGGGACAGGGCTGGCGAGGGTGTGGTTCCCCACTCCCCGCCCCCCCTCGCCCCCCTGGCTCAGGTCACCTCCCTGCCTAAGAGGCGTGGGCTGCACTGATCCTGCACTGGCAGGGGGCTTGTGGTGGAAGGAGGGGGCCCCTGACCGAGCACTTGCAGACATAAAACAGGGCCAGGCAGAGAGGTCAAAGCAACAGGTAATCTGGAGTCACTGCATGGCGCTTGGGGATCCAGGGAAATGGGGTTTTACTTTCCCTGCACACATCCTGGCTGTCACCCTTCCCAAATCAGTGGTGTAAGATCACTGTCCAAACAAGTGCCTATAACCCCCCTTGCTCCTGAAGAGAATTTTTTGCAAAAGGAGATAATTAGTTAAAAAAAAAATCAGAATCTGTGAAATAAGCCAAAGCTAGCTTAGCATCCCAAATCCCCCAGCTGAGAAGAAGGCACTGGCGTCTGGCTCCCACCATGGAGGCGATGGTGGGGGTTTGGGCAAGAAGAGGCCAAGGAAGCACCCGGGGCTGCAGCCCCATTTTATAGACAAGCGGTCCAAGCCCATCGGAAGAGGCCTGGACAGCCACACAGCTGGCCGGGCGGGGCTGGACATCAGCTTGGCCTCTCCTTGGGTGGTCTCTGCTGCAGCCGGGCCCTGGTGTGCCCTGCTCCTTTCCCACTACATGGGGTGGCCATGGGGCATCGGGAAAGGAGGCCACAGCCAGGACTGTGAGGGTCAGTGGGCTAAAGGGAGCAGACAGAGGCCCTCTCCTGTGGCCCTGGGTTGGGGGGTGGGGAGCAGTCCCTGACCCTGCAGTTTCTGAAACTCTGCAAGCTTGCCACAGTGGGTCAGCTCAGGTCACCCCTGCTCTAAGCCCTGCTATGGCTCCCCCTTTAACTGAGCCTACAAGGCAATGTTCTTACAAGAGCCTCCCTCTCACCCACCCATTTTCCCCAACACTCCTCTTCTCACGGAGTCCAGTTCCTCCGGCCTCCATCCCTCAGGCGGTCCTCGCTGTGTCAGAATGGTCAAGCCCACTCCCGCCCTAGGGCTGGATATAATATTGGCGATATTTGCATACTTGGTGCTCCCCGCCCCTGCGAGTGTGCTTAACGACTTATCAGATGAGAGCATTCATTCTGTACTGCACACCCCCTCCCAACACACACGCATTCCCAATGTCCCTTACCCTACCGTTTATATTTTCCTTAGCCTCCTTTGCCTTCTAACATATAATTCACCTATTGAATGTATGTATTACTTGCTGTCTGCCTTCCGCCCCGCCTTCCGCCGGAATACAGGCTCCTGAATGCAGAGCACATGCTAGATTCCCCGAAGACGGGAAGTGCCTGGAACAGTGCCTGGTCCACAGTAAGCACCAACTGAATACTCACGGAGTGACAGGGAAGGTGTCTCCATGTGCAAGTATGTGCACAAGGGTACATTCATTGATCCATCCCATCTGACAAATCACTGGATGTCTATTTTATTCCAGATGTCCTAGTAGACCCTGAGAGTACAGCGGCAGGGAGGAGGCCACACACCGTCCAGGTCCACTCAGGCTGGTGGCCCGCAGGGAGGTTACGCAATGCAATTACACACAGGGCAAATCGGCAATGAGTTGCAGAAGGTAGTGGGTCTTTGCCCACCTGAGAATCAGGTGGGCTTCCAAGAGGAGGTGTGGTTACATTCAGACCTGAAGGCTGACTAGGAGACAGGTATGGGACGGTGTTCTGGTGAGAGGCCACACCATGCACAGAGGGGCACCATTCATTCAAAGGACTGAAAGAAGCCTAGAAAGCAAGTGGGAGAGGGGCTCGAGATGAGGGGGGACTCACTCGGGTGTATGGGTCCACGTGTCTGTCTGTCCATGTCTGTGCTTATCCTCTGTACGTGTGAGACGGGGAGGTAAAGGGCAAGACTTCCGTAGTCAGTGTCCAAAAATGTGACTTCAAGAGTTAGTGTGGTGAGGACTCCATGGAGCCTCGGTTTTGCTCTCTGTAAAATGGGGATCTGCTGTGGAGATCCAGCGAAAAGGTGGATCTGAACTCCAAGGAGCCGTTTGAGCTTTCAAGTGTGTCCAGCTGTGCCCATGAGTGTGTGGGTGTGCACGCAAGTGTGTGCCTGTGCCGTGAGCTCCCAGCGACACTGCTCTCCTGCCGTGACAAGTCTGCTGTATCATCTGTACCAAGCCACCAAAAATATACTCGCTCCTGGCCCAGCGCCATGCTCTCCAACAGCCCCGGGGGCGGTGGGTGGGGAGCGGAGGACGAGGCCTGCAAGGTGGGGCCCTATGCTTCTGGGCAGAGGGGGCCCTCTTGTCTCTCACTGTCAGACTGTCACCATGCAAGGGGACAGAGGCCACCTCTGAGGGCTGGGGCTGTGCCTCTCCCATCAGACTGGGGCCTCTCTGGCATGAGACTGTGTCCCCCTGTCATATTGGGCACACCTGGGGGGCAGAAACCATTTTCCCTTCTCTCTGCTTCTCTCTCAGAAAAACAAGGAGGTTGGCACTCAGTGTGGCTGTGGCTCATTCGGTGTGAGGGCTGGCCCCCTCTGGGGCTGTGTCCCTGGGCAGAGCTTCAGGGTTCAGGGGATCCTGGCTGCCAGGGGCCCGCCATGTGGGGTCTGATGCCGTTCGGACCTGGATTCTTGGATGGAGATGCCTCCGGAAGCCTCGACTACTGTGACTGTCATCCCGCTTATCCAGGTGAGCCTGGGCACACCGCTCTCCCGGCTCTGCAGGCCCCAATGTACGGGCCTAGGACACAGACGCAAGCTGCAGAATCCACCAGCAAGCCCACATCCTGCTTCCTGTGTCCGGTCCGGTGTAGACAGAACAGGAGGAGTCCCTCAAGAGGAGAGAACAACCCGTTGTCCATCCTCTCAGGCCAAAAAGGTGTGGGCAAGAATGTGGGAGGAGAATGAAGGAGGGATTCAAGGGCTGATAAAAAGCAGAACTTTCCAAAAGCAGGTAATCCTCTAGATAATTTAGGCAAAAAGCGATTTTCTTCAATTACTGCTTCTTCTTTTTTTTTTTTTTTTTTTTACCTTTTTCTGCCCTGAGTTCCTTATTTTCGCATTCACTCCTTCCTGCACCAAGCCCTGAGTCCCAGGCAGGCACGTCTGTCTCCCACACCATCCAGCCCATGGGGGGTGGACATGTGGGCATGGGGGACCAGGAGAGGTGGGGCTGAAAGGGGCAAACATGACAGAAGAAAGGAGAACATGACTTCTGGCCTCTCCACCTGTATTCCCAGAGTGGCTTGTCCCCTGTTACTGTGCTCGCCTCCCCTGACCCGGTGCCTCCCTCCCCAGGGCAGGCCCTTTGTCTCCCAGAGACCAGTGTGGTAGCTAGCCCTGTGCTGGCGCTCCCTGACACATTGCCCCATCCTTGGGGACAGTTGGAGTACGGCAGAGCTGGCCGAATTGATGGTCAGGGGCCCACTTTTCATGTCAAAAGACAGAAAAGGAATCTAGAAAGAGAAATTCATCTTCTTAAAAAAAAAAAAAAAACACAACGCCCCACAACTGGCTCATTAATCTCTTATTAAAATTCTGTGCTAAGTGCTGGCAAGGAAGAAGTAAGGAGGACCCTGGGGAGGGAATGGGGAGAACGAAACGGATTCCCTTGCTAGCGCCTGCTGTGGGCATCCGTGGAGGGAGGTCCCCCGCTGGGTGGAGACACGTAAGGGACAAAACAGCAGGCTTGTCCATCACAAGAGATGTGGAAGGGGGCATGCCGGGCACCGTCCCCTCCTTGGCAGAGGAGGAAAGAACTCAGAGAGGAAGATGGCTTTACTGCAGTTGCACAGCAAGCGGATGACAAAGTTAGGACTTGAGCCCCTGTCTTCTGTCTCCTAGTCCTAGGGACTCCAATTTCAAACTGCCTTGAATATCAAAACCTGGGCTTTTTTCTGGTCTCCTCCACTGGACTTTGAGCTCATGAAAGAGAGCTGAAGACCAAGTCCCCAGCCCCACCACACTCCCCTGTAGTGCTCGCCAAGGCCTATTAACCAACCCTGGGGGTTGCCTATCCTGACTGGTTGGGACTGGAGGCTGGCTTGAGGCCAGAAGTGCATCTTTGCACAAAGCCCAGAGGGATAGCAGAGGTGGTAGGGGTGTCTGTGGAGTGGCCTGGAGACGACCACCAATCCAGGAACCCCCTCTGGGCTCTGGTGCTGGTTCTGATGCCAGAACACACTGGCAGGGTGACCTTGGCCAGTCCCCTCCCCTCTCCCAGCGCCCACACCCTCATCTGCATGAAGGTTGGGGTGGGGCTCTGTGTGGGTCTTTCAGCTTCCGATTGTGGATGGACATCACCATATGCAGGGCAGCAAAGCCAGCCCTTCCTCTACCCCCGCTACGTAAGACCTCATGTCCCCGCCTCAGGTGGGCGGGCAGACCCTGGTGGTGGGAGTTGGTGCCTCTAAGGTTCTATATCTCTGCAGCCTCATGGGCACTCACTGCCCATCTCAGGTCTGGGGGCCATCAGTTCCAGACTGGCCCCCCAGCGAGGGTCTAGGAGATGTCCACGTCCTCCACTCGTGTTCCAATGTGGCCTTACCCCGTACAGCCAAGCACTGAGTTATCCTCAGGATCTAAAAAAGCTTCTGCCACCAAGTTTATAATACATCTCCACCTACTGGTCTTAAATGTAACCGGGCTGTGTTGTGGTGTAGGGCTCCATGTGGCCTGCAGGAAGATGGGTGTGTGTGCTTGCAGGGGTGGGGGAGGGGGGAGTTTCTCCTCACTCCCAGCAGTGAGGGGACATCCCAAGGGACAGTACTGACCCTGTTCTGCTGTGGTCCCTCCTGCCTCTCCAAAGGATCCCAAAGTTTGGGTCATCAGTGGGGTGGGGAGAGCATGGACCCAAGCCACCGGGGAAACTCGAGGTTGCCAGGTTGCTTGTAGGGACACATGCATGTGAGGTCATGTAGTCAGAATGCCGTGGGACCCTACATTCACTTGGGGAGAGATGTTACTTATGTCACTCCACGTGTGTGTCTCCTGTATGTTTCCCTCAAGAGGGTATGGCATGGCTCTCTCCCATTCCTTTGCTCTTTCCCAGTGTCTCTCCCTAGTTCCTCCCTGTCCCAACTTCTGCCCCATGTCCCAGAACTCCCTTTTCAATTGCCACAGGGAGCCCCCCCCCAATACGGAGCTGTCGTCCCACCACCATTCATTTCTTTGGAGCGCCTACTATGTGTCACAGACTGCAGAATGGGGCAAGAATGAAGAACGCATGGCACCTGCTCTCAATGCAAGGATGTGGACACCCGGAAGGATGCACACATGAATATCCCCATGCACACCCTGCACGCATGCGTGCGCACACACCGTGGCCCAGGCGGCGGGCGGGGTGGGGGAGGAGTGCTGGGAAGGCAGCACAAAGAGCACTTGCTTCTGTTACAGGGTGGGGGCCGCTGGTGGGAAGCGAAGGGGGAAGAGAGTCAGACTCCCTGGGGGAAATGAAGTTGGAATTGGGTTTTGATGGCTGGGTAAGAACTGGAGGCTGGTATTCCTGGGGGTGGGGTTGCTGGGTGCAAAAGCAGAGAAGCAGGAAGGTGAGGAGAGGGATACCTCCTAAGATGCATGGATGATGCCGGGCAGGCAGTGCCCGCCCCCGAGGGCAGATCGAGATGAGATTGTACAGGGCCTTTGATTCTCCGGGCCAAAGACGGATCCTTGATTCTATAGGCAGCAGAGAGCCAGTGAAGGTTACCGAGTAGGAGGCTGACATTACCGGCTCGACCACAGACTTCACCAGCACCCTGCCCCCCTACACTCCCATTCACACTAAAAATGGAGCAGAAAGCCTTCCCAAAGACCAGACACAGGAAAGTGGCCTTCTCAGATGTTCCTTGGCAGAAGCCTGGAGACCGAGAGGGGAGTCTGGGCTCCTACCCCACAGGCTGAGCTGGACCCTGAAGGGTAGCAGGGCTCTGTTCACATATGGTACCTGCCCAGCAGTCCCAGCAGAAAGTGAGAAAGGGAAGGGAGGGGGGCCACATGGCTTGTGGAAGTTGGGGGACATGAGGGAGACAGCCCAAGGTCACCCTGCCCCATGGCGCCAGAGTCGGTCAGACAGCAACCCAGGCTATTTGGCTCAGTCTGGCTGTGTGGTCAGAAGCCTGTGGGCTCAGTAGCTTGCCGGAGAACCAAACCCTGCAATGCCTCCCTCCCCAACCCCGGCTTCTTTGAAGAGCTCAGAGATCCCAACCAAAAGCTAGCTTCAAGTGTGGCAAAATCCTTTTCTTGACAGAGGAATGGTTCGGGCAGCCTTGAAGGTGGAAGGTCCAGGGAATATGGGTTTTATTGGGGGGTGAGGGGAAGAACTTCTGTGATTCTGGCCTTATCCATCTCTGGGGGGGGTGTCCCCTAAGCTTTGAGCATCTGCTGGTACCCTTCCTTGAGGAAGGGGAGATTGAGGCATGGGATGGGGACTCAGGGAAGGAGCTTGGAAGGGGAGCCGGACCAGCCCTGGGTCTTGTACTAAGAGCTGTTTGCATGGAGGGACAGTGGAGAATAAGCCCACGGGTCTGCCTCCACCACTCCGGGACTAACCAGGCACAGGGAAGACACAGACATCTAAGGAAAAAACGAAGCAGACTGCTAACACTCCAGAGAAGCAAGCGCAAGGACGGCCAGGCCCTACTGGGGCTGGATCTTAGGAAGCAGGCAGGATTCTGGCACAGGAGGGAAGAGAAAGGATCTTTAATGCCAGGCGTGAGGGGTCGGGTAGCTGGGCAGTGGGAACCTAATAGGAGCCCCTGAGCTGCCCCCAAGTGGGGCCATGGCTGGGGTTTAGAACAGAAACCGGGCAACAAGGCACAAGACTCGGAGGGGGCAGAACCACGCCTAACCCCACGCCAGAGCTCAGTTTCCTCCAGCTAGGCACTCAGACCCCCTGCTTAGCAGGCCCCCAGACCCCCTGCTTAGCAGGCGGGGGGGGGGGGGGGGGGGGGTGTCCCAGGCTCTGCCCCTGCAGCTCCAGGGCGCAGAAGTGCAGAGCCCACAACCCCACTCCCTCCCGGCCCTAAGTCTTGCACACGGAGCCGAGATTTCTGTTCCCAGCTGCATTTCCCCTGCTCCCACCCCCTCCTGCTGCCCTGCCCATTCTTCTGATAAAGAACGGAGCTTGGCGGGTCTGGTGAACTGAACTCAAAACCGCTCCCATTCTAGGGCCACCCCAGCTGGGAAGAACCAATCCACCCTAGAGGGAGGTCAGCCTGTTCCCCAACCCCTCCCAGCCCCAGGACCTTAGATTTGGGGAGCCGATTCCTTTCTTTATTCTTCCACCTTGAGAAAGCGCCTTGGTCAGGGTGAGGGGCAGCTGGTTAGAGGCTGTGGGCGTGCGCAAGGGGAGCTTAGAGCTTGGGCAGGCTCCTCAGGACTGGGCAGATGTGGGCAAAAGCTGAGCGCGACCTATCCAGGGTCCTCCATCAATGCGCAGAGCCTACTGCTCTCTCCATCTAAGTCCCTCTCCAGCCTGTTCAGGCTCACCCCTCAGCACGGGGTTAACAAAGCTTCGCCTGCGGACGCCGGTTAGAGAAATGTGTCCCAGGTCTGCCGGCTTCAGGTTGGGAGGGGGCAGAGGGCCTCTCTTCTCCATTCTCCTCCTCCGCCCCAGCTCTCTCCCTCCCCAATCGGTCAGCACCCTTGCCTCCTGGAGCGCTTCCAGCTTGCAGAAGGCCCGCTGCAGGCTCCTCCCGTCGGATCGGAGTTCCCACTGTGGGGGGCTGTTCAGAGACCCTCTGTCCCCTACCCGTATCCCTGCTGTCCCACTGCCAGAGCGCGCCAACCTCAGGCCCTTCCCTCTCCCACCCCCTTTCCCGCGGAGCCCCGGGCGAGCCCAGGGAGCAGACGCAACAGATTGCAGAACGCGAGAGCGCGGAGCCCGCTCTCTCCGCGCGCCGCCCGCCGCCCCGGCCTGCGCCGGTGGCCCAGACCCCGCCCTCCGGGCTCGCTAAGCCGGCCATTTAGATGCAGCTCACAGGACCGCGGGCGGCAAGCGGCGAACCGCCGCGGCTCCCCGGGCCCCTGTCAGTCCACTTCCCTTCCCGAGGACCGCCGCAGGAAGCGAGGCGGCGGGCGGTGCGGCCGCGTACCGGCCTGCGCACCAGGCGCGGAGAAGACACGATCCCCGCGGACCCAAACGGCCCCCAGCCCCGCCGGCTGCGGGGGTGGGAGTGCAAGGAGGGGCGGCCCGGACTCGATCTAGCGGATCCCTTGGATCCCCGCAGATTTCCGTGGGCGGACACGCCCCCAGACTCTTGGGTTTGGACCCTTCTTCCTAACCAAGAAAGCACTGGAGTGTCCCCCCCCCCCCCCCCGGCCCTTTTCCGGGGCCGGGCTCGGTCCTCAGGGCGGGGCTCGCAGCCTCCGCTCCCGCCAAAGGGCTGGGGGAGCTGGAGGTAACTCGAGCTGCAGCCCGAGATGCCAGGCTGGGAGCAGCAGCTGCGAGTCCGGGGTGGGGGCTCGCCTTTCTCTATTCTCCCCTGTGCCCCCTCCAGCGGCGCCCGCCGCATCTCCACTTCCGAGTCCGCGCCGCGACACTTACCGTGGGCGAGCAGCGCCGAGAGGCAGAGCAGGGCGGCGCCACCGCGGCCCGACATCCTTGGGGCCATGGCCGAGGCGGGAGCGGGAAGGGGCCGAAGGGGCAATAGTCGTAGATGACTTGGCCCCAGGCTGGGTTCGGTCACATCCAACTCAGGGTGGTCGTGGCGTCCGAATGTCTCTGCTGTAGCTCTGGGGACCAGGGAGTGCAATTCGGGGACACTTTGAGGGGAGGGGGTGTCCCAGGCGCCGCCGGCTACACCCTCGGAGCTGGTAGGGGCGCAGCTCCGGGCGGGAGGAGCCTCCACCTCCCCGGGCTGGTGCCCCCTGCAGGATCTGTGCTGCGAGGGGGGAGCCGCACGTGCGGTCCCGGAGCCCAGTGGCCACCGGCGTCTCGGGGACTGCCTAGAGCCAAGTGCTGGATGCCCCAGCCCCGAGGCCCAGCTCCAATCTGAACTCGCTGGAGGGTGCAGATATCCGACGCAAGCCCCAGTTTCTTCGGTGTCGGTAGTAACCCCACATAGATAGCGCGGCTTCCTTCCTCCAAGCGCCCTGCAGCAGCCCCAGCATAAAATTCCCAGGTTAGTAGCAAATGAATGCTTTCTTTCGCAAAGAAAGAGAAAATCCAGGCAACTTTAATCCATCTGGAGCAGGAAAAGTTTCCGTGCAGTGATGAGACTGGCGACGCGGGTCGCCGCCACCCCAGGCGACGACGGGACAAAATGCCCGAGGCGGGCGGCCCGCGGCTCGTCCCCTCGCAGAGCTCGCTGCACGGCTCCAGCGCGCTCTCCAGTCTCGACCAGGGCCCGGGCTCCACGCAAGCTGGCTCAGCGCCGCCTGCTCGGGCAGCGGCTCCGCGGCTGGAGCGCGGGTCGTGCGGCCGGAACCGGTTGCCCCATGGAGACCCCGCCTGGAGAAGCTGGGGAGCGGGACAGCCGGCTAATGCACCGGACCCGCGCCCTCCCTGCTCGGGGCGCCGACTCCAGCCTCCCGGCCGTCAGCTGTAGTAGGATGGTGAGGGGCTCGGCCAGCCCGCGGCGGCTCCGGGCCGTCCCCCTTTCCTCCCAGGTCTCGCTGTCTCAGCAGAGGGGCGCGCAGCTCCGCCTCGCTCCTCGCATCCCCCGGGGGTAACCTGCACAAACCTTGAACTTTTGCTGGGTTCAGAGTCTCCGACGTCTCTGTCTCCCCGCCGCCCCCGCCCTGCCCCCGGACGCCCGCTCGCCCGCTGTCTTGGTGCAGCTGGGCATCGGTTTCCTCTCTCTCGGAGTCAGTTTGGGCGAGCGGAGCGCCGCGCCAGCCTGGGCTGCGGGCGGAGAGACCCGGGCGCCACGCCAGGGGCCGGGGCACCGGGCGCCCGCGCAGCCCGCGGCCAGGGAGGCGGCAGCTGGTGCCTAGGGGGCCGAGCGGAGAGAAGGTGCCGGGAGGGGGGCCGGCTCCCCATGGACGTGTGTGGGGGGCGAAGAATCAAGGAGCAAAAAGCGAGAGGAGGTGGAGGGAGCCACAGTTGCACGAAGCCTCCGCCGCCGCCGCTGCCTCCTCGGCGCTCGCGCCGGCTGCTCCGCCGTAAATGACTAGAGAGAGACACACACACTCGCGCCTGCCCGCCCTCCTCCCCCGTCCGGGATTCAGCGCCCACCCCGGCAGTAGCGGGCGCAGAGCCGCGCGCGCTCGCTCCCTTCCCCTCCCCTCCCAGATTCCCCGTGGTCACGTGGGCCCGGAGCGCGCGGCCCACGACTCGCGCGCTTCGGAGACCTCCCCTCCCACGCCGTTCCCCCCTCCCCGGTCCACGTGTCCATTCCGCATTCCCAGCCTGGGGGCGCGCGCGGCTCCTTAATGAGACTCGGGCCGCGGCAGACCTCGCGATTCCGTTCGCCTCTCTTTTATGTTTTATTTTTCTTCCCCATTGTAGGCTAGCGCTGGGGCCCTAGTAGGGCCGGCCGGCTGCGGTGGCTGCATTTCCCCCGGGGTAGATGCCACCGCAGCCACCGATGTCCCTTTTCAAAGGAAGCACGCTCCTCGCCAGGCGCCGGCGGTGCTTTACAGCCACTCTGCCACAGGCGCGGGTAGGGGGCACCCTACCCCCACCCCCAGAATCTCTCTGGGGGTACTGGCTGGGAATCCACAGAGCTGTCGCGCCCAGCCCTTCCGCCGCGCGGGAGCTCGCCGGCTCGGCTTCTTTTGGGATGGATCCCGGGCGCAGCTGGGGAAAAACCCGTCCGTTGCTGGGGGTGGGGGGCGGAGAGGGAAGGACGCGCCTTCCTACAGGTTGTTTTGCAAGCCTTTAAAGGGATATGGGGGGGCACTGCCCCTCCTGCACACTCACCCAGGCACCTGCTGACGAGGGGGAGGGGTGGCTGGGGTGGCGTTCTTTCCCACCGTCAGGCCGGTTCCATTAGAGCGCAACCCAGATCAGACCCGACAAGTCAACCGTCAACCGTCAGCCAGGCGTTCGATCAATGGCAATGATTTTATAGCATCCTTGGGTATCGTGCCCCAAACCTCAGGGGCCTCAGGGGCCGCATCTCAATCCCACTCAACTCGGGACAGACAGAGTCTTCAATCCTATAGACATCGCTCTTATGGGGGAAGGGGGCGGTAGCCATGGATCTTGAGGGATCTTCTCAACCAGTCTGAGAGTGTGGGGTGTGGTAGGTCGAAGCAAGGCCAGCTGGGGTGCTCTGTCTCTGCCCACCCGACCCCCCCACCATGTATCTGACTCTGCCCCAGACTTATTGGCCCTGTGAGTTTCCTTTTCATCCAGGAAAGTGACATTTTCTTTTTGGAAAAAATAGGCTTGGACCATTCCTGGAAGCCTCCCTCCTCCCTGGCTGCTGGCTGTTGCTGCCTCAGCTTAGAACTGGGGCCTGCGGAGAACCGCTCGCGCCCCTCCCCCACCCCCACATCTGTCTGGAGCTCTGAGGTGCAGCTAGGGAGGGCTGGCGGGGCTCTGGGAGGCCCTCGGGATGGAAGGTGCTGGTCATCAAGGAAGATGATTCTCATTAAGCCCCTAATGCCTGATAGCAATTAATGTCACCCAAGGGCTTATTAACCATCCTACTGAGAGGCAAGCCAGCAATCAGGCTCCGTGTGTGGGAGAAAGGGGGAAAGAAGCCACTTTCTCAGATAAGAGGGCTCCAGGAAAAAGAGGAAGAAAGCAGGGAGATCGTCCATCCCTTTCCACCAGCTGGAAGGGGCCTGGGCCTGTAAAGAATAAGTCTTAGGGAGAGACACAGATTGCTTTTCTGAGCTGAGGACCCATGGCCCCCAGTAATGGGTTCCAAGCTTGTCCTCAGCAGGTGTTTGTGACTGACATGGGTCAGCTGTTTCAGCCCGTTCTCCTGGCCTTGCTGGAAACTGAGCACAGAGTTGTAGTTCTTCTAACTGCCACCCCACCCACCCAGATATTAGGTGAAGGGAAGATAAGCCTCCCTTCACCCCCTCCCTTTCCCCCCTCCTTTCACCACACTTTGGTGAACTTCATAGTCCATCACAGGATCATGGGCCCTGCTCACAACCGAGAGCAAGGTAGACCTAGCCGGGCCTCATGGAACTTACATTCTAGAGGGCAAGACAGACATTAAGCTTGCGATTGGTCATCTCTGTGATAAGTTATAGATCAGCATGCATTTTTGTCCTCTTATGATGGAGACTGAGGCCCAGGGTCAGGAAGGCAGGAGTGGCTTGCTGTGTCATTTCAGACCCAGGTTCTTCTGGTACCCTCTCTGTGGATCTACCCTTCCTGGTCTGGGAGCCTCCTGCCAGGGAGTGGGTCTGATTACCCTCTGTTGCTCCAAATGGCAGTGCATCCTCCCTGTCCTAGGGAAGCAAAGAACTGTGGGCAGCCCACCTGGGGAGTAAAATGCCCCAAATACTCCAACCCCAGTACCCCCATGGGCCTGTTACTCTTGGCAATGCCAGTTCTAGGACTCAGAGAGAAAGCGGTCGGCCATGAGGTTAACACAGCCAGCTGTCCCCAAGTATTCCAATCCCATGTGTCGTTTACCTGGAAAGGAGGCTCATTCCTTCCTTCAGGTCTTTTCTACCATCCCAGCAGACTGCTGTGGCCTCACCTGTGAGCCCTGTGGAACGCAACTGGAACCCGGGTAGGAGGTCAGAGGAGCAAACCCATGGGGACCCCAGGCTGGAGAAAGGGCCTGGCATCTGTGTGCTCTTCTGCCTCAAACCTTTTTCATCCAGGTGGTGACATCTCCTTTCTGCTGTTCCCATTTTGTTCAGGGCCAAGTATCTTCCCAAGTATCTTTGCCAGAGGACTGGCGATGCTCGGGCGTTTCCTAGATCCCCAGCTCTTGGTTGGTGCTTGTAACAGCCCCACTCTCCTGCCAGGCAGCCAGAGAGCAAGCTGGGCTCTGTGTCAGGCCCCTGTGCCCTGCATGGGTGTCTCTGAAGGACCGAGGCTGAACCTGGCACCCACTTCCCCTGCTACTAGGCCTGTCACCATGGGCCTGTGTTTCAGGATGCCTGCCAACAGGGGAGGACAGGACACGCCAACATGGGACATCACCAAGAGGAACTCACCATTTGTGGGGATTTCCTGGGATTCCCCTAGAATCCTAGTCTGGCCCTGCTGACGAGGGGCTTGGTGATATCCTAAGCTAGGCCTCTCATTTTCCAGCAGCAAAAACAGAGGTCCTTCCATTCATTCATTTTCTTAAATTAATTCATTAATTCTGTCATTTTATTAATTACTTTGACATTTTTTGTTGAGCTCTAATTCTGTCTGAAACACTGTGCTAGGTCTGGGAACACAGGGGTTGGATGAGAGAGACAAGAGCCAGGCGGAGTAGTTCAAGAGCTTAGTTCTACAGACCCGTATTGAGTGGCTGGTCACATTAATAGCTCCATTTACTGAGCGTTTTTGCCATACCAGGCATTGTGCCGGGCATTTTGCAGGCATTATCTGGGTGTTCACCACAACCCTGTTCAGTAGACACTGTTCATACTGCTATTTTCCAGAGGAAGAACCTGAGTGAGGCTCAGAGAAGGTAAGTGTCTTGGCTAGGCTCACACAGCTAGAAACCTGCATAACCTGTGTAACCACTTTAACTGGTGAGTTGTAAGTCCCCATGCTTCCATATGACAAAGCTATAGCCTCTGGCTGGAGAAGTTCACGGTCAGTGGGGGCACTGGGCACCAACAGGCCATTCAGTGCTGGATGGGCACCGCTGCGGAGGCCAGCTCAGGGATTCTGGGGGGGTACCCTCATGGCTACAGCAGCGCCACGCTCCAACTCATTCCCCAGTGTGAATCTTCTGTCCCAGTCAGGCCAGGCCAGACAGCACCAGCCCCAGGCACCGCCCTCCACAGGTAGGCTCATTCCTCTCCCCACACCTTGACTCGCGCTGTGCCCCTGCCTCCTTACTCTTCTTCCCCAGCTAAAATCCTGCCCATCTTAACATGTCCCTGCTCAGGGGCCTCCAATATGAAGTCTCCCCAGATCCAGTGTGATAGCGTTATGTGGCTTCATGAGAAAAAGGAACACACAGAGGGTATGGAATGAACCAGGGTCCAAATCCTGATTTCATTACCCTGTGCTCAATTTCTCTCTGTCCTGAGCACCCAGTCATTGCTACCTAGTTAATTCCCCGCCCTCCAGGGATGGGGGTCATGTTCTCAATGAGGATTATGATCAGAATCCACTCCCTTCCTGTTTTGTAGATAAGAAATCCGAGGCCCAGAGAGGGCTAATGAGGGGCCCAAGGTCACACAGCTAGTTATTGACAGATAGGAAGATAAGCTCACATATGGATAGGCCTGGCTTCCAGCCTTACAGTGTGGTCATCCCCAAAGTCTAACCACCTGTCTCAGTCCTGCTGTGGCCTTGGGAACCAATCTTCTCATTGATGGAGGGAATGAAGCTCCCCAGGTCATTATTTTGGGAGTTCAGCTCTGATTTGGTTCAGCTCAGAACTTGGATTCATTTTGTAACTGCGTTTACATACCCATTCACTCGTTCCATCACCCCTGAGACACCTGTTCCCCTCTGAAGCCTTCCCCAGCACTGCCCATACCCAGCCTTCCTCTGTGCCCCCTAGCGGGCCTTGTTTCTGGAATCAAAGCATGCACGACATTGTGTCGATGTGTCTTCTGTCCTCTCTAAGGGGGAGACTCAGGAAGGCAGGCATCACGTATCTCTGGTCCCCATTTTTTGTCCCTGGAGAGGCATCTGTTGGATGCTCAGTTAGTGGCTATTGAATAAAGGAATTATTGACCACCTACTCTGTGTCTGGAGCTAAGCTAACCGAATAGAATTATCTCTGCCCTCAGAGAGCTCACCATTGTTGGAGAAGATAAATGGGCAGACACAGGGATTATGAGGCAGGCTAGCTGGGCGTGCTTCCAGAGAGGGAGACACAGGGGCTGTGGGGGCTGGGATGAAGGACGTCTAGCTCAGCCTAGGTCTTGGGGATTGCAAGAAAAGGGAGGGCTTCCTGGAGGAGGTGAGCTTTGAGCTAAAGAAAGACAAGCTAGGGTATGCCAAGAAAGTGTGCGTGTGTGTAGGATGAGAAACAGGAGAAGAGACTGCTGCTGGAAGCGGGTGCAGCTTTCCTAAAGGCCTGGAGCTGGGGGTGGGTGGGTGGGTGGGGGAGATAGAGTATGATCGGGAAACAACAGGGCTGGGGCATGGAGAGCTGGAGTGGCGCTGGAGAGGGAGGCTGGAGAGGCAAGCAGATACACAAAGGTCTATGCCTGTGATGATGCACACTCTCACATTCTATTCAGTTACACACAACTTCACACACACACACACACACACACGAGCAAAGACGCTGAGATGCTTATAAAGCATCTTAACAGTGCGTGAGTGTGCAAGCCCCACATGCATGCACACACATGCCCTTCCCCCCAACTCTCTGCAAAATGAGTTGCCCCCTGAACCATCTGTATAAGATCTTTCCAGTTTCATTTCCCTAGAGCACTCCACCTTTGCTTCCTCGTCAGGCAGCACACTCCTCCAACCCCCACCCTCTGCCGGCCTTAACTCTAGCCATCCTCCTTCCCTTCCTCCCCTGGGCACACACTGACAGTAAGCTGGGACCACCCCTGGGCACCTGGCCAAGGGAGGATTTGGACTCTGGCCATGTGGGCTGGGCTCTGCTCTCCCATCTTTTCCTCCCCAGCCCCCACACGGCTTCGCTTAATTCCAGGGCAAAGCTCTGATCAAATGTGAAGCAGAGAAACAGAGAGCCAGAACCAGAAAGAGAAGAGAGAGAGAGAGAGAAATACAGAGGGAGCAAGCATGCTGTCTTTGCCACGGCCCAGCAGCTAAATGGCAGCAAACTCTTGCTTTTCCTACAACTCACTCAGCTTCTCTTTCGTTAGCCAGCTTGGCTGCCAGGAGCAGGTGGAAGAGGAAGAGCCAGGGGTCCAGCTTCTCCGCAGCCCCTTCCCAATCCACTGTGATGCCACAGAGGTATTGAGCTAGTTCTGCCAGGCTCCTGGGGTTGGCAGTGCCCAGGGCTCCTGCTTTGGGCAGAGAATGCCCGACTGGGCTGCTGGGGAAGCTGAGAGGGGAGCCAAGTGTGCTGAGGACTGGCAAGGAAGCCCTGACCCCTTAGACCTGTATTGGCCATTCCGGGTCACCTGGGAGGTCCGTGCATGTAACAAGTGGGGACAGGAGACCTGGAGCCGCGAGCAACGCACCTGACTTTGCACGGGGAGCTCATTCAGAGTTGGGATCCACACTGAGGGTCTTTGTCCTGGTCCCTTGGCAGGGGAACCCTTGGTTAATTTCCCACCCCACCCCCAAATCTGATTCTCAGCTTCCTCATGTCTCCCTCTTGTTAGAAACCCAGCTCCCCATGTCCCACTGCCTGCAGGATTAATTCCAAATTTCCCAGATTTGCATTTAATGCAAATGAAATGCACACACACCTGTGCCTCACCTTTTAGCCACTCTCCCTCGAACGTGGGCTGCATCCTTCTCCGCCTTGGGCCCCTTTCTCTTCTCTGTCTTGGAATACTTGCTCTTCCTTCCCCACCTCCTCATGGAGCCTTTTCTGCAAAGCCTTATTCCTCACTCCAGATGGAATCTATCACTGTCTGCCTTGTAGTTAGGGTTCACCCATTCTCCTAGGTTCCCCCCATTCACTTACAAAATCCTTAAGGACCACGATGATATCTTATTCATCTTTATGTCTCCCACAACACCGAGCGTAGTTCTGTCTATGCGTTAAATGTTCAGTAAATGTTTCGTGAACAAATGAACCAAGGGCAGAGGGGCAGTGGCCCGGGGTACTTCCTCTCTATCATGCCTTTGAAACTTCACTGTGATTCTGAGTGGTATGTAAATATCCTCCCCACTGGGAGATGAGGAAGCTGAGGCCCAGAGACGCAAAGCAACCTGCTCAGTTACACAGCTTAGGAAGTGGAGGGGCCGGGGTTTGAATCCGAGTCTGTCTCCCTCCAACGCTTGTGTTCTTCTCACCTGCTCGGAGCATGTCCTCTGAGGCTCCTCTCCCCAGGACTGCTCATGCTTATGTCAAAATCTGTCAACAGGGGACACTCAAAAAGAGTCTAGGGTGACTGACCCCCGCTCCCTCCTCGGGCTAAGTGAGGGCATCCTCGTTTCCAGCTCAGCAATGGTCATTCAGATCCTCACGGGCAGCTTCCAGGGGCTGTGTAGGGCGTGGTTCGGAATGTAATCCCTGGAGCCAGACTGCCTGAGTTCAAATCCCAGCGCTGCTGTCTACTAGCTGTGTGACCTCGGGCAACTTATTGAACCTCTCTGTGCCCAGTTGCCCATCTCTAAATGAGGATGTTGATCCTACCTACCTTGCAGGGTTACGAAGCACTTTGGAGCAGTGATTGGCTCAGGGTAAATCACGTGTGAATTTGCTGTCATTACTATCCACAGCATGTTCCTCCTCTGGGATGCAAGGCCCAGAGGGCTTGCCTTCTCCCTTCTCTGTCTGAGAAGAGTGGCCTCCATGTTTCCCTGTGTGTTCTTGACCAGCCCTCTAAACTCTCAAGGCCTCCTATGTGAGATAAGGAAGCAAAATTGGGCAGGGAGAAGAGCTCCAAGGAAAAGCAAAATCAAAGTGACTTTTGTGGTGACAAATGCTTAATAATAACTTTACAAATCCAGTCGAATTACTATGAATAACAACCCTCTTTTTTTTTTTTTTCTTGTATGGATACCGCTCCCGTCTCCCAGAGAGCATGCAGCTACAACCCTGAAATCCACCCAAAAGAATCATTACCGGGAAAACAAGCTAAAAATAACCCTAAAGGAAGCAGTGCCAGCTCAGAAGCAGTTCTTTGGAGGTGGGGGGTGTCCAAGGAACTGTTCTGTTGCTTCTGGGGTAATAAAGTAGAATTCTTAAATCTGGAATTGCTTTGGGAAGTCAGCCCTGTCTCCCTGGCCCCACACAGTCCGGACCCCTAGGTCATCTTCGGGATGGCCCCTGGGCCTCTGGCCTCCTGCCATCTTCAAGTGACCTAGGGAGGACTGTGGCACATTGGGGCCCTGCTTCTGGTCCCACTGCTGGCTTGGTTACTCCCTTGTGGGACCTGGCCTCCCTCTTCCCTCAAGGGCCAGGATCCCTGAGCTGGCTGGACTGCCTCTTTGTCCCATCCTGTGGCTGGTCTGACCCAGAGGCTGCTGCCCACCCCTAAGGGTCTCCCTGTGCCACAGAGACTCACTGCTTGCTCCTCAAAGCAGGTCCCATTTTCCAGGTAAAAAAAGGGGCTCAGAGAGGCCAAGTCACTGGTTCAAGGACACACAGGAAGGAAAGCACAGAGTTGGAATTTGAACTCAGGCAGGTCTGCCGAATGCCAAAGATGAGAAACGCTTCTTTAGGAAGCCCTGAATTGAGGGGCTCTTCCTCTCTGGGTCCCACGCAGGGTGATGTACAGGGAGTGCCCAAGATGTGGCAGAGACCATGTCTGACATTCAGATGGAGTTTCCCAAGGCAGGGGCTTTGTTTCCGCCATCAGGAAGGGGCTGTGTTCCCCTTTTAGGCCTGGGGCGTCCCCTTGGCAGTGACTGTGTCTCTCAGACAGGGCTTCTCACAAGGTAGGGCTAGGTCTCCCTTCCCAGGAAGAGGATTCCCCAAGGCAGGACTCGCCACTCAGCCTGGCACTTGCCCCAAACAAGACCATCTCTTGTCAGCCTGGAAGAAGCCTGGGGGAAGGTGTCTTTCAGATTAAGGGCTGCCTCAGGGAAGGGCTAAAGCTGCCCCATGAGGCAAGGGCTCCCCTATCAGAGGCCCCACACTCCTCAAACCAAGTCCTTTCAGACCCTCTCCCTTTCCAAACCTCAGAGTTCCTGGCTGGCCGGTGACAGCCCAACTAATGGGAAGGGCAGAGGCAGGAACACGGGGCTCCCCTTGGTGGGGCCCACGACTGTTTTTCTCCTCCCAGGGAGATGGATGCTCGTCCCTGGGAAGACTGACGGCTTCTCTTCCTCAGAGCGCTGCAGTCTCTTGATTGAAATGTGTCCCTGTGGTGACGAGGCCGGCTCTGGGCATGGGGGCCGTGGGTCCCCCCTGCCTGGCCTGCAGGCTCCGTCCGTCTGGCGAAGATAGATGACGTTATTCCAAGCCGAGATGATGCAACCAAGGTCAGAGTGAAGTGTTTAATTGGAATGTCAGGGGCCGGGGCCTGGCTCGGCCGAGGTGATTGATTCCCTGGCGGTGCTTGTCAGAGGCGCAGCCGCGGCAGGCGGGGAAGGAGGGGCGGGCGGCAGGTGAGTGACCCTGGGGAGGCCAGGGTGGTGGGAGGCTGCCCGCCGCTGTCCATTCTGCAGTGAGGCCAACCAGTGCGCTTCCGCATCTGTTAGTGGTTCCGCCTCCTGCAAAGGGGAAACTGAGGCACAGGCGAGCTGGAGGCATAACGGGAAGCTTTACTGGATGAGAACGCTGGAACTCTCAAACCTCAGCCTTCAATTCTGGCTGACAGCTCTGTCTCCCTTCTGCTCTCAGTCTTCCTGGTTTGGGTCCTGACTCCTCCCTGTGCTAAGACAAAGGCCCTGGGAGAGGGCGTGGTTGTCCCAGGACATGGACAGGACGCGGCCTCTGCTGCCGCCTCCCCTCACCCCTCTGGCTCCAGCCTGCCAGGGACCGGCAGGTGGCAACGGAGTTTGGAAACCGCTGACCCTCATTTGCACCGGCAGGAAACTCTCTCGTAGTCTCCAGAGACTAAGTTGTCACTCCCGTGTGGCAGGAATGGAAGCAGAAGGTCAGGCTTGGGGCCACCTGAGGGGCAGCCCTCTTACATCCCACAGTGGTCCTGTCCCAGGAGCCTCGGAAGAGCCTCAGGTAAGGAGCGGGCAGCCCTGTCCATCCTGTCTATGGTCTTAGAAAGCCGATTGCAGAGCAGTGCTGGATGGAAGGAGGCCAAGGCTGGGCAAACTCGAGGTGTTCTGGATATGAAGAGCCATGGTGAGTGTGCTCACCCTCCCTGCCCATGCAGCTGTGAGTCTAGGGAGGAACCTGTGGCCGAGGTGGCCAGGGAAGGGGAGCTGAGGCTACAGTGAGAGAGGGGACACTTGGGCTCCGGATAGAGTGGCATCTGCAAAGAGGGGCTGGAGGAGATGGGAAAGCTGCAGGTCTGGAGCCTGGATCTGCAGTTTGGGGTAATTTGAAGGGGAAGTTGGGATTGGAGGTCTGGGCTCACAGAAGGTGGAGAGAGGTCCCTGGGTGTGGGGTGGAGGGGGGCTGCTGGCTCCGAAGCATACCCACTGTCTTACATCTCAGGCTCAGAAGACTGGATCAGGGCATTATCCTGTGTTACTGTGAACATGATCACCACGGTCACCATCACAGATCGCAATGGTCACAAAAGGTTGCTCTTGTGAACAATATCACCATTGTCCCCGTCATTCTACCACCATCATCCCCACCATTACTGCCATCATCACTATCCCATCACCACCATCACCAGCTCCACGATTTATAACCATCACCATCATCACCATCACCATGATCACCACCATCACCGTCATCATCTCCACCACCACCATCGTCACGGCCGCCATCATCAGGACCACCATCACCATCACCACCATCACCAGGATTATCGTTGTCACTGATCCTCAACCATCGTCTTTGTCCTGCCTTCCATCCTTGCCTGATGCCTTACAATTTATTCCAAAGCACTTTCATATCCTTACTGTAATGAGAAATTAACCAGAGGCTCATGAAGCAGGTGGGGTTGCTCTGATTATCCCCATTTCCTAGCACAGGAGACTGAGGCTGTGACGGTAAGTGATATGAGCAGGGTTCGTGCTCATGGACCAGCTGTTACTAGAACTGAGTTCTCGTCCACTGGCCCAACGTGCTTCTTACTCCGCCTTGCTGCTGTGGGGTCACCACTGCTCCGCTCTCTCCTGCATACCCTGCTCCCACTCGGCATCAGCATGAACTGGCAATGAAGACTCTGGCTTTGATCAAGTAA
The DNA here is from genome assembly GCF_922984935.1 of Meles meles. NCBI lineage: Eukaryota > Metazoa > Chordata > Mammalia > Carnivora > Mustelidae > Meles > Meles meles. The sequence goes on from NC_060083.1 coordinate 18,139,384, forward strand.
GAGAGGCTCTTGCCACAGTAGTACAAGCTTTGGTGTCTACCCAGGGGCAGGGCCCTTCCCCTTGTTGGGCCCCCATTCTCTCATTTCCACAAGTACATCTGGGGTCTGATGAAGTCTAAATCTTCTCTCTACCTGTTGGTTCGCAATGGCACAGAAAAAGTCATAAAGAAAGAGAAAAAGATAGAAAAAGACAGCGACACGGAGATATAGACAGACATAGACCAAGATCGAGAGCCAGAGACACCTAGGAAGATGTAGCTGGAAGGCGGAGTAAGATCCAGGAAGACATGGGAATAGAGACAGAGACAGAGACAGGAAGCAGGATGGGGACTGAGAACCCATCAGAGGAGATTCAGAAGCCAGAGTACAGGAAGAAAAGCCCAATGAAGCAGCTACTGCTCTGTGTGGCGCTCTCTATGCTGGGCCCCTGCCCGATTGCCGCGCAAGAGCTTCCTGAAGAAGGGACGGCCAAGGCAGCTCCAGATGCTTCTGAAGGGCTGTGGCTGTGTTGCAACTCCCGCCACTTCGTGTCTGCGTGTGTCTCTGTGTATGGAGTTGTGGCTTCGGAATTCTTCCGTCTGGATCCCAGGAAGGATGCTGGGACTCCTCTCACATTCTGCCTCCTCGTAGCCCTGCCTCCATGGCCATGAGGTTGTTGATTCAGCTACATCTGGCCGTGTCTCAGGAAGTCCTGAAAAACGGGAGGTGGGGCTCTGGGTGTAGGCCATGTCCATAAGGGAGCCGGGGTGGGGGCCTGAGGGGTTCCCCACTCTCTTACACAGAACTGGGGCTAGCTTTGTCCCTCTTGGGAGACTCCCTTGTCAGCTTACAGCTACAGAGCCTCTGCAGCACTGGACTCAAGTTCAAGGCACCAACTTACACAGTGATCTTGAACAAGACTCTTTTTTTTTTTTGAAGATTTTATTTATTTATTTGACAGACAGAGATCACAAGTAGTCAGAGAGTCAGGCAGAGAGAGAGGGGGAAGCAGGCTCCCTGCTGAGCAGAGAGCCTGATGCGGGGCTCGATCCCAGGACCCTGAGACCATGACCTGAGCCAAAGGCAGAGGCTTTAACCCACTGAGCCACCCAGGCGCCCCTTGAGCAAGACTCTTGCTCCTTAGGGACTTGGAGAGGCGGGGAGGGGAGGGAGGAGCACCACCTCCTGCCAGCATGGGCAAGGCTCTTCTTGAGCAACTAGCTCCCATCAGTGTGCTCCAGGCTCATTGACCCCTTTTTTTTTATGGGAATTTTATGGGAAGACGGCCCAGCGCTGCCTCCCCACTGAGCGTTCCAGCAGGCCCTACATGGCCAAGCACTCGGGGGGGCCATCATTTGCATCTTCCATCATCTGTTTGATTCACAAATCCAGCATTATCACATCCTCCATTTGGGACCTTTCTCTGACTTCTCATGGTGCTCAGAGCAGAAGACGAGTGTTTCCATCAAGGGCCCTTGGGAACTGTTGCAGCGCCAGACCTGGAGGTGCTCCCACCTCACCCCTGCCCAGGCCAGTCTCCTCTCTGCAGGGCCCTCACTGCAGGGACAGCCATAGGGCCCCCTCTAGGTTGCAGCTGGCTAGACCTGGGGGTGGGGCTCCCTCCAGGACAGGCAACCCAAGGCTGCAGGGATCTGGAGTGCACACGAAAGTCCAGGAAAAAGAGGCATCTTGGCGAGCGAGCACAAGCGGGGAGGGGGCACGAAGCTAGGAGGAAGCAGGCACTCCGGGCAGGAGGCTCAGTTGTTCCTGGGCTCTGCTGGGGAGTTTCAGCAGTCTCCAGCCCCCAGGTGTCCCACCAGGAACACCCCCAGTGGCAGAGGCAGGGTCTCAGCAAAGCAACATAGAAATGTACTCCCTGCTTGCTCCGCACCCTCGGTTCCCCCACTCACTCCTTTCCTCTGGTTTCCCGCCGTATGTATCAGCCGCAGAGGACCATGTTCTCTGAACACATCATGCTGTTTAGCTGTTTCAGACACGCTGTGTCTTTTGCCTGGAATGCTCCTTCCCAGCTGTGCCCAGGACGCTCAGCCCTCAGACTGCCTCCTCTGGGAAGTTTTCCTGACCACCCCCTGCCTTGATCGCTCCCTCCTCTGCCCCGTACGCCCCTGCAGTTGCCCCTCAGGGCCCGGTCTCTGCCTTCCCCATTAGACTGAGAACTTGCCAAGCGCTGGGACCATGGCTTTCATCTCAGCATCCCCAGCTGTTGGCACAGGGCCTGGCATGCAGGCGGCATTGAAGTTGCGTTGGACAAATGAATGGCTTCAAAAGTTCCTGCACTGACAGAGGGAGTGTGGGAGGAAGAACACGTTGGGGTGGGCTGGGGACAGAAGGTGAGTGAGGTTTGTCAGGCTGACTTTGGGCTGTCTCTGGATTTGGACATGGAGGTGCCCAGGACGAACGGGGCATTTGGGTCTGGAACTGGGGAGCAGGTCTGGACTGGGGAGCGGTGTGGGAACTGCACATTTATGGGTGGTGGCTGGAGCAATAGGGTGCATGTTTACGGTCAGGGACAAAGAATAGAGAGAGGAGTTCCTGAGCAACGATGGGTTGGAGGAGGACAGACTTCCCCCTTTCTTCAGCTCCCTGAGCTGGGGGCCGCCCATCTGTCCTTTTGGGGCCAGAAGCAGCCAGCTACGTATTGTGGAGGAGGGTTGAGGGGATCTCTGCTGCTCGGAGCAGCTATATCCCTCCCTCCAGTCCCTAGGTTGTACTGGATGACAATTTTCCTCATTAATGAGCATATGCAGACAGGCCACTGAGATTTCCTTTGGCTCACTATCTTCTGGGGAGACAGGATCCCCCTCTCTCCTTCCATGGATGGGCCCTACCAGTGAGGAATGGGTCAGCCTCCCTTACAAGGCATGATGGGACTGCAAAAACCTGGTGACAGCAGCGGGTAGCGGGAGGGGGGAAATAGACAGGGGAGAGCAAGGCCAGGCTTGGAGGCTGGGACCAGGGAGGAGGACAGGTCTTCTTAGTGCCTTAGCCCTTGGGAGAAATGGTCACCACATCTGTAATGCCCTCTATGAGCCAGGCATGGTGGCAGGCACAATGAAGGGCCATCTCTCCGACATCCTTTCCGGCAGGGAGCTTGCCATTTTAAAGATGAGGAGACAGGCTCAGAGAGGCTATGTAGTCACACAGCAGGGGGTTGCCGACCAAGTGTTCAATTTCAGGCCTCTGGGATTTCGTAGTCCATATTCTTCTGGAAAGTCACACCGGGAAGGAACGTTTCACAGGACCAGGCATGCTTGCCCCAGAGTCTGGATCCACCCCAGGAGTTGGGGCCTTGGGACCAAGTGTGCCTGCTGTCCTGGTTCCTCTCTGGGGTCATCATTAGTACTTCTATGAAGTTACTGCCAGCTGCCCACTGCCACCCCCCCCACTTTCCTACACAGGGGGATTGCACTGCCTGGTGACCTCGAGTGGGGCTCTGGGTTAGTTCTGACTCCCGACTTGTGCACAGAATTGACACCTGTCACTTCCAGGCCAAAAACAATCGCCAGAGTGAGACCCTCCATGGTACGTCTACAGACAGGAGAGATGTTAGCTGCTCCATCAGTCTGGGGCCCAACAATGTCTGGGATCAGAGTCCCCTCTTGACTGGGGTGATGGATATCATTGTGAGCAAGAAACAGTGTGGCTTTCAGACACTGAGATTCAGGGGTTATTTGTTACTGTGGGGTAGTGGGGTTGATTCTGACCCAGATGTACTTGCTCCTCTTTACTGTAAAGAGGCAGGTAGGCTTCCAAGGCTCTGCCCCTGCTGGCCTTGGACCTTTGTGTTTGCTCCCTGCGTGCTTCTTCAGAAGGACTGTGGGATGTGTGGATGTTCCCACCACTGTTAAATTGGGATCCTGATGCTGCCCTGAGTATGGAATCTGAGAGCCAGGATTTCTGGGAGCTTCCCAGCTCTCGGATGCTGCCGTCAATGTCTGCAGATAGCTCTGAGCTTACCAAGACTGCTCACATTCCTGTGTATGCCCAATTTTTCAGAAGGAGACACAGCCATGCCCGTTTTTCAGATGGGCTGACAGGGACCCAGAGGGTGTAAGAAACTTAGCCAGGCTACCACTCCTGGGGTGGATCCAGCCTCTGGGGCAAGCGGGTCTAGTCCTGAGAAGCATCTTTTTAGTGTGACTTTCTCAGAGGATATGGACCATTTGAGTTGAGAGACCAGGAAGTAGAATTCAGATTCTTGGCTCCATTCCCCTTGGGTTTCCCATACCGTGGCCCAAGAATAGAGCCTAGGTTCCTAGGAAAGAATGCAAACCAGAGACAAGGTCTTGATAGCCAGTGAGACAATCTCCTGTCAATGGGGAGAGTAGGAGTCAAAGGGGAAAACCCAAAGGGCTTGGAGTTCACGTTGGGGGGTAAGCAGGCTGAGTTGGCGGGAACTCTGGATCTGCCTCCTGCTTTGCCCTTACTCCATAACTCCTTTTCTTCAACCATGCCTCATTTTCTTCATCCATGAACTGGAGCTCTCCTATGGCTATTATGCGGATTAAATAAGATAATATATAATACATGATGAAAACACAACAGTAGCTGGTTCTCATATGTGAGAAATAAGCATCTGTTCTTGTGTCATCATCATCCCCTACCCCACCCCCAACCACCGTCATTCTTATGACCTTGGATAAGTCATTTCTGCCCTCTGGCCTCAGCTTCCTTACTTACGAAATGGGGGCAGGAAGTATGCGCAAGCCCTGTGATAATTATAGAGTTTACTGTGTGTTCCCCCATGTGCTGGCTACCCTTTCTAAGTTCATGACCTCAATTAATTTTCACTTGCCTCCTCCAACATCAGCTGGTAAGTAGAGCAGGGTTCTAACCCAGACAGCCGGAGTCCAAGGGAGTCTGTTAACTACTCCCTTACAGGCTTTGCGCCTACAGTACAAAGCCCCCCAGGGGGTAGCAGGTTGCTTGTGCAAGTCAGCATGGGATGCCACTGGATGGGTCTAGGGCCCCTGATAGGTAAACTGTATGTGTAATGATGTGTGAATGGTGTTGAGCCTGTGAGCGTTAAAGGCATGTGTGTGCCCATGTACTTGTGTGTGTGTCCCTGGGACAGATCCTGTGTATGTTCTGTGTATATGTTGGTCCAGTACACTTGGGGGTGTGATGCCTTGTGAATTGAGTGTGTGTAGGTGTTACTGTGTGGGCTGTATGGGCCACTGGGGATGTATTTGTGATGATATGTGAGTTACGTGGTCTGGTTGTGTATGTGATAGAGCATTGTGTGTGTGCGTGTGTGTGAGAGCTGGCACACGCTCTGGTTGCAAGTGTGCGATGTGTATCTGGGTGCCACGAGTGTGTGTTCACATGTGCATCTGTGTGGGAACCAATAGGCTCTGCGTGTGTGTGTGCGCGTGTGTGTGGGGGGGGCCCGTCTGCAGGGTGCTGGAGTGTATTAGCATGTGCAGCAGTGGGCTGAGTGCCCTGTGTGTGTCTCTGAGAGCCAGAAGGCCGGTGCTACGTGGGCTGGGGAAGCTGTGAGTTAGAGGGGTTTGAACAGGCTTCCTGACTGGCCAAGGTCCAACACTCCCCTCGCAGCCTCTGCAAACACTGCCTAGCAGACGGGCTGAGTTTTTATACATGTGGAAACAGCCCTCTAAATATTTACCCGCCAGCCTGGTGGAATGGCCTGCTTCCCTTCTCTGCCTTCCCTCTGCAAGCAAAGCCCCAAGTGTGAGCTCAGCTCTCCTGCCACTCCACCCTCGGCCCTCCCTAGGGCTTAGCCCAGGTCCCTGCTGCCTCCTAGGAGCAATGAGAAGGGGAGCTGGAAGCCTGAGAGCAGCCCAGCTCTAGTCCTCTCATTCGTGCATCTCTCATACCTGCTGCCACATCCACTCAAAAGAACAGACATACTCTTACACGCTCATGGACATCCCATCTCTGTTGACCTCACTGTCATGCTCATGTACTCCTGAACACATAACCTTGGCCTTGACACCCACTCCCACCTCCTTTCACGTGCCTGCCCATCACCCTCACGCTGCTCTCAGCCCTGCCCATGCCTGTAGATTCAGACTCCGCCTTTTCCACCGTCTCTGGTTCTAGAAATTTCTCTCCATACTGCTCAGCCTCCTCCCACCCTGCTCTCCAGAGTAGGGAGCTCGTGGACAGGCACCTGCTTCGTCAGAGCCAGGAGAACCTGGCGTGGCCAAGGCAAAACTCTGTCCATGGTTCTTCTGAACCATCATAGGTCCAAGGCATTTTACCCCTCAATCTTGGGAGAGCAGTGGGAACTCTTGTGTAAAAGGGTTCAGGGATTCTGAAAGAGTCCGTAGCAGGAGAAAAGAGATTGCATCCACATGCACATGGCACAAACACTGAGAGATAAAAGACAGAGAGATAAAGGGAGACAAAGAGGGAGAGAGACAGAAAAGGACACAGAAACAGAGGAACACACACACACAGGCAGACAGATAGGAGAAGCCGCTGGAAAGTCAGAAATGCCGAGAGATTTCCAGAGAGGGGAAAAAATGGCTTTTGTTTTGACACCACTTTCAAATCATCCTCCTAACTAAGAAGTCACATTATTTTCCTCTGGGAAGTTGGGGGAGTACTTGCCCCCTGATTCTATCTGCTGCAACAACAACTAAGTAAGGGCATCCCTCAGATGTTGTAATTCCTCGCCAGGCTGCGATTCACTTAAAAGGGGAGGCTGGTGTGATCTTGTACTCAGAGGTAGGATCCACAATAGGGCCCCAATGCCCTCCTTAAGCCAGGGCTGGTGTCCTGTCAGGGCCCTGTCTTCCCCTGCCACCCAGGTAGACTAATCCCTCACTTCCCCCACCTGCCCTGGCTGGTTAGGAATTTTTTTTTTGACAGAGATCACAAGTAGACAGAGAGAGAGGAGGAAGCAGGCTCCCTGCTGAGCAGAGAGCCGATGCGGGGCTCGATCCCAGAACCCTGAAATCATGACCTGAGACAAAGGCAGAGGCTTCAACCCACTGAGCCACCCAGGCGCCCCCTGGTTAGGAATTTTAAGGTCAGACATCATCTAGAGGAAATAGCTCGAAACAGGCAGGCCCTCTGCTTGTTGCCTAACCATATTTGACATCCCTCCCCTACTTCCAATCAAGCTGGCTTCTCCCACTCTTGCAGGCGACTCCCCCAGGGTCACTTTCCTCCTGCCTTGATTGTCAGGCATTTTTCCTGTGCTGGGCGCTTTGCTAGCTACAGTGAGCACATTTAAGCCTCCCAATTATATTGGTAGGTGGTGGTTATTCCTAGTAGACTGATGAAGCTGCTGAGACACACAGAGAGGTTAAGTCACTTGCCTGAGGTCACACAGCTGGTAAGTGGCTCAGCTCTGAGTCCAACATCCTCTGTGAATAGGGTTTTCTTGGAGGTTAGGGGTGTAATGTTTTCTGCTGGCGGCTCTCCAAGGCAACCCTGCATGTTTGTAAGACAGCTTGGGTTTCAAAGTTAGGAGTCCTGGAGGGGACCTGGGGTGTCCATGCGTTCTGATGGGATCCAGCTGGGGCTCCTTGGGAGCCCCTGAGGAAGTCAGGGGAATGGGGTGGCGGCAGCAGCCCGAGGTGGGCAGAGGCTGAGTGCACTCAGCCAACCTCGAAATGCCACGGCCTCTGGCTGTAGGCACGGGTGCCCCTGCCCATAGCAGCAGAGCCCGCATGGCAGGGCGGAAGCCCGGCTAATGGCTATGTTTATAGCTCAAAGCATTATTAGCTCTTAGGAGCGCTCAGCTCTCGCTTGTTGTCAACAGCTGAGCTTATTGATTGAGTGACTTGATGTTTTTGCTTATTAAGTGCCCGGGAGTGTCGGCAGATTTGGGCCAGCCTTGGCTATGTGGAGGACTATGGGAGCAGGGCGGGGGTGCCGTCTGTCTGCAAACACATTCCAGCCTTGCTCGTTTGTTTGGGCACATGTGTTGGGATGATGGTCCCATGTGTGTTCCCACATGGTTTCTGAGCGTGGCTTTAGGAGGAGAAACCTTGTTTCTCGTACGCAGCAATCAGAGCCGCCCTGGGGGTTGGGGGGACTGGGATTTGGATTTGGAAGGCCTGGCTTTGAGTCCTGGCCTTATCTTTCCAAGCTGCATGCTTGGACAAATCCCTTACCGTCTCTGAGCCTTGGCTTCCTTATCTGAAAAATGGGGATTAAAATAATACCAGCTTTGCCTACCTTCGAGATGGAGAGTTAATGAGGTATGCAGTTTGTAAACTGTAAAGCACTGTACACATGCTAAGGAGTGTAACTGTTACCACTACTGGGAGCTGAGCTGTGATGCTCTAATTAGGGTTATGTTTAGGCAATAGGGTGGCAGAGTGGAAAATGAACAAGGGGAGTCCTAGGGGAGTGTTGGGGACCCCAGCTCTGAGGGACCTGGGCTAGGCTTTGCAGCTCATATTTTAGGAGACCACTAAAACTGGGCACCTAGATAGACCTGGGTTCTGGGCCTGGTTCTGGCATCCAGGTGCTGTGCAGCCTCAGGAAATTTGCTTTCCTTCTCTGGGCTTTTCTCTTTACTTATCAAAAGAAGAGCTCTAAGCTCAGTGGTCTCTAGGGTCCTCTTCAGCTTTGCCTTTGAATGCCTATAGGCGTCACAGAGTCTTTTCCATCCATGTGTGGACATCGGTGGGACTCACGATATTCTGTGTCCGAGATATCCCATGTAAGTTTCACTGTGCGTGTGTGCAGGATTCCAGTGCCCCACCCCGAGCTAGTGTGTATTGGCACGTTGACAGGCCCCCTGCACCCCCCAGTGCCTGAACACATACGTGCCAGTGCATTTGCTCCTTGTTAAGGCAGACGGGCTGGAAAGCTAGCTGACTGCCTGGGCTCCAGCAGCTAATGGGGAAAGCCCATTTTAATAGCTGATAACAAGATGGGTCCATTAAAAGAACAAATTAACTGCAAACCCAAAGATTACTTCTGTGCTGCTGGGGAAGGGCTATGGAATACCGGCTCCATTTGTTAAATGAGCACCCCAACCCCCTGCTTCCCCAGGGGTGGCTGCTGTCAGGACAAGCCCGCCAAGTGTCCCTACCCCCTTCTTTTCTGATGAAAGTGCTTCTTGCTCCCACTCTTGTACCTTTCTTGGCTACCTCCTTGGTGAAGACTCCCTGTCCTTCTGCCCTGGTTGGAGGGAGCTGCCTCCATCCTTGCTCCGAGCACCCAAGTCTTGTCTGAATGAGGTGGAAGCTGACCTTCCCTGACTTACGGTTCAACTCTGCAGGTTTCCCACCTTTGATTCTGCTCTCCGTTAAGGCAGGATGCCCCCCCACACCTTTTTTTTTTATTGCTTGGTGGTTCACCCATTCACATATTTAGCCAGTGTTTTGAAGACCTACTGTGTGCCAGATGGTGCGTTAGGTCCAGTCCCTGCCCTGAAAGAAGGGCACACTGAGAGGTGAACCTCTCACGCTGTGCAGAGGGTCCTGCAGAGGGGGAGGGAAGTAGAGGAGAGTGACAGGTCCCACTTGGCGAGGTACAGAAGGGGCATCTGAGCAGCATCGTGCAGCATCTCTGTTTTTCAGGGGGTGAAGGACTCTGTGTCAGGGGACCAGCACGAGCCTGACCTGTGTAAAGCTGTTTTAGGAGTAGGACCTGGTAGAGGGCCTTGCATACAGTTGGTGCTCAATTAATGTTTATGGGGAAATGAAGTGTTTATTAAGTGTCCATTAGGGGCCAGGCATTAGCAGGAGCTGGAACGGCAGCCTCCATTTCCTCATCTGTGAAATAGGGATCATAATGTGACTTCCCTCCCAAGGAGAGAAGGTATGGACGTGATGTGCCTGGCACAGTGTGCCTTTAGGAAGCAGGCAGCCTAGACGCCTGCCTTCTCCCACCTGGGGAAGGCTAGCTCTTCCTTTCCAGAGCAGGAGGGAAATCTAACTGTCTGAGGCCAGAAGGCCATCCTGGGTGAGCAGAGGACTGGCCCTAGGATGCCAGAGGAAGTACTATTCCAGGCCTCTGGGCCTTTGCATGTGCTGTTTCCCCTACCTGGAGGGCTCTTTCTATAATCTCATTGTGGAAAATGCTCACTCATTCCTTAAAGTTCTGCTAAATATGATCTGCTTACGGATGTTTCTACCAAGTCTCCTTGGGGAGGATGAATCCCTGCTTCTCTGGGTTCCTCTGCATTTCCTCAATTGTAAGATGCCATCAATTGTGAGATGCACCATTGATTTAATAATAGCTTTAGGGAGAAAAGAAACCCTGCTTTAAATGTACATATCTGCATTTCAGTAATGTGCAAATGTTTTTGAGAAGTGCCTTTTAGAAACAGGGAAATGCAGTCAATGCTTCTCTTGTGGTACAAGGGCTGCAAGGACTGATTTCATTCATTCATCCTTCCATCTGTTCATTCATTCAGTCAGTATTTACAGAGCTCTCGGTTCTAGGCACTGAGATGGAGCCGTGAACAAAACCAAATCTCTAACCTCATGTGGCTTATGTTCCATTGGGCAAAACAAGTAATAAACAAACAGATAAAAATCTAATGTAAATAATTGAAAAGGAAGGTCACAGTAAGAGCTTTGAGAAATCTAAGGCAGGGTAGAAGGATGGAGAGAGATCGGGGATTGTTCTTTATTTATTTATTTGAGAGAGAGAGGGAGAGAGCAAGCTGGGAGGAGAGGTAGGGGGAGAGGGAGAAGCAGGTTCTCCGCTGAGCCTGGAGCCCTGTACGGGGCTCAATCCCAGGACCCCACGATCATGACCAGAGCTGAAGGCAGACGCTCAACTGACTGAGCCACCCAGGTGCCCCAGGGATTGTTCTTTTAACGAGGGCAATCAGGGAAGCCCTCTCTGAGGAGGGGACATTTGTGCAGGATGTGAAGGAAGGGAGGGAGGGGACCCACGTGGAGATCTGGGAAGGAGCCTTCCAGGCAGAGGGCATGGGAGGGCAAAGACCTGGCGGTGGGACCATTCCTAGTCTGTTTGAAGAAAAGGTGGGGTGCGTGTGGCTGGAGTGGCAGGAGTGAAAGGCAGTGCTGGCTCATGGGGTCAGTATGGCCAAAAGGGCCCCGAGACAAGGGAAGGTTTGGGCTTTTTATCCTGTGTGATGAGAAACATCATCTGTTTGCAAATGGGACCCCCATGTCCCTCGGGCCTATTGGACCATAAATTCTCTGAGTGCAGAGAGCCCGGCCCTCAGCACAGTGCCTGGCATACAGTACGGGATTGTCGAATGAAATCGATGGGCTTCCAGCAGCCCCTGCATGGGACGGTAGTCTAGGGGAGTTCTCAGGGTCCTGGAGGGACTGTGAGTAAAGCCTGAGGCAGCAAGGGGGGGCCCGGGGAAGGAAGGACCCATCTGCTGAAATGCACCGGCCGCTGATGCCTAGAGCCGGTGGTGAGGAGGCAGTTCCCACAGCGGCCCCTGTGTTGCTCACGTTTGCATGTTCCATGGTGCCTAGAGGCTTATCTGGAGTGGAGCAGGCATGGGCGAGATATCCGTTAAAGGAGTAAGGATGAAAATATGCAGCCATTATCTATCTGCGGTGCTTTCCAGTTCAAAAAGCCTTTCACACGTGTGTTCTTATTTAATCCACACCTCTACCCCCTCTGGTTCTCTTTTTACAGTTGGGGAAACTGAGGCCCTGAGAGGGTCAGGAGGTTCCAAAGTGACACGAACCATCACTGTGCCATGTCTCTGCTCTGAGTCAGGACACCTGGACTCTTCCCAGCTCTGCCACCTGCTCACTGGGTGACCTTGGGCAAGTCACCACCCTCCCTGGGCCTCCATTTCCAAGACTGTCAAATGAGAGGTTGATCTAGATGTTTCTCAGATGTGCCTTCTGGGGGGAGGCATGAGGGCAAGTCACGGCAGAGGCTAGACTTCAGGTGGACATCCTCCTCTAGGGGCAGCAGGCATGGGGACAAGGGGCCCCTTCCTCCGTGAGAGTTTTTGCTCCAGACCCAGTGTCTCTGCCAGGCCAGGATGCCCCGCTTCTGTCCTCAGAGACGCTGCTGTCTGCCCACCCAGCCAAGACACCCTGAGTCACCCCTCTGCCTCCCTCCCACATTGCACTGCCTCCACGGCCTTCTGCCCGCTGATCCCGACCCTTCCCAGGGGGTGCTGGCAGCTCCGTCTTCCCACTCCCGCCTGGGCCAGGCCAGCAGCCTCCTTACCGCTCTGCCTGGCCCCAGGCCCCCTCACCTCTAATCCATTTTCCACACCGCAGCCAGAGCCATCCTTCCAAACTGCAATTCTGGTCATGTCATCCCCCGGCTTAAAACCCTTCAATAACTTCCCTTTGCCCTCAGGACAGAGTCCAAACTCTTTAGCATGCTCACAGAATGCTTTGTGGCCTGGCCGCTGCCAGCATCCACCTCCCTCTATCCCTCTCTGCCTCCCTCCTCCCCTTCCAGCTGGAATTCTGCTCCCACTAAGCTTTTCTTACCTCTCTGAACATGCCACGTCCATCCCCTCTCCCCTCCCCGCCTTCGCACACACCAACCCTCTTGCTGGAACACTCGTTGCGGGTCAGTATGGCTTCTGACCCAGACCCCTGCTCTTGCCCTGCACATTTCATTGTCCTTTAGGACTCTACTTCAGGAAACTTCCTCCTGGAAGCCCCTGTCAATCCTGCCCTTCACCCCCAGCCTGGCCAAGCCCCCTTGGATGCCCACATCATATAGACTGCAATCATGTGTCCCCTGGCCTATGAACTCATATGTAGGGATCCTGTTCAGCTCTGTGTCCCCAGGTACTGTGGGTGCTCAATAGACATTTGAAGTGGGGGACGCCCTGAATGAATGAATGAATGGATATGGAAGAGTCTGTTTATATTCATTAATTCATTCATTCAACAAATATTTGCTGATTACCTATTAGATGCGGGGGCTGGGGATCCAATACCGAGTCTGACAAGCATGGCCCCTGCCTTACACGGAGCTCGCAAGTCTGCAGGTAGGGGATTCATCTCTCTTACGTCTTGGAGACCTGGGAACTTAGATGTTTCCTCTGGCTGGACCGCTGAAGAAATTCTTTTGAGTTAAGAAAGCAAGACAGGTGCCCAGGCTGGGTGGAGACTGGGGCCAGGCCTGGCCCTGCCTACTTCTCTCCCCCTCCTGAGGACATCCTCGCCTTGAAGGAGGATTGCTCCCCTTCTCCTGGCCCCACCCTCTTCTTCCTCCCCCTCCTCTCCCTCCGCTGCTCCGTTTCCAACCAGGCAGCTTAACTTAGGCCTCCCGGTTGGGCTTTTAATTTGGATTTATTGCCAGCCGTGATTGTATGTTAAACAAACTCCAGGCGATTATTAAAAACATGATTATCATGGTTTATTGTCTTGCTAGGTCCTCGGTGGGTGTTCTTGTGCTGGGAGCCGGTCAGGCCTCCCTGATGCTGAGGGGTGAAGACCCCCAGAAAGGATCTGCCCTCCTTCCTGGCCTTGTCGCACTTCACTGGGGAGGAGGTGGCAATGGGGGTGGAGGGACACTTCTGAAGGAGGACAGAGGCCTTGTGGAGGTGCAGTGATGTGGCAGGGAGAGCCCTAACCCAGTACCAGGGAGGCCTCATGCCAGCTCGCCCCATGATTTCTCTGGGCCTCAGTTTCTTCTTCTGCAAACTGGAGAGCAGGGCCAGATGACCAAGTGCTCCAAGGGCTGAAGTTCAAGTGTCTCCTGGGGCTAGAGGGCCTTCTCTGTGCTCCAAAGGAAGGCTCAAGCAGGAGACACAAGGCCTCCAGAGCATTCCATCATGGATGTTGGGTGAGATCCACTCAAGCTAGTTATGGTGACCCCGGAACATCCTCCTGAGGTCAGGCAAGCTGGCTGCTCTTGGCAAGTTCACCTCTGGTTTAGGGGACCAGGGGACACACCCAGACAGTGGCACTGGCAAGGTGAGGCCAGTGGAGAAGAGAGAAGTCTCCTGGCTTGGGAGCCACGACCCTGGGTTCTAGTTCCAGCTCTGCCACCGACCAACTGAATGGCCTTAGGCCAGTCATATGTCCACTTAGGCCCTCAGTTTCTTCTGTAAAATGAAGAGGTAGTAGACAGGTCAATAATTTGCAAACTTAAAAAAATTAATAGTGGTTGTTTTTCATTGTTTTTTTTTTTGTTTGTTTTATTTTATTTTCCTTTCCCCAAGGAGTATTTCCTGTAGCAGCCAAAGATACAAGGCAGAGGTGGGAAGGAGCTGCTTGGAAGCCCAGAGCCAAGAACCTGGCCCACCGATCTCTCCCTTGGCCCCTGTGCCTGCGCAGTTTGGAAAGCGGGTCTACCCTCCAGCTCTTGATGCCTTACTTTAAAGTCAGCTGGGATGCCCCTCAGTCTGCTTCCCAGCATGCCCCCTTGACCCTCCCCACCTCCATTAAATGGGGAGGGCAGACAGGCTATACTCCCACTTGGGAGAAGGTGAGGCCCAGACGGCTGAAGGGGGTGGTCAAACCTCCTGACTCCTTAGTCTCCAGCCTCTCCACCGAGCACACAGGGCAGGGATGGGCAGAGCCCCGTGTCGCTCCGGATACCCACGTGCCCGAATAGGCTGCGGGTCTCCTGCCTTCCTCCCCCATTCCACCTCTACTTGGTTCCTCAGGCAAATGCTTGAGCCAATCCCAAGACTGATGAATCTTTGATGAATTCTGAGTAAAGGCACTTTTAAAAATTCAGAAAGGTAGGGAGGTGTCGGGACCGAGGGAGGCAAGATACTTCTGCTCCCCTCCCATCCTTCTCCCCACGCTGGTCAGCTAATGAGGCCTCAGCCTGGGAGCCAGGGGCTGGTGGAGAAGGGCGGGACACCTCTGAGCCACCCAGACCAAGAGAGCCTGCAAAACAAGGCTGCCTCCCTCGAGAAGGCTTCCTGCTGGCCCTTCTGACTGAAGCAGAGGCAAATTCTAGAACTGAAGGCTATTAGAGAAAGAAACCACTTAGAAATACCATCGAAGTCAACCTCCCTGCCCTGTAAGGAGGTAAGGAAATCTCAGAGAAGGGTGGTACATGCCACAAGTCAGGCCCCTGGTGACCACAGCAGGGCTGGATCCCTTGGATCCTGGGACCCCTGTGTCCCCAGGCTGTGTGGAGCTCAGAGCTCAGAGGCTACCTCTGGACCCAAACGCCCGAGACAGGCTTCCTGCTCCCCATTCAAAGCTTTGCATTTCCGTTCATCCCTGACCCAGCAGAGCCGTGTCCATGATGTACAAGCACACAGGGGACAGCTTGGCTATCCGTCAGTGAGAGCTGGAAGGGCAGAGACTCTGGGAAGTGGGAGCAGAATGAGACAACTGCCCCCATTGCTGGGTTTCACTGATGCTAAGAAACAATCACCCTTCCACCCTCGTTCCCCCCGGGTCCTGAAGCCTTAGCAGAACTGAGTCTCTTCCCCCACCCTGTTTATCCCCAAACCCTTCAAGTTGACTTTTTGTGGCTTGATTTCCTCTTCGCCTCTGTTCCCAGTGGCTCTTTCAGCCCAGTCTGGCTGAGACAAATACACGTCCAGACAGGTGCCATCTTCCAGCCCTGCTCCCTAGCTGTGTGACTGTGGGAGGTCACAGAACCTCACAGAACCTCTCCAAGCATTGTTCCTTCTCTTTAAAATGGGAGATGCTGAGGATTACCTGTGTTGAAATGGGGAGAAACTGAGCCTGATAGTGTTCCTGTTATCTTCCACAATCTGGTCTCTGAGTCCTAAGAAAATCAGGACATTTCCCATGACTTTGTTCATGGCCTTCCTTGAATCCCCACCACGTGTGCTTGTCTTTAGAAATCCTCCCAACGCCAGGGAGCAGAGAGAGCTGCCACACAGCACAACTCAAGGGGGCGCCATTCATACTACTGGACATGCAAAGGTCACCCTCTGGGGTTGTTCGCTTTATGTGGGCCCGCCCACCGCAAGAATCCTTCACTTCTCAGACGGAGAACTCTATTGGGTTTGTTTTTCTCCTGCTGAAGTTCCATTCCCTTCTCTTGGCAGTGATACTTTTTATCTTGACTGGTTCTCTATGTTTTGAACTTTACTCCCAGAACCGAGATTTCGACTTGATTCCCATAATTTAGACTTCAGCTTTGGAAACAACTTCTCCCTTCAGCCGCGTGTCCTGCTTTCGATTTCCGAGCACGTAAGATTCTAGAGACACATTTTTTGGTCTATTTCAATTGCACATTCGTAGGAATTGTAAATATAAAAGAGGCCCATAAACTGAGAGATGCTAGGTAATGGCCTCAAAACAATACATTTTATATCCAAACCTGAAGAGCGGGCCCTAAACCGGGCCCCTGGGTTTGCACCCTCCAAGTCTTCGGATCCAAGGTGAGATTCTGTACGTGCTCAAGGATGAGGGGGGGCGCGTCTACAGTGCTCGGAGCCCAGATTCCCATTTGTGTTTATATTTGGAACTCTACCACTTCCGCCCCCGCTGTGTGCCCTGGGACGCATCCCACAATCTCTCTAAATCTCAACTTCCTCGTCAACAAAATGAGGCTAATATTACCCACCCACCTCACCGGGTTGTGGGACAGTCAAATGACTGCCATCGTAACACGTTAGGTCTTGTGCCCGTCCCCATATCACAGAGGTGAAAGTAGAATCCCAGAGAGGTCAAGTCGGGTTTCCCAGACACAGCTGGGGTTCGCCCTAGACCTGCCTGACTCTGAATTTCATGGCTCACCTGCTGGCCTAGTCTGATGGGACGCACCTGTTTTCCGCATATGCGTGTGCTAAAATGCACGCAACCCCAAACTTACCATGTTATCTGTGCTTAATGTACAGGTCAGTGGCATTAAGCACATTCATACTATTGGGCATGGTTGTACCACCATCCTTTTCCGGAACATTTTGTCTTCCCAGACTGAAACTCCATATCCTGGAACCCTAATGCTCCATTCCCCTCTCCCTCCAGCCCCTGGGATCCACCGTTCCACTTTGTGTCTCTGTGAATTTGACCACTCTGAGATCCTCCTCATATAAGTGGAATCATCCAGAATTTACCTTTTGTGACGGGCTTGTTTCACTTGACATAACGTCTTCGAGGTTCCTCGATGTGGTAGTGTGGGTCAGCACGCTGAATACTGTTAAGGCTGAGCGCTATTGCCCTGCATGGACACACCACATTTCTTTATGTAAGGATGGGCTCCGATGCATGTGATGAACCCAGTACGGGCTGGGTGCACGTCTGGTGGCATTACCATTCTTGGTGCTTATTATTTAATTCCGTGACTGTTACGAAGCACTTGCTGCAAAACTCCACTCTTTGATAAGCTACTAATAGCAATGACAATAATAAATACCCACCAAAGAGAGAAATCCTTTCTTTTCTTCCGTTTCAGGATTTCCCTGGTCTGGTGTGACCACACTCTCGTGTCTTGGGAGCCAGCAGGGAAGCTCGTTAACTGTCTCAGTGTCTCCCGTGTCAGCTAGCTCCCCGAGTTCTAAGGTGCACCAAAGTCCGAGCGCTCTTATCCTGGTCTTTGAAATTTTCCCCAGCACTATCTGGCAAGCTGCCACAAGACCAAGGTCAGCAGGATGTGAGGGCAGAGGAGGGGAAGCCCAGAGCTTCTGAGCAGCATCTCTGAGACTGCAGGCTCTGTCTTTGTGACCGACCCCATTCTGACTTGCCTGTGTTGGACAAGCATTCTGGCTCTTTCTGGGGAAATGCCTGACACCAGAGATGACCTATTCAGACCTGCAATTGGAACTCAGGCAGACAGCTGTGCCCCTCTCACCTCCGCCCACCCGATGGGTCAGGATGGGATTTTTGGCTGGAGACTGGCATAATTAAGAGCTTTGGCAAAGAGGTGGGATGTTTATAACTCACTTGTGTGGACTGAATGTTGGTATGTCCCATCCCCTCCTCCAAGAGTCACCCACCAGAGCCCTAATCCCCATGGTGGTGGTATGAGGAGGAGGGGCTCTTGCAAGGTAACCAGGTCATGGGATGGAACCGTTATGATGGGGTTCATGCCCTTACAAAAGAGCCCTTGATCTGACTCTCTTTCTGGATCACGTGAGGATACCAGCTGAAGTTCAGGCAGGAAGTCAATCCTGGCTGAGACAGGGAATGCGCTGGCATCTTTAGAATCCCCTTGCCCAAACCAGGACAGCTGGTGGCCCAGAGCAGAGTGGAGAGAGAGAGAGAGCATTGAAGGGGCAAATGGAAGGCGTCTGGTGCCCTGGCTTCTGCCTTTCCATTTGCCTGGATGTCCTTTTACTCACTCTCTCATGGGACTGGCAACCTCCTACTGATCCTTCAGGACTTAGCCCAAAGCTACCTCCTCTGGGAAGGCCTCCTTGATCTCTGCAGGCAGAGCTGAACTTCCTGCCCCAGAGAGCTTGCTGTTCTAGCTTGGTATCCACCACATAGTTGTGACTGAGAACTTTGCTCATTCATCCTGTTACCCAGGGTCTTTTGGGGTGGAGGGAGAAGGCTGGAAGGCTCAGATTTACTCATAATATAAAGATAGAGGTAAACAGCACACTGTGGCATTTTTATAAAATAATCACATTTTCCTTCTAAGAATCACGTTCTGATTAAGAATCCTGTCAGTTACTGTGAAGCACAGTCCCAGATTTAGCCTTCGGTTTGTTGAATGGGTCTGGAGATCAGCTAGAGATTTTGACTGCAATAAGATTTTGAGTGATGAAAATAAGGCAGTCAGAATGTTACACAATTCAGAATTCAGCAGTCTTTCCCAAGCCTTCCATCACTTCCTTCCCATTGTCTTGTTTTCCCTGTAGCCTTCAGGTTAGATATCCTGGATAACATCCTGGCTGCAAGAAGCTGTATTCTTACTGGACCAAAAAAAAAAAAAAAAATTACTGTGTCACTTTAAAGTCACCAGTTTTGAAAAAGAAAAAGAAAAAAAAAAAAAAGAAGAAGAAGAAGAAGTACAAAGTCCACTTGCTTATTCAAAATAATGGTTCTCCCAAATCTTGCCATGTTCTGCAATTCCCACTCTGGATTCTGTTCTGTGCCTTTTCACTGCCCAGGGACATGGCATCGATAGAAACCAATACACATAGTCGAAAATGTCAAATTATTGACTACTGTGGATGTGGCTTAAGACACCCCTAAAACACCTTGGATTATCTGTTAGGTATTTAGGTATTTCCTGATTTCAGGGTCCACATCCTTTGTATATGGCAGACAATCTCTTCTAGATGCCCTCCGAATGGTCCATTTCCACCGCTCAAGGATTGTTTCAGTGGACATGGATAGAGAACCTACTGTGTGTCCAGAACCAGGTCAATGTGAGTGGCGCCCCCTGGAGTGTCAAGTAGGAACAGCACAACCCGCCTTGTGGAGAGAAGAGTGAAGTTCTACCTGTGGATTTTTTTTTTTTTTAATAATTCTTTAATTTTGGAATACTCTTAGATTTATTGGAAAGTTGCAAATATAGTACAGATTGTTCCTATACTCCCCACCTGGTTTTTGGTGCTCCTCGTGAGAATGGCCTGGAGAGGAAATATACTCACGGGTCTTAGCACCAGAATCGCTTCTGCCTCTCCAGAGTTATTCCCGTGATTTACTTTAAGGAACACCATGAATTGCACAACGTTGAGGCTTTCTCCTCTTGCACTGACTGCTAGGAAGCTCAGAGACAAGCATCGGCTCCATTCCAGCAAGAGTGTAGAACTCCCAGCAGATGTTTTAGGTACGAGCTTCTTCCTTGCTTTCCACCCTGTTCTTCACATAGCATTTTTCTTTCCCCATTGACTTCATTTTCACTTAGTTTTTCTGTGTTGAGCTTTGCTGGCCTCTTCGAATCATTTTTGGAACAGGGTGGAGGCACAGATAGCTGGATAAACAGACCATTTTCTCTGGGTTCCCCACGTGCCTGACGCAGTCTTCTAGTCTAGCATTTATCATGTTTTATTATAATTGCTTGTTTACGTGTTTGACTCCCCCGTTGGGCTGCGACTGCCACCTGGCTTTCCCGTAGCTGGACTCCTCTGCCTGAAGGAATATGTCAGGATGGGCTGTTGCCTGAAGCATATTTTTCAGACCCTGAGTCTACCGCTGCCGTTCTACACCTGCCCTACACAGACTCCGCCGTCCCCATGCACACACGTGCATGCACACAAGCACGCGGGCTCAGAGGCAGGCTTAGCATTTCCCAGCGTCTCTCCTGCCCTGATGGCTATTCTGTACGTGCCACTTCGAGGCATGGCAGACAGAGCTGGTCAGTACCCAGAGGGAAAGAGAATCAAGAACCAGTGCCTGAGAAGATTGAGGGAAAGTAAGGGTGCGGACTCTATCCTCCTCCTGCTCAGCCCCTGGGTGGCGCCTCTCCCCTTCCTCCCTCCCTCCCTCCCCCTTGGCCATCCAAGTGACGGGATGGGGGAGGCCATCATGACCAGTAGAATCACAGGATCCCAGGTCTATAGGCTCAAGATTTTTCATGATTCGTGAATCATGAGGAACTCATTTTGGACCATTCTCTTACCCAACTCCCCCTTCCCACTAATCAACCCCTCATTGTGTAGAAGGAGCAACGGAGGCCCAGCAAAGGGGAATGATTTCTTCAAGGTCACACGGTGAATTCAAGGTAGACCTACCTGGGGAGTGAGCTCTGTGTTCTGTGAGCATCGGGCACAAGCTGAGCTAGTGGCGGAGCAGGTTTGGGGATCAGGGGAGCTTTCCGAGGACCCTGGAGGCAGCCCCCCCCCCCCCCCCAAGAGGCTTGAAGTCTGGCCTGTCATTTTGGATAAACTCTCTTCTCTGCCCTGCTCCCACTATGTGCAGATTCTGGAGGCTTGTTCAGAAGGAGGAAAAAGAACGACAAGGGGGCAGTGTGTGGGTGGATGGAGGGAATGTTGGCCCAAGTGACTTCCTGTGTGAGGTGGGAGAGAGAGAGTTGATCCTTCTGGAGCAGCCTCCAGGGGTCCTGCCGCACAAGTGGGGCCAGGCGGTGGGGCAGAGGAGTGCCCGTCTTCCTCCCGAGAGCGTGCTGGCTGCTTGGGTCCGCTGCCAAGTCACCAATCTTTCCATTTTTTTTTTCTCCAAGAGAAGCTGAAAATCTGATATTTATATGAAACCCAGATTTTCACATTTGACAACTGATTCAAAAATTTAAAAGCTCTGTATGAATACAACGAGTAGACCTTGTTTGGATACCAATTCAAACAAACCACCTGTGAAAAGACATTTTGAGGCAATTAGGGAAATTTAAATACAAATGAGGTACGAGGTGCTAATAAGGAATTATTCTTCATTTTGTTAGGGGGGATAATGCTTGTGAGGCTGTGTTTTTAAAAAGTCCGTGTCTGCTAGAGAGATGTGCTAAAGTATTTATGGGTGAAATAATGTGATGTCTGAATTTGTCTTAAAATACTTCAGAAAATACAATGTGTGTGGGGGGACAGATGACATGGGATTGGCAAAGTGGTGATAGTTGCTAAAGCTGGGTGATGGGTTCGTGTGGTTTCATTGTTCTAGTCTCTGTCTTGGGGATATATTTAAAATGTCCTTCAAAACAAGTACTCCATTGGTGGGCTGGATGGGGCTGAGACCACCATTTTTCATTCTCTAGTCTGGGACTTTCCCACATAAGGCACAGAATGCCAGGGGTGAAAAAACCCCAGAGATCACACTGGTCAGAGGTTGGCAAAAATTACCTGGGGGGATCAACTCTGACTTGCTGCCCGTTTTTGGGGAATCAATAAAGTTTTATTGGAACACAGCCATGTCTGTTTGTTTTTATACTGTCTCTCTCTGCTTTGGTGCTGGGACAGCTGAGGGGAGTAAATGAGATGGAAGGCCCTGTATTTTGGAGAGCGTGAGCTACTTACCATCTCATGCTTTACAGAAGGGGGGTTTCTGCAGACCCCCCAGTCCAGACCCCCAATCCAAGCAATAGCCATCCATCCTTAGCAGACCCTGTGACACATCTTCCAAGCCCAGGGCTACTGTGGGGCTGGAGGGAAGGTAGGCCCTGCTGGTGGAAGGTAGGAGACCCAGGAAAACTGGTCTCAGAGACGGAATGAGGTCTGTGGCCCACAACGAGAACTTTGAACACCTGTGCCAAGGCCAGCTGACATTCCAGCATGAACCAAGGGCCACTCTGACTATGAGGTGACATGGGACAGGCAGGGAATGTGGGCTTTGGAACCAAGCAGGACTTGTGTCCAATTCTAACTCTGTCAGTTAGTGCCATGGCCAAGTTTATGCCTTAGTTTTATCTTCTGGAAAGTAGCAAAAGCTTGTGTGGCAGATTAGAGGTACTGATATTTGCATATTGCAAACAGTAGGTGTTTAATAAATGGTAGATATTATTCCTATTATATCCCTGTGCTGTAAACACTGAGCTTTTGGACCATAAAGACTCAATGTTACTCAATTTTATTGTTAAACTGAGATATCTCCTCTAATAAAAGGAAATAAATGTGGATTATAGAGCATTCGCACCACTATTGTTGAAGGCAAAACAAGATGTTTATTGATCTTTTAAGAGAAAACAAAGGAGAAAATTGTATTCTTCACACATATACAATGCCGAGCCTCTATGTGAGTGAGATACGTGAAGTTAACAACAGATCCCAACTCTAAATAAGGTTTCACATGCGAGTGTATTGTATGTGTATGTATTCTTTACATAATCTAGTTTAGACAGTAGAAAGAAGATTCTGGAAAGCTTCCAGATACATGATAGTGAGGCCATGCCTTGGCTCAGTCTCTCCAGACATTACCCACTTGGGCATCTAGGGCACACCTAGGGCTGTTGTGGAGAGAGGAGACAAAGTATCCCGTGTTCAGTGCCCAGCGTGGCACCTGGCTCTGTTAGGTGTTCACCAAATTTTAACTCCACCTGTCCATCCATCCTTCTACCATCCACGGTCCATCTGTCTTCTGTTCGCCCCAGTCCCAAACATCCCGCGTTTGGCAGATGTAGCAAACAGTTTAGATTGCTGGCAGTGTATCCTGTGTTCGTGTTTTCTCAGACCACGTTTTCCAAACATTGCTCTAAACACAGCTTCTTATTCAGTAGACCCGAGAAACAAACTCCCAGATGATGCCACATCTTTGTCACACAATGTCAAGGGTGTAAGATGTTGAGCAGGGTCTTGACCTTGACCCTACTGACTTTTTCAGCTCGATAACTCCTTGTTATGGGCCTGTCCCATGCTTCTTAAGACATTTCATAGCATCCCTGAACTTTGCTCACTAGTGAAGTGAGAGTTTCCCAGGTTTTGACAACCCAAGGGTCTCTGGTCATTGCCAAATGTTCCATGGGGGGCAAGATCACCCTGCCCAGCTGAGAACCACTGCAGAGAATAATGTATCCCCGGCAACGGCAGAGCTCACTCTACACTCTACAAACAGCCCCCACTCATTACGATGTGCAATCAGACATTGAATGACAGTGTTCGGATGACAGTGACGATGATGGGGATGATGGTGTCAGTGACAGGGGCTCCCACAGAGCCTCACGCCCAGGACCTGGTCTTAGCTCTTCCACCTCCTTAAGGCCCCAAAGGTCCCGCCAACTTTCATCACACCGCTTCGCCCCAGGTGTACCTGCCAGTGCGTCTCTGATGCTCACTGTCATTTCCACCGTAGGTGAGGTTGTCGCTGCCATAACCCGCCCAGCAGAAGGGAGGGCTTTATTACCTTTGCTCTGCAGATACAAGAGCTCTTCAGCGTGAAGTGAACGTTCCCGGTCACAGGACATCTGGGAGCCAGAGCTGGCTCCTAGGTGTGACACCCAAGATGTCACAGCTGTCCCCAGAGGAAGTCGATTTAACCATTTTTTTCCCCGAAGTGTGAAAGGTTGCCATCCCTCTCCTTTTCTTCCTTGTCCCCTTAGCCTGGGATCGCTGGACTAGTAATGCCTGGCAATTATGGAACATCATTTAAAGCATTTTCCAAGTAATTATTCTGTTAGTCCTTCATGACAACCCCTCAGTGGTCATAGAGATGAGGACCATGACACAGAGAGACTTAGTTCACTTCTCTGACATCCTAGAGCTGCAAAGTGGGAGAGGCAGGACTCAAACTCGGACAGTGTGGTCCCAGAGCCCACGTGCTCCATTGCCTGTTGGGACTTGGAAATGGAATCTGAAGTGTCTACCTCCTTGGGTCAGCATGGAGTCCGAGGTCATGGTCCCCCGCTGCCAGACACGCCCAGGATGAGACCTCTCTTCCCGAGCGTGGCTGCGGCTGTGTGCCCAGACCGCACATAATGGCTTCAGACCCCTCCTGCCACTCCTGCTTATTAAGAGATGACCCCTCTGCGCCAGGCTTCCAAGCTTACCCGGGTGCTGTGATGGAGTGACAGACGCAGGGGCTTGTTAGCCTTGTAATGAAAGTCCCAGCCTCCTCGGGTGGGAACCAGCCTGCCCAAGGACGATGGGGAATGGAGTAAGCCAGAGGAGCCTCCTTCAGAAGACTTCAGTCATTGTCTGGAAATGCAGAGAACACACCTGCACAGGCTGATAGAGCGCGGACACCAGCTGGCTGTGGGGTTTCCACTAAGGAGATGGAATAAGGCAGAGGAGGACCCGATTGTCATTTAGAGCTTGAATCCCATCGCAGCCACTTTCTAGCTGTGGACTGCGGGCAACTGGCTTGACCTCTCTGAGCCTCAGTTCTTTGTGAAATGGAAGGGCTCACACCCAGTTGTGAAGATTAGAGAAAATCCGCGGGAGGTGCTTGGCAGGCCCTGGGCATTCCATAAGAAGAAGGGGTTGTTATAAGGAAACTGAGACTAAAAATCACATGAGCTGGGCCCTGGGAGGTCGGTGATACTTACTGAGAAGTCTGAAAACTCCTAACGGAGGGGCATCTGGATGGCTCATTTGGTTAAGTGTCTGACTCTTGATTTCAGCTCAGGTCATGGTCTCAGGATGGTGAGATCGAGCCCTGTGTCGGGCTCCATGCTGGGTGTGGAGCCTGCTTCAGATTCTCTCTCCCCTTGCCCTTTCCCTCTTCCCTTCTAAAACAAAAAACAAAGTTACGCCATGGAGCATGGCTATGTTTGTCTTTTCAAGATGCCCTTCTTGGTGGATCTTTCCTTTGGAGACTGTCCCTTCCTCCACTCCATGTAGTGTTGGTGGGACTGCCAATCCCAGAGTTGTGACCCTATTTAAACCTCAGGGTGGGCACATGCTATACTCCAGAGCATGTGGCCCAAGCCAGACCTATCAGAATCCACCCCTGGGATTTTATAAACAGACTGTAGTGGACAAGGCTCTTTCCCTGTTCTCTGAGATTCCTAAACTGGATTTATTTAAGCCTAGAAATATCTGAGACATGGCTCCTACCCCCACCTCTTTGTCCCACCTACCCTGCCCCATGGAGAAGCCCACGTCCAGAGGAGAAGGCTGCAGACAGACAGACACATAAGAGCAAATGCTGACCTGGTGATTTCATTTAAAATGCCCCCGACCCCATCCAGGCTTCTCCACTGAATGGAATCCTCTTTTAGTTCCAGCTATCTTGGATTTGGGTCTTCGTCCCTTTCAACCACTAAGAAGCCTGGCTACTACAAACAAGGTGTTCGTAGAGATTGGGGTGAGTTGGGGTGGGCATCGGATAAAGGTGTAGAGGTCCCAAATCAAGAAAACTGTCTTGGGATGAATTCCCCATTCCAGCATTCTTGGGAACCTCGCACGTCCTTTTATCTTTTTTTTTTTTTTTTGAAGATTTTATTTTATTTATTTGACAGAGAGAGAGATCACAAGTAGATAGAGAGGCAGGCAGAGAGAGAGAGAGAGAGAGAGAGGGAAGCAGGCTCCCTGCTGAGCAGAGAGCCCGATCCGGGACTCGATCCCAGGACCCCGAGATCATGACCTGAGCCGAAGGCAGCGGCTTAACCCACTGAGCCACCCAGGCGCCCCACGTCCTTTTATCTTGGACAGTGTTACGTCTCCTTGGAGGGAGCTGGAGGGAGTCAAGGTTGGAATTCTGTGCCTTGATGGGCCTGTTCATTGCACCTTATCCTCAGATCCTGGGTGTCGGGCAGGACACACATGGTCTGAATCGTCACCCAGAGCCAAGCACCCCCAGATTCCTGCCTTGGACGTGGGCTTCCAAGGGCGCCTGGGCAGTGCACTGCACAGAAACCCAAGAATAGAAACCATAGACTCGAAGGGTGGAAAAGCAAGAGCTAGCCTATCCAATCAGGTTGGGAAGTCAAGAGTGTTCCGTGCTGTGCGGGGCTCCCAGAATGTCCCTTGGCCACGTGGGGCGGGTTCGGTTGGAGGAAACGTCGCCTCACAAACGGGGTATACATTGGAGAGGGAAACTCTGTCTTGAATTCATAACAAGGCCAGCAGCTGGCTTTTGGAAGATTTAGAAGCATTGGGACACTGATATATTAATAAAGAAAGGGAAAAGGGAAGCTACTCTTTTTTTCCCATTACTTGCTAGGCATAAACATCATCTCAGACCAACCCTATAAGAACAACCTCAGGCCTCAGACATTGCTGGCGGGGTTGTAAAGTGGGGCAGTGACTTTATTATTTGTTTATTTACTTATGCAAGAAGGGTCCATGCCCAGCGTGGACCTGACCCAGGGCTTAAACTCACGACCCTGAGATCAAGACCTGAGTTGAGATCAAGAGGTGGTCGCTTCATCCACGGAACCCCTCAGGCACCCCTACGGTGCAGCTGCTTTAAGGAAATAGTCTGGCGGGTCCTCAGTGGTTTCCGCAGAGAGGTACCGCGTGACCCAGCACTTGCCCTCCGAGGTGGGCACCCAAGAGAGACGCAAACTCGTCCACACGCACACGTGTACACGCGTGTTCCTCCTGCTTTCTTCACGGCAGCTCAAAAGCAGAAACTGCCCAAATGTTCCTTGCCTGCTGAAGTGGTAAGTGGAACACAGAAGAGCCACACAATGGGAAATTATTAGGCCAGAGAGGGCACGAGGGACCGACATCAGCATGGGTGAACGTTGAAAAAAACAATGCTAAAGCAAAGAAGCTGGTCACAAAAGACCCGGTATTGTATGATTCCAACATCTGAGATGTCTAAAGCGGGCAAACCTATGGGGGCTGAAGGTAGATCCCCAGCTGCCTTGGGCCGGGCCTGGGGAGGCAGAGTTGGTGACTAAGGGGTGTGGGGGTTTTTGGGGGGAGGTAATAAAGTTGTACTAACACGAATGGTGGTGACGGATGTGTACTCTGCAAATACACTAAAAGCCATCGAATCGTACGCTTTAAAAGGGTGACTCATGTGGCATGTGGATCATACCTCAATAAAGCTGTTAGAAAGGTTGGAAGTGTTTTCCTTGGGGAAGTGAGAAACAGAGGGGGAAATAGGGCAGGGGCTGCCGTTGTTCAGAAAAGTCTCGTATAATGATTTGAAGTTGAAACTAGCAGTAGGGATAATGTAGAATAAAATAAAAATTAAATTAAAAATATCACACACTGATCCAAAGGAGGGAAAAAAAAAAAAAAAAAAAAGGAATGACCCTACTGTATCACTGTTGCGATTTTCCCGAGGAAGAAGCCGAGACTCAGACAGGAATAAATCATTGACTCACGGCCACTCACGTTGGGTTGGTTTCTGTTGCTGAACCATTCCTGGGGGCGGGCATGGGAAGAGAGGGGTGCTCTGGGAAATGACCCCGTTGGGGACTTCTGAGTGGCCATGGGCCTGAGGCTGACCGCAGGCCACCTGTCGGGATGAAAGGCTCCATACCTCCAAGCAGGGAAAAGGCCCTGCGTAGGACTCCATTTCACTTCCTTTCAAATGTCCCCTTTCTGATTTCTACTGCTGCCACCTTGTTGGTCTCAGGGAGATGCAGAGCCTATGGGGACCTTCTGGCCCCGCCCTGGACCAATGGCCTTTCTCTTTATGCTCCACAGCAGAGCCAAGGAAAGAGCAGATGACCTTTAATAAAAGCTGTAGAGGGTCTTGATGAAGAGGGAAGAAACAGGGACGATGAGGAGGCAGACTGAGCTGCTGGAACTTGAGCAAGTCATTCCACTGTTCTGGGTCTCGGTTTTCCCACCTGTGTAAGGGGGATAAGAATGTTCAGGTTTTAGGATCAGAAGACTTGAACAGAGAGCTCAGGAAAGCACCCGTGTGATTGTGAGCACCTGTTTTCCTCAGGTCCTTATGCCTGTGGAGCTGGATCCTAGGGGATAGAGGTAGGGGTGTGTGGTTAGGGCGTTTCCACAGCTGGGTCCCTGAATTAGACCTCTTCGGGGGTCTGATGTCACGCTTGAAGGAGTAACTCTTGCATATCCTTTCCCAGAAATAGTTTGGATTCCATCTTGCCTGGGGTCAAGTGAGGGCCCTCGGGAGCTGCTGGCTCCTGTCGCTAAGTACTCACGTTTAGAGGGGACACCGTGCATGGCTGTGTCTTCCGCACCCCAAGACAAGGGTCTTGAGGTGCAGGGCGCAGTCTTGCTCTCCAGTCCATCCCTGCTGGCCAGGACAGGCTCCTACCTTGCAGGAGGCACTCGAGAAATAGATTCAAGAATGGGGAGTAGAATGTCAAAGCTGAAAGAAATCTCAGAGGACATCCAATCCAGTAATTCTCAGTTTATTTTTAACCTCAAAACCCTTTCTTCGAGGGGAAAGTTTATGCAGAGTCCTAGTCTATATATAGATAAAAGGCGAGCGGTTTCCACTGCGGTGGGGTGGGCAGGTTCTCACCCTGCCTCCGTCTCTCCTTTCCAGCTATCTCTCTGAAACCCTCACCGCTGCAAGGAGCAGAGTTTGATGCCCACCGACCACCCATCAACTGTCCATTCATCAGATGGGGAACCTAAGACTCAGGAAGGAGGGGCAGGGTGGGACTTGCTTAGTGTCCCAGAAGACACAGTGCAGATCTCTGCCCCGTCCCCCTTGCATGCAAATCTCACAGAGCCCCGGGCTTCAAGAGTGTGGTTGGAGAGCGGCAGGTGTCTCTAAATGCCTTTTTCTCTCCAGCGGCACAGACTGCCCTGGATTCACACAAAACGCATTGCTATCGTGATCATGTTCATCATTAACTGGGGGAGGCGTTGGGGCGGAGGAGAAAGGCAGAGGTTTGAGCACCTGCCAGAGTAAGTCAGGCTTTATTATCATCATAATAAATTGACACAACTCCCACCTCCTCAAAGGAACAATTTCTTCCAGGTGGAAAGGCTCTGTTCGGCTCCCGTTGTCTTTAATCCCTTCCTTCTCCTCCCTGTCTCCGTACGTTTTCCCGCTTCCTCAGCCATTCACCAACACAAGCTGTAATGGGTTTTCGGTTATTTCCTTGTTTCTTGATTTTGAAAGCAGCCGCTGTGTCCCAGTCCCTGGGCACAGAGTCGGGGTGATAAGAGATGCTTGCCTTCGGGGAGCATCCGACATAGACCCACGGAGAGACAGGTAAGTGCTTGGTTACGTTCAACGGGGCTGTGGATGCTCCAAACCAAGACAGCGGGAATGCTTGACTACCCATTATCGCGATGGTGACCCCACCTTCCCAGTCCCCGAACAGGACACCTGGTCTGGCAAGAACACATGTACTGAAAGGGACAACGGGAGATGGAATATAAGAAATGGTGATGGTCACCAAGACCCTGCACTCTTCGGGTCCCTTAGCGAGAGCATGTGT
This sequence comes from Meles meles, assembly GCF_922984935.1. Taxonomy (NCBI): domain Eukaryota; kingdom Metazoa; phylum Chordata; class Mammalia; order Carnivora; family Mustelidae; genus Meles; species Meles meles. The sequence goes on from NC_060083.1 coordinate 18,168,835, forward strand.
CTCCATTGACTTGCCATCAGAGTTACGTGCATGGTGAGGGTGTTTCCAGGGGCGTGCTCACCATATGTCTGCCGCTTGGCCTTTGGACCAGACACCACGAAACATCTCCATGTTTGTTTTCTTCCTTAATAAAAATCAGGGGAAATGTCCCCCTTTCCTAAAACAAATAGAATTGAATTTTAGTCTTTACCCACAGCTAATGTCATATACTTGCAGCGGTTGTGGTTCTGATGGCTGGATACCGCTGTGCCCCCTGGGGAGGGTTCCGTGTGGGTGTCTAGCTCGCTCCCTGCTCAGGCAGGAAGTTCCCTGAGAGCAGGAAAGGAGTCTTATTTATCTTTATTCCTCTATCCCCTCCAGTGCCCAGGATGGCCCTTAGAATGAGGGAGGGCTTCACCAGGGCTTGTTGAATTGAATTATTGAGTAGACAGGCTTGCAAAGGGAAATGAACAAACAGACGAACCAACCCCCTGTGATTCAGTACTGCTCAGCCTGTCACTTGGAGGCAAAATCCCCAGCTCCCTCAGATGGAGGGAGGGATGGGAGGGAACGCACAGACGGACGGACGTGGGGAGAGAAGGATGTGCCAAGCACCCCGCTGGGCACACAGAGTCTCACTCACTCCTGCCTGCATTACATTCCTCCGCAGGAAATGCTCTTACTATCTCCTCACAGATGAGGAACCAGGCTCAGGGAGGTCCAGGTTCCCCAGCTGGGAAGTGGAGAGTTGGGACAGGGGGCTGTGGCCTGCCTGTCCCCAGTACGTCCCAGTGTGTGTTCTCCCTACTAGCCTGCACTGTCTGGGTCAGCGTTGCCATGACTCCTCTTGTTCCCTTGCCGGTCGCAGTTCCTGGACACAGCTTGCGACCCCCGTGACCTCCTGATCAGGTAAAAACAGTGGCTGTGGAAACCACAGCTCCATGCCCTCTGGAGTGGCATTTACTTCCTTAATGGTCACAAGTATTTGAAAAATGGCCATGTCAAGATTGGAACAAAAGCCTTTGAGCCATGGAGACCTCTTTCCCTGGAAAAATGCTTTTGGTTACAGGAGGGGATCTTGGTCCCATGGCCTGCTCTCTGTGTGGAGTGTCTGGCCCAGAGTGTGTCCTCAGTCCCTGTCTTGTTGAATGATGAAGGAAGGAGGCTAGAGTTGAACGACTGAATTGACCTGGCTGAGGCCTTTCTCAGCTCTTCTATGTGAATGCCTGATCTCAGAGCAACTCCAACATCCAAAAGGAATGAGAAAAGGAAGGAAAATAGGAAAAAAGGAAGAACAACGGAAGGACAGGAGGGAGGGAGGAAGCAGAGAAAAAAGACCAGCTCCCCTCTTTCCGCTGCCCTCCCTACCACGTACATTTCCTAGGAATAAACCACTGTCCTATGGACTCCCCTTTGTTACTCAGAGTGTGGTCCATGGACCAGCGACATCAGCATCACTGGGGAGCGCGTTAGAAATACATTTCCTAGGAATAAACCACTGTCCTATGGACTCCCCTTTGTTACTCAGAGTGTGGTCCACGGACCAGCTACATCAGCATCACTGGGGAGCGCGTTAGAAATGCAGAGTCTCAGGGCCCGCCCCACGCTGCCTGAAAGTCAGAGCGAGGACTTAGCGAGGTCTCCAGGAGATCCGTAGGCACCTTAACCGCTGAGAGGCGCTGGGCTGCTGAGACCGTGTCTATTCCTTCACGAGGGAAGGTGGGTTTCTTCCACATCGTGGGAAAGGCACCGGGGAGGGTTTTAATGCAAGGGCTTTAGGAACGGAGAGAGAAAGTTGCTTGGGAGGAGACCGACAGTGATGATTGGCTTCATGGCTAAAGTTGACTGAGCCTTTACTATATGTGGACACTTTGATACTCACGAGCTCATTTTATACCTCCATCAACCCTATCAAGGACCCACCATCCTTATTGCCATTACAGAGAGGAGGACAGGCAGGAGGGTGGTGAGCAGCCCAGCAAGATCACACGGGGAGATTGGGGTGCCCACTGTGACTCTGGCTTCCCTTTGTTCTGTGACCTTGGCCAAATGACTTTGATCTCCAGGCCAGGCTGCTCCCTGCTTTCAGACCTGAGAGAACAATGCCCAGAGCCTCGTAGGAAGCAGGCAAGGGAGGAATAGCAAATACACAAGTCTGCAAGGTCCTTTGGAGCCATAATGCCCTACTTCCAACGCAATAGAATCATTTAACTGATAAACATGGAAGCAATGTCAAGATGGCAATAAATTGCCTCGCTATCCAGCTAGGCCTTTGGTGTTCAAAGGAAACTAATTAAAAGAATTTTTCTTTAAAGTATGTTTGACCCAGACATTTCCACATCGGCCTAGGAAGCCAATCCAGTTTGAAAACTTGGTGTGAAGCTTGAATTATTAACACCCGCGTGAAAAATGGTGTTGCCTGTTCGCCTTAGAACATTTTGGGGATGGGGAAGGATTCAATGCATCTCTGGAGGATTTGAGCCTGGGGAGGTCGTGGGGGGTGAGGTAAAGCCTGAGAAGGCTGTGAGTGTGTGTGAGTGTGCGTATGCTTGTAAAACATACATCATAAAACTCGGCACTTTCTCAGAACTCCTGCATTTGGATGACTGAGACAAATTTTAAAGAGAATTTTTCACAGCTAATACATAAAACATGATCCCCACAGTCTCCCTCTTTAAACAGCTTTGTTAAATAGTCAGTTGAATGACATCCCCCTTGCTGCCAGGAATCCAGTAGGGAATGGTATTTACATAGGGAATTTCACCTGATCATCCACAACTGCTTGGGAAACATCAGTCTGTTGAGACTCTCGGCACCCTTGTGAGAGATCTATGAGCACTTCTGGGTGATTTCTCCTCCCTGCAGGCTGTGGCAGTGATTCCGTGAGAAATGGACTTGGCAGAGCCAGCTTCCCAGCTGGTGCCTGCCAGGACAGCCGGCCTCAGGCCACTCTAATTCCCGCTGGCCAGGCCTCTGGGATCCAGGGGACCCGTGCAGAAATGGGGCTGCTGCGGCTCCTGCCATCACCCATGCTCACCGCTCCAGTGTTCATGGAGCCGACGAGCTGACGTGGCAATTCCCACAAGGTGGCATCTAAATAATGACGGTGATAATGGGAGTAGCTAACATGTCTTACTTAACAGGCAGCACGGGAATCACATAGCATAGGCTGGCCCCACGGAGCCTTTCAAACCTTCTGGATGCTCCTAGCGTTACCCCTACAGCACTGATGAGGACACTGGGGTTTAGAGGGTCGATGACAGGCTGAAACCCACCTTTGTGTGTGTTAGTCCATACTTGGATCCGTCATTATGATAGACCAAAGGACACCATACATAGAGGGGGGTTGATAGAGGGAGGAGACAGAGCATGACATTTTCTATGTGTAGATATGTGTGTATATTCAACGTGTGCATTCAGTAAATGCCTCCAGTCTCGCTTCCTCTCCTTCATCGTTGAAGCAGAAATAACACCCCTTTTCCCCCCTTAAAATAATCTGAAGCTGGCTGCGTGAGGCAGCTAGCATGGTGGCCAAACACAGTGGGTGATCAATGGCATTCCTTCTCGTTTCTATTTACAGTCTGCACACACATACTGACACTCTCCGATTTCATGAATCAATACATTTCTTGAAATGATGCTGGAAGAAGAATCCTGAAAACGTGGGTTGGGCAGGACCATTGCAGTCATCAGTTTAAATATGGCTAGCCCTATCCACAGAAGCCATGAGAAGCTGAGGTAAGTAGGGGTCCTACCTCTAAAGAAGTAGTGGGTCCTCATAGGTGGGGTACCACAGAATGGTGGCTGGGCAGCCAAGGGGTGAAAGCAAGGACCCATCTGATCTTTTGCTGTGGGAATGCTGGTCAGGCTGACACTGAGAAGAAAAATCACTCATGGCCCCAGGGCGACCATGTACTGTTGGGCAGGCTTTGCTCTGCAGAACTCCAGGGGGTGCTATTCTCACCCACCATCTGGGGAGTGGCCACCCTGAGCAGTGTACAGTCAGTATGGCTATAGGCCCTCCAAGGATTATTCACGGGGATCTAAGAAGAATAAAACCATGTGATATGGGGACGTGGAGAAAACATAGGGCAAAAATTGGGTTTGGTCTGGGTTAAGGGAATCAAGGAAGGATTTTAAAGCTTCACCTTGTTGGTGAAACAGAATCTCAACAAGTGGAAAATAGGGAGGGGGAAAGCCCAGGTAGTTCCCTTTTTTTCACCCCTTAAGACTGATCTCACACCTCTCTGTCCTTGCATGACTTCTGACACCCCCCTTTTTCTCCTACAGCGCTGGGCTTACTGGATCTTAACCTTTACCCCACCTTTCTGAAACGGTTCATTCACCAGTCTCCCATGGGACCCCCCCACTGCATGGTGCATTCCTTAAGCGTGAGCTACCCATTTCACTGTGGCATACAAGTCCTATGGGCACAAGTGTTCAGGTGCATAGTAGATCCTGGTGCATAGTAGGTCTTGAGTGGACCAAGTAACACATTTTTGAATGAATGATGCTGGTATGTTAGGAATGATAACAGGGGCATGAAAGCTGGTTTGCAGCTAAGAGATTCCAGTGTCCTCAGAAGGGCAAGAAAGGGCAGACCTTGGGGACCACTCAACCGTGAGGCAGTGGGGACAGCCAAGAGACACTGAGTGATGTCAGCAACCCAGCATGGACCTGGGGCTTTTGCTCATGAACCTGACACACAGCCCAGGGCTCTGAGCCAGGGGATAGGCTCCTCCTGCCCTGTGCCCTGAGCCTCACCTGAAGGCTGATGATTTTTTAACAGCATGTCCTTCCCCGGAGGGTCAGGATTCAGGATGTGCCTCTCTCCAGCAGGGCAAAGAAGTGGCTGAGAGACAACAGCTTTTATCAGATTGAAAAATTAATATGTGAAGCGAAGCCAGTGCTGCTGGGCATTGCCGGGCATAGAGAGGCCAGAGACCCGGTGATGTTTGATGATTGACTGGCAGACAGAGCGGGCAGTCCTCCAGGGCCAAAGGCAGGGCCCCTCTGCTCTCGGGTCTCTGCTTGGAGCCTCAGGGTGGCTTTGCTCCTCAGGACTGAGAGGCACTGACTGCCTGCTCTCTTCTTCTTTCTGTGGGAATCAGTCCCTCAGGGCGATGCTCCTTCTATGGCTCCCACCTGCTCCGTACTAAATCCCAGTGACCCATTTTCAGCAGAATCTTAAGTAGGTGTTTTGAGAGGGAGGGTAGACAGTGGGCAATGCAGGCTTTGGGAGGGAGACACATCTTCGTTCCAATCTTGGCTTGACAATTCCTGGCTGTGTGACCAGAGGCATGTCACTTAACCTCTCTGAGCATCTGTCACAAAGGGATAATGAGTCTTTCCTGGAGAGCTGTGGGGCTTCAGTGAGATAGCGTCCATCAGTCAAATGCCTGGCCCGTGGTGAGTTTCAAGAAATTACAGCTGTTACAAATGGTTATATATAGCCAGACCTAGCCTAGCCCGAGGTGCCCTCTGCACCCCCAGCCTCCTCATTCTTCCAGGTCTAGGCAGAGGGCCACCTGCTCCAGGAGCCCCTGCAGTGTCTCTCCCTGTGAGGAGGACCCCCACTCCAGAGGTCTGAATGCTCTGATTTCTCTCTTCTGGCCTCAGTGCTCTACTCTGGATCCCAGCGTAGCTAGTGGCTGAGAGCGTGCCTCAGTGTCCTTGTGGATACCCCAGCAGAGTTGCACGTGGGCACATGGTCTGTGCTCACAGCCTGCAGGAGGAAGCAGAGAGCTGTGCAGGCCCAGGAACAGGTGGGTGCCTGCCCCTCATGAGCACTTTCCAAGGGTCCTCCTTTCCCTGAGAGGCCGGGCCGGGCCCCGGGGTGGGTCTGTCTGGGATCCAGCTGTGGTCGCTTGCCCCCCACCCACACTCCCGAGGTCCTCAGAGGGGCAGGAACCAGCTAGAGATGCCCTGCTGGTCTCAGCTTCCCCTCTGCTTTCTGCACGCCCTACAGCCCCCCACTCCAGGAAGGCCTGCTTTCCAGCTCAGAGGCCCTATCCCGGCATCAGCAGCAGCTCGCTTCCCACCCCTCTGTATTAGCCAGCAGCTTGCTCCCCTCCTGGCTCAGTAAAAACCCTCCAGATGCTCTCTATCCTCCTTTGCGGGCATTATCACTCTCGCTCTTATCTCTCTCCCTGGAAGCCTGAGTCTCGCTTCCCCTGCAGGACCGAGGCTCCTTATAGGGCCATAATCCTCCCGTTAATCCTGTGTGCCTCTCGAAGGGGCCCCTGGGGGCTTGGTGGGCTTTATCTCAGCCCTCCTCCCTCACTGGGATGCACTGGAGAGGAAGCGAGGACGGGAGGAGCATCTTAGCATTTCACAAGTGGGGAAACTGAGGCACGAGTCCCCTGCCTCCTCTGCCACGCACCCAGATGGGAGGCAAGTCCCATGCTCTGTGCCCTCCCTGGGTCCCCCTCAGCCTCACTGGCCCCCCTTCCTCTCCCCATGGCTTTACCCTCCAACCCAGAGACCCTTAGTTCCTTCCACCGGTGGCTTCTACCCTGCCTCTCCTGGCTTCCGCCCTGCCTTCAGCCCAACTTCCGAAAAGTTCCCATTCCCCTGTTTGCCCAGCCCACTCACGCCTGGAAACCATTTTTTTTTTTTTTTTTTTTTTTGGTGCCCTGCCATCTCCTCAGCTAATTTAAGTGGCCCTGGATTTGGGGGGATCCCACGCATTGTCCAAGGGACCGCTTAGTGCTTTTGTACTTAACCGGGGGTGCAATCCTGGGAGCTTCTGAATTGATAGGTCAGCGTGTCAGCGTGGGTGCACGTGGGAAAGCTTCAAAGCGAGCGTCCATAGCTTGAACAGTCCCAGAGGGCTCTGTGACACTGAAAAGATTAGGAGCCATGGCACTGGCCTGGGAGAGACGAAGGTTGCCTGGGCCCACTGAAGGGCTGGTGTCTTGTATGCCAGCACAGGCAGGGGAGCCCTGTCTGGCTGGGTGGGTGGGGGGCTGCCTGTGGCCTCTGGGGAGGGTGCTGTGTCTGGCTCTCCTGCTCTCCTACTTCAGCTCCAGACCCACCACTCCTCCTCATCCCCCACCTTCTCTCCGGGACCAGATGCTGACACCCAGGTTGGCTTCTCCCTTGTGAAGTCAGCTTCTCCTCATCAAGATACCTGGACACTAAACCACTTCTGGGCCTTGGTCTCTCAGAAACCAGTGTTACTCAGGGTGTGGTCCCTAGACCGGCTTGTTGAGCAGCACTGCCTTAGCCTTTATCCAGACAGTTCCTTTTGTCTCCCTGATTGCTCCTTTCCCCTCCATGTCCACCTGCTGGAATCCCGTCTATCCCTCTGCTCCAATGCCACTTCCTCCAGGAAGTCTCCCTGGCTGGGAGCTGTCCTTCTGATTGCCCCAATACTGGCTTCCTCACTCCCTCTTTGACAGCACCGCCAGATTTCTGTGCATTGGAGGCAGATGGGTGTTTTCTGCACCCAGCCAGGCTTGGCACAGCGGAGAGGCTCAGCAAATGCCTGGTGTGCTCTTGGTCACTCTGAGAAGAACTCACTCTTACATGCAGCTGTGCATTTCCTCAACAGGTGTGTATCAGGCATGATGCTGGAGGCAAAACCATGAGCTCCCAGGCTATGGAGAAGAACTGACATGAGGGCAGGCCCTGGTCACAGAGTAATCACTGGTGGGTCAGGGGAGGAGGGCTGGGAGCAGGTGTCAGCGGGCAGGTAGAGGGTATCCTGAGAGCACATTGTGGATGTCGGGGAGGGCCACCCAAAACCCAGGGTCTAGGTGAGTGGTGGGTCGGGGGGGATGTGTTAGGAGCAATCAATGTACGGGCCATCAGGGAGGGGGGGATGTGTGCAAGGTGGCAGCAAGCTGTGCGCCAGAAGTCAGGGGATCTCCATGAGGCAGAAGCCAGGCAGTGGGAAGAGAAGACGGAAGGTGTGGGCTGGTTCGGCGCAGAGAACTTGGCCATCATGGTGAGGGCAGATGGTGGGGACCTGCTCTAATTACGCTGCTTGTGGGACAAAGGACAGCGAAGTGTGGTGGTGGAACACAACTATTTATTATGTCGCGGCTTCTGTGGAGTGGGAGTAGGGTCGGGGCACAGGAGGGAGGACTTTTCTCAGCTCTGACAATGTCTGGGGCCTCAGCTGCAGAACTCAAAAGGCCAGGCTTGATTCTGTCTGGTGCTGAAAGCTGGCAGTCACCCAGGGGCCTCAGTTTCTCTCCATGTGGGACCTCTCCAGGTGGGCTGCTGGCTGAATGTGCCGGGCAGGGTGGACTTGAGTCCAGGCCTTTGTCTTTGTGCGTGCCTCGGGTCTGTGCCTGGAGTTCCCCTACTGTGTGTTGTGGCCGGTCCTAAGTCCCTTCTCCTGTAGATGCTGGCTGATAGCCACCTCCCCCAGGAAGCCCTCCCTGATCTCCCTGCATTGGGCTGTCCACTGGCTGTCTGCACCTGAAGCCATTTTTCTCCCCTGTCTTTCCCGCTAGCCTGGGGCCACCAGAAGGATTACATCTTACTCCTGTCTGAGCCCCCGCTGTCTGGTATACAGAAGGGACTTGATAAATGTTTGCTGAATTGTGAATGAAACATGAGAAGGTCGGTCTAGCCACTTCCTGGCAGAGCTGGGGTGGTATTGGCTTTTCGACTTATCTTTGCTGAGTCTGCCTTTTAAAGCTACATTCTGCCTATCTCCTTTCTAAGCTCACTCGGATCAAGTATTCATACCTATTATGGTGGCTCCTTCCTTCCCATGTGCTTCTACTCTTGTCCCCTTTGACTTACTCTCTGCAAAGCAACCAGAGGGACTGTATCAGATTTAAGTCAGATCATGGCCCTCTCCAGCTCGGAACCTTCCAGTGGGTCCCACTGCAAGTAAAGCCCATTCTTGCTACTGCAGCCTCTAGTGCACGAGGCCCGGTAGGGTCTGTCCTTCGCCTCCTACTCTAACTGCATTCCCCACAACACCCCAGCCCCCAAGCCCACCCCCATATTCTGGAGACATGGGCTTCCTTTCTAACTGAACATGCTAAACTCCTTCCCACCTCAGGACTTTGCATTTGCTATTCCCTCTGCCTCAAATACCTTTCCTTCATGTCCTGACTTGGCTGCTCCTACTTATCACTGAGACCTCAGCTCAAATACCACTTTTTCAGACTTCCTCGAGACAGTTAGCTGAAGTGGTGACCTCAGCCTGGTCACTCTGTCTCTGGCACCCTTCCAATTTTCTTCACAGTCATTATTCTCTGAAAGAATCTAACTTCTCCATGGGTTTACCTAGACGTTGCTGGTCCCCTATGCCAGAGGGACAGCTTGCTCGGGAAAGGGTCTGGTATTATTGATGGCTCGATGTAGCATTAGGAACAGGATGGACATGTAAATAATTGTTGGAAAAAATAAATGCATACCCCTTGTACAGATGGGAACATCTAGGCAAAAGCTGCCTGCTGGCTGAGGAGTCTGTGGCTCTGGGCCTCCAGCCCTGCTTGCCTCTCCCTACTGGGGGTCCCCTCCTTCCCTTCCCCACCCACCAAGCCTTCCTGGCAATGCCCGGAGCCCTTCTGCCCCACACCAGGGAGCGCTCCTTCCTCTCCTCGGCAGCCTGGGCTGGGGAGGGCTGGGGAGCGGGAGAGCACAGGCAGGCAGCCACAGAACCGTTCCAAGAAGTGAGAGAGATCCCGGTCTGGGGGGAGAATTAAACTCCCAGCTTCAGGGAGAGGTGAAAAACAGGCGCTCGTCTCAGCCAGCGTGGAGCGGAGCGGGAGGGAGCCTCCTCTCCGGGCTTATTGATGGATCAGATGCAGAACTGCAGATTAGGCTCCGTGCACGCTCCTGTGCCAGCCGGGTGCAGAGCGCCTGGGCCCCGGGAGGAAAGATGCTCGCCAAGGAGTGGCTGGCTTGCTGGCGCGCTCGCTCCCACCCCGGGATTTATGGTGCTGCCCTTGAGCGGGAGTCTCTGACGGGAGATATATCGGCCTGCTTATCTGCCGGGAGTGGGCCCTCCCGATGAATCTAAGCAGCTACTGTTGCAGCTGTGGGAGGGTACAGCGGGGGAGGCAGCGGGAGATCTACAGCCCTCTCTCCTGGCCCGAGTCCCTCCACTCTCCGGCCCACGGACCGACAAGCACTTAGCCAGGACAGAAAGGCCCCGACCTGCCTGGTCCCCGAGCAATAATAAGGATTGGTGGCTAAGAAGGATGGCGCTGCCGGCTCTCCCCCGCGGGGCTTCTGGGAGGACAGCTGGCGTCCTGCTGTCCGCGGTGGCCCAGTGAGGCTGGACCCTCCCGACCATAAATCCTGAGATGCACCAAATGTAGAAGTCCAGGCCCTAGAGAAGGGGCGTGGTGGGGGGGCTTGCGTACTGGGGGACTCTTCTCAGTGCCACATCAGCAGCCTGGAGGAGGGAGCCCTGTGAGCCGGCTCCCGGAGATGCAGGAGCTGAGACCAGAGTGCAGCCAGGGGTCCCACTTAGGAGCACCACGTGCATTGCATGGGCGATCTACTGTTTCTATTCACCCTAAGGGGCAGACGTTGGGCTGCATCTTAGAGATCAGGACCCTGAGCCTCCGCAAGCGGGCAGCAGGGAGAAGGAAGGACAGGTGGACCATTGTTTGTGTCCTCCTGGGTGCAGACTTATGGTTAAGTTCTGTGCATGGGCTTCACCAGCACCCCTTGAAGTCCAGGACTTAGGTAGGTCCTACTAGTACCAGTGAGATTACTGACAAACTGGGGTCAGGGAGATCTGGTACCAGCAGGGGCTGGATGGAGCTGATCTCTCCTGTCTCCTGGCCAGACGGAGATGCTTCTTCGGGACCACCCGGGAATGACATTCTGGGTCAACAGCAGACATCAGTCAGTTGGGGGTGGAACAGTGGCCTTTGCTTTAAAGATCAGGGCTCCAGGGGTCCCATCGCCACCTGTTCCCCAGCCAGGACCAGAATGGAGCTGGCAGAACATCTCCCGGGATTCCTGTCCCTCCCCTGGAACCTGTGCGGCTGGCTCCTCCCCTCCTCCCAGCCCAGTCAGTCTTGGGTGCTTTGATCACCAAAGCCCCGGGGAGCAGCAGGGAGTGGGAAAGAGAGATAGTGTGTGAGAGAGATTTACATCCATCCAAAGCCAGATCAGAGATTCCCGTTCTGCCACGGTGACGCGGGGACTTGTCCCTGTCGGGCAGCGGTGACCAGGCAGATAAAGCAGGAGTGGCAAGGCGTGAGCCTGTCATTAGGAGAGGTAATTGGGCCGCTGGTCTGGTCTCCCATGGCCTGGCTGTCATTCCTCTGACAAAGTCATCACTTTTTGGGGGGAGAACCAAAACTCCCTTTTAGGCCAGCTCATTAGAATCAGAGCACATCAGAGCCTGCAGGTCCTTAGAAACCACCCCCTGGTTACAGGTGGGGAAACTGAGGCTCAGGACACAGTTTCCCTGCGGTGGAGCTGAGTATCTGGAGCTCTGGGCAGTGTTCTTCCCATGGTACCAGAGGAAGTTCAGGGAAATCATTAATTGCACAAGCTTTGGAGCCAGGCAGGGCCCAGCCCCAGGCTTGCTGCTTGCTGTGTGACCTGGGGTAAGTGTCTCAACATCTCTGTTCCGTCACAGGATACATGTGGCTGGGAACAGCGGTTACCATGTTGCTCTTGGTGGCGGGGTGTGGGGGAGGGCTTCACACTGAAGCCGAGCAGACAGGGGTGTAGGTGTGGAATGGGCAGAGGGCAGCATGTGGAGGCAGGGTGTGGCACACTCAGCTTTATTCCAGAGTGGTGGGGGCCTGATTTAGGGATTCTTGGCTGTGCTGAGCTCCTCGGGGCAATCAGATACTCCCGTTGAATCCTCCCTACAGCCCTATGAACTGAGGGGAATTCATCCCATTTTGCAGATGAAATGAGAAAACTTATGCATCTTGCCCTGTTACTTAGCTGGTGGGAGGCGGGGCAGAGTTCGAACCCTGGTCTCTTGGGTTCTTTCCGTTTTGCTGGCAGCACCTGAGGCCAGCCTCTCTTTCTAGGGGCGTAGTACTGGCAGGGCAGGGGATGGGCAGTCTGACTGCATTTAGAACCTTCTAGAAGGCTGAACCCACACTGCCCTGGCCTGGATGGGGACCCCCCCACCAATCCGCTGGGCTCCCTCCTGGGCTCCACCGAGGCCTGATTCACCCAACAGAGGGAGCCTGTGGCCTGGTTCTCTGGCTGCCACAAGGCTCACCTGTCCTGCCTAGGCAAGTGGGTTTGCTGCTGCCCAGGCTGGTACTGAGGGGGAACACAGGCTCCTTTCTTCCCCTGCTCCTGCCCGCACCATGGACGTTCTTGACTTGGGCCAGCTCTGTGCTTCTGGCTGGGGAATAACACAAAACAGGACGGCGTTTCATAGTAAATTACTTCAATTTTTATGGCTCTGTGTGATGTTTCCTGACAAAGTAACTCTATTTAGTTTACAAGTGGAATTTTTTTCTTTGGGGTTGGTTCTCCATCCCCCTTTCCCCCCGCACCCCTGCCTTATCCCTTCGTGCCCTCACCTTGTGCTGCCTCCACCCTCACAGAAGAGGTGGAAACCGCTGAATGTCCCTCATGTGTCACTGTGAGCGAACTGGGGTCCCTGGAGGGAGGTGCTGGGCCCTGGTCATGTTGGGGGGGTTGGCTGGACCCCCAGCTGCAGAGCGGATTCAACGCCCAAGGCCTGCTTCCCATAGGATGTGTAATAGGCACTGAGAACAAGCGAGGCCTGAGGACCAGCCTTCGGAGCCGCCCTCCAACTGCCCTTCCTTAATGCCAATCTGAGTGGGGGCGCCCCGCCCTCCCCCCATGCCCTCAAGTCGCTCTTTAGGGACCCATCTCATCTTTTTTATTCTCCAAGCTGGTATTTGTGGGGAAGAAGTTCCCTTTGAGGCCATCTTTGAGTTTCTGGGTAACGACTCATATACAAAGGCAGGCAGGGGTTGTGGGACGCCTGGGTGGCTCAGTCGGTTAAGCATCTGCCTTCTGCTCAGGTCGTGATCCCAGGCTCCTGGGATCGAGTCCGGCTTCCGGCTCCCTGCTCAATGGGGAGTCTGCTTCTCCCTCTGCCTTTGCCGCTCCCCCTGCTTGTGTGCCCTCTCCCTTTCTCTCTCATAAATAAATAAATAAAATCTTATTTATTTATTAACCTCTTCCCAGGGGTTGTGAAATTATAACCCCTCCTAGAGGGCTGGTGGATTTAAAAATCGGCTAGGGTGGGTGGAAAGGAGGTAGAGCCTCAAAGTCCCCAGGGATATGGTGGGCCCCTCACCCATCCAGCTGCACCCCTCCATCTCCCATGGCCAGGGAGCTAATGCTGTTTGCTGGGCATTAGGGGAGGTGTTTTAAGCCCTCCTAACGCTGAGAGTGCCAGCGGAGGCAGGTGGTGGCCCCAGGGAGCTCGTTAGCCCTGCAGACACTCGGGCCCCATCCCAGATTTGCTGACTCAGAGTCAGCTGGATAACAAGATCTCCAGGTGAACGCACATCCGCCAGAGCTCCGGAAGAGCTATTCAAAGCCCCACTTCGTGGATGCAGACACGGAAGTGGGAAGGGTAAGTGGCTAGTCCCACAATGCCGGTGTCGAGGTCCTGGGCTGGGATTCAGACTCAGATCTCTCTGACTCCAGAGGCCATTGGAGGTGGGGTAGGGTTTCAGTAGGGGGATGGGAGAGAGGGGCGTGTGAGGACGAAGGATGGCTTGAGCATGGAGGTAGATGCCTGTAAGAGGGAGCTCAGGAGCAGACTGAATTACTTGGAGAGAGGCGATGGGAAGCTGCTGAAGATCTGGGAGCAGAGAGGCGTCAAGAAATTTATCCATGGGCCAGGGTGTTCATCTCCCCAATAGGGCTTGCAATGCAAGAGAAGCCCCCAGCATAGGCTAAAGTTATTTGGGGGCTCCAAGGCTGAGACGTGTCTGTGACCATGCTGTGACGATCCAGAACTGTAGCTCTCCTTCTGGCCTCCAGACCTGGCTTCTGGTCTGAATTATCCAGCCCAGTGTGGAGCAGAGGGGCGGGTGGACAGGCTCCCAGGGGGCTGGGCCTGCAAGGAATCAGGGGGGACAGTGGACGGAGCTCTGGATGGGGAGGTGGAGTCATGTGCCCTGAGTCATCTCTCCTCCAACAGAAACACCTGCTCTTCCTTTGTCTGGGCCTCGAGGGCTTCTGTTCCTGGGCCATATTGAGCCACCTCTGTGCTCCTATGCACCACTGCTCTGCCCAAGGTGCGGGACTCAGAATGGACCATGGGCAAGGATTCTGCCTCCCTGTGTCTGGGCACCCTCTCTCTAGTAATGCAATACAGTTATAGCATGTTCAGCAGTGAGCTCTCGATGGAGGGGAGTACGGGCCTCAGTTACGGTGGAAGCAAATGGACTCCAGAGCAGGAGCCTGAGGGGCTTGTCCCAAGGGTCAGCTCAGACACAGGGCGACTGCCCACCCATCCCCCCTAGTCACCTCAGCCCCTCCCCCTCACCCCATGAGTCAGCATCCAAGTGAATTCAGAGCCAGCGGCTCATGTCCTTAGGACAGCCCGACGAGATGGGTAGGTTGGATCATCCCCATTTCACAGCTAAGAAGATGGGGCCAGGAAAGGCCCAGGGACTTGTCTAAGATCACAGAGCCCAGAACAAGGCCCGGAGCTGAGGCCAGACCCATGGTTGTTTGCTTGAATCCGCAGCTCCTTCTACTTTAGAACCCTGAGCATTTTTTCTAGTTTTGCTTTCTAGAACATGAGAGGCTGGGCTCCGGATACATGCCCAGGGAGACTGTGTGTCTGGTGCAGAGCCCTGGGGTCGCCCCTCCTGGGTATTCTGGAGTGGTTTGTAGACCCATTTGCATCTTACTAGCCAGGAGGTCCCCAAGGGAAAGAGGGACTTTCAGCCCCTCTGCTCCGGCCCCTCCTCTTGAGCCCAGCACAGGGCCCGAGAGAGGAGACATGCCGAGCGGCCATCACACAGATGCCCAAGGGCTGACCCAGAGCAGCTCTGGCTCTGTCCTGGTCACCCAGCGGCCACCATCCTCTCCAGTGCCACTTCTCTGTCCCCAGCTTCTGGGGAGCTCATTTTCTACTCTTTCACATCTCACTGTTTCTAGAAGCCTTTTTGTCCTCTTGCTGTACCTTGTACCTTTCCCTCAAGGCTTCCTTTCCCCCCAGACCTCCTCTTTCTGACGCAGAACCATTAATCCTTAGATGGCTGGGTATGGAGGTGACAGTGTCCTGGGGCGGGGCCCCTTGGAGCTGCTCCCTGCCCCCATCAGGGATCAGTGGCCGGCCCATCTCTTGATGTGACCAGCCCGGAGTGGAAGGAGTCTTGGCCTGCAGCCTTGCTCCCAACACACGGGGCAAGCTTGCCCAGTGGCGAGGGCTGCGCACTCTGGAGCAAGCCTGGAGCTGGAATCCCGGCTTTGTTCCTCTTGGCTGCATGACCTCTGCCACCTGGAGAAATAAAAACAGGGAGAGAGAGAGGCGCACTGGCCAAACACAGCCTTGGAGTTTCTCCTCCTGCTTCAGAGCTCCTCACATTATCTGACTTCAGGGGGATTTTCTTCCCTAATTACGACTAGGCCAGGGGCTGGAGCTCTCAGTCTAACCTTTGGCTATGATGGAGTAAGATGTGGGGCTGCTTTAGTGAAGGTTACTCTGCTTCTCTGGGCCTCAGTTTCCCCATCTGTAAAATAAAGGGGGTGCGTTCTCTGCTCTGTGAAGGTCCTTCTGGCTCTGGCGTTGCAGGATTCCAGGTCTGGGCAGTCACAAGCTCTGCTCATCTCTGTCACTTTGTGACATCTCGGCAGAGGGTCATGTGCAAGATTCATATATAAATGGATAAATAAATAAATAATGCCTTTTATTTGTACAGCATTGACTAGCTTTCAAAGTGCTTTCTCATCTATTAATTCTCTCAACCGAGCCTTGTGCAGGCCCCGGGAAGCAAACAGCCCCGTGGATCATGACTCCCATGTTCAGAGCAGGAATGGGAGTTTGGAGTGGCAAAGTGACTTACCCAAGATCATATTTGATGTCAGGATGAGAAGAGGTGGAAAAGAGAAGCTGAAAGAGGAATAAAGGCTGGTGGGGGTAGGGGTGTGGCTGGTCTGGGTGGCAGAGAGCAGAAATAAAAACAGGAGAGAAAGGATTTGCCAAAGGCAACCTCAGAACTTTGGAGTTTCTCTCCTGCTTCGGGGATCCTCAAATATCCGACTTCTGGGGTAATTTCATCTCTTCCTGTGACTCTATCAGTGGCTGGGGCTCAGTCTAACCTTTGGCTAGGAATTAGCAAAATCTTTGGCAGCATTAAAAGAGGTATGGTGCTCACAGTAAAGGAGGTGAAACTCTATGTGAGAACCTGGTATCCACTCCTAGTCACCGCACTTTGAGGTGGACTTCGACAAATTGGAGGTGGGTGGTGAAGAGTGAACCTTGAACCATCTGGGGCAGAGTCAGAGGAACCGGACTTGAGGAGGAAAAGACTGGGGAGTTCCAGCCCTGTCTTCATACCTTAGAAAGAACTTGGGTTTGGCTCCAGGAGGCCCCAGAGGGCAGAAAGTGGACTGGTAGGTGGATGGAACCAGGGCCAGTTTTAATTGCCACAGGGAAAGAAGTTTTCCACAGGGAAAGAAACAGTCCTGACCAACCCTCCTGTCCCCAGACAGCTTGGCTCCCCTGTTTCTTGGCTCTCCCCTCAGCCTCTGCAAAGCCCTTCCCAAGCTGCTGGTGTGGGGTGGGCCCTTGTCCTTGTCACTCTTTCCAGGGTCTGAGCTCTCTAAGGGCTGGGCAGGGCACAGGGGTCCTTGCCTTGGGTGTAGGCTGACTGCTGAGGGCCTTGCAGCTCTGAACAGAGGTCACTCAAGGCTCTGTGCAGAGAAGGCCGATGGGAACCCCACAGGGCTTGTTTCTGATAACAGCATGGGGTGGGGGGTACAGGGTCAAAGCACTCTTCTGGGGCCTGATGCCACTGGTTGTCTCTGAGACCAGGGCCAGTGTGGGGTGGGGAGCAGCGGTGAGCAGGGTGGGGTAAGGGGGCAGGTGTGCTGGGACCCTGAGAGGAGATAGGGAACAGGAGCTACAGGTCTGGGGGTGTCCTGCAGGGTGGGGGGGTGCCTCCTCTCCAGGCTCTGCCTGGAGCCCGCTACCCTCTGAACTGTGGTTCCTCCTCAGATGGCATGAAAACAGGGTACTTCTTGTGGGTGTTTGGGAATCCTGAGCTTCCCCTTGTGACCACCCTGACCATTTGCAGGGCTGGATCTTTGAGAGGGTGGGAACCAGAGGTCTGAAGAAGCCCCAGCTTGTCAGCACTCATCTGCTCCTCTGCTCTCTCTCTGCTGAGGTCTGGGCTCCCTCACAGGGAGAAAATCCGCCCCTAAGAAGCTTTATTGCTCCCACCACCTCTGTCTCGGGGGCTGGAACACAGGGCCCATTGCCTTAACCTGCCGCTCTGTGGAGCCTCGGTGCATCACCACGACCCCACTTCTGCAAGAGCAAGTAGCTTCCAGAAGGGTCCTGTCTCTCTCTGATCTGGTTTTTCTCTCTCTTTGTCATTCTCTTTTATTTTCTCATAGCCACTGCTCTGGGGGCTCCCCACTTCTTCCCTGCTCTCAGCCCCACAGCAGTGAGGACCATAGGAGGCAGGGGCAGGACTGAGCCTGAAGGATTGGGAAGATGGGGTACAGCTAGGTTCCCGGGCCTGGTGTCTTCTTCCCCCTCATTTATTTAGCAAATAAAAATACCAGATGGCCAGTTAATTTGAATTTCATATAAACAGCAAATTAAAAAAAAAATTTTTTTAGTGTAAGTATATCCCATGCAGAATTCAGGATCTACTTATACTAAAATTATAATTGGTGTTTATCTGAAATTCAGACTGATGGGGGTTCTTTGTTTTCTCTGGAAGTCCAAATCTTGACTCCTCCATCCTACACCAGATGACAGCCTCTGAGCATCTCCCTGGCTGGGAGACAACCATCCTAAATCCTAGTCCTAACCATTGACAACTAGGAACAAAGGCCCCATCTCCCAACAATGGACAGTCGATGATAACTGATTGCATTTAGGTAGCTTCAGGGTAGCCTCCAGCAATCAGGGACTGTTGTCATCAATTGTCTAAGAAAAATGCATGTGTATAAAGCTGTAAGCATTGGGTTTAGTGATGTAAGGTTGGCCCAAGCGCCCAGCAGCAGGAAGCTCCAACCTTCTCCAAACAAGCCCGATCTTTACCTTGTGTTCATTCTCCTCTCCTGTCATTCTCTTTCTGTTATTTGTGTCCTACCTTGTATCTTACTCATCCTTTAAGACTTTGCTCAGATGTCTTTGGAGCGCCTTCTCTACACTTGCCCTCCCCACACTCACCCTACCCAGGTGCCCCGGTGGACTTGGTGACCTCCCTCCTGGCGCCCGAGGGAGGGATCTTGTCTGTGCTGGGTAGAGCACTCAGGGCTCTGTAGGGCAGGCTGCCTATCTCTCCCTCCAGCCTCAGGCTCCCCAAGGACCTGGACTATGTACGGTGCATTCAGGCCCCCAGTGTGCACAGAGGATGCACCATGGTCCTCAGCTTGCCCCACTCAGCTTAACTGTCCCCTCTGCACTGAGACTTTCCTGCCTACCCATTTCCAGAAGTTTCTCCAATTCTCCCAGTGTATTTGATTCATAGGAAATCAGGATCTGTAATTTAAATACAAATATGTCCTCCATGTGTCTGTTTTCTATTTCCACCTCTAGAGGACCAGCCCCAGGGCCTGTCTCTTTTGACCCATGCCATTTGTCCAGCACCTAGAACAGAGTCTGGAACACAATGTGCTTAGTGAAAATGTACTGAGTGAGTGCGTGACCTCAGGTGCTAAAGGATATCTATGGCTTCCCTGGGTTTGTACCCATCCTCCCTTCTTCCAGTGGCCACACTGGGATTACCCTCTGTGAAGGTTTCTTTCTCTGTCAGACTGTGCGGTTCAGCAGCTCCAACCTCTTTCCCACAGAGCCAGGCCCACAACCCACTCCTGGCCCAGCAGAGCATTCCTCTCCCCAACCGGGGCTAGGCAGCAGGCCAAGCCGTTCCAGGGACACCCAATCCTAGGACACTTGCTGCCAACGTGTAGGGTATAAGCCTGTTGCTGCCAGTGGGAAAGTCTGTCTGGGAATGATGCCCACAGAGGGAAGCGGATCCAAGGGATGGAGAGATAAGGATTTCTGGCAACATTGTTAGAGCACCTGGATCTAGATGTGCCTGAAGCCATCCCTAGCCTCTGTAGCTACCTGCCAACAAATTGTCTTTCCTGCTTAAGCTGATTTGAATTGTAATTTATTATTCCAACTAGAACAGTCCTTGTTAATGCAGATTGGAAAAGTATCTCAAATCATCCTTTTATTCTCATTCAGCATCTAACAGAGCCTGGCATGCAGTAGGCACTCAATAAACATTCTGAGCGAATAAATGACTGCAAGCACTTTAAAGGGATGAATAGTGTCTAATTTACTTAAACCGTTTTTCCTTTTTCTCTGCAGACAAATGTTCAGTATATATTATGCATGCCATGAACGTTACGATGCCAGATAGATAAGATTCATCTCCTCTCTCTTCCTCCTCCACTATGAACGTCCTGCTAATGGAGTTCCTGCCTCTCACCCCACCTCCTTAACGGCTCCTGTGTTCTCATCTTGTTCTTCTTTCAGTTAATAATTGAGACAATTTGTAATCTATCATCCAGGATAGGTCCATGTCCTTGGTTCCCAAATAACCTGGGGGAAAAGTGAATACTAATAAGCAAAGTCATAGGTGTTTCCTACATCAGGGCTGATGGAGGGATTCGCCCTCCATGTTGCTGACACAGGCTGTCTGTTTCACGCTCCTGTCCCGGGAGGGACAGGAACCAGAAGGCCTAGAAAAGTTCCCCTCATGTTGCCTCACCCCTCATTTCCTTGGGAACTGGGACATGATCTCTTGGAAGCAGTAATGACATTGAAGGTCCTCTTGTCTTCCTTGGATTCTACTATTAGAAGCAGACTGGCCATTAAAAAGAGAACTTGATTTCATCAAAAAGTTCAAACATATGGAAAAGTAGACACAATAATATAATAAGCCATGATCTCCTCATCAACCAGCCTCAGTAAACTCCTGGAAAATCTTATTTCCTCTCTCCTCCCACTCCCACCCTACCTCCCACCCCTGATTACTTTGAAGCATATCATTTTTATGGAAATCTTTTAATAGCCATTTCTAGATGATAAACACTCTTTTATTGATTTATTTTTAAATACTGATTTATTTATTTTAGGGGAGGAGGGGCAGAGGGAGAGAATCTTTCAAGCAGACTCCCTGTGAGATCATGACCTGAGCTGAAACCAAGAGTCAGATGCTTAACCAGGTGCCCTGGGAAATACTCTTTTTTTTTTTTTAAAGATTTTATTTATTTATTTGACAGACAGAGATCACAAGGAGGCAGAGAGGCAGGCAGAGAGAGAAAGGAGGAAGCAGGCTCCCTGCTGAGCAGAGAGCCCGATGTGGGGCTCGATCCCAGGACCCTGAGATCATGACCGAACCGAAGGCAGAGGCTTTAACCCACTGAGCCACCCAGGTGCCCCGAGAAATACTCTTTTAAAACCATAATGCCACTATCCCATGGTGATAGGTTGTTATACCGTAGCATAACCCCCAGCAAAGCATGCCTGTTGGTGCTTACACTCTTGGGAAGACTCCTTCATTGGCTCTGGACTTGACAACATGAAACTCTTGATCAATGGGACAGTGACAAACATCATACAAGGCAGAAGCCCAGAATGCACTTGTCTATTGGGCTTTCCCTTTCTTGCCTCTTGCTGCAAATGTTTCTGCCACCATGTGAAGAGCCCAAAGCCTCCTTCAGAATGAGAGACCATATGGGGTGAGAGAGTGGGTACAACTGTTCTTGTTGTGTCCAAACATGAGGGATCCGACCACACTGTGTGGGACAGTGTGGGACAGACTTGAACCATCCCCATTGGCATCTTACCCAAACCAGTGGCTCACAGAACCATGAGCAAACAAGACAGTCATTGATCTAAGCCATTAGTGTTGGGGTGGCTTGTTACGTAGCAAGAGCTAATTGATGCACACCCAAGACCCTGAACATTAATTTCTTAATTACATCAAATACCCAATAATGCTTGAAAGCTCTTTGATTGTCTCATAAACCTTTGCTTATTCTTTTATTAGGATTGAAGAAGGTCGATATATTTCGATTGATTGATTGATATGTCCTCTTGTGTCTCAAAGTCTATAATTTCCACTTATCTAATATATACATTTTTTTCTCTTGCAATTTATTTTTCAAAGAAACTGGGTCCTCTGTCCCACAGTTTTCTGACATCTGAATTTGCTGGATGCTATGGTGCCATTTAATGGGTTCGGCTGTCCCTAAATTTCCTGTAAACTGTCAGTGAGTTAGATGGGAAGTTTGATCAGATTAGCTTTGATTTATTTTGGTGTCCGTGTTCCTCCTCAGGCAGGGTCAGTACCCAGGTGTCTTTTGGTCAAGTGACCATCTCCCAGATCAATGTTCCTGTTAGTTTTTCTAGGACGATATTGCAGTCACTCACTCTTTGTCAGCCATAATATTTCCAGAAAGTTATATTTCTCCTTATTAAGCATTCGGTTACTGGTGGTACCACTTATGTAAGGAAAAGCAGGGTAAATGCTTGATTCTTTCCCTTTATTTCAGTTTTCTGAAGATTAAATTTATTTTCTTGGCATCCTCCAGGGGTGACCAATGAGGTTTATTTTATTTTTTTGAGTATCATTATGAACTCATGGATTTAAACATTTGGATGTATTTTAATACAGTGTATTGTCCTTATTGGTGTTTAAATTGCATCAGCTTTGACCAGGGGAGTCTACTCAAGTTGGCTCCCGAGTCATTTTGACACAAATCCCGTAATCTTTGATAATGTTTGATAGCTTCCTTGTTTCCGGTATAAAGATGTTCTGGTTTATCTTGTAGTTTTTCCTGTGCCAGTCTTAGAATTAGCCTTTTTCTCCAAGGATACTCGATTTCCTTTTGACATAATTATCCATGATATTTCACAAGTAGAAAAAGCTTTGATGATGGTTTTTTCCTCTTTTTTTTCTTTCTCCTCTTCCTTTGGAACAGAAAAGCCAGATCTTCAAGAAGGTCAAGTTACTTGGCCCACGTAGGTGGCTCTCCCTGAGAGAAGTCTAGAAAATTCTACCAGGGAAGAGCGTTATCATTCTTGTGTTTGCAAAAAGCAGTAGTCAAGAGGGATGACACCTTCTGCTAATCCACTGATTTCCATAATGAAGAAGAAATCTTGCCTTTGTAAACAAAGGAACAAAAAGAGTGATTTCAGAGCTGGTTGGTTCTCAGAAAGCATGACTTGAGGTCTGGGTCCTGACTGGGGGCCTGGAACAGACTGTATATACAAGCACCGTGGGGAGGCTGAGCTGCTGCCTGGGAGGCACTTGCAAAGCCTGGGCGGTTTGCTTTGCTGAGTCCTGCGTTCTCCTCCGAGCACTGGAGATTAACTACTTCCAAACCCTTTCTGAGTGAGCAGTGAGGAGATCATACAGAGATGTTTTCTCCTCAGCCTGCAGATTCTCTTGCTTTCCCCTTTCTTAAATCCCCCATGCCTCCAGACTAAAGGAGTGTCCAAAAACCCTGCCACTTTTCTCAGGGAACAGATTGAGAGAGAGACCAAAGGACTGTGGGATGTCTTTGCCCAGAGGCTTGGGTCCATCAGCTCATACGGCCCCATGTGGGGTCCAGGAAGGTCTAGCATTTGATCCTGCTGGGACATGGGCTATTTTGGGGCCTCCCTGACCTGCTCTTCCTGATGGCTATAAAGAAGTTGATGATGGGGCACCTGGGTGCTTCAGTTGGTTTGAGCGACTGCCTTCGGCTCAGGTCATGATCTTGGAGTCCCAGGTCTCAGTCCCGCTTCGGGCTCCCTGCTTGGCGGGAAGTCTGCTTCTCCCTCGGACCCTCCCCCTTCTAATGCTCTGTCTCTCACCCTCAAATAAATAAATAAAATCTAAAAAAAAAAAAGTTGATGGTGCTAGCAATGGCAATTATAGATAACATTGGCGGAGCACTTTGCAGGGGCCACGTTCTGTTCTAAGGATGACAGATGTGTTTCTATTTGTTGGAGCCGCCGTCAGCTCTCTGCTGGCAACAGCTTCCTAACTGGGCTCCCTGCCTTCACCCCTGCTGCTCTACCACCTACTCCCCACAGATTGTCCAGAAAGAACCTTGAAAACATGAGTCAGATCATGCCACTCCTCGAAGGCTTTCGATGTCTTCCTCTAAATAAAAGATAAAGCGGAGACGGTGCCCTATCGCCTTTCCTCATGGGCCCCTCACTACTTCTTGAGCTCATTTCCACCCTTTCCCCTTCTCTGGAGGCACACCAGCCCCCTCCCTGTTCGTCAACTCTGGCTAGTGGCTTCGGGCCTCAGAGTCTTCACCCATGCTGCTCCCTTTGTGTGCAATGCTCCCTGCCCCGCCCCATGCTCCCGTTCCTCCTGGTCTCCGTTCAAACGCTAGCTCGGTGAACGCACCCCCCTTCCCTGGTCATTCTGGATAACACAGCCCCTTTGGGCTGTCAGCTTCCAGCTCCTTTTCTTCACAGCATCCCACCAACTACCGGATTACAGATTTACTCTCTGTCCCTGTCTCTGTACCTACCTTGCGAACCTCATGAAAAAATGAATTTTCATGCGCCTAAGTCAGCGACAGGTACCTAATAGACGAGCAAAAAATATTTGTTCAGCGAATGAATAAATATTGATGCACTTAATCATCCCAATAACTTTCTGAGGTGTGGAAGGTACAATTGTTTTTCCATTTTTACAGATGGAGAAGCCAGCTGAAGTTACAACCTACCTTAACCAGCAAAGGGCAAGTTGCTTCAGATCACATAACAAGTCCGCGGAAAGATGGGATGAATGGGCCGATCAGGCTGGCGGATGAACACTCATGCGAGCATCTCCGTCCACTCTTTCCTCCTCCTCCACCATGGGAGTTTAGAGGGGATTTCCTTTTCCTCTACACCCGTCTGCGCTTCTGCCCTAAACCGGTGTCTGCCTCTCTGCCCCGGATTGCAGGTGGCACAAAGGAGGACCCTTGCCCTCCACGCCCGAGCAGCCAGCTCCATGTGCGCCCAGGCTGTCCCAGCGGGATTTTCCATCCCTGCAGAGACCCACCTCCTTCAGCCTGACCACCTAAGACCGCATCAAGGGAAGATGAAAGTAGCTGAAGGGGAGAGGAGGCAGACTCGATCACTTCTTGGCTCACCCTGAAAAATCTCCCCTCTCCAACACGGAGACCATGTGCAGGGATGGAGGGAAGGGGCGGTGGGGTCTAGAGCAGGATGGTCTGACTGGGCCAGCTCGAGGCCACTATTTTAACAGAATCTGTCAACATGGCCATATTCACAGTTCTCTTTGGCTTTTTGTTTTCATTTTCTTAAAATGTATATTTTTAAATTCACACACAGAAAATGTTGCTCTTTGTAGTGTACAATTGTACGAGTTTTGACAGGTGCAAAGTGTCACGTCTCTGTTACCACAATCGTGATACAGAAGAGTTTAGTCACTCCCCAGATTCCCATGTGTTGGCCTCCTGTAGTCAGCCTCTCCCCGTGAACCTCTGCTTGGCAATCACTGACAGGTGATCCACCCCTGTAGTGCCTTTGCCAGAAAGTCATAGAAATGGAAGCATGCAGGGGCTCCTGGGGGGCTCAGTCAGTTCAACGCCTGCCTCGGGCTCAGGTCGTGATCTCAGGGTCCTGGGATGATCCCCACATTGGGCTTCCTGCTCAGTGGGGAGCCTGATCCTCTCTCTACCCCCTTTCCCCCTGCTTGTGCTCTCTCTCTGTTGAATAAATCAATAAAAACTTAAAAGAAAAATGAAAAAAAAAAAAAAAAGAAAGAAATGGAGGCATACAGCACACAGCCTTTTAGTCCAGGCTCCTCTCGCTTAGCAAAATGCATTTGAGGTTCCTCTGTGGCCTCCTTGCCTCTATCAGTAAGCTCATTGTTTTTCATTGCTGAGTAGAAGTCCACTGACTTGAATATACCACACTTCGTTTATCCATTCACCCGAGGAAGGTCGAGGAAGGTCATTCACATTGTTTCCAGGTTTTGGCAATGAACTTACAAAGCCGTTCTATACATTCGTACATAGATTTCTGCGTGAACAGAAGTTTCCTTTTTCTAGAGCAAATACCCAAATGTAGGATTCCTAGGTCATGTGATAATGTATGTTTAACTTGATAAGAAGCAGCCAGGATGTCCGCAGTGGGGCTGTCCATCCCATAGGAATGTTCCAATCCTCGTCAGCATTCGCACCGTCGGTTTGAAACATTTTCTTAGCCCTGCTAGGAGGCGTATTTTGGCACAGGACCAATGATGCGGAATCTCTTTTTACATGCTTATTTGCCATCCCTAGATCTTCTTCAGTGAGGTGTCCAAATGCCGCTTTACCAAAGTTGCTGCCTCTTTCATTCGTGTGACACTGTCAGGCATCTTAAGAACTTTGAACCCTTGCCCAAGGGGCCTGGGGGAAGGCATTTGTTTTTGTTTTTGTTTTTTTTAATTTTTAATTTTTTAAATTTCTTTTCAGTGTACCGGAATTCATTGTTTATGCACCACACCCAGTGCTCCATACAATACGTGCCCTCCTTAAGGTTGCTCCACCCAAAATCTTTGCCACAAGTTGAGAAGAGGGGGGTGCGGATGTGGGTGGGGTGTTATCCAGAACTAAGAACCACAGCCCCTCTGATCTATTTTTAGTAGCTGTGAAAATTCTCTAAGGCCATCTAGTCAAACCTACTTCTCTGGGCTTTTTCAAAATAAGAAAACAGAGGCCTAGAGAGAAGACACTTTTGCCCAGATCTCACAACTAGAAGGTTCCTGAACTGAATCGAGATCATAGATGGACTAATTTCCTCTGTACATGTCCCGAGCTCTCTGCACCGTGGACCTGAGGTTCTGTGGGAGACGCTGAAGATACACATGGGGTCCCATCCCTGGGAAGGTTCTGAGAGCAATGCAGACAGTGCAGGATAGTGCTAGGCAAAGACACACGTGGACGTGGCCTTTCTGGGTTGCTGATAATCTTGGAGGAAGTAGAGAGAAAAAAATGAGTTAGTTGAGTAAGGCTTCCTGGAGGAAGGGAGTTCTGGGGTCCACTTTGGAAGGGACACAGAAAGTCCGGGTACTTGTCACTGTGGCTGTGTGTGCTAGCTCAGTCTCCTACGGGATCATACACGGGGGTCGCTCACACCGTCCTAGGGACAAAGGCCGTCTTCCTGATCTGATAACAGAGGCGAGCAACTGTAAGGCTCCAAGTGCGTTTCTGTTTGGTACGTTTTTGCGCCGTTTTCGGTTCCTGCTTAGGTCTGAGTGCTCTTCCTTGCTCTCGTGTGCTCGGCCTCAGGTGGGGAGCGGCGAGGTGATCCTCCCACAGCCTGAACAGCAGCTGCCAGCACTCCAGTCCAGCGAGCGGTGAGCTTCTCGGATTTGCTTCTAGTTGAAATCAATATTTGCTGAGAAGAATGCATCTTAATTTCAGTGGCCAGCTCTCCGGGCGAGAATTGCTCTAAAACAAACCTCCAAACCCACAGACTTAATGCGTCCTAGTTCAGTTGTTTAGTAAATCTTGCGGTATGGAGAAAAATCCATTAGCAGACAGGTGCAGGGATGGGGTGGGGGCATGGGAGAGAGCAGGAAGGCCCCAGCGAAGCCTCGGGGGCAGCAATGGGACTCAGAGCACGTGGCCCCAGGTGAGGCGTCCGCCCCGTCCCCAGGGCCCCGGCCCAGGACTTCCCCAGCCCGCTGCAAGCCAGCAGACACAGGCCGTGTGTCACTGCCAGAATGAACGGGAAGTGGAATGAGACCCCTTTCTCCAGTGCCTGCCTGGGGAAGTGTTTTCTAATTGCCAACTGTCCCGTTCTAAATCTACAAGGAGGCTATCGATTTTCTTTTCAGCAAGACTGGGGGAAAGCAATCATTTACCCCAGAACACAGGCTTTAATGAATCCATGAAGCTTATGAGGTCACCCTGATTACATCTCCTGACAGTACAGGATGGCTCCACAGCGCTCAGAAGACTTCCTGAATGAGGAGCTTTTCCAAACCCAGGTCCCTCCGGCTCCTCTCACTCTGCTGAGTCAGGGCGCGGCACAGAGCTTTTCTACCTGGAAGGCAGGAGGCTTGCGGGGAGGCACAGTCTTGGACCCATTACAGGAGAGGCAGCAGGACCAGGTGGGATCAGCTGTGGGCTCCAGAGTCACAGTCGCCTGCGCCAGTGTCCGGCTTTGCCAATTCCTAGCTGTTTGTCGAGGCAGCTGCTTTCACCTCCCCGAGGCTCAGTTTCCTCAAGAATCCCTACAGGGACAGAATTGTTGTCAGGATACAATTTCATATAGTTAAAGGATCAGGTATACAGTCAGAAGGCAAGACAAGGTAATGACCACTTGGCACCCCCATTTCTCCTCTCTGTATAATGGGCTGAATTCTCTTTGTTTCAGAATGAAATGAGGACCAAGAAGGAAAGGATGAACTACCATGACCTCCTGGAGACCATTCGGAAATGGTGGTATAGGGGAGGGGAAGGTCATGGGACCTTTGCCACGGTCAAAGGCAAGAGATCAGAAATGAACTCAGCAGATAGGAATAAGATCTGCAGGCAGCTGTGTGGAAAGCAGGTCCCTTTGCCTCAGAAGGGTCTGGTCCTGGCCCATGGGCCACAAAAGAAGACCCTACCTGTTTATATTTTCTCCTGATCTTCCAGATGGCACAAGCAAAACTCATAGGGCAGCAGCTTGCCTGGGGTCAGCAGACAGCTGGTAACAGTGAGTCTTAAACCCAGGCCTGCAGATGGCAGGACTCTGTCTCCTTCTGCATTGGTGGGTTCTTGCCTTCACCTGCCTCATTTTGAAGTTGGTCCGGGCCACCAAATAGCCGGCAGGAGGCTGCCTGAGTCTGGACGGGGAGATGGAAGCTGGGGTGGTGTTGATGAAGGGGGAGGAGGAAGCAAGGAGGACGAGGTATTTTTACCTTGAATTATTTTTATTAAATGTCACAACGGCTTCGCAGCACTTGGGATCCGACTAGACAAATCAATGAAAATAATTATAGTGAACATCCTGCCTTCCCACTTCCCTCCTCCTTCCACCCCCGTGGCTCCCTTGGACCAACAGGGAGGATGACCAGCTCAGCTTTGCACTGTAGCCCAGGGGGAGCAAAGGCAGCAGCCCCCTCTGACCTCTGCCTCCTCTTTGCTTTGTCTGCAGGCAGTTCAGCCTGACTTGAATCTTGGAGAGAGGAGCAGCTCCAGCAGCAACAGGAAAAATGAGCCAGAGGCCAGAGAGAGACAAGCAACTCCTACAGGGATTTAGAAACTGAGAAGAGGGCTTTTATTCTTAGAACCCATTTATGGCTTAGAAATAAACCTTCTAGCAAGCTTTGTATTTCTAGTCAGGTGACAAGATTAGTTAAAACCACACAGAATGGTCTATAGGAGTTATCCAATCATCTGCCTATCTATCCAACCACCCACCCATCCACCCACCCATCCACCCACCCACCCTTCTACCCATCTACCCATCCATCCATCCATCCACCCCCATCCACCCATCTGCCTACCCACTCATCCACCCAGCCACCCAGCCACCTATCTACCCATCTACCCACACATCCACTCATCCACCAATTCATCCATCCACTCATCCATCCATCCATCCATCCATCCATCCATCCATCTATCTGCCCATCCACCCATACACCCACTCATCTGCCCATTCATCATCCATCCAGCTATCCATCCACCTGCCCATTCATTTGTCTACTCATCCAGCCATCTACCCACTCACCCACCCATCCAACCACACACCCAACCATCTACCCATCAACCCACCCAACCATCCAGCAATTTATCCACCCCTCCATCTACCCATCTACCCACACATCCATTCATCCACCCATTCACCCATCTATCCATCCATCAATCCATCCATCCATCCATCCATCCATCCATCCATCCACTCATCCACCCATCTACCTACCCACCCATCTCTTCATCCACCTATTTATCTGCCCATCCACCTACCTATTCACCCATCTGCCCACTCATCATCCATCCACTTCTCTACCCACCAACCCATCCATTCGTCCACTCATCCACCCATTTACCCACCCATCCATCTACCTACCCACGCACCCATCATCCACCCATCTACTCAACTATCATCCATCCACTCATCTATCCATCCATCCATCCATCCATCCATCCATTTTCAAACATTCAGTGAACATTTACTAAAAATCTAAAGGAAATGACATTATAGTGGAAAGGGCTTGATAGCCCCAATTCAAATCTCACTCTGCCATTTTAGAGTTTTCCATGTGTTGGAAATCTTTCATTTGCTCTCCAGATGCACTGTCCCTGTCTGTGCCCAGAGAGGTTGACTGGCATAGACTGCATGAGTAGGCTCCCTTGCTCCTTGCTTCTAGGTGAGTTCATCCCATGGAGAGCACCAGTGGGAGATGAGAAGGAGGGAGGTGAGCAAGGTAAGGTTTTTAACTCTCCATCTTCCTCCCTCAGCTAAGATCATAGGTCCTGACGGTGGTTCTCTTCCCACAGTCTTTTCTATCCTTGGTTTCTGGGAATCTTTTCTTCAGGCAAAGGCACCTATTGTTATCTGCTCTCAGGTACATTCACATCCCTTGCCGTTTGCCTATGCCCTGTTCAAGGCTTTGCAAATAACCCTTTTATTAAACTTTCCTCAGGCTTTTTCAGTTTTAGTTGGTCATTGTCTTCCTCCCGGGACCCAGACTGATATAGATGTACTGAGAGACCCTGAGTAAACAATTTTATCTCTTCGAGTCTCAATTTCTCCATGGGTAAAATGGGAGGATAAAATCTGCTTTGTAAGAGTGTTGTGAGGTTCTGGGAAGATAAGGGACTTGTCCAAGGTTACATGGCTGGCTAAGCGACAGAGATGAGAAGTGAAAACTGAGAAGCTGGAACATAGCCCAAACTCCTCACTAACACCTAGGATCTGGGACTCTTGGGTGGTGGTCTTGGGCATTGTAGGGTTGGGGGAAATAGAGGGTCACATTAGTGGACCTTCCTGGCTAGGCTGGGATTGGTATCTTGCACTCATCACTCAGGTGGCAGCTTGAGGTCTTAGAAGGCGAGGCAGTTAGCATCCTTCTTCCTGCTTCTGTAGGGAAAATCTATCAGGGATCCTGAGCTGTCGATTCCATTCAACAGCAGCATTTGAGAAAAGGATGCCCTGATGTTGGCTGACAAGGTCAAGGAAGTACTATCAAATGTCCTTCTTGACTGGGCAATGGTGAAGGGAAGGGGAGCTGGTATTTGGGGAGAGACATGGGCCTCCATGTGCCAGACATCTTACAAATAAATTTTCCCATCTAATCTCCCAACAATATATGAGGTAGGAATTCTCATCCTTAGACTTCAGGTGAGGAAACTGAGGCATAAAAAGATTAAATCTCATGCAAGATTCAGCCAGTAAGGGGTGGGGTAGGTGAGGGACAACACAAACCCATTCCATCTACCTGCACAGTCTCTGCTCTTCCTACAAGGCTAGGATAAACAGAAGGAAACAATAACCCATTTTATTTGCACAGCAATTTATATTTCTTTCTGCATCTTCTGGGCCTCTGGCCCATCAGTGATCATTTTCGTCTTTTCTGCATCTTCAAGTCTGCACTGGCTCCTTTTCCTCCACATGAGAATGTGTTGAAGTCTTCAGTGTCCTTGAAATGTGTGCTTGGTCAGCCCTGCTTTCTCTACTGGTCAGCTCTCTTTCTTGCCATACCCCACTTGCACACCTGCTGTAGCTAGTCTTCTGTCCCCATCAAGACCTGTCCAGCAAAGGCCACCAGTGACCTCCAGGTTGTCAATTTCAATAGGAACTATCTTGTTTCATCTTCTCCGGCTTCATTCATTTGGCAAATGTTGCTGGTCCCTACTATGTGCCAGGCATGATTCTAGGTGCTGGCGACAAAGTGGTAGATGGTATGGAAAACTGAATCATTGCTATTGTGGAGCTTTCTTTCACTCTTGTGGTTTGGGGTGAAGGTCATGAGCGGGTAGAGCAGGTCTTAGAGCAGCTTGGACCCTCTCACCTGGTCGTGGGACTCCCTGACCAATTTTTCTTGGTCTTAGGTGAGAGCTTTCCATCTTCTTCCCTTTCCCACCTGTGGAAGCCCACCTGTCCCTTGGCTCCATCCTCGGTCCCCACATCCTTCACTCAATACCTCCCTGGCTTCAACTAACTCAACCACCATGACTCTTGAATCCCTGACTCAGCCCAGCCATTGCTTCTGGGCCCTAGATGTGTTTATCCGCTACCTTCTTGGCTCTTCCATATGGGTGCCTCACCTCAAGCCCCCCTTAACCACAACATATCCTTTACTGAATATCCACCCCCCCAATTCTGTCCTTTCCCTGTATTCCCAGGCCTGAATGACAGACTCCTGGTCCCCATCTTCTGTATCCTCCTGTTGCTGCTCTTCCAAGACCCCACATCTGCCAAGCCCGTTTCTCTGCCACCATGACCTCACTCCATCACTCTGTGGATCACCGCCTCCACCTCCTCATATGGGAGAGGCTCTTCTCTGCCTCTGCACACACCCCTTTGCCGCACCTGGCCTCTGGGGGCGTGGTCCACCACACCCATATGCTTCTGAGAGTTTCCTGCCAGAATTGCCCAGTGCCCTCCTGGTGTTTCCAGGCACTAACTCATATTTCCAACTTTATCTGCCATGCCCTTTCCCGGGCACATTGGCACCTAACAGTTCCAAAGCCTGGACTGTCCCCCCAAATCTCTTAGTGTTTGCATGCCTCTGTGGCTTCATTCCAGTGGCTTCTCCGACCTGGGAGAGGGTGCCTGATAAACATCTTCTTTTCCTGTAAGATCTCACCTGAAACCCAACTTATTTAACAGGCCTGGCTCAGCTTTTGGGGGGAAGTTATCAGCTCCCTCCTCCACAGTTCGGAAACACTGTTTCTCCCTCTGTTTATTCACTGGACATCAGTCTGTGCCGGGCATTGTTCTGTGCTATATTTTATCATTCCAGACCTCAAAATGGCTCCAGGGGGTAACTAATCCTCCGCCCTTTGGGAGGTGGGACAGCCACCCAGGACTTTGGGATTTAGAACCTCTCAGCCAGGTGGCTTTTGCTTTGATACTGCAACATGATCTTTTGGTTGTGTTTCTTCCCCCACTACATCCCTCAAGAGCAAGGGCCATGCCTTTCTTTCTTTCCTCTTCTCTGTCCCCAAGGCCTAGCACAGTACTTGGCATGTGCCAGGAATCCACGGGCTGTGTGTTGAAGGGACATGTGCACATATAAATAAGGGACTACAGATGCCTTCCCCGTCCACAGTCTCATGGAACCCTCACAGCCACACTAAAGATGGCCATTAACATCTTGCTTCCGCAGCTCCGGAACCAAGGCATTCCTGAAGCCAGGGAAAAATCCAGAGCTACTGATCTCTTGTTTCTCCAGATGTGAGAAATCCCACACTTGGAACTTCAGGGTTGGGCTGGGACAGGGTTCCAGCAGAGGCTCACCAAGACACAGGAAGTTCTCTGAGTGGAGGAAGTGTCGTTTCCAGAGCTAATAAAGCCTAGGTTCTTGCTGCCTTCTCCAAGGGAGAGAAAGGAAGAGTGTAGCTCTAGCCCTCACTGGCTCCAGGTGAGTAGAGAGCCCAGGGTCAGTCCTGCTGGGGTGTGATTTGGCCCCACAAACATCCACTGAGTGCTGATGGTGTGCTGGGCGCTGTTCTAGGTCTGGCCAAGTTGCTGAGTTAATACCACTGCCTGATTGTAACATCAAGGGAAATGAACTCTTCAAAAAAAAAAAAAAAAAAAAAAAAAAAAAAGGCAAGCAAAATATGCTGCTGCAAGTAGGGGGAAAAAGGATCATTGTGGATGCATATTAAGTGTATCTGACACTGTGTATAATATATTTTCAATGCCAGGCAACTTGTTAGCTTCCTAATATGTGTATTCTGGGATGTTTGCAAATATGTTACAGAGCTCGGCAAACAGCTCATACTGGAGAGGCTGCTCCCATTTTAAGCTGATGCTTAATCTGTGGCTTTTAAACTCTACTGCCCCGGTTAACCCCGGCTTGGTTTGGTGACCCCCAGAGCACCTGGTCTCCTGGCATCCTTTTTGTCACTAGGGGTGCAGAATGTTAATGGAGCTGTCAGCTGGGCCCAGCTCCCAGTGGAGGTCCCAGTGGGCCCAGGCTATCCCCAAATCCTGGAGGGCCAGGACTAAAGGGCCCTTTCGAGAGCTTCAAGTCCTACTGCCCATTTTACAGCAGGGTAAATGGAGGCCTGGATAGGAAAGGCGCTAGCTGAAAGTCCTTGGGGCAAGGTGAGGGCAGAAGAAGGCTAGATCCAGGCTACCCACAGCATTCCTGGACATTCTGTTTGGTGGTCAGAGTTTAGGGGAGAGGCTGCATCTGTCCCAAGAATGCATTTTTGGCAGAGGCCAGAACCAGACATCAGAGAAGGAAGGGGGAGACAGCACCCATTTCTCAAGCCTCTTGCAGAATGTAAGGCCCTGTCCTTGTCCCTGTTCTCCTCCCGGCTGGCACCTTGCCTCGCAGAGCAAAAGGTGTAGGCCCCAGCCGCCAGCCATAGGGCCTGCTGGGGTGAGAACTGGAAGCTTGGTGGGGCCAGGGGCTGTCCTTAGCTGCTTTCTCTGGCTGACTTGTCATCCTCTGGCCTAAGGAGCAGAGCCTGGAGGACTCACCCCACTCAAGGAAATCCCCACTCGACTTGGTTTTCATAATCAGCCTGCAGATCTTGCCTGGTTAACCCGGTGGGTCATTTTAATTTTCCAGAAGCTTTCCGACTTCCCTTGGATCCTTAATCAGATAAGGGGATCTGTGTATGTTTGTATGCGTGCATGCGCGTGCGCGCACGCGTGCCTGGGCTCACTCGGCCCTCAGCCCCCACTCTTCCCTCCCTCTCTCCCTCCTATGAGCGAGCTCTCTCTCTTTCCCTCTGTCTCCATAATCACTTCCCTTCTCTTCCAGAATGCTTAATGGAGTCTGGAGATGGGAGGAAGGATGAGCGCATTTCCAATGGGGAGCCAACCGTCACCCCGTCCTCCCTGTTCCCCTCGTCTCTTTGCCCATTATTCTGGAGGTAGATTTGGCAAAATGTTTTCTCGGAGGAGGGACAGGAACTTCTTTCCCCCTCCCCTTTGTTCCCCTCGGAAGCGTGCTTCTGCCCACCCCCCCACCCCCATCCCTCTCTCTCTTGACACTGGGTTCCCACAGTGCTGCCTGAGCCCAGGGCTGCCCATGGTCTCCACCATAAAAGGGGAAATGCATAATTGGACAAGGAGGGATGCTGGTGGCTGGCGGGTGCATGGCAGTGCCCAGGGAGAGAGAGCCCGATAGGATGCCTCTAATAGCTTATCTCCTAATACTTGTTGTTCAGAGCTGTTGTCTTCCCCTCCGAGCCTGTCTGCCCGGCCAAGCGCGGCACGGCTGGTGTCAGCAGTCTCCTCGTCCTTAGTATGCTCAGCTCCCTTCTGCAGCGGAGGGCTCAGCCTCCCTCCCGTTAGGGGGCATTCTTCTCGGGCCATGGGCGTGATGGTAGATGGGCTAGGGGGTCAGCTCAGGGCAGCAGGAGGACGGGGAGCTAAGGGGACTCAGTGCTTTCTTGGTAGATCTTTTCCTGTGCCCCAGCCGTCTTTGTTCCACTGTGCCCGGCATGGTGCTTGGCACACAGTAGGCACTTAATAAATGTTGGCTCTTCTGAACTGAATTATCTGTTGACGGCGTTGGGCTGGACCAGATAAGGCCAGGTCCTTTCGAGCCCTCAGGACTATGGCTCTGATACAGGATAAATGCGTATTTCAACATAGCACATGGACTGTTCGGGGCACTGCTGGGAACCTGGGGTGTTCAGAGCCCCGGCTCTGTCTCAGGAGCACACCGCATAGGTAAAATCATAGGTGATGGACACTTGCCTTGTGTTTTCCAGAATAAGATGATACCCACATGCGGAGGGCCTTTGGAGAATTACGTTGCCTTACCCCACCGTTTACCGATTTTGTACTAGAAACCCCAGGATGACTTGCCCAGGGCCTCTCATCCATCGGAAAGAGTTAAGAGGCACACTCAAGGCGGATGACTCCCAGTACAGTGCTCCCTCTATAACAGCAGGTTGCCAAAGAGTTAAGATGTGAGCACTGGAGATATACATGGCTACGAAGCTAAGTCAGGTATAGGTGGGTGCTTGGGACCTACGTGACGTCCCCTCAGGACTCAGGAGAAGAAGGCACATCACAGCATTTGTGGCCTTTCATCTTTAATGGTTTGTCCGTTCCTTTGTTCTTTCTTTTATTCATCCCATGAAGATTTCGTTAGCACCTTCTCTATGCCAAGTATGGGGAGTTAACTAGAATGAGTCCTTGCTGGATGGGAGCTTCGTTCTGACTTCAGGTGGCCTATTCCTGGTGCCCCATCTTGGCTCTGCATCTCAGCCTTGCTCTCTGAGGATCCTGACTGTCTTCCATACAATGTCACCGCCTCTATCTATTGGCACCCAGGAGACCCGCTCCTGAGCCCATATGGGCAGCACCTCTTATCTGGCCTGTCCCTGCTTCATGGATGGAGCCCAGGCCCTTTGCCCAGTGGAGAGCATATTCCAGGGGACGGTATGTGCACACCCCCTCTCCAGCGTCCACAGATGCCACGTGTGTGCCCCTGGGTCACCTGGAGCCCCTGTCCTTTCTGTGGCCTCCACTGTGCCCAGGGTAGGACGCTCTCTGTCCCCAGGGAGAGGGGAATGTGAGGGAACACTCAGGCAAACTGCTAGTCCGCCTTGGGCCCTGACCCTTACCTGCTTTGTGATCAATGGCCTGCCTGAGTTCTCTGTTGAAAGCCATTCCTCTGGGATAAGTGTTCTTCTAGGAGGGGAGCACCGTTTCCACAGCTGTCTGCCTACTTCCTGCAGCCTCAGCGTCCCACCCTTGCCTGCCCAGAACTCCTCAGTGGGCCTGCTTCGGCTGGCCGGTCTGGACCTCCTCCCACGGAGGCGGTGACACCACAAGCTCTCTGACAGCAGCCCTCCGTGGTCTGTGACCCAGAGCCAGCAGGGCAAACCACCTCCTCCAGGCATCTTCGTGTGTGTCTGCAGCACCAAATCCGAAGGAGCAGGCAGGAAGCAGTGGACTAACACTTAGCAAGAAACACCTTCCTGTCCTGTGAGCTGAGGCCACGTCCATGGTCACCCTGAAGGGTAGTCATACCCCAGCTGATAGCTTGTGTCTCCCTGGGAGTCTGGGGTTGGGCTGGGGTCTCCGAGCAGCCTCTTCTGGGGCCGTGGGCAAAGGTGCCCGGGGGTAACAGGCAGTCCTATTAGGATTGCCTCTCCCCATCCTCCCTCCCTCTTGGCCCCCCGTTCACTCTGCTTCCATTATTGGCGGGTGAAGTGGAAAATAACCTGGCTCTTGGGGGAATGCCCATCTCTGCTCCTTTCTCTGGCTGCTAATGGAACCAGCAGCTGTCCCCAGCCATGTGTGGCCGCCCTGACCCTCAGAGACTGGGAGGGTGGAGCCCAGCCTGGGGAAAGGACTCGGCTCAGTTCTATTTCCCAGGGGATCACGGAGCTGACATCACGCGGGGAGCGCTCTGAAATAGCGACGGCTAGGAGGCAGAGCCTTGAACAGAAATAATCACAGCCTTCACTTCCCAAGTGCCTCCTGTGAGTCGGGCAAAATGCAAGCTGTTCCGGTTGCATTATCTCATTTAATCCTCTCACTGAGCCTGGGCAACAGGTAGGGGCCCTGCTATCATCTTTTGTGGGGACCGAGGCTCAGAGAGGTTAAGCAACTTGCTTATTATAGTCACGCAGCTAGAGAGAGGCAGAGCTCGCTCTGGACCAGACCTCCCTGACCCAGACTTTCTTTCCTCATGCTGCAGGAGGGCTCTGAGAGGCCACCGTGGGCCATAGCAACTAGAGCACCTCGTAGCTGATCCTGCCTTTGATGGGTCAAGAAAACAGGCAGGAGAACTGCCTTCCTGAAGGGCCCGTCTTCCCCGGGGGGGGGGGGGAGGAGGCGTCCCAGGGCTGTCTGAGACATCAGAGCCAGAGACACAATGGGAGTCCTGATTGAAGGACCTCATGGGTGGCGCTCAGGAAGTCAGGAGTGCGTATCACAGCATTTGAATGGTCTTTAAAATCTCCTTTGCCTTTTGTTTATGGTGGTTCTATACAAATTGTGTGACTGTATCTTACCTTGGCTGGGTTGCCCGCCTGTGTGGGACTCAAGAAATCCGCCTCTGGAAGGACCCCCCCAGGGATCAACCCCGATGCTGAATGGGTGAGGCGAGATGTGGCTGGACATGTCCTTGGAGGTGGACAGTGAAAGTTCTGGCGCCAGCCAGAGCATGATAGAGGAAGAGGGTGAGGCACCACAAGCAGGTGAAGGCCGTGGTGTCCTGCGGGGAGCCCAAGGCCAGCTGGGCACTGCTGGGCCCTTGGCAGGGCTCAGAGTGGCTGCTTGAAGGGGCTTCATGGGCAGGACACCCCACACATAGTAGGTGCTCAATAAATTCTTGCATCAGGAATGAATGGGCTCTCCTCCAGAGGACTTACTGTTCTAAGTTGGGATCCCTCCTTGCATAAAGAGGAAACAAATGCATGGTTTTTGAGCGTCTGGTATATGCCAGGCAGGCTGACATAGGCTATCCCAGCTAGTCTGGGCCTTTTGCAAAGCAGGACACTCATGCTTCCACCTGGGCTCAAGAACAGCCCCGTGCACAACCTTCGGAAGTGTGGGTCCCCATCCTTTTCCCAGTTCTCCTTGGGAGCCAGGTGGAGTCCGCTCTCCCTCTCCAGCTTTAGTTCCACTTGTTCCAATCCTCCGCTTTTGTGACTGTGTCCTGGTGATGTTCCTTCTGAAGCCACATCCATTCCTGGATGGGATAGTGCCACAGGCAGCGAGACCCAGGCTGCTACCTCCTATGCGCACCCCGTGGCCACTGCGCATGCGCCTCAGAGGCTCCGTGGAATTGCAGGGGGACCCGGAGCTCTGCGGCCCCCAGACCTTTGCTCGAGTCCTGGCTGCGCGGCTTGCTGCTTTGCTCTGGGAGCTTAGACAAGCCGTGACCCCCTCCCGAGCTCAGTGTCTGACGCTGAAAGACGGTAAGGGTCGGGGAAGGGCTAGATGCCTTTCTTGTTCTGCCCCACATCTCGGTTCTGCTCTGTGTTTTCCGCAGTTCATCGCATGGGATTTGCAACCCCTGACTCTACCACGCTCCGGCTCTGTGACATTGGGCAAGTTATTAACCTCTTTGAGCCTCAATTTCCTCCTCCATAAATGAATACCCATCCTGTGGGCTGTCCTAGGGATTAAAGGAGATAATGCATGTAGCCAGGGAAAGTGCTCAGGTTGGGACCTGACGCAGGGTGAGGGCTCAGAAGAGGCCCAGCGAATGTGTCTTAGTCCTCCTCCCCCTTGTCCCCACCACCATCATCATCTTCATGTGGAGGCAGGACAGGGATCCCTGCTGCCGCCTCTCTTAGCTCCCCGACAGAGCCAGAGCCAGCCCCAGCAGACAGGGGGACAGATGGGCCACCAAAGCCTGTTCTGTTCCCTTGGAAGGAGCCCCACTGCTTCTGCTCTGTCTTATTCTTCCCAACCATTGGTATGTTTCACCCATTTCAAATCCCACTGTCATTTGGTTTGATCTCAGCGAACCCCCTCTCCTGGAGTAGGGGCAGAGCTCAGGCTCTGAGTTCTAGGAAGGGGAAGGAGAATGGCCGAGGAGAAAGCAGTGTATGGGCCCGGAATACTAATCATGTCCAGCCCAGGAAACTGTCCTGAGGCAGGGGCTGGTACAAGAGAAGAGTGGCCGGGAGGAACCTGCTGGCCATGCTCCAGCCTGAGGTCCAGGACCTGGAAGGCCGGGAGGGATTGACTTGCTTCCCTGTTCTGAGAGGTGGACAGGTGCGACCCGATGATCTCGAAGGTCTGTTCTGGCAGTAGCGTGCTTGGTCCTGTGGCCTGCTGATCGAAGCTGCCTGCCTCCTTCATTGGCCTTTCTTCCTACCTCACCCCAGCCTTGCCATCTCCAAGGGCCCCAGGCTTATAATTCAGGATTCCTTGCAAACTCATTCTCCACTCAAACGCCCCAGGGCACCCCTCGACTTCCTGTGGATGTTTGGTCGAGGACAGCAGGGCGTAGGACCTGGAGATCAGGAGTGACCAGATTGCGCAGTGGAAAGAGGTCCCAAGAGAGGCCTGGGTTCTGGTCCCAGCTCTGATGCTAGTTTCCTGGATGACCCAGGAGGAGTCACCGCCTCTCTCTGGGCCTCAGTTTCCTCATCTCTGAAATGGGAGAGTCAGGCTTGATGATGCCTAAGAACTTTCAGTTCTATTTGTTTAGGTCCCTGTACTTCTTAGCACATGGCTATGGCCATGGTGGGGATGCCTAGGTTCCCTACTACCTCTGGAACCCCTTCCTCCTCCTGGACTCTAAGACCCTTTTCTGCAGAGTAGAATCAGTATCCTTTGTCTTCCCGCCCTGCCTCCCCGTCTCTCGTGTTTGTGAGTGTCTAGCTGTGAAAGGTGCTGTGTTAGACCCAGGGATGTGGGTATGGACAGGAAGGTGGACACAGATCTTCCCTCACAAGCACTCTGGTGAAGGCAGATCTGTGTGCACGTACCCACAGCATAGCTGGGGAGGAGGGACACGTGCTAGAGACTAGTGGCTACGGAGGACGTGAGAGGTCTGGAGGGAGACCACTGGGAGTCTCCACAGAAGAAGCACCAGAAGTGGGTCTTGAAGGATGATGTTAATGAGGGAGACAGCATAAAGGCGTCTGGGTGTGATGAGCATGCACGACACAGGGAGGACTTCTGGACATGAGGCCAGTCTAGGGTAGAAGGTTCTAGATGGTCGGGGTGTGCACTGTGTCCAGCGTGGGGAAGTGTGGACCACCGAGCTACAGATGAGCAGGAAAGAAGGGTCTGGTCCCGATCAGGGAGGCCTTGGGAGTTTATCTGTTGTTTATGAGCCTTGTGTCTGCAAATGAGCACGGCGATGGTAATGACTAGTACACACGGCACTCATTCTATCTCAGAGGCCATTCTAAGCATGTGGGATGTGTTCCATTTTATCCTCCCCTAACCCCTAGGATGGAGATATATATATATATATATATATATATATATATATATATATATACCGTCTCCCTATTTGCCAGATGAGGAAACTGAGGAACAGAGCAGTTAAGTGATTGCTGAAGGTTACACAGTTGAAAGGGACAGGGGTCCAAATCCAGTTAGTCTGGCTCAAGAGTCCAAGCCACCAAGGGGGGTGGGAGGGTGCGGGTAGAATGCAGCCCCAGAGGGTGGCAGCTGCCCCAGGGCTGAGTGTTTCCTCGCCAGGCTGGGCCCTTCTCCCAGGCTGGACCGCTGATCACCTCTTCCCCACTCCCTTGGGCAGACAGGTGAGGGATGGTGGCCAGGAGCCTGGGTGTGGGGGGAGAATCTGTGCCCAGTGCTGAACATCTGCCTCCATTTTGATCTGATTGCTCTCATCTTCTCTCTGCTGGCAGGAGACAGCACCTGCTTTCCACCGTCTTAATTAAGCTGCATTTTTGTTTTTATTTACTTAGTGCCTAGATGGGAAGAAATGTCTCTGGTGCACAAATGAGGAGTGGCAGGTGAAGAGATGGGCTGGCACTTGCCAAGCCTCACTTTCTGAGCCAGGGGGAGTCTTGGCCATTGGCAGGTACACCTGCAAACCCCCAAGACCTCAGGACTCCCCGCTGACCACCTGCCCTAGCCAGGCCGTTCCACGTTCCCTGATGCCCCCGGCATGCCTCGCCTGGATTTCAGCCAGAGTTCGAATCCT
Organism: Meles meles; assembly: GCF_922984935.1. NCBI lineage: Eukaryota > Metazoa > Chordata > Mammalia > Carnivora > Mustelidae > Meles > Meles meles. Next base: position 18,209,691 of record NC_060083.1, read on the forward strand.
CCCTTCATTATTTGGTAGCTCTGAGACCTCGACTGAGAAGTCTTCATCTTACGGAGTCTCAGTCTTCTCATCTGTCACATGGAGTTAATAATACTTGCCATTCAGAATGAATGTGATATAGGCGCCCCTGGGCAGCTCAGTGGGCCAGGTGGCTGCATTCGGCTCCAGTCATGATCTCAGGGTCCTGGGATTGATTCCTTCATGGAGCCCCCAGTCCAGCCCCACTCAGCAGGGAGTCTGCATGTCCCTCTGTTCATGCTCTCTCTATCTCAGATAAGTAAAATCTTAGAAAAAAGAATGACTGTTATATAAATGATATTCTATTAAGCCTCAAATGTGGGGTCATCACATAAGCTCACATAAGCACTTTCTCCCTGTTTTCTGTTATGCCCCCCAAGTTCCTATGAGGTCTGTACCGTTAGCATCCCCGTTTTCCAGATGAGGAAGCAGAGGCACGGGGGCAGGGGTGAAGTGATTTGCCTAAGGTCAGGTGGCAAAGGCTTCCCTGTACACCTGTCTCTCCTGTCTGGACCATCCTTCCAGACTTGTTCTGCACTCGTCCAGACTGGATTGCTCACTGCTCCCATTTCCTCATGACTGTGCCTTTGCTCATATGGTCCCCTCTGCCTGGCCCCACGTTCTAAGATCTGTCTTTAATGCTGCCCTCTTCAGAATGCTTTTCCTGGGGCGCCTGGGTGGCTCAGTGGGTTAAGCCTCTGTCTTTCGCTTGGGTCATGGTCTCAGGGTCCTGGGATTGAGCCCTGTGTTGGGCTCTCTGCTCAGCAGGGAGCCTGCTTCCCCTCTCTCCCTGCCTGCCTCTCTGCTTACTTGTAATCTCTCTGTCTGTCAAGTAAATAAATAAAATCTTTTAAAAAAATGCTTTTCCTGATTTGTTAACAGAACAGAATTTCTCTTTCTGTTCTGAACTCGTGTCTCCCTTGGATTTTAAATCCGAGGGTTTGGGTTCACATCCCAGCTCTGCTCCCTAACTGACCACGGGCGAGTCACCTGGTTTGGATCCTGCACTTGCCTTTGGCTGTGAGGCCTTGGGTGGTTGATTGAAGGAGCCTCTGTTTCCTCTCTGTTCTCATGAGGAGAAACCCTCGCCAAGTGCCCAGCACCATTAGAAACGGCACCTGGATTCTGGAGCCAGACTGCCTGGGCTCCAATCCCAGCTCAGCCGCTGAGGACCCGGATGACCTTGGCAAAGTTGCTCAAGCTTTCTGTGCCTCGGTGTCTCTCTCTGGGACACGGAGATGCTACCCAACCCACAGTATTGTTGAGAGGGTGAAATGAGATAACACACGCAGAACATTTAGAAAAACGCCTGGAACTTAGAGCTCAGTAAGCACTAGATGCCCCAATATTTCAGGATTGCTTGGGGATTAACTGAGACTGTGAAAGTGCTTTGTAAATTTCCAAGCTCTGGACCAACACAAGGTATCGATTTTCCTCCTTCTGCCTTGGACTTGTGCCATTTGTGCCTGGCCTCATCCCTCTCAAGGGGCAGGGATCAAGCCCCATGGTGTGTCCCTCCAGAGGCTTTGTGCTAAGCCCTGTGCTCAGTTAGCATGAATCAGGTGCCCTGCTTGGGCAGACAGCCCTGCCTCAGTTTCCCTTGAAAACCCCAGTTGCGCCCCCGACCCTTGGGAGCAGTTAGCCTTCTGGCTGGAACCCAGCCTGCTGTTTGGGGGCTCCCTGTCAGCGTTGCTGGGCCTGCAGAGCACCATCCTGTCTATTGGGGAGGGTCAGAATCAAGGCTTCCTGGAAGGAGGCAGGAGGAAATCTCTCAAGACTCCCCCTGCTCCCTGCCCAGACTTGCCAGGAATCTAGCCCTTCTAGGGGCCCAGAGACCTCTAGCTTGGCCCTTCTAGCTGCTGGGGACTCCCCTCAGGGCCCCCTAGGCAGGGTCAGGTGATTTGCGGAGGCAATGGAAGGAGAGGTGGGTGCGGGAGAGAGAGGCCCCCCCCCCCGCAGCTGGCATTTACTGTTCCAACAGGTCATTGAGCTGCGGAGCTAATTTGGAGAGTTGCCGAGGCTGCAGCAGCAGCTGTGTGCTTGGCCAGCCCGGTACCCTGCCGTCAGGGGCTAACCTGGAGGGGTAGCACCAGGCCACTCATGGTGGAGGCTGAGGGCAGGGCTGAGCCTGGAGAGAAGCCCTTGAGGTCATTTGCTTCTGGGAGGCGGACGCTTGCTGCTGTAGGGGAGACCTGCCCATCGGGGTTCCAATCCTGGCTGTCACTTAGCACGGAGACCAGCGCAGGTGCCTTCATCTCTCTGAGCCTCAACTTCCTTATCTGCAAAATGGGCATAGTAGTAGTGCCTACTTTATAAGGTTCTTGGGAATTTTAGCAGATTAGCATGGAAAACACCAGCCAGTGTGTGGGGCACAGCGAGTGCTCCGGATGCCTAGAGCTCTGATTGGGAGATGGTGGATAAGGTGCCCCTGTCCAAAGTGGCTCAGTTGGGCGATTCAGATTCTGTGGGACTTAATGGTTCCATCTGGGTAGAAGACCTGGAGATGTGTTGCAGATTATTCTCACTTTGTTTTCGCAATATTTTTCCCAACACTGTGTTGTGCCAGGCTGGGGACCGGTACTGAAACCAAGATTAAGACAACCTGAACAAGACACAGCCCCTCCCTCCCTCCCTCTTTTGCTCCCTCCCTCAAGGGGTTCAGCATCACCCCCCTCACCCCTACTTCCCCCCCCACCCCCCACCCCCCGCCCCGGAAGTCTGTTTGGTTGGGGAGTGGAACCATGGGATTAATGAGGCCAAGGGAACAGGGAGTGGAACGGCATAGGGAGGGAGAAATTAGCTCTGATGAGGTCCAGGGCGTCCTTGAGGGGGTGACACGTGCAGGGCACAGGATAAAGCAAGGACATGCCCAAAGTGGGAGAGGTGATCCCAGAGTGGAGAGAGTGTGCGTCTGCAGTTTTCCTGGGGCCGGACCATGGAGGGCCTTGAATGCTGAACCTAGGACCCAGGCTCTTATTCCTCCAGTAGCAGGAAAAGACCATCTGCTGTGGCCACCTCACCCCAGGAGGTAAGGTGCGGGCTCAATGTGTGTTGCAGTGTGAGGAGAATCTGTACCCAGTGTGCCAAACTTCATAGTCTGTAGTTGCTGTCGGGCTGCTGGGTCGGGGGGAAGGGGGGAAGGGGGCTTCCTCGCGCTCAGAGAGGGCTCTCCATCTCACAAAAGCCTGTGCGGAAATGTCCTTTACAGAACAAATTTTCTTGGTGTCTTCTTACTTTTTTTTTTTTTAAGGAAATACCTTTTCTTTATTTCTTTTCTTTTCTTTTTTTTTTTTTTTTTTTTGAGGTCTTATTTATTTATCTGAGAGAGAGACCAAGAGAGCACACAAGGAGGGGGAAAGGCAGAGGGAGATGGAGAAGCAGGCTTCCCGGGGAGCCAGCCAGGAGCTGGATATGGGGCTCGATCCTGAGACCTGGAGATCATGACCTGAGCTGAAGGCAGACGCCCAACCATCTGAGCCACCCAGGAGCCCTGAAAATATACTTGTTTGAAAGATGTGGCAGACCTCTGCCCTGAACTCCTGGTCATAGTTTCTTTCTTTCTTTTTTTTTTTTTAAGATTTTTTTTTTTTTTTTAATATGACAGACAGAGATCACAAGTAGGCAGAGAGGCAGGCAGAGAGAGAGAGGAGGAAGCAGGCTGTCCACAGAGCAGAGGGCCCGATGCGGGGCTCGATCCCAGAACCCTGGGATCATGACCTGAGCCGAAGGCAGAGGCTTTAACCCACTGAGCCACCCAGGCGCCCCCATAGTTTCTTTCTTGGTTTAAAAAAAAATTAATTGTGGTTAATACACAGCATAAGATTTCCTCTTTCAGCCACTTTGAAGTATATAGGAGCGGTAAGTCCGTTTGCATGATTGGGAAACCAATCTCTGTAACTATGTCCTCTTCACAACTGAAACTCTAAATGCATTTGAAAAAACAACTTTCTATGTCTCCCTTTCTCCCACCCCTCGAAACTACCGTTCTACCACTCTGTCTCTCTGAATTTGACTGCCCAGGTCCCTCTGATGAGCAGAATCATACAGCGTTTGTCCTTTTGTGTCTAGCGTATTTCATTGAGCATCATGTCTTCGTGGTCTGTCCAAGCTGTAGCACGGGTTGGAATGTCCTTCCTTTTAGAGCTGAGTAATACTCCTTCGCCTGGACGTATCCCCTCTTGTTCATTCCTTGTCTGTTGATGGGCGCCTGGTTGCATCCACCTCTTGGCTGTGGTCAGCAGTGCTGCCAGGAACGTGAGTGGACAAGATACCCGATTGAGTTCTGCTTTGTCATTCTTTCGTCTCCATACCCAGAAGTGGAATCACTGGGTTGGACGGTAATTCTATTTTTAATCTTTTAATGAACCCCCATACTATTTCCGTCCATAGACTCTTAGACCTGGGAGGAAGCTCAGAAACTCACACATGCCTGCTTGGGGACAGGGACATGGGAGCCCAGCAACCGAGCCTTCTTCCTGCTTGTTCTATGAGTCGGTGACCTAGTCAAGGTCCGAACACAGGGATCTCGTTGAGTGCTTCTGGTACCTTCAAATGCCGCTGTGGGAACGCCTCACGGAGGCATGGTAATTCTGTGCATGGGGACACAAGGGCCCAGAGAGTTGGGGGCTCCTGATGCCACATGGTCAGCTGGGCTGGTGAGTAGGCAGCCTCCCAGTCCCATGCGTTCTAGCTCCTCAGGGCTCTGGGAAGCTTCCCCATTCTGAGCTTCAGGTCTCGAGGCAGAGTCCTTCCCTCTGGTCTCCAAAGCCACAGCAGGATGGGGCTGGATGGTGTGGAAAGAACACGACATGGAGACCCTAGGCCTAGCTGTGTGATCCCAGGTGAGTTATTTTCTTTTTTGTGGGCCTCAGTTTACCCTCCTGTAAGAGTTGAGAAGGGACAGAGGAGCTCCCGGAACCCCCGGCCTTTCTCCTCTCCATCCTCCCCATCCCCCTCTGTTCCTGGGTTGTGTTCACTGGTGCCCTCTGGTGGAGGCAGGACCCCAGCTCCCAGGTTCTCTGCTTTGGTGGGGGGGGGGGGAGGGTGCAGATGACAGCCCCAGACCGGGGCACCCCACACCTTGCCTCTGTGTCCTCGCCTCTGGCGAGGGGCACAGGGCACCCGACCCCTGCCATTTGCCCCCAGGAGTCAATGTTGCTGAGGACCAGAGGGGACAGCAGCCCCAGAGACCTTCCTCGTCCAGGTCTGGGGAAGGCCCTGTGTCCATAGGGTCAGCCTGTCACCTTGAGCTCATTAGGGATGCATAAGGTTCAATATGAGAGTGAGACTGAGACACGGCTGGGTCTGTAATAGCCGCCCCCTCCCGCCCCAGCTGGCCGGCACTGTGGAAACACTAGGTGGTGGCCAGTATCACTTATTTATTACTGAGCACTTAGGCAGCTGTTCTGGGCTTCTGCCCAGAGTGCCCTCCTGCCTTTTCCCATCCAGCCAGCCCATCTCCTTGCCCAGGCCGCCTCCTCTCTGCACCAGCCAGTTCTGTCCTGAGCTGCCCCTGCCACCTGAGGGAAGCCCATCACAGCCACCCGGAGGCATGGGGAGTTAGCAGGGCTGTTGTGACCCCAACATTTCAGCTCAGGACCCTGCCTCTCAGGCACTGTAAGAGACTCACTCAAGGCTGCACAGGTGTTAAGTGGCAGAGCCAGGCCTGGACCTCAGACAAGTTCATGGAGTGACCTTAGTCCCCGGGCAGCCTCCTGACATGCTTGGAGCTGTGCTGGGGAGGAGAAGGGGGAATTTGGTTCTAGCAAGATCATTCGGTAAGTGGGTAGTTCTGCATTAGAAGCCAGCCTTGCTCATGGGTGATGGAGACCGCAGGACTAGTCTGGGATTCAAGGACAGACTCTATCCCTGATGGCTGGGTGGCCCTGGACCAAGCACTCCGCTTCTCTGAACGGCTGCTGCTCCGTCATTACCCTGGGAGTCAAAGCCATGGGAATCATCCTGCCTGGTGTGGCCGTGAGCCCTGTGTCATGAAGTGGGGGCCATTCTGAGGAGCTCTTACCGTGGCTGGTCGCAGTTTCACCCATATCGGTAAAGCACGGCACTCTCAGAAGAGAGACTCTGGGGAGCTGGAGCCTTCTGAAGGCTGACCTGACTCCCCACCCTGCCAATTCCAGAAAAGCTTAGTCTCTACCACCTCCAACGCCAGCTGGAGGGGACAGTCAATCAGCCCTTCCCCTCCCCCGTCTTATTGTCATTGAGGTCAGAGCCAGAGGAGCCTGAGGGACCTACTTGTCTAGCTGCTGAGGCCCAGAGAGGGATGAGGGTGAAGGAAAATCACACAGCAATCAGTGGAGGACTGGGGGCCCTGTGGGCTCCAGGCCCCTGGCGGGTGCTGTTGGCACTGGGGCCTGGTGGAGGATTTGTACACATCTTTTTTTTTAATAAGATTTTATTTATTTATTTGAGAAAGGGAGAGAGATCAAGAGTGAGAGAGAGCACAGGGAGGAGGAGGAGGGGCAGAGGGAGAAGCAGACTCCCTGATGAGCAGGGAGTCCCCACTTGGGACTCGATCCCAGGACCTGGAGATCATGACCTGAGCTGAAGGCAGACACTTAACCGACGGAACCACCCAAGCTCCCCCGACCTTGACCCCGGACATCTTGACCTTCTCCCTGAGTGAATATTTACAGCAGAGGTCCCCAGCAGAGTGCTGGCGGCTGGGAGGACAGCAGGGAGGGATGGAAGAGGCTCCCGAAGGGCCAGAGACCTGGCTTTGTTGACCTGAGGGACGGAAGAGGTCCTGCCATTCACTGTGTGCCCAGTGAGCCCCTGGGCTCAGAGCCAGGCCAGGAGTCAGGGATTCGGATCATGGAAAAGTGATTATCCTGGCCATTTCCTGGTTCCCGTTTTCCAGCTAAGAAAACTGAGGCTCGGTGAGGTTGAATGGTTTTCCATTTTTCCATTTCCATTTTTCTGCTTGGAAGCCAGCTTTTCTGGCCTCCAAGGGCCCCAAACTTCTCCCAGGACCACGTTACCTTCCCTGAGTACTTTCAGGCAGGCCCAGGCCCGGGACTCAGTCTCTGCCTGGCTCTGGCCCCTGGTACTCTCCTGGGTGGGGCTGTGCTGTACCTGCTTCCAGTGACCCCTGGCCCTTTGCCCCCCCCCCCCCCCCCCCCCGGGGCTGCCCCTGGTGAGTGGTGACGTCAGACTTAGCACATTGTCATGCCACGGCCACCCCGGGCTGCATCAGCAGCTGTCTGGCTGAATAATTCATCGAGCCTTGTTTACTCTTCCTGGCTGTTAGTGGTTCTCAAAACCCCACCACAGCATCCTCCCAGGTCCAGCTGCCCTGGCCTCCACCACCCCCCTCTCCAATTTGGCCACCAGAAAGCTGCTCCAGGCCTGGGCCGTGTGCATTGGCCATGAATTATTCAGGCCTCATTTGGCTGGAGCTGGGGCGGATATTGGGGCTGGAGGAGAGTCTGGGCCACGCAGTTCGTCCCATCTGGGGTTGCGGGGAAGGTGCACGGGGGAGACAGAGAGACCTCCATTCCCGTCACCATCCGAGCTGTGGGCTCTAGAGTCCTCTGCCAGCTGTGGGCCCCAGGGAGGCGTGTGCCTCAGTGAGCGGTCCCCAAGCTTGAAGTGCAGAGATGGGCACACAGCACACTGTCTGTCTCCTGGGCTGCGGGGGTGGGGGAGCGGGGATCACCCAGCCTACAGCCATCAGCGAGGGGATGACACATTCTGTCAGAGGGACCAAGAACACAGCTCAGGAGCCCAACAGCCTCTGTGTAAATCTGGCTCCATTTACCTCGTGGCTGAGTAACCTTGGGCAAATTCCCTAACCTCCCTGTGTTTGGTGTTTTCATCTGTCAAATGGGGACAAGAGTGCCTGCCACGCACAGACTGCCTGCAGAGTGCACGAGACCGTACCTCTCACATACTGGGACGTGACGCATGTTCGATGCCACACAGCGCACTGTATTTTCATTGCCGGGCTACCTGTTTGCCTTTCCCACCATCCCCACAGCTTTCTGTAAGAAGATACGGGCTTGTATTTTTCTCAGCAAGAGAAAATTGTGCTTTTCTCCCAGAACTAGTCCTGAGGTGGCTCCTTGTAGATGCTTGGTAAATGCTTCCTGAATGAATGAATAAATGAATGAGTGGGAAATCGTGCTCCAGAGAGGCAATGGGCTGATTTATGGAGCAGTGAGGAAGCTTCTATTGCCAGGAGGTTTCCACGGGGCCACAATTCGCCGGGCGTTTCACAGCAACGATGGATGCCCTGGTTAGAAAGGGGCTTCTTCAAACCCCTCCCCTCTCATCAAGCTGCAGTGGCTCTCGGATTTAATGAATCCATGTGGGCCGTCCAAGTTGATGGTTGTAAGGGTAGGTGATGATGGCGATAAAAGGGATAAATCCTATGATGCGAGGTAGGGTGAGGCAGACAGAAGGAACAGCTGATCCCCTGGTCAAGCCTATCACAGGCAAGGAATTATGGCTTCCCGGGATTCCTGCTGCCTGGCCCTCAGGAAGCCCTTAGTAGAAGTCTACCAGATGGGTGAGCGTCCCCAGTCCTTAGACAATCCGGCAGACTCAGGACTTAGCCCTTCTCAACCCAGCATACAAACGCCTCATTCTGCCCAACCCAACTTCTGCCGTCTTTGCCTCTACTTTTCTACCTTTGCCTCTACTCCGTTCTTTGCCTCGGTTTCCCCAGCTGTAAATCTGGGTCTCCTGAGTTGCTCATCTAAAACTGGCTAATCCTGCCTACCCCCTGCCCCCCAGCCCTGGGTCTGCTCTGGTGAGGGGGACCCCTGGTCATCATGCTTCTGGCAGCCCCAGACAGGGGGGACCACCACCACGATGGGGAGTACCGATCAACTATTTGGGTATTTCTGTTGCTTTCAAAAAAGACAGCTTCCAGGATCCAAGACCAGGTGGTGCTGGTCTTTTTTTGGAGGTGCTAATTAATAATTTAACTTCATATAATGATAATTTTATCTTGTTGCAGTTTGTGGATTTATGATTATCTCATCCATCCGGTGTCTGGTGCTCAGCACAGAGCGTCTCTCCCGTTGCCTACGGGAGTGTGCTTCTGGGAGAATCTCCCCACAGGGAGAGGGACCACAAGAGGCACCTGTGTGGAAGGTCTCCCAAGTCCACTTCCTTGGCCCCACTCCTGGAGTCTGTGGGGTTGGACAGCTTTCTGTAATCTCTCAAGGGCTGTTTTGCCTGGGAACCGAGGGTGGGGCCAGTGACCTTTCAGCTCCTCTCATCTTGGTTTCTGTGGAAATGGGGACCAAGAGGAAGCCCAGAGTCAGCCTGTCACAGCTGGCACAACCCTGCCCCCCTCAGTTAGGGGAACAGGGGCTAGAGATGGGAGGAACTGGCCTGGGGTGATGGGGTAGGCAGTTGCGGAGGCGTCCTGGCACCCCGGTCTCCCATAGCCAGTTAAATCCCAAGGCTGACCCGTCCTTCCCGCCCCTCCCCTGAATACAGAGACTGGACCTTGGTGGGGGTGGCCCAGGAGCATCGGGCATGGAGGCAAATGGGAAGTCCTCAGGCCCCCTCCTCCCATGAGGATTCAGGACCAGAGCACCTTGACTGCTTTTCTTACTGGCAGGGGACAGGTGGGGATAAATCCCCCAAAGAGGGGTTTGCAGGCATGGTTGGGAATCCCTCCTGAACATAAGCAAAACCCTTTCCTGTCTTGGTTTGCCTCCGGTTCTCCCCATCAGGTAGCACCTTTAATTGCCCAGAAGTGGGCATGGCCTGCATTCATCTCACCTGGAAGAGGCCTCGGAGCTAGCACCAGGGCTAGGGAGCAATGAGTCAGGAGCAGGAGGCAGGGGCCAAACTCTGGAGGGCCACTGCTGACGTCATCTGCAGCCTCTGAAGGGTTTGAAGCCGGGAATGGCCTGACAGCACAGGTGAGACCCTTGGCCTCTAGGGGTGTCTGTTTATTCTCTTGTGATACTCAGGAGAGTGCTCTGGGAGGACCGCAAAGGCAGTGACTGTGCCCAGACTGTGCACAGGACTCCGCTGGGTCTCCTCTGACATGGGACAGGGCTATGGAGCGCGGTGCCACCGTGGGGTTCCTCCCCTCTGTCCACCTGGGGTTGCAGTTTCCCTTCCACTCAAACCTGGGCTGGGCCCCAGGCCCCAGGTTGACCTCAGCCTAGGCTAATGAGATGCTAATGCTCAAGACCAGATTGGCTGTGGCATCAAAGTGTGTGGGGAGTCTCCTGACAGCTTGAGAAGCCCCCCAGCCACTCTGGGCAGCTTGAGCTCTAGGCCGGGATGTTTTCCCAGCAACTGTACCTGTCACTTCTCATTAGAGTTGGTGCCCACCGTACCTGCCAGGGGGCCGTGGGGCATTAACTGGCTGTGTTCTTCCCCAGAGCTCCAGGGAGGCTGGTGCCAGGGCTGGTGGGGTTCCGGGGGCCTCTGGAAGCTTCCTCGGAACCAGGATCTGGTCTTGCCCATTCCAGATCCCCTTGGCTGTGGCTCAAGTGCGAGATCTCCCGAGGACCTCATGTGCTCAGAACAACATGGTGACCTTTCTTTGTTTTGACTTCTCTGTCCAGGGCCGGCGACAGTTTGCATTCAGACAAATCTCAGCTGTGACACAAGCATTCTCCCCTGGATGCTTAGAATTCAAGAACCTTAGAAGGTCAGAACTGAGCAGTCCTTAATGGTTAGCAAATGCAGCAGATTTTATTTTTAGCATTTGTTTTTGGTTTGCCTTAAAAATTGTCCAAATAATATATCTGCAAATCAAAAATAATTTTTTTGATACCAAGAAGCTTATAATAAGAAAGCACAGACTTTTCCCTACCCTTCCTCCTTCTACTCTTGCTTTTCACAGGGATGGCATATTTTTAGCTCCTTTGGCGTCCCATTTGCTGTGCGCCTTCATATTTCGAAGTAATATGAGTATGATGCTGTTTCTGGTTTCATCAGTTTTAGCTACCATCTATCGACTTCCCGCTATGGTAGGCAAGGATTTCTCTCTGATGCCCACCTCACTTCTGTCCATTCTTCCTTACAGATAGACCGTACATTTTCGTCAAATCTAGAGTATGGTGATGGTGCTGAGAAGCAAACAATGGATCCTGACTTTCTCTCTCATACTTTTTATCTGTTGTGTCAAAGAAAGTTCATGTTCTTCAGATTTGTCTGGTCCGTACATTTCTCCACTTCTGTTCCAATTACGTAGGGGCTGTGTGGCTAGAGTTCTCCCTTTGGGCTAGGGTCCTGAAAAGTTTGTCTGCTTCTCCCATCTCTCTCTTCCCTCACGAGGAGGAGACCTTGCTTGCAGGCTTTGGGTTCCATGGGCTCCTTCAAAGGGAGGACTGGCTGGCCCGTGCGGGAACATGAAGTAATCAAGGAATAAGCTCCTATTGTCTATCGCTGACATCTGGTATTAACCACTCAGGGAACATGTATCCAGAGGTAACAAGCACTTCACATTTTCAACTGCATTATTTTTTGAAGATGTTATTTATTTATTTAACACAGAGAGAGACAGAGCACAAACAGGGGCAGAGGAAGCGGGAGAAGCAGACTCTCCACTGAGCAGGCAGCCTGATGCTGGGCTCGATCCCAGGACCCGGAGATCATGACCTGAGCAAAGGCAGATGCTTAACTGACTGAGCGACCCAGGTGTCCCTTAATTGCATTGTTTTTAAAACTTTTTCCAAATGGAGTCTCAGATCTGCCAGAGCGCTATTATCAATATTTTGTTTACAAGCTCTAGAAATCCCTCCTGTTTCCCTGGATTCTTCCCCCCTGGACCCCTAAATGTCTTGTCTCCATCTGACTATGACTCTGGAGGCCTGCTGCAAAGTTTTCATCCTGGATGTTTCCTCTGCCAGCTTCCTGTACCGAATCTCTTGGTTTCCTGGATTCTATTTTTTTAGGTCTCTGTCCTGCTTTGGCTGGAGCATATCATCTGTAGCTTACTCAGTGCAAAGGTGTGCCAAGTGAATTTTTGAAATCCTTCCATATCTAAAAAACAAAAAAAAAAAACAAAAAAAAACCTTATAATCAACTTTTAACCCTAATTGTGAATTCTTTATTGAAAACAATTTCTCCCAAGAATTTAAAAGAATTCAATGTTTGAAAGAATTTAAAAGAATTTACCTCGTAGGTAGTATTCTTGAGAAGCCTTATGGCCATCCTGACTCATGTTCCTTTCTGTGAAACCTGCTTTTTCCTTGCTGAAAGCTTTTCATCCATAGATTCTGGCATTTTATAGCAGAATGCCTTGGGGGTGGATCTATGGATTGTTCCGTGTACCTGGTCGGTCCTTTGATCTGGAGGTTCTTATCTTTTGTGCTGGGAAATATACTTGAATGATGTCTTTGATAATTCCTCTCCTCCCATTTTCTCCGTTAGCTGGGTCCTAGCTTTTGGGTTGATATCTGAATGAGTTAAGCATGGGAGCAGCAATGTTACTTCAAGAAGCCTTAAAACAGAAGGACTTACTCTCATGGTGGAGAGTCACTGATTCAGGCTGAACTCGGCTGGGTGATAGTGCTGACTGGGCTCCCCATACACCTGGGGGGAGGTCAGTGGGGGCTGACCTAGGACGGGTTGGCTGGTGGAGGGTGGCTCGCTCTGGATATGTATCGCTCTCACTGTGGGGCCAGTGGGCTAGTCCAGGCATGTTCTTCTTGGTCTGGTGATTGCAAAGAAGCAAGATTTACAATTCCTTACGGGTCATGCCCTTGCCTTTGTTCTGTTTGATCTCTCTCTTAGTGGTAAGAGCTCACAGCATGGTGTTCTAGAAGGTAGACTTGGGGATGACCCCCTAGGTGTATAGTTCAATTCCATGGCTTACTATCTAGATGACTGTTCTTGGGCTTGGCTTCTTTCTTCCTCAGAGTCCTCATCTGTAAATGGGAACTGAAATAGCCTACCTCAGGAATTACTGGGAGCATTAGAAAAGTTACCGCATGGAAATCAGCTGGGAGCATCCATCCCTAGTGCTTGGCATGAAACCCTACTTCCCCATTGTCCACTGTGGGGTCTCTCCTCAAATTAATGTGTGGTACTGAGAAGCTGAGTGGCAGTTTAGTGTGGAAGTTTGTGGAAAGGCGGACTTCCATGTGAAGTCCTGGGTGAGGCTTTTGCTCTTATAACTGAACATCATATTGGTACTTGAAACTTTTACTTTTTGTATTCATAGCAATTGTTTTCCCCAATAAAGCAGGCAGCAGTGAGGAGTCCTATGACTTATGGAGCCTGGGGTTCTTCGTGATTTCTGTTTACATTTCCGTGCAGTCTGCCTTTCCATGGCAGCCCATATGGAAAACGGAGGGAAATAAAAGTGCCCTGTGGTGCAGTGGGGTGGGGCCTGGCGATCACCACTTGCTCCCTCCACACCCGTATCCCTTGGGGATATTGGATCTCTAGCACTCGGTTTGAAAACCCTGAGACACAACCATCCCTGCCCTCCTTTGACAGATGACTGAGCCCAGGCTAGGAGAGCAAGATGAACTCAGCCTTTGACCGCTAGTTTAAAACTCTCCCTTCCACGCTTTGTTACTTCTGAATAGAAGGTATGCGGCTGATTTCCATTTCACTGTTCCAAAAAAGTTCAGGATATAATTTCAACTTCCCACGAACTCGGGCAGGGTCTAGCATCGCTGACCCTATCCTGACATTCTGTTCTCCCTCCTGCCGCCTCTGGGGATAATGACAAGGGGCCGGGAATCTCTACCTGCTGGGGATAAGAGCTCTGCCTTTTATTTGTCCTCTAATGTTTTCTTCCCATAACGTGTTCTCCGCTAGCCTCTGTGACCTGAGCTCCCGCTAGTCCCCTTCGGTGTGGACATCCCAGACAGCAGTGCCTCTGTACCCCCAGCCCACCCTCTTGCACATCTGAGGAGCTTCCCAGGTCACGGATTCTAATGGCCAGACACAGTTGAGAGCACCCCATCTTTCTGTTTCTCGGTCTCAGGCAAAATTCTATCGCCTTTAAAATTTTAACATGAATGCCGCCTTTTTGAAGAGGTCTTGCCCCAGAGTAATTCCTGATCTCTTGAGTTTCATTTATTCTTCTGTAAAGTGGGTACATGAGGCATGCCTCTTGGGGCCTAGGGGAAAATCAAATATGGTCATATAGGACTTGGCACAGTGTTGGTCACACACACACACACACACACACAGGATAGCTCAGTAAAGGTTAACTCTTGTTATTGTGTTACAAAAATGTCCCCTTCTGCCTTTTGATGTATATCTAACTTCTCCACCACGTGGGAGGGTCCCAAGCTCTGACTGCACTAGAATCACCTGGGGGTGGGGTGGCTTTTTAAAAATAGTTGCCTGGGCCCCATTTCAGATCAATTAACTGCGATTCTCTGGGGATGGGGCCCAGGCGCCAGTGTTTTAAAAGCCTCCCAGGCCAGGACTCTATCAGATAACCAGGACTGAGAATGCTGAGTTGGCCCGTGAGCCGCCGGAGATCCCAGACTAGGCACTGCCCATTTTTATGTGTATGATATTGTGATTCATACTAGGAAATATATGTTTGGTCTTTGTCCCATTTCAGACACAGAGATTTCCTAAAACCCTTGGAATTTCCCAAGCGATTAGAGCAAAAATGTGTCTTTTTTTAAATTTACATTCAATTAGCCAACATATAGTACATCATTAGTTTCAGATGTAGTGTTCAATAATTCATCAGTTGTGTATAACACCCAAGTGCGCATCACATCACGTGCCTTCCCTAATGCCCATCACCCAGTTACCCCATCCCCTCCACCCACCTCCCCCCAAAAGGGGTCTTTTTATGTTAATGAGGTGACTTTTGGAAAGCCCCTAAGTCACTTAAGGAGGGGGGCTGGTTACCAGGGGAGCCAACCCTGTGATTAGAAAATTGGAACTTTGAGTCCCTCCCTAACTTCTGGAGAGAGGGGAGGGGAGGGGCTGGAGATTGCCAATGAATGGCCAATTGGCCATTGCCAATGACCAATGATTTAACCAACCATGCTCATGTACTGAAATTTCCATAAACACCAACAAGGTGGATTCTGAAAGCTTCCAGGTAGGTGAACATGTAGTGACGCAGGGAGCATGGTTCGCTCTGGGAGCATGGAATTTCTGCATCCTTTCTATAGACCTTGTCCTATGCATCTCATCCATCTGGCTGTTACAGATTTGTATCCTTTCATAACAAACCAATAATCTAGCAAGCAAAATGTTTCTTTGAGATCTGTGAGTGGCTCCAATGAATTCATCAAACCTAAGGAATGGGGACGTTGGAACCTCCCAATCTATAGCTGGTCCGTCAAAGCACAGGTGACACCTGCGGGCCAGGGGTGGGGAAGTGAAGGAGACAGTCTTGTAGGACTGTCTCAACCTGGGGGACCTGAGGCTCTCTCCAGTTAAATCGTGTCAGAATTGGGTTGAGTTGTAGGATACCTAGCTGGTGTCGGAAGATTGCATGGTGGGGTGGGGGAAACCCCATACGTTGGTATGGGTGTCGAGTCCTAATTTCATACAAAGCACCTTGCATCCAGGATTCCTTGACTGTTGATTGGATGAATGAATGAGCATGTGTTAGAAACAGAGTAAAACCTGGAATGGGAGGGTCTTTGTGGATGAGGGTTTTGCCTTCAGGTTAATCAGGATCAGACCAGACCATCAGAGAGGGCCCTGGGATGTCTGCACATGCCTGAAGGCTAGGGATTCTGCTCCCACGTCTGGGAATCACCTCACCTCACCTATCATTAGACCTCATCCCAATCCCACACAGGTAGGTGCAATTCTTTCTTATTCCTCCTATGACCCCATTGGACGGAGGAGGAAACGGAGGCCCAGAGACATTGTGACTTGCCACCCCATACCCCCACCACCATCTCCCAGTCAGAGAGCAGCAGAGCCAGGCTGTGGACCTGTGTCTCCTGATGCCCAATCCTGTGCTTGGAGTGTGGCTCAGAGCTACCCACACTGTCTGTTGGGAGTGGGTCATGCAGGGGGAGGCAGAGAAAGGGAGAGTCCTCTCTGAGGAGGTAGCTCTAGGGCCATAGTTCCTCTTGGGGACACATGGGAGGGGGCCTGGGGAAGCTTTGGAAGTAGTATAATCCCTGCGTGCACGCGTGCGTGCACACGTGTGTGCGTTCGAGCGCGTGTGTGCATACGTGCCTGTGTGTACCATTGTGTGCCGCTCTATGTGTGGCTGTGCTTTCGTGATTCTTTCTGAGTGTGTGTGTGTGGCTGAGTGTGTGTGCCCGCTGTGGCTCGGTGCAACACGTGTGCTGCCATATGGGACATGTGTTTGTCGTTGCCATGTTGGGTGTGTGCCGTGACTTCAGAGTGCCGTGAGCTCCTCAGAGCCAGCTCCTGGCCGTTGGGAGAGCAGCTCCCCAGTTGGGATTTCAGGGACCCAGGGAAGGGCACAGGGGGAAGTCCTCCCCGCAAGCCTGAGCTCCAGTGCTCCTGTGGGGACCCATTTCTGTCCAGGACCCCTCACCTTTCCTCTCCCTGGCCCCACTTCCAGGGAAAGAGTGGCTTCTTTCCAGAGAAGAAGAACAGGCAATGTGCAATGGCAGCTGCCTGTGGCTTTTCCTGCCTTGCCCCCACTTGCTGCCTTGCCCCTGCTGAGCCTCCTCATCTGCCAGGCTCGCTTCTGCGGGAAATTTCCCTGAGCACCTCTACTCCCGACTGTGTGTTAATTGCTTAGTCTTCAGCCTCCCCTTCTACCTCAGAACTGGGGACCTTGCCACATAACTTTACCCCTGCCTGAACAGGAGGTGGGAGGGGCTGAACAGGGGAGCAGGCTGAGGGGTGCTGTGGCCACCACAGGGATCACACTAAGTATGAAGGGTTCAATACCCAGATCTGGCCCTCTGCCCCTCTTCCTTCCTCCACTCCAGGATTTAAAAGTGCAGAGGATTTGTCTCAGGACGTGAAGATCCTTGAGAAGAGACAACCCCCTAGTTGCCCAGACACCTGTAGGGGATGCACCGAGCCTGTCTCAGGTTGGGGGAGGGGTCTTTTCCAGGGGACAACGTGAAGTGGAGGGGTGGTGGCCCAAAGGGATACCTGCTTGGAGGTCAAGGAATAGTTGACATGGGCTAAGACCTCCTCCTCATTTTGCCTATCATTTGTGACATCACGGCTCTCTGTCCCCTCCCTTGAATGTGACTATCCTCTCTCCAAACTCACAAACTTGTCCCTCCCCACATAGCCCCCGGCTGCTCACGTCTTCAGGCCTTGTGTCTACAGGGGAAAAAATGGCTTCTTCCTGTGTCTTCGGCTGTTCTCTTATTAGGCCAGGGATGGACTGAGGTACAAGGTAGGAATCCTTTCTTTTAAGGGCAGACAGTCTTAATTCCAGTTCTGACCCTGTGACCATCCTGCTGGGTGACCCGGGGCACATTATTGCTCCTCTCCGGGTTTTGGTTTCTTTACCAGTAAAAGAATCAAAGACTGCCAGCATCCCAGGCTCCAACATAGTGCCTCACTGTGGGGTCCTGGAATTCTCCTGTGCAGGGACCCAGGCCTTGGGGCCATCCAACCTCACAGTAAAGAAACTTTTTCCAAGAGAGACTCAGGGATCATCAGAGACCCTGGTGGTGAAAAGGGTCCGTGGTGGAGGAAGAGAGAGCTTCCTGACCTGGACCTCCATCTCCAAGAACAAGCCAGAAGGCAGTGCTGGGAGCATTGCAGTGACCGAGATCAGAAGTGGAGAGGTGCACAGACCAGGGCAGGGCCCACCAGATTGTGAGTCTTTGGGGGCTTGTCTGGTCCTGCTCTGTCTCTCTAGCTTTTAACATCCTGTCTCCTGAGAGTTGATGCTCAGTGCATATTTGTTGAAGAGATGAATAACTTCATAGAGAAGAGAGGATAAAGTTGGTTAGATAGCAACTAAAGAGAGAGGGCATCTTGGATTGCCGGGCTGAATGGAAAGAAGGAGAGACATTAGGGGGAAATGTTAAATTAGGATGAGGCTAGGTTATGCTGTGGTAACAAACGAGCCCCAAATCCCAGTGGCTTAAAGCAGTAAAGGTTTATTTCTCACTCATGCACACGTCTCTACGGGCTTTTCTCATTATGGTGACTCGTATAGACTTTTCTCAAACACCAAGGATGATGCAATAGCCACCGTCCTGGATGTCACTAGTCCGTGTGTCAGAGAGAAGAGGAATTTGAGGTCTCAACCTAGCAATTAAGTAGCCTGAAAGTGACACTTGCACTCACACTCCATAGGCCAGAACCAGTCACATGGTTACTTGTGTTCACACCTCATTGGTCAGAATTAGTCATGTGATACCTCCAACAATGGAGGGCCTAGAGACACCATCCTGTCATGTGCCTTGAAGTCAGAGAGCTGGAAACACTTGATGAATGGCAGGAATGAGAGCCATTGAAGAGTTAGCCATGGAGAGCCAGAAGGGTACAGTTGCCATTCCAGGTCTTCTGTGACCCATATTCCAGAGCTCCAAGCCTGTGGGCGATGTTCTTTTAAGATCAGAACATCATGGACTGGCTCTTGGAAGAGACTGGCTGCACAGGAATTGAACTGAGCCCCAGCTGTTCTCCAGGATATGCGGAATGCTGTTAATACAAGATGGACAGGGCACCTTCCCTAAGGGAGCCCACAACTATCTCATATGAAATAGGATAAGGATTTAAAATCCTAGATCCAAGGTGGAAAGTGACCAGCCAGGGAAAGAAGAGGCAGCCTGGTCTGTGGCTGCTCTGGGTGGTTGCTGTATTCACTCCTGTTGCCTCGAGTTTGGGGCTGCCCGTAGGAAGTCACAGGTCCATGCAATTGCATGTTTTCTTGTTCCTGCCTCTACCTTCACCCACAGCCTTCAAAGACTAGAAGCCTCTGTAACTGAAGCCATTCCTGGGGGAGAACCAAGGACTCACTCTAAAGTCTTTGAAGTGCATGAATATCGTCTCAGTAATGTGCTCTTATGAATGGGAATGTTTCATTTTGATTACATTTTTACAGACATTTTCCTGGTGACCTTGTGCTATCCTTATATTGAGCTCCTAATCCAATCAGTAAAAAAGACCAAGATAAAGAAAAGAGACTGACAGAGAGAGGGGGAAGGGAGGGAGAAGAAGATTGAGAATACTGGACCCCTTGATTTGGGCAAGATGGCTTTGCTTTGCAATCATTTGGAGGTTGATTACCCCTCCCTCACCAAATCTGACTTTGTGTACTTTGGCTTGAACTGGGAAAATCAAAGTCATGGAGTATTAAAACTTGAGTTAGGACCAAATATATCAGCAGCAGAAGAAGGGAGATGAGGGGAGAAATTATACTTATATACTTGTCTTCAGAATGAACCCACAGTTCTTAGCTTGGGTTGAAAGACCAACACTCAGTCTTTTCCTCTAGTTTCCCCTTCCCTTTCACACCTACCTGCACCCCACACTCTAGTTTTAGGCCTTTCTTACACTTACCCAAACACAAATCATGCCTCAGTGCCTTTGCCTTCACTGTGGTCCTCTGCCTGGGGTGCCCTCCCAGTCACCTACTTGGAAAATTCTTCCTCCTTCCTATGATCATGCCTCAAGTGTCTCCTACTCCGTCAGCACCTGTCTGGGCCTCTCCTTTATTCCCTGTGTGGTCTCTTTTTGGTCACTACTGTCTTTTGTATTAATTTACATCACAGTCTTTATTGTACCAAATGACAGTTTTCTGTGACGGTCTCTCCTACTGGGCTGTAGAATCTTTGAGGGGAGTGATGATGTCTTATTCCTTTTTCTGTACTGAGCATAAGGCCTAACACACAGCAGCATCTCGGTATACATTTAGATAATAAATTGAGTGAATGAACGTGTAAATGAATGGATGACCTGGAGAGCATCTGAAAGGGGACACACTGTAAGCTCCTCCTCAAAGCCAGAAATCCTTCTATAATAGGGATCAACAAACTAGCCTGTGGACTGAATCCTGCCAGATGCCTGTTTGTGTGAACAAGGTTTTATTGGAACACAGCGATGTCCATTTGCAGACACATTTCTCGTGGCCACCTTTGCACTATAGCAACAGCGTTGAGTAGTTGGGATCATATGATCCTCAAAGCCTATAGTATTTTCTATCTGCCTACTCCTGGTCTAGCATTGGCTTTTAATCTTTTCTTCTTTGGATTAGAGATTCCTTTGAGAATCTGATAAAGAGGTTTGAATACATGCTCAAGTACAGAACATTCTGTACTTACTTGCATGAGGACCAGTGCCCCCTTGAATCCCACCCATCCATCCTTCAGGAATCCATGGGCAAAAGGCTAGAATTCTGTTGCTAGTGAGGCTGGAGCTGAGATAGGGATGGAAAACATGGTACAAGGTGTCTGGCAAGGAGATAGGAGTAAAAGTCAAATCTCTCTAACATCAGAACTTCCAACAGTGAGAATGTGCGGCCCTACAGAATCCCTGACATACAGCTGGCCGTCTTGCGTATGGTACCTTCAGTCCCATGAAGCTCACTACAGCATATCACACTGGGCTCTTGCAGGAGCACACACTCAGCAGGAAAGCTCATCCTCACACTCAGCCGAGCTCTTGTAACCAGAACCTACTTGTCCTCCTGGATGTTGAGACCATAGTCCAATGGGCAGAAGCTCATTTTCTCAGCTGATGAAGAGAGGGAAGAAGCAATGAGAAGGCAGGAGAGTCTGCCTGCCTTGATCTTCCCAAGGAGAGGCATGGCAAGGAGGGGCAGGGAAGAGGAGCCAGGAGCATTACAAGTGATCAAATGCAGTCTTGCTCCCTTAAAAACAAGAGGTGGCGGGGAGACTGTGTGTGTCTGGGAGTTAATGAAGTCATGAGCAATTGGAGTTAGGCCTCTGGGAAGCAAATTGGGGGCCAAACGAGCTCATTTTTTAGCAGAATTATTAAATTAGTAGTTGAAAGAAACACATTAGACATTATGAATCTTGCTTTTAGCAGAACCGTTGATAGAGGGCTGCACAGATGCTCGCTGAATTCATTCCACCCAGGATTGGAAGGGGCTGGCATCGCCAGGCTCCCTGGTGGGAGGGTTGGGGCACAGGTGGTATTTAATGAGCTTCTGGGCGAGGCACTGTCTTGGGGGCTTTAGGTCCACTATTACATTTAATCCCCAGAGCACTCAGCAAGGAAGGGGTGACTTCCCTCATTCCAGAAGGGAGGAGGAGCTCGGAGGGGTGCAGCGCCTTGCCTCAGCTCACACAGAATCAGCAGCTGAGCACGTGGTTGAATTCTGGTTTACATTTAGTCCAAACCCAGAGCTCTTGTCCCAGTGGTAGGAGATACCTCCCTTGGGTGCCTTGGAAATGGAGCAAAGGACCATGGCATTCGGTCAGGTGGGAGGGGTGGGACAGGATCTGGAAAGCAAGGAGGGCCGAGCGCCCCAGGTGGTGCTGGGTCAGAGGTGGGGGGAAGACTGGCCCTGGTAGCAGGGATGATTTTATCTGCTGCCTTGAGAAAGGTATGGCGAATGGATAGGCACTCAGAGAAGGGCAAAGGCGTGGAATCCATGTTGTGGCCAACGGTTGAGTGAGCAGACAGGGCTATGCCATTTGATCATGATATTCAGAGGCCAGTCCTCAGGGGATGCTGAAGAGTGCTGTGGCCTCCGAGGGTTGAGTTGAGTCAGTGATGGGTCCTAGGAGGCAAGGAGACCTTGGCAGGACTGAGCTCCCCAACCCTGGAGACATTCCAGGAGCCAGCAGAGAGCGGGAGGAGGGTCTGAGTCTGGGTGAGATAAGAGATTGGTTAAAGTCTGTCTAAATGCTACAATTCTCTATCTCCTGAAGTCAAGCATGAGGCAGGATATTCCAAGAGCAAAGCTCCCCGAGACTCCTGCAAGATTTGGGGAGTGGAGTGGGACAATCTGTTTTTGTCTCTGAGATCTGCTAGTGACCAATCAAGTGCCTGCACACAGAAGGGAAGAACTTAGTGGCCTCTGGGGGCTCCCTCTAGTCTGAGGACTGCTCCCAGGCTGTGGGGTGACTGACAGGCCTTCCCAAATCCTTCCAGCATGGTGGGGGGGCTTCACTTCCAGAGAGCCTTCTCAAACACAGGGAGCCAGACCCATCAGAAATAAGAGAGAGGAGGGAAGGCAAGGGAGGAGGGGATGAGAAGGGCCAGTGGTCCAACTCACCTGCCTACAAACCTTTTTGGAGGGTCTAGTGTGTACCAGAATCTCAGACAGGTAATGAGCTGTGGAGAGCCTACAAGGCTACAAGGTGGGCAAGGCAGGGTATGGCTCCAGTCTCTCTCATGCAAGCTGGACATGGCCAAGGGCCCCAGAAGAGCACAGACAAGGAGATGGGTTTGCTCAGAGCCACCAGCATCCTCTTCTATCTGGGAGTGGTAGATGTTAGTGAAGTAGTGATCTTTGTAACACAGAGGATTGACCTGGAGGAAGTTGGAGGTGAAACAGTGCAGGGACGGTGAGAGGTGAGGGGATGAGGGAATGGGGAGATGGTGGGGGGAGCAGGCAGGTAGAAAGGACTGGATTTCCCAGGGCTTTGAATGCCAGTCTGAGTTCCTAATGCTGGAGGCAGCGAGGTGCCATAAAACCTTCAATGAAGGAGGGTGTCAAGACAAGAATCTTGTGGCTCCAGTGCAGAGGTTGAGACTGGAGGCCAGGAGGCCAGGAGGCCAGGGAGGGGGTCAGTGCAGAATCCGAGGATGTGGGAAGCCTCAGGTTGGTTACTAAGAAAAGCTGCTGAAGGGAAAAGTTCTCAGCACGTGCGCCTGTGTAAGCACCTCTCAGAGAACGTTTACTTCTCTGAATGTACACATTTGGGAGCGAGCAGGCTTCTGTGTATCTGTTTGCCAGCATGGCTCAGGGTGTGTGAGTTTTGTCTTGCTGTGGGGGAGTATGCGTGCCTGCCCCAGGAATCATGACACTTTGATTGTGCCCATGAATGCGTGTGAGTGTGTGTGTGTCTGTGTGGCTCCCAATCATTTTCAATCCATCTTTTGCCACCACCCCTTCTAGTGACATGGACACTTTACATAGGACAGCGTGGGATGGACTGTGTCCATCCACTTCAGGCTTCCCCACCCCACACTGTGCCATTGTCGTCGCCCATTTTGCCCTTGAGCTCTTAGATGACTTAGGAACTTTGACATGTGGGACTAGTGAAACTCCTTCCTGGTTCCTTAGCAGAGGGTAGGAGGGTGTTGTGGGTGAAGCGTCTGTTGCAGATTGCAGGACAGAAGAGGACCCTCATCACCATGCCAAGGCTGGTCTTATACCATTCCAGACAGCATCTCCCAAAGGCTCTGACCTGGGCCAAGTTCGCCTTGATCCTGCTGTTCCTGAGACCTGAACCAAGAGGCAGCCTGCAGAGGGTGTGAGAGGCCTCGCTTAGACCACAGAGTCCCAATTGTGGCCTTGCCTTTGATCCATGAGAAGACCTTGGGCTGGACCTCCTTGTAGCCTCAGTTTTTCCAGGCTGTCTCACCTAGAGCCCCATCAGAGGTCTGGGGTGAAGGTAACTGGATTGCTATCCACTATACTGAATGTGGGACTTCTGTGGCTGGTCTTGGTTGGTTGAGTCTTTTATCCAGAAGTGTGCTGATGAATGGCTAACACCTGGCTGTCTCCCTGTAAGGATGAAGCCCCGATCTACAGTGTCTGCCAATTTCTCTGGTGTAAACACTCCTACTGTGACTGATTTCAGTTCACGAGCACGGAGCCACCGAATGCGGAGAGAGAGGTGTGCACAGCTGGCTCCCGCAAGCTGGAAGAGAATGGCTCCAACTCATCCCTGCCTTTATCTTAAAAGACCAATGACAGCGCAGCCGAGAAGGACTCTAAATCAAGGTCAGGCAAAGGAGCACAAGTTGCAGCTAAGAGTGCCGAGCTCTGGGGCTGATCGACAGGTGAGGCTCTTGAGTGAAAAGGGAGCCAGGAAATGAGGTACTTGGAGGATGAGAAACAGTTTGGGAAGTGTGACGTGCAAGTGGGGCCAGGTCAGGCGGTTTAGTACAGAAGCTGCTTCTGCTGGGTGATGCATGGATGGCCCAACGTGGCCAGAATACATTATGGTCTCCTGCTGCTCCCGGCCGGGGAGGGGGAGGAGGGTGTACGTGATGATGAGGGAGCTGGGCAGCTAGACAGGTGTTCCCTGAGCCCCAGGGATGACGTCTGAGCAGGCTGAGCCAGAGAAGGGCAAATCCAATTCTGTAATTGTTGGGGCATCAATTCTGGTGACGGTCCTGCGAGGGTAATGCCAAGGGCCCGGGGAGGGGGGATGCCCTGGCTGACATCATCTGCTATTTCTGGGCCAATTCACAGCCTCCTCCAGTGGGAACTTCCTTGAGGACATAAATCACCCGCGTCTTCACATGGCTGCCTCATCCTCCCGAGAAAATAGGGAATCCATGCACGTGGGCATCCTCTGGAGATGGCACGGGGAGTGGAGAGAATGGTGTGATCCTGAAGTCACGCAGACCCAGGTGCAAGTCTAACCTCCACCCCTTGTTAGCTGAAGGGCTTTGGTCAAGTCATTTCACTTCTCTCACGTTCCATTTCCTCGAATGGGTGATGACACGCACGAGGGGTAGACATTCCACTGAAGGAGAAGGGTCGACATTCCACTGAAGGAGAAGGGTCCAGGTCATTGCAGGTGCTCAGCAAACACCAAATCTCATCTCTTGTGGTTTCCCTCTCTTAGAGAATATACCCCCAGTGGCCAATCTGTGGAGGCTTCCGGAAGGTGATGTAGATTCCCTTTCTGGCCCTTTGTCTGGCTTTGTGGTGAGTGGCCCACAGGGGCACGGGGCAGGAGGCTGCCTTTGGGAGGGCAGAGAGGGTGGTGGGAGGATGAGGACAGAGGCTGTCCACCTGGGTGGGGAATCTGGCCCTGCTGGGGTGTGATGGGCATGTTCTCTCCCCACAGTGCTCAGACTCCTCCTTGGGAACTTCTCAGCCAAGCAGGCCTCAGAGGCCAGGAGAGCATCCTGGGACCTCAGGGGCACAAGGCCCCTTTCCCCAGCAGAGACAACTACTCGTCTTACCTGTCCAGGTATCTGCTTGACTTGGTCCCTGCTCCATGCCTGCTCTCTGTCTTTTCAGCCTAGCTGTGTGTGCATTGGTCCCCAGGAAAGATCGCTAGACTTGTTTCCGCCTGCTGCACTCATTTCTGCAGAAGGCTGCCTGACTTCCTGTCCGTCTGTTAGTCTGCCTGCAATCTGCCTTCCCATCCCTCTGATTGCAGCTAACTCTCTTGCACCTGGGCTCCGTTTTATGATGTCTGGGTGACAGAGAGGTGATAAATGAGAGTGAGCGAGTGACAGACGGGAGCACACCTATGGGGGCTGGAACACGTGCACACACAGGGGAATGACAGTTGGGTTGTCTTCTTGGAGACAGGGTCACTCGGGGTCTCCCCAACCCCAGAAGGGTGCCCAGAGCACCATCCATCTCACCTCAAAGCACCATCTGTCTGCCTCCCTGACCGCAGACAGGGGTGTTCCCTGAGGAGGCTCAGGTTGTGGGGGAGGGGAGAAGGGAGGGACAGTACCCATGGCAACCGTTGGAGAGGCACATTTCAGCTCAAGAAGAATGCCTGTAACAATGGAGCTGTCCAACAAACAAAATGGGCTGTGAGTGAGGTAGTGATCTCCCTGTCATTGAAGTCATTCAATTAGGGACCGGCCACCCACCTGTCAGGGCTGCTGTGGTGGGGATTCCCAAAGTAAGGGATGGGATAAGACTGGGTGGTGGAGAAGGGCCGACCCCTGTAAAGCGCTCTCCGCGGTTCCTGGCAGATGGGACGCCCTCCCAACCAGAGCCGCTGTTGGAAGGAGTTTGGATGAAGTGACCTCGGCCCAATCCTGCAGCCTTCGAGTTGGAGAAAGACGAAAGACCAATTAGAGGCAACAGGTTATGAATAAACAGGAGCTGGGAACTTGGGGTAATAAAGAGCTTCCCAGAATAGGAATGTCTCCATCTCCCTCACGCTGATTTGCATGGCTCCTGCAGGCTTCCCTCCCCTCTCCTAACTCAATTTCAATTTCAATTCCAATGTCAATAACTTCCTTGGCACGACAAGCAGTCAGGGGTTGCCAAAGTGAATTGGAACATTGAGTTTCAGAGTCTCGGACCAGCTCGTCCAGCCAGTGTCGCCGTCCCCTCCTAGGCCTTCCAAACCTTTCCTGGGCACATGCCTCATCCTCTGCGCCCTTTCTGGAGACTTATTTTCACCCTCCCCAGCTGCCTATAAGGTTGTTGGGAAAAAGATGCATTCTGTTGTTTGATCAAGATGTTCGAACAGCAGTAGCCCATGGGACGTCATGTGTTCACGCAATGTGCTGGGGACAGAAGGCTAAAGAGGGCTTAGCCCCTCTCTCCTGGGATCCCAGCCAAGGGGTGGGGAAAGCAGACGAGAAGCAACATTCCCGCAATGGGGCAAGAGCTCTGATAGAGGGGAACAGGGGGCTCTGGGACACGGAGGACGGGCCTCTGAGCCAGGGTGGAGCAGAGGAAGGTAAGGGTGGGGATGGCTTCTCGGAAGAGGCAGATGGCAGGCCACCGAGTTCTTTCCCTCCCTCGTGGGTCAGCGATGACTGGGATGTCCCCATTATAACAGCCCCCTTTACATAAGCCTATTGGCCCCACCCAGTGCTGGCAATGGGCAGATCCTCCAGAAAGGGAGGGTTTGAGGATTGAGAAGGGGGTAGAAGGGACCTGGGTAGATACTGCAGGAGGGACGTGGGGCCCACAGAGGAGAAGGGGCTGTGGGGGTGCACGGCGGCCGAGGCCCCCAGCATGTTGGTCTGTGAGCTGCGGCAGTTGGGGCATCAAGGAGCACCCACCTGGACTTGGTGCCATTATGGAGGGAGACGGCTCAGGACTGGGAGGCCGGGAGGCACAGGGACACCAGCCTGAACGCTCAGGCGTTCATACGGGAGTGGCCCTGGAATGGGACCATGAACAGGCGGTGGGGTGGGCAGTGCTGATTTTGCCAGGGGCTGGATCTACTTGGGCAGGGGGCCAAATGAGCAGGACCTTGACCCCTATCCTCTCGTCCTCTCCCCAACTGGACTGTGGAGAGTTCTAATGAAACACAGCTCCCCACCACATCACCACCAAGATCAGGGGCTGCTCCGGCAAAACACCTCTGCCGTGGAGAGGACATGGGCGCTGCCTCTAGCTATCTTTCCATAGTCTTTGGCCAGCAGAGAAGAGCCCCCAGGGACAGACAGCCCTGGGCAAGATGGACTAATGCTCACAGGTCAAGGGACTCTGCAAGTCTCTTGAGTTTCCCCTGGGATCATTCTGAACCAGGAGAAGCAAACTCCTCGCCAGAAGTGCCCCCGAATTCTGGGTTCCTGGGGACCCCTCCGCCCCTGGGTTGTGGAGATGTGCAGAGGCTACAACCATCCTCGGTGCTCCTCTTGGCCCTTTTCTTCTCTTCTCCCAAGATAAGGGTGGGCAGGGAGGACCCCCTGAATGGGGCTGGTAAGAATTCTGGAACTTCAGCTGACCGGCTGTTTCCCACACATCCTCAACAGCCCTGTTTTACCAAACTGCCCAGTTTCATCCCAAAGGAAGGAATGGTCTCTGCAACAGAGTTTGCAAAACAGTAGACTATAGGTCTCTCCACTCCTAGAAGTTTCAGTGTCTGAAGAACCTAGAACTTCTTTTCCCTACTATAGGGAGAAGGGGGAGAAAAATGGTCTTTTAAAGCTCTTCCTACGTGCCCGGTTCTGTGTACCTTTCTGACCCCACAGCTCCATTGTGGTGTGGGTGTGAATTCTCCCACTGGCTGATGAGGACACTGAGGGATGGGCCGGTTCAAGGGAGGTGGGGGAGGCTTCCCTCTGGCCCACCTTGAGCAGGTGAGGTGAGGGAGCCCTGCTCCCAGGTGTGACATGGAGGTCAAAACTCCCTTTCCAGCAGTCTCAGACTGCTTTAACCAGTCCCGCTGAACGGGGCACTCCCTGTACACCCTTCTCTTGGGAATGGCCATTGGGGAACATTATGGGGTGAGGACAAGGGGTGCCAAGGGCTGGGGAAACCACCTACATCTGATTGGAAAAGCTAATTCCTACGAGTTCCAATCCACAGAAGGATGACCCCATGCAGAAGTACGGAGCCGACTGCGTGGCTCTGTGCAGTGTAGTGGAAAAAGCTGGCCATCCTAGGGTTCATATCCTCCTAACTAATCCAACTTCACTGATGTCTAGATAAACTGACCTCTCTAACGCCCTCCATAAATCCTGCCTCCTGGACAGGTACATTCCTTCCGTTTCTTGTTTGCCCATGTTATGTGTGTTCTCAAACTGTTTACGTCAGTTGTGCGGATAATTTAATCATGCATGAATAAGCCTATAGAAAAGGAGTGCAGAAAAGAGATATGTTTCTGCAGTGATTAATTTAATGCTTTGGGCGGGTTGCTAAAAAGTTGCTGTTGAATTGGGTGTGGACAGGACCCTCAAAGATCTGAAGAAAAAGAAACCCCATACAAGGAGGTTTGTGTGCATCGATTGCCTTGCACGGAATCAAAACGAGAAATCTCTTAGGGGACGTTCATGTGGTCTCCATTACATGTGATCTCAAAAAGCCGATTCACCTTCCTGAACTTCATTTTTCTTGGCTTTAAAATAAGTATGATAGCTCCTGCCTCGTCGAGTGTTATGAGGAACAAAGGACCCATATGAGGTCCCCTTGCTATCTTTTGTTCGCTTCTGGATGATTCCCTGGTCCTCTCCCTGCCGTGCCTGCTTCCCCCGCCTGGTGCTTCTGGGGACTTCAACTGTTGGTTTGCAGTTGATCAGATCGTGATTAGAGTTTAAGGCACGCACCTTCGCTAAGAGTGACAGGGTTAATGAGGAGAAGTCCTTTCGAGGAATGTGGGTGGGGAGGGATTGCCTGGCAGGGTGACAGTCTGAGCTGGAAAAGTCTCCATGGTGTTCCTCTGATCACAGTTCCCATGGCCCAGGGGGAGGGTGTGCTTATACTTGCTGGGATGTGACCTGACCATCATTATACCCGCCGTGACGCACCCGCTTCTCTAACCCATCCACTCGTAGGGCAACTTGGCATCAGCCTCTGGAGCCGCCTTATCCCCGCCAGAAGGTAAGGAAGGAAGTTGAGGATGGACAGGGGTGTTTGGGCACAGCTCAGCTCAGATCCCTTGAGCTCTGCCTCTTGCCCAGGACTTCAGATCTAGGGACAGGTGTGACCCCCCACACCTGCACCCCAACGGGCTTCTGCTGGTCTGCCCAGGGATGGAGGTTTGGCCTGTGGCTGCGTTCAGCTCCTCCTTGGCTGCGTGGGAGTCTCCCAGCACCGGTTGTCTGAGAGTTCATGCTCCCAAATCCTGGCCCACAGAATCCCAGAGAGCCCTCCAGAGGGATCAGCACACATGCTCATCCCATTCTGAGGAATGGAGCCGGCTGCCTCCACTGTTGCCACTGCTGGCTTCCCAGCACCCAGCCCACTGGTCTCAAGGCATGGCCCTTGGTTCATCCCCCAGCCCAGCCAGACTGGCCCCAGCCAGAGACCCAGGGCCGAGAGGGCTGCATCAACAACCCTTAAGCTGCCAGGAAGCTGGTATCATATGCGCCCTTAGATGCCTAGAGCCCCACAGAGGTGTACACAGAAGGTCTCTGTGTGTGAGGACTGGGCAGGGGTGCGGTAGAGGGAAGAAAGGAGGTGGCAGACAGCGACGTCTCTTCTGTTTTGTATTGGCTTCTGCGATACGCACAAATAGCCCTGGGGTCATCACCAATGACTGTGAAATCTTGGTGGGCTCCCTTCGCCCTCGTGAGCCTCTGCGTCTCCATCCATAAAGTGGGGATGATGGTAACCTCACCTGTTTGTTGAGAATAATGTCAGTAAGGTAATGTCTGTGAGGATGTTTTCCCCTCATACGTGACCTGCTCTTGCCAAGAGTAAGGAAAACATTGAAAAAAAGCCAGAGCTCTACTGTAGCCTACTGGGCCGAAAATGGGCAACGCTATACCATAGGAGTGATGCCAGATTGTCCCTCCCCACAGGGCAGTGGAGTCTCTGCCTGTCCTGGGCAACCAGGTCTAAGATTCTCCTCCTTGGCTCCTGGCTCGCCGATCTTGACAGATTTTTCAGAGCTGGAGCAGAGAACCCATTTTCCCTTTGGCAAGACTGAGGCCTAGAGGGCAAATGACTTGTTTGGGGCCACATAGCAGGCCGGGGCAGAGTGGGACAGACTCTCAGAGTCCCAAATCCCTGGTGCAGGGCTAGGCACTGTGCAAGCTGCTGCCAACATGCCCGCCCCTCGGCGTCCTGATGTTGGGGCGTGGGACCTGCGCCCGGGCCCCACAGGGCAGCCTGGCGGTGGTGCTGCTGGGCTGTCCTGCCCTTTTTTCCTGGGCTGTGCTGCAGGTGGCTGCCCGGCCCCAGCTCCTGTGGGCCTGGGTAGGACTACACTCTTGTTGCTGACACCTGGGATGGCTCCTTGAGGATAACCAAATAACCATTGAGGTTATTTCTCCTCGGAGAAATAACCCTTCCAACTCCACTGCAGAGGGAAGAGCGGCAGAATGGGAAGAGGGAGCTAGGGCAGAGAGAGACAAGAGACCCAGAGCACCCTAGAGACAGAGGAGTTCATTCACTCATCATTCACGTGGGCCTGACATTCAGCCAGGATGCACCAGTATCCTGTTAAAAGGCTGACGTTCTTTCCCATCTCTGCTGCTAAATAGTGACTCAATAGTGACTTCCCATCACCTGCAGCCAAGGACCGTCCTTCAGGAGCTCCTGGATCCCCCTGACCCCACCATCATCCAGAAACGAAAAGATTAATGCTTGGCCCACAGGGACCTCAGGCCCCTGCTCCCTGCTCGAGCTGGTTGTTCAGTATTTTGATGATCAGTCCTCTTACAGAGGCAGGCACACTTTGATGGAAATTGTTGAGTGAAATAGAGAGTGTTCATCTGTGAAATGGCATCATTCATTCATTCATTCATTCACTTACTCGCTCGTTCATTCATTCAGCAAATGGTTATTGAGCACCTAGTATCTGCCAGAGAAAGGGCGTGGAATCGGGATGTTGAGCTGGGTAAGGCAAGGTGTCTGCTCACCATCTCACAGTGGACTGGGATGCAGGGAAGGGAAGGAAACATGGCGGGGGGAAATGCCATGGGCCCACACCCTGGCTTGGAGCAACAGAGATGGAGGCTGTGAAGCCCATGGGGAGGACCTCTGAGTCTGGCTTGGAGCTGTCAAGTTTCTTCAGTTCTGTCCAATTATCCACTAATGACTCTCAGAGAATAGATTAGGAAGGGGACCAAGGACAAGGATACTTAATTGTTAAGCAGAGAAGTGAGGGAACGCTGAGTGCCCCGTGACAGGTCTCAGGGAAGGCCGACAGAGGAGGAAGGGAGGAGGTGGCCTCTAGCCCACCCTCTCCTGGATTATCTGGGCCCACTGCTGGGGGACTGCTGGGGGGCTGGGCTGGGCTGCCAAGCCGGGGCACCTGGGACTGGAGTGGCGTTCAGGGTCTGGGGAACAGAGGAAGGTGAGGATAGCGGGCACCAACGTGGGAGGGGAGAAGGATGGCAGCATGTGGAGGGGTAAGGCAGACCTCCTGTGCTCAGGTCTCTGCACCTCATTCCCCACCAGCAGGACTGGTGCCCCCAGAGCAAGGAGTCGGGTCTGGGGGTTCTGTCTGCTGGAAACCATGGCTCTGGCCCTTACTTGAGATTGCCTTTGTCCCAGCCTGAGCAGGACACTGGCCTGCTGTCCCCTCTAGATCCACCTGCCTCCCGACATCTGGGTGCCACCCTGCTCTGGTCTCCGGGGGGAGGAGGAATTGCATGCGACCATATTCAGAGCAGTCACAAGCCACCTCTCCACTCCCAATGCCAAGGTCCACCATCTGTCTTGGGTCCTGGGTGCTCTCCTGTGTGATCATCTCAGCCGTCCTGGGCCAGGCCCACGAGGCACTCCTTTCCCAAGAGGCCCGGGAGGGAATTGGGGCTCAGATGGGTGACTTGATTTCCCCAAGACTTCGGAGGTGATGAGCCAGGGATGAGGCTGGAACTCAGGTCTATCTCTTTCCCCTGATCTTCAGAGCTCGCTACTGATTTGTCTGTCAGGCCAGCGGCTGCAGGCGAGGAGACAAACCCCAGCTCCTGGCCAACCTGAGTGGCTAAGCCCGAGTCCCCGCCCCAGTCCTCCCCCTCCAGTCTCACTACACTGTAGCTTGTGTGGAACATTCTGGCCCTCGGGGGCTGGTGTTCCCAGGTGCCCGTGATGCTCACAGAGGGATGTTCTGCAGCCCTCCAGGGACTCTTTCTCCGGGTACCCCAGCATCCCCTGCTGCCCTCTGGGACAACTGTCATCTCATTATGTCAGCTCTGCGTGCTCCAGACCCTGCCTACACGGACATTCAGGCCCTCGAGCACGCAGTGCAGTCCACATCTGCCTGCCCCATTTCTCCACCTTCTGCCTTGCTCAGACCGTGGGGGTCTCTACGGCACTTGCCAAGACAATCAGGGCATGTGGGCAGACATGAGGGGTGAGAAGGGTGGGATTTGACGATGTGTGTGGGGCTGCCCGGTCCTGGCCCATGATGTGATCACCTTACCGGGCTTTCTGCAATTCCACATGCTCTCAATTAATGCCCACGCCGCTGGCCCTCAGACCCTGTCACCTGGTCCCCTGGTAAAAACATCTCTTGTCCTTCTGCATTAACTCTCTGAGTGCCTGGGTCTTGACCTCTGGCCTGGGTCTGTGAGACTCAAGCCCCGCCTGGGAGCCCATGGTCTCTTGCCTGGCATCATGGGGCCCGGGGCACAGGGTCTGAGTTGCTGACGGTTTTCACAGAACCCCAGAGGCAGATGCACTGGTGTTAATACCAGGTAGGCACACAAGTTGATAAAAAATGATAAACAACAAAAAAAATGCAAGCAAAAGAGTAACTCGAACCCAACCCTCTCACAGGGACAGCGCTGACACTAAGAGCAACCCTAGGAAGTGGGACACTCCAGAGGTGGATTCGGATCCCAGGAGGGCAGTTGCTTCTCGTCCTCCAGTTAACACGCTCCAGGTACCCAAGATAGAAAAGTGGCCAGTATAGCAGCTTGGACCTTCTAGAAGGATCTTGAGTCTCCCCTGGTTGTCCAGGTTCGGGATATCTTGAAGCACTTCCCCCTTGCCTTAAATTCTGCCCCTTCCTCCATTCCAGCAGCAAATTTGAGATGCCTTTCCCCGGTTCTTTCCTCTTCCTTTCTAAGACCTTGGCTGGGGTTCTGACACCCCGAGTGCTTGGCTGGGGTGGGGTGGGGTGGTATTTGAGGTTCCCATGTCCTGTTTGCTAGCTCGCCTGAGGACCCTGGGCTGGTGTGGCTGTTTCGGGCTGTGGGGACGGTGGTGGTGGGAAAGTAGGAGGGAAAGAGGGGGAAGTATGCCTGTAAAAGCAGCACAGGCCCACTCTGCCTGCAGGGGCTTAGCCTGGGGTATGCCCGTGAGCCGATCTCTTTACAGAAGCCAGAGGGATCTTTCCAAACCCCCAACCTGATCATGTCACTTCGTTGCTTAAAATCCTTCAAAGGCTCCCTGTTTCCCACTAGACTGAGCTCAGATGAAGGGCTCCAAGGGATCGAATGGGCTCTGATCAGATGGAATGAAAGAGTCACAGGCCTGAGAGCTCCCCCAGTCTCTTCTCTCTGCCCCATCATCTCCCTCCCACCTCCCATCTTCTCCCCTTGACCTGAATGCTCAGTAATTGTCCAGGACTCCATGCGCTCTCTTTCCTGAGATGCCCTCCATGCCTTCTGAAGTTCAGGAGGGTCCCTGCCACCCTCTCTGACAGTGACACGCTCACCCACTTCATGTCTGTTGCCTCCTGTCTCCCACCCGATGCATCTTACTTAGAATGGTAGTCCTAGTGTCTAGCCTCCGGCTACTCAAAGTGTGGTCCACGGACCGGCAGCATCAGTGGCAGCCAAGACCCTGTTAGAGATGCACGATCTCAGGCCCCATCCCAGAACTACATTTAAACACTACCTGCATTTAAATAAGATACAGGTGATTCATGTGCCCATTAAACTTTGACGAGCTCTGAGCTAGCCAGGGTTTCGCCCAGATGGATGCCCTTCACTATTTCTTGAGTAAGTGAAGAAATGCATGAGGTCTGCAATGAGTGACAAGACAGCACTAGGCTTCTGCTTGCAACAACCCCACGGACCCTGGACTGGCTGGGAGTGACGACGGGCAGGGAGCGGGGGTCCGTGATGGCACTCATGTACCCTATGCCCAGCTCACACACTTCAAAATACATTGTTGTGATGAGGGGCGCCTGGGTGGCTCAGTCGGTGAAGCGTCTGCCTTCAGCTCAGGTCATGATCCCAGGGTCCTGGGATGGAGCTCTGCATCAGGCTCCCTGCTCAGCGGGAAGCCTGCTTCTCCTTCTCCCTCTGCCCTGCCCTCAGCTCTAGCACTCGCTCTCGCTCAGCTCAAATAAACAAATAAAATCTTTAAGAAAAAATAAAATACATTGTTTTGTTGAAACCTTATGACAGTTGGATCATTATCCCTCATTCTTACATGTGGATACGGAGGTGTAGAGCGACTTGTTAGGAACCAATGCTGTGACCCCCACAAATTCATATGTTGAAACCCTAATCCCCAGTGTGATGATATGAGGAGGTGGGAGCGTTAGGAAGAGGTTAGATCGTGAATGTGGAGCCCTCACGAATGGATTAAGCGCCCTCACAAGAGGAGACAGGAAAGCAAGCCCTTTGAGCTTAGGGTGCTGGAGGAAGGGCTTCTGCTCTCTGTTCTTCACTGTGGGAGGATGCTAGGAGAAGACAGCCACCTGCTGACCAGGAAGCAGGCCCTCACCTGACCCCGGACCTGCCAGCACCCTGATCTTGGACTTCCCAAGCTCCAGAACCATCAAGAATCATGGTTGGGGCTCTAAGCCCGGCACCCCTATGGTATTTTGTGGGAGTAGCCCAGACAGACTAGAACACTTGCCCAAGGTCACAGAGCAGTAAGGGGGAAGCTGGGGTTTCAGCTGGAGGAATGAGAAGAGAGAAGGCAGGGCCAGGAAAAGATGTGCGATGTAAGGGCCTTGTTGGGCCAGGCCCAGGAATTAGCTCACTTCAGGATGGAACTGAAACCCATTTCCATCAGAAGGGGAGGATGGGGGGAGACTCTGGGGAGGAGGCCCGAGCGGGTTTGATTTGTGGCTGAAATCCCAGCTTCCACTCTGGGAGCCTCTGGTTCCCTTGGCCTGGCTGGGGCCTGCTCTGTTTTCCCGGTGGTGCCCTCTCTCCTTCTGTGTGGGAAATGTATCTTTCCCCTGGGCTTCCCTGCAGCCCACACCCCCAGGCCACATTTCCCTGAGCTCAGCACAGTCTGGACGCCTTCCCATCCCCGCAGGGCTCGGCCTGGGACAGGGCCTGAGTTCCTGAGTTCACCAATCCCTCCTTCTTCCCCACATCACTTCCCTTACCTAAGAGGGGCTAGAATCCACCCAGCAGCAGAATGTGGAACCTGGGAGACAGGACCAAGTCTAAGCCCCTCCTGTTTCACATGGGGCACTGCAGACCGGAGATGGGGCATGTTTCTTGGGTTATAGGGCGGGTCACAGGCAACACCATGCCCAGGAGAGTCCAGCCTGCTATTTGTGGTTCCTGTCGTGCAGGCAGGCAGCTCAGAACCTGTGTCAAAGTGCACCCACAGGTAACATTTGCTATTTTTATTATTAGCTATTATTTATTGAATACTTACCATCTGCCTGACATCGTGCAAAGCACTTAACATACATAATCACATTTTATCCTCATAATAACCTTATGATTTATTCACTACTCCTACCATCATCATTGCTAGTCTCACTTTTTAGGCCAAGAAGTGGAGGTTCGGAGAAGCGAAGTGACTTGCCCCAAGGTGCACAGCAAAGCAGCAAGGGTCTGAAGGCAGTGTCATCGTGCGACCCCAGGTCCTGAGCTGTTACATGTTCTCTTCGAGGGGATGAGCCTCAGGCACCTGGACCCACGTCACTGAGCCGCGGTGAGGGCAGGGTCCCAGGTCTCTCTGAGAGGGGGGGACTTAAGGATCATGGTGACACCACCCTGCAGACACGCAGTCTTACAGCAACACGCCGTTCCGTCTACTACAGAGTCCTCTTGCATCCTTCCCATAATCTCAGGGATACAATAAACCCACAGAGCTGCAGAGTGGATTTTTCCCCTTTAACAGGTTAGGAAAGCGGGCTTACTACCCCAAGGCATCCAGTGTGTGGGCGCCGGCCTGGGTGGTATTGCTAGTGCCATGGCAGCACAGCGCCCCCTGCCTGGGCTCACCATAAATGCAGGGATCCTCAGAGACCCTGAGCATAAACTCACCATGGTGTGCACACCCAGCTGGGCTCCAACCTTGGAGTCTGTAGACTCCACACCTGGGGTGAGGCTGGGCCCAGAAAGGCACATCCAAACATATCCCCAGGATTGGTCTGTAAAGGTACTAGGATTGTGGGATAAATCCCCTCGCCCAAATCTGGGATTGCTAATGCGTCCTGCTCGCCAGCCCTCACCGTCTGCAGATACTTAAGGAAGGAGCCATCAGTAAAGGTGGGGACTGGTCCAGCCTCTGCTACTGATTAGCTATGTGGCCTTTGTTTTGACCTTTGTTTTCTCGCCTATAAGGAGGAGGAGTAATACCTATCCTGCAGATCGTTTAGAGATTTTGTGAGGGTAGGATGGTACCATATAGACGAAAGTCCTTCAAGAAGAGCAAACACTGTATTTATGGAATGATGATCTCAGGCCTAAAAACTGAGGCTTGGGATTTGCAGGATGGGGAGGCAGCATTTATTGAGCAACTATGAGCACTTTCTAGATGTTATTGTGTACTACCCTCAACACAGCAATCAAAGAGGTATTATAGGCTTTTCTGCCACTGATCCTGGCCAAATAGCTCTTAATAGACTGACCATCCCACAGATAACAACTCCAAAACCTAAGAAAAATATTAAAAAATAGTTTTCAGAAGGAGAGTGACTCAGAAGCAGACAAATTTCAGAGTTGGGGGTGGGGGAGGTTTTTGACACTTGGGAGAAGAGAAGGGCAGTGGGTGAATTTCTTTCTCAGTTTTTCCAAGTTTAGCCTCAGGGCCAGCCCCCGTCCTCCCATGCTGGATGGCTAAAACGTGGATAGAAACCTGCAGTCATAATGGTTTGAAGAATGAGGGGATAGATTTCAAGGTAACTATAGCAGGTGGAAACTGAAGGAGGAAACTCTGGAACTCCAGATTCTGGGTAGAAACTCTGCCTGAAAAGTATTGTCACCGTCTTAACAAATGCGTAGGTGTAGAATAAAAGCCCAGCTGCCAGCAGGGCCCAAAAGGAACTGAACAGAAATTTCAGCTACAATCCACTAAAGAAGTGACCATTTTGCAGGAGGACAGTTCAGTTAAGTTACCTAGTAAATTAAATAAAGAAACAAACAACCCTCATACTCTTCATAGCAACATGAAGAGACCCCAAGTCTCTCCATGTTAGCACGCACAATCCCCAGGATACAGTCTAAAATTATTGATGTAAAAAGAAACAAGAAAACGGGACCCACAGGAGATAATTAGCAGAGATGAGTCCTAAAATGACCTGGAGCAGACAGAGATTTTTAAAGCAGCTCTTACAATTGTGTTCAAGAGTGTAAAGTAATTATGCCCACAATGAATGTAAAGATAGAACTAATCTCAGCAAATAAATAAATAAATAAATAAATAAATAAATTCTACCAAAGAGAACCAAATGCAAACGTCAGGTCTGAAAAATATACCTGAAACAAAGAAGCATTATAATTACCACTTATAAATAAAAGAAATTCAGGTTCTGAGAGATTAGGTCATTTCCTCAACGTTACACTAGCAGGTGATTGTTTGGAATTCGAATCCCAAGTCCATTTGGTTTTTAAAACTATCTTTCCAACCTCATTAGGTGGGATTTAGAGGTTAGTAGGAGTCTGTAGGAAAATGAAAGGGGTCTGTGAACAGTTCTAAAACTTCAGGGAAGCAGCAGACCTTTCTGGAAGACATCATTGTTTCCTGAGCGCGGCCTATGGGAACATCTATCCATGGTGCTGAAATTTGTCCAATCTCCCAAACTTATGTGTCTACCAAACACTTTCTGATTTTTTACACCAATAAGTGGAAAGAAAAGATAAACTGTAGCAGCTCATGTTTTAGAATCTCTTCATTTTGACTTTCAAGACTAATGCGATATATTGTCCTAGCCATTGCTGTCCATGGGTTTTGCCCATGGTCTGCATAATTTTTTTGTTTGTTCTGCCTAAATCTTATCCTTACAGATGCAGATAGAGAGCGAGAATCTTCATTTATCTATGCCACCTTCCTATAGCTGAGATATACTTAAATTCAGTTCCTATTTGGTGAGTTTAGTGATGTGTCTAATGCTGTGCATGGTACCGTGGAAGACAGAGAAACATGAGACCCAGCAGTGGCTCTTCAGGAGCTCCCATCTGGAAAAGAGCTCAGAGAAGCAGTAGGAGCAGGGCCAGCATGTGAGCTCAATGTCTCCTGTGTGTTCTTGGAAGACCCATGTTGGGGGTTTCTGTGAATTGGGAGCAATCACAAAAGACTGCCTATAAAAGGTGGGATATCCCCTGGTCTATAAAGGCTAAGCTCAGGAGAGGAGGGGAAAAGATCATTCTGGGGTATAGTAAGTGCTTAGTAGATATTATTTAAATGAGGAAATCAGTGCAAAGTTATTTTCTTCTTGGCTGTTTTAAAGCATCTGTCTTCTAAAATGGTTATTTACAATTCTTAAAACGGGCTATTTTATCACTATTTGTAATAACTCCAAGCTGGAAACTACCCAAATGCCCTTCAACAATGAGTGGATAAATAAATTATAGTATGTCCACACAATGGAATACTACCTAACAATGAGAAAGGGCATTCAACAGGGACATGCAACATTAGGGATGAATCAGAATAACAATGTTGCAGAAGAGAAGGCATACACCAAGGAGCACATATTGTAGGTTTCCATTCATACAAAGTACAAAAAGAGGTAGAGCTAATCTATGGTGTTTGAAGGCAGCATGGGGGACTTGGGTGGCGGCAAGTGGAAGAGCAGAAGAGGAGCTTCTCAGGGTCTAGGAAGGTTCTGTTCCTTGATCTGGGTATTGGTTACACAGAGGGTTCAGTTTTGAACATCTTATTAAGCTTCCCACTTAGGATCAGTGCATTTCTCTGTGTATACATTGTGTTTCAACAAAAAGTTAACAAAAGAGGCTATGTTCCCCAACTTGAGTTCCCAGACCCCAGGCTCTCTTGCCCTTTCTCATCGATATTAGATGCCATACATTCTGAAGATGGTTTTCAAAGAATGGCAGGCGTCACCTCTGCTAACGCCAGGAGAGAAAAGATAGAGAATCTTTGTCTCCGCTTTAGTAATTGGGAAACTGAGGCCTGTAGACAGAAAGTAACTTGTCCTTTGTCACATAGTGAGTTAAGATAAGAAAGAACTTTGGTCTTCTGGAAACCTCCTTCCTGTGGCCCAGATAATGGACCCCTTCTCTACTGGACCCATCCGAAGAGACAAAGGATGTCCCAGGAAGACAAGGTAATGGATGGGAATGTCTGGAGGTAATTACCACTGCCAATGCCAATGCCTTTCCAATGTCCCCACTGCCAGATCCAAATAAAGCAGCATCTGGAAGGTCCTGGGCCTGCCACCTGCTTTTGTGAAATTTGAGTGAGCCGTCTCCTCTCTCTGTACCCAGTCCTCGCTGTAAAATTGGAGATTGAACTTGATGGCAACAAGACACAAGTGTCCTTCCACTTCTAATATCTCAGGATCTAGATCCGATGCTGGGCCATTTGTATTCAACTAAGCACAGTCTCTCCTATTCTCTACCCTCAGGGAGCTGTGCTGGGTTGGCATTAGAGAAGGAAGTCCTGAGGACATTTTAAACATTCATTTATTCCCTGATTCATTTGTTCGGCATTCATTCCAGAACACTTTATGGGGCATCAGCTCTATGCGAGGCGCTATGTTGGGGATGCAAAGGTGAATGACAAGGGCACTGTCTTTGAGGAACTTGTATTCCGGGAGGGATACAGTACATGGTTGTAAAAGCCGTGACACATGTTGCACGTATAGCTGAGTATCACCTGCTGTAGATAAACAGAAGACCTGATTCTTGCTTTAGGGCTGAGTTTAGGCCGGGGGGTGGGGGGCGTTGCAAGAGGAGGTGTTACTGAGCTGGACCCAGAAGGAGTAGGTCAGATTGGCGCAATGGAGGTAGAGGTCACATCCTTGACTGAGAGAACAGCTTACCTAGAGGAAAAGCAGCAGAGAAGAGAAGGCCTCTCTGTGTGGCTAGAACCTGGGGTGGGGGGTGGGGTTAGGCTTGAGCTCTGAGTGTGACCGCAACCACTGGAGGGGTGGGGGTGGGGCTCAGTCCAGAATGAGTGGGAGCCTGGGTGAGGGGGCAGGGGCCAAGGAGGGGGCCTGCTCCTCACCTTCTTCTTCTTGGCCTTCCTCCTCTCTTTAGATGAGTCTCGGGTTTCTGCCTCATGTGCCAGCCCCCTGAGGCTCTCGAGGGTCAATAAGCTCTTTAAGGAGCCGAAGAGAGGCAGGATCAATGCAATTGCCATCGATCCCGCTTCAGTGGCCGATTAGTACCAGGGATTTGCCTGGCCCAGAAGCCCCTTGCTAATGCACCATGCAACTCAGATTAAACTGGAAGCACCCCGGGCCCTGGGGAGAGCTTCTGCCCTCCTCATGCATGAGGGGGGAGTAGAAGAGGAGATCATGAACCCCATCCTGCTGGGAATTCTTTGCCCCCCTGGATGAACATCATTTATTCCCTAGGCAGACAGCAGCCGTCT
This sequence comes from Meles meles, assembly GCF_922984935.1. Lineage (NCBI taxonomy): Eukaryota > Metazoa > Chordata > Mammalia > Carnivora > Mustelidae > Meles > Meles meles. The sequence goes on from NC_060083.1 coordinate 18,250,504, forward strand.
GATCATGTCACTCCCTTGGTTAAAACCTTCTGATGTGCCCCATTGCCTTGGGAGTCTGTGCAACTCCCTCATGGGGTACGCATTCTCTGTGATCTGGCTCTGGCTGCTTTGTCCAGGCTTATCTCATGTATTTTCCCAACAACCTCCGAGCTTGGTCCAGCAGGACTGCCTAAAGTTCTTTCAATTTGCCATCCTGTGGCCAGGGGTCATCTGTCATTTCTTCCGGAAAGCCTTCCCTGAGCCTCCCCTTACCACCACCACCACCACCACAAAAGTCTGACTTAGGCGTCTTTCCAAGGTTCTCTCTGTACTTTCCTGAGCAAAGCAAAGCGGAGAATGTACCGTAATTGCTGATTTTCTTGTCTCATCCTGACTGCAGATGAGAATTGCCTGGGAGCTTCAGGGAAAAAAAAACAAAAACAAAAACAGAACCAGTTTCAGTTGGTCTGGAATGAGGCTCAAGTATTGAGTTTGTATCACCCCCTCCAGGAGATTCTGCGGCACCCCTGCGGCTGAGGGTCGCTGAGCTAGAGCCTAAGTTCCGGGAGAACAGGGGTCACACAAATCATTTAACCCCTCCATCCCCAGTGCACAGCCCAGTGGGCGGTACACAGTCCCTGCCTGGGGCAATACTCACAAAACGGGCTGGCCTGGGGCACCCCAACTGACCTGGACGCCTTCTATTCCCACCACTCACTCCCTCTGTTGGACGACAGCAACAGGAAAGGGTTAGCTCTAACAGCTGACCAGGGGCATTTAGGATGCTCATTTGCCACACACATTGTATCACATTTCATTCTCAGTGTGGTTCTTTGAGGCAGGAGAATGAGTAATCAAAATCTCATTTTGCACAGGGAGATCCTGAACCTCAAAGAAGCTAAGTGAACAGGCCTGGGTACCAAAGCTAAAAACAGACAGAGCCAGTATTACACTCCATCTTCTCTCTGAAATTTTTTTCCATGAGCCTTGGTACCGGGGACTTTCTAGGCTGCATGGAAGCCTTCTGCCCAGCCTCCGAGCTGGTTGTCCCACCTTCCCCATCTACAAAAGCATTGTCTCTTTTTGGCTCTGACCACTGTAGCCTGGCAGACGGGCACGGGACACCTCACTAACATGCTTGACAGTAATCTATTTGGACGTAAGAGCTTATCAAGTGCAAGACGGAGATGGAGCTGTTTGAACAAGGAGGGGACATCAGGGTCTCCCTCATCTTTGCTTCCCTGGGGGTTTGAGGCAAGGGGACAGGGCCTTGTCTAATTGGGATGGTGGGAAAGCTACCCTCCTGGTACTCTGGGAGGTAGAGAAGCTCCCTCAGGAACACCTGTCCCTCTGCTCAGAGGCAGCAGAACACCCCAAGGCAGGAAGGCACAATGAGTTTGACAGCCCAGGACACACCTTCCTTATGGAAATGTCCTGGATGGGGCAGGGTTCGGGGTGGGGGGGGCGGGAAGATGAGAGGGAGATGGAGACAAGTCAGGAGAGGGATGGTTCCCCCTGTCCTAGTCTTGGAGGGGGATGGCAGGGGGGAAGGGAACCCAAATTACCGAGACCCAAATTGGGACAAGGACTCCCAGGGTAGGAATGCTAAAGTGCAGAGAGTGAATTAAGGCCAGCAGGCCCTTGGGCTCCATTGTCCCTCACATTCAATATCTTTGGCACCTGTCTCTCCTGGAGCCATAGCCCCTTGGGCCTCAGGGGAGAAGACACCATTTGGCTTACAGCATGTAGGATCATTTTTTAAAATTTTAAAATTATTTTTTTTTCCTTGTGATGTCCAGGGGGCTAAGGTAACAGGGTTGGATCCTGCTTCAAGAAGGGGAAATTTTCTGGGGATGCCAGGGTGGCTCAGGGGGTCTGACTCTTGATTTTGGCTCAGGTCATGATCTCAGGGTTATGAGACGGAGCCCTGCGTTGGGCTCCGCACTGGGCATGGAGCCTGCTTAAGATTCTCTTTCTCCTTCTGCCCCCGACCCCCCCACCCCGCCCTGACTAAAAAAGTAGAAGAAGAAGAGGAAATTTGCTGGAAAAGCTGAGAAGGCTCAGAGGATCCAGGTGCCAAGCCCAGGAGACCAAGGGTGGGAAAGTCCAATCTCAGAATTCATGGTTCTCTTAATATTTTTGCCAGTTTTTTTGAAGCTCAGATATACAGAATTTGAATAATTACCTTCTTTGCTATATTCTCTGCATTGGTCCATATTTGGTTGTATTTTTCATTCATTCATGTTCAAAATATAATGCTTATTATAAATCCATCACCCAACATAAAAGCTAACACCTTGATAATGATCACTGCTTCATTGTATGACTTCCTCTGGCCCATCCCATGTCTGCCTTCCTCCATTCAAAGTAACCATCATTCTGCATCCTACATCTGCCACTTGCTTTCTTTGTTACATACTTATTTTATTGCATCTAAATGTTTTCCAGTTCTCCTGAATTTTTGCTGATCTCCACCTCTTCCCCTGTTTGGGGAAATCATAGAATACAGGAAATGAAAAGTGAGTTGCTCCATTATTAATTAATTATTTAATTTAATAATAATTAAATATTATTATATTTATTATTATATTTTATATAATTATATAATTATATAGCTATATATAATTATATAATTATATACTTATATATAATTATATAATATATATTATTATATATTATATTATATTTATTATTATACAAATATATTATATTATTATTATTAAATAATTAAATAATTAAATAATTAAATTATTAATTAAATCTGTTAATGAAATCACCTTGGCCTCCAGTGTTCTCTGAAGTCGGGGGAGGTGTGGGGGGAGAGGTGAGATGGGAAGGGAACTCCCTGTCTAGCGAGGCCACAATTTAAGGAAATGGCAAGAAGGCTGTGCTTTGCTCTGGGCAGGATTTAGAAGGGTGGGGTTTCTGGATAACCCCCCTCCTTCCAAGCCCTCCCTTAATCCATCCTTGTCCAAAGCCTGGAACCTTATACAACCTGTGTTCCCTCCATGACCACCCAGAGCTCCTCCCCAGAAGCCCAGGGTTTGGCCAGCCAAGTTTATTCCCAGTGATTCCAGCCAACGTCTGCCAAGCAGGCACCTTCCCCAGGGCGTTGCCCGAGATGTAATTATTGAGACAGAGGGCAGCCCCGGTGTTACACTTGGGACCGGCAGGAGCCACCACCACCCCAGGCTGCCTCACTGCCAGTGTGCTGGCCCCGGGCCCTCCAAGATGTTCATGTGAAATCTCCCCTTGCGGCACCTCAGCCTGAGAACCAATTTTATCCATGAGTGAGTCTGCATAATCCTCTTCTTGTCCCTGTCCACTGCTTGGGGAGGCTCCTCTGGGGGTGGGGAGGGATGCTGCCTGGGCTGGGAGAGCCTGAGCCACTCCTGGGCCACAGAGGGAACCTGGGGGGTGGGGGCAGTTCTGGCCTCAGCTGCCCGGTCAGCCAGCCACCCCCTCCTGGTGGAGATATCTAAGCAGTCCCCTTGGCCAACCAGCTCGTGTCCCTCATTTCCCCCAGGAGGAAACAGGTGTTCACCAGCTCAAGGGAGGTCACTTTGAGGCCACTCTCAGGACCATCTTCCCCCATCAGGTTTTTAATCTCAGTGGATTGGGGGTGGAACCCTGTGGGGAGCATCTCCCCTGCACCCCCTTCTCCTCCTTAGGGCTGAGGGTTGGGGGAGGGGAGGGACATACCTTCCAGAGCCCGAGACGAGACGCAGCAGTGGGCCTGGAAGCTGAAGATCCCCCAAGCCAAAGAGGTTTCTAGAGAAAGCCCCGCCCTCGACAACGTATTGATAGGGAAACTAAGGCTCACAGAGGGAAGTCACTCAGCTAAGATTTCCTAAAACTGGTTGGCAGGATAAAACCCACCCATCGCTCTGGCCTCCTATCCTTATGAGCTCTGGCCACCCACTTTGGAGCCTGGAGCCTGCAAACATGTCTCCTCCTCTGGGGAAGAGTCCTTCCCCGAAGTCTGTTGCCCCGGACTTCCCCGCAGTCCACTGGCTAAGCACAAGGACTGGCACACTTGGTTTGGGGGTTGGGCCCAACTCTGCCTCTCTTTACTGTGTGACCTCCAGCACATGGCACAATCTCTGCATGCCTGTTTCTGCGTCTGAAAAGCCACAGAGGAGCTGATCATAAAGCTGATCATTCAGACATGTTGCGAAGTTTGAAGGAGATATTGCAGACAACGGTCCATCTAGTGCCTGGTGCCCCCCCAATAGTCAAGAAAACCCAGTGGTTATGATGGTCATTGGGCCAGTGCACTCCTATTCATCCCTCACAGCCCTGCCTGGGCATCCCCATTCCCTGTGAATGAAAAAAACTCCTCCAATAGCCACCCACCCACACACACCCCTGGTGTGGCCCTACTGACACAGACAGCTTCATCTCAGGCACCAGTGGCTTTCTTTTGTGGCTGCTTGACACATTTGTCATCTGTGGGAATGTGAGCTCCTGAGGGGAAGGGCTGCGTCTCCTTTTTCCGTGTCGCCTGCAGGTGGCAGTGGGGCCGAGGCTGGGCAGTGGGCGTCTCAGCGACAGATATGGGATGGGGCCATCTTGACTTGTCGGTGCCCATCCTTGCCAAACCAGGCTCATCTCCTGTCCTTTATGCCCCATCTTTCAGTCCAGCCTCCGGGTGTGCATTTGGTGGCCTTCGCTGCCCTCTCCTGACCACCGTGGGCAGGACAGTGCCTGGGGTGGGAGGAAGGGTGGGCTAGGGAGTGAGAACTGTGCTTCTTACCACACAGCCTTTATGGGTCCCTCCGTGTGCCAGGGTCCTCGACCCTCTCTGAGCCCACGGGGAAACCTGCCCAGCCTGGGTCATGGGGGACAACAACCCCCAGTCAGTTCTAGCCTGGCTCACTCCCAAGTCCCCCTCCCAGGCAGGTGGCCTCTCGGAGTGACCCCTCGGCCTCTCCGTGCCCCACACAGGTACCAGACTTGCTCTCGTGCTCCCAGTCATCTGCCTTCCTCGGGGAGTGTGACAGATTGAAAGAAGATGGTTCCAGCTAGGAGAGTCCTATAATTATCAACTGCGGATTATTTTAATTAAAATGCTTTGCATCCTCAGCTCTTAATTTCTAAAATGATTATAAATGTTATTATTAAAGAAAAATCCTTGAAGTGAGATCCATAAATCTCAGCTGGGCTGAGATGACAGGGGAGCTGAGGCAGCAGAGGAGGCCCTGCCTAGGGCTGAGGCTCCAGGGGAAGCCCAGGGCAGGGAGTGGGGGCTGGAGAGAGCAGGGAGGTGAGGCTGCCGGAAGAAAGAGCCCGGAGGACCGAGAGGCTCCAGGGGCACCCCTCTCATTCCACCTCTGGATCGTTAGAATTTGGGACTCAGAAATCAGGCCAGATCTGGGTTTGGAACTTGCCTCTGCTGTTTGCTGTGTGACTTTGGGCAAGCCAATGGACCTCTCTGAGCTTTGAGTTTCTCATCTAAAGATATTTTCATCTCTCAAGTTTCCTGTCAAAAGAATAAGAAAATTGCCTTCTGGTAGGGCTACTTTGAGGCAGGCTGATAATGTATGTAAAGCACTTGTTACAGGGTAGCTACTGGATAGCAATTTTGGTTAACTCTGTTCCCACCCTCCAGAGAGCCCTGGGAATACTGTTACTTTGTAGCTCTCTCTCCTGGTGGCCATTCGCTCATGAGAGACAGTTGTCCTCCCACTCCAGAATGCTGATCAGGGGTCCTCAGAGGTATGACTGCTGCCCGCCACAGCCTGGCAACCGGGGCAGGCCCTTCAGATGGAGGGGCAGGGCCGGAAGCAGCCAACAGGCCAAGCCCTCACACTTGACATGCAAGGAGATGGCGGCCCAAGAGCCAAGCATCTAGCCCAAGGTCACTCCGCAAACTGCTGACAGGTCACTTTACCATTTTAGTAGATGGCTAGAGCTTGGCTTTCTTGTTTATTTTAAGCTCGTCTTCGTAATGGCTGAGCACAGATCACCTGAACCAGGCAGAGATGATGCCAACGATGACACAGACGAGGGGGACAGGGAGAGGGGCTGGCGGCAGCAAGAAGCACGGGCCTGGGGGTCAGGGCGCTGGACCTCTGCTCCCAGCTCTCCTGCAGCCAGCTGCTGTGACAGCCTGGGGCGGACCCCTTCTCATGCCAGGTCTTGGCTCTCTCCTAGGGACAATGGGGATGGTCATCGCCGCCCTGCTGACCTCCCAGGCGGGTGGCAAGATCAGATGAGATGATAGATCTGGAAGTGCTTTGTAAGCGGGAAAGCGTGAAGCAAGATTATTAACATTAATATTAATGAACTCGCTTGCAGTTGGCTACTGGCCCCAGCCAGGATGGGAGATGAACTTCTCCAAACCTCTGTCAGGTTGGCAGAGGGCGATTCTCACATTCCTATAGATCTAAGTACTTGAGAAAGGAGAACCCCTCAGGATTTGCAGCCAGGGGAGCTGGGGGAAGGGGCAGGAGAGATGCCCTGTCCCCTGGTAGGCTTAGCAACAGAGAATGCTTGCTGGCTTTGTCATCCAGGTTGGTCTTCCCTGGGGCTCAGGCGGCACCTGGGCTGAGGGCTGGGCCCCCTTCTGTGGACCAAACCGAAGGCCAAAGGCCTTCCTTCTCTATTGGGTTCCCTCCCGTAGTCCATCCTCAAAAGACTAACCTACCCCATCCCTCCTTGGGAAAATAGCTGGGTTAAAGGGAGGAGGGTAGAGTCAGGCTCCTGAACCCACTCTCTCTCTAGCACATTCCTCCTCCACCTCTCCCTCTCCTGATATGCACACGTGGTGGGCCTTGCTTCTAGGAACATAGCTGTGCACAGTTACTATGTGTCCTGGGCTAATTTTCCGTTCATTCCCTCCCTCCCCTCTCCTCTTCTCTTCCCTCCCTCCCCCTCTCCCTCCACCTCTCTCTCCTCTCCTTCATTCCTATGCTCAGTAGAGGTTTGGTAAATGTCTTAAGATGTGCTGGGCAATGTGCTGGGCATGGGAGAGGGGACCGAAGTGAACGAGATCCTGTCCACGTTGTTAAAGTTCAAGGCTGCTGCAGGACCGGGTGAGGAAGAACAAACAGGCCCCATGTCACCTGCTGGGGCTTGCAGCTGCGGGAAACTCCTGGAGGCTGGGGGTAAGGGGAGATTCTCAGGAAAGGCTTCTTGGGGGAAGTTGTTCCGAGCCGAGCCTTGATGGAGGACGTGTGATGTTCATACCCCCCATCCCTGCAATGGAACATTCCAGTTCCTTCTCTCACAGAAGGAAGAAGCATAGATCTTCAGACTTGGAGGAGTTCCACGTCCAGCTAAATTCCCAACCAGCCACAGGTCCTGCCTTCTGGGGTTTGGGATCAGAGCCCAAAGATGGGGCTTGAACCCCAGCCCTGCCTCAGGCAGACCGCGCTCACTGTCTTCCACACCTGACCGGCCATGAGGACTCTGTGAAGTCACCATTGTGAAGAACAAGCTGTAAAGGGAAGGACATGTTGTCATTACTCATTATTTTATTATTCAGTTACTGGAAGTGTTTTGACGTGCCCAGCAGGACTGACGCCTGTCAAGCATCGCTGAATATCATTCAGTATGCGTTGATTTATTTTTACCAATCATTGGATTTAAGGATGTGAAGATTTACAAGATGTCTGTGTGTATGTGTGTGTGTGTGTGTGAGAGAGAGAGAGAGAGGTCTGTGTGCTGGCGTTGGGACAGGGAGTCCTGCACCCCAAGGGTCCCATGTGCATACTTGTGAACTGTGCAACACACACACTCATTTCTGCCCCTCAGCTCTCCACTGCTGTCAATGCATTCTGTGCCCCCCGGGAGCATCTGGGAGCAGCCCTAGCCCACACTCGCTCTGTTCCCAGTGATCTTGCTGGTACCTCAGTGAGATCTAACACCCCAGTCCGTGGACAGACTTAACGCCTACTTAGCAAATTATCCATCGGTGCAAAATCACCCTGGTAGAGGTGGACTTTGCCAGAAGCTAGGATAAAGAGTCTGAATTCTGCACAGCGTAAGGGAGAGAATATTCCGGCTGGTAGGATTCTGGAAGAAGAAAGTGTGGTAGCTGGACGCTGAAGGATGATGGGCCTTCTGGGGGGGAAGGGACACCATGAGCAAAGACACAGAGGCCGAGGACGGGTCCTTGGAGTCTCGGGAAGGCAGCGTGGCCGTGTGAGAGGAGGATGGATCGAGAGACGTTAGCCATTGTTGGCTGAGTGCCAGCTTTGTACCAGGAGCTGTGCCGCGCATCCCACAGGCCAGGGCACCAAGAGGAGTGGTTGGAGATGGGCAGTGTGGCTGAGCTTGGGGCTGAGGATGCGAACAGGGGGACCCGGGCTTCTGGGAAGTGGATCTGAGGCTGTGTGTGCAGTGGGCCTGGGGGACACTGGAGGCCGTGAGAGTTGTGTGGCTTGTCACCGGGAAGGAGCCTCGAGGGAACAAGAGAGGAGGGACAAGCCTGGTGGGGTCAGGGAGACCGCAGGCTTGGTGGCTGAGCACCTGGGCCCACTGCATCCCTCCGTTTGGCCGGCAGAGAGGAGAGTTGGTGAGAAGCACCGTTCAGGGAGTATTATACTGCCGTGTATTATAAGTGGGGCCAGCCAGAGCCCATTTCAAAGACGAAAGGGTGGAGGCTTATGGATGTGTGTGACAGGTCAGACTCTCGGGTGAGGACTCAGGTCCGACTGTATCACCAACTCTGGTCTCATGTCTCCTCCTGCCGCCTGACCTGCCGCAGGCACTGACCAGACTCCTCTGTCCCCCCAACTAGTTCCGTACCTGCAGCCAGGACCCACCGAGGCATTGGCGGGAGTCCAGGAGGAAGACGAGAGCTCCTTTCTGGCTTCTCGCCCTCAAAGAGCCCAGTGCTTTATTTGTAGCTAAATATTGCTCTGCAGCCTTTGCTCTGCAAGAGGGGCTGTGGGCAGGGCTGTCCCTGGCCACCAGCAGAAATAGAGGTCGGGCTTCAGATGAAAAAAGCTCCTTCTTCTCGCCTTTTTTTTTTTTTTTTTTCTTTTCCTTTCCTTTCCCTGCCTCCTCCTCTGGCTTTTTTTTTTTTTTTTAAAGATTTTATTTATTTATTTGAAAGAGAGAGAGAGATAGCAAGAGAGAGGGGGCACAAGCAGGGGGTGGAGAAGGAGAAGCAGATTCTCTGCTCAGCAGGGAACCCGACATGGGGCTCAATCCTAGGACTCAGGGATCATGACCTGAGCCGAAGGCAGATGCTTAACAGACTGAGCCACCCAGGCACCCCTCTAAAGTTTATTTTTAACAAGGGATTTGAAACCACATGAGCAAAGCTCTGAGACAGTGGGAGATCCGGGGCTGGTGCTGGCTGGCGGGAGAGGAGTGGTCTAGAAGCAGCTCAGGATCACGATAACGTTGCTGTGCATTGACTGGGCACCTGCTAAGTGCAGACCTCGGGCTGGGGGCCTGACCGCCCTCCATCCTCATCACCCCTCCACGGAGACTCTTTATTCAGTTTCCAGGTGGGGAAACAAAGGCAAAGCGAGGTTTAGAAGCTCTCTTCAGGTAATACAGCAGGTTAAGTGTCCAGTCTGGCTATGCTCCCCACCTGGCCTGGGAACGCTCCCAGATCCCGTTCCTAGGTGAACTCACAAGTTGAGGGGCTCCAATCTTTCTCTGTCTCTCTCACCCCCAGAGAGATTCCTGGGCAGTGAGAGATGAGCTTGCAAGCCTGAGGCTGTCCTTCCGGTGGTCCAGGAGGACCTGTTTGCGGTGGGGGTGGGGGATTCTTTCTCCTTCGATGGTCCCATCCTCAGTAACTTAGGAGTTTAAAATCAGAAGGACATTGGCCCGGCTCTGTGCAGCCAATGTGTCACTAGGAGAAGAAAACCCCTCACTGGGGATCCCTAGCACCCTCATTCTGCCCCGTCCCCGGTGATCAAGGAGGTGACTCATAATTTCCTGCCACTCCCATGGGAGGAGCAGCACAGGGTGGGAGGGGACATCGTGGGAATTTGTAAGGACCCCATCTCTCGTATCTAACTGACCCTGGTGAACAGTGGCAGGAGCCTCCCCTCACACTTAGAGAAAATCTAGAACTTCTAGAGCTGCCCCAGCCCTGCCTGGTCTGGGTCTTCCTCTGTCCCAACCTTCCCTCCCCTGTGCCCTCCCCTGCACAGATCCCACCCATGCTGCCGCTGATGCCAGGTCCTGTCCCTGCTCGAGGCCTTTGCATATACTGTGCCCTCCTCCGGGGATACCCCTCCTCCACTTCTCGGTGGTTCCTCTTCACCCTTCGGGCTGTACTCGTGACTGACTCTAACCCTGTCGTGAGGATAGGGACCAGCTCTGTCTTATACACCTGTGCCTCCCAGCGGCTCACCTGCAGCCTGAAGCCCACCAGAAGCACCTGTTGACCAATCATTGAATTTAAGCTCCCCACACCTGCTCTTTCTTCATTTGCAAGATGGGGATGGTGACATCTACCTGGCTTGAACCCAGCTGGCTGGCACAGGCACCCATCTTGGAGACCTGCAATGGGGACTGGGAGATTCTGAGGCATAGCTGAGACTACCTACGGGGCAGGTGGCCATCGTGCCTTGGGCTCCTTCCTGCTCCGTCCCTGCCTCTTGCCGACCATGGGCCTTCACATGGCCTCCCCTTGCCTCAGCGTTTCTAGGGCGATCAAGACCATGGAGGGGGTCAGCAGGGTGTGGGGAGGCTTCCCACAAGGAATCAAGAACTGTCCCCACAGGGGCCCTCCCTCCCTGCAACTGGCCATTCAGGGCCCATCTTCTGCCTTCCCAACGGCCCCTCCCTCTTGCCCTTCAGCTGACTTCCCTCCCTTCCTAAGGACATTTGCATGAGCAGAGCATCTCCAGTGACTGCCTTCTCGCCACCTGCTCCTGTGGCTCTCTCCCCACCTGAAGCCATAAATACATATGCAAAGGCCAGTATATTAATTTGTGTTCGAGCACGGAGCTGGGGACGCTGCCGAGAAGGGGGATTAGGCGGTGGCAGTGGGTGGGAGGCAACAGATGGCTTGATTGCTTTTACCTGTTGCTAATTTGTTAGGCAACAATTCCACGTTTGTGTTTAATTGTGCCCAGACTCAGAGACGGCAGGGCACCGGCCTGTGGATGGTACTCAGGTGCTTGCGCAGGGTGAGGGGTCAGGTGTCCTGCCTGGAAATTAAATGCCAGAGTCTGGAAATGAACAGCTATTCCTAGTTCTCTCTTGATTGGACTCTGGTCCCCGTCCCTGTCCCCGGCGGGGCATCCAGACCCTCTGAGCATATGCAGCAGCGAGGAAGGGGCTGAGCTGGGGCCAGCAAGCCTGGCCCTTCGGCTAATTGACTGTGTGACCTTGGGTGGGTCACTGAACGTCTCTGGGCATTTACTTGACTGGGAAATGCGTATCATTGCACATGCCCTATCCACTTTGCAGGGTCGCTGGGAGCGTGAAGAGAGCTAATAGATCTGGGAGCACTTTGACATGTGTAGAGCTCTATAATAGTGAGGCCTCATTTGCTAGCAGAGCGGTTGAGAGTTCGGATTCGGAGTCAGGCAGGCCTGGACTGAATTCTGACTCTGCCACTTGCAACGGGGAGGTCTCGAGTGGGATGTTGAAACTTCTGTGCCTCGGTTCCTCACCAGTGCAGTGGGGTGACGACAGTCCGTACCTCCGGGGCTGCTGGGAGGAGCAGGGCGTTCCCAGCAGGCCAGCTCAGCCCAGCCCAGCTCTCCCAGAATGCAGCCCATCCCTCCGAGCTGTTCCTGCATTGCTACTGCTTTCCCTTCAAGCCTTGGCTTACTTGTCTCCCATTCTGTGCAGCCTGCTGTGACGCGGCCCTCCTTGGTGTCACCTTCCTGGGGGAAATCTGTTGGGGGTTACTTCTCCCCATCAGCTACAGTCTGATGTGGTGGCCATGGTCTGGGACCTGTGAGCCTGGCATGTAGAGGACAGCTCAGGGGAAAACATGTTCATTTGAAAGCATCTTCTGGAGAAGAGAAGAGCCACCAAGCTCCCCAAAATGGGGGAGCTCATGGACCCTCTGGACCGTCCAAATGGTCCTCCGTCCCTCCCAGGTCTGGGTCCCCTTCTCGAGCCTTCCTGCTGGTCCTCTGGGCCCCAGATACGCTGTCAGGAAAGGACCTTTCAGATGCATGAATTAGAACGTGTTTCCATTGCTTGTATTCCAGGAGGCCAGCTGCTGTGATGCCATACCGTACACGTGCCTTGATGACCACACGCAGGAGCTTTCTTCTAATGAACCTTTTCTGTGTCGGCCTCCGTTACTTGCCGGCTATGTGACTCGGGGCAAATCCTTTCATTTTTCTGAGCTTCAGTTTCTTTTTCTGTATAATCAGGGGGGGTGGGTAGATGGGATCCCCGGATCATTCTGAGGATGAAATGCCACAATATATCAATATATGTAAAGTGTCCGTAGCTGACACTCAGCGATGGCTGATCGATGATCGGTGGAGGGTAAGGGACAGGGCTTTCATTTGAAATCACAGAGAAAACAAGGCTTAAGAGTCTGTCAGGAAAGCATCCTTTTGAGAAACTTGCTCGAGGGGTTATTGACTGAGAAGTCATCTTATCTCTCCTTGGCCTTTGAATTTCTCCCAGGGAAATGTGCAATTATTAGAAGAGGTAAGTTGATGGAGGGAATGGAGGGTGGCAAGATGCTCTTTTGGGCCAAGTGGTGAGAAGGACGAGCCAGTGTCCTGGGGTGAGGAGGCAGGAGCTGTGGCAGGGGTTGGGGGGGGGGTCCTTGATGCTCCCTTGTTGGGGGAGGGAGAGTGAGGAGAGTGAGGAGGTGGGGGAAGGTAGGAGGCAGGGGGAGGGAGGAGAAAGGAGGGGAAGGAAACAAGGGGGAAGAGGGAAGAATAAGGAGGTGGGGGAGGGTGAAGAGACGGGGGGGGGGGGGGGAAGAGGGAGGGGGAGGGAGAAGAAGGGAGCAGAAGGAAAGGGGAAGGGGGAAGGGATGGGGAAAGGGTGAGGAGGTGGGAGAGGAAGGGAAAAGGAGAGAGGGGAAAAGAGTGAGGTGGGGGGAGAGTGAGGAGGTGGAGGGAGAAAGAAGGGTAGAGGGAAGGGAGAGGAGGGAGAGGAAAAGGGTGAAGGGGAGGGGGAAGACAGGAAGGGAGAGTGGGTTAAAGATTCTGCTTTCCCTTTCCACCACTCCTCCTCTCCATGGCATCTGTCTATGTCCTCTCATATTTGGTTCTGTGTCTAAACAGCGCCCTCCCCAAACAATGCGCCCCTTGGCCCCCTCTTTGAGCCTCACTCTGGGAAACACAGGTGCAATGTCTCGGGAGTGCCTCTCCTTGAGCAGCAGCCTTGCTGAGAGAGCTGTCCTGCCCATTTCTCTCCCACACGTCCCCTTTCCTCGGTAGGGGCAAGGGCAAACCCGCTTGGGATGTGGAGTCTCTCGGGTACCAGCTGGTGACTCGGGCCAAGTCCCAAACTTCTCTGCCCCTCCCACAGTGCAACCAACCCCATTGTAATAGATGTTTTGTTGCAGGTGAAAACACCGAGGGTTAGTGAGGTGACTTTTTCCACAGCCATGTGGCCAGTGGACCTGGGGTTGGAACCCACACCACCCTCCTCTCGATCCCACTGGCTCATGGGATTTTCACACCCACAGAAGCAGCAGACTTTCCCATCCCTTGGGACTCCGAAGTCACAGAATTCTATGATAGCAAGACTTTTGTGGACTTCCAAGCAACTTCCTCCCTCATACCATTTACTCCCACTATGTTCCATTCTACATGTATTAATAGTAACCTAGATGCCAGTGAAAAATAAAACAGCAATGCAGGGTGGGGGCCGAGAGGGGCCATGTGTGCATGACCGAGAGATGCTGCAGAACCCACACGGAGCTGCCTTCACCTCAACCCCAAACTTGCTAGTGTCCACCAAGTAAGTTGGGGCTGTTCTCAGAAACCCAGCAACCAGTTGCTTAGAACGTGGTGTTGGATTTTTATCAGAACTTGCTAGGGAAAATGGGTGATGGGAAAGTAAGGGGTTTGCTGGCAGCTTGGGGAGACCAAGAATGGTGACGGTCCATTCAAAGTCATCTGTTCCAGATGGATTAGGCAGTGCTCCAAGGAAGGATGACCGCAGGACAAGACAGGAACAACTGTCCCCCCACCAAACGCCCTCATCTCAGGGCCTCTGGCTCTGCACACAGAATAGGAACACAACGTCTGGGAGAGGGCTGAGCCCCCGGGCTGTGCACATTCTGTGGGAGTTGATGTGTGTTTAATTTAGGCATGCCGGTGCGTCATGCCAAAGTTTCCATCAGCTCGTGGAGAAGTGAGAAAACATGAGTGAGTGTTTCAAAATGCTAAATGCACTCATTTTCAAATCGGATTGTCCTTTTTTCTGGGATTCTGTCTTTCCCTCCCTGGTGTGGAAACATCCTTTCATCTAGGAAACAATGGTGATCGTTGACTTGATTTCTTGCATGTATGTGTACTTGGCAGAATACAAAGCTGACAATTCTGTGTTGAATCTGCCAATTTTATCTTCTAAAAATTTTGCTGAACTACAAAATCCTTAAGTCTGAGGACCATCGGGTTGTACTTTGTCAGTTATCATTTGTATCAACTTTCTTCTCAATCTTGGGACGATTTTTTTTCTGCTTAGCACAGACATTCTGTGAAAGTCAAATACCTTAATGCCGTGCTTAAATTTAATAACTTCTTCTTCTTCTTCTTTTTTTTTTTTTTTTTTTTTGTCTATAGGGTAACAAGTATTCTATTCCACAGGAACCGTAATTTGGAGAAGATATTTCCTTTACAAGATTGTGTCTCTTTGCTTTTCTGTATCTGTTACTGTGACTTGGTCCTAGAAAAAGACCCCATAGGTGAGATGTGGTGGTGGGAGTGAAGGAGGGGGTGTTGGAAGCCAGGGGGAGGGGCAGGGAGGACAGACCCTCAAGGTATCCTGAGACCTTTAGATAAAGCAAAAGCTCAAATCATCAAATCATAGGTGAGAGACTGCCAAGTCCATAGCCCTAGGAAGGGCCAGGCCAAAACCAAGTTCAAAGGACAAGGTGAGGAGAACACATTAGAGAGATCAATAAGGTTTGATGCTAAGAGAATCTATTAGAGCATGTAGTGGAGAATGGGAAGTGGCAGGAGTCCCTGACCACGATGGTCAACAGTCAGGGTGGGAGCGCCTTGCATTACTTGGTGGCTGAAGCAAGGTAAGAAGCCTGGGTGCAGGGACTGCTCAAGTCGCTGGTGAGCAGGAGTTAGACTGCTTGTGTCCCTGTGGCCCGTGTCCCCATGTGTTAATAACACCTGCTGTGGTAGACAAAGCAGGGGCTGGTGCACAATTGACCATTCTTGCATTATCACAACCACTATTGTTATGCAGAGTAAAAGACCTACTTCCTTCTTCCCTTTGAGAGAATTTTGCTGGGGAGCTCAATTTCTTCATGCTCCACTTTTTTACCCCCCCCCCCCCGCCCTCCTGGTACTAAAGTCTGTCCCCACAGGGAAGAGGAGTTGTGATGTGATGGATCAAGTTCTGGACTCTCATGGGACCATTAGAAAGTAGGCAAGATCCCACACCCCTCCTGGTACTTTGTGTATCCGCGTGGATGCACATCACGGGGACCCCTCTTTCTGTGTTTCATGTGGAGACCATAAGCGGACAAAGCAGTCCTCAAAGATGCAGGCCTGGCTTTGTCCTCTGGGCCCCACATTGCATGGATGTGTAGGTCTACTTTCCGATTCAGGGGAAGGAAGTAAGAAGGCACGTCACACATCTAGGCCTCCACCATGTTCCCCAAGAAAGACCGACACTACAATAGTGGTGCTCAGGTAGGAAGAAAATACCCCTTTGATTTCCATTCTGCTCCCATCTCCTGACTGTAAATACTAGCTTTTTAGGGCGCCTGGATGGCTCAGTGGGTTAAGCCTCTGCCTTCGGCTCATGTCATGATCTCAGGTCCTGGGATCGAGCCCCACATCGGGCTCTCTGCTCAGCGGGGAGCCTGCTTCCCTCTGTCTCTCTGCCTGCCTCTCTGCCTACCTGTGATCTCTCTGTCAAATAAATAAATAAAATCTTAAAAAATAAATAAATAAATGCTAGCTTTTTGCTGACGATCCTCAGATCTCCTTCCGGGCTCTGGGTTTATAGATCCCACAATCTACCTGGCATCTTCCAAGGCCATCTACTGAGCACACCATTTTTCACGTGGCCTAAAAGAGCTGCTGGTCTTTTCTTGCCAGACCTGTTATCCTGCTGTCGGCCCCATCTCAGTGAGTGGCAGGTCCTTCCAGGCTGAAGACCTTGGCAGCATTCATGACTGCCTTTTTCTCCCAGCTTGCCTTCCGTTAGCTGGCATGTTCTGTCAGCTCTACATCTCACATGTGTCCAGAGTCCAAGCACTGACCTCTGTCCCTACTGCCCCGCCATTGTCTCTTGTGTCACAGGTCCCTAGGGAGCCTCCTGACTCATCTGCTTGCTCTTTTGGCTTCTGCCCTTGCCCCTGCTCCCTACATTGGGGGCCGTCTTTGACCAGAGTGGCTCTATGAACCTGGAGGGCAGCCCATGTCGCTAATCTGCACCAAATGCTTTAAAGCTCCTTAATTACACTCTGTGTTTCTGTCTCTGTCTCTCTCTCACACACAACTCTTCCTATGACTTACAAGACCTGGCAAGATCCGGGTCCCCCT
Organism: Meles meles; assembly: GCF_922984935.1. Taxonomy (NCBI): domain Eukaryota; kingdom Metazoa; phylum Chordata; class Mammalia; order Carnivora; family Mustelidae; genus Meles; species Meles meles. Next base: position 18,267,120 of record NC_060083.1, read on the forward strand.
TACCTCTCTCACTTTATGTTCTATTACTTTCTTTCTCATTTTCTTCCACACTGGCCTCCTGGCTAGTCCTTGAGTGGCCCTGTCATGCTCCCACCTCAGGACCTTTGCACACACTGTTGCCTTTTCCCAAAAAGCTCTTCTCCTCAGTACTCAATGTAGTGATCTCCTTCATTTCAGTCCAGTCTTTACTCAGTGGGGTCTTTCTGACTGCCATCTCTGAGATCTCAACCCTGTAACATTTTATATGTCCCTCTCCTGCTTCACTCTCTTTTCTCTCTGCAAGTTCTCTCCATCTCACCTTTTACATACGTTACTGTCCTGTATATTGTCTGTCTCCCCAGCAAGAACAGAGGAGCCAGGAAGAGTTTTAGCTGTTTTGTTCACTGGTCCTCCTTAGAGTTCTGGGTATAATAGATGACCCATAAACATCCGTTGGAAAACAATGAGTCCATAAAGCACCTTTCCTTAGTCCTTGAGGAAATGCAAATCAAAACCACAACAAGATGCCACTTTATCCCACTGGAATGGAAAAAAAAAAAAAAGACCTATAGTCACAGGTGTCGGTGAGCATGGGAAGAAGCAGGACCCTCTTATGTGGCTGGTAAGATTATAAAACAGGACAGCCATTTGCATGGCAACGTGGCTGTTTCTTTAAAGCTAAACATCAACTTACCCTGTCACCCAGTTATTTTTACTCCCAGGTGTCTACACAAGAGAAACGAAGAACTGTGTCCACGCAGAGACTTGCATGCGAATGTTCACAGCAGTGGTCTTTGTAGTCCCCCCAAATGCAAACTCCCCAAACGTCCATGAGCCGGTGCGCGGCTGAACAAAACATGGCCTATCCATGCCAGCGAGTATGACTCGGCAGTCAAAAGGAGTGGGCTACGGATACGGCACGGAGGAGCCCAACACGTGCAAAACGAAAATAGTCACATGCAGGGGACTGCGTGTTGTGTGATCTGACTCATGTGAAATGTCCAGAAAAGGCCGATCTGAAGAGCAAGAATCAGATCTGTGCTTGCGTCTGGGACAGGTGGGGTGGGTGAGATGGGTATGAGGGATCCTGGCAGGGTAATAAAAATGCTTAAAACGGGGTCATTGGTGATGCTTGGCCAACTTGGTAGATTTATGAAAAAAGTCATTGAATTGAATGATCAAACACTTAAAACGGGTGAACCGGGGGCACCTGGGTGGTTCAGTGGGTTAAAGCCTCTGCCTTAGGCTCAGGTCATGATTCCAGGGTCCTGGGATCGAGCCCCGCATCGGGCTCTCTGCTCAAGCGGGGAGCCTGCTTCCCCCTCTCTCTGCCTGACTCTCTGCCTACTTGTGATCTCTGTCTGTCAAATAAATAAACAAAATTAAAAAAAAAAACCCAACCAAACAAACAAACCAAAAAAACCCGGGTGAATCATACGGTATGCAAATTAGACAGGCAAACCTCAGAGGTATGAAGCAAGTCAAATGAATTTTTGTTTGCCTGTGCATATGAAAGTTATATTCACACTCTACCGTAGTCTATTAAGCGTGTAATCGCATTATGTCTAAAAAAACAAGGTATATACTTTAATAAAAAAATCCTTTATTGCTAAAGAAACGCTAACCGGCATCTGAGTTTCCAGGGAAGCTGTCATCAGTGATCATAGATCACCATAACAAAGATAATCGTAATAAAAGTTTGAAAATCTACGAGAATTGCCAAAATGTGGCACAGAGACGTGGCGTGAGCAAATGCTGTTTGAAAAATGGCTCCACAAGGACACGCTTGACGCCGGGTTTCCGCAGACCTTCCATTTGTAAAAACCACAATTATCTGCAAAGTGCCGTAAAGTGAGGCATGATGAACGAGGCGTGCCTGTACCCCGGTATTGCCGGTGTGAAAAATGAATGAATGGATGCTCTTGGGCGTAGCTCCCTTGCTCAGAAATCCTGGGGAGGTGGGGGGCTGGGGACCAGGGCAGGGCAGGGATGCCTCCCAACTGACTGCCAGCACTGATCGGAGGGCCTCTCTGTTCACAGAGTGGGAGCAGAACAGGGCCGGGTAGAAGCCCCTCAACCCCCTGCAGCTCCTGGGGTCCTGTGGGCTTCAAGTTCATGGCAGCTTTCTGAGCCAGGCCTGCCTGTGGAGTCTGAGTGGGGGAAGGTGGGGGGGGGGCAGGGGGAAGCAGAAGTCGATAGGGAGGCGGCCCAGCAAGGAAGATCTGGAGTCAGCAAAGCCTTTAGAGGAGCAGAAGGGCGGCCAAGGGAAGAAATAAAAGCCGGGGAGAATCTTGGGTCCGCAAAAGGGAATAAGAAGGGCGTTTTACAAATATATCAGGGGAAAAGAGATCCTGGAGAGCCGGCTGGCCCATTAATAAATGAGAAGGGAAATAAAATTAATGATGATGATTAAAATGGCTGAGCCGCTGAAGTGCTTTGTAAAATTGGTCTTTAGCAAGGAAAAGGAAAAAAATCCAAGGGATGGGCAATTAGAAAGCAACAGACGCCTTGTCAGTACAGTTGATGAAAGGTAGGAGAGAGAATATGTAGAAAAAATTGGATAATACCAACCCAGTCTGCATTGCTACATCTGGATATAGGCCTCGGAGGCTGAAGGGGATTGCTGGTGAGATTATTAGACCCTTGGCAGGTATTTTAATTATATATATATATACACACACACACGTATATATATGCGTATATGTATGTGTGTGTGTGTGTGTGTGTATATATATATTATTTATTTATTTATTTTTTGAGGAGGGAAGCAGAATCAATGAAAATGCAAGAGCTCGGGAAAAGAGGAAGAGTATGTTCCCTGGGCCTGACTCTGTTCCTCATACTTGTGGCGTCATTTAATCCAGCTGCACTGTGTGCTTTTGTGACTAGCATCCTTTACAGGCAAGGAAACTGAGACCCAGAGAGTTTCTGGGATTCCCTGAGATTACACAACCAGCAGACAGTAGTGGCAGAATTTAAACCCACAATTTTCTTTTTTTTTTTTAAAGATTTTATTTATTTATTTTAGAGAGAGTGGGGGGGGGCGGGGAGCATGAGCAGGGGAGGGGCAGAGGGAGAGAATCTTCAAGCAGACTCCCCGCTGAGCCCCGACGCAGGGCTTGATCTCACGACCCTGAGATCACAACCTGAGTGGAAATCTAGAGTCGGGCTCTTACCTGACTGAGTTGCCCAGGTGCCTCTTAAACCTGGGTTCTCCTGATTCCAGAGCTGATGCCTTTGCCCTCTACCAGCTGCTGATTCTAACTCTCAGTATTGGATTCCACACCCAGTGACCTGCTGCCTGTGATGGTCCTTTGTCCCAAAGCCTTGGGATTCTGATGACAATGACAGAGAGGGGGCTGTCTGATTCTGATTTTGTGATGTTTAGAGAGGTTTTCATTCCTATGTTGAAGAGAAAGAAATGGGGCAGAGGTTGAATAATGTGGGCCCAGGGGCATGAGGTGTCAAAGTCATCGGGAGTGTATAGGTTCCTAGAGTCCAAAGTCCTTATTGCACCTACAGGGAAACTGAGGCCTGGTGGGGGTAGGGGGGCTTTCCCCAGGTGACAGCAGGGGTGGAAGCCATAGCCAGGACTGTTGGCTTAAGTTCCAAGGCTCTGTTTCCCGTATTTCTTGGCCTGTGCTTGCTATTTGCCCTTGTCGCTGACTTCTGTCCTGTGACATCCAAAGACTGATCTTGACTTGAATTCTCAGCTTTGACTCTGTCTTCTACCTCTGCTTTAATACCCTAATCTGTGGTTCCTATCACTGGCTACTTTAACTTCATGTCTTGTTTCTGTTAACATTTTGTTGTCCTGATGCCTCGGGGCAGGTGGTGGGACTGATGGTGGGAGAAGCCTGTAGAACTCATCTCTCTCCTGTCCCACCAGGGTCCTGTCATTCTGGGGTCCTGTGCACGGTGTGACAGGAACCCATCTGTGACAGATGAAAATATTGGTCCTGATTTTTAAAAAAAAGTTTATTTATTTATTTGACAGACAGAGATAACACATAGGCAGAGAGGCAGGCAGAGAGAGGGGGGAAGCAGGTTCCCTACTGAGCATAGAGCCCAATGTGGAGCTCAATCTCAGGACCCTGGGATCATGACCTGAGGGGAAGGCAGAGGCTTTAACCCACTGAGCCACCCAGGTGCTCCAGGCCCTGATTCTTTATTTGTCTACCCTTTGCCATGGCTTCATCTTACCTAGAGTTTGCTTCCCTGTTTCTTGACTTTGAGTTTCACCATGAGACATTTCAAAGACTTGACATGTCCACACCAGCCAACTCCCAGTCTCTCAGAGAGAAGCCAAGCTCTCCCAGGAAGCAAACTGGCCGAATGAACCCAGACCAGCCAAACCCCAGCTGACCTGAATATCCTTGAAAATAAACCCTTATTATGGCACACCACTGAGACGTTTTGTGCTTGGTTGTTATGCAGCAGTAACTAACTGATACGCAGTCATCTACAGTATGCTTTGACAGATCTAGAGCTCCCTTCTAAAATCTCTTTTTGCCTCAGTTTAATAAAAGCAAAAAACAAGTCATGAAGTACCCCCTGTGTGATCATTTCCAGGTTAGGAGTACTGTGTTCAGAAGTTTTGGTTACTGTCTTCAAGGGAGAGTGGCAGGGAGGTCTACACATGGTTACAACATACGATGGCAAGGAAAGCTTTGTGGAGGGGATGGTCCTCTCCGACGAGGCCTGGAAGAGGAAGAAGAGGCAGGAAGGCCCTCAGGTGCCTCGAGGCCAAAGGAGCGAGGCTGTGAAGCTAGCCCATACTTGCGCGGAGCCCGAGCCCTTCTCTGTGCAGGAACGTGAGTCCCGACATGGAGAGGCAGGCGCGGTCTGGGTCCACCCCTGACATTTTACAAGTCCCTGGCCAAATGTTTTTGTAAAATGAGGCATCGACGATGGCAATTTATTACCAGATGATGAAGTCCAGGGATACTCCATTAAATTAAAAAGTGCCACGAGATGTGATAAAACGCAAAAAAACTCAAAGGGAATAGAAGACTCCGGGTTCTGTTGCAGATGGAAGAAACAAACAGCGTAATCCAGGGATGCCAAAGGCACAGAGGTAATTACACACCGACACCTGCTCCTGAAATTCAGCCTGGGCTCTGCGAGGCCCGGCCCAGACACCCCAGCATGGCCCTCACCTCATGGTTCCCAGATCCCTTCCGCGCGGCAGACCCTTCCCCTCTGGGGGTCTCAAGTCCCAGGTGTTTCTCCCCCTGGGACGGTTCTGGGTGAAGTGCTCTCTGCGGGGGAGGGGGCGGCTGAGGGTGGTGTGGAGGGGCAGGGGAGCAGCCTCCCTGGCCATCTGGTGCTGAGCTCACCTCCCCTTGAGGCCCGCCCCCTCCTTCTAGCACTCCCCCTCCAGGAGTGAGGGGAGCCGAGCCCAAGTGTGTGTGATTTCAGAGTTAATCTGTCTACACTAATTAAATATTGACGGCTGTTATATATTCATGGTGCGTTTTAGCTGGCAGGTTTGATGTCTCCAGGCCCGGTCGGCCGCTGCTGGGAGCTCTCCTGGCTGGTTATTTTGTGCTCCTGACTGCCTCTTTTGCACCCAGAGGTTTCCAGCTGCGGCAGTGGGTGGCCCAATGGGAACCTCTCTGTCCCTGGGCCTCAGGGAACCCCACCTCCAGGCCTGCGACTACTGATTCCCTTGCTTGTGTGGCGTTTGGGGGGCTATAGCTTTGGGTGTGGGGCTTGGTTGGAATTAAGCCACCAGTATAGACAGGTGCCACATAGGGAATGTGGCCTAGGGGGCAGGAAGGGGGCTTGACTCAGGGCTGGCCTAGAGGCCAGGCAGTCTGTTTTCCAAGGGAGACTTCTGGGGGTGTCCTTCCTTCAGGCCAGGCTCTGAGGGAGGCACTGGAGAAAGCTGGCCGCCAGACTGAATTCCTGCTCCCCGCCGAGAGTCCAGTCAGGTGTGAGGAGACAGTCCTGTAAAGGGCATGACCATGAGGGGAAGTGTTATGACGGTGGGATGGGGAGGACTGGGTTCTTGTGTGGGGGTCCCAGGAGGACACCAACCAGGCAGGGCAGGCTTTGCAGGACGAGACTTCAGGCAGAAGCCTGAGGGACAAGCCCGAATCGGGCAATCAGTACAAGGGGGTCTGTGTGGAAGATGTCCCCACAGGAGCAGGGCTTGGGTGAAGGCCCAGATGCCAGCAAAAGTCTGGAAGCTGGGGGACAGAGGGGTGTGGAGAGAGGTTAGGGAGGGGAGTGGAGGGGCGGGGAGAGGTGGGCAGTCTGCAGGAATGAGGGTACACGGCCCAGGTTTTCCTTGTCTCTCGCCCCCCTCTGTCCCTTCATCCCTCCGCCTCCACTCTGAACCCCACAAGAGGGTCTTCCCGGCCTGCGCCAGAACTTGCTCCAGCCGGCCTGCCTGTGGGAGAGGAGGGCTGTGGAGGGGAGGGTCAGCAGGGCCAGGGGCAGAGAGCCTGAGCCTGGAATCCCTGATCTCTTGAGGAGCATCTTTGTCTCCAGGCAAAGGAGGCCGGCTTCCCAGTCACACAGGCCGGAGGGTCAGCATCTAGCCACAGACAGAGGGCTCCCTGTGGCCAAAAGGAGGAATCCAGGGTCCTCCCTGCCCTTCACCTTCCCTCCAGGCTACAGGGCCTGTGGCTGGCCTCACCCACCGTAACTTCCCACCTCAACGCAGGCCCGGCCGGAAGTGTCTGAGAGGGCCACTTCCTTCCTGTGTGTGCGGCTCCGGCTGTGTGGGGCTCGTGTGGCCCAGGGACATATTCCCTGAGTGACTGACCACATGTGTCATTTTCCCTCAACAGTGAGGTGATGCCCTGACTCGACTAGACCTCTCAGGCTGGATCCCCAGGCCTAGGACCTCAAGGCTGGGTCCCCACGGCCGAACTCCTGAGGCTTCCTGCTCCGAGGGCCCGGAAGAGGCATTGACCTTTGGTCCCAAGGGGCTCTGAGACTCTGGAGTGCTTCCCTTTTGGCGACATGGGAGACAATACCACAGAAGCAACAATAGCTTGTTTGCTTCAGCACTTCTCTGGGCCTGCTGTGTTTCCGTCCTCATGCAACCCAACCCGCTAGAGGGTTCTGTGATACACGTTTCACGGAGAGGGAACCAGGAGGGTCAGAGAGGTTGAGAAGCTGTCCAGGCTCACCCAGCAAGGGCGAAGTTGGCATCTGATGTTGGATGTTCTTACCGGAGTCCTCGCCTTTGGTTCTATGTCAGAGTTCTCAGACGTCCCCAAGATAAAAATCCCCCGGGGAGCCTGTCAACATGTCCACTCTGGGCCCCTCTAGGGACATGGATGGGGCCAGGTAGGGGCTCCGCTGTGCTGTCGCCTGTGGGGTTGGTGGGCTTTTTCCCCTGGACCTGGACGAAGAGGGGGCGGGTGGGGATTCAGCTTAAAAACAGAACCCCTCGAGTTAGGACCCTGACTGCTTTAATGTTGAACAGATTTCTCTTTAAGATGTGAGTCCCACAGCTGCTAATAGAATCGGGAAAGCGTTTGTGTTCCCCTTGGGCCAGAGTCATAAAGCAGAGACTGTTAAGTATTGGGCTGCCCTTACTGTGGTGGCGGCAGCAGAAATCAATGCTGGGGCCAGGGGAAAGAGGGACTCAGTGTGAAGAGGGACTCATTGCTTGGTGACCCACCCCAACTTGTTGGAAACAGAATTAAGAATGAGCTGTGCTAGAATTGCCTCTCGCTAGCTGTGAGGCCTTGGGTAAGCAACACATTGCCTCTGAGTCTCAATATTCCCATCTGCAAAATGGGCTCATAATATTACTTTCCCAGTAGTGTTGTTGTAAGCATCCCACGGAATGTGCAAAGCACCCGACACCGGCGGTAGCCAAATCCTACATAGTACTTCCTGCATGTCAATCATTGTTCTATGCACTGGACATATATTAACTCCCTTCATCCACATAATAGCCCCTCCTGGCTGCTGTTACTACTGCCCTCTGTTTCCAGGTCTGAAACTGGCATGGAGATGTTCATGGACGTGCCTGTGGTAGGAAGTAGGGAAGCTGAGACCAAACTGTGGGACTCCAGAACTCATCCTTTTTTTTTTTTTTAATTTTATTTATTCATCTGACAGAGAGAGAGAGAGTACAAGCAGGGGAAGTGGCAGAGGGAGAAGCAGGCTCCCCGCTGAGCAGGGAGCCTGATGCGGGGTTTGATTCCAGAACCCTGGGATCACGACCTGAGCCAAAGGCAGATGCTGAACCAACTGAGACACCCAGGAGCCCCAGAATTCATCCTTTTAACCCATTATTGGTGTCCAAAAAGGAGAGTCTCCCAGCTTTCCCTTTTCCCAAAAGGGACATTGGGTCTCCTGTTTTGGACAAAGGCGCCTTTTCCATAGATGACCCTCCTCTCCAGAAAGCCCACTGGACCGAAAACAGATTTCTCCTCTGGCCGCTTGGGGCTCCTCCGCAGATGACTTCATCTCACTCGCCACATCCTATGTCCTTTGCTTCCCATCCCACACTGTGCCTGAGCACTTGCCCTGCCCCGGGGACACCCGACAGCAGACACTAGCTGTGACTGTAGTGAGACCATAATTGGGGACCAAAGCAAAGGCAATAAACAAGCAACGAAGCAAAATATAAAGTATCTCATTGTGAGCCAACTGCTGTGGGCAAGGAGAAAGCGGACATGGGAGGCTGAGGGTGGTCAGGGATGGTGTGGCCGGGCAGGTGCCTGTGAACGGTGACCCGAGCCGGTGAGCCATGTGGGTGTGGGGAGAGAGGCTGTGCGGGGCCCTCAGAGCACCAGCAGCAGAGCCAGGAAGTAGGAGACAGAGGAGAGCATGCGGCTGAGGGAAGGGAGTTAGAGATGGGGTCAGAGACAGAGCAGAGCGAGGAGCTGGTCATGGGGGTTCCCATCAGCTGTTGTGAGGTCAACTTGCGTTTGAGAGAGGGGAGACCACCGGTGAGAAGGAATTCCTATTCCTTTCTTGAGAAGGGCCAGGACCTTGTTGCTCTCGGGTGAAGCGGGCTGGCCCGGCTCCTGTGAGGAACGGAGTGCAGGTTGAGGGAGGGCTCAGGGGGCTGTCGCCCGGCAGGTACAGCAGACAGATGACCGTGGCTCATGCCACGGGCAGTGTTAGCGTCTTAAACTGTTCGGAGCACTCGGGTGATGACATGTGGTGTTCTGAAGGTAGAACCAGCAGCACTTGCTGACAGATTGGGTGTAGGATGTAGGATGTAGGATGGCGAGAGAGCAGTGAGCCCAAGGGTTTAGGCTGGGGCAGCCAGAGGGATGGAGTATCCATTTACTGTGGTGGGGGAAGGGTGGGGTGTGTGTGGGGGTGTGGGTAGGTGAGGAGCTCAGGTCTGGATCTATCAAGGCCCAGATGCCCCAGTGGAGGTTCAGGTAGGCAGATGGGATATACACCTGAACCTGAGGAGACGTTCGACTACAGATAGACTTTTGGGTGGCATTTAAAGTCAGCAACTCTGGATGAGATCACCCAGGGAGGAGAAGAGATGGGAAAGAGTGGAGGTCTGAGGATGAGACTCTGGGAGCAGGAATGTTTACAGGTCAGGGAAAAGATGAGGAGGCAGCAAGGGAGACCGAGGCGCTGGCACCTCAGCCCCCAGAGGCAGGGAGAGACCCCAGCTCCCCTGCCTTTCCAAGCACCAGCTTGTCACTTTCACAGGCTTTTTCTGCCCTCTAGTGGTCGTAGTTGAAAATTCTCACACTGACTAGACAGGGAGAGCTAGACTACCTTTCTGGGTTCCATGACAGTGGCTCTCAGCTGGGGGTGGTTTGGTAATGCCTGAAAACATTTGTCACAGTTAGGTGCGGTGGGTAGGTTGTTGCTGGCATCTAGTAGGAAGAGGCCAAGGATGCTGCAGAAGATTTTATAATGTGCAGGAGATCCTCCTACAACACAGAATCATCTGACCCTTCATGTCAACAGGGGCCAAGGTTGAGAAGCCTGAACTTAAGACAGCATGTCCAGTACTATTAACCAAAACATTTGGTTGCAGAGAAGAGAGGAATTAAACCTGTTTGGAGGCAAGGAAGGCTTCACTCCACAGGGGATGTATGGTTGCAGCTTGTCATGAAGGATGAGTAGGGCTTCGCCAAGTAGAAAGGGGAGAGATAGAACATAGATTATAGAAACACGTTCAAATCATGTCCCAGGAGAACCCAGAGTGGCCACAGGCCCGAGTGTGTCTGGGACAGCCCCACTGATGCAAGGTGAGCCAGCATCATTATTCGGAGAGCTGTGTTCCCGTTGGGACAATTGTGTATGTGGACATCCTAGACTCAGCAGGCTCAGTGCAGCTGGAATGGTGTCGGGGACGGAAGGGAGCTGGGTCATGAGGGCGGAAGGGCTGGGTTTTAGCAGAGAGCAGTGGGGCCCCACTGGTCCTGCAGTCAAGAGTCTTTCCTCAAGAGACCAGAGTGGAGGCACCATCAACATCCAGAATAGAGAGGACAAAGGTCTAATCATGGACAGTAACACTGAAATTCCCTTATGCCCCTGAGAATGCCAGTCTTGGGTGAAGTTTGGAGAGAATAGGGCTTAAGTGTGCTACACTTAAGGACAAATGAAAACACTCCCAGTGCAAGGCACTGGCCTCCTACTGCCGTGAGCAGGCTCTTGCTTTTTTCCTGCCCCAGGAAGAGGTGATGATTGGGTTAGCACAAAAGCAGGGGTCCGGAGAGGTGGTGGTGGCCAGAACTTGGCTGCAAACAAGCCATGGCACCTGGTCACAGCTCCTTCTGGCTTTTGGCTTCTCCATCTACAGCAGGAGCGGGCAGGCAGATCCTCCCTGTGACTCTTCCTGTTCTCAACAGGTGGATTTCTGGAGCTTTGCTTTCTGATCAGCCGGTGGGACCACGCCAAACCCCCTTCCAGGCCTGAGGTCTTTAATGAAATGGAGACAGGTCTATCCCCTTGGAAAAGGGAGCCCTTGAAGAAATGTATCATCAGGTACTCTGCTGGGGCGCCCCGAGAGTCACGCTTTGAATTTATGGTTGTGAATGCCCAGCATGCTCTCTTTCTGAGGTCTGTGCCCCCAGGGCTTCCAGGTTCTGGTCTGCCCAGCCATGGTTCTGGAGAGTGGGTAAACAGGTTTTGCCACGGGAAAATTGGAAAGGGCATGGCCCCAAGAGCCATCAGAGAGAACGCTGCCTTGCTATTTACAGACGGCTTAACTCGAGTGAGCAGAGATGACAGCAGATGGGGTCCGGACGGCCCCGGGGTGGGCAAGGGGTCTGTGTCCAGACAACCTCCCATCCATATATGGTGACTCACAGCCCATGTGGGCAGAGTACTGGGGTCATCCCCATGGATGGCGCTGGGATCCTGGGGGGAGTTCACTCAGCAATTTTCTGGCTGAGCACGTGGGGCAGAGGACCTGGGCTTGCTGACTCCTCTTCATTGTTTGTTTCTGGCACGACCCTGACACCTTGTCTTTGATAGAGGAGGATTCTGTTGTGTAGAGGGACACACAGATCGGCCACAGGTCATCCAGCTACCGAGTGAACTCTCTGAGGCCATATCTGACGGCCCTCACAGGGTCTCCCGCCTCCAGCTGGGCCGACGGGTAAGGATGTCATTTATTTCAGAAATCGGTTGTGCGCCTGTATGCATCTCTACCATGAGCCAACATCACAAAAACTTTCTTCCATTATAAAAACACCAAGAGATTTCAGAAAATAAAGCAAAATTGAAATAAAAATGGCCCTACTGCTTAAGCGTTCACTTTGGGCTACATTTACTTCCTTTGACTCTGCAATTTCACGCCCTGGTCTCGCTCACTGTCGTCAGTATTTTCCGTGTTGTTACCTACTCTTCCTAAGTGTCATTGTGAAGGCAGCAAGCTCACTGGACCGACTCCTGATGGTTGGACGTTTAGACTGTTTCAGATTTTTCACTGCTACACCTGATGCTTCACAGAGCATCTTTGTGTAGGATGGCTTTCAATATTTAGGATGATTTTATTGGGCTGGAATTTGAGAGAGAGAGAGAGAGAGAGAGAGAGAGAGAATACTGATAACGTATACTCTAGGTGCTCCTGTGTTTGGTTCTCCCATGGCTGGCCCAGGCTTGGGAGGATAGCAGGTCCCCTCTCCTCTTTCTACAGGCTTTCCTGAGGTCTGTGTTGATTTTTTATTCTCATTACTCCCTCACGGCCTGTAAATTATTTCCTAAGACTCCTCCATTAAAACCTGTCACATTAACAAGGATACTCAGTCTGCTGAAAGTGAAGGGAAAAAAAAAACACATCCCAATGTATATTGATCAAAAATAGATTATACTGGTTTAATAAACTGAAAAGACATTGGCTTCAGGTATAGCTGGATCCAGGTGCTGAGGCAGTGCAATCAGGACCTGGTTTTTCACTTCTTAGCCCAGTTCTGTTGGTGGTTCCATCTTCAGGTCTTGCGTGCTGGCACTGGTTTCAGTCTGCCTGCTTCTAGGCCTGCAAGAGAGAACAAGATTTTCTCCCTGGTATCTTCTATGTAAGCCCCAGAATTCACTTTGATCGACTAACTTAGGTTGCTTGCTCACTCCTGAACTAATCAGTGCCTGATCTTAATCTTAGTGGATGTGGATGACATGTTTTGTGCCTGGGACTGGGGTTGTCCCAGAGCCTCTAGACTAGGAAAGATGGTCCCTGCAGAGTACGCTTGGGACACTGATCATCCCAAGAAAAGAGAGTGGATTCTGGACTGGAAAAGACACAACACGAGATACTACTCTGGAGAGAGACTCCTATTGCAGAAGCATAAAATTTTGGACCTGAAGAGTCTTGCAAGTTCATCTCCCTACTATCCCAGACAAAGAGGACCCCTGTTGCAACCTCTCTGAGAGACAGCCATTCCAATTCTGTCTGCATTCCTAATGATAGGGAGCTCACCTGTATCCAGACCATTCTGGATCACTGGATCACTCCACCCTGGGAGAGCTGTGGCCTTAAGAGAATTAATTCTTCTCTCCATTGAGTGTTCAAATCTGTCTATTCATCTAATTACACATGGGCACTGGCCCTCCTGGACCCATCTGGAAGACCCTCAGATAGGCAAAGACTGACATCACTGTCTCCTGGGGTCTTTTTTTTCACTCTGTGAAGCAGCCTCTGGACTTTGTTGTATGAAGCTTGGTTTCTATCTTTTTGCCATTGGCTGGCTTCATCAGAGTTGCTGACCAGAGTCAAGAGCTGACCATAAGTTTGAAGTCTTGGGAGTCTTTAGTAGGATATCCAAGCCTCCTCTTCAAACAACTACACAGCTGTGAAGGAGGTTGGTTCCTGTCCAAGTTTTCCCTTCCCTTGTGGCCCATGTGAATTGCTCTTTTAGCTAATTTCAGGGCTCTGAAAGCAAAAGTAACAAGCTCCAGGGTGTGTTATTATAAGGAATTGATTGCTTGTACCTAAAGGGATCCTTTTCTAGGACGAGCATTTTATGTAGCCACAGGCAAATGGCACCCACTGTTTGGTCAAGTGCATGGGTCTCCCTGCTAGGTCCTTCTTCTGCTACTCCTGTTTCTGGTGCTCAAGTCTGACCTCTGTTCCTGGGACTGCATCCACCCATTATGGATCCAGTGGATCACGCTCCAGGTAGCACATGGATGGATCATCTCGTCTTGGGGACCCTGCAGCATTTTGTGCAGCCCTGGTTACTTTGGGTAGCCCTAGGGGGCTGCCATTCCAGATAGCCACCAACCTCCCCTTGTTGGCCAGCCTCAAGCACATGATACCACCATTCCTCCCATCACCAAAAGCAAGCGAGGAGTCAGCGAAATCACCCGGTAGCTTGATTCAATCAGAGTCAGAGCTGCGTGGCTATGATTCCAACTCTCTGCTGTCACTGTGGGTTAAAGTAATCCTGGCTGCTGTAACAAGTAAACCCCACATTGTATAGCAGCTCAGAGGTGACAGAAGCTGCTTTTCCCCCTCTGTCACAGGTCTGTTGTGTGACCAGGTCATGTGGTCTCTGGGTTCCAGGTTTCTGGATGTTCTAGCACCTTCAACTCAGGGCTTCCAAGAGGATCTGAGGGGTGTCTCAATGTCAGCCAGGCAGAGAGGAGCCCCAGCCAGGAGGATTGCCTACGCAAACTGTAGGAGATGTCCTATACATGACACCATTTCTGCTCCTCTCCCACTGGCCAGGGCAGAACTTAATCTCAAGGCCACTCATGGCTGCAAGAGAGACTGGAAATACAGTCTAGCTGTGGGCAAAGGGCAAGAGCCAGACTTTGGTGAGCAGAAAGCGGTCTGAGGCACACAGTGCCGATCCAAATTACAAGCCTGGACCATTCAAAGAGGAAGCCGAGGACATGGGTGCATGTCAGCAGAGGAAGTGTGGCTGGGCAGGCAGGTGGGCGGGCAGTCCCTGCTGCTGGTTCTATCCCATTGAGACTCCCCTCCAGCTGTCTCCAGACTGCTGGTTCCATCTAGTACCCTTGACTGACCATGACCCCCTCCCAGGACAAAGGCAGGGGACCCGGTTTGTGCATGAGCCCCAGAGACTTCTTGAGTCACGACCTCCCACTCATTGCTTCTCTCACACCCACGATGCGTGATTTAAAGGCATCGCGATAGCATCACTGAAGGCACGGTTGAACCGCTTGGGATGTCTGAAAACCTGTCGGGCAAAAGAAGCTGATTTGTGACTTGGGGGCAGGCGGAAACTCAGGGATGGATTTCTGATAACGTGGTGTGATGGATGTCTAGCATTTCCTGACTTCTCTTAACAACACTTCAACTGCCATGACTCCATCTCGTCAGCTCACTTCACATTCGCATTCCTTTTCAAAGAATCATCTCGAACTCAAGTATCTTCCATGGACTCTCAGCCTGCTCAGTTGGCTATAATTATCGCCTTGATGATCAAGTTGAAGTTCCACTTGTTGCTGGGTGACAACTTGCCCAGGAGGGACCCTCTTCCCAGGCAGCCCACGCGGCGGTCCAGCAGGGCCCCCCAAACCCTCCAACCCCTCGATGCTCCTGACCCAGCTTTCTTCCTTGAACCCATCTCTGGAAAGGGCTTTCCTTCAGAGAGCCCTGCTCTGCTTGGACGTCGGTAAAGGAGGATGGCGTTCTGGACCTACATGGTTGCATGCAAGGTGAGGTCATCTCAGCATCTCAGCAAAGAAGGGGGACTTTGTTCAAAGTCACAAGTTCACGCTGATGTGTTCATAATCACATCATTTCACCAAGCCCTTCTTTTCTTATTATCACCTAAGAATCTCTTGATTTATGATCTGGTTTCCTTCGCAAAGCTCCCAGCCCTCCGTCTCACACACACGCTAGTTTCTAAATGCCAAGCTGGACTTGGGGAGATGGAGAGGAGAAGGGAGTTGGGGGAAATCAGAGGGGGTGACGAACCATGAGAGACTGTGAACTCCAAGAAACAAACTGAGGGTTTTGGAGGGGCAAGGGGTGGGGGGTTGGGTGAGCCTGGTGGTGGGTATTAAGGAGGGCACGTATTGCATGGAGCACTCGGTGTGGTGCATAAACAATGAATAGTTACGCTGAAAAGAAATTTAAAAAATAAATAAATACATACTGAAAAGAAAATAAATAATGCCAAGCTGTTCATTGTCAAGCCAAACTATATGTTGAATTATAATAACGCCCCGAGCTTTCAAAACATCAGCATTCAAATGCCAACGTGTGGCTACTTGCTCCCATGATTTCTCATTGATGACATTCTATACCGTGCATGCCTGTTAATATTTATCTGAGCCGGGGGACTGCATTGCTGATTACTTTTTCCACTTTACTAAATTTATTAACAATGGTTTACACATCCAGCACATTCAGGAAACCAGCAACAGGGTAATTCCACTTAGGATTCCGTGATTCCTTTTAATATGGTTGGATCTTATCCAAGCATCCTTTTAAGGAAGAGCACTTCACTGTGAGTAAGAAGTGGACTATATAAAGTAAGAATCCTTTCCTATTTAAGAGGGCTTTCGGAATAATCCTATTCAGGCAGCATACAACACAACGAGAGCATCTTTACCCAGGGCAAAGGGATCTGAATGATTCAGAGAGGGAGGTGTGTGGTGTGGGGAGGTGGTGCAGGGAGGGTGATTGAGGGCAGAAGGTAGTGATAGGAAATGGCAGGGTTGAGTTGGATAATTGGGGATAAGTTGGATAATTCTTTCATGGGACCCAGAACTGGCTTCAGGCCCTAGAGATCTAGTGGAATAGAGAAAGACACACACGCACACGTGCGCACACACACACACATACACACACACACACACACCCCTATCTCAGGTTTCTATGGCCACTGCCTTTACGAGTTGATTCCCTCTGTGTGGAATGCATTTTCTACTGCTGCCCAACCTGCAAACTATCCTAGTTCAGAGTATGAAGATCCATGATCTACCACCCACACACTTTCCCCTCTGCACACCACACCCTAGGTACCTCTCTTGTACCACTTGCTACACTTGACTGTAGTGTGTGTGTGTGTGTGTGTGTGTGTGTGTGCGTGTGTGTGTTTCTGTCTATCAGTCTACCTTCCCTTTTGACAGTGGTCTTTCGTGGACAGAAAGCATTGCTTCTGCATCTTAATATCCTTAGCGTCTGGCGTGTGGTCAATACACAATGGATGTTGAATGAACGGGTAAAATTAGTGTCCAACTCATCATGAAATCTTAATGAACATTAAACTCTCGGTGAATTTTATCCCACCCGGACTCTCTTCTTTATCAATATCCAGGAAGACATTTGATATGCACAGTAATGATGACCATGCATATTTCATAGAAACGTTCCAGAATCTACCAAGCCCTCCTATTTGTCATTTATAACGGCCTCACGTTATTCATGTTATTAATGGCACTGTGTTAATACATTCTGTTTTGCTCGGTCAGCCCCCTCTTCTCTGGCCTTTCGGTTGTTGACAGTTTCTGGTTGTTACGGATCATGACGCTAGAGATGTGTTTTCCTTTCTTTTGGGCTCATACCATGGGGTTTTACCAAAGAGACAATTACTGGGTCAGAGAGTATCAACAGTGGCTCAGCTTTCATTCATGTTGCCTGATTGCTTATGTAAATTGGTCCCCAGTTTTTCTAGAAAGCGGTGCTGAAGGATGGGCTTCTGCCGGCTGCCAATCTTTGGTTCTCCTCATATTTATTTTTTGTGGCTTTAATAGGCATGTAATGGGACCTGAAAGTTGCTTGGATCTAAATTTTATTTCATAGCTGGCGAGATCGCAGATGTTTCCACACGGTGATTTACCACCTCCGCTTCCCAGCGTGGTTCTGTTCATCTCCCTTGACCCCTTATCAGGGGGACTCTCGCGGCAGCCCATCCATTCTGTGTTTTGGGCAGTAAGCAGACCTGGGACGGGGAACGTGACAGACATAATGGATGTCACTTCTTTCCTTTTAATATTTATTTTTATTACATTGTGGTGCAAGAATTTTCATTCTTATATATTTGAACCCATCCATCAGAGCCCTGATGGTATCTGTTTCTTCAATAGCCGGGAATTTATCTCTCCATCGGCGGCAGCGGGGATGGCGATGCCGGTCCCTTGTCTCCAGGATTGTCACAGATTAACGGTATGAGACAACTGAACTTGACAGGCATGCTGTATGAATTTCAATGAACTCTCCCCCGGCCCGTTAGCCAACGATCCCAGCGTTGTTTATTAAATAACAATTTCTTTCCCCAATGTGCTCTTTGGCTGGTCTTCTGTTAGTTTTACTAGGGTCCGGGTTCATCTTCGGAATCTCCTCTTGTCAACTTTGCTGCTTTCAAGTCAGCGCAGGATGGGGCCAGCGACTGACCAGTCCCATTTTAATTGCTCAGGAGGGATCGGATCTCACTGCCATGAAAAGACAGATCCTTTGGTGGTTCTCTACCTGGAAGAACAAGCATCCCACACTCAGAGCCATCGAATTCTATTAGAGGACTTAAGGGGATTTAGACCAGTATTGCATTCACTCTATATATTGACTCTGGGACAGAGCATATGTACTTAGGGATTACAATTAGACCACAGCTGGAAAGCTCCCCAAAGACCTGAGAGCTTCAGACAATGGGAAGACTCAAGTTTCCTTCAAATGGGACTGACCTGGGATATGTCCCAAAGGGTTGGGGTAATCATTTTGAGTAATGTGGTTTTTCTGAAGCCTTCCTCAGGCCCCATCCCAGGATGGTGACCTGGACAAATCCAGAGCAAGAAGACCAAGAAGGAATTTTGACTACACCCTAGGAGTCCTATGGTAAAGGTGTTGGTGGGTGGGTGGTGGGTCGGGGTGGGGATGGCAATAGAGGATTCATAGCCCCTCTGATCAGTCTGGGGACTGGACTCCCACTATTTTAGCACCAGTATTTTCAATTCTTCTGCCCAAGTGTCTTTCAGTTACAGCCTCCTGGTGAAGCACCCACTTGTATATCTTTTCCTCCATCACCTCCATCTCCTCCATCACTGTCCTTCTACCCTTTCCCCTGGGTCCAGCCAATCACCAAACCCATGCGTCTACCTCCTAAACATCTCTCCTCATTCCATTACCCACCTCCGCGACCCCCACCGTCACTCTGGCCACCACCATCTCTCACCAAGGCGTGCTGCATGAGCTTTTCAGTCCCCATTGCTCTGAACTTGCAAACCCCTTAGCGTGGTTTACAGGTCCCTCTCTGGCGTGGTGCTGCTCATTTATCTTTCCGTGCCTTCCCTACCCTCTAGCCTCCAGCCACTCTAAATGGGATTCCTTTTCTTGCACCCACTCTGACCTCTGGCATTTTCACCTGCTGTTCCCTTTGCCTGAAAGTCTTTTCCTTGTCCCCTTTTCCTGAATTACCAACTATTTATTTTTGAAGCTTCATATTAAAAGCCATATCCTTCCGGTAACTTCTCTGATCTCCCAGTGTGGGAAGAGATGCCTAGTCTTTTATGCTCCTGTAGCAACCTGTACTTTACCCATCACTAGGCCATCCTTCATACTGGTCTGTTCAGAAGACTATATCCTCCCCTAAGTATCATGACACCTTTGTTCACTCCTGTATGTCCAGTGCTTGGCATATGGTACGTCCCACCGTATTTGTGCTCCATAACTATTTGCTGAATAACTATATCATTCCACATACCATGACAATATGCGCGCTCTCTCCATGCTCTTCAGTACTTCCCTCTGACACCTGGTACAGAGTGGCAGGATCCTTCTGTCTTGCTTATTCTCCTCTAAGTAATTCCCAGTCCTTGCCTCTAAGAAGCTCAGTCTAACCGTGGCGATGTACAAGGAAGCAGGTAAAGACCGTGGGCCAACGCAAGGTGACCTGTGTGTATGAGAATCAGTGATAATGGGAAGGAGGCCAGGGAAGGGATGGGTAAATGTTTCCTGGAAGAATTGACTCTGAGCTGAGTTTTTTGGGTTATTTTTGGGTTTTTTTTTTAAAGGAAGAGCTGGAAAGGAATGGAGGAAAGGAAAGACACTCATGAATTATTCCTCATTTTCTTCTAAGTGCCCCAAAGCAGCTAAGGAGAGACAACACTTCTGTCTACTTCCACTGACAATTTTTACCCCTCCCATCAGCTCCGTTTCACGGAAAGATGCAACGCACACCCGGGATACTGAACACCGCTCCCCTTTCTCAAAACCCCTTCAATGTCTTTACTCATCTAAAATAAACCCGGCTGATCCTGCAGGGCAAATTCTGCCTATAACTGATGGTACGGATGCCCAGTGCATGATTTCCCCAGATGAGGGAATGGACACGGAAGAGGTGAAATGTTTTGAGGCGGTTGCACAGAGCTAATTAGAAGCACAGCCAGGAGTCAACTCCAAGGACCTGCTCTTTTCACCACATCCTGCTGCCTGCTACATTTTTAAACACGCATGTGCTAAAGATTGATAGTTTGATGGGGGCAGGGTACTAGAGGAGCAACACCCAAATCTTGAACTTGAGCCGTTAGCCTTCCTGGATGGATTCTTCAAGAAATGTATCACTTACTAGGAAACAAAGACACTTATTCAGTAAGAGAAGACAGAAACATTTTGCCTTCCGTATCCTAAGACCACCGTTCGATGAAGTTAGAAATAAATCTCACAAAGGAGAAGGGGCTATCCAGTCACAGAGAAGTTAACAGTCCTAAATAAAGCCAAGGAAAGAGAAGCAATTCAGAATAGAGTATTTAAAGAACAAAGATATAAACACAGCATAACATATAAATTTATGGGACGTTGCCAAGCTGCTACTTAGAGGAGGAAGTATTGCTTTTGATGGCCTCTCTTAACGAGAAAGAAGAAAAACCGGGAATTAAGTCTCTACCTAAAGAACCCAGAAGGGGTACAAATTATCAAGGGAAGGGAAAGTGGGAAGAGTAATAAACCCCCAAACAGACATGAATAAAACAGAGACATAAAATTGAACTTGAAGCACAAACTAAGACAGTGCCTTCCTAACCTGGCCATGTATCAGAATTAGGGGATGCTTGTTTGAACCATGAATGTTCCAGCTTGAGCTCAGACCTGCTGAATTAGACTCATAGCAGGGCAGGGAGCTGGAATCTGTATTCCTGAAAAATTCCCTTCATGACTGTTCTACATTCACCATATTCACCTTTCTGTCCTCTGATGTTGAGAGCCATTGTCTACCCTAATTCTCTCATGAGACTTACGGGCTCCTTAGCCAATATGACCCTTGGTAATCCTCATCCTTTCTTTCCTCCATTGTGGTAGGAATAGCCAGGTCGCAAGGGGACCCCAGCATCTAGACCCGGCTGATTGCTCTAAGAGTGGACACTTGACTTGTACTGGGCCCGTGTGTCCTTTCTCTGGGATTTTTGGATTTGGAGCCTGGAGAGTTGTATGACCTCCCTCTCACGGTCTGGATTGTTATCTATGAAACATTATCCTCCCTGCCACCATGTCTCCCACCCTGTGGAGTAGAAAAATGGCAGAAGCTGGTCTTTAGAGAGAGAGGACTGAAGGCAACACACAGAAAGACGCATAGATACCAGAGAGAAGAGGAAAGCCCAGTGTAATTCAAGTCCTTGCTTCTTTTTGTCCTAAGACCCAGTAGCTTCCTGCCCTTGGAAATGCACTTATATTATTTTCCCTTCAAGTGTAAGCTGGTTTGAGCAAGCGTTCTTGTCCCACACATCAAAGGAAGAATAGCTAATTCACACATTTACTTAGTTCCTCTCACTCCAGGCACAGGCTCCCAATGTCATCATCCACTCTTATCCTAAAAGAGAAGTAAGAACATAGTTGCAGGAGTCACACCTTCTGTGCCTTGGTGACAATATTTTTTTGGGTCCTTGTATGATAGAAGTCTGTCCTATGACTCAGACTCTACTTTCTTCTATGTGACCTACCTTTCTGCTTCTCAAGTTCAAATCTGATTATGCGGCCAAGTAGCCATGGAGATGGGCACAATTTGTAGCAGCAAGGAGCAAGATGTCCCATCGTTTGGAAAACTGTGGAATAAGCAATAAACCATAGAACCTATATTCATAATTCTTTTAAGATGCAGAAGGCGCCCCTGGTAGGAGGCACTGTCAAAGGAGTCATCACAAACACATTCAAGAACATATGCTGAATATCTCATCGAGACTGAGGATGGTGTTAAGTCTGGGTATTCTGAAATGAGTAGTGTGAGGTCACTTGCCACGGAGTCTGACCGGTGGAGGAGGAGACATACGCGTGAAGAAAAGGAAGGAGTGTGGAGGTGGGGTCTCAACTCTGAACCACTGGCACAGTCAGGGGAGGCTGCCTGGAAGAGGAGTCGTCTGTGCCAGGTCTTGGTGAGAGAGCTCCTGGCAGCAGGTGAGAGATCAGGCAGCAGGAAGAGCTTGTGGAAAGGCACCACATGGCACTCAGTCATCTGAGTCCATCTCACTGGAGACTGGAGAGCCCACTGGGGAGCAGTGGGGATGAGGCATGTGGGGGAGGAGGAGACCACATCTGGAAGGTCTTGTGTGCTCTGCTCTGGGGCTTGTACTTGATCTTGGTGGTGAGAGGAAGCTGGGAAGGGTTTTAAGACAAGGAGTGGTCTTGGCAGATATGCAGTTATTAGTGCTATTTCTCAATTATTTCTGGCTCTCCTTTCTTGGCCCTTGGAGGCACCACATTTCTGGGCCTCCTTGTCCTTGGATGGGATCACATGAATGACTTTGGCCAGGGAGACATGAGTGGAAGTGACATCTGTTATTTCTGGGTCAAGCATCTCGTTGCTGGGGTAAGACCCCGTAGAGTTCTCATCCCCTCTTTCCTGTTAACTGTCTTCCATCCAGATGGTGACTGCTCCACCGGCCCCAGGGGTGGGGAGGGAACAAGAGCTCTTGGAAGCCCCTGCTGGACATGGAGTATCAACGAACAATAAACCATTGTTCTTTTTAAGCTCTGAGATTTGGGTTGCCTTGTACCACAGCATAACGGGTCAGGTCCTGACTGGTGCAGCTGAGTCATCATCCATCACCAAGTTGGGGAGCAGTGTGGGAGGATAGTGGCACACGAGACTGGGCCTCTGTCCATGCCAGTGGAGGACATGGAGGCCTAAGGTCCCTCAGATGGGCAGCCCAGGGACTGGCTAGCAGTATCACCCACATCTCATTGCCCATATGACTGGTATTCTTCTTTTTTTTTATTTGACAGAGATCACAAGTAGGCAGAGAGGCAGGCAGAGAGAGGAAGGGAAGCAAGCTCCCTGCTGAGCAGAGAGCCATATGCGGGGCTCCATCCCAGGACCCTGAGATCATGACCTGAGCCGAAGGCAGAGGCTTTAACCCACTGAGCCACCCACCCCATATAACCAGTACTCTTGACCCCCTTGGTGCCAATCACCCAGTGGCTCCTTGAAGAAGTGTGAAATTCTGAATACGATGATGAAAAGTAGAAAGTAAAGGCCTGGAGAGATTATACACAGGGAAAAGCCTTGACTTAAAAACAAGCACATGAACTTTGAGAATGTGAATCTCCTTCCCGCTAAATGCATAGAACCAGTCCAATAAATGGCATGCATGGATTTTGAAAAGTGTGATTGAAGAAAAAGGCTCACAGGAAACAAAATACAAAGGCAAGACAGCAGAATACAGCGGGAGAAGAGGGACTTCAGAGTCACAGACCCTTCAGACTCTGCTTTCAATATTTACAATATAACCTCCCCACGCTCGCCCATCCCTTCACCTTCCATTTACCCAATAAATACTGAGTGTCTTCCGTGTGTCTCTGAGCCCCTGAGACACTGACTCTGTGCTACGTAGGACTCACAGTCCAGGGGCATCCGCACATGAATATGGGCTCCCCATCTGCGCTGCAGGAAATCCACTCACCTGCTGGGGCTTGTAAGCATGGGGTTAGCACAGAAACCACCTTGCAGTGTGCACAGCAGCCCAGAGATGCTAAACCGATGGTGATTAAGAATATTAAAATGTCAGAGACTGGTAATAGACCACAGGATGTTGTAGGAAAAAAAAAAAACCCTTCTGCTCAGTTATCGTTGGAGATCCATGCATTATCTCGCATTTACAAGGAGGCCGTTTGTAACTTTTGAAGTCACAATGGAAACGGAAAGGAAATTTGGGCTCCAGACTCTTCACTCCAAAACACTTCCTCCTAAGCCTACGCGCGGGAGTCTGAACGTTTGATGACAGATGATTTGGCCCTATGACATGGGGTAGACGGAGAAGGTTAGGAGGGTGGCGGGGGGCGGGGCTCATCAGGCTGCTCATTTGAGAACTGGTTCTCAGGTCTTCCCACCTGGTCCCCCGGGGCTAACTCCCTCTCCCTCGCAGATGGTAGGACACTGTACCTACCATCACAGTGTGTGCAGAATTTAGAAGACGTATCCGAGCGAGCTAGACCCGTCATGGGTCTAATTACTCTTTGTTTTTAGGAGAGGAGACAGCGTGGAAAGAACATGAGCTGCAAAGTCATGAGCGTTTGGAGTCAAATCCATCTTTGGGACTTTGGTAGGTTAATTAATCTCTCTGGGTCTTGGCTTCTCTCACTTTGAAATGGACTGGTAATGGGGCTACGTGTATGTGCATGTCTATGCACCAGATGTCTATACACATAAAGACGTATAAAATATGAATATGCATCTACACATATACACATACATTTATGCAAAATACATATTCATGTGTGTTTATATAAATATATGTAAATGTGTATATACAAACATGCACCCGCACACACAAACATAGCCTAGCACGGTGCCTGATGTCTGGTGCTAACCAGGAGGGTCCCCATCCGTGGAGAAAGGGAAGGTGCCCACTGATGAGTCAGGTTCACAGCCCTGCTAGGGAGCCCATCCTGTTTCACTGGGACAGTGGGAAGGACCTGGCCCCACTGCAGAGTTGTGGTTAGTACCCTTTGTGCAGCTGGGAGGGTGCTGACCTATGGTAGCAACGTCAGGTGCCATGAGATTTGAAGGGTACTAGCTGTGGGGTCTTGAACCATTCTCCAAAAGCAATTCTTTCATAGCTTAGCTATTAGAACTCAGGCACCAAATCATCTCCCCAGATGCCATTTAACTGGGTACCGAGATAGAAGAGGACATCAGACAGTTGACAAAAGATGCTGTCCCAGGCCGGAGAAAGGGCTCCCTGCTGGCTAAAGTCCCTCCGGCCCCAGAACCATGCCAGTCCCAGGCCAGCCCTCACCATCTCTGTCCCAGTCTCTCAGTCATGGGCTGAGAGCCAAGAGGTCAGTGGCACAAAGCTGGGATTCTTGGTTGCCTTCTCCCTGTGGCTTTTTAAAATGTCTAGACTTGAGTTTTTGTCTTGAAATCAATGTAAATCTGTCCATTGGAAACCATATTGTCCGTTTCTGAGATCCAACTAAGATGGCCCAGGAGTAGCTTCAGTGGGGAGGCTACTAGGACACCTCCTAACCAAAGCCAAACATTCTGAGCAGGTGTTCCAAACCCAGTCAACCCCTGGGATCATCTAAGATGCACATTAAAATGCTGATTTCCAGGCTGACCCACGGGGATGTCTGGAATGGTATGTGATGGGGTGGGAGGAAGCTGTAGTTTGACCTGCTTGGCTAGGGCTTCTGATGAGTGGCTGTCTGTGGGAACCACAGCTCTGCAGTGGGGCCAGGTCCTTCACGGTGTCCCAGTGAAATAGGATGGGCTCCCTAGCAGGGCTGCAAACCTGACTCATCAGTGGCCACCTTCCCTTTCTCCACCGATGGGGACCCTCCTCCCTGGGCTTGACATCACTTTCATCCTATTTCCCCCTGTCCTTTCCTCTTGCTTCTGACAAGGGAGGAGGCCGAGGAAGAAGAGCCAAGACTGGCTGAGTGCTCAGGAGAGGCCAGGTCCTGGGCTAAGGGCCCCACTCACTTTATCCCATTTAATCCTCAAAGTTCACCAATACTTAGTGGCATTTTGGGATAAGGAAGCCGAGGGTGAGAGAGACGAAGTAGCTGGTTTTGACGGGCACCCGTGAATCTGAATCTGAGATTATATGGCCCCCCCAAAGCAGGTTCTTCCTCCTAGACACTATGAATGACAGAGAAATTTCATTGCAAATTAGGTCTTCTGTCTGCCCTGAGAAGAAGGGGTCAGGACACCGAACAGGAAGATTAATCAATAAGATCTTGTATTAAGTCTAGATGGGCAATGACTTGCTCACCCCACTGCATTCTCATACTTATCCTCTGAGGCTGATACTGTGATTTCCTCCCTTTTACAGGTGGTCAAGGGCTCCAGAAGTTGAGTAATTTACCAAAGGGCACAAAGCTGGCATATGGTAGACCAGATGGTCTGGCTCCGGAGCCCATGATCTCAGTCCCTGTGCTGCCCCTTAACCAAAATGGTGGCCTCCAAGGTGAAGAGACAGAGGGGTTTAATGGCACTCAAGAGAGAGAATTATCAGGATTCAGTGGCTGGTGAGATGGGGTTGGTGAGAGAGAGGAAGGAGCAAAAGGTGACAGCTAGGTTCTGAGTGGGTGACCCATGGACCAAACCTCCTTCATTTGTAAGACGAGATAAGGATGGGGAGATGGTTCGCAGAGGGAGAGGGAGATGATAAATTAAGTTTGGGGCATACTGACTTTGATATGTCTGTGAGATCACCAAGCCAAATTTGTGTGTATTCAGGAAAGAATCATGATTCATCCATCCATTTAAAAATATTTATTCAGTGCTTAATTTGACAATGTTGTGTGTCAGGCCCTGGTCACACATGGACTGGGCGGTCCCGCATCACTTGTGGGCTAAAGCCTCCCGCTCCCGAGGAACAGACCCTCATCTTGCCATGTTTATTTCTGAGACCTTCTCCGGTATCTTGTTCCATCCTTCAAAATTTCCACTCGCATCAATCACCAGTTATCGATCACCGATGACAGAGTCTGTGGCTAGAATGACATTTCCACGACTCAAAGCCACAGATGGCTGACTGCCATTGTGTGGCAGGGAACTTCGTGCTAACTTAGGGTTTCTGCGTCATGGGGGAGAAGTCAGGGAAGACTTGGAAATTCTTGTCTTTTTGCCCATCTTTTCCTCTTGCCGAGCCCAGTGCCTGAGATGAGAAAGGCAGGGGTGCCGGTGTTTCTGGGGCTCTCGGGTTGGGGAGGAGAGGGAGCCACAGCTTTGACATGGGGAAGGAGTGGGCTGCTTTGCAAAGAGAGGGTTATGATGAGTTGAGGCTGATGAAGAAAATTTGCAAACCTACTGAGCTGGGATCCTACAGGGGTTGCCTATCCTGGTGTGGCGAGGAGGAAGCCACACCCGTGGGCTGTTTGATGTGGGCGGGTCACTTTACCTCTCTGAGCCTCATTTTTCCATCTGACACCTGCTCTGTAGGAATCATAAGGGGATTCCACAGAAAACCGGTGCAAAGCATTTGGCATGTGGTAGTTAGTGCCTCTCCTTCTGTCCATCACTTAGGGGGTCTTGATCTGCAACAGCTTCCCATTTCAGTGATACTTGGAAGCCCCTCGACCTTCTCTGTAAGTTTCTATGCATGTGTTTGTAAGCGACTTTTAAGATTTTTATATAGGTGTGATAAATATATGTAAAGCTATATATATGCATAAATTTGTATGTTTTATTTATTTTTAAGATTTTTTTACTTATTTGACAGAGGCAGACACAGTGAGAGAGGGAACACAAGCAAGGGGAGTGGGAGAGGGAGAAGCAGGCTTCTTGCTGAGCAGGAGCCCGATGCGGGACTTGATCCCAGGACCCTGGAATCATGACCCGAGCCGCAGACAGATGCCTAACGACTGAGCCACCCAAGCGCCCGTGGATGTTTTAGATTAATTTTCTGCAAAGGAAAAGGAATGAGATTTGCATTGGTGTGGTTTTCTTTGTATGAATGTACAGCGTAGTTCTAATCTTCAATATTTTAAATTTCAGAAAAAGAACTATCGGAAAAGTTTTCTTTAAATTATCCATATTCCCTAGACATGAACACATGCTACTGTTATCTTTCTCTTTCTCTATACATACTCACAGACAGTCATTTCCCACGGTGGCATCATTGTCTAGTCACTGTTTTGTGTTTTTTGCATTTTAACTGATTTCACAAGTGCCTGTGTGTGTGTGTTTGTGTGTGAGAGGGAGAGACTTTTAATGCCTTTGTGTAGAGAAGATCTGAGGATTTCATAATATTCCGTTGCATTGGCATTCGACTAGTTAAGAAAACCCTCCTCAGTCTTTGCCTGTGATCTTTGGTGGATAAGATAAGATCTGGGGATAAGCCCCTTCCAGTGATAATGCCTGCATCCTGCTGGACACACAGAGAGATCTCTTTTCCTAAGTGAGGGCTCATTCTCTCATTTTGAGCCCCTGCTAGCAGATTAGGGTTTCATTTCGGAACTCAGGCTGTTTATTCCATTCTAGACCACACCGGTAGAATTTTCCCATTTGAGAAGCAGAAGTAACAATCCCACTGGCTGTTCCTTACACAAGTAAAAAGGAGATTTAATACATTTATGTAAAGGCAGAATGTTCAAAGAGTGTACAGCTGAAAGCAATGAAAATAGGCACTGACCTGTCCTGGGTACCATGTCAGTGTCAGGGGCTGTTTTAAGCTGGTTGTGTCCCCACAACAACCTGACGAGTTAGTTATAATTCTTAATCCCTGTTTGGCAGAAGAGGGAGATCAAGTCAGAGAGGTAAACTGACGTGGCCAAGTTCACACAACCAAGAAGAGACTTGAACCTGGTTGTCCAAGAGCTCAGGTCTAGGTTAAAGTCCCCAGTCCAAGCCCTCACTCTGCCAGGAACTCCCCCTTCTGGGGTCACCAGAACTGCCCAAGACTCCCAATCTTTCTGAGGCTTTGATGTCCCAGTTTCTCTTTGATGCTCCGAGACACCCCAGTTTGCTCCTGACACCCTTCCTCTGTACCCAAGGTACCCATTCATTCATTTAATCTATGGTTATGGAACAACTCTTTCCAAGCATTGTGCTGAATAAAGAATTGGCTTCTGTTTCTGTCACTTATAGGTATTATGTTTAGTTCACAGATATGAATGTGGGGGACAAGGAGAGTACAGGTATGCCTAAACTAAGAGCCCTTTGCCAGGATCAGAGGAGCTGGGAAATATAGACTTGTCTGAACTCTTTCCACGGCACTTCACTTGGAGGGGGTAATTGTCATAACTTGTCTGTATTCTGCTCAGACCAGAAGGTACGTGAGTGTACTGGGCTATCCCATGAAGGGAGCACTACCAACCTCCTCGGTAATATTGAAGCATTTGCTGCTACTCCTGACTTTGAAGAAGGTAAAACCCAGTAATGATAGAAATGGACTTTGGGGACCAAGGAAACATGGGCTCAAATCCTCGCTTTGTTGCTTCTGGGTAGATGAACTTCATTAACTTTGTGAGCCTCCGTGTCCTTCTCTGTGAAATGAGGATAATTATAATGATAACCAGCACTTGTGTTGGTCGTGAAGCTTCATTGAGGTGATGCACCTAAACACGGAGCTCTATGTGCCTGGTCTAGAACAAGTGCTCAGGGAGCACCATTGATGATGGTGTTGATGGTGATGGAGACCAAGGCATAGCTGTTCATGTTGGCAGGTGCACTATGGGCGCCCAGGTTGTTAATACTAAGCAATTCTATTCAACAAGTCAGCCTGCTTAGTTTCCTAGTGACTGTAATTTATGGCTGTGAAGGGGATGATTGTGTGTGCTCTGCGGTGGGTGAATGGTCAATGGTGGGTACCTTCATGTTATCCACAGGTTGCCTTTCCAACCATCCATGGCTGATGACCTCTGGGGATCACCAGCCTGGTATGTGATTGGGCCCTGAAGAGCATCCAGGTGACTTTGTAAAAGAGTAATGGGCTGGGTGCAAGGTGTCCCAAAGCCCGGCGCAACAGAATTAGTATGACGTTCTAGGCAAGGCAGAGACCCCACTCAGAGCCTTAGGGTCTCACCATAACAGCAGCATCTTTACTAGGGGCCACTGGTCTTTCAACAAACAACAGAGACTCCCAGCCCACCTTGGTTCATTCTGGAAGCCACAGTCGGTCTTAACTACCATGTTGTTGCTATCAAATTCTCAGCGACTGGGGAAAGCTGTCTTCCCATCTTCCTTGGTCCTAGCTTGCCACTGGGGATGGGAGTAGGGAAGAAAGCGTGCACCCAAGGAGGAATAGAGAAGAGCTCAAAGCCAGAGGGAAATCCATAGCAAGTCTTAGGGGAGGCAAACCACTGAATCTCTGTACATGTGCTATGAGTTAAGAACTGTCCCTCCACCTGGACCACAGGGCAACACGCCCTTCAACGACAACCACAAGGGTGATTTAAAAAAAAAATCTCAGTGTTATTGTATAATTTAAAAGTTTAATATCTTACATAATAAAACATTCATATATTATTTAAATACTCTTTTT
This sequence comes from Meles meles, assembly GCF_922984935.1. Lineage (NCBI taxonomy): Eukaryota > Metazoa > Chordata > Mammalia > Carnivora > Mustelidae > Meles > Meles meles. Next base: position 18,296,883 of record NC_060083.1, read on the forward strand.
TCCCCTATAAAGTATCTGGGGGAGGCAGAGGAAGAGGGAGGGGGAGAGAGAGAGAGAGAGAGAGAAAGGGACCAAGATACAGACAGAAGTAGAAAGAGAGAGCCTTCAATTATCATTTAATGCCTAAATGTCACAGGTTTAAAAAATTCAACAGAATTCTCATGCATTTTTTCCCCATAGGGGGCTACCCTTTAAACAATGACCTTTAAAAAAAAAAAATGAAACAAACAAACAGCTTGAGTGGCGTGTTCTTTATCAGCCTGGACGGTCCACGCACTAACAAGAAGAACTTTATCAGCCCAAATGGTCAGTGTGGGGGGGGACGGTCATTAGATCTTGGGATCTAACAGATTCTCATGGGCGCATCTGTCTGGGGTGGTTGAGCCCTTGGTTTTTATCAGATGAGAGATTCTAAATAATTATCGTTTCTTGTGGTTGTAAAAATTCCAGTTTAACCTTCTAGCTGTCATGATTTATCTGAAGTCTCTGGGGAGAGGCAGATTCAACTATGGAAGAACGTATCAATTACATTGCCCATGCGACCTCCCTCAAGATCTCAGAGAATGGCTCAAAATCCAGGGCCTCATAGTGGAAAGGGCATGGCGCTTGATGTCTCAAGGCCTGGGTTCATGCCTTGGTATCATTAATAAACTCCCAGAGGGAGCTGTGGGGTCAGACAGAGCAGACTTTCCAGATAATAGATGTTTTGCAAGCTTAACAAAGAGCAACCCTCTTGGTATATAAATATAAATAGAAAGGGTAAGATTTCGGCTTAAAATTGGAACTTTGAACAATTGCACACTGAGACTGATAAATCTTTGTAATTAATATTAAACATTATGACACATGGAAGTGACCTTCTCAGACTGGTATGGGAACGGACCAGGCTGGGTCAAGTTTCGTTAGGTCCCGGATGAAGAGAAGAAGGATCTGGGTGGGCTGTGCACATAGAAATAATTTTCTTAGCTAAGGGATTCACTAACGGCTAGTGAAGAGGAACTGGAAGCCAGTTATCTGGATTTTATGCTATGTAGTATGATGACAAAGATTCTATTCTCAGTCCGTTGCCTATTTTCAAATATGGCAGTCCTTTGGAGTGTTAAGAAAGAGGTAAACTCTGGAAACAGTGGTCTCCATTTCTTTTCTTCCATTCTCTCTTGAATCCATCTTGATAACTCTTGTCAGGGTCCCCAGGGACCAAAGCCAAATGCAGTGGTCAATTCTCAGTTCTCATTTCCCTTGAACTCTCAAAAGCATTTGGCTTGGCTGGTCACCACTTCCTTCCTGAAATACTTTCTTCCCTTGGCTTCCAGGGCGCCATATTACCCTAGTTTTCCTGTTGCCCCACACAAACCCCACCCTCACGTCTGCTGTCCCTCTCCCTTCTGAGTGTTCTTTCCTGGCTCTCCTCACCATCCCAGCCCAGTAACAATGGAGAATGCCAGGGCTTGATCAATGGACCTTGTCCTTTCTTTACCTACACCCAATCCTTGGTGATCTGACCCAATGCTACGGTTTTAATAACCATCCCTAGGCTGAACCATAAGAAAAAAAAATCACCATTTTGTAGGTCAAAATAGCCAAATATCTGCATTTTCATAGGATTAAACTCAGTGATTTCTTCTCGGCCTTTTGGCTAAGATCAAGTGTAGGATTAAACCTGGTGATTCCCAAATGGGATTGCCCATGAACCCCAGATACCTCCATCTACCTATATATTGACCTTGATCTTTTATCTTGGATGTCAAAGAGGTATTACAAGCATGGTCTGACCCAAACCAAAGTCCGCATAATCCCCTGCCACCATCCTGTCCCCCACCAAATCTTGCATTCTTGCTTCTTTTAGTTAATGGCAACTCCCCCCCACTTTTTTTTGAGTTTTGCTAAAAATCCTTGGAGTTATTCTTGAATCCTCCATTTCTCTGACAACCAACATCCACCTCATGGATAAATCTTTTTGACTCTAACTTCAAAATATACCCAATTCTGAAAATACTGACCATCACCACGTGGTGACTGAGCCATTGTTATGTCTCATTTGGCTTATGCAGTAACTTCCTAACCTAATATCCTTGCTTCGGTCCTTGCCTCCTAAAGAATCCTGGGGACTCCTGTGAAAATGCAATTTACATCATGTTGATCCTTTGCTCAGAAACTTTGACTTACTCAGAATGAAAGTCAGGGTTCTTATAATGGCCTCCCAGTCTCTGTGGTGATGTAGTGGCTGTTTCCTCCCTGGACTTCTCACTCTCACCCACAGCAGGCACACTGGCTCCTTGTCGTTCCTCTAGATGTGCTTCTGCCCCAGGGCCTTTGCACTGGCTGGTTTTTTCCACCCAGAATGTTTCTCCCCTGATGGCTATTTGGTTCCCTCCTTCATATCCTCCCTGGTTTTGTTTAAATATCATTTTTTCGGGCACCTGGGTGGCTCAGTGGGTTAAGCTGCTGCCTTTGGCTCAGGTCATGATCTCAGGGTCCTGGGATCGAGTCCCGCATCAGGTTCTCTGCTCAGCAGGGAGCCTGCTTCCCTCTCTCTCTCTCTGCCTGCCTCTCTGCCTACTTGTGATCTCTCTCTGTCAAATAAATAAATAAAATCTTTAAAAAATATATCATTTTTTCATGAAGTCTTTCCTGACCACCCATTTCAGAAGTGCAGATGATTTTGTCTTGTCTCTCTTCAGTCTCCCCTGCCAGAAAGGAGGTTTCTCTCCATGTATCCCAACACTCAGAACAGTATCAGGATGCAGGGGTGTTCAACCCATTTTTGTTGGATAAGTGACTAGGTACCAGGATCAAGCTATCTGTTGGAGAGGGGATGTTGTCAACAAGCTCTCAGAGAACTGTCTCATTTTCTCCAGACAGCAAGGAAATATGGCCAGGCCTGAAAGCACCCACACCATTATATTTGTCGTCATGCTCTGAACCCACTATTTCTACTCCCTGTTGCTGTGTGCCGGCCTGAGTACCAAGTGCCATGGATACCACATTGGTACTCACCCTCATGGAGCTTCTACTTCGTGGAGGAGACAAAGGCCAGTCAAATAATTGCACAAATACGTGCTCAAGTTGAGCTCAGACAAGTGGTATAGGGCAGAGATCCTCAGTGCAATGAGAGTTTAATGAGAAGGATCTGGGAAGGCTTCTTGGAGGAGGTGACAGTTGAGCTGGTACTGATGGGGGATCTACTCCTCTGAGCACACTGATTGGTGCAGAAGTGGCCACGTGACTCCCGTTAGGCCAGTGACTCTTGCCAGCCCAACATGCCTGGGCGTCATCCAACAGGGTGTGGGAAAAAGTGATCCCTTTCTTCCAGGTAGCTGGGCTTTTGGCCATGAGCTTGGAGCTGCTGGTGGCCACATTGTTGGGGTCTGAGGGTCCTGTCTGGTTGGAGAAAGGAATCAAGAACACGTGCGACGAGAAGACAGGCTGGACTGTGTTCTGACAGTGGGGAAGTCTCCTGATCTGATGTCCCCCCAAACCAGTTCTTTCCCTGGGTTATATGAGCCTATCAACTAGGTCCCTGCCCCTCGCACTGCGGGCTTCCTGACCAATCCTCCTCACTCTGTACGAGGAACTGTCAGCTGCCTCCCTCATGCTGTCTACCAGGTGTCTCACCTTTTAAAGGGATGGTCCGAGTCTGGAGAAGAAAACTCTCTGGGTCCAAGATGAAAAAATGATCCCAGAATTATCACTAAATGCTTCCTTTTCCTTTCTCATCTCTTACTGCTGGTGCTCCCAGGATTAAATGCACAAAACTCGCAGCAGAAAGTAAGTGTCTCTTTGTCTGCCCAGTCCCTAGTTTCTCTCGTTAGAGACAGTTTCCTGCACAGCCTTCTGGAGGACTTTCACACATGGACGGGTGAATGAACAGAGCTGAGTGCCTATGATTTCACACCAGTGGTTTCATGCCGCGCACACCGTCTGTCCCTTATCCTTCGTACCTGATATATTTTGGATGTTGTTCCATATAAGCACACACAGACGCACATCAAGTGGTCTCATTCTTCTTAATAGTTGCAGAATGTTCTCTCACATGGAGGGAGTACAAGCTTACCCAGTTCCCAGTGAATGGGTGTTTAGGTGTTTCCCATATCTGCCATTACTAAAGCTTTCTTGAGTGTCCAAAAGATGATATACACATCTTTGGGTCTATGCACAAGGTACATTGGGGGATGTCTTCCCTGTAATTTTTATCTTCTCCTTCTGTGGACCTGAAATATGCTCTGTCTCCTGGCCAGAAGAGAGGGTGCAATTAGGTGCACACGTCATGGAGTGAGTGACGAGCTCACTAAGTCAGAATGAGAACTCAGATGCCTGGGCTCCCAGTCCAGCATGGACCCTGCCCACATCCCTATGGCCTCTCTGGGAAGGGGCAAGGATGGCACCGTTGATAAGCAGGGCACTGAGCAAAGGGCCCACTGGGGGTGTCTAGGATCTGGGGAAGAGGATGCAGGGCTCAGAGAGTGAATTTAGGCGTGAAAACCAAAAACAGTTATCTACTCTTCCCTTCTTGCATTGCAACAGAACTTTTTAGCTGGGCTCACGGCTACCCAGAGAAATCACACTTTCTAGAATCCCACTCAACTGGACTCGGACTCCCAGGCTGTAAAGGGATGTGTTCATGATAGCTTGCAGCAACCCTTGTGAAAAGGTAGGGCATGCACCCATCATCCCTTGTCTCCCCTTCTCTCCCTTCTCCTTCCCTGCTGCCTGGAAGGCAGGTGCCTTCAATTTGGGTTGTAGGACGAAGGCCACGCCTTCAGGATGGTAGAGGAGCACTGGAAGCAGCCTGGGTCCCTGCCAACTTTGCCAAGTGGAGCTCGCTTGGCAGCCTGGACCTTGTGCCTCTAGACTTTTACTGGTAAGATCAAAAACTACTGTGCTGACGCCCAGAATGTTCCGGGTTTCTTTGCACAGCTGAGCGGAGTGTGTTAGCTGATGCAAAAAGCCTACGGTCGAGCGCACTGGGTTCTTAGGCTCATGACTGAATTGTGCTGGGCTGCCTGGGCTGTCTTTGCTGGGCCCCTGTCAGCTCGGATAGCAGCCTCCACAGAACCGTGATTGTGCCACGGACAGGCCCAGCAAGTCAGAGAACCTGGGCAAGTACGTGGCTTCATACTAAGAACTCCCTTTCCTGGGCTCTCACTTTTCTCATCTGGAAAACGAGAAGTTGGGTCGGAAAATCTCTCAGATCCCTTCCGACTGCAATGATCCTCGCTCTGGATCAGACACCCAGACCCCCTTCCCTCCTGTCTCTGCCCCTGTGGCTCCCCACAACATTTCACGGAGGCCTCCCTAGTCAGCCTTGTGGGCGTCTTCTCGGCTAAGCTCTCCGAGGTCAGGCCCTTGGTCTTCCGCGTGGTGCACCCTTTGTCTAGCTTCTAGAATAGGGCCCTCGGTGTAATGAGTGTTCATGACACGTTTGTCAAATAGAAGCTCTTGTGGCTCAAGGCAGGATGGAGACAGAGAGGTAGAGAGAGTTCTGACAATGAAGAAAGGTGCCATGTGGGGTTCTGCCTACCCTCGTGTGGCTAGTCTGACAGCAGTGGCCTCCCCTGGTAACGAGGTGGTCTCACTGGGGTCCTCGTGTAAAGGAAAGAGCATGGGCATGGAAGGCAGACAGGCCACTCTGTCCCTCACCAGCTGGTGCTTTTTTAAAAAAATATTTTATTTATTTATTCGACAAAGAGAGAGGTCACAAGTGGGCAGAGAGGCAGGCAGAGAGAGAGGGAGAAACAGGTTCCCCACTGAGCAGAGACCCCCGATGCAGGGCTTGATCCCAGGACCCTGGGATCATGACCTGAGCTGAAGGCAGAGGCTTAAACCACTGAGCCACCCAGGCGCCCCCCAGCTGGTGCTTTTGGCACTTTGACAAATTTCTTTAAGGCTTAGTTCTTTCTTTTTTCCTGGGGAACCACTGTGCCTGCTGTTCCAGCTGCCTGCCTCGATGGGGTGATCCTGTCTGCTCTTACTGCAGCCCGTGGTATGCAGCGGGGCTGGGGGAAAGTCCAGTCCCTTCCCTCACACCTCAGAGTGTCCTTACCACATCCTGTCGGGGGAGGGCAGAGACCAGTGGCTGCTTGCTTTCTCCGGAGGAGAGAGCCTGAGCAGTGCCTAGAACAAACTCTCTTGATGTCCCTTGTGATTCAGCACTTTCAGTCCTATCCTTTTTGAGTCCATTTTCATACCGTGATCACACACTTCACCATACCAGCAGACAGAAGCTGCTGCGTGTAAGGAGCCCTGGGCTCAAGCTCACAGCCACGGAGATCCTTTCGGGTCATCTACTGCCTCCTGTTCGATCCCCCTCCCTGATATCTGTCACCGGTGGGGGTGTGCAGCACCAGGCTGAGGGGCCAGAAGCCAGAAGCAGGTGTGGGGCAAGAGGGAGTAGACCTCTGGGACAGAAGCCTGCACCAGGAATTCCCAGATCCCAGACAGAGGCCAGGGAGTGAGCCCAGCAATGGGGCAGAGTCTGGGGATGGAGCAGAGCCCGAGGGTGAGACCCTGGGGAGGGGAGAATGAATCACCACATGCTAGACTCTCAGGTGTGAATAGAGGCCCACAGACCTGGGGCCTTCCATCCAGCCTGCTGTTTACCAGCTGTGTGACTTGAGCACGTCCCTTCACCTCTCTGAGCTGTTTCCTCTGGAAACGGGCATAAAGGCGTCTGCATGCCAGGGTTGTTCCTGTGATCAGCAAGAGAGCATGCACCCTGGCGCACACCAGCAGGTACTGTTCTTAGAGCTGCGTTTCCGTCTGTTAAGCCCTCAGCAGGTAGGTATTATCGCCCCATTTCAGAGATGGGAAAATGAAGTCTCAGGAAGGTGAGGTTTGGGCCACAACCACAGGCTGGAAGAAGACACAGCTGGAAACTCATCCCAGATGTTCATCTCCCCCCCCCCCCCCCCCAGCTCCTGCGGCTTCCACTTTGACCTGGAGAGAGCTGGGAGAGGGAAGAGGACCCAGAGCTATAGTGCCCCCCTCCCCCGCCACTGCTCTGCCTTCCTCCCCCTCCATGCTGTTAGGTGGAGGCAGAGTTGCACCCACAAAGGGTTTCCCTGTCTGACCGTGTTGCTAATTTCGGTCTCTGCGGTTTGTTCCTCCTCAGTCACACCTTCCTCTGAAGTCGTCCCACCCCCGCCCCCTAGCCGCACCAAAGGCAGGGAGAGATCCCTGATAGGGCACTGGGCGGGGCTTTGTCCAGGCCTTTTATCTCCTTCCTTTTGAGGACTTTATCCTCCTCCTGTCCCCTTCCCACCGAGGAGCTTTGTGACAGTCACTTTCTCCTAGTGTGCACACCAAAAAGAGAAGGAACAGAGTGGGTGAGCGACTCCCCCTGGGTTGCACAGCAGGAAGGTCTCTGTGGGCAGTCAGCTCTGTGGTGGCGGTCTTGGGCAGAAGGTGACAGAAAAAGGTAAAGACCCTATAGCCCCATAAGGGGCTTTCATTCATTCCCATTCATCTTTGCTCCGTGCCTGTCAGAATCTCTCTGTGTGGCTGGGGAAATGCCCACCTCGGTTTTGCAGGAGGGATTTCAAGATCTTCCTAGGCGTGTGAACCTTCCTCCACACACCTTCCCCTCTCCCTCTCACTGCCCGCAGGTCTGCGCCCTCCACCACGGGGAAATTCCAGAGCTTGCCTCCTGGTCTCTGCTCTGCTCTGACTAGCACCACATTCTGTCACGCACACAACGGCCCATCATGACCCTGTGCAGCCAGCAGTATGGTCCTCCCTGTTCTAGAGATGAGGACACAGGAGCTCAGGGAGGTCTCGCGGCTTGTTGAAGGTCAAAACCCTGGTAAGCTGTAGAGCTGAGCTCCAGATCCAGGTCTGTGGACTCCAAGCCCAGTGCTCTCCCCACTGCAGCCTCCACAGGATGGGCTCAGCCATGCTTTCTTCCACTCTCCTGACGATTTGCTTTTCTTAAGAACGTGAGCACCACAGCTGGTCTAACACGGACTCTGTGCCGGGTGTGGCTCCAGCTCCCTCAATCGTCGTGCCACTCAGAGCAGGAGGTGCTGTCATTGGCTTGTAGCCAGGGAGACTGAAGTCCAGAGAGAAGAGGGACTTATCTGTGGTGAACAGATCTCATAGTTGACAGAAAGATGAACTTGACCTTGGTTCAGACAGCCCCAGGGTCTAAGGAAGGGAAAGGAAACCTGTGAAGGAAAAGCACCATCTGAGGATGCTGTAGGCATGGATTTGAATCCCCTCCCTGCCTCTGTCCAGCTGGTGGGGGTGGAGGGTTCCCCCGGGACCCCCTAGGAGTATAAGGTGTGTTGGCTTGTGTTTATCCAGAGATAAACCTTGTTATAGTCTGGCCCTGGGCACAGAGGTAGGGACTCAGTTAACCGCCTTCCTTTCTTCTCTTTGTTGGCTTCAGCAAGGGCTTTCTGGCCTCAGACCCTGGGGCAGCATCTTGGCTTAAAGCGAAGGGATGGTCCTCTGGAGGGGAAGCAGCCTCCTTCCTGGGACCTTTCAGCTTCCTTGACCTTGCTCTGTGGGGCAGTGGGAAAGGCTGTGACTCATGCCTTCTTCCCTGCTTTTCCGCCTGAATTTAGTCTCCTTCCTCTCCCTGCCCACCCTGGAGTTCCTCTCCTCATCCCCCTCTCTAGCACCCTGCCTATATTTTTCCACCGTGGAAAAGCTCTTCTGTCTAAACTCTTATCTGCTTCCTGTGGTTAATATTTGGGCAGATTCTCTGAGTGGGGACATCTGTCTGAGTCACTGTCCCCTCCCCAGCTCCCTCTGACTCAGCAATGGGCTTCTCTTGGTCTCCTTCCTGTCCCCAACCTCTACCAAGGTGACTCCTCCCTGTCCACTCTGGCCACCTTCCTCTTCTTTTGCCAGCTGCCCAGAGCTTCTGAGGGAAGGCAGAGGTGACCTTCAGCCCCCCAACCCCACCCCCCGAGCACCTACTCAGAGCCGGGCACTAGGCTAAGCACTTACCATGGGCTATCTTACTCTCACAACATCGCTGTGCGGTCATGATCAGTTAGTCATTGTTTCCTCTTAGAGGCTCAAGCAAGCTAGGGAATTTGCCCCCAAATCACAGAACCAGTAAGTGGTAGAGGTAGGACTTGAACCCCTGTCTGGCTGAATCCACATTCCCAGGCTCCTAAACACATGGTCTCATGTAGTATTTGGTACTGCAGCAGAGGGAAGAACAGACAAGAGTCCTTAAAGCTGGGAGAGTTTGAATGCCCTCTTGCTCATTCAACTTTCAGGGAAAAATGTGGCTCCTTTGCATGCACTTTGAGCCCAAAAGTAGCCCTGGAATTTCCCAGAGAGTGAAGAGGGCCACCGTGTGTGGGAGGGAGGAAGTATGAATTTTCAGGGACCAGAGGGGTTCTCAGAACTGGGAGCATCAAAGCCTAGAGTCCAGAGGTGCGTGGGGAGGGTTTCCCAATGACTCGGAGGCCAATGACTTGGACAGGGCTGCTCGTTCCCTAGAAAACCTTCCCTGAGGACCATCTGCACACCTGCATTTTGCCATCAAGGACCAGCTAACAGGAGAGACAGACCTGGCCACAGAATTGGCAGGGCTGGGTGACAAGGGTTATAATGGAAGCAGACAAAGCAGGGACTCTGGGAGCTTCGAGGAGGGCTCCGAAGAAGGTTAAGAGCCTGCTGTCTCCAAAGGCCACCAAATCTAGTGCAGCATGATGTCAAGTCCAAGGCTGTGGGGTTCAAATCTGGGCTTGGCCATGTCTGAGCTGGGAGATAGCCAGCAAATTTTCTCTGAGTCTCAGTTTTGCCATCTGTGAATTAAAAATAATCATATCCATTTCCCCGGGAGTGTTATGGCTATTAAATCAGGCGGTTTGTGTAAAACACAGATGCCACTCCCTGCCTCCATGCCCACCTTGCTCCATCATCAAACAGACAGGTGCAGGAACTGCCTTCACCAGGAGACATGGGTGTTGTCAATGTCAATGTCTAGACACTCAGGTTAGGCAGTATCTGTGGGCTGCATTCTTTTATTCTAATCACAGAGGATTTTAGGGAAAAGATTGAGGATAATTTGGGGCCACTCCCATACCTCTACTTAAAAATAAAGCAAAGAAAAAAAATTAAAAATTGATCAATTAGGTGGGGAATTGAGAAGTTAAAAACGAAAAGATGCCATTTAACTCCAAAAGGAAGGCTTCCAAGAGAAGGGTTAAGAACGCAGAATTCTGGACCCAGACAATCCAGGTTTGCTTCTAGGCTCCATAACATACAAGATGAATGAACTTGGGCACATTTTTTATAATGCCTAGAGTCTTGTTTTAGGCTTCGCATTCCTCAACTGTGGAACGGTGATCTTTTTTTTTTTGGTCCCAAGATTGATTTATTTATTCTAGAAAGGGCGAAGGGCAGAGCGAGAGAGAGAATCTCAAAGAGACTCTGTGCTGAATGTGGAGCCCAATGTAGGGCTCGATCTCATGACCTTGAGATCACGATCCGAGCCGAAACCAAGAATCGGACACTTAACTGACTGAGTCTCCCCCTCGCCCCAGGCACCCCTGGAGTGGTGTTCTTAACAGTGCCATCAGGATCTTCCTCCTGGGGAACACGTGGAGATAAAATGAGATAAGGCAGCAAGGAGCTGAGCATACAACCTGGCATGTAGAAAGCTCTCCACAAATGTAGCTTGTTCTGTGATTGCTGCTTGGAAGCTGTGACTTAACTTTTGAGGATGGCAGGGTGGACGGGGCCCCGAGGGGGCACCTAGATGCATGCTTTTCAACTGAGGATCTCCAGGGTGTGTGGCAGTGCTCTGGGGCCCCTTTGTCTGAGTCCAGGGAGGGCAGCCTACCCCTCCTCTGCCTCTACTCCCAACTGTTTCATGGTTTGGGGTTCCCCTTTTTAATTGAAGTATAGTTGCCGCACATCGTTACGTTAATTTCAGGTGTACAACACAGTGACTCCCATCTATACGTTATGCTCTGCCCCTCACAGGTGTAGATCCCATCTGTCGCCATACCACGCTATGATGGCCGCGCTGACTCTGTTCTCTATGCTGTGCATTTCATCCCTGCGACTGCTTCATTCCATAACTGGAAGCCTGTGTATCCCACCCCCCCTTTACAGTTTGGGGTTCCCTTTAAGAGTTGTATGGATAAAAGTGCAGGGAGGAGAGAAGTTCTGCTGGTTTCTAAGAAGTTCGGATCTGTCCCGATGATTTCCAGCTACCCCCTCCCCTGGCACCATGAGGACCTCTGGACTATCTTTTGTCCATGGATGCTTGTTATATTTGCATCCACGGTCCCAAAGGGCGAGGTACTCTCAGATCTACATAAACACATTCCAAAAGAATGCATGCTCAGAAACACAATGTTTGCAAAACACCCTCAGCTGTGGATACGCCATAGCACGTGTGTTCGTTGGAGCATAAACATGAAGAAGGTACCCCCTGCATAGGTGGTAATATTCTCGGACATTTATATATGTTTCTAGACACATGCCCATGACATGCACGGACACACATACACACTAATCGGAATGAATTTTCTCTGAAGCCAGTTTGACCAGTTCTGTCCCTGGAAAAGAAAGAGGACTGAGATTGACAAAAAGGGACATGACACCCACAAGAGGATACAAGCGCATTCTCATTAAATTGACAAAGAAATGGGGTGGGGGTTCCTGGAATAATACATCCAATGCTGAGAACAGACTTTTCGTAAAACAGATGTCTGGATGGATCCCCGCCGACAGAGTAAACTGTTACATTTCTTTGGGAAACATTTTTCCTGTGTGTTTCAGTAGTCAGATTCATACCTCCTATTCCCATAATTCCACTTTTAGGATGTTAATCTAAAGAAAAACATCATGAGGTGAAATTGTGACTCATAGAAAAGTGGGCAAAAGTAGTGTTATTTGGGTGAGTCGGGAGCCTGACTAATGTCTGTAATTAAATCATGTCCACTCAGTTTGAGGGACTAATTTTCAGTCATCATGATGATAATGATGGAGACCAGGGGGCATCATAGAAAATATTTCTGACAAAGCCAGTGAAAAAGGACGGCATGGAATGGGTGTTTGCTGTGGTTGGGATGATAAGAAGATTTTTCTACGAGGAGGAAGCAATGCAAAGTGAGAAAGGAATAATTCCTTGAGGGCGAGAGGACCCTTGCCCTGCACTTGAGTATTTAGTCTCTACTTAACACCCATGTCCGACCTTACACGGATCTCCCGGGATATGCCCATCTCGATGCTTGGTGGAAAGGTGTCCGGAATTGTTAGGGCTGGAGACCAAGTCCTCGACTCTCCTTGAATGGGCTCTGTAACTTTCAGCCCCAGTTGTTAGCATCCACTGAGAGTACACCCCACTGTGGGCTGTGCAGGAGTCTCTTGACCAGCGCTCCTCAAAGTTTAGAAGCCCCAGCATCACTGGGGGAAATGCTACTGCAGAGATGGTCGGGCCTCACCCCGAGAATGGCATCATTTTTTCAATAGGTCTGGGTTGGGGGCCAAGCACCTGTGTTTACAGCACGTTCCCAGGGGCAGCCAACGCTGCCCCCCAAATGGAGAGTCACTGCTTTACAGCTGTTATCTCATCCCTCAGAATAACCTTACCTTAATTATCACTCCTGTTAACTAAGGGGGCAGAGAACATGCATGTCCGGCAAGTCATTGAGCGGCCTCTGTTTCATGGTCTCTGAGATACAGAGTCCTCAGAGTATCTCCTCGTTCAAGGACTAAAGGACAGAATGGGTGGGAAAGGGTCAATCCGGATCCTGGTCAAACTTGCTCTGATACCTGTGCCAGCTCACACCCCCACACATATGCACACCTCCCCTCCCTCGCGTGCACACACACACACACACACACACACACACACACACCATGCGCACACATACACACATGCACCTGCCAACCCCCAGCACACACGCTCATCTATTGCAGGGACCGCCTGCCTGCCTTCTTCAAATAGGAACGCCCAGCAGGTGTGAGGCCCCTGCCCTTTCTCTTGGCGGGGGTGAATGAGGCGACTCAGAGGCAGCCTACCTGCGTGGCTCCCGCTGTCACCAGGAGTGCTTAGCAAAGTGACAGCATGCACTGCTAGGGACTCTGCAGGCTTAGTGTGCATCGCGCCGCCACCCCCCCCCCCCCCAACACGAGCTGCCTGGTGAGCTCCTGGGTGAGCCAGGAGCTGGCAGCATGCAGACGAATGAGCGAGAGAGGAAATGCCAGGTGTTTGCTGAAGCCTCGGCAACCTCCTCTTTCTTGTGGGAACCAGAGGGCAAGTTTGATTCAGCATCTTCTAGCTGAGCACATATCCACCCAAACTCTGTGATGTGGGGACGACCGGGACTCCAGAGTCTGATGGGCCCAGGTTTGAATTCGGAGCTGCTGCGTGTAGTTGTGACTTGCCTCTCCATTTTCTCATCTGTAACCGGGGGGGGGAAGAACACTGACCTTCCGTGGGTAACGGCGAGGGTTCAGTGAGCTCGCCCACAGAAGAGCAGAGCCTGGTGCCTGGCAAAATTAATTCTTCCTGGAACTTGGTGCTCTGGTTCCAAAATATATATGGAAAAATAAAGGGGTAAAAATCGTCTGCACTCTTTTGGTTGAAAAGCAAAGATCAAATATTTTTTTTTTGTTTGGGAGAAGTCACTCTCCCAGAGACCATGATGTATTATGAGTTACGAGTCAATGCAGCGACGGACCCGTTGACCAAAGAAATGGGACAGGAGAGCCTAGAAACAGAACCACCAATGTACAAAGCCATCGCATGTGATCTGCTTGTTTGTTCTGTCGAGGGGGAGAGAGGAGACTGTTCAAAATCAGGCCTGGAATAGTGGCAATCCATATGGAGAAAGATTAAATAACATCACACTGTACACAGAGATCAAGTCCAGATCCTTCAATGTTCTAAAGACGTTTTAAAAATTCTTTTTTTTTTAAGATTTTGTTTTTTTGACAGACAGAGAGAAAGCACACAAGCGGGGCAGAGACAGAGGGAGAGGAGGAAGCAGGCTCCCTGCTGAGCAGAGAGCCCAATGTGGGACTCAATCCCAGGACCCTGAGATCATGACCTGAGCCAAAGGCAGACAGTGAAGCAACTGAGCCACCCAGGTGCACCTAAAAAATTATTTTTTTTTAATTTTTAAAAATCTTTTTAAAAAACTTTTTTTAAAGATTATATTTATTTATTTGACAGACAGAGATCACAAGTAAGCAGAGAGACAGGCAGAGAGAGAGGAGGAAGCAGGCTCCCTGTGGAGCAGAGAGTCTGATGTGGGGCCCGATCCCAGGATCCTGGGATCATCACCTGAGCCGAAGGCAGAGGCTTTAACCCACTGAGCCACCCAGGCACCACACACCTAAAAAATTCTTAATAGAAAACTGAATAAAAATAGGTTTTAAACTTTGGGGAAGGAAAAGATTTCTTAAATAAGACACAAAAACATTGACTGTAGAAGAAAAGATGGATAAATGTTTCTGTATTAAAACTATGAGTTTTGGGGGTGCCTGGGTGGCTCAGTGGGTTAAAGCCTCTGCCTTCAGCTCAGGTTAGGATCCCAGGGTCCAGGAATTGAGCCCCGTTTCGGGCTCTCTGCTCGGCAGGGAGCCTGCTTCCCTTCCTCTCTCTCTGCCTGCCTCTCTGCCTACTTGTGATCTCTGTCTGTCAAATAAATAAATAAATCCTTAAAAAAAAACTATGAGGCTTTTTTTTTAAGGATTTATTTATTTGAGAGAGAGCTATGGGGAGGGACAGAGGGAGAGGGAGTCTTAAGCAAACTCTGTGTTCAGCACAGAGCCCAGCTCAAGGCTTGATCTCACGACCCTGAGATCACAATCTGAGCTGAAACCAAAAGTTGGCCACTTAACTGACTATACCACCCAGGCTCCCCAAATTTCTTCTCTTAAAAGAAGCTTCTCTTAAAAAGACAGCTGGATAGTAAGCTACAGATTGGAGATTACCCATACTAATGAAGGATTGGTCCAAGAATGTGTCAAATGTGTCAAGAACTTCTTTCTATCTGCCGGAGACTCCATTCTTGTTTAAAATGATTTGGAATATATTTCCTACATCATTGGCTTTGTTTGGGCTCGACCATGTAGCTTCCTTGAGCCAGTAGAACGTCAGCAAGTATGACACATGCCATATCCTAGCAGAAGCTTTGAAAGCATTGCAAGTTTCTGCCAATCCACTTTTTCCTGGACCCTCTGCCGGGAGCATGACTTAGCCTAAGGAGGAGATGTTCCTTCAGTGTGGTCCATGGTGAAGGCAGAGAAGGCAGGTCCATGGTGAAGGCAGAGCACAAGGATTGGACCTGACCTATAACTCAGAGCAGAGTTTCAACAGACCTGTGGACTTGAAAGCAAAAATGAAATGCTTCTTGTTATATGCCACTGATATTTTGAGGTTGTTTGTACTGCAGCAAAATCTTACCATTACAGAAACTAGTACCTAGAAGTAGGGGTAACGCACTCACCAGAGAACAAAATGTGTGGTTTTGGGTTCAGGTCTGAGCGGCAAGCAGCGAAGAAATTATTATAGGGAACTGGAAAAATGGTCAGCTATGTAAACTGGTAGTGAAATATTTAGTAAAGCATCACATGTGATAATTTGGAAGGCAGAAAACATACCAAGTGAATGTATGGCTTTGGAAGAAGTTTAGACAGAATGTTGTTTGCATGAGTTAGTCGTCATTAGCTGTGTCTTATAAGGTTTCTGAGAGAGAAGAACTGGCTTCTTTGCAAGCAGAACTGAAAGGGAGCATAGAAAGTCTAGAAATTCTGGGGCTTCCAGAGTTGGAAGGTGCAATCCTCTCTCATTTCCAACCTCTTCTGTTGCGAGGTATTCTCCAAATTGGATGCAGCTTTGGGAGGAACAATGAAAATCAAGACATCGTTATGAACACTCAGCCTTGAGGTCAGGACCAAACCGAGGGCATGACTGGCGGAAAAAGACACTGGATCTTACCAAGCCTGATAGTGTCAAAGTAGCTGACATGACAGCTAGAGAGAGAAAGAAAGGCAAGGCTCAAAGGCGGCCACCGGGTTGGCTGCTGATGCTCTGAAAAAAGTTTTGGGAGAGTGATATTATCAAATGTGCTGCTGGTCTAGGCAAAATAACACTGACTTTTCAGAACAACAAAATGATCTCAAGCCCCAGCATTCTGTAGGCAGGAAGCAGGCTGATGGTATCGATATGAAAAATACAAACACTCAGAAGAAAAACGTAAAAAAACAGGAACAGGCATTTCACAGAAGAGGAAACACTAGGGCCGATAGACACATAGATGTTTAACCTCACCGTTGGTCAAAGAAATGCGAGTCCAGACAGAAAGCCATCTCCATGAGAACGAATCGGTTAGCAAAGATCGAGAACTTGGACAGTACCAAGTTCTGGAGAGAAAATGGACCTACACAGTCTATTCTGCTGGTATTTTCATGCAGATGCTTTGGAAAATGACCGGAACAATCTCGTAACAGTAAATATTCTAGACCAGCAATTCTCCTTTTTTTATATAGGCTTAATAGAAGTCTCGCATATACAGGGGTGCCTGGGTGGCTCACTGGGTTAGAGCCTCTGCCTTTGGCTCAGGTCATGATCCCAGGGTCCTGGGATCAAGCCCCGCATCGGGCTCTCTCCTCAGCAGGGAGCCTGCTTCCCTTCCTCTCTCTCTGCCTGCCTCTCTGCCTGCTTGTGATCTCTCCGTCAAGTGGATAAATAAAATCTTAAAAAAAAAAAAAAGAAGTCTTGCATATACAAACATGTTCAGAGCTGCGTTGTTTATGGTGGCAGAAATCTGGAAAAACCCAAATGCCCACCAAGACCCAGTGGTGAATAAACAGGACTGTACTTAACCCATGTCGTACCATACAGCAGTTAAAACGAAAGAACCATAGTGGCTCTCAGGAGCGGGAATGTATCCTGACGAAATACGACGTAGCAAAGAGTAAGTTCCAACAATTGTAAGCAGTATGATACCTTTGTAGTAAAGTACAATTAACCTAAGTAAAACTCTATGCATCTTAGAGATCCGTCTAGATTAAGGGGCACCTGGGTCGTTCAATGGTTAAGCGTCTGCCTTTGGCTCAGGTCACGATCCCAGGGTCCTGGGATTGAGTCCTACATCTGACTTCTTGCTCAGCGGGGAGCCCGCTTCTCCCTCTGCCTGCCGCTCCCCTGATTGTGCTCTCTCTCTCTCTAATAAATAAATAAAATCTAAAAAAAAAAAACAACTTAAAAAAAAGGGGCACCTGGGTGGCTCAGTGGGTTAAAGCCTCTGTCTTCGGCTCGGGTCATGATCCCAGAGTCCTGGGATCGAGTCCCGCATCAGGCTTTCTGCTCAGCAGGGGCTTGCTTCCTCCTCTCTCTCTGCCTGCCTCTCTGCCTACTTGTGATTTCTCTCTGTCAAGTAAATAAATAAAAATCTTAAAAAAAAAAACCTTAAAAAAAAAGAAATTCATCTAGACTGAAACTGTAGAAAAGAGAAAGTGAGGGAATTCGGGGTGTTGGTTACTGTGGGTTAGTGAGGGAATTCGGGGTGTTGGTTACTGTGGGTTAGAGGACTCAGGCAGAGTAGAAGGAAGACGCAGTTGGAAGGAGGTTATTGCCAAGCTGCCAGCTTTGGCTTTGTGCGGTAGTTCACGTGGGTTTATGGGGTTATTAAAAACAAGTGTTAAAAACAGACTCTTGACGACAGAGAACAGACTGATGGGGACCAGAGGGGAGGTGTGGGTGGGAGGATGGGGGAAGTCGGTGAGGGGGAATTAAGGGTACATTTACCGTGATGAGCATTGAGTAATGTAGGGAAGTGTTGAATCACTATATTGTATACCTGAGACTAATACAGCACCGTATATTAACTGTATGTAACTGTATGTAAATTTAAATAAAATTTAAAAAAAGAGTGAAAACTAGAAACGGACAAAAGTCCATCAGCAGTGGAAGCACGGATTGTGTCAACATAAGAAGAATACTAAAGCTGCGGGGAAAGTTAATGAACTACTGGATTTATAATATGCGCGAGTCTCCAAAACATCTTGTTGAGAAAAGGAAAGCAAATCATAAAAGAGAACACACTGTGTGATTCCATTTGTGGAAAGTACAAAACTGAAAAAGTAAATATATACATATATTTACTTTACATATATATATTTACTTTGTATATATATTTATTTTTATATATAAACATAAATACACAGAGAGAGAGAGAGAGAGAGAGAGAGTTTGAAGATACTTAAGTTGTAAAACCAATAAGGAAAATCAGGACAAGAGTATAACTAAAAACCAGAATAATGGTTAATTCTGGGGTTGGGTGGGAGGCATGGTCAAGGAGGAACACACAGAGTTCATAAAATCCATTATTCAGGATCTAAACATGAAAAAAAAAAAACCGAAAGCATTTGAAGAATTTGTATCCCGGGGTGGGGGTGGGGGTGGGGAAGAAGTGAAACTTAAAAAAAGATTGTTCTGATTGCTTTCTTAAAATCATAGACTATTAGAGTTAAAAGCATCCTTAGAAGTTGGCTGGTTCTACTCCTTTATTTTCCAGATGTGAAGACAGAGGCCAGAATGGAAGAATGAGTGACCCAAGTCTTCCAGTTCCTGAGTGGCTCGGCCCAGCCTACTTGTCCTGTAGCCCTCCTGTCTCACACACCCTGGCCAAGCCTCCCTCCTTCTTAACTCTCCCTATAGTAAGTTCTCCGTCAGTCCCACTCTGCTACACACACCTGTGTCCATCCACTTAGATACATGTAGGTCCATCCACTGAAACACATTTGGGTCCACCCATTTATACACATCTGTGTCCATCCCCTTAGACACACCTGAGTCCATCTACTGAGACACACCTGGGTCCATCTACTGAGACACACCTGGGTCCATCTACTGAGACACACCTGGGTCCATCTACTGAGACACACCTGGGTCCATCCACTGAGACACACCAAGGTTCATTCACTTAGAACTGATCCCCATCCTCAGAAGCCAACAGGACCTCTTGCCCGGACTTCATCCATTGTTTCTTTATTGGTTCTCCTCCATTCTCTCTTGCTCTCTGAAAAAATGTTTCCCACATAACTAAGAGAAAAATCTTATTATTTTTTCTTAAAGTTAGTTCTTCTCCCTGACCAAATTTCTCAGCTGCCTTCCCAATGTACTTTGAATACAGTTCAGACTCATCACGGCCTACCAGACTCCAAACATGTGCTGTTCTCTGCCTTCCTCTGTCTTCATCTCCTACCATTGTCTCCCCACAAGATTTATATGCCACCCTCCCTGACTTCCTTTTTGGAACAGTCCAGGCTGATCTCTGCACTGAGCAGATGGGGCCAATCCCTGCTCACATCATGACCTCATAACCCATGAGCTTGCTCTTTGTACTGTCTCCCACACTGTCCCCTGGAGGTTGAGTTCCAGTCACCCACATTGGAGCTGTCCTGATATTCTTTATTTAGTGTTCCCCCATTCTTGTTTTGTACCCCATTCCCTTACTCATCTCTCCTGCACTTCCCAAATAAATTACCATCACTTCAGTCCTTGTGTTGGGTCTTAATGCAGAGGCCCGTGTAGGCTAAGACACCGCATTGGGTCTTAGCCCTCTTGGCTCCCTGCCTAGAACATTCTCCCCCTCCATCTTCATTTCTTCTTGTCTTTCAGGTCTCAGCCCAAGTGTGAATCTTTTAATCCCCCTCTAGTTATGTGCCTTTGTTACATTTCTCTGGTGACTTATCCTTTTTGAAGTTATCTTGTTTCTATAATGAGTCTCTGTTGCAGGGTGTTGGCTCTACAGGGACAAGGGCCTTGTGTGTCCTGATTGTGTCTCCTGGTTCCCAGGACACAGAGCATCTGGGACGTAGTAGGCATCCTTTAAAGATTTGTTGACTTGGTTAATGAGTGTTTTTGCTGGGAGGGATGCCAATTACTGCCTCAGGAATAAGATTTACAGTAGCCCTTTGAGTGTATGTATTTATAATTGACCCAGCACTTGTTGGCATGTAAATGGATATTGTGATTGTGTTTGTGAGTGGCTGGTTCTCTTTTGTGGGCTTAATCTGCTTCCAGCTACTTTAAAGTGCTCACAATTGCTCTGCTAATTACAAATCCCGATAAACTCTCCATTAAAGCATATCTTCTAAGCACCTCCAGCCCAATAATACCGTCAGAAGGAATTATGTATGGCTCAAAGGAGGAAACCACATTTATTTAATAAGTCTTAAATCCAACTTGCCTCCCAGGATGTACCTGAATTCGCAAAGCCCCGCCCACACTTACCTGCTTTGCTTCACAACACAAGTCAGATGTTAGCAGAGGCTGGCCCCAGGACATACAGAGGTGAGGGGCCACAAAGAACACTCTGTGTGCCGTCCTTTGGAGAAAACTCATCTTATGTACCTTGGCCCATCCCATGTTCACTTGGCATGAAGCTGCTTTGACATGGGCCTCCCAGCGCCCCGCTCTTGGCTGAGGGCTTTCAGGGGGAGGCAAGCCTATCTGTGTCATTAATCTCTATGTGCCTTGATTTCCTTGCTTGTAAAATAGATGTATATAGTACATTGGGGAGGGTATGTGCTATGGTGAGTGCTGTGAAGTGTGTAAACCTG
Organism: Meles meles; assembly: GCF_922984935.1. Classification (NCBI taxonomy): domain Eukaryota; kingdom Metazoa; phylum Chordata; class Mammalia; order Carnivora; family Mustelidae; genus Meles; species Meles meles. The sequence continues at coordinate 18,317,436 of NC_060083.1, forward strand.
GCGATTCACACACCGGTGCCTTGGGGCTAATAATACATTATATGTTAATTTAAAAATTTAAAAAAATAGATATATAGTAATGATACCTTATTGGGAGGCTCCAAGTTGCACATAGTATAAGGGACCAAGCAAGCCACAAATTGCTGTGAACATATAATGACTATGTCATTAAAGCATCTGCCTTTGGCTCAGGTCATGATCCCAGGGTCCTGGGAGAGAGCCCCGCAACGGGCTCCCTGCTTGGCTGGAAGCCTGCTTCCCCCTCTTGCACTCGCCCTGCTTGTGTTCCCTCTCTCACTGTGTCTCTCTCTGTCAAATAAATAAATAAATTAAATATTCCAGAAAAAAAAAAAGACTATTGTGACTTTGTGACCAGTAGCCTCTTCTTCCTGCTTAGAGACAGTCCCATGTACCTGAGACATGTCTTAGTGGTCAGGCTGTCCCTGTTTGGCCCCATGAAATGACCAGAATATGGAAGAATGCAAAACTCGGGTGTCTCGGGGTTGGGTTAAAGCATTGTGGAAAAGGCAGGTTTTCAGGGGCCTGGAAGTCCTTGAAGAAGCAGGACCACGGCCTGCGAGAGCTATGGCTGCAGGGAGGGCCTCTGAGCTAGGAAGTGAGTGTGCGTGTGTGCACATGTTTGTATGCCTACAAGAGCCCTGTGGGCCTGAGTGACAAGACTGAGGTTCCATAAGGCTCAAGTCTCCGGCTCCACTGAAGAGTGGGTCAGCACACTGGGTTACATCCACGTTTGCTAGCAGTACTGCGTGCCCTGTGTTGAGCCAGGAGCTCAGAGCCTAGACAAGAAGGCAGGCTTGGGGACTGACAAGTCACGCTGTCAGGCAGTACATGAAAGCACAGGGACGGACACATGGGGCCTGAGATCCAAAGCCATGGAGGGTCTGGGAGGAAGGGAGAAGGCCTCTCAGAACAGGTGTTTTTGAACAGGAGTGGACACTGACCAGGGAGAGAGGGGCTCGTGTGCTAAGACCAGCCTGTGGAACCCAGGCTGGGGACATAGCATGATTATAGGGGGCTATAGGCGGTGTAGGTCGTGACCAGATTAGAAGGGATGTCACAGGGTAAGCTAAGCTGTTGGATAGCATGCAGGGCTGAGTCTCTGCCAAGAGGCAGTGCGACGTATTGGTTCAGAATTGGAGCCCCACTGCCTGTGTGTGTACCCACCTGCCTGATAACTAGCTGAGTAATCCTGGGCAGTTCCTCTATGCCTCAGTTTCCTTATCTGTGAAATGGGGTATTGCCCCCTACTTCCAGGGCGTTGACGAACATTAAACAGGCTAACATAAGCAGAGTGCTTAGAGTAGTGCCTGGCACACAGTGAGGACAGCTACTAATTACTGTCATTCCTTGCAGGGCTAGGGGACATCAGAATTAAGGCATGAACAGAGGGAAAGGAGCTTCTAACCAAGTCTCTGAAGTAAGAGCCACAGAGTTTGGAGGATTACCAGGAGGGCCATCTGCCTTAGAAGCCAGGGCAAGAGGAAGTTTCCAGAAGGGTCAACAGGTTCAAGAGTACCTATGGGTCAGGCAAGGCAAAGCCAAGGGTGCCTTGGACTTAGCAACAAGTGGGTTACTGGTGTCTTTGGCCACTTTGGTTTCGGTGATGTCATATGGTCAGAGCCCAGTGTGCAGTGTAAAAAATTGTAGGTGGGGAGGAAGCCGAGCTGGGGGGAGGGGGCGGATGAAGCATTTCCACCCTTTGGCTGGGGAGGGATGCAGGCGACAGGCAGCAGCGGTAAAAGCACAGGAGGGTTGGTAGCCCTCTGTTTGGCCAAACCCCCATCTACCCCGCTGTTTTCTGCTGTGAGGCTCATGACCTCTGGTCAGCAAAGTAGGGGGAAGATTAGGACCCACAACTTCTAAATAAAGACACTTACGTCGGCAGAGATCAAGAGCGGCAGAGCTGAGACAAAAGCCAGGCTACTCATTTCCTCTTCCTTTTCGAGATGCTGGTGAGATTGCATGCAGAAGAGCAGGCCAGAGGGCATGGGCAGCTTAGTGTCCTCTACCTGATTTCTCACCCTGGATCTCCAAGTGGACCCATCTGCTGATGGTGGGCAGAGAACGGTGCTGACAGATTCCTTTAATGAGCACTTAATATATGCTGGGCGCCCAATGTGTTCCATCTGACTGAATTGCTTCCTATCTGGGTAGGAGAAGTATTTGTTGAGATGTCCAGCTCCAGCTGGAAAGGATGGGCAGCATGGACCTCACATGCGCAGAAGGAACATGGTCGATTTCTCCCATTGGCCCCTTCTCCACAATCCCTTCTCTGCCCTGGTAGATCAGGCGGGCTGGCCACAGCTCTGGTCTTTGGCCCTGCTGCGAGGTGGGGGGCATGACTTGAAGGTGATGTGTCACTTGGAGCATGCTGGTGGAAACTGAGATGGATGCTTCCGGCATACTGGAGGGTCATATTGCTGCCACTTCCTGTCCCTGCATCTTTCCTCTTCAGGGTGGAAAGGTTGGGGCATTTTTTTTCCACCACTCCCTGCAAAGTTGGCACCATGCCCCAGCCTCCAGGTGGGCCGTGGGCTTTCCAGCATCTTAGGGGCCCCGATCATGCCCACCTTCTCTCTCTGGCCACAGCACAGCTCCTTGAACATGAGCACAAAGCCAGAAGAGCACAGAGGAAGAGCCTGACCTGGGAGTTAAGAGGAGGGACTGTCTTCAGGGCTCTGTCACTGGGTCCCCATGCGACGACTCACTCTTCCTTTAGGGACCTCCAGATCCTCATCCGTAATGGGAGATGACCCGCTCCAATTCTTCCCAGAGGCTCTTCCTGCTCTGTGGGTGTTGGGGCCCTTAGGGAGAAGGATGAAAAGGATGGTGTTCTGCTGGGTACTGGCTGTCTGTGGAGCATGTCTGACCCCTGCCAACTCCTTGAATGCTCAACAGAACTTTGCAAGGTGGGTATTTCTGATTAAGGGCCAAACAGCTCAGGAAGCACAATGAGTCCGAGCCCAGGTCTTGCCTTCAAGGCTTCTTTGATTTTCTGACTTCTGGTGCTTTCTAAGTTTTAAATGTGGCCCATGGCTCCTAGTATGGAAGGAGGGGCTGGCATGGCTCAGGGACTGGCATTGGCCCTTTGAGGCTCTGTGGTCCTTGATCCTCACCAGAAGGGGAAGGATGGCCCCCCAGCACTCCCCCTCAGCGTAATAGATCTGATCTGAGGACCAGTTCCACTGGGATGGGTGAGGGGGCTCCTTGGGGCATGGACAGGACTTTGACCGAACTTGGAGACTCAGAGTCATTAACTGTCAAGCCAGAGAGGGTCTCAGTGGGCATCCAGGCTACGGGCTTTGGATGGAGTGATCTGGTGGGGCCGGATTATCTGAAGACCCTCCAACTGCCCTGGGTTCAGAGTAGCCTCCACCACCCCCCACGGTGGGGTTCTAGCATGTGTCTTTTGATAAAAGCTTCCCAAACGATCCATTACGAATCCCATCTCTGGGGAAAGAGTCCCTGATGTAGGTCCACCCTCTCACTTGCTAGGTGAGGAAACTGAAGTCCAGAGAGAGGAAGGGACCTGCCCAAGGTCCCACAGAAAATGAGCAGCAGAGCCCAGAGACCTCATACCCTGATTCTCACACAGAACCCCACTCCTCACCTGTCACCCCTTCTGGACCTGGTCAAACCTCCAGTCCTCCTGCATTTTCCCACTCATTCTGTCCTTCAGTGTCTAACAAAAGCCCTCTGGCCAAACCACGAGTCTGACTATACCCCTGTACTGAGCATAAGATGGCCTGTGATACTCTCCTGCCAATAGAGCCTCATACATAGGGTCTTGGGCAACCTGTCCCATGGTCCTCCCGCCCTCACTTCCGGCCATTTCCTGCAGCCTACATGCTTGCCCCCACACTCCGGAGACAGCAGCCCGCACTGGCTACCACCGTGCTGTGAAGCAACTGCTCATTTGTCCTGAAGAAGTATGTCATGTTCCTTTTCACACAAGCTTCTCATGGGTATCATTATTATTCCAGTTCTAGGTGGGGCCACCAGGAGACATCAGTCATTCCAGCAGCGCACAGAGTGGAGCTGGGGAGGCTGGAAGCCAGGCATCTCTCCAGAGCTCACTCCACCCTGTCCCCGCCCCCCCCCACCCAGCAAATGCCGCTTTCGCCGTCCCCTCCCTGGTCAGTCCAAATGCCACCCTGCACCCCCGCTCCCCAGACTGGGCGTGCGCAGCCTCTGGGCTGCACGTGGTGACGGTCCTGGTGTGTCTGTGCCCCTTGCTGGTTTTGTGTCTCTTTCCCTCTCTCTGGACTCTGGCTGTTGCAGTCAGATCGTCTCTCAAACCTGACTGCATGGGAACCGACAGCACGGGCCCTCGGAAGATGTCTGCCAAGTGAATGAGTGAATGAATGCATGCATAAGAAACTCATACCCATTACCAGGAGGGGTGCCCATGACCACACTCAGAAACTGCAAACAGCCTGATGTTCAGGAGGCACAGGGTTGTACCAATGAGCACAGGATTTGGGCCAGAGCTCCCCACCCTCACTATGTCACTCACTACCGGCCTGATTCCTTGTAAGGCCCAGGGCTTCCATGCCACATCTGTGGCACAGGGACGACCCCAGTGATAAGACCCCTCCTTCCTCCTTCAGCAAACCTGGGTTCGGGCGCTGGGGCATGAAATGCAGAGACCACAACGGAGGGATGCCTGCCCTCTGGGAGCTTCTAGACCAGGCAGGTGTGGGGACCACAAGTAGTGACCGGAGTACAAGCTGCCCCCCATGAGGAATGAGCTCGGCTGGCCCTGGGAGCTCAGGTGGGACTGCCTGGGAAGCAGGGCGGCGAAGTCCCAGCACATGTGCAGAACTGTGACCGTGTCCTGTGGCTAGAGTTCTGGGGGCCACATCAGGCAGGACTTTGTAAGCCACGCCGAGATGCCTGCACCTTGCCACGGCACAGCATGGCGAGCTCTTGTAGCTCCATAGCTCAGCCAATGTGGACTCACCTGAAAAGCCAGTGACGGTCCCTGCGGTGACATTCGTCAGGCACCCCTGCTTTGCCTGCAGCTGTGAGAGAAGTTTGATGTCTCCTTCATGTGGTCCCCTAGAACCAGAAGACAGGCCCCCTGAAAAGAATGGAAGTGTTGAATGTTGCAGAGAAATTGGGGTTGAGGGAACCTTGACAGAGGGAGAGAAGCCCTGGAAAACACCAGACAAGAGGGCGCCTGGGTGGCTCAGTCAGTTAGGTGTCTGCCTTCGGCTCAGGTCATGATCTCAGGGTCCTGGGATCAGGCTCCACATCAGGCTCCCTGCTCAGTGCGGTGACTGCTCCTCCCTCTCTCCCTCTGTCTGCTGCTCTCCCTGCTTGTGCGCTCTCTCTTTCTGTCAATTAAATAAATAAAATCTTAAAGAAAGAAAATACCAGACAATGCTTTGGACAAAGCATTTGGACTCCATGGGTCCTGCAGGGCCATGCTGTGGGCTGGCCTCCTGCTTGCAGGACAAGTTAGGGCTGGTGCAGGGCTGGGGGCCAGAGAGGGTGCTCTGCTCATGGAGGTGACCCCAGAAAGCTTGGCTGGGTGTCGGGCAGCACTGGGTGGAAGGGAAAGGGACCGGGAAGCTGCTCGGGGTGGGGAGGTGTTGGTAGCACCAGGGACATGGGATGAAGCCTCAGACACTACGTCTCCTTTGGAGGATTTACAACCTACCGTAATTCCCAGTGTCTGCCTCCCCAAGCGAGCTGGAAGCCCCCACGAGGGCAGAGCCGGCGTCTGCCTTGTGTCCGTGTATCCCCAGGAGCTCGTGCACAGCAGGTGTCTCGCAATGATTTTGAATGATTCAAATTCCATTTCTTTTCCTCTCTCTTCCTTCCCCTCTCCTTCTTTATCTCCCTCCCTTCCTTTCTTCCTCCCCTGTTCCAAGACCAGGGGAGAAATCTCATGTAATTCTTCAAATAGCACAAAGTTAAGTTAAGGTGTTGGGAGCTCGTCTTCAAAATAATGGAGGCAGTTTGTACCCGTCCAGCTGGCAGCACATTTCGTAATCATGGAAATAAGGCTCAGGAGCATTAAGTTCCTTGCCCAAGGTCACACAGCTAATAAGAGGCTGGGCTGAGATCTGACCCAGTTATCTTAGAATCCATAACATGCTTCCTCCTAAGTGAGGAAACTGAGAAGGCTTGGTCCCAAAGATGGACGATGCTGAGCCAGGATCTCTGCAGCCACGGGGCTGGACAAAGGACTTGTCCCTGTGGGCTTCTGTGTCCTGGTCGGTGGGGATGAGGCTGAAGTGTACAAGCAGGCAGGGCCAGGTTCCAGTCCAGTCAAGGCCACTCCTGGATAGCCTAGTGGAAATGATCCAGACCGGCTGAGCTCTGTCTGGTATCTAAGTGTCTTCAGTCAGCAGGCAGCTACTTTGTAAAATATAACTAATAAGAGGGGCGCCTGGGTGGTTTAGTGGGTTAGGGCCTCTGCCTTTGGCTCAGGTCATATTCCCAGGGTTCTGGGATTGAGCCCCACATCTGGTTCTCTGCTTAGAGGGGAGCCTGCTTCCTCCTCTCTCTCTGCCTGCCTCTCTGCCTACTTGTGATCTCTCTCTGTCAAATAAATAAATAAAAAATCTTAAAAATAAATAACTAATAAGAAAACCTTCCTACAGGCATTTCCAATGGTTTTCAAACCTCTCTCTAAGGAAAGGTTTACACGTGGCTTGGAGTAACTGGTTCAGTGTCTGTGCTCAGTATTTCTTGTCTATCAAACCCTCCTCGGCCCCTGGTCCCCATTCCAGGCAGGGACAAGCATGTTTTATTGAGTTATTCCTTGGTTATCGCCTTGGTGCAGGCCTACAGCAGCAGACGTCCAGCTGGGGTATGGGCGATGGCCCCGTTGAGTGCCAGGTGTCTACGCCTTCGGGCACTCCAGCCTGTCCTCCCAGTGCTGTGGGGAAGGGGAGGGAATGATTAACTGTGTCTGTTCCTCTTTTCCCCTGGGCTCACAGTGGCCCCAGTGAGGGAGAGAAAGAAAAGTAAGTTTCTGGAGGGGCAGCCCCGTCCCCTGTGTGAGTGGCCCAGGCAGCGTGCATTCGAGGAAGGGAAGAGAGAGGAATTTCCTCGGGCACTAGCTGCTTCTCTCGGTGTCCCAAGTGAGTCTGAAAGCCCTAGGGTTGCGTGGTCATAGTCAACACGTGTATCTCCCTTCTCCCCTGAGACCTGCGAAAATGATGGTAAAGGAATTTACCATTTACCCGTTTGCAAGAACAAACAGACTCACGGAGCAGCAATAGTGGGTCAGTGATTTCTAGGAACTGAGGTACTTTATGGGGGTGGGCAGCAGCTGGCGGGATGCATGGGACCTGGCCCGGAGCAGCCCATAGATGCAGTCCTTGCTGGATGTGTGTTCTCAGAGGCGGCCACGCGTGGTGCTCACATGATCAGATGGCCTCGGCGTCCACTGTCCCTTCTCCACTACGGATTCTCTGTGTGCCGTTGGGCAGGTCCGTTGCTTCTTTCCAAGGCTCCTTTTCCCCCCATCTGTAAAATGGAGAGACCATACAGGACACGTGATTCTTCTTGTGCCTGAATTTCCTGGAGTTTTGTTTTGTTTTTGTTTTTGTTTTTGTTTTATTTTAACTCTCAACATGTATAGGCACATAAGATTTGATTCTGATTCTGATATGGGGCCAGGACATTTGCGTTTGTTCAAAGGCTCTCCCAGGAAGCTTCAAAAGCCCCTGCTGCCCATGGTCTTCGAGGACTCGTTCAGCTCTGACGCGTCAGGACGCCCCCTCACCCCACCCAGGTGTTAGTTTGGAGAATACTCTGGGGCCGGCGTGGGCTGGTGGCAGGGATATTAGACCTTCCGGTGGGAGGTCCCAGCACAGGGGGCTTCAGAGGAGGCTGAGTGTGCTTCTGCTGGAGACGGCAGGAGGCTTTCTATGGGCCCCGCGGCATTTGGAAAGGGTAGAAGAGAGCCCCGGGAGGGAGACAGTGAGGAGGGCCTTGCAGGGGGAGGTCACTATGGAGGCAGTATCCCAGCAGTAGGAAAACCAGGGGCCTGTTCGGGTGATGGAAATACTCAGACGTGGAGACAAACATAGCACGAGGAGCCACCAATGTCCAGGTGAGGGCCTTGGGCGTCCTCCAGTTGGCAACGGGGAGCTGTGCACACCCTTGAGCAGGGGAGCGCACGGATCGGAGGAGATCAGCCTTGCCAACCCTCTGTTCATATCCCTCCTCATGATTTCATACACGCGTTCGGCCCAGCCACCCCTTCTGGAGCACCTACTGACGTATCTTCATGCCAAGCTCGGCTCACAGTGTCTCGGTGACCTGCCTGCTTCACAGCTATAGAGGCACAGGCCTTTCCTGCCATCTCCCCATCCAACTCACTCTCCTGACCCCACGATCCAGTTCTGCCCGGCATCTCTGAGGGAGTGGGCTCCCTCCGTGCCTCCCCACCTGTACACAAGCCCTCTCCTCTGGTGGCAGACCCCTTTCCCCTTCAGCCCACCTGCAGGATGTAAGGTTTTACAGGCGAGACACACACGACACCAGGTGAGATGGGCGCAAGGCAAGGTTTATTAAAGGCGCTCTCGGGCGAGGTTCCGGGACTCAAGAGAGGAGAGTCAGGGAAGTGGCACCTGGGAGGGGGTCGAGTGGGTCTTTTATTTGGGTTAAGACAGGGCATAGGTTCACAGCCATATAAAGTAAAGTATTCGTGATCAGAGGGTAGGGGGAGTCCTGATGTTCCTGTTTCCTGCGTAGGTATTGGTTTACTTATGACGACGTGTCCTCGGCATACGTCCTTCCGGCGGGAGAGTCATGGTAAAGGAAGATGACGGCCAGCTGCCATTTTATTGTTCCTCCCACATTCCGGGAACCACCGACCCAACACAGGAGGCTCTGTTCTGGGAGGGGGACCGTTCCCCTAGGAGGCCTCTCTGGTGCTCCTGGGCCGCTCCCTGTCCTCCCCCGGCCCCTCCAGATAGCATATTCGCCTCTCACCTTACACGGGGTGGCTTTTATTTGTGAATCTGTGAATCCAAAGGCAGCGGCCCAAGGTCAGGTGCTGCCTCTGAATGGTGACTGTCTTTCCTGGGGCACGGTGCCAAGGGGCATTGACTGATTGAACAAAATAGAAAAAGCAATGATCTGGCCTGGGCCCTGGACCTCATTGAACTCTCCTTGCAGCATCTCCTCGGGACACGTGTCACTCTTTCCACCTTGCGGGGCATGTGTGACTGCGGATATGTGAGTTTGGACAACAGCCGATCGGCAGACCTGGGATTCAACACAGGTATGCCTCAGCCCTCCTCTCCTCTCGGGGCCAGCAGCTCCAGTCCAGGAGGGAAACACGTGGGGTCAGAGAAGCCACAGGCGACTTCCTGTCCCTCACCTCTCTCCGCTTCCCACTCAGCTGGGACAACTCCTACTCATTTTCTCAAGATCCTTATCTGCTCCCGCACTCGGGGAAGTTTCCCCATCCCTCTCACACCACCCAGGAAAGGTGGGGGAAGGAGTGTTCCATGTGGTCACTGGGCGTGAGTAAGTATCTCTCCTCCCTGTGACTTCCCCACCTCTGCAACAGGGCCTGGGAAACCCCACTCAGGTCTTCTAATAAAAGCTCCGGGCCCTACGGGATCGGTCTTAGCTTCACCAGACACATCGCGACCACTGCAAAGAGGTCTGACCCACACTCTGCAGGATGAAGCTTGTCACCATGGCCCTGTTGTGCCTGCTGCTGGCTGGGCTGTGGCTTCGGGATGCGGACAGCAGGAGCAGTGAGTGTGGATGGAGTCACTTTGCTCCTCCTCGGGGTGGGGGGTGGGTGGGGAGTGGGGGCTACACCCAGGCAAGGCACTCTGGGCTTGCGGGCCGGGGTCGCCCTGAACTCAGTGCCTCTGTCTCTCCTCCTCCGGGAAGATTTCTCCTAAAGAGGGTGAATGGGGAATGTGGATGGGGTGGGGACAGAGGCCAGTGGGAGCAGGTGTCTGGTGAGCATAACGTCTGAGCCTCTGGCTTTAGCAAAAGGAGGCCCTGCCTCGTCCAGGGAACTCTGAGGCCCTTTAGGAAAACCTGGGAGGCCTAAGGTACACAGGAAAGACTGGGTCTTGCCTCTATCCGGTGGCAGATAACAAGGAGAGCCTCATGTCGGGACTGGGACTGGAGCAGTGTGCTCATCACTGTCGGGCAAGTGTTGGGCCAGTGATTACCTCTCCACCTGGGCATTCCTTGTTGGTAAAATAGGACTGATAATGTTGGACCTCAGGGCTCTCGAGAGAAGACGGACCTAATTCCAGGCACATGTAAGACATTGTGCAAACAATAAAACTAGGAGGAAGGAATCAGGATTGGAATTCGAGTCTCTTGGGGGTGGGGTGTGGGGAAGTGCAAACCCGCATGATGGGGGTGGGAGACCCGGACAGAGCTACAGGCCTGGGTAGAGACCATTCTAGAGAGGATAGGAAGCCTCTTAGTTCCTGGAAGCTCTTTCCTTGTCCTTCCATCAGTTGGAACTCCTTGAGCAGTTCCTAATCTGGCCCCAAAGCCATGGACCACAGTTGCCCCGGCATGCACCACACTCACTGGGCCCCGAAGAGTGTGGAGTCCAGAGCTCTCGAGCCCAAATATCAGGCCAGAACCGTGCACTCATGGTGGGACGTCAGAACTGGAGGCACCTTTAGAAATCAGTTTAAAGAGTCTTATTTGACAGATGGGAAGTCTGGGGCCCAGGCGAGGGCTCATCCTATTGAAGACCACACAACTGGTTTGTGGGCAGCCAGGATCTGAACCCGTGTTCCGATCCTCTGCCTACATACAGAACTAGGTGATGGATGACACAGCCACTGGGCTGGGTGTGGTCTCCAAGCCTGGGTCTGCCCCTGAAAGGGATTTTTTTTTTTTTTTTAACCACTGGGATGAGAGGAGTGAAGTCCACGTTAAGAGACAGACGCAAACCATTTTTGTGCTTCTCTTCTAGTGCATGTGTCATCCTCCAACTGTTGCTTCGTCTTTGCGGAGAAAAGGATTCCCCAGCATATAATCCAGTGTTACAAACCCACTAGCTCTGCCTGCTTCCACAAGGGTCTCATGTGAGTGTTCCTACCGGGTCAGCCTGAGTCCCTCCTCCAGAGAGCAACCAACCCTCCTGGAATTAGAAAGGAAGACGCTAGATGGCGCTGTTCCACCAGGTTCAGGTTTCTAAACCTGGGGAGAGCTTCCAAAATCTGGGTGCAGAACCCAGCATGGGCGCTAGGGGGAGCGCCGCGCCTCGTAGCAGGTGCCAGGAAAGATACCCACAGTCTCCCCTGCCCCATGCTCCTGCAGTGACTTGTGTTCTCGGAACCCCAAGGAGCTGAGTATTATATCTTAATATTTTATGCCCAGAAGAAGAAATGGCTTAAAGGGTCTAGGAATTACTGTGCAGTGGAAAAATGAGGGGGTCACAATTAGTTTCTGCTTCAAGATTTGCCAACCCCGAGTCTTGGGTGACCTTGGGCAGGTGATTCTTCTGCACCTCATTATCTGGGTACTCCTCTACACTCCTTATCTGTGAAGTGGAGTAAAGATGACAGCTGTGTCACAGGGTCATTACAAAGTTAGACAGAGGTGGCTTACCCCTGCTGTTCGGTATCTATAAAGCATTCATGTGTATTACCTTGGCTAGCCCTCTGGGGGCACCCTTCTACATTATCATGAACACCGAAGTTCAGGGAAATAGAGAGATTTGTCTGCAGTCACCCAGATAATTCAAGTTAGAATTGGTCTATAGTTTGGTTGGACAGTCGCCAAGTTAAAGGGGTGGGAAGGGCAGAAAATAAATACACACACACACACACACACACACACGCACATTCACACACACACACGTACACTCACAGTGAATCTAAAGCAACGAGTGAGGGTTCCAGATGGACACAGACACATTGGAAAGATGGATGGAGGGCCCTCAGAGATAATCCTGAGTGTCTGCAGCCTTTACCCTACTCGAATACAATGAATCACACTCTCCAGAAAAGGGAGAAACTCAATTTAACAAACTCTCCCTGAAGCTTGGGTGTTCCTCCCAGCCTATCCCTCCCATGTGCCCCCAGGTCTCCTGCAGTGCCTTCATTTTACAGGCCCAGAGCGAGCAGCTTGGGGGCATCCCCAGGGCGGGGGTGGTGGTGGGAATGTGTGTGGCAGCCCAGGGGAAAATCATGTGATCTAGCTCCCCCTTTGTTCTTTGCCCACAGAATCAAGCTGAAGGGTGGCCGAGAGACGTGTGTCTTAGACTCAGCCGCATGGGTTAAGCGTCATTTAAAAACTGCAAAACCATGCCGGGTGAAGTGAACATGAGAGGGTTTCTTTCCACCCTGGACTCTGAAGATGGCGTGACTTCCCCTGTCTCCCCAGCCCCCCACCCCACCCCGGTCCTTCTGCCCGGCTTTGCCGGGTCACAGAGGGTCTGCTCAGTCCTGATAAGCTATGTTGTTGCACTTTATATATTTAAATGCCAGAATCTTCAATCCCTGCTTCCCTGGGCTTCTTGGATCCCACAGGGATTTCAGGGGATAAACTTGACTGGCAGTGAGAAGCTGGGGCCAAGGGGCTGGTGGCCAGGGGTGGGATGGGAGATATGTTGGTACTGATGCCAAAAAAACCTGACTTCTTGTCCCCAAGAACCAATAAATGGCTTACACGTCTCAGCTGACTGGCTTTGTCTCTTGGGGGCTGGATGGGGATGAATTCTTGGTCAGGGCCATGATAAAGATTCTCGGCTTCCCCTGACAGCAGCAGAGGGCACAGTGAAGCAGAAAGCGGGAACCCAGGGCTGGGGTTCCAGAAGCCACAGCTGCTGTAGCTGGAGGGGACCTTGTGAGGTCAACCATCTGTAAGATGTTGCTGGCCCCATTTTATAGATGAGGTGCCTGACAGGTGGCGAGGGACAAAGACGGGCCTGAGGATACAGAGCTAGTCAGATCTGGTGTTAGAGCCCAGGACTCCTGTGTCTGGGGCCAAAAAGCTCTCCTGTGTCCCAAGTTGCCCAGTGATGGCCTGACACAGCATCACAGTGTGAGGGTGGGCTGGGGACACTCTGTCAACCAGGCAGATCCTGCAATGTTGTTTAGTAGGACCTCCTCTTGTCCAGGCCTGAGTGGATCCTAGGTCTTACAGAAATGCCAGCCCAGCTCGCATGCAGGAGGGAGGCAGTCCTGGGGAGAGCCGGAGAACCGTTCGCCAGCATCTGGGAAGCAGAGACCCCACCCTCATGAAGGGGTAACCGCAAACTCCGACGTGCATCACGTGGGCCCCCAGGGAGAACAAGAAGGTGGGGGCAGTGACTTGCGGGTTGCCCAGAATCTCAGGATTGGCTCCCTTTGGAAGACCAGCTCGGTGGCTTTGGCGGGAGAAGTTGCCTTGTACTGCGCTGAGCGAGGCGTCTCTCCTTTCCCCAACATTACGTGTCACAGGTCTGGTCTGTTCTTCAACTGCCTCCTGCCTTCCGCGCCGCCCCACGACCACCCTGCTTCCTCCTCTTCCCTCTCGCTGGGACCACTGTGGAGCAGTGAGCTGTGCTCAGCTCTCCCTAGCTAACTCCATCCTACCCGTGGCCCCAGACCACTCTGCCTGGCCTGCCGCTGCCCTCTACCCTCCGACGGTCCCTCCCTCCTGCCCTCAGGACGGACTCCAAACTCTGCACCTTGCTGCTCCAATTCCTCTACAACCACACCTCCAGTTTCTTCTCTAAAGGACTCTACTTTTTCTGTTCAGGAAGCCAAACTCTGACCATAGGGGATGTTCACTCCAGGCCCACTGCCGGCCTTTCCATTCTGGGCCTTCTCTAGAAGAATCTCTGTTATGACCGTACTCTGGCATCCTCCAGGGTCGATGCTAACTAGGTCCGGGTCATCTCATTCTTCCCCTGGAGGTCAGGTGTGTGTGGTGTCTGGATCACTTCAAGGACCGCTTGGAGCTGGGAGGCACGGGGGCATAGACTAGTTAGAAGCTGATGTTAGGGGCTGGAGTCATTTTTCTAGAACATGCTGGCCGGCTGGTTGGGTCCTCTGCGGCAGTCAAATGAGCCCAGGTCAGCCACCAACCACCGAAAATGTCCACCCCACATCCATATTCCTCCAGCGCCCTCTGCCAGCCGCCTGCTCCCCCGCCTTGGATCGCCCCCTACTGGTTGGAAGCTACCCTCCCGCAAGAAAACAACACCACAAGAGATTTTAAAACACCATGTATTTTCTGCAAAAAGTCAACAATCCTTGGAATGGCATTCTCCTTTCTGTACTAACATATTTAGCTGAACCTCACATTCCCAAGGCCCTCCCCGCCCCGGATGGCAATAGCCCTTCATCTCCGTGATTTGTAGGTACACGCAATGGCTGGGGAGTTGAGTGGGAGTCAGGCACACTGCTTGCAGCTTACAAGGGATGGAACCGGGGCTTAAGACAGGAAGCAACTGGCTCAAGGCCTTACTTTAAAAAAATCCCCAATATTCAAAATAACCCCCAAACCAGCAACAATTCAAATAACATTAAATATTACTTAAGGCATAGTACATTTCTATGTTCTGTTTCAAAACAGAAAGCACCCTATTCAAAACTATAGAAAAATTAGTCCAGGGTCTAGCTGGGGAGGCTGGAGGAGGAAAATCAGTCACTTGTTTCTCATACTTGGCTGCGTCTTAGTGTGACTGGAGGAGTTCAAGTCCTCAGGGCATGAGATTTTTGATTGAGATGTTTCACATAATCCTGGACCCACTTCTCCTTTGGGTCGGCACAGATAGCTTTGGCCAGTTTTGTGCTGAAGCTGTGGACAAAGGAGGGCTTCACAGTTAGGTGGAAATGAGGATTTTGCCCGAGAGATGCCTCACTCAACTCTTAAGCCCATCTGGTCCACCCGCTGCAGGGAAGGGATCCTCCCAGGGACAGGAGGAAGTCGCGGTGTGGAAAGAAGGGGATTCTGGAGGTAATCACTTTTCTTGGAGGCCCTGGAGAAGCTGACCTGGCCTCAGCCAAAGCAACATGGAGACTGGGAGCCAGTGCCCATTCAGGGAGCAGATGGCGGAGCCCATCCTCTCTGGGTTCATTTATGATGCAATCATGGTTTGGTAAAATCTTAACCCCTGAGTATGGGATCCCAAATGGGTCTGTCTTCTGGAGTGGAACTTCAGATCAGGGGGCATGGGCGTGCGGTGGGGTGCGGTCAGGGAGGGGGTGAGCAGGGTTTTTCTACTTACATGACAGCCTCCCGGGAACAGTGGCTGCTGGTGATTCGATAGCTCTCCAGCTTCCGCAGGGGGATCTTCTTGTTAAACTTGAAACAGCAAGTGAAGAGGGAGTTGAGTGCATCTAGAAATAAGGTCACAGAGAAAAAGCTATTTTTTTTATCAGCTTGAATGCAGCAGGAAGTGCCTTTAGGGAAAGGAAAGAAGAGGAGAGGAGAGGAGAGGAGAAGAGAGGGAGGGGAAAGAAAGGGAAGGGAAGGGAAGGGGTCGACATGGATCTTATCCACCTCAGGTCCATCGTGCCTGCCCGGAGCCCTGAGACAGGGGGAGAGCAGGAATATTGTAGCAACGCATCGTTGCTGACCGGGGCAGGCCGGTGGGACAGGTCCTAGCTCTAGTGCTCTAGGTACAGAGTTTGGGAAGTTCAGCCAGGCTCAGAGAAAAGGCCCTGGGTTTGGAGTGAGCAGCTTAGGTTTGCCTCTGGCTCTGTAATGGCTGGAAGTGGGTGGGTGGGACCTCTCCTGTCCTCAACTTGACCTTTGGCTTCCCATCCTTAAAATTAGACATTCATGTGAAGCTCCGATGGCTCCCGCTGCTCAGATAGGCTCAGAAGTGGGGCATTTCAGCTTTGGGTTTGTTAGAAGGAGAAGAAAACAAAAAGAAGGTGAGAGGATGGGAAGGAGGGAGAGAGGGGCTTACCTGGCTGGGCAGGCACCTGGGGACTGAAGGCGGCGGCTGTGAGCAGCAGGCAGAGAAGCGTGGCAGAGACCTTCATGTCAGCGGGAAGCAGGGAGCTTGGGCTGAGCAAGAGTTGAGAGTGTCTGGGCCGGTCTCAGCCTCTTTGCAGCATGGGAGGCTCTGCAGGCCTTTTATAGGGAGCAGAGAGGGTAGGAACTCCCAGAGGGATGTCTGCCTGGGCAGGGTCATGGTGAAGTTAAGATGTAGGGTGCTCCTGAATGTGCTGAGCTGGTGGTTAGCTACCCGAGTTTTCCAGGAATTTTAAGAAGGAAGCTGTGGGCTGCAGCCGGGTAGGCCCTGTTTCCTTCCAGCTGCCCAGGCCAGAGAGCGGAAGCAGGAGCACAGATGGGCCACCACTCGCCACGGGTGTGATCCAAGGAGCTGTTCCGTGGCCTTGCTTTCCACACAACCAGAGAGCAAGCGTGGCGTGAGGGTTTTACACAGGTGATGTGTTCAGTCCGGACCGGGTGCAACCCGTTATCCTCATGTCCATTCGCGGGTGAAAATGCTGAGGCACGGGGACCCGAAGTCACCAGCCCAGAGCCTTATGGGAAGTGAGTGATGGTGCTGGAAGAGAAAGCTGCTCTGTTTACATAGGATCACCACAGCCTCCCCCGCTGCCTTGAGCGCAGAAGACTTTCTCCGAGCGGTTTTATGTGGATGTCTCATACCTGAGATGAATCAAAGCCAGCTTCTGGGGACAAGGGCTTAGTGTCCCCTTCTTCCCCTCAGGCCCAGGGGGCTATGGTTTGAAGCCCACTGATGTGTCCAGGCCCCTTGTTTTCTGGAAGAACCATGGGGTTTCCAGAGCTGTTGCCAGGAAAGGAATCGCAGGATAGAGCAGAGCGGGCTCTTTGCTTCTGTGTCTGACTCCTGCTCTCCCCCTGCAAGGAACATGTAGCTGAGCTGGAGCTTGATGGGGGGTGGGTCCCCCATGGCCCCGGTGGGAGCAGGAAAGGCCTTGGACTGCAGGAGACTGCCTGGTAAGCCAATTGATCTGAGTGGTCCTTTCCCCATGCTTTCTCCTGGCTCCCAGACTCTGCTTACATTCTGCACCTGGCTGGAATCCTTTCCCCTTGGCTTTCTAGTCTGGAGGGCCTTTCCCCTCTAGCAAAACAAGTCCAGTGATGGTAAAAGCACAAGAATAAAGACCTAGGACAACGCTCTCCAGAGACTCACCATGGAAAAAGGCAAAAAGCACAGGTCGCCACAGCAGGATGAAGGCAGAGGGTGTCACCACAGAGCCCCTACACGCCAGAAGGAAAATCAGACCCTTAGGCCAATAAATTTAATTTAGATGAAATGGACGGTTTCCTAAAACAATATAACTTACCAGACTGCCAAAGAAAAATGAAAAAAAAAAAAGAGTAATTCTAAAACTACTGAAAAATGGAATCAGTCATTGAAAATCCTCCCATAAAACATCCTCCAGCTCCAAAGGCTTTAATAGCTAGTTCCTTCAAGCATTCCAAAAACTAATAATTCCAGTCTTACACAATTTGTTCCCGAGAAAATCGAAAGAGTGTGCACTCCAACACATGTTACGAGTCTTACGTAACTTTGACACAAACGCTTGGTAAGAGCGACATGAGAAAGGAAGACTTTCCCTCCAAACACACATTCCATTCTTCTCCATCCTCTTCTCTGGCCCTGGAAGCCGACCTGTGTGGATTATATCCCAGTGGGACTGCAGGTCTTTGGGTCCGGCCTGGGCTTGGGCACTAGGGAGCCCCTCGGGGTGTGGGAGAGAGGGAAGAGTAAGGTGAGGAGCTGTTCTCTTTGCTGCCTCTCCTGGGCTTCAGCTTGGATGCAGGCTTCAACCAATGGCTTTCATTTCTCTCCTGGGGGGCATTGCCTGAACTTTGGTCCTTGGTTCTCGGGGCAGTCCCCCCACTGTTTCTAGCCTCAGGGTACTAAAACACCGCTTTGGTTTCTCCACACTCAGCCCGCACCGCATCTTGCTAAAGGGCCTCTTTATCAGTCCATTCCCAGGTCATTCAAATTTAAGTGTAACCTGTTCCTTACTAGGACCCGGACTGGCATAGGTTTGGACCCAGGACCAGAACCAGTTCCTGGAAATGGTCCTTCCACATGGGATTCTGGGACTGGGTTGCTCATACATTTTGGAAGCATCGTAAAAGCATCTGCTGCCAGCGTGATACTTAAATCATCCACAGGTGTGGCAGACCGTGTTCTAACAAGCCCGCCGGTGATTCTGCCGTGCACCCAAGTTTGAGAATCACGGAGTTACAGCATACCCGTCATCTCATCTCTAGCGAAGCCACCAGAGAACCTGACAAGGGATGTGTCTGCCGGAACTCCCTGGGCAGTGCAGTTAGTGGACGGCTGAGCTGCTTGAGCCTTTGGACTTCTTCCTAACACCCCAGGGAAGTCCCAGCATTAGAGCCTCATTAGCTGCAGTCTTCCTTTTAAGCCTAGCCTCAGATCCACCCACCTAACTGAGCGTTAACTTCCCTTGTGGGTACTTGTGCCAACACACTGAATCCTGAATTTTCAGCAAGGACACCTAGACCGATGAATGGGACCGCCTGAGCCTTGAGTGTTATTCTCACTCGCAGCCAGTCCTACACATACACCCCGAACTCTCCTCCAAATTGAGTGGGTGAAGGGAAATCCAAACCCTCCTGGCTGTCAGGACGTCTGTCTGTCCTTCCCTCTGCTTCAGGACCTGGTATATCTCATAGGAGACTATTTAGGAGCCTGGGATCTGGAGTCAGCCGGGAAGTCTTCAAGTCCTATATCCAGCATGGTACTGGTGGATATATGTGACTTGGGGCACATTGCTTACCTCTCTGAGCCTCTAGGAGGAAGCTGATGGTTAACTGTTACCTTGTTGTGATGTCGGAGTTGAAGGTAATGCAGGAAAAGTGCTCAGCACAGTGCCAATAACCTCCATTTCTAACCAGGAAGGAGCCCATGCTAGGGAAACCATGCTGTCATCTAGGTTTGGATCTCGGTGGGAAGAGTGGGATCCGGGGTGGGAGAGGCAGGACAGTGCTGCTTAGTGAGCAGTAGAGACAAGGTGGGTACGATTATCCCAAAGAGCCCCAGTGCTGGAAGGGTAAACAGCAGGGATCTGCAGTAGCGATGATGAGATTCCCTAAGCATGAAATGGATGGGATGCTTACAAGATGCTTCTTGACTTTAGGCAGAAAATTCTAGATTTCATGGGCAGAACCCCAATATAAGCTCTTATAGGAGAGATTCATGGCCTGTTGCCTAGTTACCAGATCCAAACTGGTGCAGAGACTTGGAATCCCCAGACCAGGAAGACCAGGAAGGGGTCCCGCAATGCCAGGTTGCCAGGTGAAATACAGGATAGTTGGTTAAATTTGAGTTTCGGATAAACGATGAGTAATTTTTGTAGCATAACTTAGCCCTTGGCAATATTTTTGCTAAGTCTGGAAGCTCATAGGCTTCGCTAAGCCTTCCCCAGAGGAGCTGGCCGCCATATGACCAGGGCCACTCCACACTGGGGAAAGGAACCCTGAGCCCTTCTGGGATTATGTGATGAGGCCTCCAGATGGATGGTATCCTCTGCTCAGAGTGGGAGCTGGTGGAGATTGGATTTGAGTCGGTTATATTAGGAGTGGACCTGCAGCTGGCCCTTTTCCAACCCAATGATCTTTATACAATAGAAGTCTCCCACAACTCTAGAATCTGTGATTTTAGGATCGTTTTGTTGCTGCAGTGTCCTGGCTTCCAAGCATCCTACAAGCTGCCTCCAGGAGCTCTGGGAAGTCTTACCGCCCTGCCCTCTTAGGTCAGAACATCCTGGAATTGCCTTCACTATGCAATATTGTGGTTTTCAGAGGTTTGTTTACCCACTGAAGTCTATTCTCATGGAATTACTTATTGGCAAGCCGTCCTCTATCACAGCTTAAAACTAAAACTGCTCAGGAAAGCAGGGCTGGGGCACCCTGGACTTACCCTTCTCCCTGTCCATCTCATTTCACTCTTTAAAGCTCTAAGGAATATTCAGATAGTACAACCTTGCCACTTTACAGAACAGAGCTCAGACTGCTGGAGTGGCTGATGAGAAGGGAGTGAGCCAGCAATGACGATCATTTTCTGCCCACCAGGCTGGCTCTCTCCAGAGAAAGGCAAGCCTGCAGAGGAAGAGAATACCACCTTCGTGGCACTGAAGGAGGGAGGTCCCTCTGCCACCCCTGGAAATAGTGCAAGACTGCTTCTTTACTCCTTCCTTCACACCACCTGCTCTCTTATCTCTGTATTCAAATAGAGTATCCCATCCACCTACAATGTTCTTCTTCCCATCTGGCCCCAACAGGAATCATTTGAGGCCTTAAATTGTGTCTGGTTGTGGGATGCCCGAGTGCCTCAGTCAGTTAAGCATGTGCCTTCAGCTGGCTCAGGTCATGATCCCAGGGTTCTGGGATCGAGTCCTGCATTGGGCTTCCAGCTCGGTGGGGAGCCTGCTTCTCCCTCTGCCCACTTGTGCTCACTCTCTCTCTTTCTCTCTGACAAATAACTAAATAAATAAACTCTTAAAAAAAACTGTGTCTGGTTGTGAAGGCTTCCAGCCCACACAGATTTCACATTTCAGATTGCTCTGAAATGGATGGTTTAAAGAAGTTTTCTTAAACAGAAAGCTAAAGGACAAACCATAAAGGAACATACTGATAAATGGACTATATTAAAATCAGGAGGCTCTTTTCATGCAAAGGCATCTTTCAGGGAGTGGAAAGGAAAACCACAGGTTATGAGAAGGTGTTTCAATTTGCACACTTGACACTTCCTACTCAGAATACAGAAAATACTTCGACTAATTCATAATAAAAAGACAGAAATCTACAAGTGGACAAAGTCTAAACCTAGAAATCTAAAAAATGGACAAAAGACATGGCCTGAAACTTCATGATAGAAGATATCCAACAGACACTTGAATAGATGCTCAGCCTCCTCAGTCATGAGTGAAGTGAAAATTTAAACCACAGCTATGTGGATTATGGGGAATTATGTTCATGCAGAAAGGCTAACTTAAAAACAATTTACATAAAGAAGTGTTGCAATGCCAAATGTGGAAAAACTCTAGCCTTCAAACATTGCTGGTGGGTGTGGAAGTAAATTGATGTGATAGGTTTGAAAAATATTTGGCAGTATTTGAAAAAGGGTTTGGTGGTTGAAAATATACACATCCTATGATCCGTGTGTGTATTTCTACCAATCACCTATCGTCTATCTATCATCTACTATCTATCGATCTATTATCTATTGGTCTATCATTTATCTATCATCTACTTGTAAATTCTTGAGTTTGCACCAGTACCTCCAATTTGAAGTTCAACACAACATGTGTTTTTTGTGTTTGTTTTTTTTCTCTAACCTTCTGACATTCTTATATTTAGTCTACAGAAACTTCTCCAATAGTAAGTGACTTGACTTCTATTATCTTCAAAACATTTACATATTTACTAAATCCCTATGTCAACATTCTCCTAATTATGTGGCTAACTTGGTCCCAATCTTGTTGGCCCTGATGTGGGAGCCACCCTCTTGGACCCAGTCTTATAAAATATGAAGTTGAGTCCATGGTCTTGCCCCAGCCCTGGTGAACACACCAACCAAATGCCTCACTCATTTCCTGGTCCTGACCCAGTTAACTTGTCTGTTGGGATCCAATTTGACCCAAGGGAAGGAGAACAAATATTGACTCTATGATACCATGACTTAATTAAGCAGAGCCTGAAAGAAGGACCTGTGTGCTGATAGTTCTTTTGGAAGTAATCCCAGGCATCAGGACTGAGTAGGCACCATAGATGAAGAAGGAGGAGAAGCCAACTCACGTATGCATAATTCAGGTCAGCTTTGAAGGCAATGGGGACTGATTCTCCTGAGATTACCTGGGAAGCCTATGGAATGGCTCCCAGAATCAAGCTCTGGGAAGAAGGGTAGCAGAAGTGTTTGGACATATTCCTCCATCCTGCACTGGTGGAAGGTTGTCACCCAGAGTATTTCCTCTCCCACACTTCTGAACCTTGGGCAAATGTGCAGCCTGAGCCAACTCTTGACCTGAGAAGACACCCCAAAGAGGAACCTGTGGGCGGAAAGCAAGACATGTGGAGCGGATGCCGAGAGAGCGAAGTGAATCACTGCCTGAGCCAATGGGGAAATCAGAGGTACGACCAAGAGGAGGCATGCCAGCTTCCCGCGACTTCCCCGGTCTTCACCCCCAGTTGACAGGGGGAATAAATGGGTTCACAGAAATGAAACACTCAGGATGAGGCAGTGGATTTTTCAAAGCTCTGCTGTCCAAGTCAGGCCATGGAAAGCATCAGCAACTTAAATGAGATGACACATAGCTTAGGATAATTGTGTTTAATGTTGTGAACAAAGTTTGTTGTGAGTTAAATACAATGACACAGTCACAGAGTACAGCTAGCTGGGCAACGCTCGGGGAGAACAAGAGGGCTGTGTCTTGACTGTGGCCTGGGGGGTCAGTTTAAACTGGGTCTCCATCCCTTAGTTGGGGATTCGTGGTGCAGCTCTTTCATGAAACCAGGGGTCCAGGCCTCATTAGCCGGCTTGTCCTTGAGGCTGTGGAAGAGAGATTGGAACTGGATGTAGCCCTTGTGGCCAGCTGACTCCCAGCTGCCTTATTGCTCCTGGGGCATGAGTGTGCTACCTTGGATTTTAGTGGAAAGCTTGTCTTCAGACAGGCGATATATCTGACCGGTGTTTGCCAGTAGGCTGGGCTCCTGGCTGGCACGATGGTTTTAATCCAGGTCCCTTCCTTCCACATTCTACCGTAGCCAACAGGCACGACCAAGTTTCCAAGAGACGTGGCTCCTAGAACTGGAGAGGGCTTGTGAGGTCATCTGCCAGGTCCCCTCGCTTTCTGCCTGTGACACGGTACAGGCTTCCCTTTCATATGGGGCATCTTAATGCCAGAGAGAGAGATTAACATTGACTTGACCTAAATGACACAGAGTCAGGGTCAGTTCTGGGACCAGAACCCAAGAGTCCTGCTTCCCGGTGCACTGAGCTCGTGGCATCTCTCCATGTGATCAACCATGCCAGGCTCTGCAGAGCTGCCTCATCGAGAAAACTGTCCTCTTTCCCTCTGTGAGAGGTCTAGTATTGGTGCTTTACTATGGTAGGCCTCATGTCTGATAATGGAGCCAGCTATGTTCATGCAGTCCAAGGGAATCTTGACCTTAAGAGACCAGTAAGGAAAGGAGGTCCCATGACTTCAAACAGATGCTTGCAGATTTGGGGGGTTGGGGCTGGAGAGACCTTCATTCTGGGTCTTAAGGACACCAGCCTTCTAAATAGTTGCTTTGTGAGATTGTACGAGAAGGCCTATGTCCCAGGTCAAATGCTTTCCCTCTCCAACCTTTGACATAGCACTCGGTCTTGCCCATTCAACCCAACATCACCCCCACGACCAGCCAGCTTCACCTCCCCTGCACTGTTACAGTGACGTAAGTTCTTCCTCCCACACTCCTCCCCATCCTGAGACACAGGTTATCCTTCCGTATGTGCACCTTGCATGACACTTTCCTTCTCTCCTATTTCAAAACTTTTAGTGCATCTTATTTTTTCCAGTGTCCAGCTAGATG
Organism: Meles meles; assembly: GCF_922984935.1. Classification (NCBI taxonomy): domain Eukaryota; kingdom Metazoa; phylum Chordata; class Mammalia; order Carnivora; family Mustelidae; genus Meles; species Meles meles. The sequence goes on from NC_060083.1 coordinate 18,340,968, forward strand.
GGAACTCCTCCTTCTGCCCCAGCTCTTGCTTCCCCTCCTGGACCAGCTCAGAAGAATCTTTTCATTTCCCATTGCATGCCATCCTTCAAGACCAGTCCTGTTAAGGATGCTTCAAAGAAAATCCTTAAAAGAGTTCCTAGGTTGTAGACATCTAGATTCCTCTAGTTCTAAGATAAAAGTCTGAATTTGAGGATTAATTAGATGGATAACATGTGCAGCTATAGAGAAAATTTGAGGCAAGAGGAACACTGGACAAAGAGAGGTGTGACAAGAAAAGAAATGGGCAAGTGACATTGGGGACTGGAGCCAAAGGGCAGGAGCACCTGGATTCTCAGTTGCATCTGAAACACTTCTTAGAGGATGGCCCCTCGATCCCAAATTGCCAATCATTGCTGTCATTTTCTGCCTCCCAGCTAAGTGTGACCCCTTGAAAAATAAGACCAAGTAGGTTAGAGTCATATATTTCTTTTTCTTTGAAAATTCCATGGTCATTAAATAACATTAACTTCAACCACACTACACAGCAGACATGTGACATACAGGAGCGATGATTCACAAGAACACAGAAATGTTTCACTCTGATGATCCCTGGAAGGACCTCACAATACTGTAGACACATTGGAGGGAGAACAATGACATCCTGCCATGAACTTGACTGAGCTCACAGCAAAGAAAACATACTACAGATTCTGAGCGTTGTTCTGTGTGTTTACAGATTCTGTGTGTTCGCTAGGATTTATGGCACATAAAGTCAAAATGTTAATAACTTAAATATCATTAAATACTATTTGAGAAATGTGCTTTAAATTACTATACAAATGCCTCTTGTTGTCCTTTGTAATAAAATAAGATCGCTCTGCCCTTGGGGAGGGTTGGGGGAAAATAAATAAGATTTTCTTCAGGCTCTGTCTCTCGGTCCAGGTGCAAAGGTTCAAGGCTTCTGGGTTGAGAACTTTCGGTCCAGGTGCTTCATGTTATCTTGGACCCACTTCAGCTGGGGGTCAGCACAGATCTTTCTGGAAGCTTTGGTCTTGAAGCTGTTGTGGGGAGAGAGGGTAGTTAGACGGAGCCCCTTGAGGGGTCTCTTGGCTCCTAAACTTGAGGAGTTCTTAGGTGAGGGGGCTAGATAGGGACAGGTGGGAGGGGAAGATGGGAGGAAGGGCTCAAAAGAAAATTGCTCATTCTATCCCAGGGGAGACCCTCAGGCTGCTGGCTGAAGGAACTGATGATCTGACCAAGCTCCCAGAAGGGGAGCCTGGAGGGAGTATGGATATCCATCCTGCGGGCTCAGTTTCTCCATGGGGTAAAGATCCCTTTGGATTAGATGGTATATTTATCTGACTCATTTGGGCATGAATCCCGATCTCTTTCTCTTGTACAGAACTCAGAATTTTTGGCAGAGGGTGCTAGAGCATGGTCCACTTACATCACAGCTTCCTGGGGACACTGGCTGTTGGTGACCCTCGTGTAGCTCTCCAGCTTTTGCACGGGGACCTTCCTTTTGACCACACTGAAGCAGCAGGTAATTGGGATGGAAACCGAACCTGAAAAACATTTTGCGAAGAACGAGAGTTATAGGGCATCATAAGTATGCATTTGCAAGCACAGGGAAGGTAGGAGAAGACAAAGCAAACACACAATTTCCAACCAGGACCGAATGGTCCTAGGTCCAGTGCCTTAATCCACTTTCCATGGATAAAATGGTAGCCAGGAGTCCGTTTTCTCTATGGAACTACTGGGTCCTCACTGTTGACTGCGGATGAAGAAATGACACTAACCCTCTTAGAAGGGTCTACTGACCTAAAACCTCCAACACCAAATAGATAAGTTCTAAGACTGTGTTTCCCAGCGTTCTGTCCCCACGGGCTCTAAAGCCAACCGGTGTCACAGCCTGAGAGGCCTCTGGGTCCTTTTCCTCCTTACGTAGCCACTGGTACATGGACTATAATCCAAATTTTGAAGGCTCAAGCTATAGATCTTTTTTTTCTTTCCCTCCACTACTGCCTGAAATGTCTTTCACATCCTCAACGAGAAATGGTCCCCACATCCCCAAACAATGTAAGGATCATTGAGGTAGTGGTTGCGTTGAGTGTCTCTTCCCCAGGCTGGTGTCAGGAAGGACCATGGGGACTGGCCTCAGTGACCCAGGCATCTGGTTCTGGCTCTGACTAACTGTACCATGACAGCTCTTCTCCTCCCCCTTGTCGGTTTCACTGTCTGCATTTTTGTAGTGTAGGCTAGGCAGCAAGCATGGGATGACTCATGCTGGGATGACAGTAAGGACAGTTATAAGGTAAGCCTTAGGACGAGAGGGCCTTACCTGGCTGGGCAAGCACCTGGAGGCCGAAGGCGGCGGTGGTGAGCAGCAGGCACAGAAGTGTGGCGGAGATCTTCATGTCGGCGGGTAGCAGGAAGCTTGTGAGCACTGGAGGTTCCTGGACTGGTCTCCGCCTCTCTGCTCCTCTAGCTCCTCGGGCCACCCTGCCTGCCTTTTATAGAGAGCAGAGAGCATGGGCAGGGCCTTGACATAGGACTTGAAATGCGCTGACTAGGCACCAGCTCCTGGGGGTGATTTCCGAACGCTGGAAGACGGAAGATGACCAGTTTCAGTTGTTCATTTAGACTCTGTGGAGCAGAGGAGAAAGGGAGTGTGTTGCGCCTAACAAAACATAGGAAGTGACCTCATGGGATGGAGAAGGGCTATGAGTTCTGTGAAATGGAAAATGATCCTTTGGAAAGGAAGAATGGCAGCTGAGGTCAGAGTGGAGTGAAGACAATCAAAGGCCTGGCCCTCTCTGGGGCCCAGGAGGCCTAGGATGGGGCCTTAAGTCTTTGTCTGAACTTTGTATCAGACTCAGGGCCCAGGCATCCTAAACTAGTCAGGCTCTTTTAGAACACCACACAGCCTGATGGAACCCTGGTGGAATGGTGGAATCCAGAAAAATCTTCGTCTTGATGCCTTGCCATCTTATATTATGGAGCATGAGGACTGGACAGCACGTACTGACCTTGTAGGGTGGTGGTTTCCAAATATTGTCTTTAGACGCTAAAAAGTTTCTTTCCAGGTGAACTAATTTGGAGAAGCCTGATAATTCGTGCAGATTTAGGTAGAATGGGTCTGTTTGAGAAAGGCCTTCAGTTTCCTTTGTTTACACACAGTGCGGGCAGGGGTTGGAAGGGAAGGGAAGGAGTTGGCTTGCAAACCACTGACCTCCTGTACTCTCTTCCCCTCCTGTGTCTGCCATTACAGTATCCTGCAGAAATTACACTGCCCTGATGCTCCCCTGTGCTCTTCCCCCAAATCTTTTTACTCTCTCTATACGTTTGCTTTCCAGAATGTCATGTAGTTGGAATCATACAGTACGTAGCCCTTTCAAATGGGCTGCTTTCACTTAGAGATATGCATTTATGGTTCCTCTGTGTCTTTTCATGGTTTGGTAGCTCATTTCTTTTTATTGCTGAGTAATATTCCACTGTATGTATGTATCAGTTTGTTTATCCATTCCTCTATTGAGGGATGTGTTGGTTGCTTCCAGTTTGGGGCAATTCTGAATAAAGCCTGCTATAAACATTTTTGTGCAGGCTTTTGTGTGGACATAAATTTTCAACTCACTTGGGAGTGTGATGGCTAGATCATATGGTAAGACTATGGCTAGCTTTATAAGAAGCCGCCAAAGGGTCTTTCAAAGTGCCTGTACCCTTGTGCATTCCCACCCGCAGTAAATGAGAGTTTCTGTTGTTTGACATCTTCATCAGCATTTGCTTTTGTCAGTATTTTGGATTTTGGCCACTTTACTGGGTTAGTCATATCTTAGTGTTTTAATTTGCAATTCCCTAATGACATAGGATGTTGAACATATTTTCGTATGCAAATCTTCCATTTGCATATCTTCTTTAGGGAGGTGCCTTGATGAGGTCTTTTACCTATTTTTAAATCATGTTGTTTGTTTCCTTATTATTGAGTTTCTTATTATTGAATTTTGATTTTTTGTATATTTTGGACACAAGTGCTTTAATGGATATGTGTTTCACAAAGATTCTCTTACAGTGTGTGGCCTGTTGTCTCACTCTTTTAATGGTGTCTTTCACATAGTAGTTTTTCATCGTAATGAAGTCCAATTTATGAATTATTAATTTCATGGATCAGGCTTTTCATGTTGTATCTATGAAGTCATCACCAAACCCAAAGTCACAGTTCTTGGAAATCAAAAAGGATCCATCAAATGAAGGGAATTAAGTGTCATATCCTCAGTCTAACCCTGATTTAGTCAATAACTAGCCAATGACTTATTCAATATAACCATGGACCAACTTTGACTCTGAGAGTCACTGTCCTCATCTATAAAGTATGGGGTTTTGACAAGTTCAGGGATGGCAAATAGTTTTCAATCATGTATTATCTTGGTAGAGTTATGGTGGATAATCAGAAAGGTTTTCTGGAAAAACCAACCAACCAACCAACCAGCCAACCCACCATCCAACTGTGAGGCCTTAATTTGGGTTACTGAATATAATGCCGTGATTGATTACTGATGTCAGCCATAGGAAGTGGTGCTTCCTATGTAGCACAATTTCTATGCCTGGGTTAAATAATACTTCAGCTCTTCTGTAACTTATTTTGTCTGTGATTATATGCAAAGGATCCAATCAGAGAGGAGGGTGGCTAGTATGACAGGAACTGGCAGGGCAGTGTTTTCAACTTGCAGTCCTAGGAGAGGCAGAGAAGCCTGGTAGTTAGAATCTGGATTTGGATACTAGGATTGCTAATATCTGTGTCAGAGAAGAATCAAGTAATCTGATTTCTTTATAGTTTAAATTCCTCACCTATGCTTTATTTTTCTTATGTGGAAATTGAGATTACTGAGAATTTTGAATCATCCGACACCAAAAACTTTCTCAGCAGAGTTACTATATAGTAAGTGTTCAATAAACAAGTTGTTAGCCGTAGTCAAATAAGATGAGTGTTATATCTAGAACAAGCTAGGAAGGGACTCAGAGTGTAGTCCTTGGTCTCTCGCACACGTTCTCCCTTAAATTGCTTCCAAACAAAGCTATGTGTTGGGACAGGCCTCCGGGAATGCCTGTGTTATAGATGAAGAAATAAAGAGTCTCCCAGAAACAGAAAGAAGTGGGGCTCTAGGGTCCCAGCATGAACCAGGAGAAAGGAATGTTGTGGGGCCTTGGAGGAGCTGGGGGTCAGATCCCAGGGTTGATATGGCAAAGGGCACCGAGGTCTTAATTCTACAGGGAATTTAGAGATCTTAGCCGGTAAGTCATGTCGATTATGCAATTTCCCTTTCTTTCTTTTAAACCGAATTCAAGAAATCCCAACATAAATAGTTAAAACGAAACTTTAGACCATGCAAGCTCAGCAACTGTTCTATCCAGCAGCTTCGCTGTGCGGTTCGAGGAAGTGGTCATTCTGCCTCTAGTCTTTCTTCTCCCCATGGTACTTTCCCAATGAGCATATTCTTAAAGCAGTTTTGGAACTCGCTTACAGCTCCGTGTCTGTGAAGGGGAGCCTCTACCTGTGACTAGCAGGGGGGGAAATGAGCACCCGGCTATGGAAAGAGATCTGAATTCTTAGGCGGTTCTCAAGGGATGTGATGGGATGAGGGAGCATCCTGGGAATCAGAATTGCTGCCTCCCTTTTCCAGCTCTGTCCCAAGTATCCCCAGTGGTCATAAAATTATAGGATACATTGGAAGAGACATTTGCATCGAATGTAGTCCATTTAAATGGAGTCCTTACAATGAGACAAAGGATTATAAAACTGAAATGATTTGTCATGGGTCGTACAGCTGCATGACAAACCAAGACCAGTGAGTGAAGCACATCTGGATGACAACCATTATGCAATTCAAAGTTAGAAGTCAAGGAGCAGGCAGAGAACTGTGGAGAGGTGCCCAGAAGGCCCAGGGACCATGTAATGTCCCAGTCCCCCGGTTCTGCCTGTAATATCAGGATTCTCTGGACAACTGTTAATAAGATATGTCCTAACCACTTCAATATAATGACACAGAATCTTTGGAGATGAGGTCTAGAATCCTGTTTGTGAAATACTCAGAGTGATTTTTAGTCACAGTCAGTTCGGGAGCCATTAGGTTATAACCCAAATGTCTCATTTACAGATGTGTAAACTGAGGCACAGGGTAGGAACATGATTTGCCCAGAGTCATCTGGACAATGTGGTAAAGAACCAATACCAGAACTCATAGAGGTAGTCACCACACCTAATTACACATTGAGCCCCTTTGCTTGATGCCTGGTACAGGCAGGTTCTTATTCTAGCCAAGTCCCCAGGATCTCCCATGTTTTGTGTCTGTAAGTCCATTTCGCCAGTAGAAGTAACTGTGGGCTCAGCTGGAATGTCAATGATTTCAAGAAGGATGACTTGATAGATCTTAACAACAACGGCATGAACAGATTCTGTTGGGCTTGAGGACATGTACCTTGGTGGGATAAGCCCACCAAGCCCTTGACCTCTCCATTCCCACTCGATGCGGAAGATTTGCTTGGCACAGAGGATCTTCTGAGACTCAGTAAACTCCATGGAACTGACTAGAATTTTAGGATAAACTCCTGAATGGTGTTTGGGGAAAAGGGCTGGGTTGAGGAAGAGAGGTAAGCAGGGTCATTGGACTTAATGTGAAGGCAAGACTGTGCTATTTTCGGAACGAGGACACTGTCTTTATAATACTGAGCTCTTCACTTGGTCCAGGGTCTTTGTGGGGAGCCATTGGGATGTGGATAGAAGTCTCTGGGCTTTTGGTTTTGTGGGGGGCATTTGCTATGACCCTGGGTTTCTGGTTGGTTTGATGGGATGGATTCTAAATACTGCCTTACCCTACTCTGTCTCTGGGGGCACCATGGACCAGTGTGGTACAGCAACAGCACAGCATCGCACGGGATGCCCCTTACCCAGCTTCCAGTAGCTTCTTCACTAATCACCGAGTGCTGGCTCTGGTACTGCTCCAGGCTTTCCTCGCTCGGGCTGTCGGATTCTTTATCCAGGAACACCCTGGTTGCCGTGGCAGGTCAGCGATGCGGAGGTTCTTAGAGCAGCTCTGCCTGGAGTGACACATGTCACTTCTGCTGACATTTTATTGATCAAAGCAGGTCATACAGCTTGCCTGCTTTCGAGAGGGCATGGAAGTCTAATCCTACCGTTTGACATAAGAACAAGAACTGAAAATTTTAGGGCATGTCTCTCTGGTCACCACCACACACTCCATGGTATCCACCTCTGTTTATTAACTGCCGAACTTGGGAAAGAAGCGACCGTTCTGTGAGATTCTCCTGGATTGAACAATTTCTATTACTTCACAGCCAAAATAGTCCATTCTTTAAAAAAATTTTTTTTTGTTTTAACCTGAGGCAGATTGGGTTCCCATCATCTTTAGTGCACCTCCTAACATTCTAAATTAAGCGTGACGTATTATTTTTGTCCCCCCCCATCACTGACTTTTTTATATAAATGTCAGGGGACTTACTAATGAGGGCCTTACCGCATTATTCACATCAACTCTATAAAGTGGGAACTTATTACAAAGCCCTTAACGGATTCAGGTGTTAACAGGCCCTTAGGGCAATATTTTGATTTTATTATTTATGAAGATCATAATTAAATTTATAAAGCCCAAGAACCACTACATTAGTAATCATCAAGGAATGGGAAGGAGTCACTGTGCCATAAAATGGTCCAGGTCACATACCAAATAGTCACTATTTTGTTTATAGAAGAATTAAAAAAAGAAGTGGTATCATGTAGTCTACCTAATTTAAGACTATATACTATAATCAGTAACATTCTGGACCAAACAGGCTTTATGATTGTTATGTCAAAAATAACTACTGGTTTTGGGGCACCTGGGTGGCTCAGTGGGTTAAGCCACTGCCTTTGGCTCGGGTCATGATCTCAGGGTCCTGGGATCGAGCCACATCGGCTCTTTGCTCAGCAGGGAGCCTGTTTCTCTCTCTCTCTGGCTGCCTCTCTGCCTACTTGTGATTTTTCTCTGTCAAATAAATAAACAAAATCTTTTAAAAAAATGACTTGTTTTTATTTTATTTGTTTATTTATTTATTTTTGGTCTTTATTTTTTAAAGGTAAGAATGCAGAGCATTTAAGTCCACTGTAGCAGCTTCAGGTCAGTATAACACACACAACTGTATTCCGCCACACGAATGTGTGAATTGTACACACGCAGATATGAAGCATCCTCCTCAAGGCATCCGCCAACACAGGAAGGAGTCAGTGGGCGGTCCTGGCATCAGAGGAAGTGCACCTGCTCATGCCTGTCAGCAGCGGCAGGGCTGGCCTCCCTCCACACTAGGGATCGCCAGTGAGAGATTGTTCTCACAACTCGAAGCTCCCAAGTGTTCAGGTTTGGCTTTGTGGGGTTTAATTCAATTGTTTTTCCCACCCTGATCTCTGAAGTTGCTCTCACTCTCCAGAATGGCAGGGTTCTGATGAAACTGTGGTTTGCTTACCTGGGACTCCCGCCATCCTTGGGAATATGGTGCTTCCTGCCCTGGCAAGTCTCGGGTCTGATGTTCGCGGAGCACACTTCTTTCTCTCGTCTCCAGTCTTGCCAACACTTGTCTAAGAACGACTTCTGGAATGTTTCCCAGGCCCAGACTCTGACATCTTCCCCAACTCAGAAGAAGACGCCAAATGACTTTTCATGGTTTTCAATGGTTGCCCACTCTTTGTAGGAAACATAAAAAAAGAAACAGAAGTGCCTAAAAGAGAGGGTGGATGGTGTCTGCGTTTAGGGTGACCAGCTTGTCCTGGTCAAACCTGATTGGCCAAACCAGGCCTGGAATTTCTCTTTTCTAGCACTGTAAGTCCAGTGTCTCTGGAAATGCCTCAATGCCCTCTCAGGAGGGACAGTTGGTCACCCTAGTGTGGGTTTTTTTTTTTTAAGATTTATTTATTTATTTGAGAGAATGAGAGAGAGAGAGAGAGAATACACATGGGTGAGGGGCAGAGGGAAAGAATCTCAAGCAGACTCCTGGCTGAGCATAGAGTCCCATATGACTCTGGGCTTGATCCCATGATCCTGACTGAGATCATGACCTAAACCAAAGTCAAGAGTCCCACCCACCCCTAACCGACGGAGCCGCCCAGTCTTCCCCCCTTGTGTTTTAAATGCTAAGATTGAAAAATTAGTAAATTAATAATAAATATTAAGATTGAACTTGCTCATTTTATTCCTTTCTTCCTTTCACTGTGGGTATATATACATATGTATATATATATTTATATGTATATTATATATGCATATGTATACATATTATATATATAATATATATCACATATTCATATGTAAATGGTATATGGTATAGTCACATATACCATACACCCATATATCCACTTTTCCATGCACACATATACAGACATAATGTAATATGTCTCCTTTTCACTTAAAATTGATCATACATTCTTCCAAGTCACTAGATATCTTTCGGTTGCTTAACTTTTAAAGGCTTCATACTGGTGTTATGTATGTGTGTGTGATATATACGCAGTAAAGCATTTCATTATAGTTGGGTACATGTATATATTATGTGCTCTTGCTTCTAAAATAATTTTAATTAAGATGATGATGAAAAGGCCAATTTAAAAATCTTGACCCACATCTTTATTTATTTCTGTAGCTGTAGAATTAATATATCACAAGGTATGAAATGCTGAAGCTTTGCATATTGCCATATCACTTTCTAGAAAGTTTTACCGTGGACAACATTTATTATCTGTAATAAGCAGAATAATGGGCACCACCCTCCACCCCCGTTCTCCACTCCTAGTCCCTGGAGCCTGGGGTTATATCACCTTACTTGGCAAGGGGGTCTTTGCAGATGTGAGTCAGGGTGTGGACCTGGGAGGTGGGGAAGTACCCTGAATTTTCCAGGTGCACTAGATCTACTCACAAGAGTCCTTAAAAGTGTGGACATCCTTTCCCGCTGCTTCAGTGACAGGAAAAGGAAGGAGAGATTCATACTGAGGGGGACTTGACCCAGACTGCTGGCTTTGAAGATGGAGGAAGTGGGCTCTGAGCCAAGTATTACAGTAGCTTCTAGAAGCTGGGGACAGCCCTTATCTGACAGCCATCAGAAAACAAGGACCTCAGTCCCATGACCCAAAGGAACTGAGTTCTGCCAATCACCCAAATGATCGGGAAAACTGGTCTTCCTCTAGAGTTCCTGGAAAGCAGCACAGCTTGTTTGGTGGGATGAGATTCATGGGTGACCTCTGACCTCTAGCCCTGGAAGATAATAATTTTATGTCATTTAAGTCATTACCTTTGTGCTGATTGATTATGACAAGAATAGAAAAGCAATACATTATCCTTTAAAAATGCCTGATGCTTTGTTAGTAAATTATTATCATAAGTACAAGCAAAACTAACCTACAGGGATAGGATTCAGCCCTGAGGTTCCCTTCTAGTACCAACTGGATATCAACTGTCAGGGCAGGAGGGTACCGGGAAGACTCTGGGGTTTGGACAAGTTCTACAAATGTTGACCTGGTGGTGGATATGTGGAGTGTCTGCATGTACAAAATTGACTTAACTTCACTGAACTTCATGGTAGGGACGTATGACCTCATTAAGAAGGAAGTGAAGGGAGGCCATTGTAGTACCCGCCTCTTCAAATGTTTATTGCTGGTTGATATGTTTCTGGGTGCGCTTGGTGACTCATTTTTAACCTCGTGAATTCTCTGATCATCTCTTTAGTTCAGGAATTCAATTTTTTCTTTTTTCTTTATACGAGGCATGGTACTTCTACCTTTTTTGTATTCCATGGGTTGAGAACACGGCATCACCTCTCAATTTCACAGCAGTCACAGAGCAGGACACATATCCCCTGACCTCAGGATTTCCTTTTCGAAGAAAACAGAACTTGAGGCCTTCAGGATGGCAGCTTTTTTTTTTTTTTTTACGCTTCTGGGACTGTCCCCGCAGATTGCATCACACAGCACTGACCCACACAGAAGGCTTAAGGCCACCGCTCTGCTGGCTGCAAAGTCCCAGCTGTATTCAGTCTCCAAAGACCTGGTTTGGTACAAAAGCCAAGAATGAGAGACGGCCGCGGAAGTCCATTATGAGGATGACAAGTGAGTTTGTGGAAATGCAAGCCTAACTCTGGCCTGTCTCCCAAGGAGCTATGGGACCAGACTAGATGCGGTGAGGTCCACACTTCCTCACCTATACAATGTGGGGATGACAAGACCAGAGAGGGCCAGTGGTCTCAGTGCAAGGGTCAACCCGAGAGTGTGGTTGGAAATGCAGTGAGGCCTCCCCTTGCTCTGTGAGAATAGCGATGTGGGTCTTTACGGACGTCCTCCCTGGCCACCGGGTTAGAGATGACCCCAGCTTGGGGACATGTGGTCCATTTCTGGTCCAGGAGAAAACGACACTCCCCTCTATTTTATTCTTCCGTGATTATCTTCTTTCAGTGGGCCCAGTCTGAGACTCAGACATCCAGGAATCAGCTGGAAAGAGTTCCTTGCTGCTTGGCTCTAGGACTGGCAGGATAGTGGTCACAGTAATGAACTCTGGAACCAGACTGCCAGGTTTTGGATGTTTATTTCCACCTCTGTGTCTCAGTTTCCTTATTAGTGAAATGAGTGTGAGTGAAACACGTTGGACCAGGGAAAGGGCATCGAATAGTGGGTTGTTGACATATAGTAGGTATTTAATAATTTAGCTGTTATGCATGTTCATAACAAGTGGGTGCAGTGATCAGAGGAGGGGCCCTGGCATGGGCTACCAGACTGAAGTGTTCCCTCGGTTGTTTTCATGTTTCCCGATGAGGATGGGGACAGAGGTGGACCCCCAGCAAGACCTGTGCTGTCCATGAGGGAATAACAAGTCTCCTGGATATAGGGAAAAGTGGGGGCCGTGGGTCCCTGAATGAACGAGAGGCACAAAATGCTTTAGACTAGGAGACAGATCCCCAGGGAGGAGAGACACCAGGAGGCACCATGGCCAAGTTCTGCAGGGAGATCAAAGGCTGCAGCCAGCAAATTCCCTCGATTTCACAATTTTCCTCCTTTGGTTTTGGCTTTAAATTGGATTTGGGAAATCTTAGTGTGAAAAGCTAAAACGAAACTCAGGATTGTCCAAGTTTCTGCTGCTGCTCTGTCCCCAGGGAGGTGGTCACCCTGCCCCCTCCCTCTCTGTCCTCTTACTTTGTAGTTAGCTGAAGCCAGCACAATGGCATGCTTTCCTCTAGGAGCTGGACGAAGAGACTGGGGTCTTGACAATAGGTCAGTCGTGGGCAGGGATTGATGAGCGTAGGAAAGGAGTCTCCTGCAGTGGAAACTCATCTCCACCTTCGTAAATGCCTCCCAGGGAAGGTCAAGTTCAAGGTCAGGTGGAGGAATATCCTGGAATTAAAAGTCCTGGCTACCTTTTATAGCTTTCCCCCAGATTTATCCTGAGATCGCAACATCAGAGCAACAATGGGGAGAGACATTAAAAGAAAAAGGTGAGGTGCTTCTTGGCAGGTTACAAAACTAGTCCGTGGTGAGTCAGTAGTGGCGATGACCAGTGGCGAATGACGAGTGGTGAAAGGACCCAGACAGGTCCTTGCAAATACTACTGTGCAATTTCAGCACAGAGCAAGCAGGACTGAGAGATGAGAGCACAAAGGCATCTCAGGGACCCTCCAGTGCCTGGTCCCAGACCAGCCTGTGCCGCAGCTCCCCAGGGAAACAACGGGAAAACCTGAACAAGGCACATTTCCAAAAGGCCAATGTCCTGACCCAGTATCTCAGAATAAGACCAGGTGCAAGTGAATTCTATCTGCGCTCCTGCACGTGGAGCCCACCTCACCCCTGCCCGCCCTTACAGTGCCCTCCCTTCTGCCCCTGGCCAGAGTGATTTCTGAGTATCAGCACATGTGGTGACATCTTAGTCATTTGAACTCCAAACCACTGTGTGCTTCTACACTTTGCTGGAGCTTCCAGTCTCTCCTGATGAGGTCCTGGTGGCAACCGGCACACAGAGCCATGGGACTCGGCAGGAGGATGAAAGAAGTTAATCTGGTGGCTGAGTGCTCCGGGGACCTTGGATATCTTTGAGGGGGGCTTTGATAAAAACTCTGCCGGGGCTGGCGATGGCTGAATTAGGAATGGGTTCACGGTCACCCAGGCCCTGAGTGTAAATTTGAAATACTTTTCCTTCCCTCTCTTCCCCAGCCAATGCATGGGACAATGTTTTGCCCAGAGACAAGGATTTTAGAGCTGAGGGAGGGGAATTATGAGGTCACGTGCCAGATTCCCTCACTTCCTGCCTGTGACACAGCATCGTCATCCATTTAATGGACAGGAAAACTGAGCCCCGGAAGGGGACCTTGACAGGCTTCAGTGCATGGGGGAGTCTGGGCTGCTTCTGTAATCAGCACCGATGTCTCCTGCTGCCCAGGCTGGGACTTTCCCAGTGCCCCAGGCTGCTAAGTATGCCGTTATCCATGGCAGCCATCTTTCCCCGAGGCTGGCAGGCGTGAGTCTGGCTAGTTGGTCTCTACCTTTGGGGAGGGGCCTGGTTTCCATACAAGTCGGTCCCATTTTGGAAAGAGGAGCTGGCAAAGTTCATGTGCTAGGGTGGAATCTTAGGGGGCCCCCCAAGAAGGGCAGATGTTGTCCCTAAAAGTCCCTGAACCTCTGTAGTTGGGGTTTTCTCAATAGTGATGGAAGAGTGTGTTCCTAAAGGCCCCTTTATGATAGTGGGAAGCTGGATACCTGAGTCCCTGGCCTGTCCTCTCTGTCCCCTACTGAATATCTTCAGTAAGGCTCAGCGTTTTCCATCCTTCCTAAAACTGCCTCCTCTCTTCGACCTTCCCCATTACTTCTTGCCTGAATCATGACCAAGACCCAAACTTGGACCCTCCCTTCCATACCTCCTCCTGCCCACAGCCACCCCCGCTTTCTCTTGCTCAGACACACTTCTGATAAGGGCAGTTCCCTTCCCTTCAGTGTCTTCCTCTCGCCCGCGGAACTGCACACAAACTGTCCATCTTGACTTCCCCCTAAGATCCTCTAAAACAAGACTCTAGGCATGCATTCTAGACTTTCTAGGGCTTTCTCCAATCCTGGACCAAACAAGCTCTGTTTCTCCTCTCCTCTTCTCCTTGGCCATCCTGAGCCAATGCTGAAGCACATTCTCCTCTCCCCTCATCCCTCCTTAAGACAGACCCTCTTATGCCTTTTTCAGTGAAAAGTGTCACTTGTTCATTAAATATATCGTCCCCTAGCCTTCTTCTGAGATCTCAGTTCACAGAGGATCAGCATTTCTCTGGGGCTGAAGATAGATGGGTGAGACAACTGGAAGTAAGAAGCACATTCCTAAGGCTATTACAGGCAGTCGAAGGGGAGACTCTGGCTGGCAGGAGGGAGAAGTGACAGGCAGCTGAGGCAAGGGATGGGTGCGAGCTGAAGCTGGGTGCTAGACCAGCCCTGCCTCTCTTGTGCCCGTGTGGAGACTGGCCACATCAAAAGGCCACTCATCAGAGCATGGTCCCCATTTCCTAAACCCATGAAGGTGTCTGGGTTTGTCTCAACCTCTCTGCTCCTCTGTTACACTGCCTAATGTTTATAGAGTTGTGATCCATTATTCTCTAAGGAAGTGAAGAGTTAGGGAGGCAAGGGATGCCTTTCCCTTGGCAGGGTCACCGTCATGGAATGATGAAATGAGATCTGAAATCGCAGAGTAGGCACTGGGCCCCAGGATGGCCTCCAGAATGTAAGAAAGGGAAGCAGTGGCTGGGACTAAGACACATAATTTCCACCCAGTGCCGGGCAGGGATGGGTGATAAAAAGGGGAGTGTAGTCAGCCCCAATCTAAGACCGGGAGATGTTTGGTGTTGGCTCATCTTCAGGGTTCCACTTCTTCTTCACTGAAAAGCCTGTGCTCCAGAAAAGAGGAAGAAGGGAAAGTGGTCACAAGAGAGGGGAGCCGCTCCTGTCGGGGGCTCAGCGCTGTGCCTGGATGTGCCAAGCAGAGGCGTGAGACAAACCCGGCCGACTTTGCTAGAACCCAGGACAGTGACAAGTTAGAACTTAGGCTGGATGAAGGATTTCTGGAATCCTAGTTATAAGGGTCTTGGATCTCAGCATCAGAGGCTATCAATTTGGGTGGCAGATAAAGGTTTGAGAGTGCTGTGGTTTTCCAAGTTCCTTGTAGTTGACAAAGCATTTCCCCAAGTGAGACTGCAGGGGAATCCCAAGCTGTCAGCCAGGGCAAATGGAGTGGTCTGCATGGTGCTGAAGTTGGAGGCCCCTGTCCCTTGGAGACCCCTTCCCCTCACAGCCAGAGCCCCGGCGAACAGCCAGGCATGAGAGGCACTGATCCAGGTAAACTCTTCTTCCCCCGAACACACAACAAGACAGGGTTTAGGAGGCCATAGTCAAGGACCCACTGTGCAGACAGGCCCCACGTGCTTTCTAGGTGCCGAAGATAAGTTCCCTCTAGTGGATGGTTGCTGTCGACTCGGGACATCGTGTGCTTCTGGGGAATGGACCACTGCAGCAAACACTGGCTTGGATGCACTTTAGGGACATTTGTCCAGATGCCCCCGCATTCTGTGCTCAGCCTGCTTTTGACTAGGGTCCCTCTGCCCCAGCAGACAGTCTTTGTTGAGGATCTATGAATGATACATGGATGTGGGAATGGCACAGGGGCTCTGCCCGAGGGGACTGGACACCTCTTGTGGATGTCATATCAATAGGTCAAGGGCTTTGGTCTTCAAATTAGGCAGCTCCTTCCCTCTAGGAGCATCCTCGGGGTAAAGGCCCAGAACACTCCTATCCTGGGACCAAAGGAAATGCCTACTGTTGTCTACTAGATGAAAGCCTGTGCTCATCAACCATGAGATGTAGGAAAGGATGCGGAGTAAGGAGCTGGAGCTCAGTTTCCCCTTCTGGAAATGGGGTTAACAAGTTGGGAGGGTTAAATGGATTGATGCCTGAAATGTATTCTGAAGAGGGACTTCTGATATCCCCGATTCCCCGCGCCTGCACCGACCGTCCACTAGAGGGAGCCAATCCTCCGCTCGGAGAAGCCAGGCTGGGCTGTGGTCCCCCCTGGTCCACGGGGATGGTCTTCTACAGAGGCTTGTGGGCGAGGAGGGAGAATAAGTTTTGTTTTGTTTTAAGATTTATTTATTTATTTGAGAGAGAGATAGAGAGACAGAGAGGGGCGGGGCAGAAGGAGAGGAAAGAGAATCTCAGCCCTCTCCCCGCTGAGTGTGGAGCCTGAGGCGGGGCTCCATTCCAGGACTCTGAGATCATGACCTGAGTTGAAACCAAGAATCTGATACTTAACCCACTGAGCCACCCAGGGGCCCCAGGGAAGTTCCTGATAAGTGTATCAGTCATGACTTTTAGGGACCTCAGAAGAAGTTGCTGGGAAGGGGCTCAAAGTGTAAGACAATGGAATTCTCGTATTCCTCCCCAAACGTGACTCAGGGATTCAAATCAGATGTGTTACCGTGGGCGCGGTTTTCCAGGAATGCCTGTGTTTTGGAAAAGGAACCAGGAAGAATGCCAGGTTGGGGGGGGGGGGTCCTAGAGGAGTCTGGGGACTGAGTGATGCCTGGCCTCACAGCTGGGTGAGTACTCAGTGATGCCAGCCAGGCGGGCTGTTAGTTTCATTTTGTAGCTCTCGCCCCCAGACTTGAGCTCTCTGCTGTCTGGGGATCTTCTGCATGAAATGTTAACCCCATCTCTCTGACCATCTGGGGTCGGCAGCTGTTTCGTCTGGTTCAGCTGCTTTCTGCAAGGAGGCACTGTCTGGCTTCCTTCTGTGTTCTCTCTCAGTGACCTCCCAGCCAGCACTCACCTAAGGCAGATGTCATTCGCATTGCTGCTGGGGCGTGGACAGATGGAAGTCTGTGATCGGGAGTGACTCCGGTGGGAGATGAGTCCTCTGTCCCCTTTGGAAACAGAGCCCCTGTCTCCCTACCTGGTCCCTAAGGAGCAAGAATGATTAGGTGGGGTTGTGTCCCCCGGGAATCCAGGCTCTCACTTTTATTTTAGGGCTCTGACTCCGATTTCCCCTGAGACCACAGAACTAGAGGAACTGAGTAGGACCTCAGAACAAGCTGTCTTCCACCCTCTTCTTTTCAGATGGAAAAACCAAGGCCCAAGGACAGAAGCAAAATCCTTCAGGCCATGCAGGGTAGGAGGGGCCTCGGGTCCCAGAGCCCGTGTCATCAGCGGTATGTGTTCTCCCCATCCCAGGGCCTCTGTTCTCCCTCTACAGAAGAGAACCGGCGGGCATTGGCTCCCAGCCTTTCTCGAAGTTGCTTGGAACTCTTGGAAGGAACATTCCACAAACTCATTTTCCTGCAGAGTTCAGCCTGCAGTCGCCTTGCGGTAAATAATAAACAATGGTAGCTGTTTCTGGTCTGTGCCCCGTGCCAAGGACTGGGGAGCGAGCGCGTGTTCTCTGATTTAATCCTCCAGATCAGCTTCTGAGATGAGGGCTCTGACTCTATTCATTAGAAGGATAAAAGAATGAGGCTTAGAGAAGCTAAATGCTTTCCTCATGTGAGACAGAGCTCCGTGAAAGTGAGAGCTGCCTCTTTGTGCAGACATGACTTTGAATGACGCTGAACACACACCCACATGCCTTTGTCACAAGCTATCTCACCAGTATCTCAAATGATACTGGTGGGCATGTCAGTCTCTTCTTTACCAGCAAAATTAAGCCAGTCTGGGGGCAAACCAGAGCTAAAGCAGGTCCAGGGAGTACAATAGCGGCCCCAAGTCTCCCCGGCCCCAACCCTAGCACGTGGAACTAGAGCCTTTGGGGGAAGATATATGCCCTCGATCAACTCATTAGTACTGTATATGCCCAACAGCTAAAAATCACAGATCCAGGTATCAATAGGAATGACCCTACTTACCATCACTCCCAAAGACTCACTTGGGGGACATTGTGTTTCCTATCCCTGCAGTTGAGAACTCTGTGGGTTCAGAAGTCCTGGTTCCCTAAAGAAAAACCAGGCTTTCCAGCAGAAGTCTCATTAAACCTCAAGCTGTGGCTATACCCTGTCTCATTCGACTTACTGGCTAAGAGATCCACAGGCAAGGAGAGGAAGGAGTGACCATCGTGGTGGGGCAATTACCCCAGGCCAGCAAGAGGAGGCAGAGCTGGTTTTACCTGATGGGGGCAGAGGAGACCTGCTTGGCTTCCATGTGATCCACTTGGCTGAATACCTGTTGATACACCTTCATCCAATTTTGGTGGACAGGTGACAGCCTGAGAAGAACAGATGACCAGGGACTGAACTCAGGAAGGAGGGTCTCAGTCAGCCTGAAGTCACACCACCTGGACCAGGAGAGGTATTGGCTGAGGTGGAGGGAAATCCAGAAGGAGTGATCGAGGAAGGAGTAGTAAGTGTCTACGATTCTGATCTTAGTTTCAGTGTGTATGTGTGTGCGAGTTCCAAGCGGTTCTCTGACACGTGCTGGGTCTGACACGATCTACCTGGAGACAGATCAGACCTCATGGGGCAAGGACTCATTCCTACGAGGCTGCCCGTGCCCATGGCAAGGTGAGGTTTGCCACCTGTGCTCCTGAGGGACTGGCTACAGTGTGGAGGTTCCCACGACCCACCTCCTCGGGTTTGATTAACGTGCTAGAGCAGCTCACGGAATTCAGAGAAACACTTTTACTTATGGGATTACTGGTTTATTGTAAAAGGATTTCACTCAGGAAGAGCCAGATGGAAGAGAGCCAAAAGGCGGGGTGTGGGAAAGGGCATGGGGCTCCATGCTGTCTTGAAGGGCACCACTCTCCCCAAATCTCCACGGACTCAGCAACCAGAAGCTGGCTGAACCCTGTCCTCCTGAGGTTTTATGGATGCTTCATTACATAGCCGTGATGGATGAAGCCACTGGCCATTGGTGATGCCTCCATCGGCTCCAGAGTCCCTCTCCCCTCCTTGGAGGTTGGGGGTCTGGGACTGAAAGTTACAACCCTCTAATCACGTGGTTGTCTTCTCTAGCAACTGGCTCATTCTTGGGTGTTTTCCAAAAGCCATCGCATTAATATAACAAAAGGCCTCTTTAGCGCTCTCATTACAGGAAACTGAGGGTTTTAAGAGGTCTGTGCCAAAAATAAGGTTGAACCTCAAATATAGATGTCTTATTATAAATCATAATATCCCAGTATTGTTTACAGCCTCAAGACCAGCTGCGGCAATGAGGAGGGGGCCTCATTCACCCTACTAGCCCTCCTCTTACAAGTTTCGTGAGAAGAAGAGTCTCTTCAGATTCCAAGAGGAGTTTTCTAGGACCTATTGTATAACCGAGTGGGTGTGCATGCTGCACAAGGGCTGGGGCATGGTGAATTCCCCTGGTGGGCAGCCAGATTCTCCCACCCAGGACTGCTGTGCTCCTTCCCCAGCCACTGAGCACGTGCGTGGGCAGCCAAATGCTCTGAACTGTTCGAACTGCCCTTGGCTGATGAGGGCTGTATTGCCTGGAATCATGACCTTTTCCGGGAGCAGGTAGCCCCCAGTGACAGATCGATATGGGGTATGAAAGCCTGGGTCTTCC
Source organism: Meles meles (assembly GCF_922984935.1). Classification (NCBI taxonomy): domain Eukaryota; kingdom Metazoa; phylum Chordata; class Mammalia; order Carnivora; family Mustelidae; genus Meles; species Meles meles. The sequence continues at coordinate 18,360,541 of NC_060083.1, forward strand.
TGCCCAATTCTAAAGCTTCCTGTGGGATTGGCCAAGACCTGCATCGTGACTTCTACAACACACATTCTCTCTCTTGGGTCTTGCTATTTTACCCTCCAGTAGTCTCCGCATGACAATTGCCATCAAAGGGTCTGCTCCCTGGCGAAACCATTTGATGATATCCCTGGTCCTGGTTTGGGCATCTGTGTGCCATCAGAAGACTTTAAGACCCCCTCCCCCACCTCACCAATTCTTCATGCCCACACTTCCGTGCTCCAGGGGCAGGTGATGCTGTGCCCACTTAGAAGGGAGTTAGGTTTAGGAGTCCTTGAAAGAATAGATAAAGGGTTTGGCATAAGGGATGTGAGCAAATTTTATTTAGTATTTCACAAATGGAAGGTACTTTTCTTCCCATCTGCTCTCCAGTCTTGATTGCCTTTTCAAGACTTGCCTGGCACCTGCAGAGCTGCTGACCCCAGTGAGCTGTCGTGTGGTCACCCTGCTGGTGGTCTGTTGGCATCTGCCTCCTGATGCTGGGAGGTGACTCCCTGCTCGGCGTTCAGGGCTGAAGTCCACTAGGTAGCAGGAGAGGTCGGGAGGCTTGCTGCCCCTGAAAGGAACTCCAGTGATTTCTCTGAATGGGCGCCATTCCCTAGAACTTCTCTGCTGGCTCCTGGCATCTGTACTTCTACCTGAGACTCTCCAAGAGAAGCTTCTGAGAAAGGCTCAGTCAGAAAGAGGGTGGTGTGCCAGGGACCTCGGCCTGCCTGACTTGGGAGCCCGCGTACAGAACCTTTGCCCAGCCTTCCCTGCTTCGTTGGGTGGAGATAGTCATGTGTTCCAAGAAAAGTGCTCTCAGAGCAGATTTTGTGAGGTCCTCTGTCAGAGTTCTTAGTTCCCTCCCTGAAACTCAGTGATTCTCAAATGATGGAGGGGGTTAGTCAAGGCCCAGGGTAACATAGTGAGAGACACAGGCTCTAGGGATAAAATGGAATTCACCTGTCCGCCTGGTCAGTGTTCTCCGTGCCCCGTGCCACCATTTACATCGCCTTGTGTCACAGCCACTACACATAGTGGTCCAAGGTTGGCTTCAGTGTGAGTGGTGGCCCTTGGAGCTATGGAAAGCAGTGAGCCTGCTGGATGGAATGCAGGGGAGGGGCCTCCAGACTGGCAGCCTCAGACCATATAAGGTTACACCAATAAGGCACCTGTGACCCTTTCCTGCTAGGATGACCAGATGCTTTGGGAAGGTGTTAATTTACATATGTTGTCCCAGCATAATTATTAATTTTAATTAATTAACAATTAATTATATATTATATAATATACATTATATATTATATAAAATTAATTATAATTTTATTATAAAATTAATTAATTTTATCCTCAAAACTGTCTTAATTGGGGGTGATTAAAATGACATGTTGCTACGACATGTTCATCTTACTTATTACTATAGGAGTGGAGCACAAACTCCTCACCTTCCTAGACTGACTGACCTCAGCCTTCCTTCCGCACCTTGACCCTGACCCTAACACCTTCCCAATGGGCTTCCACCCAATTTGATGAACACATCACATTCTAGGCCTTTGCTCAAGCTGTACCTGTGTCCTTTCTACCAAGCCAGAAATACCTTTTTAAAAAACCCCTGCACTTATCCATCCATCAAAACCTGGCTGAAGTCCCAGGAGGTAGCCTCTCTCAGTGCCTGTAAAGCCTTAGTCTCTATAAACCTCTCATCAAGGGCCATCTAGACTTCCTCTGATTTCCCAATGTTTGTATTGTCTGAGTATTTGCAACTGGAGAGCAATCGGGCGGAAGGTCAGGCGTAGGGAGAACACCACAGGTTGCATCAATAGGCTGGTGGAGAGGCTTGGGGCAAGGGTGAGGTTGACCAAGAAAGGCTTTGTGATGAGGGTCCTTCTGAGTTAAGTGGCTCAAGTACTTGGGGTCTGGGAAACCGCTCTTAGGGGCCACAATCAGAAGGATGGAATAGGTGTGTCTGCTCCTGTCAGACTTACCCTGAATCTCATTGAAGACCAGTTGGGCCAAAGGCCATTTGTCAGGAACACAGTCCCTTCTGCTCACCCCACAGCCATACCACTCACCCTTCCTTCCATCTTTCTCCCTGCACCAGCTCAATATAGATTCCCCACAAACATTACAAGTGTGAACCATGATGAAAAATATCTACTCTTATATATTCTTAATTTTTTTTTATTTATTTGACAGAGAGAAATCACAACTAGGCAGAGAGGCAGGCAGAGAGAGAGGAGGAAGCAGGCTCCCTGCGGAGCAGAGAGCCCGATGTGGGGCTCGATCCCAGGACCCTGGGATCATGACCTGAGCTGAAGACAGAGGCTTTAACCCACCGAGCCACCCAGGCGCCCCGACTCTTATATATTCTTAAAATAACATTTACTTTCATTTAATTTTATGAATCATATCCTTGGTTTATAAGAGCAATGTTTTCTTAAAAAAACAAAACATCTTCATAGGGATGATCCTTGCCAGGACTTCTACAAGGTTCTAGGGAGGTAGGGAGATTAGGAGTCACATTACTCATACCTTGCGAGGGTTGAGTTGGGGCTCACAGAGCAGAAGGGACCTGACCCAAGCTTTATATTTTAAAAATGACAGAAACTTGTGGCAAAGAAGTTTTAAGATGTCAGTAACTTAAATGCAGTGTGTTTTATGAAAATGATTAAACAAAAGCTTTTCCTCTTGGAATGATGATGAGATGATCTCAGAATGAATCTTAGGAAGACCAGGGAAAATGAGTTAAGCATTTCTCAGGTAAATGTTTATGACTTTGATTGGGGTCTTGGGCCAAGTACCTCATGGCATCCTAGAAACATTTCTCCCTGGGGCCATTTCCCTTGGCCTGTTTGGTGGGAGAGAGGGGAAACAATGAGACAGATCCTCTTCAAAAGTTGTGTCCATCTAACTCTAAAAATTCCAAGACAATCTGCCATGGGGCAAATGGGTTGCCATGGGAGAGGAGGAAGGGGGACGGAGGAAGGAGGGGAAACTGGGGGTTAGCTGTCCCTCCTGATGGCCCAGTAAAACCACTCTTGCTCATGACTCAAAGAAACTAGCATAAACTGAACAAGTCTCCAGGCAGGGAACTAGGAGTGAAGATTTCCTGTTGTGGAAATTCATGGATTGGATTACAGATGTCGAACTCTCAGAGTCCATGGCCCCAAGTAGCTTTGATACAATCCTTGTATTTCTGTCCCTGGGAAATGAATTTGGGGATTGGGACAAGGTGAGTTTTTTTCAACTTATATCACAGTTTTCTGCTGCTGCTGATTCTTCTGTAGTTCTGTATGAGTGAAATACTTCCTACTGGCCACATTAAAACAGCAGATTGTTGGGCTAGAAGCTGAATTTGGGAGAGAACTAAATAGAAAGGATGAGCCATTAATGATATATAGATACTTAAAAGCATGACTTTGTGAAAGGAGGGATTATTTCAGAGATGGTAAGGAAATGTAAGAGGTGCAGGTAGACTCCATCTGCTCTGAAGTCCTGTGTCTCTGCCTTCGATTCAGTGTCCCCAGCTGGGACCCATCCCCACCAGCAAGGGTATGGAAAGATCTTGGTCAATGTAATAAGCTCTATTTCTGTCACTATGAGGAGCTATGTGGCTGTGTGATAGTCCCAGTACTGTTCACAAAATAGTCTTCATTCGCTGTCTTCTGGATAGTTGGTAGACTTTCATTTCTTGGTCACTTTTGGTTGATTGGGACCATTAACTAGTTTTGACCAGTAAGTAAGGAGATAAAGTAGCAAGCATCATTTCTGAGCCAGAGTGTGAAATTGCCCATGCAAAAATCCCAAGAACATTCTTTTCCTTTATCACAATAAACAGTGATATTCCCAAGAACAGCTGCTCCTCCATCAAGAATCCCAAGTCTAGGGGTGCCTGGGTGGCTCAGTGGATTAAAGCCTCTGCCTTTGGCTCAGGTCATGATCCCAGGGTCCTGGGACTGAGCCCCACATCGCATCAGGCTCTTTGCTCATCGGGGAGCCTGCTCACCCCCCACCCCCGCCTCCGCCTGCATCTCTGCCTACTTGTGATCTCCATCTGTCAAATAACTAAAAATCTTAAAAAAAAAAAAAAAAAAAGAATCCCGAGTCTATGAGGTTAAAGCTATAGCCCATACATGATAGATATTTGGTACAGTGATATTTGGTACTAACGTTTGTTGTTCTAAGCCACTGGTAATTTAGGATTGTTTGCTACCACAACATGTATTCTCTCACTTGAATTGACATGTGTAATAAACCTAAGTCATCAGAGGATGGAGAAACGAGTCATGATACAAATACCTAGACCACATTCCTGAGCAGAGTCAAACATGTCACCCTGAGATTCTACTGAGACCTCATTCCCCTCCTCTCACCACTGCTCATGACGGTTTCCAGAAATGCCTGGGTTGCATTTGTGGGAGATGTGGGGTCTGCATGTTTTTGGCTGCTGTGGTTGAGCAATTATGTTTCCTTGGTAGATAGACTTTCACAACTGCTGGGTGATTAGAGGGCCTTATCAGCAAGTGACTTTCCATTTTTTGTGTTTTCCTTCCGGGACTTTGGGTTTAACATGGACCGCAGATACCTCAGTGAGAATAAACAAACTGAATCTTAGATGTCCAAGTTCAGTAGCTGCCCCGTCCAGCTGCCTGGCTGTCTCCAATCGTGGGGGTGGCTTCTTACTCAGAAGTGACCTAGGCTGGATCCACTACTTTCTCTGGTCTGGTGTCTGAAATATGTGTGGTGTTGGTGGAGAATGACTGAGTGATGGGAAGGAAATGAGTTCCTCATTGTGAAAACAGAATCTTAGTTTTCTGAGTGTTTTCCAAAGAAGGATGAATGATCAGTGGAAAAGGATCCCAGGAATCAGGCTTTTTTTTTTTTTTTTTGGCAGCTGTGTTCTAGGTTTCCTCTAATAAGGTGAAGTTATACACAGAATTGAAAGAGATATTAATTTTAACTTTGTTCTAAACCTATCTGATTTTTTAAAGTTTTTATTTACTTTTAGAGAGAGAGGGAGTACAGGGAGGAGCACAGGGAGAGGGAGAGAATCTCAAACACACTAAGCTGAGCATGGAGCCCAATATGGGGCTCGATCCTAGGATCCTGAGATCCCAGCCTGAGTCGAAATCAAGAGTAGGGCACTCAACCAACTGAGCCACCTGGTGCCACTTAGCCTGATGCTAAAAAAAATAAAAATAAAAAAGGAATAGAGAGACCTGGGGACCAGCGACATAATCCCTAAGGCAACATGGTGTGTTTTAGTCTGAGCCTGATCTGATTCTAGAACCTCTGTCTTGTGACTCCCCTTGTTGTGAAACTTTTACCACATCGTAGCCCCTGGAGCCCCTTTGCCCTTGTGCAAAACGGAACCAAGTAGGGTGCGCGCTCTCTCTCTCAAGGGTCACTGAGACCACGTCTGCAGTTTCTTATTAGTTTGGGAGGAAGATTACCCCAAATATATGTTAGCATAAGAATTCTAACCATGTGTCTGAACAGGCATTTCTGCAAAGAAGACATCCAGATGGCCAATAGACACATGAAAAAGTGCTCCACATCACTCGGCATCAGGGAAATACAAATCAAAACCACAGTGAGAAACCACTTTACACCAGCCAGAATGGCTAAAATTAATGAGTCAGGAAACGACAGATTTTGGAGAGGATGCGGAGAAAGAGGAACCCTCCTACACTGTTAGTGGGAATGCAAGCTGGTGCAGCCACTCTGGAAAACAGTATGAAGGTTCCTCAGAAAGTTGAAACTAGAGCTCCCCTATGACCCAGCAATCACACTACTGGGTATTTACCCTAAAGATACAAATGTAGTGATCTGAAGGGGCACATGTATCCCAATGTTTATAGCAGCAATGTCCACGATACCCAAACTATGGAAAGAACCTAGGTGTCCATTGACAGATGAATGGATAAAGAAGATGTGGTGTATATATATACAATGGAATAATATGCAGCCATCACCCCCCCCCCCCCGAAATCTTGCCATTTGCAATGACATGGATGGAACTAGAGGGTATTATGCTGAGCGAAATAAGTCAATCAGAGAAAGACAATCATCATATGCCCTCACTGATGTGAGGAATTTGAGAAACAAGGCAGAGGATCATAGGGGAAGGGAGGGAAAAATGAAACAAAACGAAACCAGAGAGGGAGACAGGCCATAAGAGACTCTTAATCTCGGGAAATAAACTGAGGGTTGTTGGAGGGGAGGGGTAGAAGGGATGGGGTGACTGGGTGATAGACACTGGGGGAGGGTATGTGCTATGGTGAGCTCTGTGAATTGTGTAAGACTGATGATTCACAGACCTATACCCCTGAAACAATTAGTACATTATATGTTAATAAAAAAATTCTAACCATGTGTCTAACAATTAGCAAGTTCTCAGTAATGATGCCGACTTACTCAACGTACACAAGCAGTACACTGCTTCATTTCCTGTGGGTTCACTTATTTAAATACTCCAACAAATCTACAAAGTAGGAATTCTAATTAGGTTCATTTTAAAGATGAGACAACAAAGGCTTAGGGAAGGTAAGCAGCTTCCTCTTTCATGAAGTCATTTATAAAAGTGAAGCCTGATTTTCAGAGTTGCCCTGAGAAAAACCAAAGCTCTCTTTTTAAAAAATTTTCTTACTGCTTATCACATTATCTTGTATAATCCTCTTGGAGCAACCAACTTGAGTCCTTTGCATGATGATGAAAATGGGGACAGGATGGTGAAAGTATTTCCGGGCATCAGTTGGTCACAGCAACGCCAGCCTATGCTTCCACGACAAGCACAGAAATCTCAGCATCTCACTGCAAAAGGTATTTCTTTGTTGTTCATTTCACCACCTGACATTGGTCAGGCAGCTTGCCCAAGGCACCCTTTTCAAAGGAGTAACTCAGCGATCCAGCTGCTTATAAATGACAGCCAGCATTTGGGACATGGAAGCTCATGTTCCAGATGCTGTCTATGAGTTCCCGATGCTGTCTATGATTTACAAGCAGCTGGATTGCCCCATGTTCACTGAGGCAAGGGAGAGAAGGTTGATAGATTGTACAAGGGGCTTTAAAGAACCAGGCATGGAAGCAACTTCTACCACATGGGTCTGCATCCTGTGGTCCTAAGTCATCCTATGACTCCAAGTGCAAGGAAGGCTGAGAAATGAAGAGGAACACATGAAGACTTGGTAAGAACTAATAGTTTCTGTGCAGTCTGTCCTTTGCTCACTGCTTCTCAAAATAGCTTAATGCAATCAACCAATTCCCAAGAGAGACCAACCCAAAGTCCTATAAAGTCATTGCACCAAAATAAATGCCCAGGATCTCTGGATGGCAAGTGGTCCTCTCTGTCAGGTGAGGGCATGGATCTACTTTGTTCAGTGACCTCTGAATTTGCCCCTGACATAATATATCAAGTTTGAGGAGGACAGGTACTTGGCAACCAACACCTTCATTGGTGGAGGGCAAGATGGCGCACCAGTGGCCAGTGCTCTGTAGAGACCCTGCAGTCGTTCAGACAGATTTGTCTAAGTCCCTTACCCTCGGTTAGGCTTGATTCTGCAATCTGGGGAAGATCTTTTGTCTTTTTGACCGTGGGTCCTGGTTGCTTTTGTGAGGTCCTTCCTTCTACATTATTTCTCTTGGCCACCTCTGAAGTGGGTATGGAAGAAGCATATTCTCCTACAGAGCTCTGCAGCCTTGGAAGATGGCTTGCTTGAAGTTTGTTTTCCTTTTGAATGGTCAATAGCTATGTGTTTTTAGTGTAGGATCTTTCATGGTTTTATTGGCAATATAGTCTAGTTCTCTTGAGAACTCAGCAGGCTTCTGATCTCTTTCCATCCAGCCAAATCTATCTGCCAGTAGTCACAGCCCATTTCTTTCTAGATACATTTCTCAAATTATTTTTTTGCCTTTTCCTCTCTCCTCCTTCCTCTTAATGAGGCTTGAAATGGCAGGGTGACAACTTCAATCTGATTTTTGCCTTTAGTCACTTTGTCCAACTCAGGTTTTTTTCCTGGATTTTTGTTACTGAAATCTTTTTACTTTTTTCTCCTTAAATTAAACCTTTTCTTAATGTTTGGGACCTACAAATGACTACAGATGGCTTTTCCAAAAATGTAAGATTCTGTTTCATTGTTTCTTTAAAACAAGTCAATGCTTTCTTGAGTTCATCTCTTTCTCCCAACACCCTGACCAATGCAAACAAAATCAACCAATGCATTACTAATGCATATTTTAAAAACTCTCTCCTTGGAGCTGTAATTTCAGCAGAGAGGACCGGAGAGCTCTGACACTTTGTAACAAGATTCTCCATCGTTTCAACCTGAGATACTTTCCTCAATGTCTGCTGTCAGTGCTACACATTTTAGGTTTCTACTGGCTACACACGATCATGATACCAATTCCTCTATTAATTGGGGTTAAGCTAAACTCCCAACTTCATGGCTTAATATAACAAAGGATTATTTTTTTTGCCTGTCACAGAGTAGTGAAGGCCAAGTGGCTCTCCTCCAGTGGCTTAAGGACATGGGCTGCCTCCATCTGAAGGCCGAGATAATTTGGAGCACATTGACTCCAAGGTCAGCATGACAGAGGAAGAGAAGCCCAGAAGTATGAGCTGTCATGGGGAAGTGGCTTACATCATTTTGACCCTCACTCGGTTGGTTAGGATCCAGTCATGTGGCCCTAAATAAATGCAAGGTAGGCTGGAAAATGCTGAAGAGCACATGAGCATGAGGTAGGCATTTACTCAGTTCTTTCAAAGCTGGTGCATGTCCAATAGCCAAGTCTAGGAGGTAGGAAAGTTCAGACCAAAGGCACTCTTTGTGTCTAAAGGTCAGGCCCAGAGACTGTACTGATCTGAAAGAGGACATCGGGGTGTACCCCTTCACACTTCTGGAGACGGGGCTGGAAACCAGGTAAAAAGTTGAAAGGGACACTTTGCCCACCCAACACTCTGTATTAGAATCTTTGGTGATGGTGCTTGGAATTCCAAATTTTCATTAATGTCTAAGAGATGTTGATGCCACAATGAGAGGCATAAATCTCCATGGATGGGGGCCCAGTCAGGAAAAATAACTTGCCCTAATTTACTAGGCACATTAGTTTTACACCAAGACTGATTTTTGAGTCCCATTAAACTCCATGCCCAGTTATGGATCAGCTTCTGTTCCTGGTTGTGCTTTGGAATTTCTCTTTAACGCTCTGTGTCCAAAGAGGCCCAATGAGGGCAATGAGTTCAGAATTCCTTGAAAATGAAAAGACAGCCTTGACAGAGAGAGTGTAATCAGATTCCCTTAGGCCATAAGCACATGGAACCCATCTCTTCTTGCTTGTCCTACTACCTGACACTGCTTGATATTTGCCTGGACCACAGGGTTTGCTGTGTTTCATCGCACTAGAGTATCCCTCTTATGCCTGGTCGGGCTACTGTTGTTCCCCACTGGCATTTGAGATGTTTGGGGTTGAGGACTATTGGGGGGGGGGGGGGGGAGGAAAGGGCTATTGAACCTGGCCTGAGCATCCACGAGTCACCAGTGAATTGTCCACTTGCCACCAAAGTGTCCAATTTCTCCTGACACCTTGAAATTTCTATGGGAGTTTTGAGCAACCCTCTCTCTCCAAGAAGCTCAGCTTGAAGTCATTAAGGGCTTTTCAGCATTTTGCCTTGTCATGCCCTCCTTGGTCATACTCTTCTGACCCTCCTTGCTCTTCCTCAACATATAGAGATAGAGATCTTTCTATGACACGTGGTTCCCAGATGTGGAAGGGAACATCTGAGTCCTCTGTTGAGTCCCTCCTTGGTTCCTCAATGCATATGATACTTGTATTATTTTAGATTCAAGGGTTAGAAGAAAGAAAACCAGCCAGCTGTGAGACTAAGGCAACAGCTGACCTGAGAGGCTTTTGGGAAGGGTCTGGGATGGTGAGAAGGGAAATGATTTTCGAAAGGAAGAAGGTATTTGAATGAATGGCTGAAGCTGATGTCAGTTAGAGCTGTGGAGTTGGTCAAACCTGGCCCTAGGCAACCTGACTCCTTGCTGTGCAGGTTAGCCCAGCCTGGTGACAAGCCCAGAGTCCATCCTATGCTCATTCCCTCAGAACACAAGCTCCACCTTCTGAAACCAGCCCTCCTCTCCCTGGTACTCCCATCAGCTTTATCTTGTCCTTTAAAAAAGCATCAAAGTCAAGTTTTATCCAAAAATATATTTTATGTAAAAATTCAAGAGTGGTACATATAAAAATACTCATTTCTAGAATAATCTTAGGGTTTCATAAGGACATCTCCTCTTAAAAATTAAGTATATATATATTTGCTTTGATTCGTGCAAAGAGCTTCACAACGTTACAATGAGGTAGAGAGGAAGGGAGAGTCCCGCAGTTTTTAGGGGGCTGAAGTCATGGGATATGTCCAAGGGTTTACATTTAAAATACATTCAATTCCAGAGCACATTAAATTAAAATATTAACAACTTAGAAGACACAAAGAATTACTTAAGAAAAACTATGATTCACATTATTACACAAATCTCATATTCCTTAGAATTATAATAGAACAATCTCAGAAGATATGTTGGAAAAGATAAGGAACATAAATGAATTGTTTCCTGGGTACCGGCTTGGCTTCATTGTGGGCATGAATGTTCACGGCTTTCGGGTTTGGGTTTTCTTGTCCAGGTACTCCATGAGATCCCGGACCCACTTCTGCTTGGGGTCGGCACAGACCTCCCTGGCCAGTTTGGTCTTGAAGCTGTGGGAAGAGAGGGCAGTTAGACCGAGTGCACTGAAGATTCAACCTGGGAGTGTAACTCACTCTGTGGGAAATCGGCCTGGTCCGTTAGCCTGGGGTGATGTGGGAGGATGGAAGGAACTCGGGGGAAGCAGCTACTTTTGCTTGCCTGGGGGAAACCAGCCTGTCTCCTGGATGAAGGAACCGACATCTGAACTAACAGCTAGACAGGAATAGGAAGTCTCTATGTTCTCCAATTCCCTTTACCCACAAAAAATTTCTGGGATTGGATTATAGCTGGTCCAAGCATCTGGGGGTTAAATTCCAACTCGTCTTATAATAACTCTGTCCACTGCCTGGGAGCAGAACTCAAGGTCAAGGGTTGAGTGTGGGTGATCATGGTGTCACTCACATCACAGCTTCCCGGGGACAGTAGCTGCTGGTGATTCTTCTGTAGCTCTTCAGCTTCTGGATGCGGATCTTCTTAGTGGCAAATCTATAGCAACAGGTGACTGAGCTATTAATCCCATCTGTTGAAACAACAACAAGGGTTATTTAGGGTGTGTGCTGGGACTTCCTATTTGTAAGGTAGGGAACGGTAAGGAGGAGAGTCGAAGGAAAGGGAGCCTGGCTACTCCAAGTGCTGTGTCTCTGGTCTGAACCTCTCAGTCTCATCAGCACGGACCGTGAAATGGAAGGATACCGCCGCTAACTGAGAGGGCAAGAGGAAGTGGCGACAACTCTGGGTGTTGTTAGGGGGGCTCATAGGATAGCCCTATTCCTCAGGATGGGGGACCGCAGATGTGGGTCCCCCTCTGGGCTCTGAGCAATCTAGGCCTGGTTGTGAGTTTCCCTGATCCCCGATGCCTCTGCGGAGCCCTGTATCTGGATGCTGGACTGAACAAAGCACAGGCCAGATTCTGGGTCTCCTCCTTTCCCCTCTACCACCTCTGGAAATACCCTGCGCACCCTCCACCAGAGTCCCCTCTTTTTGATCACCCCAGTTCCCCCCAAACACGGCTTCAAGGAGCAGGGGCACTGAGGGGATGATGGTAGAGCTGGAGACCTGGAAGGGCTGGCTTTGGGGTCCACAGCTGGAATTCTCGGGGTAGCAACCGAGTGATCAGTTTCACTGATTACTCAGTCCTTCTCTGACTCTCCTGATCTCGGAAAGCAGTCATGGACGGGAGACTGTGGGTGATCCTCCTGCTCTGGTGGCCCACGAGAACCCCGAGTTGTGGTGATGGGCTTCAGAGGGAAAGCGAGAGGGGCTTACCTGGCTGGGCGAGCACCTGGATGCAGAAGGCGGCAGCCGTGAGAAGCAGGCAGAGAAGTGTGGCGGAGACCTTCATGTCGGCGGGGAGCAGGGAGCTTGGGCGTGAGAGCTGGAGGTTTCTGGATTGGTCTCAGCCTCTCTGCTCCTCTGGTGACTCTGCCCTCCTTTTATAGGAGCAGACAGGAATAGAAAGAAAGTGAGTGGGTGATAAGAAGGACTTCATTTGGAATGAATCACAGGACGGAATGGTACATGTGCTGGCCCATTGCCCCACCCTGGGAAAGATGCTAGAAAATGAGAGAGAAGGCATGACTGATGTCGGCCTGCCTTCCACCGAATTCAGGGCTGGTATGCGAGGTGTGGGCTATGCCAGGCGGCGTGTGATCTATGACTCTTACTAAGGGTTCTGCCTTTTTGAAATGAAACACTTCATGTAGAAAAAGAAAGGATTACCAAATCAAATAGATGTAAGGGATTTCCCCAAATTTTCCTTTTCAGATAATATCTCTAGGACACCTGGTTCCAGAGATCCTTTCCTGCTCTAAATCCTGCTGGCTTTTCTAAAATCCAAAAAATACAATAATAGAACATTAGCAGAAAAACAGGTTTCAGTATTCTTAGAATAATACCTAAAATTGTAGCATCTATTGTCATAAACAACTGCCCTCTAATCACCCATCAGAAAACAGTGACTGAAAGCAAGAGCAATCATTGATTTTGTTCTTGAATAAGCCAAGGCAGTTCTTCCTCAGGGTTTTTTTGTTTTGTTTTGTTTTTTGTTTTTGCATCTTTGCAGCTGGGTGATGGCTGGGATTGGGGTCATCTCAAGGCCTTCACTCAATGTCAGGTGTCTGAGCTGGCAGGTCTTAAACAGCTGAGGGTTGAGTCCAGTGGAATCTTCTCTCTCCCCCACCTCCATCTCTCCGGGGGCCCCTCTTCATAGCTGGATGTGGATATTTTACATGATGGTTTAAGTCTCCCAAGTTCAGAGTTAGAGAACACAGACCACATCTCTTAATTCAACGAACATACAAGAATTTGCATACAGGTTTTTAAACCACTACCTGTTCCATAGGCTATAAGGCACATAATAAGATCATGGAATGCTGTGGTTTTTAAAATATATGATTAGCTAGGAAAATATCTTTCCAAGTAAAGCAAGGGAGGGAAAGCCAAATTTAGGAACAAAATCAAAGTATATCTACTCAGTTTGAAGCAGAGACAGGAGTCTTCACACCCCTTCCCCCACATGTATTTCAAGGATCCAAAGACTGGATTTTGAAAACCAGTAGTCTGACTGCCCATCTCAAGCTGCCCCTCTCTAAACACACACACACAAGCTCATCAGCCAATTGTTTATGATATCAATGAAAAAGAGGCTTGATGGGAAGCTCTTAGCTTTGTCCATCTTTTCTACTGTTTTTCAGTCTTTATTTATCTCTGCTCTGATCTTCATTATTTCCTCCCCTCTGCTAACTTTGGGCTAAGGTTGCCCTTTTCCCTGGTTTTTTGAAGTATGAAGTTAGGTTTTTTTATTTGAGATCTTTCTTTTTTCTTCTTTGTCTCTTACAGCTTTTGGCTTAAAGTCTCTTTTGTCCACTGTAAGTACAGATACTCCTGTTCTCTTTTGGTTTTTTTATATTATTTTTTAAAAAGGATTTTATTTATTTATTTGCGAGAGTGTAAGAGAGAGCACGAGCTGGGGTTGGGGGTTATGGGGCAGAGGAAGAGGGGGAAGCAGGCTCCCTGCTGAGCAGAGAGCCTGACGTGGGGCTTGATCCCAGGACTCTGGGATCTTGACCTGAGCTGAAGGCAGAAGTTTAAATGACGAGTCACCCTGGTGCCCCACTCCTGTTCTATTCTGGTTTTCATTTGCATGGAATATCTTTTCCATCCCTTCACTTTGTGCCTATATGTGTCCTTCAAGTTGAAGTGAGTCTCCTATGGGAAGCATATATTTGGGTCTTTTTTTTTTTTTTCCTTCAATCTGTTCATCCACATATGCCTTTTCTGGAGAATGTAATCCATTCACATTTGGTGAGTATCGGTAGGTAAGGACTTGGTAATGCCATCTTACTGTTTTCTATTTTGTAGTTCCCTTGTTCCTTTCTCCCTCTCTTGCTGCCTTCATTTATGAACTGATTATTTTCCATAGTGGTATGCTTTGACTCTTTTCTATTTATCTTTTGCCTATGTATTATAGATGTTTATTTGAGGTTACCATGAGGTTCACATAATACATCTTACAGATTTAACAGTCTATTTTATGTTTGTTGCTTACCTTGGACAGCATACAAAAGCTTTACCCTTAGGGGCACCTGGGTGGCTCAGTCATTGATCATCTGACTTCAGCTCAGGCCATGATCCCAGGGTCCGAGGATCGTGTCCTGCATCGGGCTCCCTGCTCAGCAGGAAGCCTGCTTCTCCCTCTCCCACTCTCCTTGCTTGTGTTCCCACTCTCGCTGTGTCTTTCTCTGTCAAATAAATAAAATCTTTTCTAAAAAAAGTTTTACCCTTTTATCTCTCCTTTTATGTTTATGTTACAACTTTACCTCTTTTTATATTGTGTAAACAATATTATTATAAACAAATTATTATAGTTATAGTTATTTTTTATACTTTTTGTCCTTTACCCTTTATAGTAAAGTGTTTAATGTATTACAGCATTCGAGTGTTCTGAATTTGACTATTTACTTAGTTTTCCTAGTGTGATGTATATGTTTTCATGTTACTAATGAGCATTCTCTCCTTTCAGCTTGAAAAACTCCTTTCAGCATTTCTTGTAAGGCAGGTCTAGTGGTAATGAAGACTTCTAGTTTTTGTTTGTCTGGGAAAGTCTCCAGATATCCTTCATTTCTGTAGCACAACTTTTCCAGGTAGTGTTTTGATTGGCAATTTTCTTCTCTCAGTGGTTTCACTACGTCATCCCACTGTCTCCCCACTGTAAAGTTTCTGCTGGTAAATCCTGATTACCTTCCCAGGCTTCCTTTGTAAGTAACAAGTTTCTTTTCACTTTCTGCTTTTAAGATTCTTTTTGCCTTTGGTTTTTGACAGTTTCATTCCAATATGTCTTTGGAGAAGAGCTTTTACAGTTGAGTTTGTTTGAGGACCTATGAATTTCATGAACTTGGATACTGAAATCTCCCCCCAGATTTGGGATGTTCTCAGACATTACTTCTTTAATGAAAGAAAGTAAGCTTCCTGCTCCCTTCTCCCTCCCTGTCCTTCTGGGACTCTGGTAATTCACAGACTGCTTCTTTTGATGATATCCCATAGAGCATATAGGCTTTCATCAGGCTTCTTTATTCTTTTTTCTTTGTTCTTCTCTGACCAGAACATTTCTAGGTGCTTCTTCACAAGTTCTTTCCTCTCCGTGATCCACTCTGCTGTTGATGATATCTATTGTGTTTTGCATTTACTTCATCCCACCTTCCGCTCCAGAACTTCTTCTTTTTAATGATTCCTCTTTCTTTATTAAGCTTATTTGGGTTATGTTTTGTTTTCCTGATTTTATTAAAAGGTCTTTCTCAGTTCTCTTGTAGCTCACTGAGCTTCCTTAAAAATGGCTATTTTAAATTCTTTTTCCGATATGTCCTGGATCTCCATGCCTTTGGTCAGTCACTGGAAAATTATTGTTGTAAGCCTTTGGTGGTGTCATGTTTCCTTGATTTTTCATGTTCCTTGAAGCCCTGTTTTGTTTCTTTGAATTTGAAGTAGAAGCAGTAGTCACCTCTTCTGGTTTTCACTGACCGACTTTGGGAGGCAACTTCCTTCCATCAGCTCTGCTAGTGATTTTGAAGCTTTCTCAGAAGTTCTATAGATGGGACTGTTCCATGCTTCCTGCTTCCTCTTGTGACAGAATTCTTAAGCTTGCATGCCTTCTCTCAGTCCTGCAGTACACCCGGGGGCTAAGTGCTGACAGTCTGCCATGCTTTCCCAAGGGTGGAGCTAAAGCCCATGTTTGTGGTCTCACCCTAGATCACGGCTGCATGTGGCTTTCTGTGCCTGCCCCCTGGCTGCTGTCACAGCTTGCCCTTTCCCTTGTCAGGAACACTCACAGGAAGATAGCCATAGGTTGGAGGGGGTGTTTGGGTGAGGGTCATGGAGTATGGGGGTGCCCATGGGCCGTTTAAGGGGGTTTGACATCTCCAGTGGCTTGTAGGCAGGCTTCTTAATGGAGTCTGTGGTGCCGTTAGTGGGATCCATGTCCCTTGAACACCGTCTGAGTCTTATCTGTGTTTGGCCAGCTCCTCTTTGCCCACTCAATCATGCAGCTCAATGAATCAGTGCTTCGGAGGAGGCAGGAGGCAAATGGGTCTCTTTGGCAGCTTTGTCTTAGCTCAGGAGCTGGGGAAGCTCCCGGTGCTCTTGCTTCCCCCCATGGGAGAAATCACGGGCTGAGAGGGTCTCTCTTGGCTCTGGTCGGTGTCGCTTTGGGGACGGAGGGATGCAGGTAATGTCAAACTGTTCTTCTTACCCTCTCCAATGCATGCAAACTTGACTTGTTGTTGTTGTTTTTCCGAGAGTGTGCTGGAACTTCTCTGCCTAAAACCTGGGCTTCCACAGATGTTTTCTTATTTGTAAGAGATTGCCTAAGGCAGTGCTTTCTGAGGGGCTCCCAGACCACAGCCAAGAGAGGTCCTTGCAGGTTCTACAGCCAGGACTGGTATCTATATGCTTTTGACCTGATGAATGCGTGAGTGGCTCCTTCCTTGGCTCATGGTGCCAGATCCCACAGCCCCAAAGTAACTTTTGTCCACGGATAGGTGCAAAATTGTTGTTGAGGGGGAGATATGAACAAGGGGCATCTTATTTGGCCATCTTACTGACTTCAGTCCTCTTTCTATTACCGTTTTGTGATGCACAGAGAGTACCATTTTATTAGATACGCTTTTATTCTGTTTTTTTCTTTTATTATATATAATTTTTTAGTTATTTTCTTAGTGATCACTCTGAAGAGTAACATTATCATGTATCACAACCTGGTTAAAATTAATGCCATCTTAATTTCAACAGTATGAAAACTTTGATTGTTTGTAGCTCCGCCCCTTCACACTTTAAAGGGGTCATGAGCTAAGGAATGCGGGTGGACTCTGAAAGTTAGAAAAAGCGAGAAAACAGATTCTCCCCCAGAGCCTCCAGAAGGAGTGCCCCTCTGCTGAGTCATTGCAAACTTCTGAACTCCAGAACTATAAGGTAATATATTTGCATTGTTTTAAGCCATTAAGTTTATGATATATTGTTACAGTAGCAATAAGAAACTAATAGAGACTTTGATACTTGGAAGAGGAATGTTGCTATAATGAATACTAAAATAATAATAATAATAATAATGTAGAAACAATTCTGGAATCCGCAGAGGCTGGAAGGATCTTGAATACATTAGAAAAAGCATAGATTTCCTGGAAAAGATCGTTGGCAACTGCAGGAAATGAATACACTGCACTTGGCATTCCTTCTTAAACCAGGGCCTCTTGCCAGGGCTTCGTGCTCATAGTTTCGTCACACGAGAGCAAGGAATCCCATGCTTAGCTGGAGGAAAAAAAAATGGATTGAAGATTGAAAAAAAAAATGGCTTGGAAAGGGAATGTGAGCAGATTACTTTTGGGCTTGAGCTCACAGACAGACCCTCTCACAGCTTCCCCTACTTCCAGACCCCCCACCTCAAATCTGCCTGGCCTCAGAGGGTCTCATGCTCAGTAAACGGTACCGGGATGTACTATTTGCTTGCCCTGCACTTCCTTCCCCCTCCTGGCATCCACTGCCACGAGGGATTTCGTCCTGGTTGACAAACAAAGCTGCAGATTGGAGAGGTGGAGGAGAGGCAGGGAGGGCTGGTGGACAGGGTGCATGGGTCAGTGAGCTCCGTAGAAAACAGCCAATAAATTGTCTGCTGACTGATGTTTCAGCGGACTTTGGGGAATCTTACTTGGAGCTTTGATGGAATCCCTCAGTCCAAACCAGGGACCTGGACTGGCTTGGGGATGGAGAAACAGAATCCCATTTTTTCCTCTTCAGTTCCAACTGGTAGAAATGGAAGTTTGCCAAGACATGCATTCCCAGATCCTCGAAACTTGGTTCCGTGGAGTTCCTCTCTGTAACACATTATCATCCCCACTTTGCTGATGGGGACTCAGAAGACTCCATCTGCCCTGAATGACAGAATGAGTCAATGCCAGTGATGGGATGAGAACTTGAGTGTCTCTGCCAGGCAGCATTTTCCCCAGCTATGGAAGGCGTTGCCCGGTCTAGCTTGATACACCAGCCATCTCCCCACCAGACTGGCCTGATGAATCTGCACATTTACCACACGGAATTTATTCAGTAAGTCAAGATATTGGGGCACCTGTGTGGCTCTGCCTATTAGACAGCTGCCTTGAGCTCAGGTCATAATCTCAGGGTCCTGGGATAGAGCCCCACATTGGGCTCCCTGCTCAACAGGGTGTCTGCTTCTCCTTCTCCCTCTGCCGCTCCCCCTGTTTGTGCATCATGCTTTCTTTCTTTCAAATAAATAAATAAAATCTTTTTTTTAATAAATAAAATCTTTTTTAAAATAGGGCAAGATATCTACTTTCCTTAGTGAAAAGGCTGTCTGTACCTAGAGGGATCAAATACCTTCCAGGTAGGTCAAATGCCATCCAAGGGAGTATAGACCTTAGGCGGACATTCAGGAAAAAGAGGCTTATCCATATAAATGGATGATCCCAAGCTCCTTAAATTGAAATGGGGGTAGTGATGGACAGAAGTACATCCTGATTTCAGGGAAATTGTCTCCTTAGAATGCAGGTTGTAGAAGGGATGTCTATGTCTTATGTCATAGTTCCTTCTCCAACTACAATGCACAGCATTTCACTCTACCTAGTTCATTCTTCTCCAAAATTGCTTCTTGGGTTTCATATTCAGACACTCATCACCTCTTGTCTCAATCATGGCAGTAGCCTCGCCCTTGTTCATACTTCTCCAGGCTTTTCAGAGGCCAATAATTTACATTTACTGACTCACTTCTGAGCCTCCAAACATGGCATGTCCTTCCACATTGGTGCAGACATTTTCATCATCTCCTTTCAACCTGTGAGGCTAAGCACTGACTTACCACACTGACATTCAGAACCTTTGACTCAACATTCTTTCTTAAACTTCCCCATCCCTTGACACAGCTATGGACCGCTACTCCCATCTGATGGGTTTTCAACCTCTTTTATGTACATGTCATCATCATTTCTAACTCTAGGTATTGGCTTCCATTCTTCTCTCTCCTCTTCTAAGGTTTTATTTATTTATTTGGAAATGAGAGAGAGAGAGAGAGCAAGTGTGAGGGTGGAGATGGGAGGGGAGCAGAGGGACAAAAGAGACTCCATGCTGAGTACAGAGCCAAGGCAGAGCTCAATCTCATAATTCTGAGATCATGATCAGAGCTAAAATCAACTGTTGGACAACACTCAACTGACTGAGCCACCCAGACTTCCCCCATTTTTAAGATTTTATTTATTTATGTATTTGGGACAGAGAAAGTTCTTCTTCCTCTTCTAAATGATACTGTATTTTTTTTCTAGAAAAATCTTGTGCATTCATCAAAGATAAGTTGAAGTCATATCTTCTTTATGAAATCTTAGCATAACCATTTTATCAATGGTCGTTTAATCGCTCCATGATTTCCCAAAGTTTGCAGTGTCTGTATTACTCTAAGTTGGAGATGACTTGGAGGAGGAGAGACTGGGGGCAAGTATCCCAATTCAGGGCAGTAGCATTAGGTTATGGGAAAGATTGAGGGCAGGGGTCAAGGGCTGTGAGAAAGGAGATAGGTGTGTTGCTAAACAGGGGACAAGGATAACTAGGATCTGGGCAGTTGGTCTCAGGGACTGGAGTGGTAGGACTGGAATGCCTGGGTCCGGCCTTAAAGATTCTTCTATAGTTACTCAGAGGAGCCTACCCGGTGGAAAAGACCAGGGCCAATCCACAGTGTCATTCTTCCCAACACAAACCCACCCTCTGCAACCACATTCCTTCCTCCTCACCAAGATTATGCTCAGCTTTTTAATTTCCTTCAAGAAAACACCAGAAGTCAGATTTTGTACAAAAATATATATATATGTATATTGATTAACAGCTACAGAATATACATTTCCACAATACCATTGTAAGAAATCTTTAGAATTTAAAACATAGTCTTGCCTTAATGATCCTTCCAAGGATCTTCACACCAGCCTAGGGGTTGGAACTGGGGCCCCCAGAGGAAAGTAGTTTGTTTCCAAGTTCATATTAAAAAAAAAAAGTACTAGTATTCATGGGAGATACATTTAAAACATCAATAACTTAAATAAGATTAACATTACTTAAGGCATCGTGTGCATATCAATACAGTTCATACCCTTTGCAATTATAATAAAATGTCAGAGGGCATTTAGGGTAAGTTAGAAGAAAATAAATTAGTTTCAGATTCTTCAGTTTTCAGAGTGAGTATTCATGGCTTTGCAGTTTGGGTCTGGGTTTTCTTGTCCAGGTGTGCCATGGAATCCCGGACCCACTTCTGACTGGGGTCAGCGCAGATCTCCTTGTTAAGGAACGTCTTGAGGCTGCAGAGGAGAGAGGATGGAGTTAGATAGAGTCCCACTGAGATCTCTGCCTCGGACTCCAGCCCATTCTGCCCTGAGCTGCTGCCATGGGAACAAGAGGAGGAAGGCAGGTGGCAAGAGGGCACCTAGGCAACCACCCCAGTTTCAGCCATCCTGACTTCCTACTAAGGAAATTGGGAGGATGTGTATAAGCTCCCAGATGGAGAGTGATGGTGGGGGTCTCTTTTGACCTTGTGGCCTCAATTCCCATTGGGCACCGTTGGATATTAGATTAGATGACCCACATCTCTGACTCTAAGTTTGTAAGGCTTTCTTCTTGCTCCCAGAGGAAGAAATGAACCAAGGAGGGCTGAGGTGCTCAACTTACATCACAGCTTCTTTGGGGCACTTGCTGCTGGTGACTCTCTTATAGCTCGCCAGCCTCTGCACTGAGATCTTCTTATTGGTGAATGTATAGCAGCAGGTGACTGGAGAATTAATTGCATCTGAAATAAGACCACAAAGAAAAAGCATTTTAGGATGGACTAGATTCTTCTGATCTTAATCGTAGCAGAAAGGAGCAGTAAGGGGAAGGCAAAGGGAAGTCAGGAGTGGAGGTAGGACCCATACATCCCAATATTTCTGCCTATGCTTCAGAGCTTGAATGTCAAACGAACTCAGTTTCCTCTACTTTATAATGGGTGCATAGCATTGATAATGAACAGAGGGAAGCGGGAGTTGTTAAAACTGGATAATTCCTGGGAGTGTCCTTAATCATCAATCCTGGGAGGAAGAGATAATCCAAATATCCAGGGGCCAGGGGAGATCAGCTGAGGGTCCCCCTCCGGGCTCCAAGTTATGAGTTTCCCTGACCCCCAATGCCTCTGCGGAGCCTTGTCTCTGGATGCTGGACTGAACAAAGCACAGGCCAGATTCTGGATCTCCTCCTTTCCCCTCTACCACCTCTGGAAATGCCCTGCACACCCTCCACTACAGTCCCCCTCTTTTTGATCACCCCAGTTCCCCCCCAAACATGGCTATAAGGAGCAGGGGCACTGAGGGGATGATGGAAGAGCTGGAGACCTGGAAGGACTGGCTTTGGGGTCCACAGCTGGAATTCCCAGGAGCAACCGAGTGATCAGTTTCACTGATTTCTCAGTCCATCTCTGACTTTCCTGATCTAGGAAAGCAGTCATGGACAGGAGACTGTGGGTGATCCTCCTGCTCTGGTGGCCCATGAGAACCCAGAGGTGTGGTGATGGGCTTCAGAGGGAAAGCGAGAGGGGCTTACCTGGCTGGGCGAGCACCTGGATGCAGAAGGCGGCAACCGTGAGCAGCAGGCAGAGAAGTGTGGCGGAGACCTTCATGTCGGTGGGGAGCAGGGAGCTTGGGCGTGAGACCTGGAGGTTTCTGGGTTGATCTCAGCCTCTCTGCTCCTCTGGCTCCTGGGGCTGCTCTGCCCGCCTTTTATTGAGGGTAAGAGAGGGTGGAGCTAAGAGAGAAAGTCTGGCCCAGGGCAGCATCATTCTCAATGAATGACGAAGAGGAATCAAAAATGTGCTGAGCAAGTGTGGGGCCCTGGGAGGTTTCCAGGAAGTAGGAGGAAGCAGTGAGTCCGGGCGGGACACTTTTTCCATCTGCTGCTAAGACCAGCAGAAGTGGAGGTGGGCGGTGAACAGTTATGTCCAGAGCGACCACAGATGTGAACAAAGCAGATTATTCCGAGGAATTCCACTTTCTCTGAAGTGAGAACTCTGCAGTCAAAGAGGAAACAAGGAAAGAGAGGTCACAGGAGAGGACAGCATCTCAGGCTCCCCCTCACTCGCTTGCCTTTAGGCAACAGCCCATGAAGTTTCCAAGCCAGGAATGGGTCCTGATGCCTTCTTGCTGGGCTCCCCAGCAGCGCACTAAATCCATTTGCTTCTTAACATCCAGCACAATCGAAGCTTATCAGAACTATAGGATTTTGTAACCGTAGAACCGAGTTCTAAGGATCGCTGGGTTTAAGACTTGGAAGAAGCCATATAGATCATATAGGGCTACAGAGAAATTTCCATGTCATACTCAGACAGTGCTTACTCTGTGCCGGGAAGACCCTAAGCCCTTTACAAATGCCAGGTCTTTCAATTCTCCAATCCCACCCGGTAGGTATTGTTAATTCTCATTTTATGGATCAGACAACTGGGGCACAGAGGGGTTAAATAACCTGCCAGGGTTCCCAGGGCACAGTGTTTGTGACTCATCGTCCAGCGGGCTGTCTGCTGATACACCTGGGCGTCCTCTGTCCTCTACATATGCCCAATTAGCAGGCATGGAAAGGCAAACCGAAGAACAGTCCTTGTGGTTTAAGTCGCTGTGGGATGTGGAGTCTGTGGTTAACAACGCAGGCAGCAGCAGGCACCAAGGGCATCCCTGCTGTGGGGAGCTGGTATCCCAGGTCCTTTCTGTTTCCCAGGGAGCCCGAGTGAGCAGAGGAACAGTATTACAGGATTCAAATGCCTGCCTTAGCGCTATCCCCAGACACCCCGAAATCACCATCATAAAACCTTAAAGACCTTCACACTGATTTCAGCGAATTCCTTTCTTTTGCAAATACGATAGGATTCCCGTGAGGCCCTTTAGCGACTGAGTCAAGCCTGAGACTAGAACGTGGGTCTCAACTCACTCCTTCCAGGGCTTTGTGCTTCTGAGCTCACTTTTGCCCAGTCGGCCATCGAAGGATCTAGTGATCCTTTCTTAAAGGATTGTGGAGACGAACCCTCTGAAAAGGCACAGAGCTTCCTGGAGGAAATACTTGCCAATCACTACCTGTGTGATAAGAAATGAGTCCTCCTGAGCATGTGACCATGTCTGGTCCACAGTTGGTGGTCAGCAATGGCAAGGGAAAGGGAGAGCCGCTGGTTTGGAGTGCCTTCCAGCAGCCGGGCCCTGTGCTGAGGGCCTTCCCAGCATTGCCTCGGTCCTCCAAACCCCCCATCTTCCTTGGGTGGAAACCGGAGGTAAATAATTTGTCCAGGATCTCACGGGTAAGAGCAGGTGGAGGCGGGCTTCCACCCAGGATGCTCTGACTCCAGAATCCTTACTCCCAGGTGCTAGACTTGTCTCCTGATGGATGCTGGTTTCCTAGAGAATCTGAGAGCAGAGACTCTGCAGAGAGACCACTCTAGACTCTTGGGTATAATTGCAAAAACGCAGAATAGAGAGAACAAGTCAATACATGTGCTGCTTGGCTTGTACCCCTCCCGGAGCCTTATTTTCATTCTGTCTTGCTAGTCCTCTAACTCCCTGCCCTCATGGAAAGCCCTCCGCTTTTGGCTCAGTGCTCTGCCGGTCCATTCTTCTTGGATGAATAAAGCATGTTTTGGAAGGTAGACTGTGCAGTTTCACCCATGTCTTCCCAGACCACCTCACCTTAACTTCCCAGAAGTTTTCCCTCATAGTAATGCAAACCCTTCCCTAATCACTCAGTTTCCCCTGCCATGGGCTAGGAGAGTTGGATCCCATTTCCCTGAGGAACCCACCCATTCTTTGGGTTCTGTCCAGGTGAACAGGTTTAAAGATGCTGAGATCCTGGGTCAGCTATGTCCCGGTCAGGCCTAGAACCCTGGAACCCGGAACCCAAAACTCTGGAGAGACGGCGAGCTCCCACATCTTCTCTTCCATGTGAGGAAATCATATTCCAGAGGGTGGGGGTGGGGGAGGTGTGGGCAACTGACCAGGGTCCCAGTCCCACAGGAAATCTTCTTGGCTTTCCAGAGTAGTTAAATGGACCTCTAATGCTTTGAAGCTAAGTCTCTACTTCCAAGAAGGATCATCAGTTTTGGAAAGTGACTTGGTCTCTGCGAGTGTGAGACAGTAAACAGATCCAAGATGGGAGGGTGGGAATTGAAGAGAAAGTTTCTTGATTGCTATCCTCCTCCCACCTCCTCTGTCAAGCAGACATGCTCGCCTCAGCTGGAAGGTCAGTCACAGAGGAGAAACAAGTGGAAATTCCCACTCTGAGGCAGCTCTGGAAGTTCCCGGATCCCATGGAACACAAGGTGTTTGGCTGGAGCCTGAATTCCAGTTGCTGGGCCTGGAGCCAAGGCCATCTCACGTGGAACTGTGCTGGGAATGTCCCAGCACAAGCTCTGGGTTGGGTCCCTGCTCAGGAGCATATAAGGGAAAGGCCCAAAGAAGGGTACTGAGGGAGGCAGGGTCAAGGTTTGGCAACTCCCCGATATATTCAGTCCCCCTGGGCTCCTGCCCATCCCCTCAGAGATGAGGAATGGAAAAGTTCTTCTTGGTGAATAATCTCTTTTCCTTCCTTCCAGTGGGCTGGTTCCCCACAGGCATCATCCGCGTGGACTTTTGTCATCATCCCAGACTCCCACTCACTGTCAGAGGTAATGGAAAGAGGAAGTAAGACTGAGCTTTCTAGAAATGTCAGAAACCAGCACCTGGCCCTCTGCCTTGGCTCTCTTCTGCAGGTCCCTTGCTTCCCCCTCTCCATCTAGCACAGTGCCCCCTTGCCTGTGCTTTCTGCGTCCCTTCCCCTCCCCCGCCCTGCCACTCAGGCCTTTGAGTGAGACCCACAGTGGGCTCTGCACTGGTCAGGTCCTTCCTAGACACCTCCTCCAGGCCTCCTTCCAGGTTTGCTCTTAGCTCCAGGGATACCAGAGCAGATTTTCCTGGGTCCCCAACTCTGTGACTCCTGTCCTTTCAAGGACTAGAAGCCTTTATTCTTGTGCAGAATGCCAAATGAGCACAGGGCCTTAGAGATCATCTCCCTGTCTTCTTGATGAGGAAAGCGAGGCCAAGAAAGAGGCAGTGGGAGGCCCGGTTGGCGTGGAAGGCGGATGGCAGAGCGTGCGTTCATTTCCAGGCTTCTGGTGCCCCACCCTTGTTCATAGCCCGTGCTGTCTCCCTAGCAGAGCATTCGTGCAGGTTGCAGCAGGAGGGGGACTGGGGTAAGCCAGCCAGACATGACACTTGTTTTTCAGAAAGAATGGTTAAGTATCCATGGGCAGTGGGGCTGAGTGAAGTTCACCCCAAGCTTCCAGTGTGTAGGCATTTCCGGTGTCCTGGGCTGGAGCTGTCCCAGGTTTATTTGCATGCAGGACTCATGATACTACCTGGGGTGGTGGGGAGGGGTGCATGGTGGTGGAGGGGGGCAGTCGGGGAGGTGGAGATAGTCTTTGGAAGAGAAAGGAAAGATTCACCTGCAGTGGCCTGGGTTGGTTGTGGGGTGGGAGTGGTGTCCCAGCCGAGCCGGGGGCTGGTCCCTTAGACTCCGCTCTGGGCCAGACCCTATGGAGCAGCACCTGCGCCCTGCAGTGAGGGGCTGCCCTGGGCCAGGGGGCTAGTGGAAAGAAACTGCTGGGATAGTCACAGCATGAGTCACCGCAGCCCCTCCAAGAGACTGTAGTCAAGGGGAGCAGAGTAGGGAAGAAGTCACTTTCCTCAGTTGGGGATCTCATTGCCCGAGGTGGCCTGAGCAGTGTCGGGGGTGGGGGGTGGGGAGGTTGACTCGTGAAGGTGCTGACCTGGGGGGTGGACCTTAGGGACACGAAGGTCATGAAAAGCAGGCAGATAGAAACAGAGAAACATTTCACAACCTTACTGAATTTTTGCTTTCAGGGAGAGTCTGGAGACAAACGGCAATTGCAGACTGGACAGACAGGGGTCTGTGAGTCCCCGCTAAGGGCTCTGGAAGGTTACGTGGTGGCTCCCTTAAGATGGGCACCCGGGTTGGGTTGGCAGGTTCTGATGTTTGGGGGATTTTTTTTCGATGGGGGAGGGGCGCATTTTGGAGGGGACTTGCAGCCACTGCAAATTTAAAACCCTGGCACGACCCCTTGGGATTTTGTTAAAGTGCCCGTTCTGATCTCTGGGTCTTGGGTGGGCCCGAGACCCTGCATTTTCAACCAGCTGCCAGGAGATACTGATGATACTGGGCCAGGGTCCTACTAGAACAACCTTATAAGGATCGAGTGTGGGAAACGCTGGTCAGGTATGGGGAATAGCGAGCAGTTCGTGCTGTCCAGCCCATGGTTCTTATCTGGCGCTCTTAGCTCTTGGCTAGGCTTTGAAAACCATCTGGAATTGTCTTCCACATTTATGTGATTGTGTATTTCTCTAGAGAGAGTGACCATAGCTTCTATCAGATTAGCAAAGGCATCTGTGACCAAATAAAATTAAATATCACGGAACCTATCAAAGATAGAGTTGTGATCTTCACCCCAGAGCCGCTGAATCACAATCTGTAATTTTATGGTGTAAACCTATAATTTTTTCCTACACTGTCCCTCCCACCCCTCCCTCCCAGCCATGTTTGGACAACCCTGGCCTAAAGCATTGAGTACATAAAACAGGGGCTGTGCTGGCCAGGCTGGGTGGCCCCAGCAGAATGAGGCACAGGTAGAAAAGGGGAAAGAAACAAGAGGAGAAAGATGAGTGAAGGGCAAGGAAGAAGAGGCCCCCTGGACTCATGGAGAGAACCCTGGGCAGTGTCAGAACCCCAGGGCCAGAGGTCCGAGTCTGCCTCTGTCTGGCTGTGTGGCCTTGCATAAGTCACTTGACCCCTCTGGGCCTCTTCTGTAAACTGTGATTAGTAAGACAGCTGTTTCCAACGTTGCCATGAGACTTGCATGAAATAATAAGCCAAGGGTGCTTTGTAAGCACCGTGTAAAGAGCTGTGTTACTCTGAGGGCCTGAGCAAACTACAGCAGGCGGGCAGCCTCGGGCGCCCATGCCTTCCCGGGCAGCAGGTGAGTGTCCCTCCGCCTTCAAGTCGGGCTGTGGAAGTCCACTGGGCATGCGCATTACAATGCGGTGAGGTTTCGATTTCCTAAGTTTTCTCTCATCCCTGTTCTCTTGTCTTCTTGGACAGGGAGAGAGCCTTGGGCGACTGAAAAAAACTGACTGTAAGGACAGAACAGCCCCAGGATCAAGTTCGGGCCCCGGCTTGTCACACTGCCAGCTCTCGCTGGGGAGCTCACGTCCCAACAGGCCCCTGTCTGCCCTCGAAACGCGTGTGGCTCTCTCGGCCTCCGCCTCTGCTTCCAGAGCCCTCTGAGCCCCATCCCGCCTCGAGGCTCTCGCCTGGGCTGGATCCCAGCCCCCGATGCAGTGTCTTCCATGCAGTAAGTTCTCCCGAAATACTGTTTGAACCTACAGCCCGTCCAGGAATCTCGAATGGTTTCCCCAGGTACCTGAATTGGAGGATGGTCTCGTGTCAGACAGGGAAATGAGTAGAGAAACAAGACTGCTGGTTTCCCGAGTTGCCCACAGCTTCTGTTTGGGGAAGAGGTAGTGGCAGGGGTTGGGGGGCCAGCAAAGGGGCACTAGCAAGAGTGATTTTTAGGGGCCACATGGATCCTTCTTTGGGGACGAACAGCTTCTCTCTTTTGGTTGCAAAATGCTGCCTCCGGAGAAGCGAAACTTCCCTGGCCACAAAAAGCTCCTTCTTTGTTAATGGTTTCAGCTGGCGCGCTGGTGGGCTGGTGCGGCCCCGGCTGGCAAAGTTTTGGCTCTATTCATGAGCTTCTTCTGCGTTTACTGTAAGTCAGAGCCCGAGAAGTGTCTGCACGAGCACGCAGATGCTATCTGCCTAGGGGAGGGAAGAAGTTGAGGGGGACGGTTGCGCAAAGCACACCCATTGTTTTTTTCTGACTTAAACGCAAGGATTTAAAACAAAGTGTTACCAAATCATTCAACTTTGTAAGGTCCATGTTGCTCAAAGATATAGCCAAGGGAACGAGAGAAACTTCACAAGCACACTGCTCTCGGAACTGTTGGTAACCGGGTGGGGGATGGCAAGCAAGCAGGGGCCAGACACATTTGCGGGCGGGGACTCAGGTGTGTGTTCACTCTTGCGTCCCCAGCATTAACGCCTAGCCTTGGCCACACCACCACCGGTGGGATGAATGAATGAATGAATTCAGGGGAAATCGGAGCTGCTGGTGCCGTTGAGATTCCTCCCTGAGAATCCCTGCTGGGGTTCATTTAAACTGGGGAAAAGAAAGTTGCCCAGGATTTCGGTGCCCTCCCAGATGAGTGCAGAAGAGCCGTGCAGATGCCCATGTGTGCCGTGGGAAGTGCCTGGTGACACAGAGCTTAACTTTTCCAGCGACACTGCCAGCTACGTTTTTTGCTTCTTTGTTTGGAGAAATCTTCCTGAGGCTGGAGAAGTAGGCATTCCTTGCATTGTGGAGAGTCACTCATGGTCCCAGGGGAAGGGGGGGGGGGACGTTTGGTGGTCAAAGGGAGAGACTGCCCCTCCCAACACCCCTTGCTCTGCAGAGCTGGGCATGGGGGAGAAAATGGATACATCTGCTTAAGGCCCAAGAACTCCTAAGGGGAGAGGAACTGAGGCCCCTCTTTTGAGTCCAAAGTGATCAGACACTCTCTCTGTTGAGGCGGTCATCATGCTTTAAGGGCGTGTCCAAACCTGCCAGAGTAAATGGATGTGCTGCAGCATTGGGAGCCCCAGGGCGGCCCCGTGGCCAAACTGGAGGGGACACAGTGAGAGCAAGGAAGAGGGACAGACATTGGGTGGTGCGGGGACAGTAATCCACAGTCACTGGCAGTGCTGGAAGTGATGGCGGCCAAGAGCCCTGGCCACTGTGGTTGAAATACCATAGCAGGACTTGGCAGCTGGAGCGAATGGGTCCCCAAGGTTCTTGGGAACTATGACAAAGTTGGGAGCGGACGCTTAAGCCCAGACTGTGAGATTTCCTCCTAATCAGGACGACTTGGGGCTCTGGTGATTAACTGATCATCATAAAGGAACTGAGAACGATTTGCATCCCAAGATGACAAAAAGGACAATGTCAGCTACACACACATTTCTTTGCTGTGGAAAGTTCACTGTTTCAGCATCTCACAAGCTTCCAGTATAGAATGTACTTCTATCCCCAAGCTATGACACGCTGGGCCATGACACGATTCTGATTTCGTGACAATGATTACCATTGGTTTTAAGTGTTTACCAAATGTCTTCTAGAACTCCTGTGTGGTTAACGAGGAATGATTTCAAAACTGTGGGCCACGAGGCACCCATGACTCTAATTCCTTGCATGTGTTTTATGATTCATTGAGTGCAGTGACTCTAACAAGAGCATTGCAAGTGTATATGAGGCCAGTATCATCATCCCCATTTTACAGATGTGGACACTGAGGCTTAGAGGTTGGCTTGGTCAGGGACGAGGGACCTGAGAAGCAGCAGGGCTAGGACTGAAACCCAGGAGTTCCCACCCCAAGGCCAGTCTTCTCCATGCCCTTCCAGTCCTTCCCTTCTGCTTATCGTCCTCTCTCCCCAAAGCTCACTTCTGTCCACCATGTCCACGGAAGCCTTGCAAAGGAGGTGGTGGGTGGGTCAGGGGAAGGTGAAGAGCAAGGGTGTAGAGGCACAGATAAGGGAGTGCTCCAACAGGTGCTGGGTCCCTGTTCAAGTGAATTCATCACATCATTTCAGCCTCTGCCCTGTGGCCACTCTCTGGACTTTGTCAACTCCCTGAACTTCTGCATTTCATGAAGTTCATCTTAGTAATCCATTTCTTTGACCACAGCCTTCCGCTTCCTTCCCCTTCAGCAATTCCACAGGCCCTGTGTCAGCAGGTCCAGGGCCCTCCACCCCTACCTGGCTTCCTTTCCTTCCCAGGTTGCTCATCTCTCATTCCGCGGGGGTCCTGTCTCCCCATGGGCCAGCACCCCAGTGTGGGCCTTCCAAAGGCCCCCTAATTCCTGACCCTCAGGCCATCAGGCTGGCTGGAGTCTCACCATCCTGATGAGCACACGTGCCTTGTTCCCTCCATCCTCTGAAACCCACACAGGCACAGCACCTCTCACTGGGCTCTCCCATCTCAGGCTCCAGGCTCAGGACACAAAATACCTCTTGGGAAAGCAGAGGCTGTGCAGTGGTTAGAATTCCCTCCATGCACACCCCCGTGCCCACACCCCCATTCTCATGTTATTGCCTCTCATCTCTCCTGCTGTAGAAGAGCTTGTCCCTCATGTCAAGAGGCACTGATCCATCTACGTCCATGAGCTGCTACAGACTTTTCCAGAACCTGGCATTCTCCTTTCTTCCATGAGATTCCTGGCTCTCTCTTTCTACTCTTCCCTTCCCTTCCCCCAACCAGCAATGCTCAGGTCTTCATTGTTCAAAAAAATGTGTTTCCCTTATTCCTGCCTTCTCTCAAGCAATGCTATGCTCTCTTTCTTCCCTCCATTTCCTGGGGAAAATTCTTTCTTTCTTTCTTTCTTTCTTTCTTTCTTTCTTTCTTTCTTTCTTTCTTTAAGATTTTATTTATTTACTTGAGGGAGTGAGAGAGAGAGAGTGAGAGCAAGCATGAGTAAGGGGAGGGGCAGAGGGAGAGGGAGAAGCAGGCTCCCCACTGAGTAGGGAGCCCGATGGAGGGCTCAATCCCAGGATCCTGGGATCATGACCTGAGCTGAAGGCAGACAATTAACGACTAAGCCCCTCAGATGCCCCAACCTGGGAAAAAGTCCTTGAATGACTGATCTCTATGTGTGGTCTCTGTATTCTCACCTACAATTAATTCCTCAAGCAGTTGCCATGTACTTTCTACATCTGTCGCTTGAGCTGAAATCCTTAGGGTCTCATCAGGGACCTTCTTATCTCTTCCTGCAGCGGAATCTTCACAGCTCTGATCCCAGGGTGGGTCACTGTCCTGTTACCACCATCTGCAGCCTGCTCTTCCGGGAAATGCTGCCCACTGTTGTGTCCAAGGCTCTGTTCTCTTTTCCCATTCCTCCCCGTGGCTCCCTCGAACACTGCGCTCCCTGGCTTCTCTGCTCCGTGCCTCTCTGGATATCGCTGTTTGCTAGGCGCTCATGCTTCTGCTCCCACTGGTGTGAGCAAACTGGTGGCCCATGGCTTGGTTCTGTTTGCACGGTGAATAAAAAGAAGACAGTTGGGGTGCCTGGGTGGCTCAGTGGGTTAAGCCTCTGCCTTCGGCTCAGGTCATGATCCCAAGGTCCTGGGATGGAGCCCCACATCGGGCTCTCTGCTCAGCGGGGAGCCTGCTTCCGCCACCCGCCCACTCCCCGCCCCGCCTGCTGCTCTGCCTACTTGTGATCTTTCCCTCTCTGTCAAATAAATACATAAAATCTTAAAAAGAAGACAACTAACGTGTAAAATCAGGTGGTTTCTCACTTAAGATTGGGGGCATCCGGTTTGTCTTGGTAGAATCGGATCTGGCAGCACTGAGACGGCAATCCCATGTGGTAGCAACCCATGACAGCGGAGAGGCAGCTGTCCCTTTGGATGGAGCACTGGCTCCTGGCTTCCCTGGAGATGGCCCTCCCACCCCTACGGCTGCTCTGTTACTTGCTGCTGGCCTCCTTCCACTCATGTGTCTTCTCTACCTGGCCTCCGTGGTAGCTGAATGTGTTACCCTGGGTCTAGACTCTCTTTCCTCTGGACTCCCATATTCAAACTCTCATTATCCAGCACAACTCTGCAGGCAAGCTCTAGACTTATACTTCTCTCTACCTACTGGGACTGTACACCTGGGTGTCACCCACTTCCAACGGGACATCCTTCCTTCTTGGTATCTCCCCTTTCCCTCCCTCTCTTCCTTCCTTTCCTTCTTTCAACCAAGAAGCATTAAACCCCTGTGACAGATGTGACCTCTCTACCCAAGAGGACTTCAGGGAATCAGTTTGGTTGGGAGATAGGGTAGAGGACTGTATTGGGGTTGGACTTGCCTATGAGACACAATCTTTTTCCTTAGTTTATTCCTTTGGGGTGGCTTTGGGCAGAAAGTCTATGGAGAATTTTTTAAAAGTTTTTATTTAAATCCTAGTTAGTTACCATACAGTGTGATGTTAGTTTCAGGCATGCAATACAGTGATTCAACAATTCCATACACCACCCTGTGCTCATCACAACAGGTGCACTCCTTAATCCCCATCACCTGTTCAACCCATCCCCACCACCCACCTCCCTTCTGGTAACCACAGGTTTGTTCTCTATAGTGAAGAGTCTGTTTCTTGGGTCTATGGAGAATTTTTGAGGAGGGGTTTTAAAGTTCCCCAAACCATGCCTTGATGCTGTCTCCATGTGCCTCTGTTTCCAGGTACCATGCTGAGTGTAAGGAAGGCAGGGATAACCTGACCCCCAGCCCTGGGTCTTGTGCCACTCCCAGACCAGCCTCGCCCACTAAGAATTCACCCACTAAGAATTCTCCCAGAGATGGCCAAGCTTGAAAGCAGAGCTTAGATTTCCCCGCTCACCTCCTGCCAAATCCATTTGGCCTCCAAGCCCTGTCCGTTCCACTTCTGAGGCATCTTCAGCAAGCATTTCCTCTTCCTTGTCCCAAAGGACCTGCCTTCGTTTAAATCCTATTAAAACAATTGAATATGATTTCCTGCCAAACAGAAGCTCCACCATCCGGTCCGTGCTTTGTACCGATAGCAAATCGATCTACCCCAGGCCATCAATCTGGTCTACCAAGAGAGTTTCAGCAGCTCTCTGTTTTGACTTGACGGAGTTCAACTCCTTCCTAGAGCCATTCCTGGAGCTAACTCCTTCCATCTAGCCATCATGCCTAGAGCCTGGCCATGGCTTACCTTCCAGACCACATCTCATGAGTTATTTCTTTCAGTTACTCTAGGCTGTAGTAACACCTAATGGCTCATTCTCGAAGAATCCAGCCCAGGCTCTCATTGTTTCCTCTGCCTGGAATGGTTGCTGGGCCTTCTCCAAGAAGTCTTTCCAGACTCCTTTTGACACGCGAGCCTTTGTGATCCCTTATGTTACACTTTTCTTTCTATGATGCTGGAAGCACCTTGTATTTTAAAGGTTCTTTATCTGTTTATCTACTGCACGATGCTGTAAGCGAGGATAGGCAGGATCTATCTGTTCTCTGACTTTATCCCAGCACATAGGAGAGGGTCTGACATTCATTCATTCATTCACCATTCATTTATTCATTTACTTAACAAGTGGTAATTAAATGCCTTGTCCGTGCTAGACGGGAGCTCTGTACGAGGCCCAGGTTCGCTGAATGCATGCATGGAGAGCCTGGGAGTGGCGAGACCTCAGCTCTTAAGGGAGTTAAAATCTGAAAGAAATCTGACTCCGATGTTTTGACTGTATTTTGACTGGGTCTGAGCTGTCCTGGGCATCAGCCCAATGGATCCCTCCCACTGACTCAGTGTGATACCTTGGCTAAGGGGTTAGTTATGTGGGTCCTCAGCCGTAGAAGGGAAATGGTAAAATTCTGACCCCCCTGTGTAATGCCGAGGTTCCTTTGCTCCATCACTTCTTCTCTTTAAGGGCAGCTGCGGGGGAAGGAAGTCTCTCAGTTCTGGAAATTCCCCATCGGATGGGCCATTTGGCTTCATGCCCACAGGTCAGAATTAGCATCATTGCACCTCCTATCCATAGCAACTCTGTGGGATGGGCAGGTCTGAGGACAATCATGCCATCACAGCGAGAGGGCAAATGACCTGCTCAAGGTCAAATGTGAGAAGGTACCAGAACAAGGTTGGAAGAAAGCAGGTCTCTGTGTTCTGAGCCGGCTTGGACTCCCCCCACCACCACTGCTTTGGCGGGCATCCTGGCAAGAAAGTGGGTCTGGACACCCAGATGAGAAACCCAGTGTGGCCTAGGGTAGGCTCTGCTCTCCCATCTCGGCGCACACTGCATCCTCCCCATTCCTGTCTCTCGGATGTGTTTTGCAATGGCATCCTTCTTCTTTCCCTCGCTCCGGGCCAAACATCAAGATCCTGCTTCCCTTTCTAGACATCCGTGTCTGCTGCTTAGTTTTCCTTCCAGTGGTTTTTGCTAGTTCTCCATTTCTCTTTCTCTCTCATTTCATTTTTGTCTCCTTGGGACTCATCATCCTAATGAGACATCCCATTTTGAAGGATGACGTAAGTTTTTCCGGGAGTGCTTGAGTCTGTAAGCCTTCTAAGAAAAAGAAAGTCATAAAACCCCCTCTCCCTTCCATTATTTGCATCTGGCAAAACAAGGAATCGCACCTGCTGAAGCCCTACTGGCTTCTCAGCCAGGCCCGTGGGGAAACTAAGAGGCAGCTCTGACTCTAGAGCTTTCCTGCAAGCCAACCAGAGCTCAGAATGGCTAACTCCCTGTGAATGTAAGAGACCACCTTGCCTCTGGTGGGCGCAGCCCCAGGTGAGGGGGCCGTTCGATGGGGGCACTGCAGCTCTGGGTTGAAAAAAGAAAGGCACCAAAGGGAACATTCAGCTCCTATGCCCCAACTTGGAGACTTGAGGCTCCTACAGCCAGAGCAGCAATTTACTCAAAGTCACACAGCAAATCAGTGACCGCTAATTTGGGGCAGCCACCTCAGTCTCTGATTCCTCTCCTGGGAAGGGGTCTTTCCTCTCCCACAAGGTTCTTGGAGCATCAGGGGGCTCTGGTAAGTGAGCTGCGGAACGGATTCTGGATCAATCCCTCATGGTCACTTACTTCATGCCTTTGAGCTTGATGACATCGCCTGGAGGGGGTCATATCGTTGGGTCACATGCTGGCCACAGAGTCTTTACTTTGCGTGATTTCGGGCCTCTGAGGTGCTGGTGAGGGAAACTGAGGCAAGGACCTCTTAACTCTTGGTCATCCACATGTCTGTCCCCAAACCACAGAGTCACTTGCTTGTGTCACAGAGTGGGAGATGCTCCGAGGCCAGCAGAGGATCCGTCCCCAAGGAAAAGCCGTCCTCAGGGTTGCCACTCCCATTACTATGGTGGAGGGACACCGCACCTCACAGCTGGTCAAGACTGCTCAAGGCTGTTTGCCTATCATCTCTCATTTCCCGGCTCCACAGCAACCCGGGGGGATAGACACTCCATGTTCCCCTTTGCCAGGTGAGAACTCAAGGTTCAGAGGCGTTAAGCACCTCAGACAGGGCCCTGTAGCTAGAACCCACCAGAACCAAAGCTCTGAATCTGGGGCTTTTTGGCTGTCCTGCTCTCCCACACAAATTCATAGTCCTAAAGCTCATCGGTCGTGAGCATCTCCCACAGCCGGGCTTCCTCAGGTCCTCACAGCAAGCTGGTGAAGTCCCCCTCCCTGAGGGTCAGTGGAGAAGTAGCTGAAGTGGGTTGCACGTTCGGGGCACATTCCGTGGCCCGGCCGTGTGAGGAGAAATCAGGAACCCTCCAGGCCGACGGGCCAGGCTGAGACTTCCTGCCCAGAGGTCTCTTTCTGTCTGCTGAGTCCAGCTGGGCCTCTGAGAGAGAGGGAGAGGCCTGGGGTTTCCTGTCCCCCTCACCTCTTCAGGACTTCAGGACCTCCGCTCTCCGGAGAGGGGAGCTAAGCCAGGAGTGGATAGCCAGTGACGATTGGACAGCAGGGCTCCTAAAGGAAGATTGCATTCATTCATTCACTCATGCACTCACTCATTCATTCATCCCCGCGTCCTTTAACAAAGCTCTATAGTGATCTATTCTGCGAAAGGCACTGCTCACTGTTTGGGGGTCTGGGGTTGGTAGAGCATGACGCAGGACTTCAAGGAGTTGGTTCAGCAGGTCAAATAGAAAACTGTCAGTTGTCCTGAGCTCTTCTTGCTATAAAATCATCCCCGTCCAGCCCCTTCTTTGCCATCCTCTTCTTTGGGCTCTTAAAACGTTTTTTCTGGGTACGGCAAGGCTCCTGGCTGGGCTCTCACCCATCCTCCACCCTAGTGCCGAAGAACTGAGATGCCAATCCACTGGGTCTCTTCCGTGCTGAGAATCTCTCCAAGTCCTCAGGGTAAAGTCCAAGCTTGTCAGCATGCCTATCCAGAACTTGGTCATGGCTCGGTCCCTTCCTCTCTCTCTAGCTTCAACTCTCCCTTCAAACTTCAGGCACTCGGACTCCAGAAAAGCCAAAGTGGTTTTCAGGGACTCCCCCCACCCCCTCCTCTACCAAGATCACACTTCTGGGTCTTTGCACATAAGACATTTCCTTTTTTCTGGAGGCTCTTACCCTTCTTCACCAGCCAACTTCTACTCATTCTTGCAAAACCCAGTACAGAGGCTCTTTCCTCCTGGAAGCCAAGGCTAGAAAAGACGCTGGTATTCTACATTTCTACAGCATTTAGAAATGTATTTCAGATTTTATCTATTCTCTTGGTCTTGCTAGTCTCCCCCTCCCCATTTATCTGGGAGATCCTGGTTCCCAAGACATAGATAATGCCTGGACCAAGACAGCGCTTAGTAATGTTCTACTGAACGAACACAAGGGAAATTCCAAAGACAGAAACTTATTTATCCTCCCTGTTCTAAAACCACTTGCAAAATGCAGCCAACTTTGTCCACCCTCCAGGGTGTCTGGAGCTCAGAAGGAAGGAATGTGTCTGTGATTTTCTGGAGAACAAAAGGGTTACTTTCAAGCCCACAGATGTGGCAAAAAGAGGGAGCAGCTGTTAATCATTGTAACTGGGAAAGTCCGCACACTTTCCTGTGGCTTTTCACTACAACATAGGTCCTTGGACAGATTTCAAGAGGAAAATAACAAGCTATTTGACCTTTTCCTCTTGCTGGCAGCATTTTTCGCTCTCTGCTCCATAGCCACGGTTTCAATCTAGGATGATTCTGTTCTTCCCACTCCAGGGCAAAGAGAAGGCTGGAGCTTGCAGAACTAGCCCTGTGCACAGGTGTCTTGCTGGCCCCAGGAACTGGGATCCGTGGACTTGCCCCCTGTTACGTGTCTTGGGATCTAGAGAGAGCCATTGAGCTCCTCAACTTCCTTTCTTGCTGCCCTGCCATGGATTCATCCTCATTGCAGAAAAGCGCCTAGAGAGGATGACAGTTATCAGCAGGCCTACCACTTCCAAGGAAGTTAGAAGAGGTGGGATATTTCTGCTGGATGCTTTACATCTTAATTCATGAAAATAATCAGAATGTCCCAGCAGAATAGATACCGGGTCTATATGGACCCATTAAACAGGGGTACTTCCTGCCTTGGTGAAGTTCACCTCTATTAGTTCTCTCTGCAGATGAAAAAACTGGTCTGGGGAGGTAAAGCAACTTGGTCAAGGTCACGCCATCAGCTGAGATCAGAACTGAAATTAGAATCTAGGGCTTCTGACTCTTGTGTGGTCTGCCTAGGGCACCATCTTGGTAAGTGACAGCCTGTGCTCTCACTATCTAGCTGTCTGACACCATGCAGACCTGTCTGGGCATATCACCCTGACTCAGAAACATGTCTCATGTGCGCCAGAAGCAGCTTTGCTACCGGAACCCAGGAGTCCCATGTGCACCCTGGCCTGCCTCCAGCTGTGAACCCAGACCCCAGCCAACCTGTAACTCTGGGGATTTGGCCTGCCCACCCCATCTTCCTCCCCCCAGCCTCACCTCCAAGAGTCCACACTTGATGCTGGATGAGACCCTGTGCTCAGAAAAATTTGGTCTTAGTCTTTGGGTTTTGGATTTTTTTAAAAACATCCCTACATAAATAGACAGAAGGAAGAAGAGGGCATTCACCCTAGGGGTACAGTCTACCGTTGCCACTGACGTTTGTGTGCACATGACCAAACGCTGGGATCCAAGCTCCTCACCCACCAGTGGGTCCCAAGGGCCCGGAATTCTCCTTGTTAGGGTGTGTCGTTCAGCTAAAACTCATCCCGAGTTTTGGCATTCTACCTTTGTGATGTTTTCACACATCTTTGTAAAACCGTTCTCTGACATACCTAGTGGATTTCTTTAAAATGACTCACTTTTTTTTTTTTACTTAAATACATGTGTTTTGAAAGGAAGCATTTTATAACTGCTATAAATGTGAAACCAATATTGTTTGCTATTCTTGCCATCAAAATAAACATTGTTTTTCGATTGGAGCTGGATGCACTTGCCTGCCTGATGTCGGAGCTCTGAGCTTACTCTCTTGTTGAAGAGAAGGAGAGGGAGACAGAGAGAAGGGGGAGGAGGTTGGTAAGTGCTGAGGCTTTCTCCTTGACTGGATCAAAAATGTTAGAAGAAAAGGGAATGTCTTTCCCTACTAGAGACTCACTGCTGTTGAAGGCCCTGGTCCAAGGAAACGGTGGGTCGGGAGTCCTGCCTGACACGGGGCTCGCCCGGGCTAGTTAGCAGAGTGACTCTCACTCGTGGACACAGCATGGGGCTCACAGAGCTGATGTCCTGACAGTAGGGTCTACTGAGGACTCACACATCTTCCTGAGGGCACGTAGGGTAGAGCCAGCTGACCTGGGTCTCACCAGGGCGAATGGCCAGGCGGAGTGTGGGGTCAAGTGGGATGAGGGCAGAGTGTCCTTGGAGAGATGAGGTCGTGCTAATGGGTGATGGGGAAGCCCCAAGGGAGACTTGCTTGGCTCAATCCGATCTGCCCAACTGTGGCTCCAGGGGGACTCTGGGAGATCAGAGTAGGGGGGAGCTGGCTGCTGTCCCCTAGAAGGGGACTTGGGGAAAGCAAAGTCTGGCCAAAGGCCCTCTGGGTGGCTGCACAGAGCTCCTCACGTGAGCCCTGGGGAAAGGCCTTGGGGCTGAAGGACTTCCTCTTCTAATGGACAGAACAGCCCCTAGTTGCTATGCATTTCACAAAAGAGAAGAGAAACTTCCCAGAAAAACCACATGAGATGTGCTGACTGTGGGGCAGGGGAGGTGAAGGAGGGCTGCCAAGCACGGTGGGTAGAAGGGGTGTCTGCGCGCAGCGTGGGGAGGGGAGATGCCAGCACACGCCAATGGAACCCCACTCGCCAGGCATGGAGGCGAGGGTTGGACAAGGGTTCTCTCCTGTTAACCTCACCGCTTCATCGTCTCTAGTGAACCCAGGAAGAAATGGAGGTCCAGAGAGTCAGCATTGCCGAAGATCACACAGCTGGGGAGAGGTCGAGCCGGGAGATGGCCAGACCTGGAGCCTCCAGGTTGGGAGTGTAGATCTGGCCTGGTGTGCACGTGGCCTGGGCTCCCTCTGAAGAACCAGCTGGACTGTGGTCAAGGTGAGGCTGTGCCTCTAACAAGCAGAAGTTCACGGTCAACCCCCATCCCTCAGACCTGCGCTGCCCACGCCTTGATGCATCTTACCTTCATTCTGTGAAGCTACTCCTCTCCCCCTTTCTGGGGCAAGGTGACAGAGACTGCGAAGTTGTGTTCATGCACGGAGGTCCCTCTGGCCCCAACCACCAGAGTGCCTGCAATGGCTTCATCCGCTGCTCTGGGTGGGGAGAAGCCCTAAGGGACCGGGGGCCTGGATGGCAACTGGGAGGAGGGACAGGGTAGCTGGGTGGCCTCACCTCGGGCCACCGCGCAGCTCCACCAGTGGGGCTGGAAAAAGTCCAAGGTAGTGATCTGCCTTCAGGCTCAAAGGACAGGCTTATTCATGGGGATGATTCTGCCTTTTAGGGATGATAAACATAGATGGGAGTTTCCCAATTTCAGGGTCTGGGAGGAAATTCCAGACTTTCTCTTGAAGCTGAGAAAACAGGGACTCTGGCCCTTTGGAAGTGGGGACAGCAGGGGAAGCGGGGGTCAGAGGGGTAGGGCACATCACAGAGGAATTGGGGCATGGCTTGGATGCCTGGCCCCAGCTTCTTTGGGAATCAGTGAGGAGAGGGCAGCAGGGCAGGAAATGTCAGGAAGCTCGCTCTTGTGGCTGAGCTTCCGTCCCTGGCTCTGTAGGGTCACAAGTGTATGGCTGTGTCTTGGCCCTGGTGTTGCCTCACTTTCCCTCTGTCCCCCTGCAGAGAACCGAGCCAAGGATGTTTGTGGGAAATGACCTAAGAAGACAAAGTCCTATGGCGCTGGTCCCATGACCTTCCCTGGGGGATCCCCTTCCCATATTGCCGTCTCCCCAGTGGCAGTGATGCACGTGCAGTGGGAGTCGGCGTCCAGGGGCTCCCATGATAGAAACAGCATGTCACCCTCTATTAAGATAGGGTCATAAAAATGTGGGTGTTGGAGCTCCCCAGCAGTAGCTCTGGGTATATTGGGTATATTGGGTATATTGGGTATACTGGGTGATCTACGGCAAAAATCCTGAGCTGGAGTTCTCAGAGTCTCAGTTCTCAGGGTCTGATGGGAGGCAGAGGGCGGGAATGGGGAGCTAGGCAGCCTGAGGAGCAGGGGCAGAATTGCAGCTCCTAGGGGGACCAGGGCAGCTCAGCCAGGATAGCCCCTGCATGGGTAGCTGAAAGGACTCTGGTGCAGAGGAGGGGCCCAGGCACCCGATGAGGACAGTGGGTGGTGACAGATAGCCTGTCAGTGCCATTTTCACGTGGGGGTCTTCCCAAGTCAGGACTTGTACCCACTGTGCAGGGTGAGGGACGACAAGCTGGAATGGGTTCCTGGGACTTGTATGAGGTTACAAAGTGTAAAAAGGTGCAAAGAAAAAAAAAGATCACCATTTGCTTTTCTTTTTACTCCTCCCAGTACCTGCAAGAAACCCCTTCTGCAGCTCCCAAGAGTGAAATGTTGGTGGTTGAGGGTTCGAGTCTGCACAGCCGGTGAGGGGCCTGACCAGGGTCACAACACTGTTCCCCATGACCTGAAGAATGTCTTGGGGCAGCCGTCACCTTCCTGTGTGTGTGTGGGGAGGGGGGAAGGATAAGACAAACACACTAATACCTGTCCTCTGCGGCAGGTTGTGAACCACTCGTGGGGGGTGCTGTGTGTCCCGAAGGGGACCCCTCATCCCACGTACAGTGGCCAGTGCAGAGAGGGATGGTGATGTGAGGGAGGTTCACCCACTGACAGAGGAAGGAGGGTCTCACATACAAAACACTGCAAAGATCGACTTGGGCATCTCTCTCTTCCCCAGCCTTTGTCCAGACTGTCAATGACCGGGACCGGCCCTGGGACCCAGGCACGGCCACTCTTGAAGTTTCCTCAAGTACCTGGTGTAGACCAGGGCTTCTCAACACTGAGCTGGGCTGAACCACGGATCGGAGCCCAGGCTTCAAGAGGAGGGAGTTGACCAGAATGGGAACTGACTTTGACTGTATTCAGTGGGATGGGTTTGGACTCACTGATCCTCACCTAAGTCTCTACAGACAATCAGCACTGTGTTAATACAGGGACGGGGTGAAATGTTCGACAAGGAGCAGAGAGAAGAGAGAAGTGAGATGAGGAGGGTTGGGGATGAAAAGGAGAGAAGGGGGAAGGACTCGAGTTGATTGGCCTATGTCATCTTAGCAAGGGACATTGCATTGAATCCTTGCAATGTTCACAGTCAGCGTGTTCTGCTTTTGTTCATCAGGCTGAACCTGATGGTCAGTGAGCTACAGTGACTTGCCTGAGGTGATCAGGCTCACGTGTGACCTGTTTGCGGTGTGCCCCCAAGACGGCTTGACTGCAAGGTCCAGAGTTGTGTCTCCTCCTCCACTCTTCCTCCCAAGAACGTCTGCACAGTGATCCCTTCACCAGAGCATTCTACAGCAGCGACTGTCCATTCCATTTGAGTGACAGCTACCTCAGAGCCATCGAGGCATCGAGAGTAAGTCTTTCAGTCAAGTCAGAAGGAGGAGACCTGAGCAGCTTAAGTAAGTGGACTATACAAATGGAAAAGAAGTGTAGAATGTAAGGCTGTATATAGCAGCCTTTTATACAACTCACGCATCTATTACTTTTTCCATGTCTCCAAGTCACTGGGTGTGGCTTCGTCTACTTAGTTCCAGAAACCACTTACAAGAGCCAGGTCACAGGAGTAAATTTAACCTCAAACCAGATCATTGGGTCTGTAGGACGTGACCGCTTTTTACACTGATGATTCATGTATTGAGTCAAAGTTGGGGTTTTGGGCATTCTAGAGCCAAGGAGTCTAGTTATTGGGTCTTTTCCTCTCTCGGAGATGGTTTTTTTCTGATCGGGCTGTGTTTTATAAACTGCATGTAGAAAATGGAACATTTGACTGACTTTCCTTACTTCCTTCCTACATTTATTTGAATGCGTATTATGCTCTTGCCCTTATCGTGAGGAACGAGGAAAACTCCCTGCCCTCGGGGAGGGTATTCAGGGTCTGCGGACCCCCAAACTACTTGGCAAATCCCAACATTACACCTACTGCAATGAGAGTTTGCATAGAACCCCGCATCCAAATCTACCAAAGGAGGGACACTTCGGTTACGAATGTTCAGAGCCTGGATATGGCCTTTGCGATGGAAGAGGGGTTTACTCTCTCTTCTCTTTTCTGTAGAGCCAAGACGGTCTCAGGGGACCACCATAGCCCAGCCAGAAACAGGTAGGAATGTGAAGCAGGAAGGGGGGTGATCTGTTGTCTTGAGCTGAAGCCCACTGATGAAGAGAACATGGTAACAGATCTCCTGGGACTCGCCTGGCTCCTCCCTCAGAGATATTGGGAACTCAGGGCTGGGGGCTGTTGGAGATATTGCCTTTAAGACAGTGGTGGCTGTGGCTGCCTTCTTGGGCCTTTTGGTTGTACTTCTAGTACCTCTAGGCCCCATCAGATCAGTTCCCTGCACAAGAAAAGAACCATGATGTTAAATCACGAAGGATTTTCCAATAAAGTGGTTGAAGTGGGGAGAAAAAAAAAAGGAAGCCAGCTGGGCTTCAGAAGGGACAGAGGCCAATTTCCTTTAGTCTGGAGCTCCAAGTACAGCAGAATTTCCTCATTTCTTGTCTCAGATTTTAAGGCCACCTTGGGGCTATCTGGCCTATGGTGTGTAC
This sequence comes from Meles meles, assembly GCF_922984935.1. Lineage (NCBI taxonomy): Eukaryota > Metazoa > Chordata > Mammalia > Carnivora > Mustelidae > Meles > Meles meles. Next base: position 18,403,709 of record NC_060083.1, read on the forward strand.
CAGAGGTTTGATGCTGTGATCTCAGAGCTGGACAGGATCCATCCCTTCTCCAGCCCCTGTTGTCTCCCTCCCAGAGTCTGATACAGTCTCACACAGTTCTGGAAAAAGGTCAGTTCACCAGTAACTAAGAGAACCGTGAATGGTTAACAGGATGGGAGCCCATTCTGCACCATGAAGGGAATGAGGGAGATTAATGTCTTCTCAACAATAACTGCTCTCCCCACCAGTTCCCAACTCAGCCAGTAGCTACCCCAGGCAAAAATAGAAGGAAGGGGACCCTCTCCTTTGTTGGGCTTCTGATATGAGTATTCTGTACCTGTGTGTGCACGTGTGTGTTAGAGTGGAAAGAGCTACCATGCTGTTGTATCAGTAGATTGCCGAAGAAAGCAGAGAAACAAGAGTCATTGGAGACCAGGTCTTTGGGAGGGCAGGTACCCGCTTTCGAGTATGGCCGGCTGTTGAGAGAAATTTCTGGACCCACACAACCTTTCCCATGCCCTAAAATGGGTATGTTATTATTTGCTTTCACTTAACCACAACCTCCGCACTGCCCCAGACCTTGGTCTCTGACTCGGAATAACAGACATGATGACAGATACGAAAATGAAGATGAGTCATCCTCAAATTTTGCTCTTTTGATCGATAAAATACCTGCTGTGCACGCAGGCTCCCATCTGTGACTGCTTTTTGCAACCCATCGGGTTGCTCTGAGGACAAGCTCACGTTCCAGAAATTAACCTATCCATCTGCAAGAAAGGACATGTTCCCGCGAGAGTCCCTAAGGAGTGTGCTTTAATGTCAATGTTCCATGAGAGAGGAAGGGATGAGAAAGGGGGTTGACAGGAGGTCGAGGTGTGATGGAAACCATAACTGCTATCATTGTCTTTGACACAACTCTCTGGGCCACCCAGGTGCACTGCCATCCTCCCCCAAGCCTGACCCCTTTCATGAAACTCTGGTTTTCCAGAATGACCCTAAGGCTTTCTAAAAATGCAGATTTCTGGGCTCTTCCTGTCAAGATCCAGTAGATATATGCAGCAGGGAAAGCAAATTTTACACCAGCCATCCCACTGTGTCAATGGCTGAACGAGATAATGATTCATTTCTCAAGCCACAATCCAGTATAGGCTAGTGGGGGTGGAGTTCTCTGGAGTTGATCTGTTCATATTCTTCTCCTGGTTATTTTGGGACCCCAGACTCCCCCATCTTGGCTTCTACCCTTCCTTGTAGCTTCAGAGTCCTCAGATAAGAGCATGAAATGGGGGGTGTGGAGAGGACACGCCAGTTCTTAATTTCTGCAGCAAAGAGGTGACCATGTTACTTCCATTCACCTCCCATTCGTGAGAACTGGTTCCACACCTCCATGCCGCGCCCCGGGGAAATGGAGGCTAATGCCCAGAAGGGAAAGGGATCTTGGTGAAAAGTTAGCCAGTCCCCTGGTGCAGCCACTCTGGAAAACAACATGGAGGTTCCTCAAAAAGTTGAAAATAGAGCTACCCTATGACCTAGTAATTGCACTACTGGGTACTTACCCTAAAGATACAAAAGTAGTGATCTGAAGGGGCACCTGCACCCCAATGTTTACAATAGCAATGTCCACAATAGCCAAACTATGGAAAGAACCCAGATGTCCATCAACAGATGAACAGATAAAGGAGATGTGGTATATATATACAATGGAATACTATGCAGCCGTCAAAAGAAATGAAATCTTGCCATTTGCAACATTGTGGATGGAACTAGAGGGTATTATGCTGAGCGAAATAAGACAATTATCATATGATCACTCTGATATGAGGAATTTGAGAGGCAGGGCGAGGGGGTTGTGGGGGGTAGGAAAGGGGAAAATGGAACAAGATGGGACTAGGGAAGAAGACGAACCATAAGAGACTCTTAACCTCAGGAAACAAACTGAGGGTTGCTGTGGGGGGTTGGGGGGAGGGATAGTGTGGCTGCGTGATGGTCACGGGGAAGGGTATGTGCTATGGTGAGTGCTGTGAAATTGTGTGAGCCTGATGATTCACAGACCTGTACCCTGGGGCAAATAATGCATTATATGTTAATTAAAAAAATAAATATATAAAATCTTAAAAAAAAAAGTTAGCCAGTCCCAGCCACTATCTGAGATGGGGACATGCATGTTATTTACTACAAGCATCCTTGGCAACTCTAACAAAGATGGAGTGATGCCCATATTCTTGAGAAACACTCAGCCACAGACACCTGCGTGGGTAATAGCAAGTGGGTGCTAATCCACTTACAGATCGTGGAGCCTGGCTCGTGGGAGCAGAAATGTAAATATACAAAGCAAACCTCCAGAGTGATCTAGTGTTTTCAGGGTGGAAGGTTCTTGTCCGCACAGAAGGTCTCCTCTGCTCCAGTCCACAATTCCCCGTCCCAGGGACTGGAAGACTCCCCACATCCCTTGGGAACTTGCGTTCTTCCTCCATAAAGTGGAAATGTGAACACATGACATCAGATTAAGTCAGTCAAAGGGTCTATTAGTAACCAGCCATGTGGTAGGTATACGATAAATGTTACAAGTATCTAGCAGAGAGTGGTCAAAGGGTTACAAACTTCTAGTGAGTACATGAATATGTTATGGGGCTGTCACGGACTACGTGGACACTATGTTTAACAATATTGTATGTTTCAAAGTTGCTAAGAGAGCAGATATTATAAGTTTGTCATACAGGGGTGGGGGCGGGGAGAAATTGTAACTATGTGAAACAGGTTGAGTAGAGTCATGGCAATCATTTTGTGATACACGCACATATCAGATCATTATGCTTATGAATTTAACTAATACAAGATTATATATCAGTTGTATCTCAGTAAAACTGGGGGAAAATTATCTTCAAAATGAGAATGTTAAAAAACTGGTATCTACCACTGTGAGCTTGATAGTTTCCCAATACTTAAAGGTTTCATGGGTGCATGGGTGGCTCTGTCATTAAACATCTGCTTTCCGCTCAAGTCATGATCCCAGGGTCCTGGGATCCAGTCCCGCACCGGGCTCTCCACTCAGCGGGGAGTCTGCTTCTTCCTCTCCTTCTGCTTCTCTCTCTCTCTGTCTCTCATGAGTAAATAAATAAAATATTTGAAAAAAAATGAATTAAAAATACTTTGCTGGTGAGATTATTGAATTTAATATTTGACACTATGTAATAAAAATCTGTCAACATTTGAATGTCTGCCTACCTCCTTAAAGCAATACTTTCCAAATGACCAATGTTTAATTTTTTTTTAAATTTGGTGAATGCTTTGATCACAATTCAACATATTTACGTAAGAGGGTTTCATCTGCTTTAAACTAATGAGAAGATTTTACTTGGTTTACTAGAAAGTACAGAATGAATAATGAACAAAGTTTTAGGCCCAATAAAGAAATATGGGAAAGATTGATTTGGCCCATAAGAGCCAGATCTGATCCTCCTGACTGCTTTGTTATGTTGTTGAATTGGTTCAATGCAGCATGTGAGCAATTTTTGGAAGCCTCATCTTACGATGATTGCTACTTTTTCAAAATACAAAAAGAAAAAAAAGTTTCATGGATATAATTCTGGCCATCTGTTCACAAAGGAAACAGGATTATTTTAAGTGAATTTTTAATTTTAGCATAATATTTCTTTTTTTTTAATATTTAATTTATTTATTTGACAGATAAGAGATCACAAGTAGGCACAGAGGCAGGCAGAGAGAGAAGGGGAAGCAGGCTCCCCACTGAGCAGAGAGCTGGATGCAGGGCTTGATCCCAGGACTCTGGGATCACGACCTGAGCCAAAGACAGAGGCTTTAACCCACTGAGTCACCTAGGTGCCCCAGCATAATATTTCTTAGAGGGGACTATTAATTGGGTAGGTATCCAAAGAGGGTCTGAATTTCTTGTACTTCTTTAAAATTAAGAAATTGTTTTTGTATTTTTTGACTTTCTTTTATTTTTTAATGTTTTGTAGCTGTCAACAGTCTGAGCTTTAGAGCCATACAGACCCAGGTTCAAGTCCTCATGCCACAACCTACTAGCCCTGGGGAATAGAAGAAAGTCTACTTCATTTTTCTTGACCTTCATTTTCTCATTTTTATAGTCGTAATTGATACCAGTATCTCCATGAGCTTATTTTGAGGATTAAATCAAGTAAATTTTTATAAAGCACTTAGCATTGTGCCTGACCTCTAGGAAATACTCAGTAAATGTTTTCTGTTATTTTATATACCACAATCAACGTTGCTGACAGATAACCACTAATCATCTATCCTGATTGCTATCTGAAGGAAGATCCCTTAGATCATGAAAGCAGTGTTAGCAGCAAGATAGCATAAAAAGAGAAAAGGGGCTTCAGGATAGCAAAGTACTGCATAAGCTGTTGTCCATACGCTATTGACATAGGGAAGCTTATATTTCTATGATAGGGACCAAGCAATCTCAAAAACCAGGGCAGTAAATATTCAATGTATATTATAATTGGAACTCATCATCTTTTATTCCTCATGTAAAATACTCCATATTCATCAATTTATCAATGATTAATTTGCATTATGTGATCTACAGAAGAAATTTTCCGTACTTCAAATGTATTTTTCAATATACAGAAATCATTTTTTTCCCAGTTCTACTTAGGTATAATTGACAAATAAAATTATAAGAATTTTTTTTTTTCTTAAAACGTATTTAGCAGAGGGCTGGGCTTCTAAGGTCCTAGGAGAATGATGAAATCCATAGACCAGGAACGGAGTCCATCCTTCTAATTCAAAGTGTGACCCACTCACCAGCAACATTTTCCTCACTTGGACTTACTAGAGATGCAGGCTCTAAGGCCCCACCTAGGATCCACTGACTCAGTATCCATAATTTCCCAGGACCCGCAGGTGATTCTGCCATTTGACAAGATATGCACACAAAGAGAGACCACCTCTGGCCTCTTTAGCCCGAGTATCTGCATTTGAGGAAAACACGGTAAGAGTGGAGTGTGAGGGGTGCGGCCAGCACAGATGGCCTGGAAGAGAGCAGATGGTGACAATCATGCTAGGAAGTTGTGATCTGCGTCACCTCATAGACCCATTGTGCTGTCCTTGACTTTCCAATTGAGGGCGCCATTTTGGAGCTATCCTCTCTGTCCTTCACCCAGGTGTGTGGTCCATATCTTGCTGAGACCTCTCTATTATTTCTTAGAAAAGGCAACTTTCTTGTTTTTGAGATTGACGGATGATGATCAAGAACAGACATGGGCTCCTAGAAAAGGTGGACACAGACTGAGCGTTGAAGCTTTTGCATCCTAACTGGTGATGCCAATGGTCTAGAGAAGATTGTGGCTCCAAATAGTTATTATGGAGGGGCACAGATATGTTATGCTGACAAAAGACTGAAAACAGATTGGACAAGACACTGAAATAATGGAGGGGAAACCCCACAGTACCTACCCTTCGCATTGTGTGTGAAGAAGCCATAGCCCACCCCCATGGGCCTGGAAGACAGCGTAAGTCAGCAGTCACATTAGTAATAAATGCAGGATCTCTGTCTCTCTCAGGTTATCTAAATTCTATTAATTAAATAATAACAAACAAATAAATAAAAGAATAAACAATAAATAAAATGAAAAAAATAAAAACAAAATAGCAACGTTTTATTTGTACAGAGCTTTACAATTATTTAACAATTTACTTATATGTTTGTTTATTTTTGCAAATATTTATTGAACATATACTGTGTATCAGAAGCTGGGCCAGGTACCAGGATTACAATAGTGAACGAACCACACATAGGCACATCTCAATGGAATTTATGCTGAAGTGGTTTTCCACTGTAGTGGGTTTGCTAAAGTTCTGTTGAACATTTTCTATGTGCCAGTCACTGGGCCAGGCACAGGAGCCCCCCACCCCCTGCCAAGGAATCGTCACAACAACTCTCTGACTTGGTACTTTTACTATCTCCTTTACCCAACTAGGGTTGATCAGAGTATACACGTCTCAGAAGTTCAGACTTTCCCAAAGGGATTTAAATAGCTGTTGGTGGGTCAACGAACAGCCCACCTTCTTGACTGTCGTGAGCATCTGACAGGACATCTTTATGACCTTGACATGTACCTATTCTGACAATTACAATGGACCTGAGCCTTGAAGACTGGATAGGGTTTTAGAGATGGAGAAGAGCATTCCAGGAGCTGGAGCTTGAGTAAGTGGGTGAAGGCAATGAAATGACAATATCCCATGGGAATGGGGGATCATTTCTGGAATTAGGAGCCGAGGCCTCTAAGTGAAGTCTGCCCTTCAGAAATGACGGACATTGCCCAGGGTGGACAGAACACAGCGTCTGCAGAAGCCATGGCCGGAAAGGTTGGATTGGTTCAGATTGAGGGGGGACCTGAATGCCACTCCAAGAAGTTGGTCTTTTATCTCCTAGGCAACACTTGGAGGACAAGGAGGCCAGAGTTCTACAGAAGGAGATCACTCCCACGGGTCGATGGAGTATATTCTGGCACAGTGTAGCAGAGATGGTGAACGGTGCAAAAAGATAGAAAATTGGTTAGAGATCTGTTGCCATACCCATTCCCAGCCTCCCTACCCTGTCAGATAGTGAGCTAACCACTTCCCCCTCGCTGCAATGCCTAAACCTATCAAGATGCAGATTCCAATTAGACAGGTCTGGGATGGGGTATGAGATCCTGCATTTCTATCAAGGTCCCAGGGGAGGCAGGTGCTGCTTCTTTGGGGACCACACCTTATGTAGCCAGATACAGAAAGTGATAACAACGCATGCAGAGACACAGAGCCAGAGGCCCTACTACGTGTCTGCGATTTTGCTGGGTCCTTTGCACTCTGTGTTCATTCAGATTCTTAATAACTAAGAGACAGTTGGGATTGTTATCCCCATTTCACTATGAAGGAACTGGACCTCAGAGGGCTTGGGTAACTTGTTTAAAGTCACACACACCCTTTGGCCCAGTCTCTCCGCAACAGAATAGACAAAATGCAGGCAGACAGCCCGTGAACTTCTAATTAAATTTAGATTCTGTCTGCAGAAACCCTGTCGCCGCATATGAACCACGAGAAAGAGTCAGTCATTACTCACATACAGAAAAGGAAGGAAGAAGCAGTTTTCTCTTTTTATCTCGTGACCAAAAGGGGTGCCTCTAAGGAACAGGCCTGCATGATGGCAGGTGAAGATAGGGAAGTCTACCAGATCCTTGAAGTAAGCGTCTTTAAAGGTGAACATTTGATGTGGCATCTTGTTGCCGTGGGGAGGAAGCAGCCATGACAAGCCGCAGCGGGTGGGCAAAAAGCCATTTGTATCTCTGTGTAAACCCTCCTGGCTGGGGACTCGACCTGGCAGGCAGCCCAGGAATGTCTCATGTGTCCGGTGGGGGAATTCATGATGCAGAGAGCACTCAGTTGTGTTAAATAATCTGTCATTGCAACATCCATGCCTGGGCTTTCCCGCTTCCTCCAGCCAGATCTGGAAAGCTAATCAGAGGTCACAGAAGGAGGTGAAGTTTAGGGTCTGGGCTGAAAAATGCCACGGGAACAGCAAGAGGCAGAGGCTGAGGAGGGCTCCAAAGGTCTCCCCCTCCCCTCCGGAAGAGGCTCTCTGCCCTTACTTGTGCTGGCTTGGCCAGGAAATAAGTCAAAGCAGATTTGACCCACGGGGCAATGCTCAAAAGTTGACTTTCGGAGCCCAGTACGTGGCATGGCAGGAAAGGCTGTTATTTGTGAAGGACTAGGTCTTCCTCAAGGTGTCTAAGCCTCACCCTGGACCTAGTGAATCAAAATTTGGGGGACTGAGGATGGATTTTTTTTTTTAAGCAGTTTTTCCGAGTGATTTCTATGCACTTTGAAATTGGAGAACTACTCAGACTCTATTAGCCAACTGGGAAACCTGGACAGTATAAAGAAGAGAATATAGGCTCCAGAGTCAGAGAATCCCAGAATTGTGTCCCATTCCTACGGCAACCAGCAGCATGACTTTGCGTGAATCACTTGACCTTATTGACTCTTCTATAAATGGATTCATGACGATCTCTGCAGAGGATGGTTGCAAAGGTCCCATAGGTCTGAGGTCTGCAAATGCCTACTTCATGTCAAGTGTCCCATAAATACTCAGGGACTTGATTTCAGCATCTCCCGGGCCCCAGTCTTGTTTTTTGTCAAAATGGCCTCAGGAACTCATCTACATAGGATATTTGCAATGGGGGCGGGCAGCAGAGCATGGGGAGATGGGAGGAAATCAGATGATGTAGCAGGATTTATTTTCATTAGGGTTGATGCTTTGCTTTAAGATGGATGTGACCAGGGGTGCCTGGGTGGCTCAGTGGGTTAAAGCCTCTGCCTTCGGCTCAGGTCATGATCCCAGGATGCTTGGATTGAGCCCCGCATCGGGCTCTCTGCTCCGCGGAGAGCCTGCTTCCTCCTCTCTCTCTGCCTGCCTCTCTGCCTAGTTGTGATTTCTGTCAAATAAATAAAATACTAAAAAAAAAAAAAAAAAAAGATGGATTTGACCATCAGGGCCTCAGCAGCCTGGGACGTGTGCTGACTCCAACAAGATATATTTTAAAAAGACACAGGCATCAGTTTTTAAAAAAATACGTAAATTAAAGATTTGGGAAAAATATTGGTTTGTGATCCACAAATTTAGGAGCAAACAGGAGGCTCTGGATAGTCCTGGGTGGTCCCACCCTGTGGCATAAGGGGTGCCCTTGGGCTTCATTAGAAGAGATACAAGCTTTGAAAGGAGGCAGTCAGAGATGCCCCTTTTCTCTCTGCTGGTCTGAGCAGCTCTCGGACCTTCCCACGCTGTGGGTGGTGGGGGGGTGGGGGGGGTGTGTGTGGATCTTATCCCTAGAGAAGAGGAAATATGGTGGCAAAGGAAGTCGTGTGTTTCAGGAGCTGTTCAGGGAGAAGAGTGGTTTAGCTTTAATAAAAAGGGGCAATTGCAATGGATGTTTGCAAGATCTGAAAGTACCGACAGGAAGTTGGGCGGAAGGATCAGCCTTAGGGACAATGGGTGGAAACTGCCAAGACTTCAGTTCCTTCTTGGAAGAACCCAGTAACAGCTGTATTGTTGGTGGTTCTACTGAGCGTGCCTGATGGCTTTATGTCATCAACCCTCGGACAGGCTTGCCAACCAGGCATGCTTTTCCCTGTTTCTCAGATGAGGAAACGGGTTCAGAGAGAGGAAGTGACTTGGCAAAATCATGCAGATCAGAAGGAGGGTAGTCAAAGACCTAAACCTCTAGACTCTGAAGACTCCTCTTGTTTCCCCTGTGCTGGCCTGATTTTCTGACAAGCAGAGGGGCGGAAAGGAGGGATGAGTTGATCTGGAAGGTAATGAGCTCCCTGTCCAAGGATTCCACGAAGGGATTCAGTGAAAGTTGATCCTAGGAGTTAAGGTCTTAGACTCTGGAATCATATGCCACCTTATACGTAAGCCATTTGTGGAGGGTTTTTTGTTTTTTGGTTTTGTTTGTTTTCTGTTTCATAGACCTGCTAGAGTGTAAATACTTGTTAGTGAACCAGGTACTGGTAGTGAGGGCCCAGCAAAAGACAGCTTTTAAAATGGGCTAGAGTCAGTTGTGATGGCCTTGAAGTTTCCCCCCCAGTCCTAAGAATGCACAGGTGGTTTGCGCTTATCACACATGGGGCAAGCCTTCCTTCCTCCGTTCTCAAGATTCCTTGGAATTAGCTTTGACTCTAAGTTTCTATGACCAAGTCATTGTCAACTCCCACGAGCTGACCTTTCGGTCTCAGACTTGGTGTAGGCTTCTGTGCTAGATTAAGGCCAGGGTCACCAGTGAGCACGGAAAAGGAATGCCAGTGGAAGTTGAAGGTGTCTTGCTTCTTGGAGAAGAAAGAGCATGACTTTGGGTTTGAATCTTGTGTCCTTCACTGCTTGATGGAGAGCTTATGTAAGTCACTTAACATATTTGGGCCTCGGTTTGCAGATCATTGAATGGGATTATCAACAACTAACAAAGCTATGTAGAATCTAGAAGGCTGTGTATATGCACAGCACTGTGCATAGGCCAGGAAAGTCTTTTTATTTTTAAAATGTTTTATTTATTTATTTATTTGGGAGAGAGAATGAGAGAAAGAGAGAGCATGAGAGGGGGAAGGTCCCTACAAAGCAGGGAGCCTGATGCAGGACTCAATCCCAGGACTCTGGGATCATGACCTGAGCAGAAGGCAGTTGCTTAACCAACTGAGCTACCCAGGTTCCCTAGGCCAGGAAAGTCTTAAAAGACCCTAAGTTCTCACCTCTGGCTAATCCTGAGACACTAAGCAAGCAGGAGGTGAAAACTAAAGTTGGGTTATAAGCACCAGCTGAAGTTGAAGGTATGACCCAACACACACCCAGGGATCTTTGGCAAAGACTGAGAGACTTATTGGTTCCAGACATCTAGGGAAATATTTTTCCAACCACTACTTAACAACAAGCTAACTGAGAAGGGGTTTCTGTGGTCATGCATAACAAAAATGCAGACTTCATAGAATTAGTTCAGAAAGATCACTAACAAACAAACAAGAAACAATAACAAACCTTGGGGAGAGGAGAGTCTCTGATTTTCAGAGTTGCCACATTATATTATTCCAGATTCCAAAAAAAAACTTGTGAGACATGAAAAGAAACAAGAATGTAAGGCATATTCACAGGAGGAAAAATCAATATAAACTCTCCTGGAGGAATCCCAGATAGACTTTCAGAGGAAGACCTTAAATTATGTATTTTAAATATGTTTAAAAACTAAAGGAAACCATATCTAAAGAACTAAAGGAAAGCATAAAAATGGTATGTCACTAAATAGAAAATATTAATAAATATATGGGAGTTATTAAAAACAGCCAATAGAAACCCTAAAGTTGAAAAATACAACAGAAATGAAAGATTTCCTAGAGGAGTTCAACATCAAATTTGAGTCAGCAGGGGAAAGAATCAGGAAAGATGAAAATATGTCTGTTAAAATGATCCAGTCTGAGGAATAGAAGGGAAAAAAAAAAAGAACAGAAATTTGAGACTTACAGATCACAAAAATTTGTACCAACATATGCAGAATGAGAGTCCCAGAGACCCAGAGAGAGGGAAGAGAGAGAAAGATGATGAAGGAATATTTGCATAAATAATGGCTTAAAAATCTCCAAATTTGATGAAAAACATTAATCTACCCCCCTAAAAAGCTGAATGAACTTCAAGTAGGATAATGTAGATAGATCTACACCAAGACACATCATAATCAGACCTTCAAAAGCAAAGACAATGAGACAATGTGAAAGCAGCAAGAGGGGAGTAATTCATCACATATAAAATGTGCTCCATAGTATTAACAGCCGGTTTATCACCAAAAACTACATAGGCCAGGAGGCAGAGGCTTGATTTATTCAAAGAGCTAAAAGCAAGAACTATCAACCAAGAGCTCTGTATTGGACAAAACAATCCTTTAAAAGTGAAGAAGAAATTAGGCGTTCTCACTTACATAAAAACTGAGAGATTTTGCTGCTTAGCAAATCAGTTCTACAGGAAATACTAAAGTGAGGGGCCCCTGGGTGGCTCAGTTGGTTAAGTATCTGCCTTCAGCTCAGGTCATGATTCCAGGGTCCTGGGATCGAGTCCTGCAACCGGCTCCTTCCTCTGTGGGAAGCCTGCTTCTTCCTCTCCCTCTGCCCCTCTCCCTGTTTGTGTTCTCTCTCAAACAAATAAATAAATAAAATCTTTTTTTTTTTAAGTACTAAAGTGAGTCCCCTCAGGCTGAAATAAAATACACTAGGCAAACACTAGAATTCACATGAAGAAATAAAGAGAATCAGTGGTGCCTGGGTGGCTCAGTGGGTTAAGCCTCTGCCTTCAGCTCAGGTCATGATCTCAGGGTCCTGGGATCGAGCCCCATATCAGGCTCTGTGCTCAGCAGGGAGCCTGCTTCCCCCCCACCCCCGCCTGCCTCTCTGCCTACTTGCGATCTGTCAAATAAATAAATAAAATCTTTTTTAAAAAGAAAAGAAATAAAGAGTATCAGTAAAAGCAATATATAAGTTAATATAAAAGACAATGGGAATATATTTTTCGTTACATTTTTCTTTTATTGCATTTTTATTTGTGTTTGTATTTTTATTTATATTTTTCTCCTATCTGATGCAAGAGATGGCTGTATAAAGCAATAAGGCTAAGTACATGTTGATATAAATACAATGTATAAAGATGTGATTTGTATGACAATAATAGGGAAAAACAAAACAAAACAACACACAGGGGTTATGGAATGGAGTTATATGGAAACAACATTTAAAAAAAATATTTTATTTACTTATTTGACACAGACAGAGAGAGAGAGAGACAGCATAAGCAGCTGAGTGGCAGGCAGAGGGAGAGGGAGAACCAGGCTTCCCGCTCAGCAGGGAGCCCAACTCAGGGCTCCATCCCAGGACCAGGGGATCATGACCTGAGCTGAAGCTCAGATGCTCTACTGTCTGAGCCACCCAGGCACTCCTTGAAACATCATTTTTAATATACCACTGAAATTTGGTTGATATTAATACAAACTAGATTATTATAAATTAAGATGTTAATTGTAATTCCCAAAACATGCAGTAAGAAAATAAATTTTAAGAAGAGTAGTTAAGAGGTGCCTGGGTGTCTCAGTGGGTTAAAGCCTCTGCCTTCCGCTCAGGTCATGATCCCAGGGTCCTAGGATCGAGCCCCGCATTGAGCTCTCTGCTCGGCAGGGAGCCTGCTTCCTCCTCTCTCTCTCTCCGCCTGCCTTTCTGCCTACCTGTGATCTCTGTCTGTCAAATAAATAAATAAAATCCTAAAAAAAAAGAGTAGTTAAAGAAAACAGGAGAGGGTGCCTGGTTTGTTCAGTTGGTTAAGCAATCTTTGGCTCAAGTCATGATCCCAAAGTCCCAGGATCAAGTCCCGCATCAGGCTCCCAGTTCCACAGAAAGTCTGCTTCTCCCTCTGACCGTCTTCCCTCTCATGCTCTCTCTCACTCTCTCTCTCTCAAATAAATAAGTAAAATCTTAAAAAAAGAGAAAACAGGAGAATTTGAATAACGCATTAGAAAATATCTAACACAAAAGAAGTATAGTGCAATCGAGGAAAAAGAAAGAAAAACAAATGACAAAAATGGAAGATTTAAATTTTATTTGATTAGTAGTCACATTAAATGTAAATGTAAAGGGATTAAAGCCTGAGTTTGGCAGGACAGTTTAGCAAAACATGATCTTCAAAGAAGATATAAAAAGAAAGATACAAATGTCCAACAAACCCATTAAAAAGAGGTTCAACACCATTAGTCATTAGGGAAATGCATATCATAAGCACAGGGATACACCACTCCATACACACAAGGATGGCAAAAATAAAAAAGATGGGCAATTCCAAGTGCTGGTGAGAACACGGAAAAATTGAAACCCTCGTACATGCTGGTGGGAACGTAAAATGGTGCAACCACTATAGAAAGGAGTTCGTCAGCTTCCCAAAATGTCAAATACAGAGTTGCCATATTTCCCTGCCATTCTGCTCTGGGGGGCTCCCAACGGAAACTGAGAACATACGTCCATACAAAAACCTGTACATGAATGTTCCCAGTCACGTAATTCCAAATAGCCCAGCAGTAGAAACAACCCAAATGTTCATCAACTGCTAAAAGATCAGCAAAAATGTGGGACATCCGTACAATGGGACCTTATTCAGCCACAAACAGGACATCATTACAACATAGATTAATCTGGAAAAACATTCCACTAAGTGGAAGACACCTGTTGCGAGATGCCCCTATTCCATGTGAGATGTCCAGAGGAGGTAAGTCGGTAGAGACAGAAAGTAGATTTGTGGCTTCCTGGGGTGGGGAGAGGGACAGTGGCTACTAATGGATATGGAATTATTTTTGAGGGGGATGAAATATTCTGGAGTTAAATGGTGGTGACGGTTGCACAACTTTGTGAATATGCTAAAACCACTGAATGAGCGTGAATATTTATGGTACGGACTAATTCTCGATTTGAAAAAAAAAAAGCCATGAGATAATGTGTGGCAGATCCCTGAATATTACTCCTTCCCTCCCTCTCTTTCTCTTTCCCTTTCTCCCCTCCCTCCCTCCCTCCCTTCCTTTCTTTCTTTCTTTCTTTCTCTCTTTCTTTCTTTCTTTTCTTCTCCATCCGTATTCTCTAAGAGGTTAATCTGGACTGCTTGCCTCTGAGAATCTCTGCCGGGTGACATCAGCTTTTTAGACCAAGAAGACAAGTTCATAATCTCCATTTCCTGAAAGCCTGATATCTCTTTGGCCTCAGACTCACTTTCATGATTTAAAGGCAAGTCTCAAATCATCAGAACTGGAACTCACTCCCGGGTCCTGTGGATATTGTCCAGCCCTCAGCAAGCATGCCTGGAGGGACTGGACCCAGAGGTGTGATGTGCCTGGGCCAGACCCACAAACAAGCTCCCACCTGGCCCCTGAGCTCCTATAGTCAATCTCTTTTTGTGTCTCTCCTCTTCTGCCTTCCTCCTTCTGCCCTGATCCCTCGTGGCCTCCAGAGGTGGTACGGGAGGTGTGATCAGAGACCAAGCAACACTAGAAGAGTAGTGAGGTCCATGTCTTTGAAGATGTGTGTGTAGTGACCCAAAAGAAAAAACAAAACAAAACGTGGTACAGAAAGCCACCAGCATCCTCGAGCTGACAGCTGAGGAAGGAAGGCTATTACTCCACTGGGAAAATGCTCTCAGGCCCCCGCTGCTTGGCGTCCCAGACCTCCAGGCTTCATCAGGAAGGGAAGGGCTGGAAAAGAAGGGCTCATTTCTTGATGTAATAATGTGGAGGGGCACCTGGGTGGCTCAGCGGGTTAAGCCTCTGCCTTTGGCTCAGGTCATGATCTCAGGGTCCTGGGATCGAGCCCCACATCAGGCTCTCTGCTCAGCAGGGAGCCTGCTTCCTCCTCTCTCTCTGCCTGCCTCTGCCTACTTGGGATCTCTGTCTGTCAAATAAATAAATAAAATCTTAAAAAAAAAAAAAAAAAAGAATGTGGAAAGAGAACTTGCATTCTGGAAGCGACTTTTCCCAGAGAGGCATTTCAGTTTCCGTCTGTAGGTGTAAGGACTGGGGGACCCAAGGAGACGAGCAAAGCAGAGGTGGAGGGAGGGACTCAGTTCAGAGAAGCCCACGCTGTGGGGGCAGGTGGGGTCTAAGTCTGTCCTTCTCTCCTTCGTGGGGCCTCCGGGGACACCTGCACCACACCTGTGACAGAGCGCCCTGGAGGGAGCTGTGGAGTGGGGCGTGCCGAGTTAGGTGCCAGGTGGGAGAAGGGGCCGCCGGAGAGGGTGGAGGGAAAGCTCAGAGCAGCCGTTCAGCCCGAAACGTGAAAAAGCCACATGGAGAAAGTGACATCGTGGGGATCCTAACCCTGGGAGGTGGTGACGCTTCTGTCCTCTGTGCGCGGGATGGGGTCTGGAGTGATGGCGGAAAGTCAAAACAAGGTGACCTCATGGGACTGGTGACCACAGCCCTGATGGAGGCTGGATTCTTCTGAAATCTCAGAGGCCTTCTGGAACTCTGAAAGCTGGAGTACAAAACGGTATGTGTGTGTGTGTGTGTCTGTGTGTGTCTGTGTCTGTGTCCCCCCAATTCCTATGAGCTACAGATGTTTCTTCGTCACTGGCTTTGTTCCAGCCTCCTCCCGTGGGGACCCAGGACCGCCATTCCTCTCCCCCGTACACGCTCCCATCTCTTCCCGCTGTGGTTCCAACATGCGTAACTATACTGGCAAAGGCCACGGGATGCTTGCCGCCTGCCAGCTGTAGGCCACGGGCCTTGTCACTCCAGACAGGACTCTGCTTGCTTGTGCAGAAATAGCTCTGGGGCTTGGCCAGAACAGATGATAATCTGCAGTCCGCATCTCTAGCCATAGCCAACGAGCAGCAGGGAGAATTTCTGGTGCTTCCTCCCCACCCTACCCCGGGACTTCCGGTACACCTGGACCCCAGGTGGGGCAGGAGGGGGTCCTCTCCTCCTTTTCTGGGAATAGGTAATACAGACGTTTAGCACCGGCAGTTCCAAAAGCTTCTGTCTGCTGGGGGCCACCCGTGAGCCTCAAAGGATAGCACGCCCCACCGACAACTTGTTTCTGCTACAGCCTCTGTATTCATAAGCCAGGTATGTCCACATGTCTAAAATTCTGGATTTGTATCCTCAACAGTTGGTTTGGAGACACTGAAGACTTTGAGCCCCCCAGGCATCTTGGTGGGCCCAGTGCTAATCCCTTCATCATGGCCCTGTCCCCACAGCCCTGCTAGGTATCCCAGCCCAGGGGAGCGATCTCTCCAACCGGGCCAGCCTGCCCCATGCTGTGCCAGCGACATGAAGACAATATGGCATCGTGGTTACAAACACACACTTTGGCATCAGTCTGTAGGAGCTGGAAGCCTGGCTCTATTGGGCTTAGACAGGGTAACCTTGGGAAGCTCCCTTAAACACATGGGTCTTGTTCTGGTCATCTATGAAACGGAGGTCATGGCATAGATCTTCCAGGCTCCTGTGGGGGTTAGATGTCTGGATCTATGATGCCTGCCCCGTGTGCAACACCGCCAGGCTCCCTCTCTGTCTCCATGCAGGCTCTTCAGTCCCCTTCTGCTCTGCTCTGTGGGCCCACGCGCATCTTCCCAGGAGCTGACTTTATCTTGCCATGCTCTCCTCCGTGCCTAGACTGGCTCCATGCCTAGACGTGCCTAGATGGCTCATAAACCATATGATGGTTTATGAGCCATCATAAACATCATTTTACCAAATACAGGGAAAGGCCCTCTTCTGGGCCCTCAGGAGCCTCCAGGATCTGCTGCTAAACTCACTGGTCCAGGCTTATTTCCAGCCTTTCCCCATGGGACCCTCCATCCCGTCTAGCCAGCCTCTCCATTCTCTTCAAATCTCCTAACTCATGCCAGGACTCTATGCTGCCCTTCCTCCATCTCCTTAAACCCTCTGAGCTCTGGAAGGTCAAGGGCAAGAACGTGCCCCCCCCCCCCAAGAAGTCCTCCCTGATGAAGCCAAAATTCTCTGCTACCCACATGCTGATTAGTCACCCATTGGATTCTGTCTCTGTGGTTTTATTTTTTCCTGCACTTGCAAATGATCTTACCCCCAACCCAAGGGCTCTTGGCAGGGAGGCCCTGTTGCCATCGTTTAAGTGTGGCACTCAGTAGGTACTCAGCAAAGGCTTGCTGGCTAGACAGAGGGACATCTCCGGGTCTTAGGAGACCCCTAAAAGCTGGGGACCCAGGCAGAGACAGCAGTGAGCCCCTGCATGCCCCCAGGGCCCCAATGCAACATGGTGGAGGGAGAAGCCATGCTTAGCCTCCCCTGGGTGTTTGGAAGGAGCAGGACTGACACTCTCTCTGCTGCCAGGAGCCTCCTCTGTGTCCCCCACGGGGCTTGTAAAACAGCTAGGTGGGTAAGGTGGTCCCCTGGGTAAGGGTCTGAGGTTCCAATGCCAGACCCCACTTTTACTAAAGGTGTCACCTTTGCAACCTCGTCTCTCTCAATGCCCCAGGTTCACCACCTGCCTCTGAAAGGGGAACAGAAACAGCCTCTCGTGGTTGCGCTGATTCAATGAATGAGTGGGACGTTGCTTTAATGAGCACGCAAAAGGGTCATCTGTTGGAGGCTGCCTCGAGCTTTCTGGCCTACAGGTGTGGACGGTGTTCGCTGGAGAGGAAAGTCAGGATCGAGCGCCGTGTCTTCCACATCTAGCTCCGTGCGGAGGAACATCGTGTCGGGATCTGTTTGCCTGTCTGTGGGATCCAGAAACTGGAGACCACCATGCGGGGGGTTGAAGAGGGTAGGAAATCCTGCCTACCCAGCATGGAGAACAGTGCTTGGCGTAGGTGGGGCTCACGGGTGTGTACCTATCCTCTCCCCGGTAAGTCTGCCTTTTCTGCCTGTCAGAGACAGCGGCCGTGGGAGGACAGAGATCCTGAGGAGACGGGCCATAAAAAGATGCTGAAAATTCAATTTGGTGTCTTTAGAGGCTGATGGCGGGCTGCTGCCATCTGCTGGATTAACTAGGAATGGAATCTCTCGCGCTCTCTGGTGCCACCTGGTGGTAGAAGAGTTTGGTAACAGAGCGGTACTCGTCTGCTTCTGCTCTGGCTTGCTTGCGAGCCCCTCCTCCCCTCATTCCTCCAGTGATAGGCCTCAAGGACCCCACCTGCTTTCAGTCTGTATCTGCTTAGGGCACTCACTCATCCTGTGCCGGTTGTCCTATGAGCTGCCATGAAAAGATAAAGGGGACGGAAGCAATCTGGCAGAGATACATGGTGCTCATCCTTCAATCACCATAATACCTAGGAAACTTCATTTTTTGGATCAAATTTATTGGTGTACCATAAAATGGATGTGATTTAAATGTACGTCTTGAATTCTGACAAATGTGTATATCCATGGAACCACCGCCCCCCTCAAAGTACAGAACATGAGCCTTACCCCTAGAAAGTTTCCTCGTGGCTTTTTGTAGCATGAGTAGATCTGAAGATTTAATTGGCTGTATTAAAAGCATCAGCCCATCTAGCAAGTAGAGAGATGCTCCTCATCGTACAAAAGGAAAGGCTTTTATGGGGAGGAGGGTGGGTCAAGCATCTTTTAGCAAGAGAAAAGAAAGAATTTTTACATGTCTTGGGGAGAAGGGAAAGGCAAGGTTTTGTTTAATGTGATTATCAGAGTTTTAATGTAGATATTATGTAGATTCTGCATACATTATGTAGATGTATAGATTATGTAGCCCTTTAATGGTTTAATGGAGGTTTTTATGCAGATGACTTTGCTAGATTTTTATGCAGATTAGTTTACTAAAAGCAGACTAGGGAATTTCAGAGTGATGGTTAAAGGGTCACGTTCCTGGGATGGGTTAAAATTGCAGTTAAACCTCGGGTTTACTCTGTAGGGGGCAAATGACTATTTTGGACTGGTTTCTTCCACCCGGGGCAATCTCTGATCTGGTTTCTCTTACCAGAGCTCAGTTTTGTCTCTTCTAGAACTTTCTGGAAATAGAGTTGAGCAATATGTATTCTTTTGTGTCAGTTTTCTCCCCAACAACAAAGTGTTTTGATATTCATCTGTGCTTTTCTATGTATCAAGTTTGTTTCTTTTTACTGTTAAATGGCACTCAAATATAGAAATATAACAGCATATCCACTCTTGTTGATAGGCATTTGGGCTGTTTGCAATTTCATACTTGCCATGTTGCATAAGATTTCAGGAACATTTGTGAACAAGTCTTTGTGTGGACCAAAGTTTTTATTTGTCTTGGGCAAGTTTCTAGAGTGAAATTGATGGGTGATCAGGGTAGATGCAAGTTTAACTTTATAAGAAACTGACAAATGGCTTTTCAAAGCAGTTACTCAATTTTACACCCCCAGTATGAGATTTTCAGTTTTCCAGTAAGCACCAGTGATTAAAGTTTTTCTTTTCTCTTCCTTCCTTCCTTCCTTCCTTCCTTCCTTCCTTCCTTTCTTTCTTTCTCTTTTTTTAAAGATTTTATTTATTTATTTGACAGAGAGAGAGATCACATCTTTCTCTCTTTTACTTTTAGCCATTTTCATATGTGTGATGTTTTATCACATTTTGGGTTGAATGTACAATTCTTTAATGGCTAATGATGTTTTTGAACATCTTTCCAAATGCTTATTGGACATTTGTAGATGTTTTTGAGCAGTGACTATTCAAGTTGTTTGCCTATTTTTATTATTGACTTGAAACAGTGACTTTTATATTTTGGATACAAGTCATTTGTCAGATTATGTGGCATTGCTTTTCAGATTCTTAGGGATATTTTCTAAAGAGCAGAAGTTTTCAGTTTGAAGTTCACTTTAGCAGTTATTTTTTCCTTCCTTCCTTCTTCCTTTTGCTTGCTTACTTCTTTCCTTCCTTCCAGGGGTGGTTAGTGATTTTTCTGTCCTCTTCAGTCACTGTTAAAAACGAAATTCAACAGAGTAAATTTGAAGATCTGATTGGCTTTATTAAATGATTCATGAGTTGGACAGCATCTAACAAGTAGCAAGGAGCTCTGAAAGGTTACAGAAAGGGAAAGGTTTTTAAAGTCAGGAAAAGAAGTCATAAACAGAAAAAGGCATTATTTAGGTGAGGTCACTCTCTGGGGACAAAAGGGTTTTTTTGGATGGATGACCACATCTTCCCTGGGGGCATGAAGAATGCCATGTGATACACTACCTTATTGGTGCTCAAGAGAAGATTCCTGACGGAGCAGTTAACACTACATTTCTGGGGGAGGTTGGGATGATAATTAGGTTAGGTGTTAAGCCTCACTGTGCTGATGTGGGCTAGCATGAGTGATCGCATGTTGACCCTATGGTTTTCTTTCCAACAGCAACAGCGTTGGAAAGATTGTCTCCTATGTTTTCTCTTTAAGACTCTATAATCATCATTTTTTAAAAAAAGATTTCTATTTATTTATTTATTTATTTGACAGAGATCACAAGTAGGCAGAGAGGCAGGCAGAGAGAGAGGAGGAAGCAGGCTTCCTGCTGAGCAGAGAGCCAGATGTAGGGCTAGATTCCAGGACCCTGGGATCATGACCTGAGCTGAAGGCAGAGGCTTTAACCCACTGAGCCACCCAGGAGCCCCTCATCATTTATTTTTTACTTAATGCTCCATCTTGAATTAATTTTTATTGTATGGTGTAAGGTGGGAGTCGAGTCTTCTGGATACCCATAAAGCCAGTACCGTTTGTTGCAAAGCTTACCTTTCTCCGTTGACTCACCTAAACTTTCGCCACTGAATTATCTTTGCTAAAGCCACTGACCATACACGGGTGGGTCTATTTCTGACTCTCTGTTGTATTTCCTTGATATATTTGACTATGCCAGTGGCACGTGTTGATTTCTGTAGATTTTTTTTTTAAGATTTTATTTATTTATTTGACATAGAGAGATCACAAGTAGGCAGAGAGGCAGGCAGAGAGAGAGAGAGAGAGGGGAAGCAGGCTCCCTGCTGAGCAGAGAGCCAGATGCAGGGCTCGATCCCAGGACCCTGGGATCATGACCTGAGCCAAAGGCAGAGGCTTTAACCCACAGAGCCACCCAGGCGCCCTGATTTCTGTAGTTTTATAGGAAATTCTGCAATCAGGTACTGATTAACTTTGATCTTCATTCATAATTGTTTTGATTATTACAGGTCTTTTGCATTTTAAATAAGTTACTAGTTTGTCAATTTCTATAACAAAGTAAACTGTAATTTTGGTTGTAGTTCATTGAATTTCTTATATATGTTTGAACAGAAGTGGTGTTTAAGCTTTATTCCACAAACACGGTATGGCTTTCCACTAATATTTAGGCTTTTTAAAATTTCTCTTTATATTCTCTTGTAGTTTTCAATGTAGATGTCTAGCATATTTTTTGTAAACTTTATCCCTAAGTATTTCAAGCATTTAGATGCTATTATAAATGATATTTCTTTAATTCCATTTTCCATTTGTTTGTCAGTAGTGTATAGAATTACATTTTTTGGTATATTGATTATACTAGGTATTCTAAATCTTAAGTAAATTCACATAGTAATTCTAGTGCCGTCTTTATAGATTCCTTAAGATTAAAATTCACTATATGTGGGAATAAGACAGCTTTCTTTCTTTCTTTCTCATCTGTATGTATGTCTTTTATTTATTTCTTGCCTTATTATTATAGGCTATAGTAGCCAATGCAATATTTATAAGTAGAGCAGATCCTTGTTTTGGTCTCACTCTTCAAAGGAAAGTATTTAATTTAGTACTATTACAGATTTTGTTACTTGTATATTTTTTGTTATTTTTTCCCTTTATCAGATTGAGGATGTTCTATCTTATTTTGAGGTTACAGTGACTTTTTAAAAAAATCATGAATTGGTATTGAATTCAACAAGGGATTTTTCTGTATATTTTGAGGTGATCATCACATGATTTTTCCTTTTTTTTTAATGTGGGGAATTCATTTATTTTTAAATGTTGAAAACCCCTTGTACTGCTAGAAGAAACCTCACACAGTTGTGATGTATTATTTCTATATATTATTTTTTTGAGAAATTTTGTCTATGTTCTTGGATGATGTTGGTCTATAATTTTCACATTTTTTTATAGTGTTCCTAACTGTATTTAGTATCAAGGTCTTACTGGACTCATGAAATGAGCTAGGAAGTGTTTCGTCTTCCTTTATTTTCTGAAAACTCTGAGGAATCCTGTTACAGAAGCAAGCACCTTGCTCCAGAAGATTCTCAGCCATGTGACTTTGGACAATTAAACTCTCTTGGATTTTATTTCCTCTTCTGTGAAGTGGAGTTAGTTCTATCTATCTAACTTGGGTGTGGGGAAGAATCCAGGGAGAAGTATCTGGACAACCGCCTAGAAGGGCACCTAGTGGGCCTTGACACATGGGAAATAGTTTCTTCATTAACGTGATGATTATCACATCACCCGGGGACTGGAAACCTAGCACATGATGATTCTCAAGGTCCTTTCTGCTGTAAAATTCCGATGCTCTTTTCTCTCAAAGAGCTTAACGTTGACCCATTGGGTCACTTTTGCAGAGCGTTAAAAATTGATTTTAGCTTTTAACTCATGTGATGCATGAGAGTCTCCAAATGTTGTCATTATTGACCCCATTTCTCCCTCTCACAGGTGAGGAGACTGAGGCTTGCCAGTCCGGGGATTTGCCGGAGATTTGCCAGAGGCAGCTTTGTGCCTTGGTCATCCACACTGAAGCCAGAGGGCTGGAGAGGCGCTGGTTCTCCACCTCATGGCCACTAGAGGGCCCTCCTCACACCGTTTGTGGAGGCCCTGGGGAGAAGACCTCTTGAAAGGTTTCCAGCAGAAGACCAGGTCATGGCAAGGAGCTGTATTCTCTGCCCAGTGGTGTAACCTTAAGCACATTTCTGACCTCCCTGGGTCTCAGGCTTCCTATCTGGAAAAAGACAAGACCCACAACAGCCATTAGTTCTTGGATACCTAAAATAGCTGGAGGTTTTACCGCATGGTTCTCCACATGACTTATTTAGTCCTCTGAAGAACCCCGTAAAATGATCTAAATATGAGTCCCAAGTAAGAAAAGTGGGGACAGAGAGACTAAATAATGTACCTAATTTACTGGAAAGATCCAGATCCAGAAATGAAACCCAGGATCACCTGACTTTCCTTCCCACATTGAAATCGACCAAATTATGTATTTCAAATATGGACAGTTTATTGTTAGTTATACCTCAATAAAAAAAATTTAGGCAGCCTCCGGAATTAGATGTGAAAGTTGAAGAGAGGAATGA
The DNA here is from genome assembly GCF_922984935.1 of Meles meles. NCBI lineage: Eukaryota > Metazoa > Chordata > Mammalia > Carnivora > Mustelidae > Meles > Meles meles. Next base: position 18,426,973 of record NC_060083.1, read on the forward strand.
CACCAACAACGAGTAATACATTCACAGGAATATATATGTGCCAACATTCATCCAGCCATACGCTTAGGATTTGAGGATTTTATTGTATATAAAATATGCCCGAATAAAGTAATGCTGCATTTTTTTAAAAAAGCAATTAGACCTCAAGCCATAATTCTCAAATATCACCTGGATCTCTTACTGGCAGAAAAATAGACTGCATCTAAAATAAATCATTCTCTCAACTCCTGCTCACCTTGAAAAAAAAAGGGCATTTTTTTGCTTATTATAAAAGCAATACATGCTCATTGTAGGAAAATTAGAAAATAGAGGTGAGCAAAAATATAAAAATAAAAGGGAGCCTTGGTTCTATGTTCATATATAACAAGATTTTACACTCTGGTATACTTCTTTCCACTATTCAGTGCCTGTGTGTTTATTCAGATGTATACCTAATTCTGTAAAATGCAGGGAGATTAAAAAAATGGATCTTAAAAATTCTTTGATAATTTACTTTGAATACATATGAGTACTCCATGAAAGGCTTACTATAACAATGAATGGTCTTCTAATAGAAGAATTTCTAAATTCAGTCCCATGATGCCTTGGGGTTCTTTGGAAGTGTCTCAGGTACTGGGTGCTAGCCGGGGCAGGTAGGGGGAAAGAGAAAAGTCAGGAGGGGGCAGAATGGAGTGCAGGCAGGTGAAGCCCACATCTGACACTCTTACTCAGCAGAGCCACTTTTTAAATTTGTTCAAATATTCATTTCTCATGTAAGATTTTATTTAAAGCAATTCCATCACCAAAAACAATTTTAAAAAGGGAAATCCGGGGGGTGCCTGGGTGGCTCAGTGGGTTAAAGCCTCTGTCTTTGGCTCAGGTTATGATCCCAGGGTCCTGGGATCAAGCCCTGCATCCAACTCTCTGCTCAGCAGGGAGACTGCTTCCCTTCCTCTCTCTCTGCCTGCCTCTCTGCCTACTTATGATCTCTGTCAAATAAATAAGTTAAATCTTAAAAAAAAGGGGGGGAGGAATCAGGTGACATCATTCTAATTTCCACTTAATTTCTTTTCAAAATGAAAAGAGCTTGTTTTACAATTATAAAAGCAACACCCACACAATTTTTAAGATTCAAACAATTAAAAAAAAAACAAATAAAAAAATGTGAAGTCATCCATTCATCTCACATGACATTTTGGAGTGTGTGTGTATCAAAATGTACTGTCCATATATTATGCCCCATCTTTGTTCCTTTACACAGCCCATCTCTCACGTCGCTTCTTGGTCTTTAAAAATATGATTCTTGACCGTTTACACTTTGTGTTATGTCGTTAGGTTATTAATAGACACAGAAAAGCTTCCAAGTTAAATTTAAAGCTTAAGGAGAATTGGGTTTTCATTTTTAAAAGTGTGATTTTAGCACATTGAATATCCACATAAACATTGCAAATCAAACACTGTGCGTATAAACAGATGTCCCGCCTTGGGGCATCTGGGTGGCTCAGTGGGTTAAAGCCTCTGCCTTCAGCTCAGGTCATGATCCCAGAGTCCTGGGATTGAGCCCCAC